>NC_135881.1:49732815-50971047 GCF_964194155.1 Cetorhinus maximus | reverse complement strand
ACAGGAGGAGGAGGTTCCTGAAATATCCCCATCCTAAATGATGGGGGAACCCAGCACACCAGTGCAAAAGGCAAGGCTGAAGCATTTGCAGCCACCTTCAGCCAGAAGTGCTGAGTAAATTTTCCATCTTAACCTCCTCCTGAGGTTTCAGGCATCACAGATGCCAGTCTTCAGCCAATTCAATTCATTCCATGTGACATCAAGAAATGGCTGAAGGCACTGGATTCTGCAAAGGCCATGGGCCCTGACGACATTCTGGCAATAGTACCAAAGACTTGTGCTCCACAACTAGCTGGGCTCCTAGCCAAGTTCCTCCAGTACAGATACAACACTGGCACCTACTGCCCAGGTACGCCATAAAAAACAGGACAAACTCAACCCGGCCAAGAGTGGACGTAGGGAAGATGTCTCCATTAGTAGGAGAGACTAGGACCCGAGGGCACAGCCTCAGAGTAAAGGGAAGGCCTTTTAGAACAGAGATGAGGAGAAACTTCTTTAGCCAGAGAGTGGTGAATCTATGGAATTCATTGCCACAGAAGGCTGTGGAGGCCAGGTCATTGAGTGTATTTAAGACCAAGATAGATAGGTTCGTGATTGGTAAGGGGATCAAAGGTTACAGGGAGAAGGCGGGAGAATGGGGTTGAGAAACTTATCAGCCATGATTGAATGGCGGAGCAGACTCGATGGGCCGAATGGCCTAATTTCTGCTCCTATGTCTTATGGTCTTATGGTCTAATTGCCGCCCCATCAGGCTACTCTCAATCATCAGTCAAGCAACGGAAAGTGTTGTCAAGTGTGCGTTCAAGCGGCACTTACTCAGCAATAACCTGCTCACTGCTGCTCAGTTTGGGTTCCTCCAGGAGCACTCAGCTCCTGACCTCATTACAGCCTTGGTCCAAACATAGGAAAAAGAGCTGAACTCAAGAAGTGAGGTGTGAATGACTGCCCTTGACATCAAGACAGCTTTTCACCGAGTGTGGCACCAAGGACCAAAGCTGAAGTCAATGGGAAACAGAGGAAAAATTCTCCACTGGTTGGAGTAATATCTAGCACAATGGAAGATGGTCGTAGTTGTTGGAGGTCAATCATTTCTGTTCCGGGACATCAATGCAGGAGTTCCTCAGGGCAGTATCCTAGGCCCAACCACCTTCAGCTGTTTCATCAATGACTTTCCCTCCCTAATAAGGTCAGAAGTGAGGATATTCGTTAATGATTGCACAACGTTCAAAACTACTCACGACTCATCACTGAAGCAGTTTGTGTCCATATGCAGCAAGGCCTGGACAATATTCAGACTTGGGCTGATAAATGGCGAGTAACATTCGCGCCAGGCAGGTGCCAGGTAATGACCATCCCTAACAAGAGAATATAAGAACATAAGAAATAGGAGCAGGAGTAGGACATTTGGCTCCTCAAGCCTGCCCCACCATTCAATAAAGTCATGGCTAATCTGCCCAGGCCTCAACTCCTCTTTCATTCCAGCTCCTCATAGCCCTCAACTACCCGCTATTTCAAAAATCTATCTACTTCCTCTTTAAATACTTTCAGTGATCTAGCCTCCACAACTCTATGGGATAGAGAATTCCAGATATTCACTACCCTCCAAGAGAAGAAATTCCTTCGCATCTCAGATTTAAATAGTGTCCCCTTATTCTGTAACTATGTCCCCTCGTTCAAGAATCCCCCACGAGTGGAAACATCATCTCAACATCTACCCGGTCAAGCCCCCTCAGAATCTTGTATGTTTCAATAAGATCACCCCTCATTCTTCTAAACGCTAATGAATAAAGGCCTAACCTGTTTAGCCGTTCCTGATAAGACAACCCCTTCATCCCAGGAATCAGCCTAGTGACTCTCTTTTGTCAGTATATCCTTTCTTAATTGCGGGGACCAAAACTGTACACAGTACTTCAGATGCGGGCTCACCAACGCCCTGTACAGTTGTAACAAGACTTCTCTATTTTTAAACTCCAACCCCCGAGCAAGGCCAAAATTCCATTTGCCTTCTTAATTACTTGCTGCACCTGCATGCTAACTTTTTGTGTTTCATGCACAAGGACACCCAGATCCCTCTGTGCTGCACTTTTTGGAGTCTCTCTCCATCTAAATAATAGTCTACCTTTTGATTCTTCCTACCAAAGTGCATGACCTCACACTTTCCTACATTAAACTCCATCTGCCAAGTTTTTGCCCACTCACTCAACCTATCTATATCCCCTTGCAGATTCCTTTGTCCTCATCACAACATGCCCTCCCACCTATTTTTGTACCATCAGCAAATTTGGATACATTACGCTCTGCCCCCTCCTCTAAGTCATTAATATAGATAGTACATAATTGAGGCCTTCGGACTGATCCTTGTGGCACTCCACTAGTTATGTCTTTCCAACCGGAAGAAAACCCATTAATCTCGACTCTTTGTCTTCTGTGTGTTAACCAGTCTTCAATCCATGCTAATACATTACCCCCAATACTGTGGGCTCCTATCTTGTGCAATAGCCTTTTATGTGGCATCTTATCGAATGCCTTCTGGAAATCTAAATACACTACATCTACCAGTTTCCCTTTATCAACTCTGCTTGGTATATCCTCAAAGAACTTTCTCAAATTTGTCAAACATGATTTCCCTTTCACAAAACCATGTTGACTCTATTTGTGTTAAGCTTTTCTAAATGTTCTGCTATTTCTTCCTTAATAATGGACTCTAGCATTTTCCCAATGACAGATGTTAGGCTGACTGGCCTATAATTTCCTGCTTTTTGTCTCCCTCCCTTCTTGAACAGGGGCATCATATTAGCGGTTTTCCAATTTACTGGGGCCCTCCCGGAATCCAGTGAGTTCTGGAATATTTCGAGAGAGAATCTAACCATCATCCCATGACATTCATTGGCATTACCAAATCTGAATCTCCCACTATCAACATCCTGGAGGTTACCATTAACTAGAAACTTAACTTGATCAGTCATATAAACACTGTGGCTACATGAGCTGATCAGAGGCTGGGAATTCTGCAGAGAGCAACTCACCTCCTGACTCCCAAAAGCCTGTCTACCATCTTTCATACGAACATACGCACAAACAAAATAGGAGGAGAAGTAGGCGATTCGGCCCCTTGAACTTGCTCTGCAATCCAATAAGATCATGGCTGATCTGTTTGTGTTTTGAATTCCACATTCCCATCTACCCCTGATAATCTTTGATTCCCTTGCCTAACAAGAATTTATATAGCACTGCCTGAAAAATATTCAATGACACCGCCTTCAACGCTTTCGGAGGTACAGAGTTCCAAGATCACACAACCCTCTGTGAGAAAAAACATCTCCTCATCTCTCCTAAAAGGGCGACCCCTAACACCCACAAGAGGAAACATCCTTTCTATGTCCACCTTGTCAATACTGTTCAGGATCTTGTAAATTTCAATCAAGTCACTTCTCACTCTTCTAAACTCCAGTGGAAACAAGTCCAGTCTGTCTTTCCTCATAAGACAACCCGCTCATTCCAGGTAGCAATCTAGTAAGCCTCCTTGAATCGCCTCCAAGGTATTTACATCCTTCCTTAAATAAGGAGACCAAAAACTGTATACAATATTCAAGATGTGGTTTCACTAATGCCCTGTTATAACATCCTTTCTTTTATATTCAATTTCTTTCATAATAAAGGATAGCATTCCATTAGCCTTCTTAATTATTTGCTGTACCTGCATACTAACTTATTGTGATTCATGCACTAGAACACCTAGATCACTCTGCACCTTGGAATTCTGCAGCTTTTCTCCATTCAAGTAATGCTCTGCTTTTTTATTCCACCTGCCAAGTGAACAATTTCACATTCTGCTACAGTATACTCCACCTGCCATATTTTTGCACACTCATTCAACTTATCTATATCCATCTGTAGCCTCCTTATGTCCTCTTCACAACATACTTTCCCACTTATTTTTGTATCATCTGCAAATTTAGCTATCATGCCTTCATTCCCTTCATACAAGTCATTCATATAAATTATAAAAATTTGAGGCACCAGCACAGACCCCTGCGGGACTCCACTCATCACATCCTGCCAATCAGAAAAAGACCCATTTACGCATACTCTCTGTTTTCTGCCAGCCAGCCAATCTTCTATCCATGCTAATATGTTATCCCCTCCACCATCAGCTTTTATTTTTTGCGATAACCTTTGATGTGGCACCCTATTAAATGCCTTCTGGAAATCCAAGTACAGCACATCTACAGGCTCACCTTTATCCACAGCGCATGTTACTCCTTCAAAGAACTCCAATAAATTGGTTAAACATGATTTCCCTTTCACAAAACCATGCCCACTCTTCCTGATTACCTTGGGTTTCTCTAAGCACTCAGCTATAACCTCCTTAATGATCGATTCTAACACCTTCCCCACAACAGACATCAAGGTAACTGGCCTATAGACTCCTGTTTTCTGTCTCTCTCCCTTCTTGAATGAAGGGAGAGAGACAGAAAACTTGCCATTTTCTAGTCTGATGGAATCTTTCCAGGATCTAGTGAATTTTGGAAAATTAACACCAATACATCGACTACCTCATCAGCCATCTCTTTTATGACCCCATGATGAAGTCCATCAGGACCTGGAGACTTGTCAGCCCGCTGTTTGCTCAGTATTGCTCCCTAGTGATTCTAATTTCACCAAGTTCCCCTCTCCCTTCCACCTCCTGATTTACAACTATTATTTGAATGTTTTTTTGTATCCTCTATAGTGAAGACAAGCAAAATATTTATTCATTTCACCCGCCATTTCCTTATTAACTACTTTTAACCCCACATTCTCAATCTCTAGAGGACCAACATTCACTTTACTTACTCTTTTCCATGTTAAATACTCTTGCTCTCCGTTTTTACATTTATAGCTAGCTTCCTCTCATACTCTAATTTCTTTCTCCTGATTAACCTTTTAGCCATTCTCTGCCATTCTTTATATTCTGACCAATCATCTGACTTGCCGCTCATCTTTGCACAGTTATATGCTTTTTCCATTAGTTTGATGCTTTCCTTAACTTTTTTTAGTTAACAAAGGACGGTGGGTCCTTCCTTGAGAATTTTTCCTCATAGAAGGAATTCCTATTCTGAGTATTCTGAAATATTCCCTGAAAGATCTGCCACTGCTTCTCTATTGACCTATCCCCAAGCCTAGTATTCTAATTCACTTCAGCTAGCTCAGCTTTCATGCCCACGTAGTTGCCCATACTTAAGTTTACAATATTAGTCCTAGACCGACCCTTCTTCTTTCCAAACTGGATGTAAAATTAAATCATATTGTGGTCGCTGCTACCTAGGGGTGCCTTCACTCTGAGGTCATTAATTAATCCTGTCACATTACACAATATCAAATCTTATATAACCTGCTCTCTGGTTGGTTCCAGAACGTGCTGCTCTAAAATACTATCTCAAAAGCATTCTATGAACTCCTCATCCAGACTATCACTGCCAGTCTGATTTTTCCAGTTTATTTGTAGATTAAAATCATCCATGAATATTGCTGGAATAAAGGTATCACTAGCACCCAATATTTCTTCTTGAATACTTTGTCTTAAATTGTGGTTACTGTTAGGGGGCCTGTAGACCACTCCCATGAGTGACTTCTTTCCCCTACTATTCCTCATCTCCATCCAAACCAATTCTACATCCTGATCTCCTGAACCAAGGTCATCTCTAACTATTGCATCAATGCCATCCATGATCAACAGTGCTACCCTTCCACCTTTACCTAGTTTCCTATTCTTCTTGAATGTCATTAACCCCTCAATAGTCAGGACCCAATCCTTGTCATCCTACAGTCATGGCTCTGTAATGATCATATTTATTTACTTCAATATGTGCTATCAAATCATTTACTTCGTTATGAATGCTACGCGCATTCAGATACAGAGCCTCTAGTTTTGTCTTTCTGTTATCTTTGTAACATCTAGTCTTGACTACTGGTGTGTTCTTAGGTTTTATCTCTCAGTCCCTTCCTGCTATTCTATGACCCTCATTTCCCATATTACTATTATGGTCTTCTGATTTGAATCTACCTCTTGATTTGCCACATCTACCTCAGCTTAATCCCTCACCCCACCTTGTTTAGTTTAAAGCCCTTTTTATTTCTCTAGTTATGTGATTTGCAAGAATAGATGTTCCAGCATGGTTCAGGTGTAGACCGTCCCAATGGTACAGCCCCCACTTTCCCCAGTACTGGTGCCAGTGCCCCATGAACCGGAACCCACGTCTCCCATGCCAGTCTTTGAGCCATGCATTCATCTCTCTAACTTGATTTGCCCTATGCCAATTTGTATGTAGCTCAGGTAATAATCCAGAGATTATTACCTTTGAGGTTCTGCTTCTTAATTTGGTACCACCTGGAAGTTCCTCTCCAAGTCATTTACCATCCTGATTTGGAAATATATCACCATTCCTTCACTGTTGCTGGGTCAAAATCCTGGAATTCCCTTCCTAACAGCACCATGGGTGTACCTACACTACATGGACTGCAGCAGTTCAAGAAGGCAGCTCACCACCACCTTCTCAAGGGCAACTAGAGATGGGCAATAAATGCTGGCCCAGCCAGCGAAGCCCACATCCTGTGAATGAATTAAAAAAACAAAATCCTCCTTTCCCTCACTGCTGACCAAAATAGATGGCCATCTTCTAAGAGGCATGACCATCTTCTGGAACAAAGTGTCCAGGCATTTCACCCCCTCCTTTATGTTGCGCAGCGTCTGCAGTTCTGCTTCCAGATCCATAATCCTGAACTGGAATTCCTCAGCTGCTTATACTTTCTGTAGATGTGTTTGTCTTGGATCGCCTTGGCGTCCAAAACACCCACATTCCACAGCTGCAACAGAACACCTGTCCTGCCATTGGTTATTTAGGTTATTTAATTTAATTACTCACTTCATTACTTTAGAATAATTCCTATGTATATTATACCTCTTTCCCCCATGCACCAAATTCCCACGTGAACCTAAATTGCTATTCACTCAGTGTCCCTCTCACTGAGGCATAGTCGCCAGTCCCCTCGTGCACCCCTTACTGACCATCTATAAGGCACAAGTGAGGAGCATGATGCAATACTCTCCACTTGCCTGGATGAATGCAGCTCCAACAACACTCAAGAAGCTCGACACCATCCAGGAAAAAGCAACCTGCTTGATTGGCACCCATCCACCATCTTCAACATTCACTCCCTCCAGCACCAACGAATAGTGGCAGCAGTGTGTATCATCTACAAGATGTACTGCAGCAACTCACCAAAGATCCTATGACAGCACCTTCCAAACCCACGATCTCGAGCATCTAAAAGGACAGGGACGGCAGCTGCATGGGAACACCATCACCTGCAAGTTCCCCTCCAAGTCACACGCCATCCTGACTTGGAAATATACACCCGTTCTTTCACTGTCACTCGGTCAAAATCCTGGAACTCCCTTTCTAACAGCAATTTGGATGTTCCTACAACACATGGACTGCAGCAGTTCAAGAAGGCAGCACACCACCACCTTATCAAGGCAACTAGGGGTGGGCATGAATGCTGGCCTAGCCAGAGATGCACACATCTCGTGAAAGAATAAAATAAAATTTAAAAAGTGCATGGATCAGTGACTACCGCTGCCACCTTTTCAAGGCGCCTGATAATGTGCCTTACAGCCAATTACTGGCCATCTGGTAGGAAGCTGGCCAGCTACCTAGAGAAAGAGTGGGCAGTGCTCTCAATTGGTGAGCAAAAGTGGGACATCTGGAGATAGAGGGGGAAGATCGTGAACTGGAAGTAGGTTACAGTCACCCATTTAATGGCACCATGGCATTTGCACCAATTTGGAGGCTGAATCTTTCTTGCAAGAGGATTTTTAAATGCACTGAGCTATTGCAGCTGTTAAGAGCTTTGTTTTAAATGTGGATGACTGTTGTGCTAGTAGTGAATCAGGACAGTTGCCAGGAAGGAAAGAATATTTGAATGCTGCTGACCCATTCTTAGTGTTGAGGAAAAGACTCAAATTCAACCCTTTAACTCCCTTTGTCTTTCTACAGATGGAGGAGAGAATGGAGCCACTATCTGCTGAGAGCCCCAGACCAAGGATGGCTCCACAGTTTGATGATGACCTCCTGCGAGTCGTCCTCTAGACTGAGTGTTAGGTGGGGGGTCCCCATGCTAGCAGGTGGGAAAGAGGAGACATCCCAACCAGACCAAAGCAGCCTGGTTGGAGGTTGCATGGTAAGCAGCTAAGGGTCGTCCAAAGAACCTGGCAGATGTCAAAGGCTTAATGATCTCTTGAGATCTGCCAGGGTGGTATGTAATCATTTTGGAGATGGACTTACCTATATGGAAGGATATGAGGGTGTGAAGTAGCTGTAATGTGGGATTGCCTAGTGTATAGTCCATGATGCAGACATGACAAGGCTCTAAAATGTTTCCTATCACATATGACTGGACTGTAATTCCCAGATTAGCTCTAAATCCCTTTTCAAAAAAAATGGCTACTATACTGGCCACTATCCAGTTCTGCACAAGACATGCACAATTATTATAGGCCTGAAAAGGACCTCTGCAACTTCCATTTCTATCTTCCTCCAGATCCTAAGATGTATCTTGTTGGGCCCTTGTGCTTTGTCTTCCAGTAGATTAAATAGTTTAAGTAAGCATTTTCTTTGCGGTAAAGAGATTTTTCTTATTTCGTTTTTAATGATTTTATCAGTGAGAATTGCATCTTGAAGACAGAGGAGAGTTATGGCATATTCCCTTAAACCACCAAGAGATTTGGATGCACTGGACTGCTAATATGGCAAATCAGAACTGTGTTCAATTGTGAATTTTCTAATTGTGCAGATTCTGGGTAACTCACTTTGGATTCATAGGACATAAAAACAAGGAGCAGGAGTAAGCCATTCAGCCCGTCAAGCCTGCTTTGCCATTCAATACGATCATGACTGATCATCCACTTGAATGCTTTTTTCCCTACACTGTCTCCATATCCCTTTACATCACTCGTATTTAGAAATCTGCCAATCTCTACTTTAAACATACTCAATGCCTGAGCTTACAAAGTCCTCTTGGGTAGAGAATTTCAAAGATTTACAACCCTCTGAGTAAAAAAAAAATCTCCTCATCTCGGTCCTAAGTGGCTTCCCCCTTAGTTTGAAATTGTGTCCCCTGGTTCTAGACTCCCCAACCAGGGGAAACATCTTACCTGCATCTACCCTGTCTATCCCTTTAAGTGTTTTGTAGGTTTTAATGAGATCACCTCTCATTCTTCGAAACTCTAGAGAATACAGGCCCAGTTTCCCCAATCTCTCCTCATAAGACAGTCTCACCATCCCAGGATCAAGTCTGGTGAACCATCGTTGCAGTCCCTCTAGGGCAATAATATCCTTCCTAAGGTAAGGGGACCAAAACTGCACACAGTACTCCAGGTGCGGTCTAACCAAAGTTCTATACAATTGAAGCAAGACATTGCTACTCTTGTACCCAAATCCTCTTGCGATAAAGGCTAACTCACCATTAGCCTTTCTAATTGCTTACTGCACCTGCATGTTTGCCTTCAGTGACTTATTGACCAGGACACCAAGATCTCTTTGTACATCTACCCTTTCTAATTTCTTACCATTTAAGAAATACTCAGCACATCTGTTCCTCCTACCAAAATGGATAACCTCACATTTTTCCACACTATATTCCATCTGCCATGTTCTTGCCCACTCACTAAGTCTGTCCAATCCTCTTGAAACCACTTTGCATCTTCCTCACAACACACATTTCCGCCTAGCTTTGTGTCATCCGTGAACTTGGAAATATTACATTTGGTTCCCACATCCAAATCATTGATATATATTGTTGCGGTAATCTGAGGTGTAATACACCTTTAAGCGACTGTGAGTAGATTGACCATGTGACTCTAAGACCCAATGGCTTTGCAGCATGGGCTACCAGGTTAATTTTAGTCTAAAGTAGGGTCTGGCTGGAGAAGTACAGATCATGTTAACACTCTGCTGTTTGTGTAAATAAATAGTATGTGCTTCATTTCATATTGGACTCTGCGTCTGCTGTACATTGTAATTGACTTGCCTGCTGACAGATAAGCGTGCAACTGTTTCATGAGCAAAGCGACTCATAGTTAAAACATAACAATTGCCGATGAGGCAAAACACTACCAGTCGACGACACCAAGGAAAGCCGCGAAAACTCAGCTGTACTGAAGTAGCACTGTCTGCAGGCTGATTGTAAGTACGTTACAATTGTAAACCCTCACTGTAGTTGAAGCCAATGTGCCACAATTTGGCCGCATTGAACCATATGATCAGACCACCGATGACTGATCACATTATATTGAACGCCTCACGTTCTTTTTTTTGGCCAACGACATATCAGGGGAGGAGAAGAGGCAGGCTATCCTCTTGTCGACATGTGGCAGTAAAACGTACGGCCTAATTCGTAGTCTATCGGCACCCAATGCCCCAGATTCCAAGAGCTTTGATGAGTTGGTGAATCTAGTGAAAGGCCATTTCCAACTGAAACACTTGGTAACAACGCAGCATTTTAAATTCAATTCAAGGTGTCGCGCCCCTGGAGAGACAGGCGCTTGCTATGTAGCAGCCTTAAAACAATTGGCAGAACACTGAGTTTGGGACGTCGATTAATGATATGTTAAGAAACGATTAGTGTATGGGATTAACAAAGATGCCATTCAAAAAAGGTTGCTATCTGAGACAAATTTGGATTTCAGCAAAGCCCTGGAGTTGGCGCTCGCAATGGAAAGTACGATCAGGGACTCAGAAGGAATCAAGGGAGCACAAAATGGTGCCATTCTTCACGTCAGGAGGGAGGCACCGGCTAGAAATAGCGTGGAATCGCAGGATCCACGGAAAGGCAGAAAACAGCTGCCATTAACAGACCAGCAAAAAGCAACAGCTTAACAGATAAAAACCACATTCATAATAGCAGAATTGGAACCAGACAGCCTACAAATGAACGACAATTTAAAAGAACTGAGTGCTTCTACTGCCATCGCAAATGCGATATTGTAAAGAAAGATTGAGGCCAAAGTTCATACAAAAAAGCAGAGGTTGTGAAATTTATATAATGGAGGAGCCAGAAGAAACAGAGTCAGATATTTACTCCCTGCACAATTTAAAAATGGGGAAAACAGAGCCAATCTACGTGACAGTAGAAATCAACAGAAAACCCCTTCGAATGGAGGTGGACACAGGCGCATCCACGACAGTCATAGGAGAACACACATTTAAGCAACTGAACAGAGGAGGCCACTCACTAAAGCTGGAAAACTCAGATACCAGACTAAAGACATATACTGGCAAAAACATACGAGTGAAAGGTATATGCAAGGTTCCAGTACAATATGGAGGCCAGTCTACTAACCTACCCCTGATAGTGGTAGCAGGGGAGGGTTCAGCTCTACTTGGTTGGAACTGGCTTAAGGAAATAAAATTGGATTGGACTGAGATTTTCCAACTCAGAATGAAAGATTAGCAAGAATTATAATAGAAACATGCCATGTATTCAGGGAAGTGCTCGGGAAGATTCAGGGACTGCAAGCTAAAATCACGTGGATCTCAGAGCAACCCTCAGATATTTGAAGGCAAGGCCAGTCCCTTATGCATTACGAGAAAAGGTGGATATTGAACTAGACAGGCTGGGAAGGTTGGGAGTCTCACAACCTGTACAATTTTCAGAATGGGCAGCGCCCATAGTTCCAGTTCTAAAGCCTGACCAGAGTGTGCGAATATGCAGGGACAACAAGTTGACCATTAACAAAGTAGCCAGACTTGATGGGCGCCCTATACTGAAAACTGATGAATTGAACTCCAAGCTGGCAGGGGGAACCACATATACGAAATTCGACATGACCCACGCTTACCAGCAAGTCAAGCTAGAAAAAGCCTCTCGAGATTTTGTGACTATCGACACACATAGGTGGTTATACCTGTATACCAGGTTACCCTTCAGAGTCTCATTGGCTTGTGTCATTTTCCAACTGACTATGGAAAATTTGCTCCAAGGTCTACCCCATGTGGTGGTTTATCTCAATGATGTCCTAGTAACAGCACCTAGTAACAGATGAAGAACACCTGGCTAACTTGGAAGAGGCATTGAAGCGTTTCTCACAAGCCGGGGTACGCTTGAAAAGGGGAAAACATATCTGCCAAGCAAAAGGAGTGATTTACCTAGGTCACAGGGTTGACTCACAGGGCCTTCACCCTGTAGAAGACAAGGTGAGAGCTATTTGTGAAGCGCCAGCCCCGAAATAGGCCACAGAACTCAAGTCCTTCTTGGGAATGGTTAACTACGGTCGTTTTCTCCCAGATTTGTCGACAGTACTGGCTCCATTATATGGGTTACTCACGAAAAACCACAGGTGGACTTGGCAAGCCCCACAACAACAAGCTTTTATGGCAGTAAAGCAGTTGCTACATTCATCGGTCCTGCTGGTATATTTTGACCCAAAGAAACAATTGATTTTAACATATGATGCATCCCCTTATGGAGCAGGGGCAGTACTCTCCGACTGGATGACTGATGGCTCTGAATTGGCTATGTTTCAAGAACACTCAGTGAGGCAGAATGAAGATACTCACAAATAGAAAAAGAAGGCTTATCCATCGTATTTGGCATTAAGAAATTCCATCAATACATCCATGGCTGCCACTTCACCATAGTATCGGACCACAAGCCACTACCAGGCTTGTTTGGTGAAGATAAGGCAATACCCCCAATTGCCTTGGCACGCATACAAAGATGGGCGCTCATTCTAGCTGCTTACGAATATACTTTTATCCACTGGCCGGGAAGCCAGATTACCAATGCTGACGCGCTGAGCCGATTACCCCTGATGGACGGGTAATTTGTGGATGCATTTGATGTGGTCTACATAGATTTTGGCAAGGCTTTTGTTAAGGTCCCTCATGGAAGACTAGTCAAGAAAGTAAGAGCCCATGGGATCAGGTCCGCTCTCAACCTTCGCTGCTCCAAGGAAAACAACCCCAGCCTATCTAATCTTTCCTCATAGCTCAGACCCTCCAGCCCAGGCAGCATCCTGGTAAATCTCCTTTGCACCCTCTCCAGTGCAATCACATCCTTCCTATAATGTGGTGACCAGAACTGCACACAGTACTCCAGTTGTGGCCTAACCAGCGTTTTATACAGTTCCAGCATAACCTCCCTGCCCTTGTATTCTATGTCTCGGCTAATAAAGGAAAGCATCCCATATGCCTTCTTAACCACCTTATCTACCTGCCCTGCTATCTTCAGGCATCTGTGCATATGCACACCAAGGTCCCTCTGATTTTCAGTACTTTCCAGGGTCCTACCATTCATTGTGTAATTGCTTGCCTTGTTAGCCCTCCCCAAGTGCATTACCTCACACTTTTCCGGGTTGAGTTCCATTTGCCACTGCTCTGCCCACCTGACCAGGCCATTGATATCTTCCTGCAGTTTACAGCTATCCTCCTCATTATTTACCACCCTACCAATTTTCGTGTCTTCTGCGAACTTCTTGATCATACCCTCTACATTTAAGTCAAATCATTTATGTACACCACAAACAGCAAGGGCCCCAGCACTGAGCCCTGTGGAACCCCACTGGAAACAGAGTTCCAGTCACAGAAACATCCCTCTACCATTACCCTCTGCTTCCTGCCTCAGCCAATTTTGGATCCAGGAAGCCCAGAGAAATGAACACAATTACCATAGTCATGAAAGAAACTTCATTGTAGGGAAGCTGTTTTCGCGAAGAACTTTGGAGATGGGCCCAAATGGCTATCAAGTGAAGTCAGTGCAGTGACAGGATCCCTGTCCTACCATATATCGGTTGAAGATCAGATAATCAGAAGACATATAGATCACCTCAGGAAACAGATCCACAGGGTGCACCAAGCATTCCCGCTGGAGTTGACAGCACAGGTAGAAGGAACTCCTCTTGCTTTGGAAGTACCTGCAGAAACCGTTGAGCCTGAGAGTTGAAGAGGCAAACTTGCAGGTTCCTACTGGGGACCCTAGTGGACAGATAACTCCTGTGAGGGAGCCTCAGATAAACTATCTGAAGTTATAGGACTACGACGGTTGACACGTTCCTCCTGAGAGACTAAATTTGTAAATAGTTCATTTTTGTAAATAGTTAATATATTGTAAAATGTACTTTCAAGTAAAGGGGAAGGGATGTGGTAATCTGAGGTGTAACACACCTTTAAGAGACTGTGAACAGATTGACCACATGACTGGAGGACCCAATGGCTGTGTAGCATGGGCTACCAGGTTAATGCTAGTCTAGAATAGGGTCTGGCTAGAGAAGCACACATCATGTTAATGCTCTGTTGTTTGTGTGAATAAATAGTATGTGCTTCATTTCATATTGGTCTCTGCGTCTGTGGCATATTGTAATTGATTCGCCTGCCGACAGATAAGTATGCAACTGGTTCGCGAGCAAAGCGACCCATAGTTAAAACATAACAATTGTGAACAGCTGGGGCCCAGGTACTGATCCTTGCGGTACTCCACTAGTCACAGCCTGCCAACGCGAGAATGACCTGTTTATTCCTACTATCTGTTTTCTGCCTGTTAGCCAATCCTTAATCCATGCCAGTATAATACGGCCTATCCCATGTGCTTTCATTTTGCTAACCAACCTCCTGTGGGGGACTTCAAAAGCCTTCTGAAAATCCAAGTAAACTATGTCCACCGACTTCCCTTTATCAATTCTGTTAGTTACATCCTCAAAAAACTCCAACAGTTTCATTAATATGATTTCCCATTCATAAATCCATGTTGACTACACCCAATCAGATCATTATTATCTAAGTGTCCATTTATCAATCCTTTTGAATAGATTCTAGCATTTTCCCCACTACTGATGTAAGTCTAACAGGTCTGTAGTTCCCCGTTTTCTCTCTACCTCCCTTCTTACATAGTGGGGTGACATTTGCTACCTTTCAATCTGTAGAACCATCTGTAGAATTTTGGAAGATGATCACCAATACATCCAGTATTAGCATAGCTACCTCTTTCAACACTCTGAGATGTAGAATATCAGGTCCCAGGGACTTATCAACCTCAGTCCCATTAATTTCTGCAAATATAACCTTATTACTAACACTAATTTCCTTCAATTCCTTATTCTTCCTAGTCCCTTGGATCTCTAATTCTGGGATATTTCCTGTATCTTCCTCAGTGAAGACAGACACAGTAATCATTTAGCTTCTCTGCCATTTCTCTACTCCCAATTATAAACTCTCCTGACTCTGCCTGTAATGGACCCACATTTGTCTTAGTCAAACATTTCCTTCTTATGTACCTATGGAAGCTTTGACAGTCCGTTTTAATGTTTTTTGCTAGTTTCTATTCATATTCTATTCTCCCTTCAAAGATAATTTCTATCCCACATTAAAACAAAAGCAAAATACTGAAGATGCTGCCATTTAATACAAAGACAGATAATGCTGGATATATTCTGCAGGTGAGACAGTATCTGTGGGGAGAGAAACAGACTTAATGGCCCTTAAATCAATGCAAAGGTGTTTTGGGAGTGAAGTGGGAGGCATTCGATAACAGGTAGGACGCTCAAAAGGAATTTCAGCATGTCTGTCTGTGGCATTTCAATGCAGCTACCGCATTATTATTTACTTCCAGGTTTGGCATAGTTCGTGCACCAGTGGATGTTATGAGGATCTGCATGACGCGAACTCCACTCCAGTATTTAAAGGACCATATAACAATGGAAGTCGGTTTGGAGTTGGAAGCAAAAGAATAACATGACAGTGGATTCAGTATACCTAAAGGCTGCTTCAATGACACCTCCCATGATGTACTGCTGGGGGCTGGGCGAAGCTAGAGAGAAATATTCTTCCCCAGCGATTGGAGGAAGAAACCTGCTGCTGCCACAAAAAAAAAAGATGTGCCGGAGGTGGCGAGGATGTTAGCATCAGCAGCATTGTGCCACACTCTTGGATACAGTGTAGGATGCACTTTAATTATCTAACCAAGTCAAGAAAGGTGAGTACAGTTGCACATTCACCTACATTGTGCACTTCACTCCACTTCTGCACTCTACCTTGTCAAACCTACTCCATTGCATTGTTCATCACACTCATTTACCTTGCAACTGCACCCATCCTTCTCTTTCCTTGCACTTCTTCAAGTCCTGATCTATCCTTCCATCACCATTACTCAACCTTATCTTATACAATTTCACACCTCTTCCTGATAGTCATCTTCATCAAATGCACTATTTCCAGCATATGAACTCATTCCATTACAGTATCTGTTCTTTCCCCTGTTGCAGAAGAGAATGCAGAACACTAAGGACATGGAGAGAACCAGAGGTGGTCCTCCACAGATCTCACAGCCAACAACTGAAGAGGAGGAAGTGCTCAATAACAGTGGCATTTTGTCATCCCTGGTCTTTGGAAATAGGATACTCCCAGCTATCTGGTAACACAATTAAATATCAGCTGCCTACATGTTTGATCAATTTCATAATAATAACTTGTAATACCTTGCCATAACTAATTCATGTATTTTCTTTCTGCCAGAAACTTCACACATGAAGCAAGAATCATAGACCTCGCGGATAATCGGTCCTCAAAGGAGATGATTTGTTCTAATGGCGCATCATCTCAGGACTCATGTTTACCATGCATGACTCAAATACTAATATCTGAGGTGACAGATCTGGAGGTGTCCTTTAGTACACACTGGCTAGGATCTCTAGAATAGTTATGATGTATTTCACTCTGTGCACTGGGCAATGTCAATTCATGTCTTCCTATTCATTATCAAACAAGTTAAAAAGCAACTTGCCACCCTTCAACCAAGAATAAACAGGATGGAAAAGAGATGTCAAAATTATAAAATTCATCTGATTGAACAGAAACTTCATAGCATAACATTTTCTCATATACACATGCACACACCCTTGGGCAACTTTAAAACTTTACTCTTCCTTTTCCTACCTCTGCTATCAGGAGCAACCCCATTGACTTCAGCAGAGGTAGACAGAGGCTGCTCATGTCCCTGCACTGAGATTCTCTTGGCTGACAACCTTTGCCCTTTGGAGGCCATGAGGGCGCAGCAAAGACTGCAGGTGCAGTCACAGCCATAGGGACATGGGGCAGCATGTCAAGTACTGACTGAGGGGAGGAGCTGTGTTAGAGAAGTGCAAGCACTTTGAGTGGAGTTCTCCATTCCATGTCTCCTTTGGCATCATCCCTCTCATGACCCATCTGCAATTCACTGCTACCACTGTGCTGGAGAGTACTTTTGTGCAGATCAGTGGGGCACTGTAAATCCAAAGCTAAGGTGTCTGTCATTTAGAGTGTGATTGGATGTTGTCATGGCATTCATTGCCTTCTCTGATGTTCTGCTGAACTGGCCGCTGTGTCCATGGAAGAACACATCATGCCAATGCCTTGCGACATCAAAGCATTCATGTTCGAGGTTGATGTCTTGATCTTCTTTGCAATTGGAGTCAGTGTACTTGGAAATCCTGTCAGTAAGTGATTATCCTTTTCATCAACAGTCCCCAGAGTATGTCACCTGTGTCCAGCTGGATGGAGCTTGGAGAATTCTGCATCCTCTAATATTGACTAACCACAGCTGTCCCTACCACCACCATCTGATCCTCCCCACTTGTGAAGAATGAGGCACTAGCTGGAAACCCAAATTATCTGTCTTAGCAGGTCTGAGGAAGAGTCATATGGACTTAAAACGTTAACTCTCTTTTTTTCTCTTCACAGATGCTGTTAGACCTGCTGAGTTTTGCCAGTATTTTCTGTTTTTGTTTCAGATTTCCAGTATTTGCAGTATTTTGCTTTTATCTGTCTTACTGTTCCCAAAGAAGCATCTCATTCGGGAGATCCAGGCAGGCACCCTTCAGGCACCTCCAAATCTGTCTAGGCAACTGAAATGGACGTTCAGCATATCAACTGCTTGTCTGATCAAACATCAGGCATTCACTGTAGTGTTGTGGGTCTTCATTGGTCAGGTTTCTAATGGGTTTCATCAGCCAAGTCTGAAGTCGGTATCTCTTACCTCCTCTCAGCCACACATCATGACAGCTCCCCAGGAATCTCAAGTACACCTACATTACTATCTTTTTATGGTTGCATACTAACTATACATTGATGGACCGGAAGTCCTTGTGGTTCACAAATGCTCCTGGTTGATCTCAGGGTGCACAGATTGCCATGTGTTTACAGTCAATGAAGCCCTGCATCTGTGGGAAGCCAGTCAGAGATGCAAATATGAGTGCAGGCTCATTTTGACTAGCGTCATTGCAGACAAAACTGACATAATTGCCAGTTTTGGCAAACAACCCTGTCTTTATGCACATGTGGACTGCCGATGGGAGATCCTGGATATATCTCTGGCACAGCGGTGGAATGATCCAGAGGGAAAACTGTTGAGGATGATGGTCACTTTGACAGCCACTGGTAACGTGTGACTAAAAGCGAGCATGTCTTCTTTCAGGAGGCTGCAGCTGGCTTCCAGCTCTTGATGTGACAACCCTGAGCCTCCTGAAGCACTATTGTTCTGACATGTCAAGGGAACTCAGCCTGTCTGTGCACCCTGTGTTGCCAGTAGCAGGTCTGTCAATAGCAGGCTGTTGCTGCTGCTGGTTCCTTCTCTAATGTCCAGTTGCAGATTTCTGAACAGCAGGTTGCTACTGTTGGTTGTATTGTTCCTCATCAGAGGTCCAGTCTAAAGCTGCCAAGGTGTCACCTGTCCTTATGTGATTCAGAAAATCTCCACAGTGTAGAAAGTAAACTCTCAGCAAAAGTACTATAAACAAGCTCTTTCCCATCAGTAGGTAAGAAATGAGCTGTGAGTATTGAGTATTTACTGCAGTATTTCCATGAGGATTAATCAGACCCCTCAATTGCTGTTCACCTTATTTCCAAAGCTGAGTTTCAGGAAGCCTAGGAAAACCATGCTTCAGATGTTAAATTTCAAACTATGTTGAAAATGGTTCCAATGCAACAATTACCATGTGTTAATAGGACAGTTGCCTCTCCAGAGGATGTTGCGTGCAACCAGTCTTTTCTGCTCAATTTAAACATCGAAGTTGGCAGGTTGGAGCCAGTTTTCCAATGCATACACATTTTTTCCTGATTTTAACACCCCCCTCCATCCACATACAAACCCACCTATTAGTCCAGGTTAAAATTCCCCTCAGCATTTCAGGTTGATGACTTTCAGCAGTTATGTGAATGGTGGTGGACAATTAAACAACTCACTGGAGAAGGAAGCTCCACAAATATCCCCATCCTCAATGATGGAGGAGCCAGCATGTCAGTGCAAAAGGTAAGGCCAAAGTGTTTGCAACAATCTTCAGCCAGAAGTGCCGAGAGGATGATCCATCTTGGCCTTCTACAGATGTTCCCAGCATCTTTGAAGTCTTCAGCCAATTCGATTCACTCCACGTGATATCAAGAAACAGCTGAAGGCACTGGATACTGCAAAGGCTAAGGGCCCTGACAATATTCCGGCAATAGAACTAAAGACTTCTGCTTCAGAACTTTCTGTGGCCCTAGCCAAGCTGTTCCAGTGCAGCTACAACACTAGCATCTGACTGGCAATGTGAAAAATTGCCCAGGTATGTCCTATTTACAAAATGCTGCACTAATCCAACCCGACCAATTACCTCCCCATCAGTCTACTCTCGATCATCAGTAAGCTGATGGAAGGGGTCATCAACAGTGCTATCAAGCGGCACTTGCATGGCAATAACGTGCTCACTGATGCTCAGTTTGGTTCTGCCTTGGGCACTCAACTCCTGACCTCATCACAGCCTTGGTTCAAACATGGACAAAAGAGCTGAACTCCAAAGGTGAGGCAATAGTGAATGCCCTTGGCATCTAGGCAGCATTTGACTGAGTGTGGCATCAAGGAGCCCTAAAAAAACTGGAGTCAATGGGGATCAGGGGAAAACTCTCCACTGATTGGGGTCATACCTAGCACAAAGGAAGATGGTTGTGGTTGTTGGAGGTCAGTCATCTCAGCTCCAGAAGATCACTGCAGGAATTCCTCAGGGTAGTGTCCTAGGCCCAACCATCTTCAGCTGCTTCATCAATGACTTTCCTTCCATAAGGTCAGAAGTAGGGATGTTTCCTGATGATTGCACAATGTTCAGCACCATTCATGACTCATCAGACACTGAAGCAGTCCGTGTCCAAATGCAGCAAGACCTGGACAAGATCCAGGCTTGGGCTGACAAGTGGCAAGTAACATTTGCGCACACAAGTGTCAGGCAATGACCAGCTCCCAACAAGAGAGAATCTAACCATTGCCCCTTGACATTCAGTGGCATTAACATCGCTGAATCCCCCACTATCAACATCCTGGAGGTTACCATTGATCAGAAACTGAACTGGACTAGCCATATAAATACTGTGGCTGCAAGACCAGGCCAGAGGCTAGGAATCCAGCGTCGAGTAACTCACCTTCTGACTCCCCAGAACATGTCCGCCATCTACAAGGCACAAGTCAGGAATCTGATGGAATACTCTCCACTTGCCTGGATGAGTGCAGCTACAACAATACTCAAGAAGCTTGACACCATTCAGGATGAAGCAGCCCACTTGATTGGCACCCCTTCCACAAACATTCACTCCCTCCACCACTGACGCACAATAGCAGCAGTGTGTACCACCTACAAGATGCACTGCAGAAACTAACCTAGGCTCCTTAGGCAGAACCTTCCAAACCAAATACGTTACCATCTAGAAGGACAAGGACAGCAGATAGATGGGAACACCACCGCCTGGAAGTTCCACTCCAAGCCACTCACCATCCTGACTTGGAAATATATTGCTGTTCCTTCACTGTCACTGGGTCAAAATCCTGGAACTCCCTTCCTAACAGTACTATAGGTGTACCTATGCCATAGGGACTGCAATGATTCAAGAAGGCAGCTCACCACCACCTTCTCAATGTCAATTATGGATGGGCAATAAACGCTGGCCTAGCCAGCGACTCCCGCATCCCGTAAATGAATAAAAAAAACTAATAATACTGCTGTTAACAGTTTGCACACAGTATGATTTGAGGTCTGCTCCTCATTTCTAGTTATGGCTTTCTTCATCTGTATTAAAACAATCCTACATTTTTGTTAGATAGCAGGTGACCTCATAAAGGGAGATGCCTATCAATAAATTTTCAAAAGAGTTAGTTATAAGTTTACTCTGATCATGTCTGTTTAATTAAAAGGGAAAACATTTGAGTGCTAATGTCATTAACAGTGCCTTGAATTAAGGCGTTCTGCATCTAGCTTCAAGAGAATTGAGGTAAAATTCAGTAGCAATACAAATGAAAGACCAGAGATGTTAAATTTGCTGTGTTTTCTATGATTCTGCAAGAACCATGTTTGGTAACTTAGCCACCTCTTCTTTTGGAACTCAGCAGTTCTTCCACCCAGTAATTAAGTGTTGCGATTAGCACTAGCTGTTTAAATAAAAATATATTTAAAAAAATTAAAGTGGGCAGGATTAAACAATGGTACATTTGAATTTTGAAAGAGCCTTTGATGGTAAATCTTTAATCTGCCTTTATGAGAAATATACGCAGTTGGAGCCTGTTTATGGATCTTGCGTTAAAAGAAAAGGTTACACAATACTTCTTTTGTTGAATGGATAGCACACATACTAAACATATAAATTTCTCAAGTTCAACTTATCTAAACATATGTGCTGTTCTCACCAAATGTCATGCCCATGCCAAATTATTATAATCAATGAGATGGACATTTGCACATTTAGAAAAGTACTCATTTGCAGGTGCTATAAAGATTGGCCGAGTAGTGGATAGTGTAGAGGATAGCCATAATCTCCAAAACGATATAGATGGGTTGGTGGAGTGGGCGGTAAAGTGGCAGTTGGATTTTAACATAGAGAAGTGTGAGGTCATATATTTAGTGAGGTCAAACAGTTACAGGCATTACACAATAAATGGGAATATACTAAGAGGGGTAGATGAAGTGAGAGATCTTGGCGTACAAGTACACAGGTCTCTGAAGGCAGCAGTTCAAGTAGACAAGGTTGTAAAGAAGGCATATGGAATGCTCTCCTTCATTGGCAGAGGTATAGAATATAAAAGTAAAGATATAATGTTGGAATTGTATAAAACACTGGTGAGGCCACAACTGGAGTATTGTGTGCAGTTCTGGTCACCACATTACAGGAAGGACATAATAGCTCTGGAGAGAATGCAGAGGAGGTTCACAAGAATGTTGCCAGGGTTAGAAAAGTGTAGCTACGAGGAGAGATTGGATAGGTTGAGGTTATTTTCCTTAGAACAAAGAAGGCTGAGAGGTGACTTGATTGAGGTGTACAAAATTATGAGGGGAATAGATAGAGTGGACAGGATAAAATTGTTTCCCTTGGTGGAGAATTCTAGAACCTGGAGACATAGATTCAAGATAAGTGACAGAAGGTTTAGGGGGGACATGAGGAAGAACTTTTTTACGCAGAGGGGAGTGGGTGTCTGGAATTCGCTGCCCAAGTTGGTGGTAGAGGCAGAAACTCTAAACTCTTTTAAAAAGTACTTGGGTCTGCACCTTAAGTGCTGTAAGCTGCAGGGCTATGGGCCGGGTGCAGGAAGGTGGGATTAGAAAGAGCACCTGGGTGTCCTTGGGCTGGCATGGACAATATGGGCCGAATGATCTCCTTCTGTGCTGTAAGTTTTCTATGGTTCTAATTGACTAAATTTAAGCTTGGGGTAAACCATTTTCAAAGTATGCTACTTTATCAGAAAAATCAGTTAGTCATTTTCTGAATGGTTTAGGCTGGTACTGGTGAATTTAAAATGACAGTAAACCACAGAATTTAATTACAATTTCTGTGTAGGATATTTTTTAACAACTGGCATAGTATTGATGCAGAAATTGATGGAGAAAATAAAGGCAAATTAATGGTGTTCATCATTATTTGTTTGCAAAAATCCAGTAATTTCTTGCAAAGAGGAGATACGTCATGGGTTCCAATTGTACACAAATTGTTGAATATTAGCTTCAACATTGCAATCTCCCCATGAACCTCTCTACTGAAATTTACTGCATACTATGAAATTATTGGATATGCACCATGAATGCAAACTAATGTTACCACTATGATTAGGGCTGACGATTCATGTCGTAAAGATCCTGTTGGTCTATGATTCCTACGAACATACGAACAAGAAGCAGAAGTAGGCCATTCAGCCCCTCAAGCCTACATGAAACTCAGCCTTGAATATTCAGAAAGGAAACAAATCCAGGTTTCCAGCAGATAGTGAATTGTTCCTAGACCTGTTTTAAACATGTTTTAATCAGTCTTGATTGTACTTTTGTGTCAGTTTTGCTACCCACCCTCCTGCTAATGTCAGATGACAATTATTTTCAGGATGTAAAGTTGTTTGACACTCAGAAACACGAATAAAGTAGATTTCCTTCAGAAAATAATTTTGGGATTCAATATATGTGTAAGAATATTTGCACATTTCACACATGTACCCTACTACTCATTCATTATTTACTTGTCAAGCCAAAACAATTCTCAAACACGAATGGATTACAACGTCTTCTTCTTCTGCTTGTTCTGTTAAAAATAACATGTTTTTCTTTGTTTCCCCTCTCTTAAGCCACTCTATTTCTTTCCTTCTCTTTATTTCTCTCTCAGTATTTAATTTGACTTGAATTAATGCTATTTTCTTGTCTATTCTATTTCTTTCCCCATCCTTAAATTTCATTGTTTGAGGAGATTAAAGAATCACATTATTGTCACAGAGCAGAGGAAGCTATTTGGTCCATGTCAGGGTTGGCTTTCCATAGAACCAAGTTACCTAGTGCCACTCCCCCGCCTCTCCCCATAGCGCTGCATATTCTTTCTTTTTCCTTGTTCGTATGTTTTCAAATAACAATCCAATTCTTCTTGAATGCCTCTATTGATTCACCACACTCTCAGGCAGTGCATTCCAGATCCTAACCATTTGTTGTGTGAAAAGGTTTTTCGTCATGTCGTCATTGCTTCTTTTGCCAATTTAAAAAAAATATTTACTTATTAACAGGATGGGGGCTTCGGTGGCTGGGCAGCATTTATTGCCGATCCCATGTTGCCCTTGAGAAGGTGGTGATGAGCTGCCTTCTTGAACCGCTGCAGTCCATGTGGAGCAGGTACACCCACAGTGCTGTTAGGAAGGGAGTTCCAGGATTTTGACCCAACGACAGTGAAGGAATGGTGATATATTTCCATGTCAAGATGGTAAGTCACTTGGAGGGGAACTTCCAGGCGGTGGTGTTCCCATCTATCTGCTGTCCCTGTCCTTCTAGGTGGTAGTGGTCGTGGGTTTGGAAGGTGCTGTCGAAGGAGCCTTGCTGAATTTCTGCAGTGCATCTTGTTGATGGTATACACTGCTGCTACTGTGTGTCAGTGGTGGAGGAGTGGATGTTTGTGGATGTGGTGATAATCAAGCGGACTTCTTCGACCTGGGCGGTATCAAGCTTCCTAAGTGTTGTGGGAGCTGCACTCATCCAGGCAAGTGGAGTGTATTCCTGACTTGTACCTTATAGATGGTGGACAGGTTTGGGGAGTTTTCTGTGTTTTCTATGATTCTGCAAGAACCATGTATGGTGACTTAGCCACCTCATGTTTTGCAACTCAGCAGCTCTTCCACCCAGTAATTAAGTGTTGCGATTAGCACTAGCTGTTTAAATAAAAATATATTTAAAAAAATTAAAGTGGGCAGGATTAAACAATGGTACATTTGAATTTTGAAAGAGCCTTTGATGGTAAATCTTTAATCTGCCTTTATGAGAAATATACACAGTTGGAGCCTGTTTATGGATCTTGCATTAAAAGAAATGGTTACACAATACTTCTTTTGTTGAATGGATAACACACATACTAAACATATAAATTTCTCAAGTTCAACTTATCTAAACATATGTGCTGTTCTCACCAAATGTCATGCCCATGCCAAATTATTATAATCAATGAGATGGACATTTGCACATTTAGAACTGTACTCATAAAATTTGATGTAAGTTACGTGCATCAAAAGAAGAAAAACAAGGTTCTGATAGGCTGTGTTAACTAAAATAGTGATACTTTCTTAAAATTAGATCCTAATGAATCTTTACATCAAATTTGCATACTTGATCTTCAATAATATTTTTGGGTGTAAAACAGTAAGTATGTACTTCTACATAAAAACAAATTAAGTTTGCAGAAACAATGGATTCAATTGATGAAATTTAAGCTTGGGGTAAAGCATTTTCAAAGTACTCTACTTTATCAGAAAAATTAGTTAGTTAGTTTCTGAATGGTTTAGGCTGGTATTGGTGAATTTAAAATGACAATAAACCACAGAATTTAATTACAATTTCTGTGCAAGATATTTTTTAACAACTGGCATAGTATTGATGCAGAAATTGATGGAAAAATAATGGCAAATTAATGGTGTTCATCATTATTTGTTTGTAAAAATCAAGTAATTTCTTGCAAAGAGGGGATACGTCATGGGTTCCAATTATATACAAATTGCTGAATGTTAGCTTCAACATTGCAATCTCCCCATGAACCTCTCCATTGAAATTTACTACATACTATGATATTGTTGAATATGCATCATAAGTGCGAACTAATGTTACCACTATGATTAGGGCTGATGGTTCATGTCGTAAGGATCCTGTTGGTCTATGATTCCTATGAGCATACGAGCAAGAAGCAGGAGTAGGCCATTCAGCCCCTCAAGCCTACATGAAACTCAGCCCTGAATCTTCAGAAAGGAAACAAATCCAGGTGAGGAGTTGTAATCCAGCAGATAGTGAATTGTTCCTAGCCCTGTTTCAAACATTTTAAAATCTGTCTTGATAGTACTTTTGTGTCAGTTTTGCTACCCACCCTCCTGCTAATGTCAAATGGCAATTATTTTCAGGATGCAAAGTTGTTTGACACTGAGAAACACGAATAAAATAGATTTCCTACAGATAAAAATTTTGGGATTCAATATATGTGTAAGAATATTTGCACATTTCACACATGTACCCTACTACTCATTCATTATTTACTTGCCAAGCCAATATAATTCTCAAGCACGAATGGATTACAAGGTCTTCTTCCTCTGCTTGTTCTGTTAAAAATAACATGTTTTTCTTTGTTTCTCCTCCCTCAAGTCACTCTATTTCTTTCCTTCTCTTTATTTCTCTCAGTATTTAATTTGACTTGAATTAACCCTATTTTCTTGTCCACTCTATTTCTTTCCCCATCCTTAAATTTCATTGTTTGAGGAGATTACAGAATCACAGCATTGTTACAGAGCAGAGGAAGCTAATTGGTCCATCGTGTCAGGGCTGGCTTTCCATAGAACCATAGAAAAGTTACAGCACAGAAGGAGGCCATTTGGCCTATCTTGTCAATGCCAGCCCAAGGACACTCAGGTGCCCTTTCTAATCCCACCTTCCTGCACCTGGCCCATAGCCCTGCAGCTTACAGCACTTAAGGTGCAGATCCAAGTACTTTTTAAAAGAGTTCAGAGTTTCTGCCTCTACCACCAACTTGGGCAGCGAATTCCAGACACCCACTACCCTCTGCATAAAAAAGTTCTTCCTCATGTCCCCGCTACACCTTCTGCCACTTATCTTGAATCTATGTCCCCTGGTTCTAGAATTCTCCACCAAGGGAAACAATTTTATCCGGTCCACTCATCTATTCCCCTCATAATTTTGTACACCTCAATCAAGTCACCTCTCAGCCTTCTTTGTTCTAAGGAAAATAACCCCAACCTATCATACCCTACATATCCCTGTACCGTTCCCATCAACAATAGGTATACCGTTTTGGATACTGTTGGTGGGGACGACCTACCAGGGACAAGTTGTAGTGGTCGCGTCTCTGGCACCGAGGCTGGACCCTCAGCTCAGAAAGGAGGGAGGGAAAAGAGGAGAGCAGTAGTGATAGGGGATTCGATAGTTAGGGAGACAGATAGGAGGTTCTGTGGGAGGGATCGAGAATCCCGGATGGTCTGTTGCCTCCCTGGTGCCAGGGTCCACGATATCTCGGATCGAGTTCTCAGTATTCTCAGGAGGGAGGGTGAGCAGCCAGATGTCGTGGTCCATGTAGGGACCAATGACGTGGATAGGAAGGAGGAGGAGGGTTTAGGGAGTTAGGTGCAAAGTTGAAGGACAGGACCTCCAGGGTTACGATCTCAGGAGTACTACCCGTGCCACGTGCTAGTGAGGCTAGAAATAGGAGGATAATGCAGCTAAATACGTGGCTAAGGAGATGGTGCAGGAGGGAGGGCTTCATGTTTCTTGACAATTGGGCTCTGTTCCAGGGAAGGTGGGACCTGTTCCGACAGGACGGTTTGCACCTGAACTGGAGGGGAACTAACATCCTTGTGGGTAGGTTTGCTAGTGCTGCTCCGGGGCGTTTAAACTAGATTTGCAGGGGGAGGGGAACCAGAGTGTTAGAGCAGATAGTGAGGTGGAGGAGGATAAAGGTCAAGCGAGGAATGCATGTATAGACAGAAATCATGGGTCCGTACGTGATAGAAATGTTCTCAGGTGCATCTATTTCAATGCAAGGAATATTGTCGGAAAGGCAGATGAGCTTAGGGCGTGGATTGGCACGTGGGATTACGACATTATTGCTATTAGTGAGACTTGGTTGCAGGTGGGGCAGGACTGGCAGCTCAATGTTCCGGGGTTCCGTTGTTTCAGACGTGATAGAGGGGGAGGGATGAAAGGGGGAGGAGTGGCATTACTAGTCAGGGAAAATATCACAGCTGTGCGTAAGCAGGACAGCCCGGAGGGCTCGTCTACAGAGGCCATATGGGTGGAGCTGAGGAATGAGAAAGGTGTGACCACACTAATAGGGTTGTATTATAGACCGCCCAATAGTCAGAGAGAATTGGAGGAGCAAATCTGTAGAGAGATAGCAGACCGATGTAAGAAACGGAAAGTTGTGATAGTAGGAGATTTTAACTTTCCACATATTGACTGGGACTCCCATACTGTAAAAAGGCTGGATGGCTTGGAGTTTGTCAAATGTGTTCAGGAAAGTTTTCTAAATCAATATATAGAGGTACCAATGAGAGAGGATGCAATACTTGATCTCCTATTAGGGAACCGGACAGGTCAGGTGACAGAAGTATGTGTAGGCGAACATTTTGGGTCCAGTGACCACAATGTCATTAGTTTTAAGCTAATTATGGATAAGGATAGGTCTGGTCCTCAAGTTGAGATTCTAAATTGGAGAAAGGCCAATTTTGTGGAAATGAGAAAGGATCTAGGAAGAGTGGATTGGCATAAGTTGTTTTCTGGCAAGGATGTGTTCAGTAAGTGGAAGACATTCAAAGGCGAAATTTTGAGAGTGCAGAGTTTGCATGTTCCTGTCAGGATTAAAGGCAAAGTTAACAGGCATAGGGGAACCTTGGTTTTCAAGGGATATTGGCGATCTGGTTAAGAAGGTGTATAGCAGGTATAGGCAACAAGAAGCAAATGAGGTACTTGTAGAGTATAGAAAATTTAAGAAAATACTAAAAAAGGAAATCAGGAAGGCAAAAAGAAAACATGAGGTTGCTTTGGCAGATAATGTGAAGGTAAACTCGAAGGGTTTCTACAAGTATATTAAGAGTAAAAGGATAGTAAGGGACACAATTGGTCCCCTTGAAGATTAGAGTGGCCATCTATGTGTGGAGCCTCACAAGATGGGGGAGATCTTAAACAGTTTTTTTGCATCAGTATTTACTCAGGAAACTGGCATAGTGTATAAGGAAGGAAGGCAAACAAGCAGTAGTTTCATGGAACATATAGAGATTAAAGAGGAGGAGGTGCTTGCTGCATTACAGCGAATAAAGGTAGATAAATCCCCCGGGCCTGACATGATATTCCCTCGGACCTTGAGGGAAACTAGTGTAGAAATTGCAGGGGCCCTGGCAGAAATATTTAAAATGTCCTTAGCCACGGATGAGGTGCCGGAGGATTGGAGGGTAGCTCATGTTGTTCCGTTGTTTAAAAAAGGCTCCAAAAGTAAACCAGGTAATTACAGGCCAGTGAGCCTGACGTCAGTAGTAGGTAAATTATTGGAAGGTGTTCTGAGAGATCGGATATATAATTATTTGGACAGCCAAGGGCTGATTAAGGATAGTCAGCACGGCTTTGTGCGTGGTAGGTCGTGTTTAACGAACCTTGTAGAGTTTTTCAAGGAGGTTACCAAGAAAGTAGATGAAGGAAAGGCTGTGGATGTTGTCTACATGGACTTTAGTAAGGCCTTTGACAAGGTCCCATATGGGAGGTTAGTTCAGAAGGTTCAGACACTTGGTATCCATGGAGAGGTTGTAAACTGGATTCGAAATTGGCTGTGTAGGAGAAGACAGAGAGTGGTAGTGGATGATTGCTTCTCAGACTGGAGGTCTGTGACTAGTGGTGTGCCTCAGGGATCAGTACTGGGACCATTGTTGTTTGTTGTCTATATCAATGATTTGGATGATAATGTGGTGAATTGGATCAGCAAGTTGTGTACAGCGAGGAAAGCTTTCAAAGCTTGCAGAGAGATCTGGACCAACTGGAAAAATGGGCCAGAAAATGGCAGATGGAATTTAATGCGGAAAAGTGTGAGGTGTTACATTTTGGAAGGTCAAACCAAGGTAGGACATACACAGTAAATGGTAGGGCACTGAGGAGTGCGGAGGAACAAAGGGATCTGGGAGTTTAGATACATTATTCCCTGAAAGTGGCGTCACAGGTAGACAAGGTTGTAAAGAAAGTTTTTGGCATACTGGCCTTCATAAATCAAAGTATTGAGTATAGGAGTATGGTGAGGTTGTATAAGACATTGGTGAGGCCAACTTTGGAGTATTGTGTGCAGTTCTGGTCGCCTAACTTCAGGAAGGATATCAGTAAGATTGAGAGAGTGCAGAGAAGATTTACTAGGATGTTGCCGGGTCTTAAGGAGTTGAGTTACAGGGAAAGATTAAACAGGTTAGGACTTTATTCCTTGGAGCGTCGAAGAATGAGGGGAGATTTGATAGAAGTTTACAAAATTGTGAGGGGTATAGACAGAGTAAATGCGAGTAGGCTCTTTCCACTTAGATTAGGAGAAATAAACACGAGAGGATATGGCTTTAGGGTGAAAGGGGAAAGGTTTAGGGGGAACATTAGGGGGAACTTCTTCACTCAGAGATTGGTGAGAGTGTGGAATGAGCTACCATTTGACGTGGTAAATGCGGGCTCACTCTTAAGTTTTAAGAATAAATTAGATAGATACATGGATGGGAGAGGTCTGGAGGGTTATGGACTAGGTGCAGGTCAATGGGACTAGCGGAATAATATTTCGGCACAGTCTAGAAGGGCCAAATAGCCTGTTTTCTGTGCTGTAGTGTTCTATGGTTCTATTGTTCTATCCAATCTCTCCTCGTAGCTACACTTTTCTAACCCTGGCAACATTCTTGTAAACCTCCTCTGCACTCTCTCCAGAACTATTACGTCCTTCCTGTAATGTGGTGACCAGAACTGCACACAATACTTCACTTGTGGCCTCACCAGTGTTTTATACAATTCCAACATTATATCCTTACTTTTATATTCTATACCTCTGCCAATGAAGGAGAGCATTCCATATGCCTTCTTTACAACCTTGTCTACTTGAACTGCTGCCTTCAGGGACCTGTGCACTTGTACGTCAAGATCTCTCACTTCATCTACCCCTCTTAGTATATTCCCATTTATTGTGTAATCCCTGTAACTGTTTGACCTCCCTAAATGTATGACCTCACATTTCTCTAAGTTAAAATCCATCTGCCACTTTACCGCCCACTCCACCAGCCCATCTATATCGTTTTGGAGATTATGGCTATCCTTTACACTATCCACTACTCGGCCAATCTTTGTGTCATCTGTAAATTTCCCAATCATGCCCCCCACGTTCATGTCCAAATCGTTAATATATAACACAAACAGCAAGGGTCCCAACACCGAGCCCTGTGGAACACCATTTGAGACAACTTTCTATTTGCAAAGGTATCCATTGACCATTACCCTTTGTTTCCTGTTACAAAGCCAACCTTTTATCCAGTTTGCCACATTACCCTGAATCCCATGGGCTTTTACTTTCCTGACCAATCTGCCATGTGGGACCTTGTCAAATGCCTTGCCAAAATCCATGTACACAACATCCACTACACTACCTTCATCAACCCTTCTTGTCACTTCCTCAAAGAATTCAATCAAATTTGTGAAGCAAGACCTTCCTTTAACAAATCCATGCTGACCATCCTTCACTAGTCTATGCCTTTCCACATGACAGTTAATCCTATCTCTCAGGATTGATTCTACTAATTTGCTCACCACCGATGTAAGATTAACTGGCCTATAATTGTTTGGCATTTCCTTTGATCCCTTTTTAAACAATGGAACAAGTTTGCATTTCTCTAGTCCTCCGGTACCTCCCCTGTAGCTAGTGAAGATTGGAAAATCATCCTCAGAGCATCTGCTATCTCCTCCCTGACTTTCTTCAGCAGCCACGGAAAGAATCCATCTGGCCCTGGTGACTTATCAACTTTCAAGGATTTCAACCCTTTGAGTACTTCCTCTCTCTTTATGACTATCCCATCCAATATCTCGCACTGTTCCTTCTGGACTACTAAATCTACATCCTCCCTTTCCTTTGTAAACACAGACCAAATATTCATTCAAATCCCTTCCCACAGCCTCTGCATCTACACACAAGTTTCCATCTTCATCTCTGACAGGTCCCACTTTTTCCTTAACTAACCTTTTAGCTTTAATGTTTTGGTAACACCTTCGGGTTATCATTAACTTTACTTGCTAATCTTTTTTCCTGTCCTCTCTTTGATTTCCTTATTTCCTTTTTTACTTCGTCCCTGCACTTCCTATATTCGTCTAGGCTATCTACAGTGGACTAATTTACCTAGTGCCGCACCCCCACCTCTCCCCATAGCGCTGCACATTCTTTCTTTTTCCTTGTTCGTATGTTTTCAAATAACAATCCAATTCTTCTTGAATGCCTCTATTGATCCACCATGCTCTCAGGCAGTGCATTCCAGATCCTAACCACTTGCTGTGTGAAAAGGATTTTCCTCATGTTGTCATTGCTTCTTTTGCCAATTTAAAAAAAATATTTATTCATTAACAGGATGGGGGCTTCGCTGGTTGGGCCAGCATTTATTGCCCATCCCTAGTTACCCTTGAGAAGGTGGTGGTGAGCTGCCTTCTTGAACCACTGCAGTCCATGTGGGGTAGCTACACCCACAGTGCTGTTAGGAAGGGAGTTCCAGGATTTTGACCCAGCGACAGTGAAGGAACGGTGATATATTTCCAAGTCAGGATGGTAAGTGACTTGGAGGGGAACTTCCAGGTGGTGGTGTTCCCATCTATTTGCTGTCCTTGTCCTTCTAGGTGGTAGTGATCGTGGGTTTGGAAGGTGCTGTCGAAGGAGCCTTGCTGAATTTCTGCAGTGCATCTTGTAGATGGTATACACTGCTGCTACTATGCGCCAGTGGTGAAGAAGTGAATGTTTGTGGATGTGGTGATAATCAAGCGGGCTGCTTTGACGTGGGCGGTGTCAAGCTTCTTAAGTGTTGTGGGAGCTGCACTCATCCAGGAAAATGGGGAGTATTCCATCACACTTCTGACTTGTGCATTACAGATGGTGGACAGGCTTTGGGGAGTCAGGAGGGGAGTTACTCATCAAACCATTCCTAGCCTCTGACCTGCTCTTGTAACCACAGTATTTATATGGCTAGTCCAGTTCAGTTTCTGGTCAATTGTAACCCCAAGGATGTTGATAGTGGGGGATTCAGTGATGCTAATGCCACTGACCATCAAGGGGCGATGGTTGGATTCTCTCTTGCTGGAGATGGTCATTGCCTGACACTTGTATGGTGCAAATGTTACTTGCCACTTGTCAGCCCAAGCCTGCATATTGTCCAGGTCTTGCTGCATTTGGACATGGACTGCTTCAGTGTCTGATGAGTCGTGAATGGTGCTGAACATTGAGCAATCATCAGGGAACATCCTCACTTCTGACCTTATGATGGAAGGAAGGTCATTGCTGAAGCGGCTGAAGATGGTCGGGCTGAGGACACTGCCCTTAGGAACTCCTGCAGTGATGTCCTGGAGCTGAGATGACTGACCTCCAACAGCCACAACCATCTTCCTTTGTGCTAGGAATGACCCCAACCAGCAGAGAGCTTTCCCTCTGATTCCCATTGACTCCAGTTTTGATAGGGCTCCTTGAATCCACACTTTGTCAAATGCTGCCTTGATGTCAAGGGCAGTCACTCTCACCTTACCTTGGGAGTTCAGCTCTTTTGTCCATGTTTGAACCAAGGCTGTAATGAGATCAGGAGCTGAGTGGCCCTGGCAGAACCCAAACTGAGTATCAGTGAGCAGGTTATTGCTAAGGAAGTGCTGCTTGATAGCACTGTTGATGACCCCGCCATCACTTTACAGATGATTAAGAGTAGACTGATGGAGCGGTAATTGGCCATTTCTCCTGCTTTTTGTGTGCAGGACATACCTGGGCAATTTTCCACATAGCCGGGTAGATGCCAGTGTTGTAGCTATACTGGAACTGCTTGGCTAGAGGCATGGCAAGTTCTGGAGCACAAGTCTTCAGTACTATTGCCGGAATATTGTCAAGACCCATAGCCTTTGCAGTATCCAATGCCTTCAGCTGTTTCTTGATATCACGTGGAGGGAATCTAATTGACTGAAGACTGGCATCTGTGATGCTGGGGACCTCCGGAGGAGGCAGAGATGGATCATCCACTTGGCACTTCTTGCTGAAGATTGTTGCAAATGCTTCAGCCTTATCTTTTGCACTGATGTGCTGGGCTCCTCAATTGGGTTGATGATGGGGATATTTGTGGAGCCTCCACCTCCAGTGAGTTGTTTAATTGTCCACCACCGTTCATGACTGGATGTGGCAGGACTGCAGAGCTTAGATCTGATCCGTTGGTTGTGGGATTGCTTAGCCCTGTCTACCACTTGCTGCTTATGCTGTTTGGCACGCAAGTAGTCCTGTGTTATAGCTTCACCAGGTTGACACCTCATTTTTAGGTATGCCTGGTGTTGCTCCTGGCATGCCCTCCTGCACTTTTCATTGAACCAGGGTTGATCCCCTGGCCAGATGGTAATGGTAGGGTGGGGTATATGCCGGGCTACAGATTGTGTTCGAGTACAATTCTGCTGCTGCTTATGTCCCACAGTGCCTCATGGATGCCTTGTCTTAAGTTGCTAGATCTGTTCGAAATCTATCCCATTTAGCATGGTCGTAGTGCCACACAACACGATGGAGGGTGTCCTCAATGTGAACCCGGGACTTCGTCTCCACAATGTCTGTGCGGTAGTCACTCCTATTGATACTGTCATGGATAGATGCACCAGCGGCAGGCAGGTTAGTGAGGATGAGGTCAAGTATGTTTTTCCCTCTTGTTGGTTCCTACACCACCTGCCGCAGACCCAGTCTAGCAGGTATGTTCTTTAGGACACGGCCAGCTCAGTCAGTAGTGGTACTACCAAGCCGCTCTTGGTGAAGGACATTGAAGTCCCCCACCCAGAGTACATTCTGCGCCCTTGCCACCCGCAGTGCTTCCTCCAATGGTGTTCAACATGGAGGAGCACTGATTCGTCAGCTGAGGGAGGGTGGTACGTGGTAATCAGCAGGAAGTTTCCTTGCCCATGTTTGACCAGACGCCATGAGACTTCATGGGGGCCAGAGTCGATGTTGAGGACTCCCAGGTCAACTCCCTCCCGACTGTATACCATTGTGCTGCCACCTCTACTGGGCCTGTCCTGCTGGTGGGACAGGACATACCAGGGATTGTGATGGTGGTGTCGGGGACATTATCTGTAAGGTATGATTCCGTGAGGATAACTATGTCAGGCTGTTGCTTGACTAGTCTGTGAAATAGCTCTCCCAATTTTGGCACTAGGCCCCAGATGTTAGTTAGGAGGGCTTTGCAGGGTCGACAGGGTTGAGATTGCCCGATAACCGCCTGATTTTTTTTTTTTTTGCAAAAATATACTTTATTCATAAAATATCTTCAATCACATTCCAAACCATTTCAAAAACACCATTACAAGGGTACAATCCAGGTTAAACTTTTACAAAATGTATCACCAGGTGCATCAGTACAAACAATATTACAATCATTTACAGCCTTTCATTTTGAGCTGTACAGCCCGAGGGGCTCTAAACAGTTCCCAGTCTCTCGGTGCGCTGTGGCAGAAAGGTCTTAGACAGCGACCCTTCCCCATTGCAGCTGCCCCAAGCTTTAGTGCGTCCCTCAGCACGTAGTCCTGGACTTTGGATTGTGCCAGTCCGCAACAATCGGTCGGGGACAACTCTTTGTGCTGGAAGACCAACAAGTTTCGGGCAGACCAAAGCGCGTCTTTCACTGAGTTGATGATCCTCCAGCTGCAGTTGATGTTTGTCTCGGTGTGTGTCCCTGGGAACAGCCCGTAGAGCACAGAGTCCTGTGTCACAGAACTGCTCGGGATGAACCTCGACAGCAACCACTGCATCTCTCTCCAGACTTTCTTTGCAAAGGCACAATCCACAAGGAGGTGAACAACGGTCTCTTCCCCACCACAGCCACCTCGAGGGCAACGTGCAGAGGGGGTCAGACTCCTGGCGTGTAGGAAGGATCTGACGGGGAGGGCCTTTCTCACCACCAGCCAAGCTACGTCTTGGTGCTTGTTGGAAAGTTCTGGCGATGAGGCATTCTGCCAAATGACTTTGACAGTCTGCTCGGGGAACCATCCCACAGGATCCACACTCTCCTTTTCCCTCAGGGCCTCTAGGACGTTACGTGCTGACCACTGCCTGATGGACTTGTGGTCAAAGGTGTTTTTCTGCATAAATTTTTCCACCAGGGACAGGTGGTACGGCACGGTCCAACTACTTGGAGCGTTCTGCGGCAGCGTGGCCAGACCCATCCTTCGCAACACCGGGGACAGGTAGAACCTCAGCACGTAGTGACACTTGGTGTTTGCATACTGAGGGTCTACGCACCGCTTGATGCAGCCACACACAAAGGTGGCCATCAGTATGAGGGCGATGTTGGGCACGTTTTTTCCCCCTTTATCTAGAGGCTTGTACATCGCGTCCCTGCGGACACGATCCATTTTCGACCTCCAGATAAAGCGGAAGATGGCTCGAGTGATCGCCATCGCGCAGGAGTCTGGAATGGGCCAGACCTGCGCCACGTACAGCAACAGCGAGAGTGCCTCACACCTGATGACCAGGTTCTTACCCGCAATGGAGAGGGAGCGTCGCTCCCACATGCCCAGTTTCCTTTTCACCATAGCCACTCGCTCCTTCCAGTTTCTAACGCATGCCCTGGTCCCTCCGAACCATATCCCCAGCACCTTCAGGCCGTCAGCCCTGACAGTGAAGGGGACAAAGGATCGGTCAGCCCAGTTCCCAAAGAACATGGCCTCGCTCTTCCCACGATTTACCTTGGCTCCCGAGGCCAGTTCGAACTGGTCACAGATGTGCATCAGTCTGCGCACCGACAGCGGATCCGAGCAGAAGACGGCGACGTCGTCCATGTACAGGGAGGCTTTTACCTGAGTGCCTCCACTGCCTGGGATCGTCACTCCTCTTATGCCCGGATTCTTCCTGATGGACTCGGCAAAGGGTTCTATGCAACACACGAAAAGAACAGGCGAGGGAGGACAGCCCTGCCTGACTCCAGATTTAATCGGAAAGCTATCTGTTTCCCACCCATTGATTGAGACTGCGCTACTGATGTTAGTGTAGAGCAGTTGGATCCAATTTTGAATTCCCTCCCCAAACCCCATTTTGGAGAGCACATCCCTCATGTAGGTGTGCGATATTCTGTCAAAGGCCTTCTCCTGATCCAAGCTGATGAGGCAGGTATCCACACCCCTGTCCTGTACATAGGCAATCGTATCCCTGAGCAGCGCGAGGCTGTCAGAGATCTTCCTGCCTGGCACAGAGCAGGTCTGGTCAGGGTGAATCACCAATTCCAGAGCGGATTTGACCCGATTGGCGATGACCTTGGACAGAATCTTATAGTCCACATTCAACAGTGAAATGGGTCGCCAATTTCTAATTTCCTCCCTTTCCCCCTTGTGCTTGTAGATGAGGGTGATGATGCCTTTCCTCATGGATTCTGACATACTACCGGCCAGGAGCATACTCTCGTACACTCCTAGCAGGTCTGGGCCGATCAAGTCCCACAGAGCCGAATACAACTCCGCCGGCAAGCCGTCGCTTCCGGGAGTTTTACTCTTCTCGAAGGACTCAAGGGCCTTAGTCAGTTCATCAGGAGTTAGCGGTTTGTCCAGGCTCTCCTGCGTACTGTCGTCTAAGACCTCCGTGATAGAGGACAGGAAGGACTGGGAGGCCGTGCTGTCCGTGGGCTTCACGTCATACAATCCGGCATAAAAGGATTTGCTGATCCTCAAAATGTCGGACCGTGATGACTTTACTGAGCTGTCTTCTTCCTTCAGGCTGCTGATCACAGAGCTCTCTCTGTGTACCTTTTGGAAGAAGAAACGTGAGCACGTCTCATCCTGCTCCACGGAGCGGACTCTGGAACGGAAGATGATCTTGGAGGCCTCCGAGGCAAAGTGCGAGGCTTGCTGGCTCTTCACCTCTTGGAGCTCCTCCTTGACATCGACCCCCATCGACTGCAGCTGGAGCAGATTCTGCATGTTTTTCTGGAGTCGGGACATTTCCCTCTGTTCCTTTCTAGCTTTCTGGGTGCCTTTGAGGATGAAAAACCTCTTGATGTTTCCCTTGATCGCTTCCCACCAGTGTGTCAGGGACTCAAAGAGGGGTTTCACGGTTCTCCAACCTTTGTAATCCCTCTTGAGCTCCTCAATGTTCTCTGGGGTCAGCAGTTGCACATTTAGCTTCCATGCCCCCCTGCCCACCCTCAGGTCCTTCTCCAAGTGGCAGTCCGCCAGTAGGAGGCAGTGGTCAGAGAAGAACACCGGCTTGACGTCGGTGGATCTGACTGTGAATGCACGGGACACAAACAGGAAGTCTATCCTGGAACGAATGGACCCGTCTGGCCGCGACCAGGTGTATCTACGCTGCGCTCCGTCTGCAGGGTTGCTGAAGACGTCGTGCAGCTTGGCATCCTTAACTGTTTCCATCAGGGATCTGGACGTAGCGTCCAATCTGCTGCCGGCCCTGCTGGATCGTCCAGCCGCATCGATGATGCAGTTGAAGTCACCGCCCAGAATGACCGGCCTGGAGGTCGCCAGCAGCAGTGGGAGCTGCTGAAAAACCTCCAGCCGCTCAGCCCCTTGTGCCGGGCCATACACGTTAATTAACCGGAGTGGAGCGTTCTTGTACATTACGTCTGCTACGAGGAGTCGCCCGCCCACCACCTCCTTAACCTCGGAGACGGTGAAGTTGCCTCCCCGCAGCAGAATACCCAGGCCGGAGGAACGAGAGTCATTTCCGCCCGACCAGATCGATGGCCCATGGGACCACCATCGTGACCATTGCTTGTAGGAGCTGAGGTGCGGTATCGCACACTCCTGCAGAAACAACAGGTCAGCTTTGACCTTGACTAGGTAGTCCAAGGTCGCAACACATCGCGTAGTAGATTTAATGCTACGCACATTTATGGATACAATCTTTAAACCCATTTTAAAGCATTTATTCTCCTACCAAACCCACTGTCTCTGAGAGTCCCAGACCTTTAGTCTGCTCCTTCATACCCGTAGTGAGCTCAAATTCCTTCACTTTGGATGGGCTGAGGTAGATCTCCTTGGCAGTGTTCTGCTCAGGTGGCATCTGGAGGTTCACGTAGAGAGCGGGTTTTGAGATGACCTTTGCTGGAGAAGCTTCTCCAAAACTCACCCCCTCTGGGGTGTTGCTGTTCCCGGCTTCCTGGAGCTGGGGTGCGATGATTGCCTCACTGCTCCCTGATTCCAGGGGCTGTGGTGCACTGGCCTCCTCAGGTTGCAGGCAAAGTTGGGGTGCGCTGGTCTCCTTGTTGTCTCCAATTTTCTGGAGCTCGGGTGTCTCGTCCTCCAACGCCCTGGAGCTTTGCCGCCTCTTCTGTCGGTGCCGCCCTGGCACTTCATCATCCGAAGAGCTGCTGCCCTTGTCATCCATGTCGGATGGGAGACGCCTCTTGCCGCTTCTCTGGGAAATGGCTTTGCTTCTTCTTCGCTCCTTCTTACTTTTGTTGTTCTTCACCGTCCGCCACTCCCTCTGCTGCTTTTCCACTGCTGCCTCCTCCTCCATTGATTCGCTGTCCTGAGGACTGGGAGGTTTAGGGGGTAGTGCCGTTGATTGGCTCTCTGTTGCCTCAATCTCTTTCTCCACCTTGTCTCTCTCTGTGTCCTCCTTTGTCCCGTTGAGCTCCCTGGGGGCCTTGGTGGTTGGAGTGACACGAAACAGTTCTTCTGCTTCCCCCTCGTCGGCTTTGGCTGCCTGTGCGTAAGTACGGCAGCGTTTGGGGCAGGTCCTGTAGAGGTGACCTGCCTCGCCACACAGGTTGCAGCACTTGGCCTGTTTGCAGTCTTTTGTCTGGTGCCCTTCCTGTTTGCAGATCTTGCAGAGGGAGGCGCTGCAGTTGGCCGCCACATGACCAGCCTTGCCGCATGAGCGACAATGCTTGGGTTGCCCAGCGTAGACCAGGTAGCCACGGTTTCCCCCGATAGCGAAACTGGAAGGAGGGTGGAAAATGGCTCCCTTACCATCGGTCTTTAGCGTGACCTTAAACAGGCATTTGCCTGTCCAGATCCCCAACTCGTCTCGAATCTCGGTGCCGCTCCCCACCTTATCGAAGTACCTGGTGAGGAAGGTGACCACGTCGGCGACAGGGACGAAGGGGTTGTACACATGCACCATCACCACACGTTCCCGTTGCAACGGCAGAGAAAAGTGCGGCTCCGCCGTCAGGATCTTCATCTCCGGCAGGTCTCTCTTCTCCTCGAACACCCTCAGGAGCTGGACGCAGTCTGCCACCCGCTTGAACGTCACGTCGAAATAACCAGCTTTGGGGAAGTCCTGCAGGGTGTAGATCTCCGGAGCTTCGAAGCCGCACGCCTTCAACAGGATCCTCCTGGCGAAGAAGACCCGATCCATAGGTGATCCTCCTTCGCTGTCGTTCACCGTGACTCGGACGGTGATAGGTAACCCACGGTATGGACTTCGATTGGTTATAGCCTTTCCATCCCGACCTTGCCTTGGCAGGATCATGGTGTCGCCCCTGCAACACTTGATCTTAGCCAAAAGGCCGAGAACCGCCTGATGACCAGAAAATCCTGGCCTATGTTAACTTGTATAGAACAATGGTTTGGCCACAATTGACATATTGTGTCCAGTTCTGGATGCTGCACTTTAGGAATGATGTGAAGGCATTGGAGAAAGTGCAGAAAAGATTCACGAGAATAGCCCAAGGGATGAGGAACTTCAGTTACGTGGATAGATTGGAGAAGTTGGTACTGTTTTCTTTGGAGGAGAGAAGTTTGATAGACGTATTCAAAATCGAGAGAGATCTGGACAGGGCATATAGGGAAAAACTGTTCCTATTGGTGGAAGGATCGAAAACAAGAGGACACAGATTTTGTTTTATTCATTCACAGGATGTGGGCTTCGCTGGTTGGGCCAGCATTTATTGCCCATCCCTAGTTGCCCTTGAGAAGGTGGTGGTGAGCTGCCTTCTTGAACCGCTGCAGTCCATGTGGTGTAGGTACACCCACAGTGCTGTTAGGAAAGGAGTTCCAGGATTTTGATCCAGCGACAGTGAAGGAACGGCGATATATTTCCAAGTCAGATGTGAAGTAAGGGAGGCAATGGCATAGCAGTATTGTTGCAGGACTAGTAATCCAGAGACCCAGGGTAATGCTCTGGGGCCCTGGGTTTGAATCCTGCCACGGCAGATGTTATTGGAATTTGGAACATTTCTGGTGCCTAGGTCAATGCCAGGTGGTCTGTCCAGTTTCATTCCTTTTTTGAGGCTTTGTAGTGGTTTAATACAACTGAGTGGCTTGCTAGGCCATTTCAGAGGGCAGTTAAGGGTCAATCACATTACTGTGGGTCTGGAGACACATGTAGGCCAGGCAAGGACAACACATTAGTGAACCAGATGGGTTTTTACAACAATTGACAACAGGTCCATCGACATCCAGATTTTCACTGAATTCAAATACCACCACCATCTGCCGTGGCAGGATTCAAACCCAGGTCCCCAGAGCATTACCTGGGTCTCTGGATTACTAGTCCTGCGACAATACCACTATGCCATCGCCTCCCTTACCTTACATCTGTCACTTACCATCCTGACTTGGAAATATATCGCTGTTCCTTCACTGTCGCTCGGTCAAAATCCTGGAATTCCCTTCCTAACAGCACCATGGGTGTACCTACACCACATGGACTGCAGCGGTTCAAGAAGGCAGCTCACCACCACCTTCTCAAGGGCAACTAGGAATGGGCAATAAATGCTGGCCCAGCCAGCGAAGCCCACATCTTGTGAATGAACAAAACAAAATCTGCGACCTCTTGTTCTCGATCCTTCCACCAATAGAAACAGTTTTTCCCTATCTGCCCTTTCCAGATCTCTCTTGAGTTTGAATTCCTCTATCAAACTTCTCTCCTCCAAGAAAACAGTCCCAACGTCTCCAATCTATTCACGTAACTGAAGTTCCTCATCCCTTGGACTATTCTCGTGAATCTTTTCTGCACTTTCTCCAATGCCTTCACATCTTTCTTAAAATGTGGCTTCCAGAACTGAATGCAATATGTCAATTGTGACCAAACCATTGTTCTGTGCAAGTTAACATTGGTCAGGATTTTCTGGTCATCGGATGGTCTCGGTGGGCAGGCCTGAGAGCAGTCAGGAAGCCGACTGCTACCCGTGATCAGGCCCCGATCGTGATTTCACGCTGGCTGGCTAATTAATGGCCAGCCAGCGTGAGTCACATGCTGCAGCACTGCTGGGGTTGCGGGGGATGAGAAGGGCAAGCGCGGAAGTTCATGGATGCGTGCAAGTGCGCGCAGTAAAAGCTCCCTCCTCAAATGACTGTGTCATGTTGAGTGCTAAAAGGTTTTTTTAATCACTGGTCGAAATCTGATCCCTCTCATGGATGAGGTTTCATCAAAAATGCAAAGGCTGCTTGGCCTTTTGGCCTGCCGGCCAACCGAATGGTTGGACAGGCAGTGAAAATTTCTAGTTGATTAATTAAGGGGCTTAATAGGCTGCTTAATTGTCGGTGCGCAAGCTGCTGACTCCCACGCACGCCCACTGACCAAAATATTGCGCAAGTGCACGACGGCGTCGGGATGCTCATCCAATGTCATCGCATGTCATTTTACACTTGCTTGGGTTGGGCGTGTGCCCGCCTGACGAGAGAAAACTTCTGCCCATAAACTCCTTGCTTTTATACTCTATGCTCCTATTAATAAAGCCTAGGGTGTTGGTGCTTTACAAACCTGTCTCTCAACCTGTCCTGCCACTTTCAATGATTTATGCACATATACAACCAGGGTCTCTGCTCCTGCACCCTCTTTAGAATTGTAACCTTTCTTTTATATTGTCTCTCCACCTTCTTCCTGTCAAAATGAATCACCTCACACTTCTCTGCATTAAATTTCATCTTTTTTTCTATTTGTTCATGGGATGTGGGCATCACTGGCTAGGCCAGCATTTATTGCCCATTGTTCAGAGGGTATTTTTAACAGTCAACCACATTGCTGTGGGTCTGGAGTCACAGGTAGGCCAGATAAGTACAGCAGATCTCCTTCCCTGAAGAACCAGATGATAATATTTCAGTTTTACTTTTTTTCACACATTTGATTTTTGCGTGCTTTGCTTTCTCACTGTTGATTACTTTTATCTTAAGCACTTTATCCAACCTCAGATCCTTTATGCATAGTTTACTTCAGGGTTTTGGATTTGGTTTCAAATTTATCTCTGATCTTGCTCCCATTGTCAGGGACAAAACGGAAAATGCTGAGATACCCAGCAGGTCAGACAGCATCTGGGGGAGGACATCAACAAACATCTGGCACCTGCCTTACCAGTTTTTTTCTTAACTTTACATTTAACGGAGGAAAACAGTTGCGAACTTGCATATTAGACCGACAAAATAACCAAAGTGCTTTTCTCTCATCAGATGCTACTATTGTTGCAACTATGGTTGCAAAGTGGAATTAGCTTGGTATAGTATGAAATGATTCAATCCCAGTTCCCACAAAATCATGAAGTTTGAAGCTTTGGTTTTTGCTTTCCATTGGCAATCATTGCAACCTTTCCTGATGCATTAGTGTCATGTGATAAGGTTTTGTTTATTAGGTAGCATAATAATAGAGTAAGTCCAGAGAAAATTTAAGGACAGGTAATTTGAAAGTTGATTCTTATGACTTCTGATATCTCAGACAGACCTGGAAAATTTGTACTGGAATGTTGGTGGGAAAGCCATGCCCTAGGGGAAGCCTTGGTCTGCTAAATAGTGGTTATGAAGTGGCAGGCGGTGACTAGTGGGGGACTGCAGGGATCAGTGCTTGGGCCCCAGCCATTCACAATATATATATCAATGCTTTGGATGAGGGAACCAAACGTAATATTTCCAAGCTTGCTGCTGACACAAAACTTGGTGGGAATGTGAACGATGAGGAGGGTGTTAAGAGGCTTTAAGGCGATTTATTCAGATTGAGTGAGTGGGCAAATACACAGCAGTATAACGTGGATAAGTGTGAAGTAACCCACTTTGGTAGGAAAAACAAAATGGCAAAATATTATTTAAATGGTGATAGATTGGGAAATGTTGATGTACAAACGGACCTGAGTGTCCTTGTCCACTAATCACTGAAAGCAAGCATACAAGCGCAGCAAGCAGTTAAGAAGGCAAATGGCATGTTGGCCTTCATTGCAAGAGGACTTGAGTGCGGGAGCAAGGATGTCTTACTGCAGCTGTACAGGGCCTTGGTGAGACCACACCTGGAGTATTGTGTGCAGTTTTGGTCTCCTTACCTAAGAAAGGATATACTTGCCATAGAGGGAGTGCAGCAAGCCTGATTCCTGGGATGGCAGGATTGTCTATGAGGAGAGAGTGGGCCGACTAGGCCTGTATTCACTGGAGTTTTGAAGAATGAGAGGAGATCGCATTGAAACGTATAAAATTCTGACAGGGATGGACAGACTGGATGCAGGGATGATATTTCCTCTGGCTGGGGGGGGTCTAGAACAAGGGGTCACAGTCTCAGGATACGGGGTAAACCATTTAGGACTGAGATGAGGAGAAACTTCTTCACTCAGAGGGCGGTGAACCTATGGAATTCTCTACCACAGAAGGCTGTGGAGGCCAAGTCACTGAATATACTTAAGAAGGAAATAGATTTCTGGACTCTAAAGATGTCAAGGGGTATGGGGAGAGTGCGGGATCATATTGAATAGCGGAGCAGGCTTGAAGGGCCGAATGACCTACTCCTGTTCCTATTTTCTATGTTTATATTCACTTGTAGGCTGTTGGCACCACTGACAAGGCCAGCACCTGTTGCCCATCCCTAATTGCCCTTGATAGCAGTTAAGAGTGAACTACAAAGCTGTGGGTCTGGAGTCACATGTAAGCCAGACCAGGAATGGATGGAAGATGTCCTTCCCCAAAGGGCATCAGTGAACCAGATGTGTTTTTAGGGCAATTGATAATAGTTTCATGGTCACCGAGATTAGCTTTCAATTCCAGATTTTAAAAAATTAATTTTTTAATTAATTCTCTCTCTCTTCAGGTACTATGCCCTAAGGGGGTGTTGGTGATCATGAACCTCCATGTTACTCTTGCTCTGGAGGTGTGGATCATCTTCATTGGTGGTATCTTCAACCAGTTTGTGAGGGAAAAAATTAATTTTTTAATTAATTCTCTCTCTCTTCAGGTACTATGCCCTAAGGGGGTGTTGGTGATCATGAACCTCCATGTTACTCTTGCTCTGGAGGTGTGTCATCTTCATTGGTGGTATCTTCATCCAGTTTGTGAGGGTCTTTAGAAAGATCGTTCTACCGCAATCACTTTCACTATCGATCTTTCCCATCAGCATCAGACTTTCTAAATCAAGATTTATTATGTGCCCAAGTGATTCCAACTGTCTCCTCCTGATCTTGGTCAGCAGAGTTCCTTTATTATTTTTTATTAATTCGTTGAATTTAAATCTCACCAGCTGCCAACACAAGAATTTATGCCCCCAGAGCATTAGCCTGGGCCTCAGGATTACTAATCCAGTGACATTACCATTACATAACCATCTTCCCCCATTACTAAGTAGGCAACTAATGCAGCAAACTACAGAAAAGGTATTCCTTATTAACTTCTTAACATGACCGAAAACCCATGCTATATTTAAACACTATAGAACTCTGTTAGTAGAAATGTAGACTTGTGTTTAAAAATTCCTACCTCCACTTCGCTTTAGCAGGAACTCACTCTCAGGGTGAATCTTCCAATGCCCTTTTAAACAAAGTTCCCCTCACTCAATCTTCTGAGCATAATCAAATGGATTTCCAGTAGCAAGGTACCCTCTAGTGATTCCTTGATTTTTATCTTTCCACAATCCTTGTTTCCTTGAACAGGGGTTCTGTCCTCATCAGCACTCTGACTGGTGATTAGCCCAAAAGTAGTCCTTTTCTTCTGCCAGGCATTGCAGAACCTGCTTTCAATCTACCACCCCCAAATATTTTGGTCTAACTGCAACATGACCAGCTTCCTCCTTTGTGTCAAAGTGTTAAAATTTGCACCTAAATTTGACTAAGTTTCATTCTGAGATTCTGTCTCCTTAATGAGCAGGTTACATGGGTTTGTCTCTGTTTGGATTTAGTATAAAGTCACATGGGCTTGTCTGTGTGCAGGGGAGGACCCATCCCCCTCTCCAAACTTCTCCATTTTACCTTGAATTAAAGGAAACATTTTAAAATGTAACCGTCTTATAAAATCCAGCATTCATAACAATATGGGGTATATGGACTCCAAAAGGCATTTGACAAAGTATCACATGATATGCTTGGCAGCAAAGTTGAAACCCACAGAATAAAAGAGACAGCGGCAGAACAGGTATGGAGTTTGCTGAATGACAAGAAACAGAGAGCAGTGTAAATGGTTGTTTTTCAGATTGGAGGAAGATATATACAGCGGTGTGCCCCAGGGGACGGTACTAGGAAGTGGATAGTGATAGATATCAATAGGACGTAGACAAATTTGGTGGAATGGGCAGACATGAGGCAGATGGAATTTAATGCAGAGAAGTGTGAAGTGATACATTTTGGTAAGAAGAACAAGGAATGTCAATATGAGGTAAAGAATATAAATCTAAAGAGGGTGCAGAACACAGAGACCTGGGGCAGAATTTTACGTCCTGTGAGCGGGCATGCGCCTGCCCTGATCGGGCGTAAAATAGCGCGAGATGACGTCGGGCGAGTGTCCCGATGTCATCACACACTCGGGTGATATTTCCCTCGGCGGGTGCACACAGAAGTTGGAAGTGTGCCCGCCGACAATTAAGCAGGCAATTAAGTCCATTAACAGAACAATTGTTTCCAATTTTCCATGGCCTGTTCAACCTTATGGTTGGTGGACGGACAAATCGGCCAGGCGGCCTTCATATTTTTCATCAAACCTCATCCAAGGGTGGGATGAAATCTCCATTATGAAATAAAACAAAAATAAATATCTGTGAACAGCAATTTTTTTTTATTCATTCACAGAATGTGGGCTTTGTTGGCTGGGCCTGCATTTATTGCCCACCCCTAGTTGCCTTTGAGAAGGTGGTGGTGAGCTGCTTCTTGAATTGTTGCAGTCCATGTGGTGTAGGTACACCCACAGTGCTGTTAGGAAGGGAGTTCCAGGATTTTGAACCAGCGGCAGTGAAGGAACGGTGATATATTTCCAAGTCAGGATAGTGAGTGACTTGGAGGGGAACTTCCAGGTGGTGATGTTCCCATCCAACTGCTGCCCCCATCCATCTGCTGCCCGATTCCTTCCAGATGGTAGTGGTCGTGGGTTTGGAAGGTGCTGTCGAAGGAGTCTTGGTGAACTCCTGCAGTGCAACTTGTAGGTGGTACACACTGCTGCTATTGTGCGTCGGTGGTGGAGGGAGTGAATGTTTGTGGATGTGGTGCCAATCAAGTGGGCTACTTTGTCCTGGACGGTGTCATGTTTCTTGAGTGTTGTGGGAGCTGTACTCATCCAGGCAAGTGGGGAGTATTCCATCACACTTCTGACTTGTGCCTTGTAGATGGTGGACAGGCATTGGGGAGTCAGGAGGTGAGTTACTCGTCACAGCATTCTGAACTTCTGATCTGCTCTTGTAGCCACAGTACATATATGGCTAGTCCAGTTCAGTTTCTGATCAATGGTAACCCCCCCAGGATGTTGATAGTGGGGGATTCAGTGATGGTAATGCCATTGAACATCAAGGGGCAATGGTTAAATTCTCACTTGTTGGAGACGATCACTGCCTGGAACTTATGTGGCACGAATGTTACTTGCCATTTGTCAGCCCAAGCCTGGATATTGTCCAGGTCTTGCTGCATTTGGATATGGACTGCTTCAGTATCTGAGGGGTTGCGAATGGTGCTGAGCATTGTGCAATTTTTATGAGTTATATTTTCAGGTGCTTGATTGTGATGCATGGATGTTTTTTTGCTGCTTCTTAAACCTTTATTTCATCATTTGAAGGTCTGCAGCTCCCTGAGGCAGCTGTCTGCCTTCAGGAAGCTCTCTCGCAGCATTCACCTACGTGTGCAGTGACATCATTGCCTGCCCCCTCCCCAGCAGCGCTGAGCTTTACAGTGCATGTTTCATGCTGGCTGGCCTTTAATTGCAGTTGGTGGTCTGTTTCCTGGCCACTCCTGGGCCCGTTGGTCGTGCGCACGCGCGCCCGCCAAAGATAAAATTCAGGCTCTGGGATGTTTGAGCACAAAGCAATGAATGTGGCAGGGCAGGTTGCGAAAATGGTTAAAAGGCATATGGGATTTTGCACTTTATAAATAGAAGCATAGAGTACTTAAGCAAGGAATTTAAGTGACCCTTTGCAAAACACTGGTTTGGCCTCAAATGGAGTATTGGGGGTACTTTTAAGGGGAAAGGAGAAGCTGACACAGGATGAAATTCCTGAAAAATATTGCCAGGTCAGGCACCTAACATCATCCCACCCACTTCCAGTTTTAGACCTGGATGGGTTTGGAGGTGAGCAGGGTGGAATCTTAGCCACATGGAGGCAGCTTTTGAGGTGGGAGAATGGGGAATGACAGAAAATATTGCGTTGATGTGTTCCTGCCTCTGCATGCTCTTGCCAGAGATGGGCTCTGAAAGGCACCAGCTGGCAGCAGGGGGTTGCTAATTAGGAGCAAGTAAGTGCCCAATTAAGGGGTAACTGGTGAGCTACCAGGATATTACCAGCAGAGGATTATCCCCCTGCTAATGCCATAGCCCAGCAGTGCCTGAAGGTGGCCTCCCAGTGGCAGACTGGGGGCAGGTGGGGTGGTGCAACGAGGCCTCCTTTAGTTTCCCTCCCCATGATGCCATGGGTGTCAGAGGGCGACAGCTGCAACTGCAGACCATCCCGTGCAGGAGCTCTCCCTCTTCAATGATGGCCTGGCATCTGTGGCCACACTTAAGTACTTTTGAAATCTTCAGGGGACGCCTCCACCTAAAGACGATTGGCCCTCCTGCCTGTGGAGCCCGTCCACTGTCCCTAATTTTTTAGGGCTCCCCAAGCCTTAATTGGCTGCCTTTGGGAAGAATGGATAGGCAGATGGACCTCCGAAACATCAGGGTCAAGGCCTGGATTTAAAGTGATTGGCAAAAGAATCAAAGGTGACGTGAGGAAAGGCTTATTCACAAGCTGTTGTGATCAGTGATGATTGAGGCAGATTCAAACAAAAAGAAGAATACGATGCAGAAAATCTGAAATAACGGAAAATGCTGGAAAAACTCAGCAGGTTTATTTATTTATTCGTTCATGGGATGTGGGCGTCGCTGGCTTGGCCAGCATTTACTGCCCGTCCCTAATTGCCCTTGTTCAGAAAGCGTTTAAGGATCAACCACATTTCTGTGGGTCTGGAGTCACATGTAGGCCAGACCAGGTGAGGACAGCAGATTTCCTTCCCTAAAGGACATCAGTGAACCAGATGGGTTTTTACAACAATCAACAATGGTTTCATGGTCATCATCAGACTTTTAATTCCAGGTTTTTCTTATTGAATTCAAATTTCATCATCTGCCGTGGTGGGATTCAAACCGGGTCCCCAGAGCATTACCCTGGGTCTCTGGAATACCAGTAGAGTGAAAATATCACTATGCCACCGCCTCCCCCATCTGGCAGCATCTGTCAAGAGAGAAGCAGAATTAACGATTGAAGTCCAATATGACTCTTCTTTGGTACGGCAGATTCAAATGTGACTTTCAAATGGGAATTGGATAAGCAGCTGAAGGAAAAGAATTTGCAGGGTGAAGGTGAAAGGCTGGGGGCGTGGGACAAGCTACATTGCTCTTGTTGAGAGCCAACATGGGCTTGACGGGCTGAATGGCCTCCTCTGTACTGTAACCATTCTGTTTTATGATTCTAAACACAGAGGAAACCTTATAGGATAAGCTTTGAGAGACCACTTTTCACCTGTATTGATTTCACAGTTTGACTTTGTAGTTTTGATGTTAAACTGCTCCACATATCTGACATGATTTAGTAAAAAAAAATCACAATTCTTCAGTTGGTAAATTCACAAACCGGTTTCTGCGCATGCCATTGTAATTCCATTCAAGTTTTTTTCAGTAAAATATATAATATGAAGTCAAGCTTACTTTCACAAGTTATAAGGCTAAATACAGGAACTGAACCACTAATATGATTATATATGTAAGGATATACAGTAGGAGACAGTAAATATAGATTTAATTTAATGAATGAAGATGATTTTAGAACTCAGTGACAAAATAAATTAAGTAGATTCTTTCATGTAGGATAAACTGGATTTTTCACTGTTACATAGTGTGCTGTGATGTAAGAAAAAGACTTGCTAAAAATAACACATTAAGTTGATTATTATTGTTACATTTCAAGGGCAAATCAATATGCTCTGTTGTGTCGTTTGAGCTACTGATCACCTTTTCACATGACAATGTGATATTGAACATTATCTTCTTGATATGCACTATTAAGTTCATGGGCTTGCTTTCTTTCCAAAAGTTACTTCTTTAAAACTGAGCCAGCAAACTAATTTCAATCTTTAGTCCTTTAGCTTTTAAACATGTTGCATCATTTAGTGCCACAGATATATGGAAATAAATTCCAGCCTCAGCTGTTTCAGCTTCTCATAACTGATGTTTGTAAGTGTGGTACTACTATGAAGCACATTTACAAATGTAATCAGAAAGAAAATAATTTTCAACCACATCATTACAGAATTTATCAAAATATTTGCCATATAAATCCAAGTTTAAGGTCTCTGCATCTTAAGTAACTTAATACAATTTAATTACATTAAACTGCTAACTGATAAGGTATTTAAATTGGTAAAACAGCAAAATGCTGTTAAACTTTAGGGCCAGAATTTTACGCTGATTGAGTGGGCGTGCACCCAACCCAAAATCACTTGAAATCATGCAAGACGACGTCGGGTGCGCATCCCAACGTCTTTGCACTCGCGCGCAATATTATGGTCAGCAGGCCCGTGTGGAAACTCTTTCGAGTTACCAACAGTCACAGATTGCAACTTCTTTCGAGTACAATCACAGTTCTTGGTTTTCCAGGAGTGGGACACGAACTCACAACCCTCTGATTCAAAGGCGAGGGTGCTATGAACTGAGCCACAGCTGACACCTCCCCCAGGCCCGTGTGGAAACTCTTTCGAGTTACCAACAGTCACAGATTGCAACTTCTTTCGAGTACAATCACAGTTCTTGGTTTTCCGGGAGTGGGACATGAACCCACAACCCTCTGATTCAAAGGCGAGGGTGCTATGAACTGAGCCACAGCTGACACCTCCCCCAGGCCCGTGTGGAAACTCTTTCAAGTTACCAACAGTCACAGATTGCAACTCTTTCGAGTACAATCACAGTTCTTGGTTTCCGGGAGTGGGACATGAACCCACAACCCTCTGATTCAAAGGCGAGGGTGCTATGAACTGAGCCACAGCTGACACCTCCCCCAGGCCCGTGTGGAAGTTGGAAGCACGTCTGTGACTATTAAACGGGCAATTAAGCCCATTAACAAGCCAATTGAACAGAATTTTAAACACCCCTTTGTCCTTTTGTCTGTGACATCTTTGGCAGTCTCTTCTTGGCCTCCACTGGCCCCCTATCGAGCTCTCCTGTCTCACCCACTTCTACCAGCTTATATTTCATCTTATTTCTATATGTCTTAGCTCTGATGAAAGGTCATATGGACTCGAAACGTCAACTGTATCCCTCTCCGCAGATGCTTTTAGACCTGCTGAGTTTTTCCAGGTATTTTTGTTTTTGAACAGAATTTTATGTTGCCCATGTGATTTAGCACTTATTGCACAGGCAACATGGGCAGGTGGCCAATGTGTTTCTTCACATTTCTCATCCAAGGGCAGGATAAAAGGGCTATGTGAGTTGTTAGGAGTTCACAAGAAGGTTTGATGCTACTTTAGTGCTGAGATTTCATACCATTTCCTGTGGTTTCTGCTGAAGATTTTGCTTTGTTAGCTTTGTTTTGAGGGCTCTTTGGTTTTTCCAACTCTCTTGGAGGATTTCTGCCCAGTGCACCCTTCAGAGACGATGGGATTGTTTACTCCACTGGGGTCCTCCTCCTCTGAAGAAGAGAGGGGCAGAAGGGAGAGGAGGCCAGATTTCTGCAAGCAGTGTCCCAGGGAGCGACCTGTAGGAGGAGAGGCGCAGCTACAGGGGGTGCAGGGCCAGCAGGGAGTGCAAGGCGGAAGGGACCGCAGAAGACGCCACTATCCTGCAGCCAGAGTGTATAGACAGCAATCCAGCTACCTCAACATATCTGAGGTCCAGTGCCAAAGGAGGCTCCGCCTCTCTAGGGACACCATGTCATCCACATGCTAGATGATTGGACCAAAGATTGCCTCCAACTGTATGGGTGGGCACCCTAGGCCAGTGGTTCTAAAGGTCACAGTAGACTTTAACTTTTTCACAGCTGGTTCTTTCCAGGGGTTAGTGGGGGATCTGTACGGAGTGTCTGAATCGGCTGTCCACAGTTGCATCAAGCTGGTCACTAACGCTCTCTTCAGATGGGCCATGACATTCATTTCCAAACGGACGAAGCCAGCTAGGCTGAGTGAGCCAGAGGCTTTGCAGCAATTGCTGGATTCCCCCACATCTCGGGTGCCTTATACTGCACACTCATGTGGCCATCAAGATGCCGGCGGGTGAGTTGGGAGCCTTCATTAACAAAAAGGGTTTCCACTCCATGAACGTGCAGATAGTATGCAATCACAAGACACAGATTCTGCAAGTCTGTGCATGGTACCCTGGCAGCTCCCATGATGCATACATCCTGCGACACTCCCAGGTGCCAAGACTGTTTGTGGCTCCAGCTCAGTTAGATGGTTGGTTGCCAGGTGACAAAGGATATCCCTTGAAAAGGTGGCTCATGATACCACTCCGGCACCCTAGGACTGAAGCGGATGAGAGGTAGAATAGAAGTTATACCTCCACAAGGCAGTTGTTGAGACAACCATTGGACTGCTGAAGCTGAGGTTCTGATGCTTGGACTGATCAGGTGTGCACAGCAATATCCTCCAGAGCGCTTGTCGCTTATAGTTGTTGTCTGTTGCGCTCTGCACAATCTAGCACTGGCAAGGAGGAACCCACTCGAGGATGATGATAGACAGGCAGCTCCACAGGCCTCAGAGGTTGACTCCACTGATGGATCTGATGAGGATCCCAGGGAAGCACAGGGTGACGACGTGGAGGCAGATGTGAGAAACCTTCAAGGAGGCCTTGATTGTACACACTTTCAGCTAAGCAGCCAAGGCATGGCTTCGGTCTCATGGCAGGGGCGTCGCCTCCTTACCATACATTTCTGGGGAGGCCATGACCCCAATGTCGATTCACAACCTCTGTAACAAAGTTTGCTGCCCCTGCCGAAGGCACTGCTGAGCCCTGCACCTATCGAAAACATGAAGGACACTCAGGCCAATGAAACAAAATCTAGATTTATATCTTTTCCAGAGTTGCAAAAAAAGGAACATAACATAATTTTGTGTTTACTGTCACACAAAAATAATATATAACACCGATGAAACGAAAGAATGTCATCCATGATAACCCATCCTGTGCTCACTATGCCTTTACGCTTGTGAGTGCTACGTCTTGGTGTCCTCCTGCCCCTCGCTGGCAGCAGCATTGAAGGCAGATTGTTGACTCTGCTGTCATGTTGGCCTAATGACCTTGGCAGTCTCTTCTGGCCAGTGGGGCCTGAGCAGGTACCACCTGGAAGGATGCGACCAGCGCCATGGCTGGGCACTCCTCTGTTGTTGCGGGCTCATCAGCTGCCACGGTCACTGGCAGAAGGGCAGAGGAGCTGCCGTCCTTGTGAGGACTGCCGTAAGAGGAGGCCACAGAGATGATAGGCAGTTCATCCGCCAGTGTAAGGTATGTCTGGACTTCCCTGCTCACCATTGATGGACGAGCACCTAGCAGAGAGACTAGGTGCCTCATCCATCTCTCACACTGGCAGTGACCTCCTGAGGTTACTGCTAATGTGTGGGAGTGCAGGTCCAAGCACGACCCCTGATTCTGTTCCTGGAGCTGCCTCTCCATGAGAGTTGCCACTCTCTCAATGGAGGAGGTTGTGCGCTCAGTGCTCAGGGTCAACACAGTGTTCAAGCTCTACATGGACTCCTCCATGACAAAGACCGTGACACACAGACCCTCCGGTTTATCCGCCAGATCTTCCCACGCATCCCACTGGACATCTAGCTTTTGACGCCTGATGGACAATTCCAGAGGCTCATCATCTGCTTCCGACTCAGCATGGTCCTGATCTCCAGCAATCTTCTGACAGCTGGCATCCTGGGAATGCTCTGCCTCTGCCAGCTCCTTATTTGAGTGTGCCATGCCCTCCCCACAGTGTGCTACCATTTGAGCCAATGAACTAATGCCGTGCTTGTATCTGCGCTGGTGCCTGGTAGTGAGAGAGGGTCTGTGACTCCTCCTCAGATGTCAAAGGAGATTCCTCGGGGTGCCGGCAGCCTCTGGATGATGGCTCATCTGAGGGGATAAGACACTACATCTGTATTATCAATCATCAATGTGCATGCTAGGCAGGCTGGTGAGGCTACGGACAACTGCATCATGGTGGCATTGTGATTGCTGGATTACTGGGGGCTCTTGCTGACAACTTCTCATTTGAGATGAGGCGACCCTGCATAGTTGCACTCTCCACCAGTTCACTGGACTCTTACCTTTCTCCAAGACCCCTGCCTCTTCATGACCTAAGGATCTTGTTCCATGCTTGCACTCTAGCTCCAGGGCGTCCATCTCAAATTTGCTCAATATGAGCAGGTTGGCCACCCCACCACCCATTAGTCGGTGCTCCACAGCATTATGGCTTCTTTTCTCCTGTTCGGAAAAAAGTGCATTCATTAGTCCACCCTCTATCTTCAACACCATACCAGTCTCGCACCACGTCCAGCCCCAGAAGAACCAGGTTGAGGAACCCGTCAGATTTGCACATCCCCCCCTTCTATGCCCCCAAGGCTAGTGGCCACATCTCCCAACCTTGGCTGGCACAGGTATATATGCCTTTTGTCACTCTGGATATTACGCCCCTAAGCAGCACAAACGACGGCCATCCTGCATGACATCTCCACACAGTACCATGCCAACTCAATATTCACCCTTTCCGGGTGCAGAATATCATTAAACCTTTTGCGACACTGGATCCAAGAGCAATGTAAAATGTCATGCCCACTGACCTGGACTGCCAACTCTGTCCAGGCCTCCTTTGGTGTGGTGGCCTCCTCTTGCCGTCCCATAGCATGCGAATATCGCACCTGGCACTCTGCCTCTCATCCAAGAAGCGGGGGGCAGAGTACCCACCGGTATTGCCCAGTGCGTGCTGAGGCCATAATTGCTGCAAATTTTACAGTCTCTCCTGGACAGCTGCCTGAGGGTCCTCACCAACTCCTGGCAGTCTTCAGGGAGCTGACTGCTGATTATAAATGCCATACCGGGTCTCCAATGGACCCAGCACCTGCCATGCTCCTGCCCCTGTCGCCAGTGCTTCGCCAATGCCCGGCCGTGTTTCATAGTGGCCGGCCCTTAATTGGCCAGCCAGCGTGAAATCATGTTCGAGGTCCGATGGCGGCTGCAAGCAGAAATCGCGGCCACTTCCGAGCCCGCCGATCGCATGAGCCTGACAGGCGCAAAATTATGACTTAGGTTTCTTGATTTGCAATGTTGTAATTTATTCAATAACACCTGTTGGTATGTAAAATCAGGTTTCTTTTTCTGTTTCAGTTTTGCGGACAACCTTATCCCATCTGATTTCTGCCTTTTCCTATAGTATTGTGATGCGAGCTACACAACCCCAAAGTGTGCAAATTTCGTATCTTGTGGGGCAATGACAATGATATATAAGGTCACGGTCATTATCATGCACGGTTATTATGCACAATGCTTGTGAGGTTTTATTTAAGACAAACGTCTTTCCATTTCTCACAGTTCATTTATAATCACAGCTTACAATGAGGTCATCACGAAATGTGCCTAGTAACATGCCCAGGTGAGGTGAGAGTGACTGCCCTTAACATCAAGGCAGCATTTGACCGAGTGTGGCATTAAGGAGCCCTGGCGAAACTGGAGTCAATGGGAATCGGAGAGAAAACTTTCCGCTGGTTGGAGTCATACCTAGCACAAAGAAAGATGGTTGTGGTTGTTGGAGGTCAGTCATCTCAGCTCCAGGACATCACTGCAGGAGTTCCTCAAGGTAGTATCCTCGGCCCAACCACCTTCAGCTGCTTCATCAATGACCTTCCTTCCATCATAAGGTCAGAAGTGGGGATGTTCGCTGATGATTGCACAATGTTCAGCACCATTCGCAACTCCTCAGATACTGAAGCAGTCCATGTCCAAATGCAGCAAGACCTGGACCATATGCAGGCTTGGGCTGACAAGTGGCACGTAACATTTGCGTCAGGCAATGACCATCTCCAACAAGAGAGAATCCAACCATGGCCCTTGATGTTCAACGGCATTACCATCACTGAATCCCCCACTATCAACCTCCTGGGGGTTACTATTGACCAGAAACTGAACTGGACTAGCCATATAAATACTGTGGCTACAAGTGTAGGTCAGAGGCTAGGAATTATGTGACGGGTAACTCACCTCCTCACTCCCCAAAACCTGTCCATCATCTCCAAGATACAAGTCAGAAGTGTGATGGAATACTCCTCACTTGCCTGGATGAATGCAGCCCCATAACACTAAAGAAGCTTGACACCATCCAGGACAGAACAGCCCGCTTTATTGGCACCACATCCGCAAACATTCGCTCCCTCCACCACCGACGCACAGTAGCAGCAGTGTGTACCATCTACAAGATGCACTGCAGGAATTCACCAAGGCTCCTTAAACAGTACCTTACAAACTCACAACCACTATCATCTAGAAGGACAAGGGCAGCACATAGGTGGGAATACCACCATCTGGAAGTTCTCCTCCAAGTCACTCACAATCCTGACTTGGAAATATATTGCTGTTCCTTCACTGTTGCTGGGTGAAAATCCTGGAACACCCTTCCTAACAGCACTGTGGGTGTACCTACACCACATGGACTGCAGTGGTTTAAGAAAGCAGCTCACCATCACCTTCTCAAGGATAACTAGGGATGGCCAATAAATGCTGGCCCAGCCAGTGAAGCACATACCATGAATGCAAAAAAAACCCCGTTGCGTCGAATGTGCTTGGAACTTTTAAAATAAACACATTGTTTGCCATGAAACAAATGTACAATTTTTTTGTAGATTTATTATAATAGGAAGAGGGGTAGGCCATTTAGCATCTCGAGCCAACTCCGTCATTTAACGAGACCATGGCTGATCTGTGACATAACTCCATATACCCCTTTGACCCATATCCCTTAACACTTTTGGTTAACAAAAATCAACAATCTCAGATTTAAAATTAACAATTGATCAATTGCCAGTTGCAAAGAAAATTTCAAACTTCTACCATCCTTTGGTAACAGAAGTGTTTCCTAAACTAAAGTTTTGGGTCTAATTTTTAGACCAAACCTTATCATCTTCGACTCCCCAACCAACAGAAATAGTTTATATTTATTCTATCTGGTTCCCTTAAAATCTTGAAAATCAAATCATCCCTTACCTTCTTTAAATTCCAGGGAATACAGCCCTAGTTTGTGAAATCTCTCCTCTTAATTTAACCCTTGGAGTCCAGGAATCATTCTGGTGAATGTTTGCTGCACTGCCTCCAAGGCCAATATATCCTTCCCAAGTTTTGATGCCCAGAATTGCTCAGGTGTGGTCTGGCAACGGAATTTTTACAGACGTCGCATAATTTTGACGTGTTTATATGCTACTCCTCGAGATATAAAGGCCAGCATTCATTAGCTTTTCTGATTATTTTAACGATCTATGTACATGGATTCTTAAGTCTCTTTTGATCTCCACTGCTTCTAGTTTTTCACCATTTAGAAAGTATACTGTTTTATCCTTTAAAGGTCCAAAGTAGATAATTTCACGTACTGTGAATTCTATTTGCCATAGATTTCCCATTTATCTATCAATATCTCTTTATAATTTTATGTTTCCATCTACACTGCTAACAATACTGTCTTACCTTAGTGCCATTGCCAAATTTTGACAAATGGCTTTTTAATCCCTTCATCTGAGTCATTAATAAACACAGTGAATAGTTGAGGCCCCAACACAGACCACTAGTCACATCCTGCCAATTTGAGTGCCTGCACATTATCCCAAATCTTTGTCTCCTGTTGCTCAACCGATTTCCTAATCAAGTCAATAATTTGTTTACAATTACATGAGCTTCAACTTTAGCCAATAATCCCGTATCGAATGTCTTCTAGAGGTCCATCTAAATAACATCAATAGACATTCCCCTGTTAACTATTTTCATCACTTCTTCAAAAGCTTCAATCATGTTCCTCAGGCATATCCTACCCTTTACAAAGCTATGCTGGATCTCTGATCAGCTGAAAATTTTCCAAGTGTCCAGTCACTCAATCCTTAATTACAGACTATAGTACATTCCCAACAATAGATGTTAGGCTAACTGCCTTATAATTCCCTGATTTCCCTTTCTAACCTTTCTTAAATAGCTGAGTGACATGCACAATTTTTCAATCTAAAGGGAGCGTTCTGAACTAAGGGAACTTTGGGAGATTATAGTTAGGACATCAGCAATATGCTCACCTGCTTCCTTTAAAACCCTAGGATGGAAACTGTCCAGTCCCGAGTATTTGTCAATGTTATGACCACAGCAGATGTTAATTGCTAAGCAAACCAAATTCCAGGGGGAAAATTGGTTTATGAGCCATACCCTATTTTTTGTATTCTGAAAATGAGAAGAAAATGTACAGATCTCAGCAGCAAAAAGTCCAGTAACACTTCTGGGATTTTAAAAATTAAAAGTAAAAGTTTTATTAACAAGAAGAAAAGAAAACTTAAGCACACAGAATTATAGTTACACAGTTAAAATTAGTCTTATAAAACATTCCCCAAAAGACTCCCTAGTGGGTCAAACCCACAAGTAAACACCTTCAAGTCAACACTCCCTTATAGATGTTTAACTATAAAAATCCAGTAATATTACCCAAGGCAAACTGCTGTAGCTTTACTAAAGGCATACTACACAACCTCTTAAACTCTCTTCCACTCTGCTGTGGAAATCCAAGACTTCAGAGCAAGACAGCTTTTTGCAACCAAGACTTTTCTATCATTTCTTGTCTTAAACCTCCCAGGCAACCTGTCTCTAGTAACTTAATCGAATCATTTACACACATACACAGGCACACAGCCTTCTTCACTGAATAACACAATATTCCCCAAAAATATTTTTAAAACTAACATTCATTCTCATCGTCACTCCTAAGTGCCATTTTTTTTCTTCAATACTATTATGCTGCTTATGCTGGTCAGTATATTAGTTTCCTTGGGACGTCTGGCATGTTATCCTCTTCGAGTACAGTACATATTGATACAAAGTAATTATTTAACAATTTCCTTACTTTCAATGACAATATCAGTTATCAGTTTTCAAGGTTATCAGTTATCAGGAAAGTAGCGTTGAGGCCACAATCAGATTATCCGTGATTTTATCAAATGGCGGAGCAGGCTCAAGCGGCCTAATGGCCTACTCCTACTCCTAATTCTGGCTTTCTTGTACCAACATTGCTCCTGACCACTCACTTTTTCTTAGTGTAATTGTAAAAAAAAAAGTGTCAGTTTTGATATCCCTCAGATGTTTCTTTTCATATTCCCTTTTTGTAGCTTTTACTATCTGTTTTATAAGCTCCTATTGTTCTTTGTATCCCCCCCCCCAAGTTGCCAGGATCTGTACTTGTTTTCACATTTTTGTATGCTTTTTCTTATAGCTTTATGTTATTCTTTACCTCTTACATCATCCTTGGTTGCTTTTTGACAAGTTGAGCTCTTGCTCCTCAGGGGTTCTATATCGCATCAAATTCTTTTTTAACACTCTCCACTGATCTTCCAATGTTTTGCCCATTAACAGATTTGCCCAATTTACCGTGGACAGTCTCTGTCTCATAGCATTGAAATTAGCCTGACCCAAATCTAGAGTCTTTGGGCTGAATTTTCCCTTCCCGACATGGGGCTGACCCAAGTCGGAGGGCAAAAAAAAGAGACAGGTGGGACCTGAATCCCGAATTCCTGCCCCCGTTTCCAGTGCTGGTGTGGAGAAAGGGGACAGTTGCAATCTGACATGCATAGCAATGGACGTTAGGTGCATCATAGTGAAGATTGGTGAAGTAGTCATTTTGATATTTTGAAGGAGTTGCTTGGGCTTTGGAAGTCTGTGTAAACCATGTCAGCTCAGTGCAGTCGGGAACACAGCGGGAAGCTCCTCAGAAGTGCGGTAAAAGTTTGAAAACTTTGCAAGTAAGGAAACTTCAGTATTGCTGAAAAAAAAAGAGGTCAAAGCTTTATGCCTTGCACTCATCAGGACAATTTGCAATAATACAATCAGCATTCTCTTCTCATACAGTTTGAACTGTTGTTCCCTTTACATTTGGTATTCTTGCAAATTGTTCTGATGACTGCAAGTTGAAAAGCTTTGACAAAAATGTCTCTCTTTTTAGCAATACTCAAGTTCTGTACTACCAAACAACTATAAGGAAAAAAATAAAAGCAAAATACTGCGGATGCTGGAAATCTGAAACAAAAGGAAACTTTTGCAGTACCTCGACCAGAAAGTCAGGAAGGTTCTGAATTGACACCAGGGAGTAGGGAGGCGGCAGGGACATGGTGCCTGAACAAAAAGAGCCTGGGAAAAAAATCTGCCACCAACGGGGCATCAGTCCATTTAGCCAGACTTGAGCAATCTATACCGCAAGAAGTCTGCCACTGAACATGGATGCATCTCCCTCAAATCTGCAGGTCATTCAGGCACAGCAGCTTCAGCAGCAGCCATATGTGCCTCGAGAAAGGGTCCCCAGGCTGAAAGAGGCACAATTTCAGCAGCCAGCACTGAGGAGGAGAAGGAGCAGTGAATACCATGATCAACATATGTACCCCAAAAGACTTACCTAGCTGGAGTTGTCAGAGTGTCAATGGAGAAGGAGACTTCGGCTGTGCAGGGCGACCTCTGTGCCCTCCTAAATGATGAGCTGACCTTGAGAAGCATCCATCAACAGACCCTGATGGTGGGATTGAAGATCACTATGACCCTCAAATTCTTCATCTTGGGTTCCTTTCAGGGCTATGCTGCTGACCTCTATAGGATATCCCAGTCGGTTGTTCACCCAAGTACAATAGGAAAAGGGGGAGAGACAGTCCTGTGCTGCATGAAGAAGTGAATCTCCTCCATCTGTTTGAAACAGCATCTCCTCTTTGGCAGCCTTACTCGTTAGCACTGGCTGCTGCCTCAGTGACTTGGGCACATACTCCTCTGAAGTTGAGGAGCAGTATGTGCCCTGTGTTGCCCAGTTGCTTTGCATGTTGTATGCTGCAATCCAATGGTGGACGCAGGGTAGTTGGAAGACTCATGCACCTTTCCAAAGTGTTGCAGGTCACTGAGCCACTTGTGGCACTGCACCCAGTTTCGCCGGTGCTCAACCAAAGTGCTGACCAACTGCATGATATGCAACCATACCGTCTTGGTGATGATGGGGTATATCTTGCAGTCTGCCAAGAAGGGCATGCCCCTCCTGCTGCTGACCACCTGGACCAGGATGTCAAGGATACGGTTGTTGAAGCAGGGAGCTGGGGTGTCCCAGCTCTCCTTGCTTTTTCCTGCTCCAGCCATCCTGTCATTAGGATAGATGAAGTACATGGGTCAGTATGAGCGTTGTCCATGTGTATGATACATCATTAGCATGGTAGGATGACATGATAACAAGGGGATGGTGTTTTGTGGTCTGATATATTAGCGATGGGTTTGCCATGTACAAGCTTGGTGGCCTCACCATTGCCGTACAAGTGCCAGGGTGGCAAGCGTTGACACTGTGCAGCAACATTCTAAGTGGCCAGAACTTCTTGAGGGGCAGATGTGCCTTGGAATGAAGTAAAGCTAGCTATAGCCAGAGGAGTGCTCAGTGTCTAGCCTCATCTGTTGAGATTGTAGGGAGATGGGTTGTGTGAGGTCAGAGTGTAGGGAGCAGCCCCTGAGCTGGGCTGCTATGCCCACTTGCAGCGCTGTACTGTGATCCGCTGCATGTTCACTTGGGAAAATTCAAACACTTGCAGGGCAATGCAGAGAAAGGCTGGTCTAGCAGATTCCTCAGAGCTGGGTATTCTCAGCCAGCAGATCATGACAGCAAGGGGTTGGGAGTTTAATGAGAGTTTCTTCATATTGGGCCAACTTTTAGAGCGGCAACCTATTATTAGCTAACAATGACATCAGCAATGATAGTTAAGTACTGACAGCTCAAAGGTCATCCAAATGTTAGTGCGTTATTGATAAGTTCCCCAAACAACTGCCTCAAATTCTTGCAGCGTCTAGATGGCAGCAGAGGTGGGCCTTTTATAGGTCCCAAGACAGGATGCACATGCCCCCATGCCCAAAATTGTTCTCATCATCTACTGCACCTCCATGCTGGCGCAAGAGGCAGTGGCCCTGACTCCAGCCGTCCCCCACTCAATGTCATGTAGATACATGGGTGAGCACTGCTGGTCAGGATTGCAACGTCTAGAAATCGACTGACTCCTGATTTCCACTTCAAAGATGAAAATCCAGCACTTTCTCTCTTGCAAGCACTACTTTGAAATTCATCATATTATGGTCATATTAAATAAATGGTCATGAATTGTTAAGTTGTTAACTAAATCTGGCTCATTACTCATTACTAAATCTAATATGGCCATTGTTGACCATATCTATCCCCATTGTTGATTCTATGAAATATTGTTGCAGAAAACTATCCTGAACACAGTCAAGAAGTCTAATACCTATCTGACCATGAGCTAGGGTGCTTATCGCAATCTATATGAAAATTAAAATACCTCATTGAAACCACTCTAGCTTTGCTACATGCTTGCTTAATCTCTACATTTATAGATTCTACCACTTCACAGCTGCTACTATAATAAGTATAGTAACAAAATTAGAAAATTATATGGAACTACAACAGTTCTGATTAAAAAATAAGTTGGGTGTGGATAGATTACATCTATTAATTTTATAACAAATTTCTCTCTATTCCTTGCCTTCCCATTTGTTAATTGTTAGTCTCCCCCATTGTACTATCTGCTTTTGTTAAGAATACAAGATGGCCCAACTCAATATTGCTCCATGGTTGATTTACTAGGAGACTGTTCAAATAGTGTGGGAAAGGTTCCTTATCACCTGATCCCATTTTTCTTGTCAGTCTTAAGTAGTTTGTCTAAACTTCTAAAAATTAAATGACTACCAAAGAGTAAGAGACAGTTATGTGGAATAAGTATTTAATGTACCTCATTTACATAGCATGACTGACAAAAGAGGTTACTAATGGTGCAGCAGTAAGAACACTGGTGAGCTCCAACTCCTTTGGCTAAATACTGCCAGTAATTGTACAAGAAATGAAGCACTGAATCTTGCATAGTGACCATTTGTTTTACATCAGGATGGGTTTTATCTGTTATGAGTTCTTTTTAAATTCTCCAGTGCAAGATTTGTTAATGAACCACCATTTTCCAGAAAAAAGTTTACTCATCTTAAACAATGGTGTCTAGTGTGCTTTCTGCTGGCTAATCCAGATTTTAAACACACTTGCTCTGTTCATGGCAAAGCATACCTGACTGTTCAGAAAATCAGACTTGCTAGTAGTGGCCCACTTACCTTCAACTTTGTAGCCATTAATACACTTTCCATTTCTAATTTCTGTGTTTCCATCTGTCAATACAAAAAAAATGAACAGAATTTGTTAGGTGCTATACACCGGTTCCTGCTCAATGATTTCCTAAGAAATCTACATTTCCCTTAAACAATTAAATATTCTGTTTTTTATCTCACATCTTTAAATTATTTTCTCCCTTCACCAGCACTGCACCACATATCACTGTAGATGCGGCAACTTGAGGATGTGTGAAAACAACATAGGTTGACTTCATGAAATAAATATGGATCACAGAGGCCATCTCAACTCATTCATTCAGAAAAGATCTACAGTTTCTTACCATTCTTTGCAGTCACAATATTCAAATATAGTAGTAGTTATATTACTTGTAATCCTCTACTAGCAATGCAGAGGTATTGAGTTCAAATCCCACCCTAGAAAGTAGTGAAATTTTATTCAGTATATCTGGCAGGCTGCAACCTGAAAAAATAATGTTCATGAAAGCTGCTGGATTACCATTAAAGCCCAATGCTTCACTAATTTCTTACAGGGAATGGAAGCTGACACATCTACCCAGACTGAAATAATGTATTTTCAGTTCCACACTAGGAGCAGGTTTTTCTGGTCAGCAAGCGGGGGTGGGGCTCGCTCGCTGACGCATAAAATGACACGGGGATATGTCGGGTGTGCGTCCCGACGTCACCCTGCGACATTTAGATTTTCAGTTCGGCGGGCGCGCAGCTGATTTGGCTGCGTGCCTGCCAAGCTGTCAATGGCCTATTAAGGTCATTAAAAAACCAATTAACTTGATTGATGGACCTGCCCGTCCAACCTTAGGGTTGGCGGGCAGGCTGGGAGCCCAGGCGGGCCTCGGAAAAAGCATGAAACCTCATCCATGGGCAAGACGAGGTTTCATGAGGGCTTTTAAATGTTTATCAAATGTTTAAATAAAAGTTGAGGACACGTCCCAACTCATGTGACAGTGTCACATGAGGGGACACATCAGGGAAATTTTTTTATTACCTTTCCGTCAACTTCTGAATCGGAGCCGATCTCCCTGAGGCAGCACTTTGCCTCAGGGAGATCTGTGCGGTCTTTCGTGCGCGTGCACGAAAGAGCGCACTCCCGACTGAGGGAATCTCCCCCAGCCCGTTAAGGGAGCGCATAGCGCTTCCTGGCGCACATCATGCTGGGCAGGCCTTAATTGGCCTGCCCATGTAAAATGACAGCGCCACCCCGACCGAGGGCGCCGATCGGAAGGCCGGTCACCGGCGCCTGCTCCTTCACTTCCCCCCCCCCGACGGGGGGAAAATGTTCCCCTAGGGGCAGAATTTAATGCCAGAAGTGTGGGTCCGACAGCGGACCTGGAAGTAGATGGCATTGGTGTTTGGGGCAGATGTGGCCGGCTAAATGTGATCATGTGGCAGCTGGCCAATTAACCTGGTAGAGATGCCTGGGACCGGCCAATCTATTGCATGGTTAAGACTTCCTCCAAAATGGATTCCAGCATTTATGTCAGGCTAACTGGCTTGTAGCTTCCTGTTTTTTCTCTCCCTCTTTTCTTGAATAGAGGTATTACATTTGCTAACTTCCAATCTGTTGGGTCCATTCCAGAAATATAGAGAATTTTGAGAAACCATAGCCAGAGTATCCACTATCTCTGCAGTGACCTCTTTCAGAATCCTAGGATGTAGGCCATCAGGTCTTGGTGATTTGTCAGGTTTTAGTTTCTCCAGTACTTCTCCCCACTGACATTAGTTACCTTAATTTCCTCATTACCCTCTATTTCTGGTATGTAAGTTGTGGCTTCTACTGTGAAGTCAGACACACAATATTGGTTCATTTTCTCTGCCATTTCCTCAATCCCCATGATAATTTCTCTTGTCTCCGCTTCTAAGGGGGGCTTATGTTTACTTTAGCTACTCTCTTCATTTTTATATACTTGCAAAAGTTCTTACATTCTGTTTTTATATGCCTGGCTAATTTACTCTCATGTTCTAGTTTTTTTCCCTTTTTGTCAACTTTTTGGTGCCCTTTCCTGTTCCGAAACACTCCCAGACATCAGACTTACTACTATTCTTTGCAACATTAATAGTCTCTTCTTTTAATCTAAAATTATCCTTAATCTTTTTAGTAAGTCACAGATGGATCTTTCTTCCTGAGTTTTTGCTTTTCAATGGAATGTAATTTTGTTGAAGTGTTTGAATTGTTTCTTTAAATATTTTCCACTGTTTAGTTATGTCAGTTTTTAAAAATCTGTTTACCCAATCAATCTTAACAGCTCTCTCCTCTGTAATTGGCTTTGTTTAAGTTTAAGATTCTTGTTTGTGATTGGTTTCAAACTTTATGTAGAATTCAGTTGTATTATGCTCGCTATCTTCCAGCGGATCTTTTACAATTACTTTACTAAGTAACCTTGCCTCATTACACAATACTAGATACGACATGGGCAGGAAGAGTGACGAGGTCCTGCAGCGGGAGTTCAGGGAGTTAGGCAGAAAGTTAAAAAACAGGACCTCTAGGGTTGTAATCTCAGGATTACTCCCTGTGCCATGTGCCAGTGAGGCTAGAAATAGGAAGATAGTGTAGCTGAACACGTGGCTGAACAGATGGTGTAGGAGGTAGGGTTTCCGATATCTGGATCAGTGGGATCTCTTCCAGGGCAGGTGGGACCTGTACAAGAAGGACGGGTTGCATCTAAACTGGAGGGGCACCAATATCCTGGCTGTGAGGTTTGCTAGTGTCACTCGGGAGGGTTTAAACTAGTATGGCAGGGGAGTGGGAACCAGAGCAATAGGTCAGCAGGTGAAATAAATGACTGGGAACCAGTGAATATGGCCAATAGGACTAAGAGGAAGGGCAGGCAGGGAGAAATTACTGAACACAGTGGGAGTGGGGGTCTGAAATGCATTTGTTTCAATGCGAGAAGTATAACAGGCAAGGCAGATGAGCTTAGAGCTTGGATTAGTACTTGGGACAATGATGTTATTGCTTTTACAGAGACTTGGTTGAAGGATGGACAGGATTGGCAGATAAACGTTCCAGGATTTAGATGTTTCAGGCAGGATAGAGAGGGGTGTAGAAGAGGTGGGGGAGTTGCACTGCTGGTTAAGGGGAATATCACAGCTGTACGACAGGAGGACACCTCGGTGGGCTCATGCAGCGAGGCAATATGGGTAGAGCTCCGGAATAGGAAGGGTGCAGTCACAATGTTGTGGGTATGCTATAGGCTTCCCAATTGCCGGCGGGAGATTGAGGAATAGTTATGTAGGCAGATTTTGGAAAGATGTAAAAGCAATAGGGTTGTTGTGGTGGGTGATTTTAACTTTCCCTATATTGACTGGGAATCACTTAGTGCTAGGGGTTTGGATGGTGCAGAATTTGTAAGGTGCATCCAGGAAGGCTTCCTGAGACAATATGTAGATAGTCCAACTAGGGAAGGGGCAATACCGGACCTGGTATTAGGGAATTAACCCGGCCAGGTGGTCGAAGTTTCAGTAGGGGAGCATTTCGGGAAAAGTGACCATAATTCAGTAAGTTTCAAGGTACTGGTGGATAAGGATAACAGGAGTCCTCGGGTTAAGTTGCTTAATTGGGGGAAGGCTAATTATAACAATATTAGGCAGGAACTGAGGAATCTAGACTGGAGGCAGATGTTTGAGGGCAAATCAACAACTGACAAAGAGAAGTGACAAAGATGATCAACGATGGAAGGGCAGTGGATGTTATATACATGGATTTCAGTAAGGCCTTTGACAAGGTCCCTCATGGCAGACTGGTACATAAGGTAAAGTCGCACGGGATCAGAGGTGAGCTGGCAAGATGGATACAGAATTGGCTTGGTCATAGAAGACAGAGGGTAGCAGTGGAAGGGCGCTTTTCTGAATGGAGAGCTGGACTAGTGGAGTTCCGCAGGGATCAGTGCTGGGACCTTTGCTGTTTGTAGTATACATAAATGATTTGGAGGAAAATGTAACTGGGCTAATTAGTAAGTTTGCAGACGACACTAAGGTTGGAGGAGTTGCAGATAGTGAAGAGGATTGTCAAAGGATACAACGGGATATAGATCGGTTGGAGACTTGGGCGGAGAAATGGCAGATGGAGTTTAATCCGGACAAATGCGAGGTAATGCATTTTGGAAGGTCTAATACAGGTAGGAATTATACAGTAAATGGCAGAACCCTTAAGTGCATCGACGGGCAGAAGGATCTGGGTGTACAGGTCCACAGGTCACTGAAAGTGGTAATGCAGGTGGATAAGGTAGTCAGGAAGGCATATGGCATGCTTGCCTTCATTGGCAGGGGTATTGAGTATAAAAGCTGGGAAGTCATGCTGCAGCTGTATAGAACCTTGGTTAGGCCACACTTGGAATATTGCGTGCAATTCTGGTCGCCACATTACCAGAAGGATATGGATGCGTTGGAGAGGGTGCAGAGGAGGCTTACCAAGATGCTGCCTGGTCTGGAGGTTATTAGCTATGAGGAGAGGTTGGAGAAACTCGGATTGTTCTCACTAGAGTGACGGAGATTGAGGGGCGACTTGATAGAAGTTTACAAAATTATGAGTGGCATGGACAGAGTAGATAGTCAGAAGCTTTTTCCCAGGGTGGAAGAGTCAATTACTAGGGGACATAGATTTAAGGTGAGAGGAGAAAACTATAGAGGAGATGTGCGGGGCAAGTTTTTTACGCAGAGGGTAGTGAGTGTCTGGAATTCACTGCCAGAGGAGGTGGTGGAAGCAGGTACGATAGTGGTGTTTAAGAGGCAGCTTGACAAATACATGAATAGGATGGGAATAGAGGGATACGGACCCCCGAAGTGCAAAATGTTTTAGTTGACGGGCAATATGATCGGTGCAGGCTTGGAGGGCCGAAGGGCCTGCTCCTGTGCTGTACTTTTCTTTGTTCTTTGTTCTAGATCTAAAATAGCTTTATCCCTAGTTGATTCCACAACATATTGCTCCACGAAGCTGTCATGGAAGCATTTGACAAATTCACCTTCCAGAATACCTTTGTCAATTTGATTGGTACAATCCATCTGAAGCTCAAAGTCCCCACAACTATTCCATTGCCTTTGTTACATGCTTCAATAATTTCATGTTTAATGCTCTGTCCAATGGTATAACTACTCTTTGGAGGCATGTAAGCAACTCCCACTTGCATTTTCTGACCCATACGATTCTTAAGGCTCAATTTTCTGGCTGGCGGGGGGGTGCGGAGTGGGTGCGGAGTGGGAGCGGGTGGGCGTGGATCTGATTGCCGCTCGTGATCGGGTCCACGCCGCCATTTTACGTGGGTGCGCCAATTAAGGCCCACCCAGTGTCCTTCATGACTCCCATGCAGAGCAGGAGTGGGCGAGTGGCATCAGGCACACTCGGCCCACCGAGTCCAATGGCGACCCTGTGGCCTGTATAAAGGAAGGCCTGGCAGCAGTGGCTGGGCGAAGGGCTCTGCAGAGGGGCAATGGAGGTGATGCAAGTCCAGAGGGTAGGCCATCGGGGCAGGCTAGGCCGAAGGGTAGGCCATCGAGACAGGCCAGGCTGGAGGATAGGTCATCCGGTCAGGCCAGGCCGGAGGGTAGGGCGGGGGGGGCCAGTGTGCCCCTTGTTTTTCCGATGACCGCCTTGCTGCCTTCCTCGAGGAGGTGGCAGCACGGCAGGAGGTGCTGGTTCCCCAGGACGGGAGGAGGAGGCCCCCCCACATGACGAAATGTGCTTGGGAGGAGGTGGCAGAGGTGGTGAACTTCCGCGATGTGGTGTGGCGCACCTGGATCCTATGTCGCAAGTGCTTCAAAGGCTTGTTGCGCTCTGGAAAGGTGAGGACAATGTTGGCACTGGTCACTTAACCCAGCAGGTCGCTTTCCCCCTGCTGCTCCCCGCCTCCCCCCTGCCCCTCCATCAAGTCTGATTATAGTGACTGCATTGAATCATTGATGGCATGTGTCCTTGCATGTGGTGCACTGAGGCCTACATTACTGTTTTGGGGGCAACCTGGAGGAGCTGCACCTAGGCGCAGTGCTGGAACTGCAGGACATGTCAAAGTCAAGGTGATGACATGCTGGGAGGGGAGCTTCACGGTGGCATTGCAACGAACCATCTGCTGCCCTCTGCACTCCACGTGCTTGCGCCTCCTTGCAATGGAAGGATATACCGTGTGGTGCCTCATGTGATGTAGGCAGCATGTGGCCAGGGGCGGGTGCGGGGAACAGGCCTAACATCTTTGTGTGAGTGTTTGGCAGCAGTGGGGTGAGGAGGCACTGGAGCCCTGATATGTCCAACTCTGGTTGGGGTGGGCCCTGTGCGAAGAGAGTCCATGTACAATTTGCAAAAATCAATGCTCTTCTCTCATTCTCAGGGGAAGAATGATCATAATGCTGCAGGGCGTGTGAGGGCTGGCGGCGGCCAGGCGCAGTTACCCATTTTCAGCCGGTTTGAGCAGGAGGTCCTGGATTTGGAGAGGCGCCATGCGCCCAGGTCCACTGGCGTCGGTGAGGCTGGGGTGCCATGGCCAGGTATGTATGCCCAGCAGTGAGGTCACCATTGTTCTCCCAGCAGCCATAGCATTGCTGAATGTTAAGTGATTTAATTATGCAACATGGCTTGACCATTGCTTATGGAAGGATGAGTGCATAACGATCTGGGGGACAGTGATGCACTTTGTCATTGTCTCCACGTTAACTGTTCCAATGTCCTTGTTCTTCCTTTTAGCATCAGCGGAGCAGGGCTGGGAGGAGGAGCAGCAGAGGCCCACTCTCGCACCTGAGGGCCCGAAAGTCTCACCAGCGTCACACCATCTCTACCAGGCAGGCATCAGCGCAGATACTAGCACCTCAGCGGGAATTAGAACATCGGCTAGTGTCCCGGGACACAGCGATGAGGGCACTTCACAGTTGCTGGAGGAGCTGGCAGAGATAGGGAGTGTCCATAGCGCCAGCAGTTGAAGGACTGCACAGAACCAGGCACATGCTCAGTCGGTGCCTGATGATGTGCCTCTGGAATCGTCCGCGACGCAGCAGGGGCAGGAAATGTGGCTAGGTGTGCGGCAGCATCTGGGGAGATACATGAGGCTATGCTTGGCTTGGTCTCCATGGTGGAGGAGTCTACGTGGACGATCGCTGTAACAATGAGCCACATGTCTGAGCGCCATGCATCCCCCATGGAGAGAGTGGTGACTCTCGTGGAGAGGCTCCTCCAAGAGACCCATCAGGGCTTCCTGGGGATGCGCTCTGACCAGCAAGCCCTCACATCAGCACTGACCTCAGTTGGTCAGTGCCAGTGTGGGAGATGGTCTGGGCACCAAGTTTCCCAGCTTGGTACCCATCCATCCACGGTGAGCATGGAGCGAAGTGACCTCACATAGGTGCAGCATCTGCCAGTCGTCTCTGCGGGCACCTCTCAGGGTGCTCCCGATGAGGGCGGCAGTTCCTCCGCCCCTCTGCCAGTGACCGTTGCATCCGGTGAGGCTGCGACGACTAGGGAGATGGCAGCTGTGGAACTGGCAGCGCCCTCCCAGGCGGGGCCAGCACAGGTTCCACGGGCCAGAGGATGACCGCCAAGGTCATCGAGGTCAACAGGACAGCAGAGTAAGCAGGCTGTCTCAGATGCCACTCCCAGCGATGGGGCAGCACCAAGACGTAGCACCCGGAAACGTAAACATAAGGCACCTTAGGCACACCACGGGTTTATCACTGGTGCTTTTGTGTTGGCCCAAGATGAGCTCTATGATTTGCTTTGAATTTAAACATCATTGTCATTTTCTTTGCTTAAGTTTCTTTGCTTGTGATATTAAATTCAGACATGTGACCATGGCTGAGGGTGCCTCTTTTCTTCTGCATGTATATGGTTTCCAAAAATGTTATGAGTGCTTTGGGGGACATTCAGCTTTATTATCAAGGCCCTTAGTGACAGTTCCTAACCTGGTAGATTTTGCACTTAGGTATCGAGTATGGAGCCTACAGCTCAGGCTTGTCCTGGAGGTACATCTGTGGTGTGCTAGCTGAAGGTTCATTGGATTAAAGCCTCCCTGGTGTTCCTGCCTCCCTGCAGTATGCCCGGGTCAGCGTCTACCCCCTCAGCATTACCCTGTGCGTGCTCATCCTCAAACTCACTGCTGGACTCATCGTGTGCAGCCACAGCCACTGCGTCGACGCCTTCATCGTCCACTGCATCCCCCCCTTTCCAGCGCAAGATTGCGGAGAGCGCATCATGCAACCACTATCACCGACACATGATCTGGGGTGTACTGGAGTGCGCCCCCTGAATGATCCAAGGATCGGAAGCGCATCTTGAGAAGACCGATGGCTCTCTTCACCACAGCCCTTGTGGAGGCGTGGCTCCTATTGTACCACTGCTCAGCTTCTGTTCTTGGGCAGCGGAGAGGCGTCATGAGCCACCTTCTGAGGGGATAGCCCTTGTCACCCAGCAGCCAGCCATCAAGCTGGGCTGGAGCACTGAAGAGCCCCAGGACCTGGGAGTGTCTGAGGATGTAGGCGTCGTGGGAGCTGCCTGGGTACCTTGCACAGACTTGTAGAATCTGCATCCTGTCCTCACACACTATCTGCATGTTCATGGAGTGGAAGCCCTTCCTGTTGATGAAGGCACCGGGCTCACCTGCTGGTGCCTTGATGGCCACATGTGTACAGTCTATTGCACCCTGGACGCGGGGGAAGCCAGCAATCGCTGCGAAGCCTTTGGCTCGTTGTGTATGGCTTGCCTGGTCCCAAGTGGATGAAGGTCAATGCACGGCTGAACAGAGCATCTGTAACCTGCTTGACACATGTGTGGACGGCTGATTGGGAAACACCGCAAAGATTACCCACCGAGCCCTGGGGGAGCCAGAGGCATAGAAGTTGAGGGCAGCTGTGACCTTCAGAGCCACTGGCATGGGGTGTCCACCCACACAGTTAGCGGAGAGCTCAGGCCCAATCATCTGACAGATATAGTTGACTGTCTCCCTTGGGAGACGGAGCCTCCTTCGGCACTGCACCTCAGACATATTGAGGCAGCTGCTTCGTCGCCAGTATACCCTGGCAGCTGGATAGTGGTGTCTTCTGCGGCCCCTTCCGCCTTGGTCTACCTCTTGGCCCTGCACCCCTTGTGCCTGCGCCTTTCCTCCCAAAGTTAGCTCCCCTGGAGGCTGAATGTGCACTCCTGGCCTCCTCCCCCTTCTAGCCCTCCCTTCCTCCTCAGAGGAGGTGCCTCCAGTGGACAGTTCAGCTCCCATTCCCAGGCTAAGGGAAGGCTTCCTGAAACCTGCAAGTCCAAAAAAGATTCCTCATTGCAGAGCGCTGACCTGAAAGTTAAGAGTCCAGACAGAACAGCTGGTATGTGTTTTGAAGTATTGTAGATCACACAGGCAAGTTTCAATAACTTTGAAATATCAGTACTTGAGAGGGCACACTTGTGATCCCACTGAGCCCTCTTATCCCACCCGTGGATGAGGTTTATACAAATGTGTCCTACCTGCCTGCCTGTTGTGCCTGTGCGCCACCCCGAAGATTGCACAGGCGCCAAAAAATCACAGTCGATTGGAACCTCAAGGGCCTTAAGTGGTCCGTTAATTAATGGCGAGCGTGCAGCGGATATCATCGTGTGCCCGCCCAATAAAATATTGCGATGGCGCACAGTGACGTCGGGACGCTCGCCTGACGTCACCGCGTGTCATTTTATGCGCGTGCGTGCGGGGCCCGCCCCTGCACACCAATGGGGAAATTTGACCCTTAATCTCCATCCATACTGATTCTACTTCCTGATTTTCTGAGCCAAGATCCTTTCTAACTGATGTCCTTATGTTATCCGTTATTATCAGGGCTACTCTTCTTTTTCCATTCTCCCTACCTTTTTGAATTGCTGTGTACGCTGGAATATTTGTTTCCCAGCCTTGGTTACTGTAACCATGTCTCTGTAATAGTAATTAGATCTAAAACATTTATCTCTATTTGTGCCATTAGTTCATCTATTTTATTGTGGATGCTCTGTACATTCAGATAAAGTGACTTCGCTTCTTTTTTTACTAATATTCTTTGCATGGACCTTACTCGCTGATGCACTATTACCGTTGAACTCTTTGTCACTTCTTATCCCACTTAGCTTGTCTTTAAGCGCAGCGATATACTTTTCTATTGCCTCAGCTTTTATCTTTGTATTTCTAAATCTCTCTTCGCCCGAATTCTCCTGCCTCTGCTAGTTTAAAGCCATTTTCCCTACTCTGACCATATTTAGTGGTGCACTCTAATAATTGTCTCTTCCTGTCTGTTCCTGTCACACTCTGATTACCATTACCCATATCGTTATCCTGCACTGTTGCCTTATACTTTCTCTTTAACATTTCAAATCTCCCCTCATGTGAACCCTCTCCCCCACTATTTAGTTTGAAGCCCTCTCTACAGCCCTAGTTCTACGACTCGCCAGGACACTGATCCCAGTGTGGTTCAGGTGAAGACCATCCCAAAGGGAAACCTCACTCTTTTCCCAATACTGGTGCTAGTGCCGCATGAATCAAAGTCCATTTCTCCCACCCCAATCTTTGAGTCACGCATTCAACTCTGATCTTATTTATCCTATGCCAATTTGCTTGCGGCTCACGTAGTGATCCAGGGATTATTATCTTTGTGATTCTGCCTTTTAATTTAGCCTCTAGTTTATTATAATCCCTGAGCAGAACCTCTTCCTAAGTTCTACTTTTGTTAGTACCCATGTGCACTACAACAAATGGTTCCTTCCCCTCCCACTCAAAGTTCCTCTCCAGGCCAGAGGAGATGACCTTAACCGTGGCACCGGGCAGGCAACACAGCCTTCAGGATTCACACTCTCAGCTGCAGAGATCATTATCTATCCCCATAACCATACTGTTCCCTACTACAATTACATTCCTTTTTACTCCCCCCATTTGAAAGACTCCCTGCACCACGGTTCTGTGGTCAATTTGCTCATCCACCCTGCATTCCCTGCTCTCATCCACACAACCTGCAAAAACCTCAAACCTGTTGGGCTGAGGCTCCTCTATTGTTACTTCTGGGTCCCCAAACATTCCTGACTCGCAGTCACACCAATGACCATGGCCCAAATCAGAAGTGCCCAGCCTACAGGGTGTGATTGTCGCCTGGAATAAACTTTTCCCTTCCCTAATGCATCGCAGTACCTGAAGTTTGGACTCCAACTCATCAACTCCGAGCCAAAGTTCCTCGAGCTACAGACAACTTATTGCAGTTGTCTTTGTCATGGATTACACTGATGTCCACCAGCAACCACATGCTACAGCTGCAAGACATCACCTTCCCTGCCATCTTCATTGTGGTGCTTCACATCTTTTTTGTAGTATGGAAGCCAAATCTGCACACAGGCTCCAAGTTTGAACTATCAAGGTTCTATATAAGTTTAATATCACTTCCCTGCTTTGATATTCTATTCCTTTAGAAATGCATCCTAGTACTTTGTTTTCATTATTCATGGCTATACCAACTTGTGTTGCTACAATTAGTGATGTATGCATCCAAGTTCCCAGATCACTTTGTTCCTACTCAGGGAAATTGGACTCTCCCTGAAAATGGATAAACAGTGCATTTAATCTATGTCTATTGATTAAAATGCAGGCAGCATGCTAAATTAGCAGGAGGCTCAAAATCGTTACTTCCTAACATTACTTAAAGCCAACATGCAATACTTAAAGCTAGTCAGCACATCTTAATTTGTGGGTCCAGCAAGTGCTGAAAGTCACACAGGAAATGAATTGGTCCCAGGAAACTGTGAAGTCTGCTACATGGGAGGTCTTGGTGGTGGAGGAGGAGGGAAGCAGAAGAGATGACCTATATCTGAAGGAGACCAGGAGGCCCTCCAGACACATGGCCAAAAGGGAGTGGGAGCAGCTAGTTGTGGAGGTCAATGCCAGGATATTAGCCCTGAGGACATTGATGCAGTATTGTAAATAGTTCAATGACTTCACATGAGTGGTCAAGGTAAGTGAGTGCATGTTCAACTTCCATATCCTATCAACTGCATACATTGCCTCAGACACTACTCAATTCATCACACTCCCATCATTCGCCTACCAACGATCTCTATCAATCAGGGCTCATACAGAACATTCATAACTTCACCTCAGTCTCACACACTTAGCACTGCTGCAAGCCTCACGCTCACATCTTACAACTTACACATGGTCAGCTATTCAACCGTGACAGCAAAACAGATTACATGGGACTCACTAACACACATCCCTCTCTCTTTGCAGGATAAAGTGGAAGAAATTGGAGGGAGCAAGAGCCAACCAGTGCGGATTGACGTGCTTGCTTGCCTAACTCTCATGGCTGAGGTGATGTTGGCCATTATTGGAACAGCCATTGTTCAGATGGTCAGTGGTGCTTGAACCACTGAAAATGATGGTATCCTCATACCTAATCTGTCTTTTCACACACTTTCTCCAACCTCTTCTGATTTACAAGCTGCAGGTGGTTTAAGCATGCATCTCTTACTTTCCCCACCACCGACACCACCTTCACTTGTACAATCATAGCAAAAGCCAGAAGAGATCAACCAGCAACTAGCCTGTAAGTAGTTGATGATCTCTTTAAATAACACTGATAGAGGCTAGTTCCTGTTGCTTCACTTGTGTTTAGCAATGCAAGGTTAAGAGAGGGCACTGGTTGTAACATTGAGTCCCCTAGTCACAATGCTTGCATTAAATCAACATTGCACCCTGACTGATGTCATGGTCTGCCAGCTCTGCATACCTCTGGCAAGCATCGGCTGCGTCAACACCCTGACCAAGATTATGCCCAGGAAACTCATAACTGATGTGTGTACAAGGACGAGTTGCCATTTTGGACACTGAACAGCATCTAAAGTCCCCAACAACAGGCACTACCATGCCCAATTTCACACCCTTACTTTCTTAGTGTGATCCTTAGGGAATAATTTGCTGCCCTCCAAAATGAACCATCTCACCATGAATTTCCTTTGGTGTTATCATCTACTCTGCAACTCTTTATGCCTACTGCTTTTTGGGCAATTCTTCACATTATTAGCTATAATCCTAGTCTGGAAATTTCGACAGCATAACTCCAAAATCTGAGTCAAAATGTATTTTAGGCAGATGGTCGGCAGCAATGCTTCCTGCACATATCCTTGTGGGCCACTTCTTACCACTTTCTGTTGGTCTGAGAAGCTTGCTTTACTCCCATTCTTTGCTTTCTATTTTGCAACCATTTTCAATCCATTGCTCTTACTGGTCTCTGACTCCACACACACTTAGGGCCGAATTTTCGCTACTGAGGTGGGTAGCGTGAGTTGGAAAATTTCCTGACTCACTGGACCCACTTTTGGTAAAAAGTTCCCCAAATCGCTCAATTTTCGCTCCAGGTTTTGGGGTCGGGGGTTGTGGTGGTGGTGGGGGGGGGTTTGTGGGGCATGTCCAGGATAGATTCATAAGAAATAGGAGCAGGAGTAGGCTATTCCGTCCCTCAAGCCTGCCCCGCCATTAAATAAGATCATGGCCAATCTGCTCCAGGCCTCCACGCGTCTTTTGTACCAGCTCTTCTAAGTCCTTAACTCCCCGATATTTCAAAAATCTATCTACCTCCTCTTCAAATACTTTCAGTGATCTAGCCTCCACAACTCTTTGGGGTAGATAATTCCAGATATTCACCACCCTCTGAAAGAAGAAATTCCTTCGCATCAGTTTTAAATGAGTGTTCTATGTAACTATGTCCCCTAGTTTGAGATTCTCCCACTAGTGGAAACATCTTCTCAACACCTACCCTGTCAAACCCCCTCAGAATCTTGTACGTTGCAAAAAGATATCTCATTCGTCTAAACTCTAGCAAATAAAGGCCGAATCTGTTAAGCTGTTCCTGGTAAGTCAACCCTTTCATCCCAGGAATCAGCCAAGTGAACCTCTTTTGAACTGCCTCCAATGCCAGTATATCCATTCTTAAATACGGGAACCAAAACTGTACACAGTACTCCAGGTGTGGCCTCACCAATACCCTGTACAGCTGTAACAAGACTTCCCTATTTTTAAACACCAACTCTCCACTACATTAAATTCCATCTGCCAAGTTTTTGCCCACTCACTCAACCTATCTATATCCCTTTGCAGATTTCTTATGTCCTCATCACAACATGCCCTCCAACCTATTTTTGTACCGTCACCAAATTTGGATACATTACACTTTGACCCCTCCTCCAAGTCATTAATATAGATAGTAAATAATTGAGGCCCGAGGACTGATCCTTACGACACTCCACTAGTTATGTCTTTCCAACCTGAAAAAGACCCATTAATCTCCGTCTTCTTTGTGTTAACCAATCCTCAATCCATACTAATACCTTACCCCCAATACCGTGAGCTCTTTTCTTGTATAATATCCTTTTATGCGGCATCTTATTGAATGCCTTCTGGAAATTCAAATATACTACATCCACCAGTTTCCCTTTATCAACTCTACTTGTTATATCCTCCAAGAACTCCAGCAAATTTGTGAAACATGATTTCCCTTTGACAAAACCTTGCTGACTCTGTTTACGTTAAGTTTTTCTAAATGTCCTGCTATTTCTTCCTTAATAATGGACTCTAACATTTTCCCAATGAAAGATTTCTGACTAGCCTGTAGTTTCCTGCTTTTTGTCTCTGTCCCTTTTTGAACAGGGGCGTCACATTAGTGGTTTTCCAATCCGCTGGGACCCTCCTGGAATCCAGTGAGTTCTGGAATATTTCGACCAAAGCCTCCACTATCTCTGCAGCCACTTCCTTTAAAACCCTTGGATGCAGACCATCAGGTCCTGGCAACTTGACTGCCTTTAGTCCCATTAGTTTGTCAAATACTTTGTCCCTCGTGATAGAGACTGTTACAAGATCTTTCCTCTCATTACTCCTTGCTTATCTGATACCTTTGAGAAGTTTATAGTGTCCTCCACCATGAAGACCGATGCAAATATTTGTTTAAATTATCTGCCATTTCCCTGTTCCCCATTATCAATTCTCCAGTCGCATTCTCCAAGGGTCCCACGCTCACTTTAGCCAGTCTCTTTTCATATACCCGTAGAACGTCTTGCTATTTTTTTTTATATTTCTTGCCAATTTACTTTCATAATCAATTTTCTTCCTCTTTAATGGCTTTTTAATCATCCGCTGCTGGTTCCTAAAAAATTCCCAATCCTCTGGCCTACCAGTTTTTGTTGCTTTGTATGTCTTAGTTTTTGATTGGATACTCTCCTTGACCCCCTTTGTTAACCACGAGTGGTTCATCCTTCTCATCGAGTCCTTTTTTTTGACCAGGATAAATTTTTGCTGAGCGTTATGAAATATCTGCTTAAATGTCTGCCACTGCTCATCCACTGACATTCCCCTTAGTCTATTTTCCCAGCCCGCTTTAGACAACTCTTTCTTCATACCTTTGTAATTGCCCTTATTTAAGTTGAGGACACTGGTTTTGACCCGAGTTGCTCGCCCTCAAACTGAATTTGAAATTCTACCATCACTACCCCCTTGAGGATCCTTAACTACAATATCTCTTATTAATCCCACCTCATTACACATTACTAGATCTAAAATAGTCTGTTCCCGGTAGGTTCTGCAAAATATCGCTCTAAGAAACAATCCCTGATGCACTCTACAAATTTGTCTTCCATCTTATCCCTGCCAATCTGAATTGTCCAGTCAAAATGCAAATTAAATCACCCATGACAATTCTAGCGCCCTTCTTACACACCTCCATTATTTCCCGAATTATACTTCGTCCTACAGCGAGGCAACCCTTTGGGGGCTTATAGATGACTCCCACCCGTTACTTCTTCCCCTTGCTATTCCTTATTTCCACCCACATCATGATTCTACATCACAATGTATTGCTCCTATATTACTACTCACCACTGCACTGATACCTTCCTTTATTAACAAAGCTACCCCACCTCCTTTTCCTTTTTGCTTATTTTTCCGGAACATCGAATACCCTTGAATATTGAGTTCCCAGTCTTGGTCACCCTGCAACCACATCTCTGTAATAGCTATCAAGTCACATTCATTTATTTCGATTTGTGCTGCCAACTTATCTATCTTGTTACAAATGCTGTGTGCATTCAGATAAAGAGCCTTAAGCTTTGACTTTTTACCATTATTGCTCATTCTGGTTGATTTCTACCGCACTCTTCTGCTTATATTTTCTGCCCCTTCCTGTCACTCTTTCATTATCGTTCACCTGTTCATCACCCTGCACCTCTGCTCTCTCGTTTCTTTTTGATTTTTTAAACTTCCCTTCAATTGAACCCTCCCCCCCACTAATTAGTTTAAAGTCCTTTCTACAACCCTAGTTATACAACTCGCCAGGACACTGGTCCCAGCATGGTTCAAATGAAGCCCGTCTCAAAGGAACAGCTCTCTCCTTCCCCAGTACTGGTGTCAGTGCCCCATGAATTGGAACCCATTTCTCCCACACCTATCTTGGAGCTACGCATTTACCTCTCTTATCTTATTTACCCTATGCCATTTGCACGTGGCTCAAGGAGTAATCCGGAGGTTATTACCTTTGTGGTTCTGCTTTTTCATTTAGCTCCGAGATGCTCGTAGTCCTTCAGCAGAACCTCTTTCCTAGTCCTACCTATGTGTTGGTGCCTACATGGACCACGACAACTGGATCCTTCCCCTCCCAATCCAGTTCCTCTCCAGCCCAGAAGAGATGTCCTTAACCTTGGCACTGGGTAGGCAACACAGCCTTTGGGACTCTCTGTCTTTGCTGCAGAGAACAGTATCTATTCCCCTAACTATGCTATCCCCTACTACATTTCTCTTTTCTCCCCCCCAACTTAAATGGTGCTCTGTACCACGGTGCTGTGGTCAGTTTGCTCACCCTCCCTGAAGTCTGTGCCCTCGTCCACACTGGGAGCAAGATCCTCATACCTATTGGACAAGGGCACTGGCTAAGGGTCCTCCAAAGCTAAATTTGGATTCCCATGCTTGCCTCACTTGCAGTCACACCCTCCTGTCCCTGACCACGGTCCAAATTTGATGTAATTAATCTAAGGGGTGTGACTGTCTCCTGAAACACAGTGTCCAGGTAACTGTCCCCCTCCATGATGTGTCGCAGTGTCCGCAGCTCGGACTCCAGCTCATCAACTCTGAGTCGAAGTTCCTCGAGCAGCCAACACTTGCTGCAGATGTGGTCACGGTGGATCACACCAGCATACACCAGCTCCCATATACTACAGCTTCAACATGTCGCCTGCCCAACCATCTCTGTTCTATTTAATTAATTAATTTGAATGTTAACTATTTTAAAAGTGAATTTCTTAACTGTATTCTTCACCTGTAATCATGTCTCCTGATCTAAACCACTTGGCTAATCAAAAGAGACATGGAAGAGATACTCACCAATCACCTACCTGTTTCCCTTTGACGTCACACTTCCACTCTAACAGGTAGAAACAGATCCTTCTCTCGCACTCTCCTCTAGGTGCTGCTGACTGCCTGTCCCAGGGTCCTCCTCTCACACTCTCCTCTTCAAACCCCCTGATCCCAGAAGCAGATCCTAGGCAGCCAGAGAGGTGGGCAAGTGCTGCAGCAGGCTGGTTATAAGTCCACTTTGGTTCTCTGGGACTTCATCCAGTTTTAGAAATTGTTAGGCCTACTAGCACTCATCCCTCATAACACCCCACGACCACCCGCCCCACATACTCCCATTGTCCCTCATACCAACTCATGTCACCCTCTATGGGCCCTCATACTCTCCATGCCACACCCATAGCCATTCACCCAGTATCCACCATGGGCATACCTTAGGAGCCAAATGGAGATGAAAAAAAAGACTTCTAACAATTTAATCCAGCTCTCACTTCTGCACACTTGATAGTAAAAAAAACTTCCATTCATAAAGCTGATTCAAAGCTTTATAAATTTTAAGTGGTTAATCCTTTATAAAAACAAACTTTCCATTTAAACCCCACATCAGAGACCACTAATCCTTTAATAGCTTTTTTAAGTTGGTAATCAAATTATGAAATCAGAACCCTCAGCTATGATAATGGTATTTTCTAACTGATGAGAACCTAGGAACTGTGGATGAATAGAGATATTCGGAGATCCAAGTCCAGAATTCACTGAAAGCAAATGGAGAGAGGCAACAAATCATTAAAAAGGCAAATGGAATGTGGCTTTTATATCAATAGTGACTGGAATACAAAGGGGTGGAAGTATGTTACAGCTTTCTACATATTGCACCACAGGAAAGATATGTTAGCTTTGGAATGAGAGCAACTTACATTCACCAGAACAGATGGGATGCCAATCAAGTGGGCTGCTTTGTCCTGGATGATGTCAAGCTTCTTGAGTCTTGTTAGAGCTGCACTCAACCAGGCAAGTGCTCAGCATTCCATCACACTCCTGACTTGTGGCTTCTAGATTGTGGACAGGCTGAGGAAAGTCACAGAATTTCCAACCTCTAGCCTAATGTATTCTTTCATGGGATGTGAGCATCGCTGGCAAGGCCAGCATTTGTTGCCCAACCTTAATTTCCCTTGAACTGAGTGGCTTGCCAGGCCATTTCAGAGGGCAGTTAAGAGTCAACCACATTGCTGAGGGTCTGAAGTCACATGTAGGCCAGGTCAGGTAAGGACAGCAGATTTCCTTCCCTAAAGGACATTAGTGAGCCAAATGGGTTTTTAAAACAATTGATGATGGTCTCATGGTCACGATTACTGACTTGCTTTCAGTTCCAGATTTCATGAATTGAGTTCAAATTCCATCAGTGCCATGGTGGGATTTAAACTCGTATCCCCAAAGCATTAGCCTGTGCCACTGTCCTCCTACTCTTGTAGCCACAATATTTATATGGTTAGTCCAGCTCCGTTTCTGGTCAATGGTAGCCCTAAGGATGTTGATAGTGGGGGATTCAATGATGGTAATGCCATTGAATGTCAATGGAAGATGGTTGGAATCCCTCTTGTTGGAGATGGTCATTGTTTCGCACCTCTGTAGCATGAAAGTAACTTGCCACTTATCAGACCAAGCTTGAATGTTGTCCAGGTCTACCAGCATATGGACACGGACTGTTTTAGTATCTGAGAAGACATGAATGGTGCTGAACATTGTGCAATCATCATCAAACATCCCCAATTCTGACTTTATGATGGAGGGAAGATCATTGATGAAGTAGCAGAAGATGGTCGGGACTGAGACACTACCGAGGAACTCCTGCTCTAATGTCCCATGACTGAGATGATTGGCCTCCAACAACCACAACCATTTTCCTTGGTGCTAGGTATGAATCCAACCAGTGGAGAGTTTCCCCCTGATTCCCACTGACTCCAGTTTTGCTAGAAATCCTTGATGCCACACTTGGTCAAATGCTACCTTGATGTCAAGGGCAGTCACTCTCACCTCACCTCTTGAATTCAGCTCTTTTGTCCAAGGCTGTAATGAGATCAGGAGCTGAGTGCCCCTGGTGGAAAGCAAACTGAACATCAATGAGCACATTATTTCTGAGTAAGTGCTGCTTGATGGCACTGTCGATGACCCCTCCCATCACTTTGCTGATGATCAAGAATAGACTGATGGGGTGAAAATTGGCCAGGTTGGATTTCTCCTGCTTCTTGTGTACAAGACATACCTGGGCAATTTTTCACATTGCCCGGTAGATGTCAGTGTTGGATCTGTATGGGGACTGCATTGCTAGGGGTGCAGCTAGTTCAGGAGCACAAGTCTTCAGTAATATTGCTGGAATATTTCCCAGTGAGGAAGAAGGATTGTAGGAAGGGGATAAACCAAGAAAGTTAAGGATAGCATCAAAGTGAAAAATAAATACAATGTGGTAAAGGTTAGTCGTAAGCCAGAGCATTGGAAAAGTTTTAAAAACCAGCAGAAGATGACCAAAGAAAATAATAGAGGGAAAACATAAACTTTGAGGGTAAACTAGCAAGTAATATAAAACAGACAGTTAGAGCTTCTTTAAATATATAAAAACAGAGAGCCAAAGTCAATATAGGCCCCTAAGAGAATGAGGCTGGGGAAATAATGGGGTACCAAGAAATGGCAGAGGAGTTGAGAAATACTTTGCATCAGTCTTCATGGTAGAAGACACTAATAGCATGCCAAAAATACTAAATAATCATGGGGCAAAATGGGGGGAGGAACTAAATATAATAACTATCACTAGAGAAAAAGTACTAGGGAAACTAATGGGGCTAAAGGCCGATAAGTCACCTGGACCTGATGGATTACATCCTAGGATATTAAAAGAAATAGCTGCGGAGATAGTGGATGCACTGGTAGTAATCTTCCAAGAGTCCTTAGATTCTGGAAAAGTCCCAGAGGATTGGAAAACAGCCAATGTAACACCCTTATTCAAAAAGGGAGGGAGACAAAAAACAGATAACTATAAGCTTAACATCTGTCATTGGGAAAATGTTGCATGTAATAGCAGAGCATTTAGAAATGCATAATCTAATCAAGCAGAGTCAGCATGGCTTCCTGAAAGGGAAATCATGCCTGAAAAATTTATTAGGATTCTTTGAGGTAACAAGCAAGGTCGATAAAGGGAAACCAGTAGATGTAATATATTTGGATTTCCAAAAGGCGTTTGATAAGGTACTACACATAAGGTTTCTTAATAAGATAAGATCCCATGGTATTAGGGGTAGTATATTAGCATGGATAGAGGATTGGCTAACTAATAGAAGACAGAGAGTTGGGATACGGGGGGCATTTTCAGGATGGCAACCTGTAACTAATGGAGTGCCACAGGGATCAGTGCTGGGGCCACAATTATTTACAATATATATTAAGGATATGGATGAGGGAAGTGAATGTACTATTGCCAAGTTTGCGGATAACACAAAAATAGGTGGGAAGGCAAGTGGTGAGGGTGACAGAAAGAGTCTACAGAGGAATATAGACAAGTTAAATGAGTGGGCAAAAACTTGGCAGGTGGAATATAATGTGGGAAAGTGTGAGGTTATACACTTTGGCAGGAAGAATTGAGGAGCTGATTATTATTTAAATGAAGAAAGACTGAAAAAAGCTGCAGCACAGAGGGATTTGGGGGTCCTTGTCATGAATTCCAAAAAGCTAGTATACAAGTTCAGCAGGTAATAGAGAAGGCAAATGGAATGTTGGCCTTTACTTCAAAGGGAATGACGTATAAAAATAGGGAAGTCTTGCTAGAGCTATACAAGGCACTAGTTAGACCACACCTAGATTTCTGTGAACAGTTTTGGTCTCCTTATTTAAGGGAAGATATACTGACATTGGAGGCAGTCTAGAGAAGGTTCACTAGGTTGATCCCAGGTATGGAGGGATTTTCTTATGAGGAGAGGTTGAGTAGGTTAGGCCTGTACTCATTGGAATTTAGAAGAATGAGAGGCAACCTTATTGAAACATACAAGATTCTTAGATGGCTTGACAGGGTAGATGCTGAGAGGTTGCTTCCCCTTGTGGGAGAGTCTAGGACCAGAGGACATAATATCAGAGTAAGGGGGCGCTCATTTGAAACAGAGATGAGGAGGAATTTCTTCTCTCATAGGGTAGTCAATCTGTGGAATTCTTTATCACAGGGAGCTGCAGAGGTTGGGTCTTTAAGTATATTCAAAGCTGAGACAGATTTTTAATCAGTAAGGGAATCAAGGGTTATGGGGAAAGGGTAGTTAAGTGGAGTTGAGGATTATCAGATCAGCTATGATCTCATTGAATGGCAGAGCAGACCTGATTGGCTTACTTCTGCTCCCATGTCTTATGGTCTTATATTGTCAGGGACATAGCCATTGCAGTATCTAGTGCCTTCAGCCGTTTCTTGATATCACGTGGAGTGAATCGAATGGGCTGAAGACTGGCATCTGTAATGCTGGGGACCTCTGGAGGAGGCCGAAATGGATCATCCACTCGTCACTTCTGGCTGAAGATGACTGCAAAAGCTTCAGCCTTACCTTGTGCACTGATGTCCTGAGTTTCCCCATTATTGAGGATGGGGATATTTGTGAAGCTTCCTCCTCCAGTTGGTTGTTTAATTATCCACCACCACCCATGACTGGATGTGGCAAGACTGCAGGACTTAGATCTGATCCATTGGTTGTGGGGTCGCTTAGCTCTGTCTATTGCATGCTGCTTACGCTGTTTGGAATGCAAGTAGTCCTATGTTGTAGCTTTACCAGGTTGACACCTTATTTTTAGGTATGCCTGGTGCTGCCCCTGGCATGCTCTCCTGCACTCTTCATTGAACTCCCAGCTTGATGGTAATGGTAGAGTGGACGATATGCCAGGCCATGAGGTTACAGATTGTGGTTATATACAATCCTGCTGCTGCTGATGGCCCACAGCACCTCAGGGATACCCAGTTTTGAGCTGCTAGATCTGTTCCAAATCTATCCATTTAGCACGATGTGGTGCCACACAACATGATGGAGGGTATCCTCAATGTGAAGACAGGACTTTGTCTCCACAAGGACTGTGTGGTGGTCACACCTACTAATACTGTCAAGGACAGATGCATCTGTGACAAGTAGACTGGAGAGGGCGAGGTTATATATGCTTTTCCCACTTTTTGGTTCCCTCACTGCCTTCCGAAGACCCAGTCTAGCAGCTATATCCTTTAAGGCTTGGCCAGCTCGGTCAGTAGTAGTGATGCCATGCCACCCTTGGTGCTGGACATTCAATTCATCTACCCAGAGTAAATTCTGTGCCCTTGTCACTCCCAGTGCTTCTTCCAAATGATGTTCAACATGGAAGAGTACTGATTCATCAGCTCAGGGGGGGGGACAGCAGGTGGTAACCAGGAGGCGGTTTCCTTGCCCATATTTGAACTGATACCATGAGATGAAGTCAATATTGAGGACTCCCAGGCAACTCTCACCTGACTGTATACCACTGTGCCTCCACCTCTGGTGGGTTTGTCTTGTCAGTGGGACAGGACATACCCAGGGATAGTGATGCTGGTGTCTGGGACATTGTTTGTAAGATACGATTCCATGAGTATGACTGTCAGGCTATTGCTTGACTCGTCTGTGGGACAGCTCTTCCGATTTTGGCACAACCCCCATATGTTAATAAGGAGGACTTTACAGGGTCGACAGGGTTAGGTTTGCCATTCTCATTTACAGTATTTAGGTTGATGCCGGGTGGTCTGTCCGGTTTCATTCCTTTTTTTAGACTTTATAGTGGTTTAATACAACTGAGTAGCTTGCTTGGCCATTTCAGAGGACATTTAAGAGTCAAATACATTGCTGTGGATCTGGAGTCACATGTGGGCCAGACCATGTGGGCAGATTTCCTCCCCTAAAGGACATTAGTGAACCAGATGGGTTTTAATGACAACCGACAATGGTTTCTTGGTCACTATAGCTTTTAATTCCAGATTTTATTAATTGAATTTAAATTCCTTCAACTGCCGTGTTAGGATTTAAAACTGTATCCCCAGATCATTAGCCTGTGCCTCTCAAATACTAATTCAGTGACATTACCATTATGCCACCACCTGCCCTCATTTGTATATTTTTAGTACCATTAGTTTCTCCATCACCATTTTAAAATTTTCTATCAAATCCCCTTGATTTAATTTTTAATCTTTCCTTTAATCTCTGGTACTTTATTACCACATCCTCTATTCTGAACACCAATACATAGGGCAGAATCTTGTGCCCCCCCCGCTGTGGTGAGTATAGTGGTATGGAGCATTTAATTGAGTGGGAGGGTGGCGGGTGGGCATCCTGCCACCTTCCCCCCTCCACCCTGATTAAGTCTGGCGTGGGAAGTCAAGTGGACGGCCTTCCTGCCCATCGCCCATTAACCCCGTGGCAGATAGGGGACACATCATGGAGGGGGCACACTTTCTGGGGAGCACAACAAGCAAACCCTGGCATGTTTGTTTGCAGGTTCCTGGTGGGAGGAGGAATGGGGGACCCCTCATTCAAAGGCATTTTGTGCCTGATAGAGGGACCAGGCATCGTGAAGGATGGGGGTCTGCCCATTCCCCTGCCCTTGCTGCCAACCTCCCTCCCTGGTGACCTCGTCCTACGACCTCGTCTACCATCATTCACCCGTTCCTGCGTCCCTCCTTCATCTGAGGCCTAGGGTAGGTTTCGTACTGGTGGCAGCCACCGCCGCCCAGGTAGCGCTGTTGTGTACAGAACAGCTTCCGGCCCCTGATTGGTGGGCGGAACTTTAGTCCCCAGTGTCCTTGATTCTGGGGAAAGGCCTGCCGTTGGCCTGTCAAGTGCCCGAGTGGCAAAAGATGCGGCGGCCTTCCTGAAAAGGGTTCATGTTGGGCTCTCGCCAGCTCTTGAGCTGGTGGATGAGGCCTCGCGCCTGGGGAAGGGTAAAAAAAACGTTTTGCTGGCTAAATCGAAAGTTGTGGCAGACGAGATCAGGTGCTGCATGGGAGTGTGATCAATGGGTAGGTGGAGATGCAGGTCAGCTCACATGGTCAACTGAAAGCAAACCCCAGCTGGCAACACTGAAAATGCTCAGGACATTGAGATGAGTGTGATATGGGAAGGATCCGCGTGCGTGGGAGAGTGCTTGCACAAGGCTCTGAAAGGCTTTGACACACACACACACTTCTCCCTCCACAATCATTTGCGGGCCAGTTGCGTGCAGCTGAACTGATAATGGGGGGGAGGGGGTGCAGGATGCAGTGGGAGGACTCGCGAAGCCTGTCAATGTAGCTGAAACACACCATTACACATTATTCAGTGAAAGTGAATATATTTCCAGATTGTAAAGTGACAAAATGTGTTCCCCATGCAACCAACTGTGATCAGAATTTATTAACTTTGAACGCCTTAGACCTCTAGTTGCTGCCCTGACATCTGCAGCAGTCAGCCAGTGCAATGGTTGACCCTGTTGCCTTTGATGTTTTTGGCATGGGTCCTCTGGAGAGCCGAGGCCTGGGGGGGCCTTGGCTTGCTTTGGCTGTCCTCCTGTGTGCCAGCTGCTCCCTCTGCAGTAACAGAGGATGAGGTTGAGGGGGTCACAGGCAAAGGAGGCTTGGAGGGAGAGATTCCTGAGTGGATAACCCAGGAATGTCCAGCTGCTGCTCCTTCTCCCTTCGGGTGCCCGGGCTCCCTGGCCTGACTCCTTGAGGGGAAGGAGCACCTAGGGGGATGTCGAGGTGCCCCGTTGCTCTCTTGTGTCACTACTGTGATGGAGTACAGGTCTGCACACATCTTTGTGTTCTGCTGGACCAGGGACTAGGGTCTCCACAGAGACTTCCATATGCGCATATGTAGGCACCACTCCATCAGAGAGCAGGTGGACGCACTCCTCCAACACGCATGCCAGTCTTTTGAGGGCTTCCAACAGCTCTGCGTGATGTTCCTCAGCCTTCTGCTGACTCTCCACAATGAGTTGGAAAGCCCAATCCAGAGGGTGGTCATCTGACTCAGACCTCACAGATGCCTCTTTCCCAGCAGTCCTCCAAATGCCGAGGAGCTCGGCTGAATCTACCTTCTCCTGCTGTGGACACGTGTCTGTGTGATGACCACCAGATTGTGAACCCGATCCTGCTCTACATCTAGGTCCCACCGAGGCATGTGTCTCTGCGCTGGTGGAGGGTATGGGGAAGCGCTGTGACGGGTCTTCCAGGCTGCTTATTTCCATGGAGGAGGTGTCCTCTTGGCTGGAGGTGAGGATGTAGGTGGAGCTGAGGGGTTGGCTGGCTGAAGGGGTTGGTCACTTGCCAGAGCTCCTTATAAACCAAAGTAGAGATAATTAGTGCATGGCAGCACAGTAAAAAGCAGGAAAGAGAGCACTCACAGCTGCATTGAGAGAGGAATGATGTGGTGCAGGATCCTCATGAGGGTGTTCACCGCCGAGCTCACCGTCACCACAGGCATCGTTCACATCTTCATTAGTCAGCACAATGGCACACTCCTCAAAGTGAGTGAGGGGCCACTCCACACCCAGTCTGGGACCTCTCCCTGCTGTTGTGAGCAGGCTTCTCCTGCTCATAACAGCATGAAAACAGGTGGAGAGTGTGTAAGCAGGACACATGACACATGGAATGTTTGTGTGGTGAGAGGAGACATGGACGGGATTAGGACACAAGCGGAACGGATGAAAACATTCACCCTGTTGCGGCACTGCGTGGCTGTCCTCTTTTGAAGGGCATTGGTGCTGACCACCCCTGCCACTGCCTCTCATGCTGGATTGGTGATGCTGCTGCCCGAGCTGCGGCCAGAGCAGTACTAGAGGACATCATGGCAGGCCTCCACTGCACCCAAAAGGCACTCAAGGGACGCATCACTAAACTGGGGAGCTACAATCTTTTTGGCTTTCGGGGCCATGTCTTCTTTGCAGCGGTGATGGGCTGGAAGCACTGAGAGGTGTGCACGTGGCTGCACTTTAAAAGTGGTGCCAGGCGTATTGAGGCAGTGAGGTGATGGCGTGGCGGGTGAAAGAGCGCCCCCAACCATTGAAACAGCATGCTTCCCAGGGATGCATAATTAATGCAGTGGGATTAGAACTATATGTTGTGAGAAGCTGCCATCGTGGCCGGCGGGTAAAACATTGTTTTTCCCGCCTGCTACCGCACCTAGCGCAAATCTGGGATGATTCTGCCCAATGAGACGAATGACCTACTTCTGTACTGTAAATTTCTATGATTCTTGTGCATCCCCAATTTGAATTGCTCCACCATTGGCAGTCATGCCTTTAGCTGCATGGGCCCTGAGCTCCGGAATTCCCCTCCTTCAGCCTCTCTGTCTCCCTCTTCCTTCATCTGTTTCTTAAAACCTAAACTCTTTAATAAAGTGATATTAGGGCACTTGATATCACACAGTATTTGATAATGCTGGTGAGCTGAGACAGGGGCAGAGTTGGATTATGTTGTGGAAGTGCAACTAGGCAGCCTTTAAGTATATTGCGGATACTATCACCTTTATCTTAGAGCCCTTCTTCCTCTTTAACTTCTCCCTCTTCCAGCAACTTGTCATACTCTGTGTCACTTCTGCATATTCTTCTTGTCCAATAGGCTAAGAGGAATGCAAACTACTGCACTCATGTCTGGGACTAAGTGGCTTCTGCAGAAGGCTTGAAATCAGGATAAACTCTTCCTGGACCTGCCACAACACTCCCTGTAGACTTTAGCAACTTGAAACAATGCTGGAAACAACCAAACACCTCTAAAATTGTAGCAAGAGCCAGTAGAAATCAGTCAACAACTAACATGAAAGAACTTGATCTATTTAAATAGTATTGGTGAGGGTCCTTCCTGCTGTGTGAGGTTAAGTGAGCTGGAATGTTGAGTTCCAATATAACAATGCTGGCGTCAAATCAGCATCATACACTAACTGCCATCAGGATCTGCCTACTCTACACACTTGCAGCTGATGCTCATAATGCATGTGTTCACACTTTCACCAAAATTGTGTCTCACCAAAATGCCATTCAGCGCAGCTAGCAACATAAATGTATGGACTTGCCGCAGACCCATATTGGAAGCAAAATTGCACTTACATTACCACAAAACCAGGTGCTACAAGCCGAATTTTGCAGCGCTGGTGTCAGGGATCAGAGAAAATATTGAAGAAACATGGGCTTTTAGTCTTGAAAGAGGATGCATAACTAATCTTGTAGAAACACAAACATGTTAACAGTATATAAAAGTGAATCTAGAGAATTGCTTTAAACTTAATTGTAGCACTAAGACAGGTTTATATTAGTACCAGGTAGATTTATACCTGATATTAGGCAGTCCTTCTCTCAAGGATTGTTCAATACATGAAATAGACTCCAGGCTAAAGCAATGGAGGAAAAGATCATGGAATAATTTAAAATCAATTGGATGTCACAATGAGAGAATATTAAGGTTCTTCTGGATCCATGAACGAAGATGGGCCAAATGATCTCCCTCATCCATGGTTCTCACCTTTTCTCTAAACGCTCTCGCTTATGAAATGCCGAATAAACTCCTTATGGTTGTGTTTTTTATAGCCCAGCTATTTTGTTTTATGTCTCTTGGCCCTCTAATACTTCTTTTAAGATGACTGTATGTTATAGTCATCCCAGACTCCATTCCTTTCTTCTTGGAGAAAAAAAGACTTTTTTTTTATTTTGAATGATTTGATGGGCCTGGTTTCTGATTTTTATATTGGTAATTTTGGTCACTTCTCATAGCCAGAGTTCTAACTCGTTTTTCTTTTAAGAATATGAAATTTGAGGCAAGTGAAAAAATACATAGGCCTGAACTTTTAGCTTGGCCAACCAGCATGAAGCGCACACTGAATAACTGAGTGCTGCCGAGGTGGGGGCGGGAGGAGGGTGGGCTATGACGTCAACGTGGGTGGGGGCAAGCGCTGAGAGAAAGCTCCCTGAATGCAGAGAGCTGCCTCAGGGAGCAGCAGACCCAAAAATGTTCCAATAAAGTTTTAAAAAGCAGAAAAAAAATGTCCAAGCATCACAATCAGGCACCTGAAAATATAGATGATAAAAATACTACCTACAGGTTTTTATTTTTATTTTATTTCATAACGGAAACCTCATCCCACCCTTGGATGAGGTTTCATGAAAAATGTAAAGGCTGGCTGGCCGATTTGCCCGCCCGCCAACAGTAAGGTTGGACAGACAACAAAAAATAGCAGACAATTGCACCGTTAATGCCCATTACTTGCTCTCTTAACTGTCGGTGGGCGCGCCCCTGACTTTTGCACATGCCCGCCTAGCGAATATCGTGCGAGTGCGCGATGACGTTGGGACACTTGCCCGACGTTACCTCATGCGATTTCACACCCGACTGGGTCGGACACACGCTTGCCCGATCAATGTAAAGTTCAGCCCATAAAGAGGATTGCTTTAAAATAGATACAGCAGAATTTAGTAAGGCTTAGTGTTATAATTGTACACTTAATTTCTATGAAAGTCACTAACTGCCTTTGAATCTTGTGGAATAACACATTTAAGTAAGAGCATTCATTTCCTAACACAAAGGAGGAAGTTTTATATGGTGCCTTAAGTGTGACAGACACATGTATATCCAGAGGTACGATCTTTTAATGATTACTGGTAGATTTTCTTTAGGGTTGCTCACTGCAAGTCAATCAATACATGTTTTTAAGGGCAAAACTGCTAATTTAATACAGAATTGTTTTATTCCGCAGTGAATGTAGTTGTGCCTCTTTAAAGCCATAAATGCTAAATTTTAAGTCAACAGAGCCTGAGATCATTAAGATTTTAACTGTTGTTTGATCAAGAGCCATGCAAGTAACATTTTTATACTGTCACAGCTGTAACAAAGCATTACATCTACTACTGAACAAGTCTCCCCTTAAGGTTACAATTGAAGTTAAGGAAACACTCAAGAAGTTAATGTAGGTTGTTCCTGCTATTCAGGCTTCAAGTCAGCACCCTGGGTGTTTTCTTATATATAAATTGATATCAGTAAGGTCAATTAAAGAGGCTGCAGACAATTTGACTCCAGCACCTTCCAATCATGGACTGTTTCGCTATACATTCTAAATGACAGTCTTTGTTTCTTTATATTTTAATTTTGTTTAAGCATGACCCTAAAAATTTAGAAGACAGACAAATCACACACTGCATACAATTTTTATTTCTAATATAATTTTCCTGCTTATAGGTTAAATTGTTGAAGTTTATGAATTCAACTTGGTATCTTGACTGTATATAAATTCCTCCTCAATGAATAGAGGTGAAAATGTATCATGCAGTCATAACAAGCGTGAAATATAGATAAAAAGATTGCTCTATAGCGTGGTCCAATTAATAAAAAGTTTTATTTATTTTCTGCTAACTTGCTAGTTACTCCACACAGCTTCAAATGCTAAAAAAATCTGATGCATTTTATTAGTCACCCCAAATTTCCACAAGCCTTATGATACACTCCTAACTTAAATTGGATGTGAATGCAGCAGAAAGCCCAGGAATTAGGATGGAACTTGGATATTCCAGGTCACTTCTGCCTCAAGGTTCTATCTGTTTCTTGAGAAAGGCATGGTTGTTTGGGGTGCAATTTCTATCTGCCTCAAACATGGGCCCCTCTGTTAAAGTAGGCCTGATATGGGGGAAGTAATTGTCCCTACGGTAAATGGAACCAATGGAGTCCATAAAAAATACTTTAAAGTGGGTGGCACAAATCTGGGAAAAGCAATAGACAGCACCACTTCTCCCACCTCCCTTGATGTGGCAGATGCCTGAGCAGTATCAATATTGGTGTGTTGTGCTTGTCAGGATCATGCAGATGAGGGAAGCTCTCCCTGAATTCACATAGTCCGAGAGGGGTGCAGTGGCGAAGGTTCCTCGCAATTGCATTCTAGCATTAATTCCAGGATTTCTGATTCACAAATGTTCAAAGCTATTCTCTACCTAATTTACAGATGCTGTTACTGCAAGGTGGAATGATTAGGGATCTCTAATAGTTATTCCAGGACTCTCAGGATACTGGACCCCCACCATAATTTAAACTAGTATTTCTGCATGAAATAACAGGCACAAAAGTAAAAGCATCACAATTGATGGGGTGACATTAGGTTCACCCACATATGAGGTAGGTGATATGTAAAATTTTGGCGGGTTTTGTTTGATAGCTTGGCTATCTTTTGGCACAGAAGCTTACAATGGTAATAAAACTAAATTATAAATTGAACTTCAAAGTATATCTAACAAAAACACATCTACCAAACGGTAGCTTACCGAATCCTGATTGAGGAAGAAAAAAGAAACACACCTATCTATGGTGAACCTTATATTGAAGATAGAATAAAGGAGTACAGCTGATATGTTCTTATTTTAGGTAGATAAGGTGTGCCATAAATATTTCAGCCTTTATTTACCATTGGCTAATAAAAACAGTTTAAATAAATCATTTGAACTATCTCAATAAGCGTCTAGAAAAAAAGCAGTAGTAATTGTTTTTGATAATGTATATAGATTCATCAAGACATGACACAATCTAGTACAAATAAAAAAATGTAAACATAGTGGCAAGTGCAGAATTCTCATATTAGTTTGTTGTTTATTAAAGTTCCACTTGATGTGAAGGCAGATTTTAATTTCCGAGAATAATGTTAAGATATTCAATCTCCAGCAACTATAGCATTTAACCAGAGTGTGGGTGGGGGAATGGCGAATACTAAATGTTCTGCCATATGGTTCAGTGCAGAGACAATTGCTGCTTCTAATTTAGATAAATAACTTGGTTTTGGAAACGTGATTAGAAGTGGCCAAATTGGTAGATTATACCAAATTGGGAGTAGTGGAATTGGTAGAAATCACAGAATGAGTTGAACTAAAAATTGGCAGGATACTGTCAGCTGAATTTTAAAGTGAATACATACAAAGTGCTCACTTAGGAAGAGGAAAAAGGTGACAGTCCATGAATGGTGTTGAAATAGCTATGGATGAAGTTGAAAGATACCTAGAAACCTTAACAGACTTAAAGCTAAACATGTCCAACCAATGGAGAGAATCAATCACTAAAGCCAATTGGATGTTGAACTATAAAGCTAAAACAGTAGAATATAAGTCAAGGAAGGTAGTGCTCAAGTGCTCCAGTCAGATCACACCTTGAATACTTCATCCAGTTCTGGTTGCCAAGAAGCAAGAAATGTATTCAAGCACTGGAGACAGCACAGAGAATAGCCATAAAGTTATTCCCCATGTTATTTCAGGGATACGAGTTATGAGAAAAGAAAAAGGAACTTGGCTTTTCAGCAAAGCAAGGAAGTATCTGGGAGATTATCCTATATAGAGTTATAAGAGCTTATTAAGAGTATTAAGAGAAGTTAACCCAGAAAATGCTTTTAAATTAAACTGTGGGAATAGAACTAGAGGATATAGGTTCAAACTAGAAAATGCTAATTTTAGGGACAGATGTCAAAAAATTCTCCTTCATTAAAAGAATGATCAACAACTGGAATAAACTTCCAGATAGAACAGTGGAGGAAAAAAAAACACTGAATCATTTAAGAAACAAAAGGATGCTATAATTTGAGGGGCGGTGGGGGTGGGGGAGTGGGGGAAGAGGGAGAGTTGCGTAGTAGAATTTCTCTCGATGGATGAATCAAGCCTTCCTTATCAACAATTATTTTGCAAACTTGTAATACCAACGGTGATCTCAATGTCAATTCTTTTGGACACGGTGTTGGCGGGGGAGAGAGTAAGAGGAAACTGTTTTATTTTATGTTTTCACCGTATCCCTTTTTTTAGAAAATTCAATTTCACGCAAGAGACTGAGTAGTACAAAAAGTTTGCTTTAGAATGTGGTTTTCACTGGAACTATTCCAAAACCAACTTTTACAGTATTAGCAGAATGACTGAGTTGCATAGGACAGAATATAGTTTATGTTGATCTTCCAATTCAAAAGTTATTTGCTCCATAATCTAGAAATCATGTCAACGATAAAATCTCAATCAAGTTATAGTGTCATGGATATGTCGCAAAAATATTCAGATGCCTTGACTGGATGTACAGTTTAAAGCATGGATAAACCTAAAATGCTCTCAATTTAGTTTGCAAGAGTTAAGTTTTCAGATCACCTTCATACAGGAGCTCACACAACACCTAGTTTATATCAGCAATTTTTTAGCACTCAAATTCAACATAATGTTTTCACTAACTTAAGATGCAAGTATGTAGATATAAGTAAAATCATGAATGTAAATATTGCAAATCATACAAAATTGACTGCAATACGGTAAACTACATTGCCATTATTGCAACAATCAAAGAAACTGATGTAGCTCAACAGTTTACTCACCATTTTTTCCCTCATGGATTTCTCAGTTTGCAATTGTTCTATCAAATTCTCTTCAGATTCAAACAACTACAAACAGAAAACAAGGTAAGCAAGTATTTGATCACCAACACAGGGAAGTTAAACAGCTATTATTCTTATTTACTCCTTACATATTAATTCAGCAGGACACCTATATTTTAGTAACATTGTACTAGCATATATGGTCCCTGTATATACTCATTACGTATTTTACTTTAAATTACATTTAAACTCAAAGATCAAGAAGTTATTTAATTAATGTAACTAAGCATACTTTTCGTATCCAGCTATAGTCTTTTCCATCTACCTAGCCTGGGAAGTTTATGACATGCCATTGTTCTCAAATATACAACATAATCCCTTAAGGTGAATCGAAAAGCAAGTTATTTTATAACAAACAGTACCTTTCGTATTGTAGTCAGAGATTTTTCAGTTTTCTCTTTTTGTACTATAAGCTCCTGGTCTGAAAATAAAGAAGGAGGACAGACTGTGAAAATCAGATCTTCAGATGCCTGTGTTCCTTCTCAATGCTGAAGGTCAGAATCCAGAGCCTACCGGAATCCACATTGGATGGAGTACCTAGCAGGATTCTAACCCTAAACACTACCCTTGACCTTCATTGCTTTGCCCCTGCTGTTTAGCCGGCTGGCCTAATGGATATTAGGTAGTAGTTCAAGGGCCAAGTGTGGCTGTGTGCCCAGCCCATGAATGTCGTTCTCTGTTAGTCACAGCCAATACAAAGTGGTTTAGCAGGTGGTTCTTTATCTGCTCAAAGCAATTCTTATCAAAAGCAAGACACACCATTAAATTAACTCACAAACAGCAATAAGTAATATGGTATCTGTCAAATACAACTTAATATTTTCTTGTGCTGTATCTAATCAATTAAAGTACAAAAGAACATTTTTGTAGTTAATTTTCAATTGAATGGAATGAGGCACTATATTGCTGTGCTTGTGGAAACCATGCAACAATTCATTGCAAATAAAGAGGAGCACATATCACACCTATGCAGTTGAAATAAAATGCCCATGAAATTAATTGTCCAAATTACCTTCTACATGAATAAAGAGTTTCATCAACTCTCAAGTCTTTGGGGTAATAGCTACCGGAAAGAAACTATGTTGAATTTCTCTTTGGTACCACCTTTGGGTGGGGTCATGCCTCCGTAACGAATTCACTAAAATGAATTGAGTCTTTTTCATTAGGAACAAATATGATAAACTAATAAAATGAAATGGAGGAGAACATTTTTTAAATAAGGAAAGAATGTATGCGAGAAGTTAAAATTTGTGAAAACCATATACAATTTTTTAATTACACTATAATAGTAGTAAGAATACTTTTAATATCAGTTTTTGTATGATGACTATGGTTTAACATTAGGCAGAAAAAAGCTGCAATCTAAGTTATGACAGCACATAGATAAAATAAAACAGTTACTATGTGTAAACTCTAACACCTGCATCATTGTGTGACAAAAACACCTGTTGAATATTTACTTCCTCAAACACACTCGTAAAAATACACACCTTGCATTTATCTATATCCAGGCTAAATAGAAAACAGTCTTTCACTTTCTTGTGTGACAATCCATGAAATTACTCATTCTCAAAAAAACTGAAATCAAGTGAAAGATCTCTCAAATACTGCCTTTCTGCATTACAGTTTATTTGGAATGATTTAAAAATACCTAATTCTTTTATTCGAATTTCGCCCAAATTAATGTTTTCTGACATCTTTTCAGTATTCTTCTTCAGGAAATTAATTTGTTGCTTCAGGTCTTCATTTTCTTCAACAAGTTGTTCTTTCTCAAAGTTGTTCATGAAGTCCAAATTGATCTGCAAAATCACAGAACTCTTTTGTCAGAACAGGAAACAAAAAGTAGAAATGGCAAGCTGTGTAGCCAATATGAAAATTATTCCACAACAGAGCTGTCATCCAACTTTCTGGCTTTTATGAATCATTTGGAATATGAATAGGAAAAAACACAAAAAAAGAGAAATGTGCAGAGGGAAAAAAGTAGACCCCTCCAAAACCGAATCTTGGTAAAAAGCCGGTAGTACATTACATACAAAGACAATAATTCATGGGGACATTTTATTGATGAGAATAATACATATCATACTGTTTGTGTGCCCTCATCATTCAGGTCCATGTATTGTGGAAGCTGTGTCCAGGCAGGCAGCTGTGGCCCATCCACCCACATCCCCCCGTGTGCTCGAGGACTGCTGTCCGTAACTAGGCAGGCAGGAGAGTGTGTAGCCGGACAACACCAGGGGTGGCAGAGCACAGAGCTAAGGAGGGGGCTTGTTGCCATTGTTGCCATTCCTCACTGACAGTACTGCCACAGTCATAAAGAGCACGTCACATGTCAAAGTAGTGAAGTTTTCAGGCTTGAAGCCGCATGGAGTCCATCAGGTCTGCTGATATATACACAGTTGGTTTTCTACTTTGTGATGGAGCCACCCGGAGATAATTCATATTCTGAACATTAACATGGCTTTGCATGCCTGTCACGCATAGGCTGTGCAGGCGGGTTGATGCTATTGAACACTCTCTTCAATTTACAGAAAGACCAGTTTTACTCTTCACTAGTGTAGTGTAATGTTTTAGGAAACCTTTATTAAAGCAGGTGTTTATGAGTAAACACTTGATCAAAGCAATTTAAATGTCATTTTTCTATTTTAATTTTTCCTAGCCTACACAAAAGCAATCCCAAATACACTTGCTTGGGGATAGCTTTTGAGTCGAATAAACATTCTTAGTAGTAAACAGATGCAAATACATATATAAAAATTTTGTTTGAATTTGAAGTGATTAGGGTGATAAAGTCAACGAGGCATCAGGAAAGATGTAATACTAAAAGTTTCCAGCATTAGACAGTAATAGGTTACAGCAAGGCTTTTATCTATATATGCAATACATCAATTCTATGAGCTCTGGATTAAAAATTAATATGGCCAGAAATTTTTTCAGTAGTCCTTGCTGAAACATATGAGATAAATGTTAGAAAGACTTTTAACTTTACATTATATTGGAATGACTATTCCAATGAAATACTCACACTGGGTAAATAAGTGATTCATTAAAAGGTAAAGGTATCCGTTTCTTTTGACACTGTCAGAAAACTGCAAAGGCACAATTATCTTTCAAGTTTTGGCTTATCCTTTGAACGGTTAACTCTTACCTCTAGCTCCACCACCCGTTGCAGTTAAGAATTGCAGATAATTAACTATTCAAGTCTCCTGCCGCAATGAGGACACTCATTAGCAAGACAAACAAAGGGACGGTTTTCTGTAGCTACAGTCATCTGTCACACTTTGAGTGGCAGGTTTTGTGCTGGTGTTCTCTGCCATCTGCCCCCAGCAGCAGTCCTGAGCTTCAAAAAAAGCAAGGAACTTGCTATGTACAACACTGAAGCAAAACGTGAGAGAAGCAGGCTTGGGCAAGTGAGAATTATTTCACTTACAGTTTCTGAATAAAGGCTGCTAATATACAATTACCATCCTGTGTTTGCACCTAATTTGAACATAATTAAAAGATTTGCAATAATATTAGATTATTAAGATTATAGTAAGGTATGATTTGTAAGTACCTATCTACTCAATACCACAATAACTATCTACACTCACTCCTTTTAAGGAGTAATAATACAAAATATTGCCTTTAGAGCGACTCAAGTAGCTACTGGTGATCTCTTATTGCACAGGGATCCCTCTTGCAACTCAACCACAAAAGTAATTTAACACAACCAAGCCATCACTAGTTATCATTGACTTTATGGTCTTCAGATAGATTTTCCTTTATGAATACTTTTAAAAATATTCAAAAACATAATTACAATACATTAATATGTAACACTCCTCTTTAGCTATTGATTTTGATGTTTTCCCCAAAATAAGTGCACTTGACTGTTAAGAAAATAATTTGCATGAATATAATACCTTTCACCTCTACGGGATGCTTCAAGACATTTTACAATGTGTTACTTTTAAAGTGGTCATTTGTGTAAGCAAGTTCAGCAGCCAAAGCTGCGCACAGACATGTTCCACAAACAACAATGGGATAAATGACCAGTTAATCTATTTAGTTGGAGTTGCCTGATGATACATATTGTCCAGGTCAGTGGAAGAACTCCCATGTATTTCTTCAAGTAGTGCCAAGGGAATTTTCGCAACTACCTAAACGGGCAGACATTGACTTCATGTCTCATCCAAAATTTAACATATTTCAGTGCTACACTGAAATGCAACTCTTAAATATATGCTAAAATCAGGCAATTGAGTTTGAACCCATTTTTTTAAAATTCAGAGTTAAGTTCTACCATTGGATCAAGCTGATGGTTTGAAATGAAACTAATAGATGTTTATAGCATTAGTTGCACAAAGCTCTTTTCTAGACAAATTCAATTCTCTCAAATTGAATGGCAAACATAAATAAATAATATGGGCTATTCAGGTTAAATCATAAAGTTTCTTTCATGTTACAATCCCAGCTGACATTACTACTGGGCAAGCCTGATCCCAGGGCGGAACCCAGCTTGATAGACCCTAAGTTTATTTGTTTGTTTAGATATGTGGAGAGGAGCTACTGAAGTGAGTCACAGGAATCAGTTGATGAACTTTTAACAAAAGAATAAAACTTTTATTAGACAAGAAACGATGAACTATTTTACAATATTCCTTCACCCACAACTATACTTTTACAGATATATACAGATTTGTAAGGATAACACAAGTTGCACAAGCTGCCTTATACTTTAATGTTCACAGTAAGTACGCAGCCCATGTAAACCAATTAGCGACCTGTGGTCAGGCACACCACACTCTGAAACCAAGTGACAGATGCCACCCCAAACAGATGCTAAGGATCTCTCCTCAACTCCACCAACACCACTCCCCCCACCCCCCAGATGCCTGTCACCATGAGCCAAACCAGTCTCACTGAACTCCGTCTTTCACACGAGCATTTCCAATCTCCACTTCCCAAGAATTCGCTTTGGTAACTTCTCCCAAACTGACGCTTTCTCACAGACACCTTCCACAAGGGTCTACCTCCAGGGTTTCAAACTCTCCTTCCGATCTTCCTCTCTCCTGGGTCACCACATACATTCAAGCTTTCCTCCATGGGCTCTCTCTCACCAACTCAGCTGTCAACAGTGCATCGCTGCTTCACATGCCCATTGCAAAGAGTTACAGACCTTCAGTTGTCTCTTTGGACCTGATTTTTTCCAAGCCTTTAGCTCTTTAAGCTTGAACCTTGGAGCTTTTCTCTGCTCCTTGCTCTTAACTTCACTTAACAGGACCTTTTCCAGGTTCTTGATCTTCCTTTGACTAGAAGGTCTTCTTGGGACTTTCTCCTGTTCCACTCCTCTGGATTTGGGGACTTTCTTCTTTAGCTTGGGACTTGCTTACTGTCCTTTTTTCTCCAGTCTCTCTCTAGGAGCTACTTTCAACCAACTTTGGTTTGGAACTGGCTATCTGCCCCTTCTAGGTTGCTTCTGCCTGGCAGCTGTCTTCAAACTGAACTCAAAACTGCAGATGTTGTGTGTGTGTGTGTGTGTGTGTGCGTGCGTGTGTGTGCTAGTGCGTGCGCGGCCTGCCTCACTGGGCCCTTGTCATAAGACCATAAGACGTAGGAGCAGAAGTAGGCCGTTCGGCTCATTGAGTCTCCTCTGCCATTCAATGAGGTCATAGTTGATTTGATAATCCTCAGTTCTACTTTCCTGCCTTTCCCCTATAGCCCTTGATTCCTTTGCTGATTAAAAATCTGTCCATCTCAATCTTGAATATACTTTACAACCCAGCCTCTACAGCCCTCTGTGGTAAAGAATTCCAAAGATTCACCACCCTCTGAGAGAAGAAATTCCTCCTCAGCTCTGTTTTAAATGGGTGACCCCTTACTCTGAGATTATGCCCTCTGGTCCTAGACTCTCAGCATCCACCCTCTCAAGTCCCCTGTGAATCTTATGTTTCATCTTATGTCGCCTCTCATTCTTCTAAACTCCAAAGAGTACAGGCCCAACCTACTCAACCTCTCCTCACAAGAAAATCCCTCCATACCTGGGATCAACCTAGTAAACCTCCTTTGGACTGCCTCCAATGCCAGTATATCTTTCCTTAGATAAGGGGACCAAAACTGTTCACAGTATTCCAGGTGTGGTCTAACTAGTGTCTTGTATAATTTTAGCAAGACTTCCTTATTTTTATACTCCATTCCCTTTTAAATAAAGGCCAACATTCTATTTGGCTTCCCTATTACCTGCTGAAATTGTATGCTAGCTTTTTGTGATTCATGCACGAGGACCCCCAAATCCCTCTGTCCCACTGCTTTCTGCAGTCTTTCTCCATTTAAATAATATTCAGCTCCTCTATTCTTCCTGCCAAAGTGCACAACATCATACTTTCCCACATTATATTCCATTTGCCAAGCTTTTGCCAAACACTTAACCTGTCTATATTCCTTTGTAAACTCTTTGTGTCATCCTCACCACTTGTCTTCCCACTTATTTTTGTGTCATCCGCAAACTTGGTGATAGTACATTCACTTCCCTCATCGAAGTCATTAGTATATATTATAAATAATTATGGCCCCAGCAGTGATCCCTGTGGTATTCCACAGGTTGCCATCCTGAAAATGCCCCCATATCCCAAATCTCTATCTTCTAGTAGTTAGCCAATCCTTTATCCATGCTAATATACTACCCCCAACACCATGGGCTCTTATCTTTTTAAGTAGCCTTATGTGCAGTACCTGATCAAATGCCTTTTGTAAATCCAAATATATTACATCTACTGGTCCCCCTTTATCTATCCTACTTGTTACCTCAAGTTTCTAGGCAGCAGCACAGTTTTTTCTGCTCTTTTTTGCTCAACTTCTCTTTAGGAGTGGTAAATCTCATTAGAAATGCAGGCACTTTTTAAAGTGAAACTAAAATGCAACTTGACTTTTTCTTAAAACACAAATACAGAAATACAAATCAAACTTAAACTTTAAAGCTAAAACTCATTCCTAAGACCCACAAATACAAATATAACTTACTTAAACTATCTCTATTTCCAAATACATGCATCAGGAAATAATGCTTTCTGTACATATCTAAAAAAAGAGTATAAGCAAGTTCACTGGGATTTTATAGCGGATTTAAACTTTAGGCTCAATTCTATTACTCTAACATTTTCTGGCTGGTGATCTATTTATTGCAGTCCTCAAAGGTTTAAAATGTAACCAAACTCTAGTGATTAAATTTGATTTCAGAAAAATTTGTTTTCATACATCAATAACATCTCAACAAAATACTAGAGAGCAAGTAGTCTACAGGGAAACAATAGAAAAACAGCAAAAGCAAGAAATATGAAATACAAACACAATACAGGGACAATGCAGTTATGTTTGTCAGAATTTGTAAAGTGGGAAATAAGCAAGGCCCTTCATTGTACTGAATAAATTAAAAGTAGTGAGAAGAGGAAGAATAGCAGGTAAAAGCCGGGAAAACTCAAGTTAATACATTAAATGGCCTGTAATTTGCATATTTAAAAAAATGTATCAAGGCGAAACATTGCTGGATGATGCATAAATGTAAACTTTCAGCCAGGGCATTAGAAAGGCCATTTTTAAAATTGGGCAAAGAAATTGCTTCAACATGAATTAAGTGAAAGGTTGGTGGACGAGATGGGAAAAGCACCCAAAGTCTGTTAAAGTAAATAGTCAGGCCAGATGACTACTGAGTGCCAATGAGAAAGATTGAGATACTGTTTCTGAAGTTTGTGTTTAGCTTGTTTGGAACAGTGTAACAGGTAAAAGAAAGGATCAAAGCTAAAATGGGATGAGGAGTTCAAATGATGAGATACAGCACAGCCAGGAACACAATTGTGGACAGAGCAGAAATGTTCAATAAGCAGTCATCCAATTTGTGTTTAGTTCTCACAATATAGAGAAGGCAATACCATGAACAACAAATACAGTACACTAGATGTGGGCTGGAGACTGACATCATCAAAGTCCGAGAAAGCAACAGAAGTTTCAGGCAGGGAGCAACTGAACAAGAGTAGAGAGAGTGAGGTCAGACAAAGATGTATTGAGTGGGAAGGAGCAAGCAGAAAGAGTTTGCTAAGGCGGTCCTTTTTTTTAGAATCTTAGGAAAGAGTAGAAAAAGATAAAGTGGGATTGGGAAACAATGAGGTTAGATGCAGCAGGTGTGGCAATAAACCTCAGTGACAGAAATGATGGTTCAATATTGGTAGTGGAGTAATGGTTGAAAAAAATAAGAAGGTGGGTCAGATTCATGTTGCTTGTTCTCACCCAAATATAGTTAGTTCCTTGTGCCACAAAAGAGCTTCATGCTGTTGGCAGATTCAACGATGTTGATGTTAGAACGAAAAGAATGGGAGCTTTAAGTTCAAAAAGGTGAAGATTAGAGGAAGTAAGCAAGTAGCCAACTAATATTGCGGCACTGTTCCCAATGAAAAGAAGACAAGGGGTCAGGAAGGTTGAAAAGAAATATATAAATCGATTTCCACAATCCTCGAAGAAAATGGAAAGCTGGAAAGCTGATAACTGAAAAAAGGCATTTCCATCTCAAATAATTTGTTTAGTCTTCTAGAAAACATGCAAAGTAGTCTATCAGGTATTTTGTTATTCTTCAAATTATCAAGCAGCAAAATTCTAGGGTTTTAAACTTTAGCAAGGTTTCTATACCCTTCAACATCATCATGATCATCAACAACTTACATTTATATAATTTACTGAAGTGATGTTTCATAATAATGCGTAAAGAAATGGATGCCAATCCTGAAGCCGAGATTAGAAGGTGTGACTGAATACTAGTTCAAAGAGTGAGATCTTGAAGAGGTTTATAAAGATGGAAAGAGAGATAGAGGGGGTTAGGGAGGGAGTAGACCCAAAGTTCTGCCACCAATAGAGGGAAATGGGGGATTGGGAGAATATACTCAAGTATAAAATCAGAGGAACACAACCTTAGGATACAACATAGTGCTGCAAGGAATCACAGATAGGGACAGGTTGGCCTTACCTTACCCTATTTTAGACAAGAATTTGACATTTACACACTGGAGGTCTTGAACTCTAATGATTTTAAACCTAATTAAATACCAAAGATGTACAACAGATGTTGTTCCAGGAAGTCTTATGAGGAGTGGTTAAGCAGGTTGGGCCTATATTCATTGAGGTTTAGAAGAATGAGATGTGGTCTTATTAAAATATATAAGATTCTGAGGGGTTTTGATAGGGTAGATGCTGGGAGGATGTTTTCCCTCGTTTGAATCTAGAACTAGGAGGCAGTCTCAAAATAAGGGGTGTCTCAGTTAGATGCAGATGAGGAGGAATTTCTTCTCTCAGGGAGTCGTTAGTCTTTAGAATTCTCTCCGACAGAGGGCAGTGGAAGCAGACCACTGAATATATTCAAGGCCGAGTGTCATGAAGCTATTAATGTGTATAAAGTTGGAATTTATTTTTTTAAAAGAGGTTTAGTCTGTGGGTATGTCTGTGTGTTGTCTTAATTGTATTGAAGTCTGGGTGCTTTGATGTATACTAGTTTTGAGACGTAAGAGAGGTAGCGTGCATTTGCATTTTGTTGAATAGAGCATTCAAGAAGGGGAGTGAAATTTGGCACCTAGCTAGCAGAGACCAAGCAATGTTTATATTACTAATGAAATTGGTACTATGAAAGGGGTTTTATTGTTAGAAGAGGTGGAATTCAAAGGGGCTGGTGATACAATGAGAATTCACATTCAAAGAGATGTGCTGGGTATAACAGACAGAAGTTGTGTGTGTGCAGGGCAGAGGCATGTAACATCAAAGCCTGTAAGCCTACCACTGTGTCTTCAAAGGAATGAAAGTGAAAGGAACCTCATTTTGAATTTACTTTGCCTGGTGTCTGCTTAAAGTCTATGGGTTGCTGTTGCCTTAGTGGAGATTAGTTTGGGAATTTGTTAATAGTTATGATAGTAGCAATTTGTAGCCATGTGTATATGTTTAACATGTGTAAATTAATAAATGTCTCATGTAATTTGATTTAAAAGCCTCTTGAGAACTGGTGGCTTTATGCTTGAATTCAGAGTTGCATCTCAAACATACCACTTGAAAATATAGGCTATGACAGTTGTTTAAAGTTTCCCTCTGGGATTTTTAAATAACTCAGCTTTACCAACTGCTGTGTCATAACACACTGTTAGACAGATTTTTGATCTACAAGGGACTCAAGTGTTATGGGGGACAGGCAGGAAAGTGGAGTTAAGGCCACAATCAGATCAGATCAGCCATGAACTTATTGCACTGCAGAACAGGCCTACTCCTGTTCCTATTTCTTATGATCTTATGAGGTATTGATCTCTTCTGCCTTATCAATTCGAAATGCTGACTAGAATATTACGCTCATCGGGCAGGCGTGCGCCCGATCCAAACAAGTGTAAAATGACACGCGATATTTCAGTCTGCAGTGTGCCCGCCAACAATTAAAAGGCCTACTAAGGCCATTAAAGTACCAATTAAATGCAATTTTTCGCTGCCCGTCCAACCTTACGGTTGGTGGGCAGGCGAAAAGGTCAAGCGGCCTTTGTATTTTTTAGGAAACCTCATCCACAGGTGGGATGAGGTTTCCGACAGCAACTAAAAACAAAATAAAAATGTTTACTTTTCATTAATAACATGTCCCTACTCATGTGACAGAATCACAGAGCCTTAACTGGCCCGCCATTGTGAAATCACAGTCCAGCCCCAATCGCGGGCAGCGGTCGACTTCCCAACCGCTCCAGATCATGGGCAGCAGTCGACTTCCCGACCACTCTTGCCTGCCCCAGTCGAGCCTGCACGACAAGGGCAAAATCCTGGCCATTAACTCTGTTTCTCTCTTCACAGGTGCTGCCAGACCTGCTGAGTATTTCCAGCATTTTTTGTTTTTATTACCTAGTGAGGTATGGCCTGTTAGGAGGGAGTCAGTGTAGACTTATGGGAGGAAGTACATAAATGTATCGTGATACTTTGAGGAAATTGTTGACAGCAACAGCAACTTATATTTATACAGTGCCTTTAATGTAATAAAACATCCCAAGACGCTTTAAGGAACATTTTAAATCAAAATATGCCACCAAGACACATAAGGAGATAGTAGGTCAGATGATCAAAAGCTTGGTCAAAGAAGTCGGTTTTAAAGAGTGTTTCAAAAGGAAGGAAGCGAGGTAGAAAGGTGAAGCCTAGGGAGGGAATTTCAGAGCTTAAGGCCAGGCAATTGAAGGCCGGTGACCAATGGAGGAGAGCAATTAAAATCAGGGATGCTTAAGAGGCCAGAATTAGATGAACACAGATATCTCAGATGGTGTGGGACTGGAGCAGATTACAGAGATAGGGAGAGGTGAGTCTATGGAGGGATTTGAAACAAGAATGAGAATTTTAAAATCAAGACATTGCTTGACTAGGGGCCAATGTAAGTCAGTGAGCACAGGAGTGATAGGTGAATGGGACTTGGAGGAGTTAGGGCTCGGGCAGCAATTTTGGATGACCTCAAGCTTACAGAGGGGAAAATATAGGATACCAGCCAGGAATGTGTTGAAATGGTCAAGTCTAGAGGTTACAAAGCATTAATGAGGGCTTCAGCAGATGAGTTGAGGCAAGGGTGAAGTCAGATGAAGCTATGGAGGTGGAAATAGGCAGTCTTAGTTGTAGCACAAATATGTGGTGGGAAACTCATCTCAAGGTCAAATGACACCAAGGCTGTGAACAGTCTGGTTAAGTCTCAGGCAAATAGCAGGGAGAGGGATGGAGTCAGTTGCTAGGGAACGGAGTTTGCAGTGGGGTCCGAAAACATTGGTTGCATCTTGCCAATATTTAGTTGGAGGAAATTTCTCCTCATCCAGTACAGAACTTCAGCAAGTAACCTGATAATTTAGCAACAGTGAAGCTGTTGAGAGGTGGTGGTGAGGTAGAGCTGGGTGTCAGCATACATGTGAAAACTATTGCTGTGCTTCCAGATGATGTTGCCGAGGGGAGCATGTAGATGAAAAATTGGAGGGGGGCAGGATAGATCCTTGGGGAGGACACCAGAGACATTGGTGCAGGAGCAGGAAAAGAAGCCATTGCAAGTGGTACTCTGGCTACGATTAGATAGATAAGGATGGGACCAGGCAAGAGCAGTACCACACAGCTATACATTAGAGGAGAAACTTTGGAGGAGGATGGCGTGGTCAAAAATGTCAAAGACTACAGACACTGAGATGAATGAGAAAAGAAACTGTGACCGTTATCACAGTTACATAGGGTGTCATTTGTGTCTTTGATAAGAGCTATCTGCAGCTGTGGGAGGGGCAGAAACCTGATTCGAGGTGAATTCCGGGAAAGATGAGCATGTATTTGGGAGGCGAGAACACATTCAAGGACTAAAATTCCGCAAGGCATTGATATTGTAATACACAAATGATTAGTTCACAAGATAGAAAAGGCATTGGCTCAGAGACAAGCTTCTGAGGTGGTCTGAAAATTGCCTGAACTAGAAAATACAGTTGTACATGGAGCTGCATCGTCATGGCATGGGGCCACTCATGGAGCACAACAGGGGTCAGTGCTCATCCATTGTTGTTTATGATGCAAGTGTATGATTACTATAATTTCAGAAACTTCTGTTCCTTTTATTAATTCATTTATGGGGTGTGGGCCTCGCTGGCTAGACCAGCATTGATTGCCCGTCCCTAATTGCCCCTTCAGAACGTGGTGGTGAGCTGCCTTCTTGAAACGCTGCAGTCCACGTTGGTGTTGGGGAGAGTGTTCCAGGATTTTGTCCCAGCGACAACGAAAGAATGGCGATATATTTCCAAGTCAGGATGGTGAGTGACTTGGAGGGAACATTTAGGTAGTGGTGTTCCCATGTATCTGCTACCCTTACCCTTCAAGTCAGTAGCAGTCGTGGGTTTGGAAGGTGCTGTCTAAGGAGGCTTGGTGAATTCCTGCAGTGCACCTTGTAGATGAAACATACTGCTGCCACTGTGCGTTGGTGGTGAAGGGAGTGAATTTTTGTTGAAGGGGTGCCAATCAAGTGGGCTGCTTTATCTTGGATGGTGTCAAGCTTCTTGAATTTTATTGGACCTGCACTCATCCAGGTAAGTGGAGAGTGTTCCATCACACTCCTGACTTGAGCCTTGTAGATGGTGGACAGGCTTTGGGGAATCAAGAAGTGAATTACTCGCTGCAGGATTCCTAGCCTCTGACCTGCTCTTGTAGCCACAGTAGTTATATGGCTAATCCAGCTCGGTTTTTGGTCAATGGCAACCTCCCAGGGCATTGATAGTGGGGGATTCAGTGATGACGTCATTGCATGTCAAGGGGCAATGGTTAGATTCTCTCTTGTTGGAGATGGTCATTACCTGGCACTTGTGTGGCGTGAATGTTACTTGCCACTTTTCAGCCCAAGCCTGGATATTGTCCAGGTGTTGCAGAATTGGACATGGACTTCTTCAGTATCCGAGGAGTTGCGAATGGTGCTGAACATTGTGCAATTATCAATGAACATCCCCACTTCTGACCTTATGATGGAAGGGAGGTCATTGATGAAGTAGTTGAAGATGGTTGAGCCCAGGGTACCCCTGAGGAACTCCTGCAGTGATGTCCTGGAACTGAGATGACTAACATCCAACAATCACAACCATCTTCCTTTGTGCTAGGTATGTCTCCAACCAGTAGTGAGTTGTCCCCCTGATTCCCACTGACTCCAGTTTTGCTAGGGCTCCTTGATGCCACACTCGGTCAAATGCTGCCTTGATGTCAAGCGCAGTCACTCCCACCTCACCTCTGGAGTTCAGCTCTGTTATCCATGTTTGAACCAAGGCTGTAATGAGGTCAAGTGCCGACTGGCCCTGGCGGAGCCCAAACTGAACATCAGTGAGCAGGTTGTCGCTAAGCTAGGGCTGCTTGATAGCACTGTTGATGACCCCTTCCATCATTTTGCTGATGACCGAGAGTAGACTGATGGGGTGGTAATTGTCTGGGTTGGGTTTGTCCTGGTTTTTGTGTGCAGGACATACCTGGGCAACTTTCTATATTGCCTGATAGATGTCAATATTGTAGCTGTATGATAGCAGCTTGGCTAGGGGCACAGCAAGCTCTGGAGCACAAGTCTTCAGTGCTATTGCTGGCATAATGTCAAGGCCCATAGCCTTTGTAGTATCCAGTACCTTCAGCCATTTCTTGATATCACGTGGAGTGAATTGAACTGGCTGAAGACTGGCATCTGTGATGCTGGGGACCTCCTGAGGAGGCCAAGATGGATCATCCATTCGGCCCTTACGGCTGAAGATTCTTGCGAATGCTGCAGCCTTATCTTTTGACGTGATGTGCTGGGCTCCTCCGTCATTGAGGATGGGGATATTTGTGGAGCCTCTTCCTCCAGCAAGTTGTTTAATTGTCCACCACGATTCACAACTGGATGTAGCAGGACTGCAGAACATAGATCTGATCCATTGATTGTGGAATTGCTTAGATCTGTCTATCACTTGCTGCTTATGCTGTTTGGCACACAAGTAATCCTGTGTTGTAGTTTCACCGGGTTGACACCTCATTTTTAGTTATGCCTGGTGCTGCTCCTGGCATGCCTTCCTGCACTCTTCATTGAACCAGGGTTGATCCCCTGGCTTGGTGGTAATGGTGGAGTTGGGGAAATGCCGGGCTATGAGGTTACAGGTTGTGGTTGAGTACAATTCTGCTGCTGTTGATGGCTCACAGCACCTCATGGATGCCCAGTCTTGAGCTGCTAGATCTGTTCTAAATCTATCCCATTTAGCACGGTGGTAGTGCCACAAAACACGATGGAGGGTATCCTCAATATGAAGATGGGACTTCATCTCCACAAGGACGATGTAGTGGTCACTCCTACCGATATTGTCATGGACAGATGCATCTGCGGCAGGCAAATTGGTGAGGATGAGGTCAAGTTTGTTCTTCCCTCTTGTTGGTTCTCTCACTACCTGCCACAGACCCAGTCTAGCAGCTATGCCCTTTAGGACTCAGCCAGTGGTGGTGCTACCCAGGCACTTTTGGTGATGGACATTGAAATCCCGCACCCAGAGTACATTCTGCACCCTTGCCACCCATAGTGCTTCCTCCAAGTGGTGTTCAACATGGACCTGTGAGATCATAGCATTCATGCCTGAGACTAATTTCTGAAATCTCTCTACAAACTGCACAGTGGCTGGAGAACCTGTCAGAACCTCACTAGTTTTTTGTTGTTGCTCAGATTTATTGTTTTCGTCAATGGCCCGAGACTTAGCACCTGCAACCAGCTGGGCAGAGCTTGGAGTATCCTGCACCCTCCAAAATAAACTCTTCAGCTGCTGTCCCTGTCTTCACCCTTTACTCTTGCTCACTTGCGTTGCGTGAGGCGCAAGGTCAAAACCCACCGATCTTGCTTCTCGGTCCTACCAAAGTGCGTGTTTGAGCTGGTGCATGGACCATGTGAGTTTTGTGACAGTACGCCCTCAGAGTGTGAGACCTCCTTTGAGGAGTCTTTGTCTTCCTCCTGCACCACCTCCTGTGGCACACTTAATGAGCCTGTGCGAGATTAAAAACAGGAACTAGGACTGGTAAGGTAAGGTGTCAAATGAACATTATGCACATGATCATATTTCACTGGTTGCTGGCCTCAAGTCAACAAGACAGAGCATTGTATGCTATACGGCTGTGTGCAATTTCATTCTGTCACTAGGTAGCTGGGAGACTCCCATTTTTCCACCTCTGATGGCCAGACACACTGGGCAGAATTTTTCCGTCGGCGAGCTGGGGGTGGGGCCCACTCGCCGACGCGAAAATGACGCAGGATGACGTCGGGGGGAACCCCTGATGTCATCCCACCCCATTTAAATATTCAGGAAGGCGGGCGGACAGCGCGATCAGCCGTCCGCCCGCCAACCTGTCAATGGCCAATTGAGGCCATTGACAGGATAATTAAGCCAATTAAAGGCCCTGCCCGTCCAATCTTAAGGTTGGCGGGCAGGCCAGGAGCCCCAGCGGGCTTCTGAAAAAACATGAAACCTCATCCAGCAGCAGGATGAGGTTTCATGTCTGTTTTAAAAAAGTTTAATAAAGTTTATGTGATATTTATTAACATGTCCCATCTCGTGTGACATTGTCACAGGAGGGGGACATGTTAATAATTTTTCTATTTTTCAACTTACAAAAACTGTCAGCGCTCTCCCTGAGGCAGCACTTAGTCTCAGGGAGATGTGCGTTCTTTCACGCTCATGCGCGAAAGAGTGCACTCTAACAGTTGGGGAATCCCTCCCACCCCCCTGCACAGGAAGCGCATAGCCCGTTTCGGCGGTGGCGATCAGCTGCCCACCCGCCGCCAAGCCGGTGGGGCCCGCCCGTCCATCAAGGGCAAAATTCTGCCCACTGAGTCTTAGTTTATCTCCAGAGCCATCACCTCTGCAGCTGTCATGTTGGCCAGAGGGCCACCTCTAATTCTTTGCCTCTTCCTGCTGGTGATTGTTCTCTTCTCCTGCAAGGAGGGAAGTAAGAGACCTATGAGTGAGAGTAATAGAATATGTAAAATGGATGGATGAACAGACAATGCCTTAAAATGAGGCGGTGGGTGTCGGTGGTGGATGTTCAGATGGAGATGTGAGGAAGTGTATAGACACATGCCAGCAAGGTAAATTGGTGTGAGAAGTGATAGGAACATAGGACTTAGGAGCAGGAGTAGGTCATTCAGCCCTTTGAGCCTGCTCCACCATTCAATAAGATCATATCTGATCTAGTGTGGTCTCAACTACACTTTGTCGTCTGTCCCCATATCCCCATAACCCTTGACTCCCTTCTCTATCAAAGAGAGGTGCACAAGTAGGGTTGGGAAGGCAGAGTGAAGGGGATGAGTGATGCCCAGACATCTCATCTGTCAAAACAGAGGAATAAGAAGCCTGCCTCCAGCTCTGATGAAGCCACAGGGGTTGCACCATGTAGGGGTAATAGGAAGCAGATGAGAAATAGCTGCACAGGGTATGTATAACAATGTTAATGTTTATTTCAATGAACAGTATTATGTTAATGTTTATTTCAATGAATCGTACTCCTCAATCTTCTGACCGCTATTTTGTCGGAACCTGAATTCCAATTGGACAACAGCCTTCAACTGAATGACTATGCTGTAGGAAAGGATGCGAATGTGAATGTTGGGTTCTGGACTAGTGATTTGTGTTCCAGTGGGGTGGGGAGGTGGTGGAAGGGTGGTACGGGACAGGGTTTATGATGGCGCCACCATGTGGCCTCATGCACTCAGATTAGCTGTAATGTGCCTGTGTGAGGAAGTTGCATGCTTCTCTGGCAGCCAGGTGGCAACTGCAGGCACCATGCCCATATGACCATGTCTTCCTCCTCCACCGATTAGTCTCCATTCTCTTTTTCCTGCAGTTCCACTCCTCTCTGCATCATGATACTTTGCAATGCACAGTAGACCACAACCATTTTAGAGATCCTTGTTAGTGCACACTGAAGGACACCTCAGGTTGGTCAAGGCACCTGAATTACATCTTCAGCATCCAAATGGCATCCTCTATGAACTCCCTTATGGTCACATGGCTCCCATTCTACCTTTGCATCAGTCGTAGGGTTTGTTACAGGCCATCAGCCAGGTGTTCAGAAAGTAGCAGTTGTCTCTAAGGAGCTATCCACACATATTGTGTTGGTGTGTGAAAACCTGTGCGAGTTGTGACCGCCATAGAATGAATGAGTCATGGCAGCTTCCAGGTATCTTGCCAAAATACGCATAACATTTTAAACAAGTTGCAAATTGAGGAAGTGGACCCCTTCGGATTGATGAACACTTGGTGATCTGAAGGTGCCTTCATTGTCAAATGTATGTGGTCAATGACTTCCTGTATGAATTCAGGCACTGCAGCAAAACTGACAGCTCTCTGTGTCGGCTGGCCTCATCAGTGTCAAAGTGGACATGTGGCAAGCAGGACATCGGTGACCTGGGAGATGCACTTGTGGGCAGCAGATTGTGAGATCGAAAGATTCTGGGAGGAACCAAAAGCGAAGAAATTCAGGGCTGTGTTTATCTTGACGGCCACTGCCAACAAATGCCCATGTGGCCCTCTTGCAAGTAGTTCTTGTTCCTGGAGGCTACAGATATCAACAAGGGCCTGCTGTGAAAGACTGAGCCTCCTAAAACACTGTTATTCTTTCATTTTGAGAAAGCTGATCCTCTGTTTGGATAACCTGTGCTGAGGGTATTGCCTCCTTCAAGCTGGAAATGTTTGCCAATCCCCTCTCTCCTATAGAGCATGTGGCTGCGATGAAGGCAGCTGCTGCTGGTGTTGTGAAGAACCCATTTTTTGGAAAATTTGAAGGACAGAGCAGAAAGAGAAAGAGCTGTTAAGCAGCTAGAACTGGAATTTCAGGCAAGAGAGAAGGAATGTGAAAGGGAATACCATCTTAAAAGGCTGAAATGTAAAACAGAGGGATGGAAGAACTTATCCCAACCCAGAGTCCAGAGGGGAGATGTTTTAAATTTGTGCACGTCCTTCCAAAGTTTGAGGAAAACGATGTAAAGACATTCTTCATTTTGTTTGAGAAGGTGGCTAAGCAAATGAAGTGGCCAAAGGAAACTGAACATTGCTCTTGCAAAGTAAGTTCTTGGGCAGAGCTCATGAGGTTTATGCATCACTTTCGGAAGAGGTGTCTATGGATTATGATGCAGTAAAGAAGGCTATTCTTAGTACATCTGAGTTGGTTCCTGAGGCATACAGGTAAAAGTTTAGAAACATAAGGAAACTGCCTGGACAGACCTACATTGAACTTGAGAGGGTAAAGTAAACTAACTTTGATCATTGGATACGGGCGCTAAGGGTAGAGACCACTTATGAGAACCTTAGGGAAATAATTCTCCTGGAGGAATTTTAAAATTCACTTCCTCCAGTAGTAAGTAGAGAACCAGAAGGTTTCACCAGATAGTCAGGCAGCGGAGATAGCTGATGATTACAAGCATGTCCATAAATCCAAACCCTTTTTTCATCACCCACAAACCCGAGAAAGATAGAAATTGGGAGAGTAAAAGGAAGGCAAGTAGCCAAGGAAGAGAAGGGACAACTAGGAATGTGCTGAACTCTCCTCCTCGGACCAGAAAAGAAAGTTCTGAGGGTGGGAGTGGCGTCCGAAGGCCTAAGTGTTTCTCCACCACAACAAGGTGGGACACATTCGGGGAAATTGCTGGAAGTTGCATGGGAAATCCATGGGACTTATTGGGGTACGTAAGGATGATTCAGGGGAAAAAAGGCCCCGACTGAAAATACAACTGTAATGTTAACTGCGGCTGTGAGTCCAAGTGTGAACACTGCTGTGAGTGTGGGGGAGGTGAACAAGATACCTGAAAGCTACAGGGAATTCTTGTCAAAAGGAAAACTAACTCCTTATTCCTCAAGTGAAGCAGGCAAACCTATAGTTATACTTAAGGATACAAGGGCTACCCAAACTCTTTTGCTGGGGAAAGGCCTGGCTTTCCTACGAGAGAGTTTACTAAATGCCAAGGTTTTAGTGAATGGTATTGGAGGGGAGTATATACCTTTGCATCGGGTGCACCAGGTGTGTGACTTAATGGAATGGTGACAATAGGAGTTGTTCACGGTTTGCCTGTAGACAGAATTGACTTACACCTCGGAAATTATTTGGCCAGAGTGAAAGTAGTAGCTTCTCCAGTAGATACAGAAAGACCAAGTTAAGTCAAGGAGACAGAGCAGTTGCAAGAAAAGGTTCCAGGAAATTTTCCTTCTTGTGTAGTGACGCAAGCAATGGCTAAACAAGTTCCATCATCAGAGGTAAAATTGACACCACAGGTATTTGGCTATCTGAAGCTTTCTTTGGGGATTTGGACAATCTGAAGGAAACGTTAAGTAAGTTGTCTCTAATTGAGGCTAAGCAAGCCGATCCAGAATCAAGTAAAGTGGCACAATCAGCTCAAACCAAAGCTGAAGCAGATAGGGTTCCAGAATGCTACCATGTTAAAAGTGGGATTCTGATGAGGAAATGAAGACCTCTTCACAGACCTGCAGACGAAGAGTGGATGGTGGTTCATCAGGTTGTGGTACCGCCCAAATATCGTCAGGAAATATGACGAATAGCTCATGAGATTCCTGTGGCAGGACATGTAGGGATCTGAAAGACCCAAGCATATATAAGTCAACATTTTCACTAGCCAGGTCTTCACAAGGATGTGGTGCAGTTTTGTAAAACATGCCATACGTACCAGGTGGTGGGAAAACCACAACATGCAATCAAACCGGCACCCTTAATTTCCATACCAGTTTTAGGAGAACCATTTCGTAGGGTGTTAGTAGACTGTGTGGGACATTTACTGAAAACAAAAGCGGGACACAAGTACATCCTTACTATTATGGCTATGACAACTCGATTTTCAGAGGCCATTACTTTGAGAATGATTACAGTCAAGGTTGTGGTAGAGAAGTTAAATTAATTTTTTACTAGATATGGATTACCGATGGAGATTCAGTCAGATCAAGGTTCCAATTTTATGTCTAGAATTTTTCAAAACATAATGAGTGGTTTGGGTACGAAACAGTTAAAGTCCACAGTATACCATCCACAGGCAGAGGGAGCTTTAGAGAGGTACCATCAAATTCTCAAAGCAATGATTAAAGCATATTGTCATGAATATCCCCATGATTGGTACAAAGGACTGGACTTCCTTTTGTTTGCCACCCAAGATTCACTGAATGAATCTACCGGTTTTAGTCCTTTTGAATTAATCTATGGACATGAAATAAGATGTCCTCTGAAATTAATCAAGGCAAAGTTTTTAGGGACGAATCCTGCATATTAGATTACGTATCCATGTTCCAGAATCGGCTCACGGGAGCCTGCAAAGTGGCTCAAGAGCACCTTAAAGTTGCTCAAACAAAAATGGAGGAATGGGCAGATAAAAAACTAAGATCCAAATATTTCAACCAGGGAATGAAGCGTTAGTGTTTTTCCCTTTACAGGAAGATCCTCTGAAAGCACGGTTCAGTGGTTCATACCCGGTAGTTAACAAGGTTAATAAAGTAAATTATTTGATAGACACCCCAGATCGGAGGGAAAAGAATCGGATATGTCACATCAACATGTTGAAACCATGCCATAGTAGGAAGGAGTATAGGAAGGAGCAGGTATGTCAGGTAGTAAGGAGAGTGGAGGATGAAGTAGACAGTGAGAGTTTGAAGGCAATTTTAACTTAATTGAACCAGTGTTGGCTGCCCCTAATTTCACTAAACCCTTCAAGATGGCAATTGATGCCAGTGACTTGGGGTGGGTGTGGTCTTGTTACAAGAAGATGAATCAGGCATAGAAAAGCCAGTGGGGTACTTTTCTAAAAAGTTAAGTTGGCATCAAAAAGATATTCTACCATTGAAAAGGAAACCCTGGGATTGTTACTGGTCTTTCCAGAAATGTTTAAGACTCAGAATGCCAGACTGTTTTGATGAAATTTGTTACAACAGCCGTATAACTTGAAAGTTGTCCATATTGCTGGAAAAGATAATGTAATTGCTAATGCGTCATCCAGAATGTAATTTTGGTTAGTATAATACAGGGCAGAATTTTTCGTTTGACGTGGGGAAAATGACGCACGGTGACGTCGAGCGAGCGTCCCGTCACCGCGCACCATTGCGATATTTCACTGGACGGGCACGCGATGAAGTCTGACCTGCGCCCAGCATTAATAAACGGGCCACTTATGGCTCATTAGTCTTCAACTGAGACCGATTTTTCGGCGCCCGTGCGATCATCGGGTTGGCACGTAGGAGACATTTCTATTAACCTCATCCACGGGCAGGATAAGAGGGCTCAGTGGGGTCGTGAATCTGCTCTGTGAAATGTTTATTGGGGAAAGTTTTTTAAACTTGCCTGTGTGATCGGCAGTACTTCTGAACGCACCCCAGGAGCTTTTTCTGGACTCTTAACATTCAGGTCAGCACTCTGCAGTGAGGAATCTTTTCCGGGCCTGTAGCTTTCAGGAAGCCTTCCCTTAGCCTGGGAATGGGAGCTGAACTGTCCACTGGAGGCAGCTCCACTGAGGAGGAAGGGAGGGCTAGAAGGAGGAGGAGGCCAGGAGTGCACATAAAGCCTCCGGGGAGCCACCTTTGGGAGGATAGGTGCAGGCACAAGGGGCGCAGGGCCAAGAGGTAGTCCAAGGTGGAAGGGGCCGCAGAAGATGCCACTATCTTCCTGCCAGGGTACACAGGTGGCGATGCAGTTACCTCAATATGTCTGAGGTGGTGTGCCGAAGGAGGCTCCGACTGTCAAGGGAGACAGTGAACTATATCTGTCAGATGATTGGGCCTGAGATCTCCCCTAATTGTGTGGGTGGACACCCCATGCCAGTGGCTCTGAGGGTCACAGCTGCCCTCAACTTCTTTGCCTCTGACTCCTTCCAGGGGTCGGTGAGTGATCTTTGCAGTGTCTCCCAATCAGCTGTCCACACTTGTGTCAAGCAGGTCACAGACATGTTCAGGCATGCATTGACCTTCATCCACTTCTGTTGGGACCAGGCAAGCCAGACACAGCAAGCCAGAAGGCTTCGCTGCCATTGCTGGCTTCCCCCATGTCCAGGGTGCAATAGACTGCACACGTGTGACCATCAAGACGCCAGCAGGTGAGCCCGGTGTCTTTGTCAATGGGAAGGGCTTCCACTCCATGAACGTGCAGATGGTGTGTGATCACAGGATGCTGATTCTACAAGTGTTTGCAAGGTACCCAGGCAGCTCCCACGATACCTACATCCTCAGACACTCCCAGGTGCCGGGTTTCTTCAGTGCTCTGGCCCGGCTTGATGGATGGCTGCTGGATGACAAGGACTATCCCCTCAGAAGGTGGCGCAAGATGCCTCTCTGCCATCCAAGAACAGAAACTGAGCAGCGCTACAATAGGAACCATGCCTCCACAAGTGCTGTGATGGAGATAGCCATTAGTCTTCTCAGCCTTGTACATAAAGATGAATGTCCAAAGAAATACTCATAACACTTTTCTTAAACATACACATGCAGAAGAAATGAGGCACCCTCAGATATGTTGACACATCTGACATTTAACGTGTGAATCAGAAGTTCTCACAATTACTAAACAATAGTATCAACAATCAAAAAGAAATCATAAGGACCTGATCTTTGGCCAACAGAAAAACACCAGTGAAAAACCCGTGGTGTGCCTAATGTGCCTTATGCTTTTGTTTCCGGGTGCTACGTCTTGGTGCTGCCCCATCGCTGGGAGTGGTATCTGAGACAGCCTGCTGACTCTGCTGTCCTGTTGGCCTTGATGACCTTGGTGGCCGTCCTCTGGCCCGTGGAGCCTGTGCTGGCCCCACCTGGGAGGGAGCTGCCAATTCCACAGCTGCCATCTCCCCAATCGTCGCAGCCTCACCGGATGATACGGTCACTGGGAGAGGGGCGGAGGAGCTGGTGCCCTCATCTGGAGCGCCCTTAGAGAAGCCCGCAGAGATGACAGGCAGATGTTGCGCCAACGTGAGGTTGCCTCGGACCTCCCTGCTCACCGTGGATGGATGTGCAACGAGCTGGGAAGCTTGGTGCCCAGACCATCTCCCACACTGTCACTGACCAGCTGAGGTCATTGCTGATGTGAGGACTTGCTGGTCAGAGCGCATCCTCAGGAAGCCCTGATGGGTCTCCTGGAGTAGGCTATCCATGAGAGTCGCCATTCTCTCCATGGAGGACACATGGCACTCGGACATGTGGCTCATTGCTTAGGCGATCATCCGCACAGAATCCTCCACCACAGAGACCAAGCCAAGCATAGCCTCATGTATCTCACCCAGATGCTCCTGCACACCCGGCCGCATTTCCTGCCCCTGCTGCATCGCAGATGACTTCAGAGTCACATCATCAGGCACCAACTAAGCATGTGCCTGGTCCCCTGCAGTCCTCCAACTGCTGGTGTCATGGGCACTCTCTGTCTCTGCCAGCTCCTCCAGCGACTGTGAAGTGCCCTCACCACTGTGCCCTGGGACACTAGCCGATGTTCGAATTCCCACCAAGGTGCTAGTATCTGCGCTGGTGCCTGCTTCGCAGAAATGGTGTGACGCTGGTGAGATTTCAGGGCCCTCAGGTGTGAGAGGAGGCATCTGCTGCTCCTCCTCCTGGCCATGCGCTGATGATGCTGAAAGGAAGAACAAGGACAGTGGATCAGTTAGCGTGCACACACTGACAAACTTCATGCCTGTCCCCCCTGGCTCATTATGCGCTCAATCTTCCAAAACCAATGGCCCAGCAATGTTGCAACAATAACTAATTTAACAATCTTCAGTGCTATGGCTGTTGGGAGGATAATGCAGACCTCACTATTGGCCTTAAATACCTGGCCATGCCGCCCCAGCCTCACCGACACCAGTAGACCTGGGTGCATGGTGCCTCTCCAACTCAAGGGCCTCCTGCTCGAAACGGCTTAACAAGGGAGAGCTGTGCCTGGCCGCCTCCAGTCCCCGCACATTTGGACACGTTATGACCATTCTTCTCCTGAAAAAGAGAGAAGACCGTTCATTAGGGCAAATTGCACATGGACTCTGCTCGCGCATGCCACACCCCAACCAGAGTGGGGCATATCAGGCCTCCAGTGCCTCCTCTCCACGCTGCTGCTGATCACTCAGACCAAGATGCTAGGCCTGCTCCCCACCCCCCCAACCTTGGGCACATGCTGCATACATCACATTAGGAACCACATGGTATTTCCTCCCATAGCAAGGAGGTGCAACCACATGCAGCATAGAGGGCAGCAGTTGGTTCTTTGCCACGACACCTTGAGGCTCTCCTTCCACCGTCTCATCACCCTGAATAGGACATGTCCTGGAGTTCTGAGTATGCACCTATCTGAAGCTCCTCCAGGTTGCCCCCAAACTAGTCATGTGCGACTAAAAACAACACATGGTGTGGTGGAGAGCTCAACTCCTCATGACATACTCAGGCTGAACTCAGCATGGGCACTATCTGCATGGCCACCCAACAAAGGAAAAATGCCCTAAATGCTTCAATGCAGCCACAACAGTAAGACTTGGCGGGGGGGGGCCTCAGAGGGTAAGGCTACCTGCTGGGTTAAATGCCCAATGCCAACATGTACTCACCCTGCCAGAGCGCAACAAATCGTTGAAGTGCTTGTGGCACTGGATCCAGGTGCGCCACACCACGTCGCGGGAGCTCACCACCTCTGCCACCTCCTCCCAGGCACGTTTGGTCATGTGGAGGGGCCTCCTCCTCCCATCCTGAGGGACCAATAACTCCCGCTGTGCTGCCACCTCCTCAAGGAGGGCAGCAAGGCATTCATCAGAAAAACGAGGGGCGCTTTTGGCTCCCCGCTGGCCTATCCTGCAGCCTGCCCTGCTCCTCTGTCCTACCCTGCAGTCTGGCCTGCTCCTCTGACCTTCCCTCCAGCTGGGCCTGCACACCCGAGTCCCTCTGGTGCGGCCTAGAACTGGCCATTGTGAGCAGCCTACAGAAGGCTGCCTGGCCTTCTTTTAAACAGACTGCTGGGTCGACATTGGACCTGGCGGTCTGTGCATGCCAACCGCCACCCACACATTCCCGCTATCCACGGGAGTCGGCAAATACGCTGGGCGGGCCTTAATCGGCCCGCCCGCGTAAAATGGCAGAGCTGCACCCACCCGTGCCCACCCCCCACCCCTCCCAAAAACGGAAAATCCTGGCAATAGAAATCTAAAGATCAGAACCTATACAGAGATTCTGTACAAGGAGTGAGAGAGAATGGGTGAGCGTGTGTTTAAAATTTTTATATGTTGTATATGTTTTTCTATATGTTTTGTAAAGAAAAGCATTTGAAAACAGTGTCACATTCCTTACGGGTGAAAGCATGTGAGGAACCCGTTTTTTGGAAAATTTGAAGGGCATTGAATTTTGGACATTCTTCCTCCTGAGTTTGGAATATTAATTCGGGCTGTGAATATGTCATTCTTTAAGAAACCCCAGGTCAAGATTGATGTCCAGCTGGGAACACCTGCTGAGGGAAGAAATACTTTGTATATCTAAGTTAACAAAGAACCACTGTTGCCAGGCTAAAGACTCTTGCTGATTGGATAAAAACACCAGGCTTAAGAGAAGTATTCTTTGAACATCTTAGTCTTTAAGACCCTCAGCCAGAGTTAGTGTGTGTGCCTTAGAAGCAGGTGGCAAGAAAAAGACTCTCTCTCTTTCCCTATGTCTGCTCCACTTTTGTGTTAAAATTTCCTCAAACATCTAATCAGGATACCTCATCTGTTTTTTTGAAAGTCTGCAAGGTTGTGATAAGTAAGAGTCATCGCAGACAGTTTCACCTAAAAATCTGTCTGAAGGAACTTCCAGACCTATCGTGACCAGAATTCTGTTAGATTAACAGCATCGCGATCTCTTCGCTTTTGTCTTTTTGTAAGAAACTTTCCCATACTCCAGCCTCTGAAGGGGACTGTGTTTGTTTTGATCTGTTTTGTGTTTATGTGCATGCATGGGGGTTCAAAAATCTGTGTTTTTTAAAAAAAGGAGAGAATCCTTACACTTCTAAACTACAAATTGTATGTTAACTAGTTTATTAACTTGTTTTTTAATAATTTGTTTTATAATAGATTAATTTTTGTGTGTTTACTGATGAGCCATTGATCAATTAAACTGGCAGGCTTGAAAACCTTTAAACAGTGAAACTGCATAGCTGCAGTCATACTTACTTTGGGTATTTAGAATCATAGAAAGTTCAGAACAGTGAGCAGCTATTTTATTCATTGTACTTATGCTAGCTTCACATCAGAATTTCTATAGTCATTCATGGTAACCCATTGCACAATCTGATAACACTATCGGAAAATATTCTAGCCTATTTCTTTATGCTTCTGGTTTATGAGTCAATTCACCAACTAGCGGAAATAATCTTTCACTATTTGGAGTATGAAACTCATAACTTTGATCATTTTCATTATTCTTTTAACTTTCTTTACTCCAATGAATACAGACTTGGTTTTCCATGACTGTCATCACAGTTGAACCTTCTAATGCTCAGTGGCATCATAGAAAAGGCACATTATACCAATTTCATGGTTCCAATACCCTTTCTAAGTTCAATAGGTGAAATGACTTCCAAAAAGTTGGAAATCACCTGTGAAACTGGGCTCACCCAACAAGTGTTATGAGCACAAGCCTTTCACATAGACAGTCGAGCAGCTATGCAGTTTAACTGTTTAAAGGTTTTCAAGCCTTTCAGTTTAATTGATCAATGGCTCACCATTGTGCACTAGCTGTTCAAACCAGAATCCTCGGGTAAATTCACAATTAATTTACTATTTAAATATTGAAATAAGTTACCCGACTGCTCCGCAGAGGTTTCCAGCTCATCTCCAAACTCACCTCAGATAAACCTGGAGTGGGCAGGGTCATGTTGGGTTTCCTATCTGCCAGCACTTTTCAGGGTTTTAAATCCCCACTGCACCCAAAATTGCCTACTTGGTGGTTAAAATACTGCCCTTTGTGCAGGTTCATCACCACCTCCACTCTTCTGTGTTTATGCCATAAAAGATCTAAGTAACTTCATGTTGAATTGCATTGGCTCCCTGGCTATCTACTCCCAATTGCACATTCGTTTATCAATCCTGCAATTCCCAGCATTTTTCATTATAATTTGTCATTTATACAGTCCTAGCTGATCAGCGATTTGCAGGACACAATGTTTTACAACTATGTAAGTGCAGGAATAGACTGGACGTTAGACGTTTCTTCTTTTCCCAGGGATTGTGAGCCTATGGAATACACTGCTGGCTGATGTAGTGGGTGCCGACTCTCTCATTCAAAAGGAATTCCTGTCTGGGCCAGTGATTGCATCTTATAAAATGTAAGTGCCTTTATAGATTAACACTTGATTCATGTGATCTCCTGGACTGGTTTGATCATTTATGCTAGGCAGAGAGGAGCTTTCAGAAGTTTTTTTTCTCTACCAGCCCTTTATTCTTTATTTTGCCTTCCCCAGGAGGTTACATGGATGTGACAAGTGAACCAGGTGCAAGGTGGGGGGTGGGATGAAGTGTTTAGCCATGATGGCCATATCACATCATGTGAGAAATGCTTCATGGATCAGCTGATCTTTGTCTACCCGTCATTTCTGTATGTTCATCGATTGGGACTAATCATGCATACATGAACAATGGTGCCTTGATTCATGTAGGCATGCATAATTTCTGCAAAATAGCCAATATGCAAAAAGTTATTTTAAAAACAGCCATATCATCAAGGTTCTAACACACTAATGACTATAAAATAAACTGAAATGCTAAAACAGGTACAAGGAACAGACTTATTGTTGCTGGCAAGTTTCACAAGCACTTACCTGATATATTTCATCATCTGCCTCATACTGCATTAATCTCTCCCTTAGAGATGAAATGAGTGAATTTTTCTGCTTAAGCAAATCCAAGGTTGTGAAATTATCTTCAAGAGACATTTGATTCTGTGCATACATTTCTGTACAGTGTTTCTGTAATCAAAATAATAAACATTTTAAGACAAAAAGCATAACTATTTTTGTAATTTCATATCATCTCACAGGAACATAGAACAAGAACATACCATTTCACACCTCAGCCTGTTCCACCATTCAATTAAATCACAGGCAATCTTTACATTAACTCCATTTACCTGTTTTGGCTCCATAGCCCCTATCAACCTTGCCTAACAAAAATCTATCAATTTTGTTTTTCAAATTTTCAATTCATCTAGCCTCAGCAGCTTTTTGAGGAGAGTTCCAGATTTCCACTACCCTTTGTGTGAAGAAATGCTTCCTGACATCATCCTGAGCGGTCTACCTCTAATTTTAAGATTATGTGCCTTTATTCTGGAGTCCCAAAGCAGTGGAAATAGTAGGTGGAATCTTACCTACATTAAAAGTAATCACTGGTCATGATCATTTCTGGGTCGTGTTATGGCAGGCGGATGGTAAATGTCAAGCTGCCTAAATCCCAGAGGGAAACTTAAAGCAGCTGCCACAATGATTTGCAATTTGTACTTATTTCGAGATGCTGGCTTTGAATTCAGTAAAGAGAAAGCCACCAAGTCTTATAGGTTTCTTACGAAACTAAATTAAACCTTCATTAATAGAAGAAATGATTTTAAGCACATACAGAGATCTACAGATTACTTACTTTGATAACTTCTAAATCCCCTAATTAATCTAACCCCCAGTTACACCTCCGTTAAGGCAACAGTAAGACACATAGAATTTAAAGCACCCAGGCAAAGTAACACACAATAACCTGAACAGCCAAATTCAAACTGAGTTTTTCTCAGCTTCGGTTCCTTGTTGACAGCAGCTTGAGGCTTAGATGTTGGAGGCTTTTCACACTTGTGTTAGATCTTTAAATGCATTCCCTTACACACAGCCTTCTCTCCTTTATACACATTTTCCCCTTTGAATGCAAATTCCCATTATTTCACTACGTCTTTGGACTTTTACCTCACTAATAATAAAAATCTATCAAAGTACCAATTTTACCAGTAATCTTGGGAAAAGTAAACACACTGTTTCTTAATTTCTCCTGGCTAGGTGTAATATTTCACCCCCTCTTTTGAATTCAAGCTAGTCTGGTTTATTTAAAAATGAAAATGCTCCCTTCACATCTCACATTCTAAAACCTCCCCCATGTTTACCTATTTAACATTTCAAACCTATCTTATCTTCCGGTCCATCAAAGCCTTCAGACCAGCTGCCTTTAATTCAATTAAGTCCGCCCCCCCCCCACACACAAACACACTCATAGACCCATAGACACAGACCCCACTATTACTCTACTTTACAATAAATTCCAATAACATTATAAAAAATTATATCTTCCTGACAGTTGGGACCCCATGCTTACTGGCAAGATGCCCACTGGTAGAATCTTTTTTTAAAATTAATTTACAGGATGTAGCCATTGCTGGCCAGGCCAGCATTTATTGCCTATCCCTAATTGCTCCTTGAGAAGGTGGTGATGAGCTATCTTCTTGAACTGCTGGAGTCCATGTGGTGTTGGTACACCTACATTGCTGTTAGGGAGGGAGTTTCAGGATTTTAACCCAGTGACAGTGATGGAATGGCGATATATTTCCAAGTCAGGGTATACAGTGGCTTGGAAGGGAACTTCCAGGTGATGGTGTTCCATGATGGTGTTCCAAAGTATCTGCTGCCCTTGTCCTTCTAGATGGTAGCAATCGTGGGTTTGGAAGGTTCTGTCTAAGGGGCCTTGGTGAGTTACTGCAGTGCATCTTGTAGATGGTACACACTGCAGCCAATGTTCGTCGGTGGTCAAGGGAGTGAATGTTTGCGGAAGGGGTGCCAATCACGTGGGCTGCTTTGGTGGTGTCAAGCATCAGGAGGCAATCTCCTAATTGGCTGCCTCTACATCCAAATAAAGTTGGTAGGCTGAGAATGGGGAGGTGGTAGCATAGTGGTAATTATCCCAGAGGACCCAGGTAATGTTCTGGGCACCTTGGTTCAAATCCCACATCGGCAGATGGTTGCAATAAGATCGCCTCATTCTTCTAAACTCCAGTGAATACAGGCCTAGTCGGCCCACTCTCTCCTCATGCAACAATGCTGCCATCTCAGGAATCAGTCTGGTAAATCTTTCATGCACTCCCTCTATGGCAAATATATCCTTTCTTAGGTAAGGAGACCAAAACTCCACACAATACTCCAGGTGTGGTCTCACCAAGGCCCTGTACATCTTTGCTCCTGTACTCAAGTCCTCTCGCCATGAAGACAAACATGCCATTTGCCTTCTTAACTGCTTGCTGCATCTGCATGCTTGCTTTCAGTGATTGGTGTACAAGGACACCCAGGTCCCTTTGTGTCCCTTTGTACATCAACATTTCCCTATCTACCACCATTTGAATAATACTTTATCATTCTGTTTTTCCTACTGAAGTGGATATATTCACACTTATCCACGTTATACTGCAATCAAATGCAGCATACGATCATATGAACAAGGACCAGGAGTAGGCAATTCAGGCCCTCAAGCCCGCTCCAACATTTAATAAGATCATGGCTGACCTGATAATAACCTGAAATCTGCATCCCACCTACCCCCGATAACCTAACACCCCCTTGCTTACCAAGAATCTACCCACCTCTGCCTTAAAAATATTCAAAGACTCTGCTTCCACCACCTTTTTAGGAAGAGAGTTCCAAAGACTCATGAAGCTCTGAGTGAAAAAATTTTGCCTCATCTCTGTTTTAAATGGGTGACCCCTTATTTTTGAAGTGACCCCTAGTTCTAGATTCTTCCACAAGAGGGAACATTCTCTCCACATCCACCCTGTCAAGACCCCTCAGGATCTTATATGTTTCAATCAAGTCGCCTCTTACTCTTCTAAACTCCAGCAATCCAAAGCTAGTCTGTCCAACCTTTCCTCATAAGGCAACCCATGCATTCCAGGTATTAGTCTGGTAAATTTCTCTGAGCTGCTTCCAATGCATTTACATCCTTCCTTAAATAAGGTGACCAATACTGTCCACAGTTCCCCAAATTTAGTCTCCCTAGTGCCCAATACAACTGAAGCATAACCTCCTTACTTTTGTATTCAATTCCCCTCGCAATAAATGATAACATTCTATTAGTGTTCCTGATTAATTTCTGTAACAACCATACTAGCCTTTTGAGATTCATACACTAGGACACCCAGGTATCTCTGCACCTCAGAGCTCTGCAATCTCTTACCATTTAGATAATATGCTTCTCTTTTATTCTTCCTGCCAAAATGGACAACTTCACATTTTTCCAAAACAAAAACAGATACAGAAATACCTGGAAAAACTCAGCAGGTCTGGCAGCATCGGCGGAGAAGAGCACAGCTGACTTTTTGAGTCCTCATGACCCTTCAACAGAACTAAGTAAAAATAGGGAAGGGGTGAAATATAAGCTGGTTTAAGGGGGCGGGGGGGGCGTGGTTTGTTGGGACAAGAAGCCAGTAATAGGTGGAGATAACCAAAAGATGTCACAGGCAAAAGGACAAAGAGGTGTTGAAGGTGGTGATATTATCTAAAGGAATGTACTAATTAAGAGTAGAAAGCAGGACAAACAAGGTACAGATAGACCTAGTGGGGGTGGGGTGGGGGGAAGGAATACTAAAAAGGCTAAAAGGTAGAGATAAACAATGGGTGGAAATACATTTAAAAATAATGGAAATAGGTGGGAAAAGAAAAATCTATATAAATTATTGGAAAATACAAAAAGGAGGGGGAAGAAATGGAAAGGGGGTGGGGATGGAGGAGAGTGTTCATGATCTAAAATTGTTGAACTCAATATTCAGTCTGAAAGGCTATAAAGTGCCTAGTCGGAAGATGAGGTGCTGTTCCTCCAGCTTGTGTTAAGCTTCACTGGAACAATGCAGCAAGCGAATGACAGACATGTGGGCATGAGAGCAGGGTGGAGTGTTGAAATGGCAAGGGGTAGGGAGGTCTGGGTAATGCTTGCGGACAGACCGAAGGTATTCTGCAAAGCGGTCACCCAGTCTGCGTTTGGTCTCTCCAATGTAGAGGAAACTGCATTGGGAGCAACGAATGCAGTAGACTAAGTTGAGGGAAGTGCAAGTGAAATGCTGCTTCACTTGAAAGGAGTGTTTGGGCCCTTGGACGGTGAGGAGAGAGGAAGTGAAGGGGCAGGTGTTGCATCTTCTGCGGTTGCGTGGGAAGGTGCCGTGGGAGGGGGTTGAGGAGTAGGGGGTGATGGAGGAGTGGACCACGGTGTCACAGAGGGAACGATCCCTACAGAATGCCGTCGGGGGGGTGAAGGGAAGATATGTTTGGTGGTGGCATCATGCTGGAGTTGGCGGAAATGGCGGAGGATGATCCTTTGAATGCGGAGGCTGGTGGGGTGATAAGTTAGGACAAGGGGGACCCTATCATGTTTCTGGGAGGGAGGAGAAGGCGTGAGGGCAGATGACCCCCTTCCCTATTTTTACCTAGTTCTGTTGAAGGGTCATGAGGACTCGAAACGTCATCTGTGCTCTTCTCCGCCGATGCTGCCAGACCTGCTGAGTTTTTCCAGGTATTTCTGTTTCTGTTTTTGTTTTGGATTTCCAGCATCTGCAGTTCTTTGCTTTTATCATATTTTTCCACATTACACTTTGTTTGCCAGATCTTTGCCCACTCATTCAACCTATCTATATTTTTTGTAGCCTCCTTATGTCCTCTTCACAACTTACTTTCCTACTTATCTTTGTGTCATCAGCAAATTTGGTAACCATCCCTTCAATCATTTCATCCAAGTCATTTCTATAAATTATAAACAGTTGAGGTCCCAGCACTGATCCCTGTGGTACACCACTCGTTACATTCTGCCAACCTGAAAAAGATCCATTTATGCCTACTCTCTACTTCCTGTTAGCCAGCCAATCTTCTATCCATGCCAATATGATGCCCCCTATACCACGAGCTTTTATTTTCCGCAATAACCTTTGATGTGGCACTTCATCAAACACCTTATGGAAATCTAAGTACAGTACATCCACTGGTTCCCCTTTATCCACAGTCCATCTTAAACATGATTTCCCTTTCACAAAACCTCTGCCTGATGACCTTGAGCTTATCCAAGTGCCCTGCTATAACATCTTTAGTAATAGCGTCTAACATTTTCCCTATGACAGATGTTAAGCCAACTGACCTGTAGTTTCCCGCTTTCTGTCCCCCTCCCTTTTTGAATAATGGAGTTTTTGCCATCTTTCAATTTAATGGGACCTTCCCAAATCTAGCGAGTTTTGGAAAATTAAAACCAATGCATCAATTATTTCACTAGACACTTCTTTTAAGACCCTAGGACAATGTCCATCAGGACTTGAAATCTTGTCAGCCCGCAGCTCCAACAATTTACTCAGTACCACTTCTCTGGTGACTGTCATTTTCCTGACTTCCTTCCCCACTTCCATTTCCCGGTTAATATCCCAGCTGCTTCTGTGACGTTGCTTGTAGCCTGTATAGTGAAAACTGAAGCAAAATACCTGTTCAATTCATCTGCCATCTCCTTGTTTTCCATTATCAATTCTCCAGACTCACTTTCTATAGGACCAACGCTCACTATATTACTCATTTCTTTTTAAAATATTTATAGAATCTCTTACCATGTGTTTTTATATTTCTGGCTAACTTTCTCTCATACTCTAATTTTTCCCTCCTTATTAGTCTTTTAGTCATTTTTTGCTGTTCTTTATATTCTATCCAAGCATCTGAACTGCAATCTGTCTTTGCACAATTATATGCAACTCTTCATTATACTGAATCTTTCAATTCAACTTACCTGAAAACAAAATATAAGCAGACCTGGACAGCTCATGTCATGATAGTGAAAGATTAGCACTGAAATAATACCTTCACATTATATTGAAGTGCTTGCATTCTTTAGCAGCTTTAGTAGCCACTTTGTTATAAACTATTTGTTCTGGGGATATGGGCGACGCCAGCATGCCTGCTCTTAAACTTGACCTGAATAAAGCTTTTGAAATTTGTTCTTCACTTACAAATTATTTTGAAAAACAGCAGAAGCTGCTCATGCCACACACTCCTCAAACCACCCAAACCAGACCTTCCATCTGTAACTAAGAACTTCCAAGCTATGAAAACTTTCATAAACCTGATACCTGACATTGGGCTCAGCACCTCTGCCAGGCAGTATCTACCCCTTGATACTGGTCCTCATATCCTAGGGAGATGGACTGGTTGTGGCTCAGCTCACAGTTTGGCTTTCCACCAAGACCATCCCAGCTAAAACCTGCATGAGGTGAGCTTGCTGCGCTAATCAGGCAGATCTGGAGGTGCAAACCTCAATTAGAACACCCATTTTCAAGTCCTCAATATCAGTTGAATGAGGCACATGTGCACATAAAAGGCTGTGAAGGAAGATGAAGGCTGCAGTGGGATTGGCACTCTTCAGTCATCTTGGTTTGCCATGCAGCTGGGTAAAGATTGCCAACCCATCAGGATTGTGTGGCTGTTGACTGCACACAGACTACCTCACATTAAACGATGACACAAGCAGTCCTCTTGATGCAGACACCAAAAAGCCCTAGAGCGATGGTTGAATGGCGTTGAGGCAACATTGCGAACCTTGAAGTCTCATAGTCACAAATCTGCACATAGGTGGTGGATGCTTGATGGTCACTGAGCTCTTGGATTTAGACAGAAGTAGTGCCCTGGCAGCCGCATCCACAACTGAGCAGTCTCTTTTTGGGTCCTCGCTGCTCACCTCACTTGAGGAAAGGGCTAGAAAAGGTGCCGCAAACATAGACTATCTCAAACGATCCTGACTGAAAAACCCCACCCAATGGGATCACCGCCCATGCAGGTAAAAACACACAGAAACATTCTGAACCTGGAATGTGTGCACCCTATGGACAATTAAAACACTGAATACCACTGAATACTCTAAAAGGAGAACTGCCACAGTTTCTCGAGGACTTGCAAGATGTAACATCAATGTTGCTGCTCTAAGTGAAACCACTGCAGAAGGCCAGCTTAGAGAGAAAGGTGGAGGTTACACTTTCTTCTGGTAGGGGAAACTAGAAGAAGATTGCCATATCCACGAAGTTAGCTTTGTCATCAAAAACAGTGCCACAGATATACTACAGAACGTCCAATTGGTATTGACAAACGCTCATGACCTATGCTTTCAGCTTCATGGCAACCAATGGGCCACAATCATCAAAGCTTATGCTCCCACACTCGGTTCTACTGACGGAACCAAACAGCTCTTTTATGCAGATCTGGATTCCATACTAGCAGCCATCCCAAAACAAGACAAACTTATTATACTGGGAGATTTTAATGCCAGAGTTAATCACAACTACACTATCGGAAGGGTACCATCGGAAAGAAGTGGGAAAATTAAATGCCAATGGTCTCCTCCTCCTCACCAAGTGCTCACGATTACAAACACACTCTTGCGTCAGGAAGATAAATACAAGGCAATGTGGAAACATCGCCGATCCAAACATTGGCACCTACTGTACTATGTCATTGCCTGTGCCGGGATAGGAAGGACGTGCACATAACCCGAGCTATGCGGGATACAAATAAATGACTGCTGGACAGACTACAGACTTGTATGCTCCAACATGAGCATGCTCCTGCCACCCAAACAGTGAAGATCCTCATAGAAATTCAAGAGAAGATTTAACATCCAAATTCTCCAGGATATAAAAACAAGAGAACAATTCCACTCTCCAGCTCTCACAGTCTCCAATAATGCCAGTGTGGAAGAATTTTGGGACAAGATCAAATCTGTGATCCAAGAGACGTTCGCCCAGATTGAGTTTGAACTTCACAGGCACCAAAACTAGTTCAATGAGAATGATAAATATGCAAACTTGTTGATCGGAAATGCTAAGCCTTCATTATGTATCAAAATCTATACCACAGCAAATCACCCAAATCTGAAGCTCAGGGAATGATATGTGTCATCAAGAATGTGTGGTGGGTAGAGAAGGCAAATGAAATCCATGCTACACATGGAGTGCATTCCATAATGCTTTGGCCTGGCATTATGGAAAATCAATTGTGAAAGCTTGGTTTAATTGTTCTATCAGCTTCAAGCAGTTAGGGAACAAACTGTAAGGCAAATTGGTATGGCAAATCATTTAGTTGCCATTCTAAATACCAGCTGACTCTTGGAAATCTAATTTTTAAAAATTCATTCACAGCATGTGAGCTTTGCTGGCTGGGCCAGCATTTATTGCCCATTCCTAGTTGCCCTTGACAAAGTGGTGGTGAGCTGCCTTCTTGAACCGCTGCAGTCCATGTGGTGTAGGTGCACCCAGAAGGAAATTCCAGGATTTTGACCCAGTGACAGTGAAGGAACGGCAATATATTTCCAAGTCAGGGTGGTGAGTGACTTGGAGGGGAACTTCTAGGTGGTGGTGTTCCCATCTATCTGTTGCCTTTGTCCTTCTAGATGGTAGTGGTGGGTTGAGAAGGTGCTGTTTCAGGAGCCTTGGTGAATTCCTGCAGCGCATCTTGTAGATGGTACACATTGCTGCTACTGTGCGTCCGTGGTGGAGGGAGTGAATGTTTGTGGATGTGGTGCCAATGAAGCGGGCTGCTTTGTCCTGGACGGTGTCAAGCTTCTTAAGTGTTGTGGGAGCTGTACTCATTCAGGCAAGTGGGAAGTATTCCATCACACTCCTGACTTGTGTCTTGTAGATGGTGGATAGGCTTTGGAGAGTCAGGGGGTGACTTTCTTGTCGCAGGATTCTTAGCCTTTGACCTGCTCTTGCAGCCACAGTATTTATATGGCTAGTCCAGTTCAGTTTCTGGTCAATGGTAACCGCCAAGATGTTGATAGTGGGGGATTCAGTGATGGTACTGCCATTGAACGTCAAGGGGCAATGGTTAGATTCTCTCTTGTTGGAGATGATCATTGCCTGGCATTTGTGCGGCGTGAATGTTACTTGTCACATGTCAGCCCAAGCCTGGATATTGTCCAGGTCTTGCTGCATTTGGACGTGGACTGCTTCAGCATCTGATGAGTCGCAAATGGTGCTGAACATTGTGCAATCATCAACGAACATCCCCACTTCTGACCTTATGATGGAAGGAAGTTTCATTGACAGCTGAAGATGGCTGGGCCGAAGACAGGATTATTAAGGAATACTCTAGCCAAGGTGGCATCAGTACTGAGGCAATGCTGCATTGTCAGAGGTGCGGTCATTCAGCTAAAATGGTTAAACTGAGGTCCAATTTACATGCTCTGGTGGATACAAAAGGCCCAATAGCACCATTCAAAGAAGAGCTGGGAGCTTTCCCAATATAGATGGCCAACATTCCCCTTACAACCAGTATATTCAAAACAGATCAACTGATCATTCATTCTGTTGCAGTTTGAGGGACTTTACTATGTGCAAGATACTTGTCCATGAAACACGTGCTTCAAAATGCATTGATAAATATGAAACACCTGAGTCTTTGTTTCCTGGAATTCACAAAAGTTATGATTATGATGTCCTTGTCATGCAGGGGGAGGGGGTGCAGGGGAGGAGCAATGGAGAGTTGTAAGTGGAAATATATAATAAATAATACTATATATACTTGAAAAGTAACAATTTACAGGGCTATGGGGAAAGGGCAGGGGTGTGGGGCAAATTGGACACCTCTTCAAAGAGGCGGTATGGGCACAATGGGCTGACCTCCTTCTATGTTTAAAATGTTATAATTAATTACAGTTAGCACCTGGTGAGGTGCCAGCCAATCCAATCTCTTCTGAAGGTGAAAAACTAGTTCAATAACAATGGGGAAAGACAATTCAAAATAAGAGTCTTTAAATTTTAAATTAGTGTATTATAGATCTCTGGATTTCCCAATCAAATATATTTTCCCATTTGTTGTGTAACAGTTTCTGTGGTGTATTTCTACCCAGCTGGTCCCAAATCAGTTAACATGACAGGTTAGACAGTGAGTTTGTCGTGCCTCGCACTGTCCAATCGGCAGCATATGAAATAAGGTCAGATTGTAGGTGGGCGAGAATGCATCTGCAGTTTGCCCAGCTCACCTATATTTACATCAACAATGTCAGCAGAGGAGTAAGTGTGCTAATTTGCTGGAAATTAATTATTTAGCTAATAGGATATTACTTTTTAAAGTATTTTTTAAAGTTAGCTAGTAGTAGAATGGGAACATTAGTAATTCTACCACCAACCATTCCCTTAAGCCACTTCTGTTTCTTTTCTTTACTCTTTCATGGGATGTGGGCGCTGCTGACAAGGCCAACATTTGCTGCTCATCCCAAATTGCCCTTCAGCTGATTGGCTTGCATGCCCATTTTGGAGAGCAGTTAAGGGTCAATCACATTGCTGTGGGCCTGGAGTCACATGTAGGGACGACAGATTTCCTTTCCTAAAGGGCATTAGTGAACCAGATGGGTTTTCACAACAATGGTTTCATGGTCACCATCACTGAGACTAGCTTTTAATTCCAGATTTATTAACTGAATTTAAATTCTGCCAGCTGCCATGGTGGGACCTGAACCCATGACCCCAGAACATTAGCCAGGGACTCTGGATTTTTTTGTTCGGTGACATTACCACTATGCCTCTGTCTCCCCCTATACAAACGAGCTGGGTGTATCAAGCAGGGAGTTCTGCTACAACCATTTAGCACAGAAGAGACAGCTAAGTGATTTATCAGCATTATCCAAAACTGCAAATATGAATCACAATCCAACACAAGCTGCAAAATTCGGCTCCATAATGTATGTTTTCTCGGTGCTACAAGCTCAGTTTTGGGTGCAAACGAATACCATTTTGGTGAGGGCACTAATTTGGATGTTGGGAGCATGCACTGGAAGTACGAAGAGTAGGCAAATTGTCACGTCAGTCAGCATGTGCTGCTGATTTGAGTGTATGCGCACTATTTTCAACTTCAATGCTGCAACCCACTCAACGCCCTCTCAACCTCGTACAGCTAAACATTCGTTCAGCTTCGGAATAACCCCCAACCGGTGCTATTTAAAAGGAACATCTAGTTTCAGGCTACTTGCTAATTGATTTTTATTGGCTGTTGCTCAGTTTCTAGAAGTGGTGAGAGTTTTCAATGCTACGTAGAGACCGATTTTCCTTCCGAAGTCGGGAAATGGACAGCAGGACCATTTCTGAGTTTCGATCCCATCCTGGGGAGAAGGGGGAAACAGTCACAAACCCCAATTTTTCAATGAGCAGCCTGTTATTTGGCTGCAGGACAGGTCCAACTAGTGGCCACAGGGGTGGGAATGAGAATATAAGCGCCTTAACGGCGATTAAGCTCTCTGCCTACCCTCAAGCCTGCCTCCACTTGGCTGTTAAAATTCTATCTGAAATGTCTGCAAAAGGATATACAATAGTTAAATAAGTAGGCAAGAAGGTGGCAGATGGGGTATAATGTGAGGAGGTATAAGAGATAGCACAAATAGAAAAACAGAATATTTTTTAAATAACAAAGTGTTAAATGTTGGTGTTTAGAGGTAGTTGGACGTCCTGGGACCAGAAACAAAAAAGGTGACCTGCAGGTGCAGCAAGTAATGAGGAAGGCAAATAATATGTTGACCTTTATTGTAAAGAGTTTGGAGTACAAGAGTAAAGAAGTCTTGCTACAGTTGTAGGGTGCTTTAAGGACATAAGAAACAGGAGCAGAAGGCCATTCAGCCCTCCGGGCCCATCCCACCATTCAATGAGATCATCGCTGATCTACCTCAACACCATTTTTCTGCACTCTCCCCACATCCCTTGATGTTTTTAATATGTAGAAATCGATCGATCTTAGTCTTGAACATGCTCAACGACTGAGCCTTCACAGCTTTCTGGGGCAGAGAATTCCAAAGATTCACCACCCTCTGAGTGAAGAAATTCCTCCTCATCTCAGTCCTAAATGGCCTGCCCCTTATTCTGAGACTGTGTCCCCTGGTTCTAGACCTCCCCCAGCCAGGAGAAACATCCTTCCAGCATCTGCCCTGTTGAGCACTGTAAGGATTTTTTATGTTTGAACGAGATCACCTCTCATTCTTCTAAACTCCAGAGAATAAAGACCCAGTCCATTTAATCTTTCCTCATAGAACACTCCCTCCGTCCCTGGAATGAACTTAGTGAACCTTTGTTGTACTCCCTCGATGGCAAGTATACCTTTCCTTGGGTAAGGAGACCAAAACTGCACAGAATACTCCAGGTGCGGTCTCACCAAAGCTCTATATAATTGCAATAAGACATCTTTACTCCTATACTCAAATCATACTGTAATAAAGGCCAACATATTATTTGCCTTGTTAATTGTTTGCTGTACCTGCATGCTAGCTTTCAGTGGCTCATGAACAAGAACATCCAAGTCCCTTTGAGGTTTAACACTTTCCAGCCTCTCACCATTTAAGAAATGTTCTATTATTTCTGTTTATCATTCAAAAGTGGATAACCTCACATTTTTCCACATTGCTTCCACCTGCCAAACGTTTGCCCACTCACTTAGCCTCTCCAAATCTCCTTAAAGTGTCTTTGCATCCTCCTCACAACTCATACTCCACCTAGTTTTGTGTCATCTGCAAACTTGGAAATAATACATTTAATCCCCACATCCACATCATTGCTATAGATTGTGAATAGCTGGGGCACAAGCACTGACCCTTATGGTACTCCACAGCCTGCCAATCTGAAAATGACCCATTTAATCCCACTCTGTTTTCTATTCATTAACCAGTTCTCAATCCATGTCAGCATATTACTCCCAATCCCATTTGGTCTAATTTTGTTTATTAACCTGTGTGGGACCTTATCAAAAGCTTTTTGAAAATCTAAATGTACCACATCCGCCAGTTCCCCCCTATATATTCTGCTAATTATATCCTCAAAAACTCCAACAGGTTTGTTAAACATGATTTCCCTTTCATAAATCCACATTGACTCTGCCCAATCCTACCATTACTTTCTAAGTGTCCTGTTACCACATCCTTTATTATAGATTCAAGAATTTCCCTACTACTGATAACAGGTCTGTAGTCCCCCATTTTTCCTCCCTCCTGGGAATTCGATGCACAATGAAAAGAGGTGTGGTATACATAGGAGTTATTCTAAGTTAATTAAGCGAGTAAGTTAATTAATTAACTAAATAACATAAGTAACAATAGCAGGACAGGTATTATGTTGCAGCTATGGAATGTGGGTGCTTTTGGACACCAAGGTGATCCAGGACAAACACATCTGCAGAAATGCAAGCAGCTAGAATAATTTCAGATCAGGATTATTGATCTGGAAGCCGGGTTGCAGACACCACGCTACATAAGGGAGGGAAGAAATACCTGGACCCATTGTTCCAGAAGACAGTCACGCCTCTTACATTAGGGTGGTCTGTTTTGATCAGCAGCGAGGGATAGGAGGATGTGACTGTGAATGAGGCAGGTAATGGGACCAAGCAGATAGTAATGGAGGAGCTTCAGACTTTGTAATTGTCAAACAGGTTTGAGGTGCTCACAAGTGAGGTCTGTAAGGTAGATGAGCAGGCTGGCCATAGCACCATGGCAGGGGAAGCTGTTCAAGTTGGAGGGAACAAACAGGAATGTAATGGTAGTATGGGACAGTATATTGGGGAGCATTGACACATTGTTCTCTGCAGCAAAGAGTGAGAGTCCAGAAGGCTGTATTGCCTTATCGGTGCCAGGGTTCGGGGCATCTGCTCAGAGTTGGAGAGGAACTTGCAGTGGGAGGGGGAGCATCCAGTTGTCGTGGTTCATGTTGGTACCAACAACATAAGTAGGACAAAGACAGAGGTTTTGCATAGCCAGTAAGAGAAACTAGGTACCAAGTGAAGCAGAACCTCAAAGATAATAATCTCTGGATGATTACCTGAGCCATGTGCAAATTGGCAAAGGGCAAATAACATTAGAGAGGTGAATGCATGGCTCAAAGACTGCTGCTGGAGAAGTGGAATTCAATTCATGGGGCTCTGGCACTGGGGAAAGTTGGGGCTGTACCGTTGGGACAATCTACACCTGAACCGTGCTGGGTCGCATGTTCTTGCAAATCACATAACTGGGGAAGTAGAGAGCACTTTAAACTAAACGGGTCGGGGGGGGCGGTGGTGGTGGTTGTTGAGGGATCAAGCTTGGGTAGATGTGGCAAATCAAGGATTCGACTCAAGGCAGGAGACCATAATAGTAATATGGGAAATGAGGGTCTTAGGATAGCAGTAAGGGGCAGAGAGAGAAAACCTAAGAATACACCACTAGTCAAGACTAAATGTTACAAGGATAACAAAAAGACAGAACTAAAGACTCTGCATCTGAATATGCTTAGCATTCATAACAAAGTAAATGAATTGATTGCGCATATTGAAGTAAATAAAAATGATCTGATAGCCATTACGGTGACATGGCTGCCAGACGGCAAGGATTGGGTCCTGAATATTATGGGGTACATGACATTCGAGAAGATTAGGAAGCTAGGTAAAGGTGGAGGCGTAGCACTGTTGATCATGGATGGCATTTGTGCCATAATTAGAGATGAACTTGGTTCAGGAGATCAGGATATAAAATCAGTTTGGGTGGAGATGAGGAATAGTAGGGGGGAAAACAATCACTGGTGGGAGTTGTCTACAGGCCCCCTAACAGTAACCACAATTTAAGATAAAGTATACAAGAAGAAATATTGGGTGCTTGTGATAAAAACAAAAAGCTAAAAGCTACTGCGGATGCTGGAAATCCAAAACAAAAACAGAATTACCTGGAAAAACTCAGCAGGTCTGGCAGCATCGGTGGAGAAGAAAACAGTTGACGTTTCGAGTCCTCATGACCCTTCGGCAGAACTGAAGTATAGTTAGGAGAGAGGTGAAATATAAGCTGGTCTAAGGTGGGGGGTGGGGGGAGAGAGAAGTTGAGGGTGGGGTGGTTGTAGGGATAAGCAAGCAGTGATAGGAGCAGATAATCAAAAGATGTCACAGACAAAAGAATCAAAGAGGTGTTGAAGGTGGTGATATTATCTAAGAAAAGTGCTAATTAAGAATGGATGGCAGGATACTCAAGGTACAGCTCTAGTGGGGGTGGGGTGGAAAGACTAACAACGTTTTAGTTTTAGATTTAAAAATAATGGAAATAGGTGGGAAAAGAAGAATCTATATAAATTATTGAAAAAAAAGGGGAGGGGGAAGAAACGGGGTGGGGATGGGGGGAGGGGGAGTTTAAGATCTAAAGTTGTTGAATTCAATATTCAGCCCGGAAGGCTGTAAAGTGCCTAGTCGGAAGATGATGTGCTGTTCCTCCAGTTTGTGTTGGGCTTCACTGGAACAATGCAGCAAGCCAAGGACAGACATGTGGGCAAGAGAACAGGGTGGAGTGTTAAAATGGCAAGCGACAGGGAGGTTTGGGTCTTTCTTGCGGACGGACCGCAGGTGTTCTGCAAAGCGGTTTGCGTTTGGTCTCTCCAATGTAGAGGAGACCGCATTGGGAGCAACGAATGTAGTAGACTAAGTTAGGGGAAATGCAAGTGAAATGCTGCTTCACTTGAAAGGAGTGTTTGGGCCCTTGGACGGTGAGGAGAGAGGAAGTGAAGGGGCAGGTGTTGCATCTTCTGCGTGGGCATGGGGAGGTGCCATAGGTGGGGATTGAGGAGTAGGGGGTGATGGAGGAGTGGACCAGGGTGTCCCGGAGGGAACGATCCCGACGGAATGCCGCCAGGGGGGGTGAAGGGAAGATGTGTTTGGTGGTGGCATCATGCTGGAGTTGGCGGAAATGGCGGAGGATGATCCTTTGAATGCGGAGGCTGGTGGGGTGATAAGTGAGGACAAGGGGGACCCTATCATGTTTCTGGGAGGGAGGAGAAGGCGTGAGGGCGGATGCGCGGGATATGGGCCGGACACGGTTGAGGGCCCTGTCAATGACCGTGGGTGGAAAACCTCAGTTAAGGAAGAAGGAGGACATGTCAGAGGAGCTGTTTTTGAAGGTAGTGTCATCAGAACAGATGCGACGGAAGCGAAGGAACTGAGAGAATGGGATGGAGTCCTTACAGGAAGCGGGGTGTGAGGAGCTGTAGTCGAGGTAGCTGTCCCTTCACCCCCCACCCTGGCGGCATTCCGTAGGGATCGTTCCCTCCGGAACACCCTGGAAAAAGCACACAACTGTGCAAAGATGAGTGACAGATCAGATGAATAGTCAGAATATATAGAACGGCAGACAATGACTATAGGGTTAATCAGGAATAAGAAATAAGAGTATGAGAGGAAGCTAGCTAGAAATGTAAAAATGGATAGCAAGAGTTTCTACAGATATTTAAAAAGGAAAAGAGTAAGTAAAGTGAGTGTTGGTCCTCTACAGTGACAATGGGGAGTTAATAGTAGATTAAGGAAATGGCGGATGAAATGAACAAATATTTTGCTTCTGTCTTCACTGTAAAGGATACAAAAAACATTCAAGTAATAGCTGTAAATCAGGAGGTGAAAGGGAGGGTGAAATTACAATCACTAGGGAAGCAGTCTGAACAAACTGATGGAGCTGTGGGCTGACAAGTCTCTGGATCCTCATGGACTTCATCCTATGGTCTTAAAAGAGGTGGTTAATGAGGTAGTAGATGCCTTGGTGTTGATTTTTCAAAATTCACTAGATCCTGGAAAGGTTCCATCAGACTGGAAAGTAGCAAATATAACCCCTCTACTCAAGAAGGAAGGGAGGCAGAAAACAGGAAACTATAGTTCAGTTAGCTTGACGTCTGTTGTGGGGAAGGTGTTAGAATCAATCATTAAGGAGGTTATAGCTGAGTGCTTAGAGAAACCCAAGGTAATCGGGAAGAGTCAGCATGATTTTGTGAAAGGGAAATCACGTTTAACCAATTCATTGGAGTTCTTTGAAGGAGTAACATGCGCTGTGGATAAAGGGGAGCCTGTAGATGTGCTGTACTTGGATCCCAGAAGGCATTTGATAGGGTGCCACATCAAAGGTTATTGCAAAAAATAAAAGTTCATGGTGGAGGGGGTAACATATTAGCATGGATAGAAGATTGGCTGGCTGGCAGAAAACAGAGTATGCATAAATGGGTCTTTTTCTGATTGGCAGGATGTGATGAATGGAGTCTCGCAGATGTCTGTGCTGGGGTCTCAAATTTTTACAATTCATATCAATGACTTAGGTAAGGGGAGTGAAGGCATGATAGCTAAATTTGCAGATGACAGAGATAGGTTGGAAAGTATGTTGTGGAGAGCACATAAGGAGGTTGCAGATGGATATAGATAGGTTGAGTGAGTGAGTGAGTAAGGGAAAAAATATGGTAGATGGAGTATTATGTTGGAAAATATGAAGTATTTCACTTTGGCAGGAAAAATAAAAAAGCAGGGTATTACTTAAACGGAGAACAGCTGCAGAATTCAGAGCTGCAGAGCAATCTAGGTGTTCTAGTGCACGAGTCAGAAAAAGTTAGTATGCAGGTACAGCAAGTAGTTAAGAAGGTTAATGGAATGCTATCCTTTATTACGAAAGGAATTGAACATAAAAGTGAGGATAAAAATATATGGAAAAACTCAGCAGGTCTGACAGCATCTGCGGAGAGGAACACAGTTAACGTTTCGAGTCCGTATGACTCTTCAACAGAACTAAGGAAAAGTAGAAGAGAGGTGAAATATAAGCTGGTTTAAGGCGGGGTGGGACAAGTAGAGCTGGATAGGGGGCCAGGATGGATAGATGGAGATTGCCAAAAGATGTTATAGACAAAAGGACAAAGAGGTGTTCCTTAGTTCTGTTGAAGAGTCATACGGACTCGAAACGTTAACTGTGTTCCTCTCCTCAATGCTGTCAGGCCTGCTGAGTTTTTCCAGGTATTTTTATTTTTGTTTTTGTTTTGGATTTCCAGCATCCGCAGTTTTTTGCTTTTATAAAAGTAAGGATGTTATGCTTCAGTTATACAGGGCATTGGTGAGACTGCACCTTGAATACTGTGTATAGTTTTGGTCTCCTTATTTAAGGAAGGATGTAAATGCCTTGGAGGCGGTTCAGAGGAGGTTTACTAGATTGATACCTGGAATGAGCAGGTTGTCTGATGAGGAAAGGTTAGACAGACTGGCTCGCTTCCACTGGAGTTTATAAGAGTGAGGGGTGATTTGATTGAAGCATACAAGATCCTGAACGGTTTTGACAAGGTGGACGTGGAAAGGATGTTTCCTCTTGTGGGTTAGTCCAGATCTAGGGGGCAATGTTTTAAAATTAGGGATTGCCCTTTTAGGAAAGAGATGAGAATTTTTTTCTCTCAGAGGGTTGTGCAACTTTGGAACTCTCTGCCTCAGAAGGCAGTGGAAACGGAGTCATGGAATATTTTTAAAGGCGGAGGTAGATAGCTTCTTGTTAGGTAAGGGAGTCAAAGGTTTATCGGGAGGGGAGGGGTAGATGGGAATGTGGAATTCGAAACACAAACAGATCAGCCATGATCTTAATGAATGGCAGGGCAGACTCGAGGGGCCGAGTGGCCTACTTCTGCTCCTTTTTTGTATGTTCATATATCCTTTATTAAATAATGGGGTTACATTTGCCACCTTCCAATCTACAGGAACCAGTCCAGAGTCTATAGAATTTGTAAAGACGACCATGAGTGTATCTGCTACCTCTACAGCCACCTCTTTCAACAGTCTGGGATGTAGATCATAAGATCCAGGGGATTTATATACTTTAAGTCCCATTAATTTCTCTAGTACTTTTGTTTACTAATATTAATATTGTGCAATTCCTCATTTGCACTAGTCCCTTGTTTCTCCATTATCTCTGGGAGGGTTTTAGTATTTTCCTGTGGAGAGAGACACAAAGTATTTAGTTTCTATACCAATTCCTTATTCCCCATTATAAATTCTCCTGACTTTGCTTGTAATGGATCCACATTTGTTTTTACTAATGTTTTCCTTTTGACGTACCTATAAAAGCTTTTAAAGTCTACTTTTATGTTTCTCGCTAATTTACTCTATTTTAAATTATATCATATTATCGTCACTCTTTCCTAAATGATCCTTTACAACAAGATTATTAATTAGCCCTTTTTCATTCCTCAACATACTGCTCTAGAAAACCATCTTGCATACATTCCAAGAATTCGTCCTCTACAACATTAATACTGATTAGGTTTCCCCAGTCCAAATGTAGATTGAAATCCCCGATGATTATTATATTATACTTGTTACATGCAGCTCTAATTTCCTGATTTATACTGTGATTTACATGACCACTGCTTTTTGGTGGCCTATAAAAAACTCCCACCAATGTTTTCTGCCCCTTGCTGTTTCTTAGTTCCACACAAACTGCTTTTATGGCCAGAATTTTCCAGCCCTTCACGCTGGCGGGACCGACGTGAGCAGAGATTTCAATGGCTCGGCAGCTGGAAAATTCTGGACTATGTCTTAATCTTTAGAACTAAGATCTTCTCTCACTACAGTACTAATGCACTCTTTAATTAACAGTGTTACCCCGACCACCTTTTCCCAGCCTCCTGTCCTTCCTAAATGTCACATATCCTTGGATATTCAGATCCCAGCTTTGGTTTCCTTGTGGCCAGGTCTCTGTAATGGCTAACAGGTCATACATATGAATTTTTATTTCAGCTGACAATTCATCTGTTTTATTATGAATGCTGCAGGCATTCAGATACAGAGCCCTTCATTTTTTTTAACTGTATTTGTAAACTCTGGCCCTATCTACTGGCATACTCTTAAGTTTGCAATCACTGTGTGATGGTCATTTTCCTATAATTTTCTCCTACATGATCTCTTCCCCCATCTAGTTAGTTTAAACCCCTCTGTACTTGCTTTGTTTACCACTCAATAGAACATTAACCCCAGCGTTGTTCAAGTGTAGACCATCTCAATGGTCAGCTCCCACTTTCCCCAGTACTGGTGCCTGTGCCCCATGAATCGAATCCCATTTCTCCCATGCATTCATCTCTCTAATCTTATTTATCCTACGCCAGTTTACACATGGCTCAGGTAATAATCCATAGATATTACCTTTGAAGTTATCCTTTTTAATTTAGTGCCTAGCTCCTCATACTGACTATGCAGAACGTCTTTCCTGGTCTTACCTATGTCATTGGTACCAACACGGACCATGAACACTAGATCCTCCCACTTCCACTGCAAGTTCCTCTCCAGCCCTGAGCAGATATCCCAAACCCTGGCACCAGGATATCCCAAACACTGGTGAGACCACAACTAGAGTACTGCATACAATTTTGGTCTCTAAGGAAGGATATACTTGTCTTAGAGAAAATGTAATAAAGGTTCACTGGATTGATTCTTGGGGGACAAGGCCTTTATTTTGTGAAGTTTAGTATAATAAGAGGTGATTTCATTGATGATCCCTTTGGCAATTTTCACAGCTGCCCCAGCCTTTCCATTTGACTGGGGCTGGTGTGGAGATGATGTGTAGTGTGAATTTCCCAATCATTTATGAAACAGCTGAATTCTTAACTTGTGAACTGAGGGCCATTGTCACTCATCTCAATGTCTAGAATGCCATAATGACTGAAGTGTGCTTTCAGGCATTCTATGATCTCACTGTTAGACCAACTGACGTCTAACTCCCAGTAGTCTGAATAGTTGTCAACTGTGATAAGATAATCAGTTCTAGTGAGAGTGAAGAGATCTACGCCAAGCTTTATCCATAGCCTAAAAACAAAAAGCTAAAAGCTACTGCGGATGCTGGAAATCCAAAACAAAAACAGAATTACCTGGAAAAACTCAGCAGGTCTGGCAGCATGGCGGAGAAGAAATCAGTTAACGTTTCGAGCCTTCATGGCCCTTCGGCAGAACTGTTCTGCCGAAGGGCCATGATGGCTCAAAACGTTAACTGATTTCTTCTCCGCCGATGCTGCCAGGCCTGCTGAGTTTTTCCAGGTAATTCTGTTTTTGTTTTTATCCATAGCCTGTCTGGAATGTCATTAGTCATGAGTAGCTCTTTAGCTTGCTTAGCTGATGTTCATCACAAGCACTGCACTGGCTGATGTGGTCCATGATCACACTGCTCAAATTTGGCCAGTTGAGCGCTTCTCTTGCCTTCCTCAGATTAGACTCAATTCCTTCATGGCTTGCATGGATGCATTTCAGCATCTCTTTTCTCATCTCCTTAGGGATGCCTTTGTACCTTTGTACAAGGTGCCATCTTGCGCAATCACTTCACCTCTGTATGCCCAACACTCTCTTAAGCAACAGGTGCATCCTTGATGGTTTCAGGCCATCCTGTCATCACTACTTCCTGCAGCAGCTGGAGCATTGCATCTCATTCTACAGTTTGCTTGATCTGAGCAAGGCATTTGCCTGTCAGATTCAATGTCTCTGCTGGGTTGATGAGTTCCAGGGTATGTCATGCTGTTGCTTCTCGTTGAATCTGGAAAATTTCACACTGTGTACTAGCATCATCAACTTTCTTCAAAGGGAGTGCAACTCTTGACAGCATGTCAGCGATGCATGCGCTTCCCCTGTTTGTATTTCACTTCCAAATGATATTTCTGCAAACAAAGTAACATCCTTTGCTGACGCTTTGGAGCACATTGTGGTCAGACTCTACTGTCACTACGTCTCTCCAAACAGGTACTGAGTAAAATGCTGACAAGCAAAGACAATAGTCAGGCACCCTTTCTTAATCTGTAGCATTGTTCAGTTTGTGTTAACAGTCTGAATGCAAGTGCAACTGTTTGTCCTTGCTGCATGAGGATTCCTCCAAGTCCTGTTTCACTGGCATCACACTGCAGGGTCATTTACGTAGAGGTTCACACTGTGACAACAAATTGGGCAAGAACTTTGCTGGTAGTTCACAAATACAACAAACCGTTGCACTGCCGTCACATCTGTTGGTTGCCACATCACTGCTATAGCTCTCACCTTGTCACGTTCATGCCATACACATTTCACTGTCAGTACAAAAACAGAATTACCTGGAAAAACTCAGCAGGTCTGGCAGCATCGGTGGAGAAGAAAACAGTTGACGTTTCGAGTCCTCACGACCCTTCGGCAGAACTGAAGTATAGTTAGGAGAGAGGTGAAATATAAGCTGGTCTAAGGTGGGGGGGCGGGGGGAGAGAGAAGTTGAGGGTGGGGTGGTTGTATGGATAAGCAAGCAGTGATAGGAGCAGATAAATATCACTGCTCCTATCACTGCTTGCTTATCCCTACAACCACCCCACCCTCAACTTCTCTCTCCCCCCGCCCCCCCACCTTAGACCAGCTTATATTTCACCTCTCTCCTAACTATACTTCAGTTCTGCCGAAGGGTCGTGAGGACTCGAAACGTCAACTGTTTTCTTCTCCACCGATGCTGCCAGACCTGCTGAGTTTTTCCAGGTAATTCTGTTTTTGTTTTGGATTTCCAGCATCCGCAGTAGCTTTTAGCTTTTTGTTTTTATTTCACTGTCAGTACTTTACCTATGCACTTGACTTCAGTCATCTTCAATTGCAGCTTTTTCTAGTTCAGCTTCTGGTTCATCTGGGAAACTCTCTCTAACAGGCTTACTAGATTCTAATCATAGTCTGCAATGGCTTCTTTCATCATTTCTCCACATCCATAGATTGGCAGCAGATAATTCATGATTGCTTCCACTCCTGGAAGATCATTGACTAGCAGTGTTGATACTCTTCCAGAGCAGCAGAAATGCCAAACATCTTGCACAACCATCTGTACCTCCCAAATAGTGTTCAGAACGTAGTCAGGAAACTGCTACTTTCATCCAACTTAACTTGCCAGTATCCATCCTTCACATCTAGGGTAGTAAAGACTTTTGCCTTGGCCAGTTGCAGCATAAAATTTCAATGGTTGGCATTGGGTAGTGAGATTTCTTCAAAGCTTTATTGAGGTCCTTTGGATCAGTGCACAGTCTCAGCTTTCTAGGTTTTTTTTCACTGCTGCTAATCCAGTCTGTAGGAGTTGTCACTTCCTCGATTACTCCCATCTTTTCAAGTTCCTCTAACTTGTCTTTCAGGCTGGACTTGAGGGTGGCTGGAACTTTTCTCAAAGGATGCTGTGTGGGTCTCATACTCCCATCTACTTCAAGATGATATTCGCCAGGAAGACATCTAAGACCTGCGAAAACATTTTGGTAAATTCTCAGGGTCTATTCAGTAGTCAATGGTTTGGTGCCATTTGAAACACTGCAAACAATTTCTGGTACATGGAGGATTAACCAGTCCAAGCTTTTGACTTGTTTCAGCTGAGATGGGTGGATTTTGCCTATTATCTACTATTTGGAACTGCAAATCTTCTTTCTTCCCATGTAATTGGGCTGTCAGCTTAGTTTGTGCTTTTGGGATGAGCATTGGTCCATCATATAGAGCGGAATCTTCTGTTTTGGAGACTAGCCCGGTGGCGGGAGCGGAAGTTGGAGTGACCTCTGCTGTACAGTGGGATGGCTGAACACGCGAGATGTTACACAGTACAGCTCATTAATTATACATCCATGAGGAGCATGTTGAATCTCGTGGCAGGGCAGCCAGGAAGTGGACTGCCCTGCCATTACTTCATAGGCTCCAATGTCTGGGTGCTATGTTTAAACAGCACACAGACAGCCATTCCCTCTTCCACTATGCCCCTTGACTGCCCCCATCCCCAAGTCTTGCCTTGGTCTCACCCCTTCCCTGTGACCAACCTTGGTGCAGCTTGTCTTACAGGTTGTCGATATCTCTCAATGACAGTGAGAAAGGAAGGTGAAAGCAGCGTTTACTGACCTCAAAGTCCAGGAAGAAGTCTACCTCGCCAGGCGCACGCCATTTATGGACTGTTGTGAAAGTGAACATTCCAAATTGCTACGGGGGGACTCTTATTTGATGGGGGAACAAGATTCCAGTGTGTTGGCCTTTTAAAGAGCATTCATAAGATGCAAGTGGGGTCCCGACATAGCTCCACAGGACACTACATCTATCTTTAAGCCACCGTGAAAGTCAGGAGGACAAGATCCAAACTAATTTCCCGCTGTTGGGAAACTGATTTTTGGCCTCCTGCCAAATCTTGTTCCCCCGCCCGCCATGATTCCTGCTGCTAGCAAGAGTGGAGGATTCCGTCCATATCCTCAACTTTACTTTCAACAGCTTCATTTTCTAGTCATTATCTTGGGCAGCTTCACACAAGTCTGTGAAGCTCATGATGTTGCATGCAGCACCAGTGTCCATCTGACGCTCATATTAACTAGATGCTGTCCTTCTGCAGTCATCATTCCAATAGTCACAAGCCATTTCTTGCCTTGAGACTTTAAGATGCCAATCTATTCTAGGGTGTAAAGTCAGAATCATCATCCCCCATCTCTCCAGCAGCCTTCATTATAGGCTTGCTTCTCTTCTTTCCAGCGAAACACTTGTGTGCAAAGTAATGGAGCACTGCTTTCCCCATGCTGGACATGTTTCCTTTTCTTTCACATGGTGTCCTCCACAATATTTACATCCAGTCATCTGGCCTTGACCTTTCTGAAATAGTTCTCCCTTTTCTCCATTGTCTTGTGCTTGTAAGGCCTGGACCACCTCTCAGCATGGTGCAAAGCCTTGCCAGTTTTCCCATTAATACTCTCCAGCTGATGATTAACAACCTCAGAGCTTCTGCACATGTCAATAGCTTTCTTGACAATAAGTTTCTCTTGTCTCAGCAGACGTGCTCTCACAGCAGGATCCTAAAACAATTGTTCCTAAAACAATTCTATCTCTGAGCGGATCATCATTCGGTTGCTCAAACTCTCAAGATTCAACTAGACGTCTCCATGCAGTCACATACAGACCAATATTCTCCACCTCGTCCTGATTTCAGGTGTTGAACATGTACCGTTCATAAATAACATTAGTAGAGGGTTCAAAGTGGGTCTTCAAGGCCTCCAAGATTTCACAAGCCTGGGTTTTATGTTCTTCAGTGAGGTCTAGGGTGCAATATAGCTTGTAGAACTGTTTCCCCTGCACCAATAATACAGTTGCTACTAATGGTCGTTTGGTAGTACAGAAGTTGAGTTCTGCTGAAAAAAGAGGCATGTCGATGCTTTTCATCTTGCACTTATCAGGACACTTCACAAGAATACCAATATAAGGGGAAAATAATTTATATTGTTAAAAGTTATTTATAAATGTCCTGATGAGTGCAAGACAAATAGGTTTGACATGTCTCTTTTTTCAGCAATGCTAGAGCCGCTACTCTTATTTTTTCAGTTTTCTTCTTTAACTCTGTGGCAATTTCATTGTTCTGCCATTGAGTCAGGGAGAATTTTCAATTCATTCTCAAATCTCCCTTCATCTCTATAGGAGCAGCTACTGGAATATTCAAAGCCATACTGACTCACGCATCAGTCAATGTCCTATACAAAATTCCACACTGAAGTTTTAATTATTCCCTGCTGTTTCTTACAGCTATCAAAATCCACTCAATTTCAGCTGCACACACCTGACACCGTGTTCCAAGTGGTGGATGAAATGGCTGCTGCTCTCAACCTTTATGCACAAAGGATGACATCAGAGGTCACATGACTATGGCAAGCCACAGTGCATAAATGCACCTCTCCAAGCAGGGGAGGAAATGGTGGAGGCATTGAGTAAATATTTTGTGTCCATCTTCATATGAAGACACACAAGTTACACACCAGAAATAGAGGCTAACCAAAGGATTAGTAAGAGTGAGGAATTTAAGGTCATCAATATCAGCAGAGAAAAAGTATTGGAGAATCTTAAGGGACAAAAATCTGACAAATCACCAGGACCCGATGGCCTACATCCTATGGTTCTAAAGGAGGGAGCTACAGAGATAGTGGATGTGCTGGTTATGATCTTTCCAAAATTCCTGAGATTGTAGAATGGTGCCAGGGGATTGGAAGTTAGCAAATGTAATGCCATAATTTAGGAAAGCAGTAAGAGAAAACTGGGAACTACAGGTCAGTTATCCTGACATCAATAATCAGAGGTGTGCTAGAATCTATTATTAAGTAAGTCTTAACAATGCACATAGAAATCATAGTATGATCAGACAAAGTCAACATGTTTTACAAAAGGGAAATCATGTTTGACAAATTATTTAGAGGTTTTTAAGGATATAGCTAGTTGGGTGGAAAAAGGCGAGCCAGGAGAAATATTGTACTTGTATTTCCAAAAGGCATTCGATAAGGTGCCATACAAAAGGTGCCACACAAGATAAGGACTCATGGAGTTGGGTAATATATTAGCATAGATAGAGATTAATGAACTGGAAGCAAAGAGCAGGATTAAATGGGGCATTTTCAAATTGCAAATTGTAACTAGTGAAGTAGCAATGATCAGTGCAGGGGCCTAAGCTATTTACAATATATATTAATGACTTAGACACAGAAACAGAGGGTAGAGTATCTAAATTTGCTGATGATACAAAGCTAGATGGGAGTGCAAACATGAGAAGGACTCAAAGAGGCTGCAACGGGATATGGACAGGTTAAGTGAGTGGACAACAAGATGGCAGAGGAAGGATAATGTGGGAAAGTGTAAGGTTATTCACTTTGACTTTTTCTGCAAGGGGGATGGAGGATAAAAGTGGGGAAGTATTTTTATAACTGTAAAGGGCACTGATGAGACCACATTTAGAGTACTGTGTACAGTTTTCATCTCTATTTAAGTACGGATACGCATGCATTAAAAACAGTTCAGAGAAGATTCACTAGGGTGATTCCTGGGAATGAAGTGGTTGTCTCCTGAGGGAAGGTTGAGCAGGTTGGGCCTATATTCAATGGAGTTTAGAAGAATGAGAGGTGAAACATAGAAGGTCTATAGTTAGTGTTTAGATCTCAAATCTTTATTTTCTCTTTCTTAAAATTAGCAATTCAAGTGGGGGGAGGAATTAGGAACCTAGTAGTAGTGGTAGGGTACAGAATAATTAGGAGGATAGATACTGTTCTCTGCAACCATGAGCCTGAGTCCCGAAGGCTGTGTTGCCTGCCCGGTGCCAGGGTTAAGGGCGTCTCCTCAGGGCTAGAAAGGAACTTGGAGTGGGAAGGGAGGGATCCAGTTGTCATCGTCCACGTTGGTATCAATGACGTTGATAGGACTAGAAAGGAGGTTCTGCTGAAAGAATTTGAACAGTTAGGAGCTAAATTAAGAAGCAGGCCCTCCAAGATAATAATCTTGGGATTACTACCTGAATCATGGGCAAACTGGCATAGGGTAAATAAAGTCAAGGAGTTAAATGCGTGGCTCAAAGATTGTTGTGGGATGAATGGGTTTCAGTTCATTGGGCACTGGCATCAGGACTGGGGTAGAAGGGAGCTGTTCCAGTGGGATGGGCTTCACTGCAACCATGCTGAGACCAGTGTCCTAGCAAATCGAATAACTAGGGCTGTAGAAAGGGCTTTAAAATAAATAAAGGGTGGGAGTGTTCTGGAGAGGGGATAAGTAGGCTTACAAAGCAAAAGGATATGGCGGTATTGCAGGGCAGCTATATGGTAATGTCTAATGGTCACAGAGCGTGACAGGAAGGGACAGAGTGTACAGACATAAAAAAACAGTAGCAAATAGGGTAAAAGGAGGAAAAAATGGTAGAAAGGCAAAATTAATGGCTCTTTACTTAAATGTACGTAGTATTCGGAACAAAACAAATGAATTAACGGTACAAATAGAGGTAAATGGGTATGATCGTAGAGCCATTATGGAGACGTGGTTACAAGGAGATCAAAGCTGGGAACTAAATATTCAGGGGTATGTGACTTTTTGAAAGGACAGGCAGGAAGGAAAGGGTGGTGGGGTAGCTTTGTTAGTACGAGATGGAATAAGTACGATAGCAAGAAATGATCTTGGATCGGAAGATGTGGAATCCATATGGGAGGACGTAAGAAATAACAAAGGGAAGAAGGCACTGGTGGGAGTAGTCTATAGGCCCCCTAACAGTAGCTATGGTGTCAGACAGAGAATAAATCAGGAAATAATGAGGGCATGTAAAAAAGGCAGTACATTAATCATAGGTGACTTTAATCTCCAAGTACATTGGGAAAATCAAATTGGCAGAGGTAGCTACGAGCAAGAATTCATAGAGTGTATTTGGGACAGTTTCCTAGAACAATATATTGTGGATCCAACCAAGGATCAGGCTATTTTGGATCTGGTAATGTGTAATGAGGCAGGTTTAATAAATGATCTCAGAGTAAAAGATCCCCTTGGAAACAATGACCATGACATGGTGGAATTTAGCATTCAGTTTGAGAGTGAGAAACTTAGTTCGGAAACATCTGTGCTAAACTTAAATAAGGGTAATTACAAAGGAATGAGGGCAGGGTTGGCTGGAGTGGAATGGAAAAGGAGTTTAGCAGAAAATTTGGTTGATGAACAATGGAAAGTTTTGAAAACCAACAGAAGATGGCCAAAAAAATAATAAAGAGGGAGAAAATAAACTAAAGTAAGCTAGTAAACTAGCAAGTAATATAAAAACGGACAGTAAGAGCTTCTTTAAATATATAAAAAGGAAGAGAGAGACCAAAGTGAACATAGGCCCCTTAGAGAATGAGGCTGGGGAAATAATAACGAGGAACCAGGAAATGGCAGAGGAGTTGAATAAATACTTTGCATCAGTCTTCACAGTAGAAGACACTAATAGCATACCAAAAATACTAAATAATCTTGGGGCAAAAGTGGGGGGACGAAATAAATACAATAACTATCACAAGAGAAAAAGTACTAGGGAAACTAATGGGGCTAAAGGCCGATAAGTCACCTGGACCTGATGGATTGCATCTTAGGATATTGAAGGAAATAGCTGCAGAGATAGTGGATGCAGTGATAGTAATCTTCCAAGACTCCTTAGATTCTGGAAAAGTCCCAGAGGATTGGAAAACTGCTGATGTAACACCCTTATTCAAAAAGGGAGGGAGACAAAAAACACATATCTATAGGCCAGCTAACTTAACATCTGTCATTGGGAAAATGTTAGAGTCTATTATAAAATAATGAAATAGCAGAGCATTTAGAAATGCATAATATAATCAAGCAGAGTCAGCATGGCTTCATGAAGGGGAAACCATGCCTGACAAATTTATTAGAATTCTTGAGGAGGTAACAAGCAGGATAGATAAAAGGGAACCAGTAGATGTACTTTATTTGGATTTCCAAAAGGCATTCAATAAGGTACCACACATAAAGCTACTTAATAAGATAAGAGCCCATGGTGTTGGGGTATTTTATTAGCATGGGTAGAGGATTGGCTAACTAATAGAAGACAGAGAGTTGGGATACAGGGGGGCATTTTCAGGATGGCAATGTGTAACTAGTGGAGTGCCACAATTGGGGCCACAATTATTTACAATATATATTAATGACTTGGATGAGGGAAATGAATGTACCATCGCCAAGTTTGCGGATGACACAAAAATAGGTGGGAAGGGAAGTGATGCGGACGACACAAAGAGTTTACAGGGGGATATAGACAGGTTAAGTGAGTAGGCAAAAATGTGGCAGTTGGAATATAATGTGTGAAAGTGTGAGGTAATGCACTTTGGCAGGAAGAATAGAGGAGCTGAATATTATTTAAATGGAGAAAGACTGAAGAAAGCTGCAGTACAGAGGGATTTTGGGGTCCTTATGCATGAATCCCAAAAAGCTAGCATACAAGTTCAGCAGGTAATAGATAAGGCAAATGGAACATTGGCTTTTATTTCAAAGGGAATGGAGTATAAAAATTGGTAAGTCTTGCTGAAACTATACAAGGGACCAGTTAGACCACACCTGTGAACGGTTTTGGTCCCCTTATCTGAAAGATATACTGGTATGGAGGAAGTCCAGAGAAGGTTCACTAGGTTGATCCTGGGGACGGAGGGATTTTCTTATGAGGAGAGGTTGAATAGATTGAGCCTGTACTCACTGGAGTTTAGAACAATGAGAGGCGACCTTATTGAAACATATAAGATTCTTAGGGGGCTTGACAGGGTAGATGCTGAGAGGTTGTTTCCCCTTGTGAGAGAGTCTAGGACCAGAGGGCATAATCTCAGTAAGGAGGCACCCACTTAAAACAGAGATGAGGAGGAATTTCTTCTCTCAGAGGGTAGTCAATCTGTGGAATTCTTTACCACAGAGGGCTGTAGAGGTTGGGTTGTTAAGTATATTCAAGGCTGAGATAGACAGATTTTTAAATCATTAAGGGAATCAAGGGTTATGGGGAAAAGGCAGGAAAGTGGAATTGAGGATTATCAGATCAGCCATCATCCCATTGAATGGCGGAGCAGACTCGACGGGCCAAATGGCCTACTTCAGCTCCTCCGTCTTGTGGTCTTATAGGGGCCTTGATGGGGAAGATGCTGAGATGATGGGTTGGATTTTCCGCACCCGCCTGCTGCCGGGATCTTCCGGTCCCGCCACAAGTCAATGGACTTCTGGCTGGGGTGCTGCCTCGCCCACAGCGGGTCCCGCCCATGATGGGGCCGGAAAATCCCATCCAATATTTCCCCTCACGGGGGAATCTAGAACTACAGGGCACAGTTTCAAAATGAGGGATCTCCCATTAAAGATGGAGTTGAGCAGGAATTTCTTCACTCAGAGAGTCGTTATTCTTTAGAATTCACTACCCCAGAGAACAGCGGAGGCTGGGTCACTGTATATATTCAAGGTTGAGTTAGATAGATTTTTGATCTATAAAGGAGTCAAGGGTTATAGGGGGCAAGCAGGAAAGTGGAGTGAAGGTCACAATCAGATCAACCATGATCTTATTGAATGGTAGAGCAGGCTCACGGGGCCAAATGGCCCACTCCTGTCCCTATTTATGTTCTTAAATTGAATATAAAAGCAGAATTTTTTAAAAAGGCTTGAAACTTATAAACATTGATACCCAAAGGAACATGAGTGGACTTGTACAAGGAACACAAAGTTATCTTGCAGAAACAGGGAGCAATTGGGGAGGCAAATGGCATATTGGCCTTCACTGCAAGAGTATTGGAGTTCAAGAATAAGGGAGTCTTGTTACAATTGTTTAGAGTTTTAATGAGACAACACCTGGAGTACTGTGTGCAGTTTTGGCCTCCATACTTAAGGCAAGATATACTTGCGTTGGAGATGATACAATCAAGACTCACTAGATTGATTCATGGAATGAGAGGGTTGTCCTATGATGAGAGGCTGAGTAAATTAGGTCTATACTCACTGTAGTTAGAACAAGAGGTGATCTCATTGAAACATATAAGATTCTAAAGGGACTTGACAGGGTAGACACTGCTTCCCCTAGCTGAGGAATCCCAAACACAAAGACAGTTTCAGAAAAAGGCATTGATCAATTAGGACAGATGAGGAGAAATTTCTTCACTCAAAGGGTTGTGAATCTTTGGAAATTTCTACCCTAAAGGGTTGTCGATACTGCATTGTTGAATATAATTAAGAGATAGAGAGATTTTTGATTTCTCAGGGAATCAACGGATATGGGCACTGGCCAGGAAAGTGGATATGAGGCTGAAGATCAGCCATGATTGTACTGAATGGTGGAGCAGGCTCAAGGGTCTACTCCTGCTTCTATTTCTTATGTTCTTAAGCCACATCAATGACCTTCCCTCCATTATAAGGTCAGAAGTGGGGATGTTTACTGATGATTGCATCGTGTTCAGTACCATTTGCACCTCCTCAGATATTGAAACAGTCCATGCTCACATGGAGCAAGGCTTGGACATTCAGGCTTGGGCTGACAAGTGGCAAATAACATTCACCCCACCATACAAGTGCCAGGCAATGACCACATCCAAGAAGAGAATCTAATCACAGAAAGTGCTGGAGAAAGTCAGCAGGTCTGGCATCATCTATGGAGAGAGAAGCTGAGTTAACGTTTGGAGTCCATTATGATTCTTCTTCAATTCTGAAGAGCCACGATTGACTTGAAACAGTAACTCTATTTCTCTCTCTATAGATGCTGCTAGGCCTACTGAGTTTTACCAGCACTTTCTGTTTTTATTTCAGATTTCCAGCATTCACAGTATTTTGCTTTTACGTAACAGAATCTAACCATCTCCTCTTGCCGTTCAGCGGAATTACCAGTACTAGATCCCCCACCAATACCATCCTGGTATAACAGGAACTAAACTGGACCAGCCATATAAATATTGCAGCAGCAAGGGCAGGTTCGAAGCTCAGTGGCTAGGAATTCTGTGGTGAGTAACTCACTTCCTGAATCCCTAAAGCTTGTCCACCATCTGCAAGGCACAAGTCAGGAATATGATGGAATACTCCACTTGCCTAACTGAATACAGCTCCAACAACACTCGAAGCTCAATGTCATCCAGAAAAAAGCGATCCTCTTCATCGGTACCCCATCCACTATTATAAACATTCACTCCCTCCACCACCAGTGCACAGTGACAACAGTGTATACCATAAATAAGATGCATGCAGCAACTCATCAAGCCACCTTCAGCAGCATCTGGGCTGCAATGGTTCAAGAAGGCAGCTCACCACCGCCTTCACAAGGGGAATTAGGGATGGGCAACAAAAGCTGGCCTTGTTACCAATACTCAGTTATATAAAGCTCTGCTTATACCCCATTTAGAGCACTGCACCTCCGGAAGCATATATTGACTTTGGAGGGGTGCAGCACAGATTCACCAGGATGATTGCTTGGATAAAAGGGTTGGGAGTAGTATGCATAAACTAGGATTGCATTTCCCTGTGCTGATCAAATTGAAGTGTTTAACATGATTAAAAGATTTGATATCCTATCCTGTTTGGTAGGATTGGCAGACCTATTTCCTCTACTGGGGGTCTCCAGAAAAGGGGGCATAACTTTAAAATTAGCATTATGCCCTTCAGGACTGATGTCAGAAAGCACACCCTCTTACAAAGGGTTGTGAACATCTGGAATTCTCTTACCAAAAAGCAAGGCTAGATCAGTTGAAAATTTCAAAACTGAGACTGACAGAATTTTGTTAGGACTGGATATTAGTGTTACAGAACTAAGATGGGTAAATGAAGTTAAGATACAGATGAGGTACGATCCAATTGAATGGCAGAATAGGCTTGAAGGATTGAACTCCTGTTGTACTTTCTAAAAAGTTTCACCAAATTACGTTTCCAAAAGGGCCCCCCCGCCCCCCACCCACCTTAAACCAATTTATATTTCTCCCTTGTTGAAACTATGCTGCAGTTCTGCCGAAGGGCCATGGAGGCTCGAAACGTTGACTGATTTCTTCTCCGCCGATGCTGCCAGACTTGCTGAGTTTTTCCAGGTAATTCTGTTTTTGTTTTGTTTTTACGTTTCCAAAATGTTAGTTTACAATGAACTCCAAAATTCGATTTAATAAATGTGCATATTAACATAACTTTACAGAAATGATTCTTCATATTCTTATGCCAGAAAGAGGCTGTTTCTTCAGGCAGATTCCTCATATTACAACCTGAATATTTTCTATGAAATCTTCTAGCAAATTTTTTTTTTAACCTATTTACTTATTGTAATTCAATTGAAATTCATGAGGTCTAAACAGACCTTTAAGGAACCAATGCCTCTTTTTAAATAGACAGTACCCTTAAATTAGTGTCCATTATGCTTAGTATGTTGACGCTTCAACGCATTGCAACAATGGTTCATAGACTTACATGGTTCTATGTCCACCTTCCTAGAGCATAAGTAGGTTTCTGACCTCAGCCATATGAATGACAATGGGCTTCTAAAAAAGGTTTGAATCTTCTTAGCAAGGAACAAACAAAAATCACAGCTACTTTGTTATACACCCCTTCATAACTGGTTTAAAATTTTAACATTCTCATTCTTATTTTCAAATCTCTCCATGTCCTCACTCTTCCCGATCTCTGTAGCTTTCTCCTGTCCTACAAGCCTTCGAAATCTTCACACTTCTCCAATCTGGTCTTTTAAGTAAACCCAATTTATGACATCTTTGGCAATCTCTTCTTTGCCTCCACCTATCACTGGCCCTCTATCCAGCTCTACCTGTCCCACCCCTCTCAACCAGTTTATATTCCAACTCATTTCTATATTTCTTAGTTCTGATGAAGAGTCATACGGACTCAAAATGTTAACTGTGTTCCTCTCCGCAGATGCTGTCAGACCTGCTGAGTTTTTCCAGCTATTTTTGTTTTTGTTTAATTTCTCTACCATTGGTGATTGTGCTTTCAGATGCTTAGGCCCTAAAGCTGGAATTCCATCCCTAAATTTCTCTGCCTCTTTACCTTTCTCTCCTCCTTTCAGATGTTCCTTAAAACTTACTTCTTTGTCGAAGCTTTTGGTCACCTGTCTTAAAAGTTCCTTTTATAGTTTGGTGTCAAATTGTTATTTGATAATGCTTTTGTGAAGTACCTTAGAACATTTTACTATGTTAAAGGTGCTATATAAATTCAACTTGTTATTGTTTGCTATACAGCATGAATAGCTAAGAATTTTAAGGAGGTCATCTATTTACCATCTCAATCAAGAAGCAGTACACTCTACAAAAGAAGGAAAGATGACTTTAAAAGGACAATGAGAAATTAGCTTAAAATGTGATTAGGGCAGAGGTAAAGTGCAGAAAATATTTGCAAAAACCTTTGGGTGCAGTTTAAGTTTACATTTGATAGGAAAAGTAGTTAGGAAACTATTCACGATCTTGCACTATGCTCTTTGGATTGTGGAGTAACATTCAAAGTTTTCTGTAGAATATGTTAAAAAATCAACCAGCATTTCCACATGAACAATAAACTCCACAAGAATTATACCATGTGTATTTTGAAAATTCAAGTATCAATTGTTAATTAAGGGCTATTATACCATTCGTGTTTGACTACAGAAATGACTAACAGGTTTTAAAAGCTCAGTGAACTGAAGTTAAAGCTTATCATTAGATAGCTACCAGAGGCTGATGAAAGATTACAAAGAGGCATCACAGGGGTCCCAAGTCCATGTGAAATTCATTTGTTAACTGGCCACAAGATGGCAAAGCAGATACAGTTGCTTTTTGTGTTACAACCACATGCTGCTTTTTGTCTGTTTCCACCCTTGTTATTTAAAAAGCAACTGACCTCTAGTTAATAGTTTTAAAGCTATAACACAATGACAAGGAACTAGTCACAGGAGGGAAGATGAGCAAGCTATTAATTGTATATTTTGCATATCAATCATATTTACAGAAATAGGACCCAACAGTGTGATCATAGATGGAGTGACAGAAGGGCATAGACGCTATGGATTGAGAAAGTGAAATTAGTGCCTTATTGGCACTGTTCCAAATTAACCATTGGAAGAAAGTGAAAGAAATGCATATTTTTCAAAGGATTTCATCTGGAAATACTGATAGCATCCTGTGTAACAACTCAGAACTCATCAACAATCACTTGTCTGATATTAGGAGCCATAAACATAAATATTGTATTGTAGTTTAATCCTTGTTTGACTCCACCAGCAACTCCATTTAGATTGCTGTAACAGATGGCAACTGTGATTAATCAAACACATAGAGCTGGATTGTACGTTCCTCTGCCAGCAGGTTTGAAGGAGGAGGGGCACAAAAATCCAGTGGCTGGCCTTCTCATCGCCTACCCGCCCGCAACCTGTCTGAAATTTTACAGGGGTGGGGGAGGCACGGGCAGCACACGTGCCTTGGGCCTATTGATGCCCTGAAGTGGCTAATTAACGGTCACTTAAGGACCTCATCCCACCCCCACTAGTACTTTACCTGCGGCAGGGAGAGACCCATGCCATGCGGGAAGCCTGGCAGCTTTAACTGAACAGGTTGGTGTTGGGCAAGTGGTGGGGGGCACCTTCTTTGCAGGTGCCCTCCCCCTCAAGTCACTCCCACCTTTAAACCCACCCCCTCCCTGGCCTATTGAACCTGGCTCCACACCCTCCTCACTGAGACCCTTGACCTACTTGGGCTCCTTGGTGTGGTGGGATTGCCTGTAGTCCCAGCAGCGGTCACCACTCCAGGCTGGGACTACAGAGCTGCTGGCCATTCGGATGGCCAGCCGCTCTCTAAGGCAGGTCTTCCTCCTGAGATAGGGGTGGAAGTCTTGCCATAAAGCAATTAATGCTGCTCCCAACATTCAGTTGCTGTGAGGCAGCCATCATGATCATGGGCCACCCCGTCCCCTGGCTTTTTAGCTGGGCAGGGGAGTGGGTGGTGAGAACCCTGGTGCTCCATAAAATCCAGCCCATAGCCTCAACGTCCCAAAGAGTAATAACTCAATGTCCATGACAGATTCTCACTGAAATTTAATATATTTTAAACAATTTTCTAAGTCCTACATCAATTGTTTTAGAAAGCCATATTTACAAAATAATAAACTAAAATATATTTTGCTGGCATTTTTAGGTCTGTATTAAAACTTTAATATTTACATAGACATTATCTAGCTTTACATTCTGCAATTATTCAATTCCATTCCTCCTCCATTTTAAAAGCAATATACTTTAATTTTAACATGAACATTAACCCACATTTGATAGCACTTAAGTCGATCTTAGGTTTCCATCTTATGACGTAAGCTCAACATGCACCAGTGGAAAGAAAATATTAAATAGAGCAATTTTTGGAGGGTTGGTGGTGAGGTGGGGGAGGGGGGGTCCAGAACCAGACTATTAGCAACTTAGGCGTTCCAACAGACCGTGAGGGGAGTTGCCAACCACATATCCTCTCCATCACCAAAACTGTCTGTTTGAACCTCTGAAATATCATCCAGGTTCGGTCCTGCTTCAGCCTATCTGCCGCTGAAAACTTCATCTTTCGTTACCTCCAGACTCAGTGGTCTCCTGGCCAGGTTTCCATCTTCTATCCACCATAAACTTCCACTCACCCAAAACTCTACTGCCAAATCCTAACTCCACCAAATCCAGTCACCTATCACAATGTGCTCACTGATCTATATTGACTGTTTGCCCACTAGCCATATAAATACAAGAACAAGTCAGAGTCTAGAAATGCTGCAGCAAGTAACTCACCTCCTGAACCCCAAAGTCTGTCCACCAACCACAAGGCACAAGGCAAAAGTGTGATGGAATACTCTCCACTTGTCTGGATGAGTGCAACAACACTCAAGAAACTCAACACCATCCACGACAAAGCAGCCTGCTTGATTGGCACCCCATCCACAAACATTTACACCCTCCACCACCGATGCACAGTGGCAGCAGTGTGTACCATCTACAAGATGTACTGCAAGAACTCTCCAAGGCTCCTTTGACAGCACCTTCAAAATGCACAAATCCCACCATTTTGAAGGATAAGGGCAGCAGATGTATGGGAATACCACCACCTGGAAGTTCCCCTCCAAGCCACACACCATCCTGACTTGGAAATATATCGCTGTTCCTTCACTGTCTCTGGGTCAAAATCCTGGAACTCCCTCCGTAACAACACTGTGGGTGTACCTAAATCACATGGACTGCAGCAGTCGAAGAAGGAAGCTCGTTGCCACCTTCTCAAGCGCAATTAGAAATGGGCAATAAATGCTGACCTAGCCAGCAATGGCCACATCCCATGAATAAATAAAACAAAACCAAAGCCTCAAATTTAACATCTTCATTTTGTGTTCAAACTCCTCCATGACGTTGACATTCCTTGGCTGAATATTGTGTCTAGGCATAGGCCCCACTGTATGGACAAGCAGCAGGAGCCACTACCACTTGGGCAAGGATCAGCTGGCTGCACGCAATCTTCCAGTGGCTGGCCAATAATCAGTTGGGAAACCGGAGTTGAGGGGGCTGGGGGGATGGGGGGGAAGGAGTGACCACTGAGGAATTGGAGGTGGGCAGACAATTGACAGAGGCAGCGTCAGATCATGCTGAGGAAAGTGCTGCTGCCATATTTAAAGGGCTACCAGCATGGAATGTAATGGTCACTTCCTGGAAAGATGGAAAAAGAAAGAAAAGCAGCAGCCAGAATGACAGCAGGATCCCGGTGGCTCCGTGGTTCAGCTATGCCTCCATGCAGGTTCTCCTCCAGGCTGCACCAGTAATGTGGGAGATCCTCTTCCCCAGAGATGGGAGGAGTAGACTGGTGCAACTCACCAAGCAAGCCTACATGGAGATTGTAGAACAGGTCAGCAGCTGTGGGCTCACCCCCAGACCTGGATCCAGTGCCATTTGAGTACCCTCATCATTGATCACTGAGTTCCACCAGCATAAGTATTGCGCTTGTCTGCATGGGGCGACTAACACTGCTCATCTTTCTGCTTGCAAAAGAGGACAACTCATCATAGAAACATAGAAAATAGAAGCAGGAGTAGGTTATTTGGCTCTTCGAGCCTGCTCCACCATTCAATATGACATCTTTAGAGTCTAGAAATCTGTTCCTTTCTTAAATATATTCAGTGACTTGGCCTCCACAGCCTTCTGTGGTAGAGAATTCCACAGGTTCACCACCCTCTGAGTGAAAAAATTTCTCCTCATTTCAATCATAAAGGGTCGACCCCGCATCCTGAGACTGTGACCCCCTTGTTCCAGACTCCCCACCACATTGAGGAAATATCATCCCTGCATCCAGTCTGTCCAGCCCTGTCAGAATTTTATACGTTTCAATGAGATCCCCTCTCATTCTTCTAGACTCTAGTGAATACAGGCCTACTCGATCCAATCTCTCCTCATACAACAATCCTGCCATCCCAAGAATCAATCAGGTGAACCTTTGCTGCACTCTCTCTATGGCAAGTATATCCTTTCTTAGGTAAGGAGACCAAAACTACACACAATACTCCAATTGTGGTCTTACCAGGGCCCTGTACAGCTGCAGTAAGACATCCTTGCTCCTGTGTTTAAGTCCTCTCGCAATGAAGGCCATCATACCATTTGCCTTCTTAACTGCTTGCTGCACCTGCATGTTTACTTTCAGTGATTGGTGTACAAGAACACCCAGGTCCCTATGGTACATCAACATTTCCCAATCTATCAGTTCCCATTTAAATAATACTCTGCCATTCTGTTTTTCCTACCAAAGTGGATATATTCATACTTATCTCACGTTATACTGCATCCGGCATGTATTTGCCCACTCACTCAACTTGTCTAAATCACCCTGAAGCCTCTTAACATCCTCTTCACCACTCACAGTCCCACCAAGTTACAGCAAACTTGGAAATATTACATTTGGTTCCCCCACCCAAATCATTGATATATATTGAGAGTAGCTGGGGCTCAAGCACAGATCCTTGCGGTACCCCACTGGTCACTGTCTGCCACTTTGAAAAAAACAATTTATTCCTACTCTCTGTTTGCTGTCTGCTAACCAACTCTCAATCCAGGTCAATATATTACCCCCCAATCCCATGTGCTTTAATTTTGCACACTAACCTCTTATGTGGGAATTTATCAAAAGCTTTCTAAAAATCCAAATATACCACCTCCACTGGTCCTCCCCCATCTATTCTGTAGTTACGTTCTCAAAAAACTCCAGTAGGTTTGTTAAATATGATTTCCCTTTCATAAATACAATTTCCCTTTCATAAATCCTTTCACCTCAAGGAATGGGCCAAGACCAGTGGAGACATTCCATTCCTGTCAATCCTAATACCTATACAGGAAGAGGTGTTAGGACCAGCAGAGCAACACGGTGGATGCTGCATTGCTGATGGGAGAGGCAGGAGTGCAGCAGGGTGCATACGAGGAATAGCGCCCATGCCTCCACCACTAGACACATTTAGCTCTACGCTAGGACTAGTTGGAAGGATACAATGGAAGCAGATAACCCCAATAATCTATTTGCTCTCTCATGCAAGTCATGTCAAAGAACGGGGAACTGGAGTGACCAGGGGATAGACACATGCCTCCGAGGAAGAGAGAGCCTCAGAGGACGCACCATCACATCATTCCTCCACTTGTGCAGATACTCTCATGATGTTGGAAAGCTGAGCCTTGGGCAGATGATGTGCCCCTTTTAAAATGGTTGCCCATTTAGGTCAGTTGAGGAAAACATTTTCTCTCAGAGGGTAATGAGCCTTTGGAACTCTCTTCCTCAAAAGGCAGTGGAGGCAGAGTCTTTGAATAGTTTTAAGGCAGAGGTAGATAGATTCTTGATAAGCAAGGGGGTGAAAGGTTATCAGATATAGGCAGGAATGTGGAGTTGTAGGTAAAATCAGTTCAGCCATGGTCTTACTGAATGGTGGAGCAGGCTAGAAGAGCCGAGTGGCCCTTCTAATTCATATATTCCTGCTCCTAATTCATATGTTCGTATCATTTAATGCCTGGTCAGGGGCCTCCTCCACATCCTTATTGTCAGAGGAGGCATCACAATCCACAAAATCCTCATTGTTCAATGCCTGACCTCTCTGCAGTGCACAGCAGACCACCACGATACACAAGAGCCTTGCTGGGGAACACGGAAGGGTTTCGCCGTATTGATCAGGACACCAGAATCGCATCTTGAGAAAACCTAGGGTCTACTCAGTGATCATTTGGGGTATCCTATTGCAAGTGTTGCATCTCTCTTCTGCATTTGTGCATGGGTTCCTCACAGGTGGTAGAAGATCCCAGTAGATCTCAGTAGGTACCCTCATTTCCAAGTATCCAATCCTGATGGCTGCAGTGGGTGGGCTGGAAGAGCTATGGCACCTGGGATTGCCGAACTTTCTATGTGTAGTGGCTGCTTCCCAGGAACCATGCGCACATCTAAAGAATCTTTCTGTGGTGGTCACAGAGCAACTGGACATTAACGGAATGGAAGCCCTTCTTGCTGATGAAGGCCGCTGGCTGATCTGTGACAGCCTTAATGGTCGCATGCATATAGTCAATTACAACCTGCACCTGGGGGAATCCAACAATGACTCTGAACGCAATGGCTCTCAGCTTGACTGTCCGGATCAATGCAGATACCCACATAACCACTGGCCCTCTTGAACATGGCATTGGTCACCACTTTTGATGCATTAATGTGCATCCCACACATATCTCCATAGGATGCCTGAAAGATTCAGAGGCATAGAAGTTCAACAACATGATGACATTCAGTGCCAATAGCATTGGTTGGCTACGGCCTCCCATGGGACTCAGCTTGTCCTCCAGTGTGGCACACAGACTCTACCAGAAAACTTTGACATCATTTGAGTTCAATAGTGTCTGACAGGCACCATTTGTGTTTATTTGTAATCACCTATGCTCAAAAGCAATTATTTAGCCTTCATTTTACATTCCAAGTAAAGATCAACTGGCATTATTAGTCACCAATTGGCAAATGAAGTCACAGTGCTCAAGCAAACTAATTTGCAATCATTTAGCTTCATCTAATTACTTTCAAAGCTCTCAGTAACATTCAACTGGCATCAAAAGCAATCAGAGGTTCTGAGGAAAAATTCTAAGTTCTTGCAATCACGACAAAATTTGACTAAGGGTGGGCTTTTCCGGCACTGCCCGGCATTGGGATCATCCGGTCCCACCAAAAGTCAATGGACTTTTGGCCGGCCCGCTGCATACCCTGCGGCAGGTCTCACCATGACGGGGCTGGAAAATCCCAGCCCAAGTTTCAGTCACTTAACATCAACAATATCATATCATGGACTTTTCTAAATCCCAGCTGATGCAGTATGTTATGCATACATTGTGTCGATTGTGTTCATCCGAAGCTCATTGAGGCACACTGCAATTTCTGGATTTTGGCTTAAGTGAAATCATTGGAAGTTGCAGTGCCATTGTGGCCCTCAATGGCAGTGAATGTCTGTTCAACGCTATTGGGAGAGCAAAATCTGTGCCATTAACAAAGATATTGTGATAAAATTATATTTTCTCCTACATCCAGATCTGGACACACAGTCAACCAATAGGACTACTTTAACTGGGGAAATAAAAGTGAGCATTGCATTGACATTTACACTTCTAGATCCTGTCATAGACTATCGTGGCTATGACCCAGTATGCTTTCCACCACAGTTTCAGGGAACTTGTAAGTGCTTTATTTTGTGACACAGCAGCCTCCTTGTCCAATTCACTAAGGATTGTTAGCACCAATATGAGAGGCATATTTGAATGGAGGACAATTTAACTTCCCTAGAGCATAGTGTTATGAACATGTATAATTTTAAGTTGAATTTATATATATTTGCATGTTAAGAAAGGTAAACATGGTTTCAGTTTCATTTAGGTTTTGTTTATGAACCTTGGTACCTGGGAGTCTGGATAGATTTTTCACTAAAACATTTTGGGTTTTTTGGGTTTGTTTGTATATACACATTTTTAATGTGATTTTACAACCCCTGATGTTAAATAGATGGGTTAAAAGAGATTGAAAGTTCAGTGATTCTGGAAACAAAACACAAAGTAGAAAAGCTTTACTGTTGCCTAGTAACACAGACACAGGAAAGACAGGAGTGAGAAAGGGATAGTCAGTGTGTACGTCAGAGAGGAGGGACAGGGATTTTTAAGATCTCTGAGAAGAAAAACTACGAGGCTAATGGGACAGTAGTTAACTGAATAATCAGTTATGGGACTCAGTAAAGGGATCAGTTTAGTGGAGGTGCTACTGGAAGACTAAGTTTAGAGAATTAATTTGTTTACTCTGCAGTTGAAAAAGCATTGCGTTTAGACTGTGGTTTTTGGGTGTCTCAAGGTACAAGTTGGGTGAGAAGCATCATGCGAATGCTCATGAATTCACTGGAAGAAAACTGTTTACAACCATGCCAGCCCCAAGCAAGAAACCTTTGTGTCAAGCTAGTGGTTTATGTGTCTGTAAAGATATTGCTGGGGTAAAGGAGGAGTGGGAATTTGAATCATCGTCTGGTGTTTGTATTGAGATCCTTCCAACCTTTTTGTCTGGTATAATATAGTTCACTTGTTTTAATAAATATTTTATTCTTTGTATTAAAAATTCATAAGCAGACTCCTGTGAATTTGTTCACTTAACTTTCCTCCACGGTTTCAAAAAATAGTTAGGTTCTATCAAGCCAGGTTTCACTCTGGGATCTGGCTTGTCCAGTATTAACAGCAGCTGCGATCATAACATTAAGCACAATAAACCTATGGTTTGCTGTGGGTATGTGAGGTGAGACTTTACTACATTTAGTTCCTTAACTTGTGCTGCAATGCACAATTAAATGTAATTTATTCAACAGACCAATCTTGCATTCCCAGGGTACCTATTGGTCAGTGAAAGTAGGTTACTGTACAATGTGCTGCTTAAATTTCAGTTTGTACTGACAAGCCAAGAGTGCCAACTAACGACTTATTAGCCATCCTAAATGTTAGTAACCAAATCCACACTGATATCCTGTTGCCTAGAATGGGGACCACTACAAACTGTAATAGTGCCCAGGGAGTCATGCCCTAGCCATATCGCCACCAAAGGATGTCAAATCACAGGCACTTTGTGTGCCAGTGTTTTGAAAGTGATTTAACATTATTTTTGTACACTGCAAAGTGCAGCAAAGGAGAATACAGTACAAGTAACATTTGTCAAACTCACACATTGCTTGAAGGTAACATGAATGAAACTTTCTGCCCATATCTGCCAAGTCAATTAGGTTTGCTAACTGGAAATGGATCAGATTTCAACACAAAAGGGAATGGACAAAGGTTATGATAAAAAGCGCAGGTTAAATAAGTACTGTTTCAAAATTAAACCATTTTTAACCAAGACACTTTTTTCTCCTTAAAATATTGGCTGCCAAAAACAGTGAATCATTTGCATTGTTAAGTAAATGGGGAGGAAACCTGGGTATTGGAGAACTGTGTAGATACATGTTAAGCTACAGGAGCAGGGAGCTTGCCTGATCATAAACAGAATAAAATTGCACAGCTTTGGGGAAAAGGCAGGGCGTGGAACTAGGGGAGCTTCTCTTACAGAGGGCCAGCACAGACGTGATAAGCAAAATGGCCTCCTTCGATGTGGTATCCATTTTATGATTCCATTCTAGACAACGAATTTTAATCGCTTCAGTCCCCAACACACTTCTTCACTGTCGGGCCTCAATAGAAGGAAGTAATATCATATGACTACATCTCAGAAATCATATGACCATACCTCAGAAACACGCACATGGATGTATGCATTGCCAGCAATGTTTGAACCAAAGTCACTTGTCTTTAATTTGCTTTGTGATTGGGAGATGCAGAGGCCTCAATCCTAGTAGCTCATGTGCAGCCTATAGAGTGCCTTACTGCGCTAGGCCATCTTCATGGTGCTGCCTTCCACTTATGGAGTTGCATTTGTTCATTCAGCGGCAAAGTTGTGTCACAGATCTGAGTGCCAATTAGAAACTAAGGGCTTGTGTTCAAAAAATCCTAAGGTCTTTTTTGGTTTGAAATGATTGCTGTGAAAGACACAGGCATGGAGGTAACAGCTCTTCAATTGTTTACGGAGTTGGAGCTTGACAGGGTTACCAACAAAAAAGGGAGGGAATGACCCTGATGAACAGATAATCAGTACCGATGAGGTCATGGGTCGGAAATGTCCGAGAGTGGGGATGTGACTCTCACACAGCCATGGAACCCAGCTCGAGCTTGGTCTGCACTGACTGCTACCCTCAGTACAACAAGAAAACTGGAGACAAGTAGGAAAAATAATCAGAAAAGTTGCAATAGTTCCCTTTGCATCGAGACATGGTTGACCAGAACTACTTGTCCAACCGTGTGCCAGGTTCGAGTTGGGGATTTGGCTTAGTTTAGTGATCCAGGGCTGAACTGAGGGGAGGAGGGAGAAGTAGGGAGGAAACGTGAAGAATCCCAGTTCCTGTTTGAAGACCACTCCACTTCTGCAAACTATTGAGCTAGGTTAGCTGGCCAAATCACCCACACTGCAGGATTGAGTCATTCAGACATCTGAATTGCAATGGGGGAAATCATGGGTCTGAGGCTGGAAGAAGGCGGTCTGCGGCTTGAGAGGAGAGAATGGTATGAAGCTTGGGGTGGAGAGTGAGGCCAGGGGGCTGTGCTTCAGGGCCTGGACTGGGAGTGGGGCTGGGAGTTCTCCCACATCAAGGCAAGATGGAGAAATCCCTGACATGGGGGCGGGGGGTGTTGGTGAAGGAGGAGGAAATGAGTGAGGGAGTGAGTGAGTCGGGGCTGAGGAAAGGGAAGGAGTGAGTGAGTGGGGGCTGTGTAGGAAGGGAAGGTGTGAGTGAGTGGTTTGATGTCTAGTGATTGCTTTTGATTACATTTGATGTCAAAAGATGGCAATAAGTGCTGATAACTAATGAAAAACTGGTTCCAAATTACATCTTTTGATGTCAAATGATTACTGGTCATTTTTGAGCGTATTTGAATGCAAACTGTCAAAATGTTCTGGTAGGGAGATTGGTGACAGCTTCCCTGGAGAGGTGTAATCTTTGAAGACACTGCCACTTGAATATTTGCATGTATTTGTGCATCGGATGGTAGCTTCTTCTATGCTCAGGTTGGTCATATGCCCCTCTGTGCCCAACCTCAAAGCAGACCCTCGCAACGCTCTGAGGTTGCTGAAGTCCTGCTGCCTGTGTCTGGACTTCCCTCTATCTCAACTGCTGCTCCTCCTCAACAGGGCCCCAAGACCTGGAAGAATAAGGCCCATGGCAGATGAGCTTCTCTCAGCTTCCAAAGCCTCTTCTGCCAACTGTTAGAATCATATCTCTCGAGACTGAAGTTTTCTTTGACAAAATGGAAGGACCTGGCATGATCTGGTCATCTGGATGCGAACCTGGGATTTTTTTTTAAAAGGTCTAAGTTCATCTTGGAACTATAAACAAGCAGGCCTCTTCCAAGAAATCACCTAGCCTATATGGTACTTGAGGAGGAGTTGTTGGTTTGTTGAACTGCAAAGCACTTTAATTAATGAAAAGCTGGGAGACTAAAAGGCAATCAAATGGCAGAGTAAAAAAACTTAAGTCGTGAACCTGTTTGTTTGGAAGGCAGTCTTGGAGAATAAGCTGAGGAAAGAAGGCTACCTTGACTAACTCCCTCTCTCTCTACCTTGCCTAAAATTGTGTGTAGCTATCAAACTGTAGCCAGAGAACCTTCATCTGGGTGTAACCAGTCTGCATTTGGACCTGCAAAGCTGAGACTAATGGTGAGAACACCCAGGCATCCACCGGGACCAGTAGCCTATCTTCATACAAGAGAATCCCAGGTCTACAGCATCGAGACCCTGCCACCTTTATCCTTTATTTTATAACGCGCATCCTCCAAAGCTCACCTCTGCAGAGAGACTCTATTTGTTTGTCCTTTGTTTGACTGTGTGTGTGTGTGTGTGTGTGTGTGTGTGTGTGCGCTCGCACGCATGCTGGGGGAGTTCTTTAGTAAGAGATAGATAATTATACTTCCCGATTACAATTGTGTGTTAACCAATACTTGCAACTTGTTATTGTGACTATATTCAATGATGGAAACAAGTCCGAATGTGATAACTACAGAGGTCTCCTTACTGTCTGCCACAGGTAAGATCATTGCAAGGATCCTCCTCAATGACCTCCTCCCACTGGCCCAGGAGCCCCTTCCAGTGCAGTTTTCGCCCACTGTAGGGCACTACAGACATGATCTTCACTGCACAGAAAATTCAAGAAAAAGTGCAAGGAACAGCACCAGCCACTGTACATGGCCTTTTTCAACCTCACAAAAACCTTTGACCCTATCAACCGTGAAGGCTTATGGAGTACCCTCCTCAAATTTTGCTGCACTCAGAAATTTGTCACCATCCTCTGTTTACTTGTGATGACATGCAAGCCGTGATCATCACCAATGGAACCACCACAAACCCTATCTCAGTAAAGACTGGAGTCAAACAAGGTATTGCATCAACTCTCTTCTCCATGTTCCTCGCTGCAATACTGCATCTCACTTCCAATAAATTACCCACTGGTATGGAGATAATCTACAGAACAGACAGGAAACTGTTTAACCTACACTGCCTTAATCCCAAACCAGAATCACTCCAACCTCAGTCATAGAGTTTCAGTATGTGAATGATGCTTGCCTGTGCTTCCTCAGAAACTGAGCTCCAGGTCATTTGTGACTCCTTCTCCGAAGCATATGAGAAAATGGACCTTTCACTAAACACCGGAAAACTAAGGTGCTGTTCCAAACAGCTCCCACGCACAACACTTCTCCCATTGATTGAGATCACAGAATTGTTACAGCGCAGAAGGGGGCTGTTCAGCTCAGCGTGTCTGCAGCAGCTCGCCGAATGAGCAACTCACTTAGTGCCATTCTCCCGCTTTCTCCCCATGATCCTGCACATTCTTCCTTTTCAGGTAACAGTCTGATTCCCTTTTGAATGCTTTGATTGGACCTGCCTCCACCACAATCTCAGGTAGTGCATTCCAGGCCTTAACCGCTCGCTGTGTGAAAAAGTTCTTCCCCATATCACTTTTGCTCCTTTTGCTAATTACTTTAAATCTTTGCCCTCTCATTCTCGATCCTTTCACAAGTAGGAATTGTTTCTCCCTATCTACTCTGTCTAGACCCCTCATGATTTTGAACACCTTTATCAAATCTCCACTCGGCCTCCTTTTCTCAAAGGAAAACAGTACTAACTTCTTTAATCTATCTTTATAACTGAAGCTCCTCATCCCTGGAACCATTCTCATGAATCTTTTCTGTACTCCCTTCAATGCCTTCACATCCTTCCTAAAGTGCAGTTCCCAGATTACAATACTCCAGCTGAGGCCGAACTAGTGTCTTATACAAGTTCAATATAACCTCCTTGCTCTTGTACTCTATACCCCTATTAATAAAGCCTGGAAAACTGTATGCTTTATTAACCACTCTCCCAACCTGTCGCGCTATCTTCAATGACTTATGCACATATGCACCCAGGTCCCTCTGTTCCTGCACCCCCTTTAAATTTGTACCCTTTATTTTATATTGTCTCTCTGTGTCCTTCCAAACAAAATGAACCACTTCACATTTCTCTGCATTGAACTTCAACTACCACCTGTCCACCCATCACTAACTTGGCTACGTCCTTTTTGAAGTTCTACACTATCCTTCTCACAGTTCACAATGCTTCCAAGTTTCGTACCATCGTATCAAGAGTGAGATCCTGGAAAATGTGGATCATTTCCATATCTTGGGAGCCTTCTCTCGATGAAGGCAGACATAGATGACAAAATTCATCATCATCTCCAGTAAGCCAGCTGAGGAGAAGAGTATTGAGGAGTAAGATCTCAAACTTGAGACTAAGGTCATAGTTTACCAGGCAGCAGTGATCCTCGCATTCGTATATGCTTCAGAGACTTGGACAATCTGCAACAGGAACCTTAAAGCACTGGAGAAGAGCCTCCAGCGGTGCCTTCACAAGATCATCCAAATTCCATGGCAAGAAAGGCAGTCCAACAACAGTGTCCTCTCCCAAGCCAATCTGCCCAGCATCGAGGCGCTAATCATTCAAAGCCAGTTCTGAGGGACGGGACACATACTTCATATGCTTGATACCTGGCTCCCAAAGCAACTGCTCTACTCCGAATTCGGTCACGGCAGGAGACTCCCAGGAAGACAGAGGAAATGCTTTAGGATTGTCCTCAAAGCATCCTTGAAGATGTCAAACATCCTCAAGGACTCATGCAAGTCCCTGAAGGCTCATTCAGAAAGGCACCAAACACATCGAGAAGCTTCATCAGGAATGTGCTGAAGCGAAGTCAAAGCATTGAAGTGAGCCCATAGACCTCCTAACAGCCCATCTACCCAATCCTTCAAGCACCACCTGTCCTGCAAGTGGCAATCTGCAGATTGTGCATTGGACTTATCAACCACCTCAGAACTCATCGAAGTAGAGTGGAAGCAAGTCATCCACGATCCCGAGGGACTAACTAAGAAGGAGCCCTTAAAACCTGTAATTCAGAGTACCATGTGCCCTCTCCTCAGCCAACCTACCATGGAAATAAATATGCCCAAGTCAAACAAAAATCAAAAACTGATACACCAAATGGAAAAGAATGACATCTGGTAAAAGTACCTCAGTTAAATATCAACACTAAACGAATTGCATTGCATGATTATCCTGCACCCAATAGAAGTGATGCATGCAGCACATAAATTTCATTCCAATGAAAGGTCATTGACCTGAAATGTTTACTCCATTCCTCTCTCCAAGGATGCTGCCAGATCTGCTGCGTGTTCCGAGCATTTTCTGTTTTATTTCTGATTGTCAGCACCCACAGTATTTTGCTTTTGTTTAATTAAATCTAACCTGCACCTCTTAAAGCCAGCCTGCACCCCTTCAGTAGGAGGTGCATTCTGGCTCAGCAGGTGCTGGAAGTGGCTATGGAAGAATCAATAAGGAGGAAGAAACCAGAGTAATGAGCAGCATAAGACCATAAGACATTGGAGCAGAAATTAGGCCATTCGGCCCATTGAGTCTGCTCCGCCATTCAATCATGGCTGATAACTTTCTCAACCCCATTCTCCCGCCTTCTCCCCATAACCTTTGATCCCCTTACCAATCAAGAATCTATCTATCTCGGTCTTAAATACACTCAATGACCTGGCCTCCACAGCCTTCTGTGGCAATGAATTCCATAGATTCATCACTCTCTGGCTAAAGAAGTTTCTCCTCATCTCTGTTCTAAAAGGTCTTCCCTTTACTCTGAGGCTGTGCTCTCGGGTCCTAGTCTCTCCTACTAATGGAAACATCTTCCCCATGTCCACTCTAACCAGGCCTTTCAGTATTCTGTCAGATCCCCACTCATCCTTCTAAACTCCATCGAGTATAGACCCAGAGTCCTCAAACGTTCCTCATATGTTAAGCCTTTCATTCCTGGGATCATTCTTGTGAACCTCCTCTGGACCCTCTCCAGGGCCAGCACATCCTTCTTGAGATACGGGGCCCAAAATTGCTCACAATATTCTAAATGTGGTCTGACCAGAGCCTTATAAAGCCTCAGCAGCACATCCCTGCTTTTATATTCTAGTCCTCTCAAAATAAATGCCAACATTGCATTTGCCTTCCTAACTACCGACTCAACCTGCAAGTTAACCTTAAGAGAATTCTGGACTAGGACTCCCAAGTTCCTTTGCACTCCAGATTTCTGAATTCTCTCCCCATTTAGAAAATAGTCTATGCCTCTATTCCTCCTACCAAAGTGCATGACCTCACACTTCCCCACGTTGTATTCCATCTGCAACTTCTTTGCCCATTCTCCTAACCTGTCCAAATCCTTCTGCAGCCTCCCTACCTCCTCAATACTACCTGTCCCTCCACCTATCTTTGTATCATCTGCAAAGTTAGCCAGAATGCCCTCAGTTCCTTCATCTAGATCATTAATGTATAAAGTGAAAAGTTGTGGTCCCAGCACTGACCCCTGCGGAACTCCACTAGTCACCGGCCGCCATCCCTCTCTCTGCCTCCTGCCAGACAGCCAATCTTCTAACCATGCTAGTACCTTGCCTCTAACACCACGGGCTCTTATCTTACTGAGCAGCCTCCTGTGCGGCACCTTGTCAAAGGCCTTCTGGAAGTCCAAGTAGATAACTTCCATTGGCTCTCCTTTGTCTAACCTACTCTCATTACCTCCTCAAAGAATTCTAACAGATTTGTCAGGCATGACCTCCCCTTGATGAAACCATGCTGACTTTGCCCGATTTTACCATGCACTTCCAAGTATTCTAAAATCTCATCCTTAATAATGGACTCTAAAATCTTACCAACGACCGAGGTCAGGCTAATCGGCCTGTAATTTCTCATCTTTTGCCTCGCTCCCTTCTTAAACAGGGGGGTTACATTAGCAATTTTCCAGTCCTCTGGGACCCTCCCTGACTCCAGTGATTCCTGAAAGATCACCACTAATGCCTCCACTATCTCTTCAGCTATCTCCTTCAGAACTCTGGGGTGTAATCCATCTGGTCCAGGTGATTTATCCACCTTCAGACCTTTCAGTTTTCCTAGCACCTTCTCCTTGGTAATGGCCACCATACTCACCTCTGCCCCCCGACTCTCTTGAACCTTGGGGATGTCACTCGTGTCTTCCACGGTGAAGACTGACGCAAAGTACCTATTCAGTTCCTCCGTCATTTCTTTGTTCCCCACTACTACTTCTCCAGCGTAATTTTCCAGTGGACCAATGTCCACTTTTGACTCTCTTTTACCCTTTATATATCTAAAAAAACTCTTGCAATCTTCTTTTATATTACTGGCTAGTTTACCCTCATATTTAATCTCCTCCCTCCTTATTTCTTTTTTAGTTGTCCTCTTTAGTTGTCCAGCATTATTGGGCATTAGGTTCTCAGATGGAACACCATAAGCCTTAGTGTAGGAGACGGAAAGGAGAGGGGTCATCTTTCCACACGAATCCTGGACACACAAAGACAATGGGAGCAGATAAGCTATAAATGTCAGGAGTCTGGTCTTGAGGGCCTTGATAAAATGTTGGAAAAAGCTCAATGACCTGACAAGAGTGGTCAACCTCATACACTGCTCAATACAACACAACCCCATTATTCATCCATTACCAATCTTTAGAAATCAGGACATACCTAATATTCATATGCTGGAACTCACCTTCACATACTTACCACTGCTGCAAGCCTCACAGCCACATGTCGCAGCTTCCACATATTTCCAGCTATTCAGCAAGACAGACACATTACCTAAACACATTGCAACACATTCACTGACATCTTCCCCATCTCTCTTGCAGGATAAGGTGGCACATAACAGGAGGCAATAGCAAAAACCAGCAGGGGACAGGCATGGCTGCAAGCCCTCAACGGAAAAAGTGCTTGGTATTATTGGCACAGAAGTCACTGAGACCATGGCAATAGGCATTGTTGAAGCCATCCAGGATGACACTATGCCCCTGCTTTATCCACCTTCTCAAATCCCACTTCACACTCATTCTGCAATCTGGTAAGATGTAGAAATTGCCAATGGTGTAACCATGCACCTCTTGCTTTCCACCCAACCACCCTACCCTCAGTGTAATCCTTCCCTTGTGCATTTATGCTTTCAGATACTCAAGAAGTGCCCTCTGGTCAGCTAATACTGCCTAAGGATGAAGACCCAATGGAAGAGCGCATCTGAGGAAGAAGCACCATCAATTCATCTGACACTGAGCTACCAGCTCAGATTCTGGCACTGCATACACCTAATGGCGAGTAGTATAGAGGTAATGTATGCACACAGTGGGACATCAGGCACGAATGGGCTACAGCCAGATGAGGGGAAAGGGGAGTGTGTGTGACAGTTCACTGGAGGGCAATGTTCCAGATGAGTTTTGTTGCAGAGTACTCAGTTAAGGGCTTCAATGGGATGCTGTACAGGATAATGCTGAAAGGTATGCACACTAGGATGCTTGGTGTATTGGCAGGTCTGCCACAGAGTCTGTTGTCACTGTGAGGGAGAATGGAGGATTCTGGCTGTAACTTGGCACAGGGTTTTGCATAAAGCTTGAGTCCGTCCTTTCCAGTTTGGAAGTGGTGCCCAGTTCCATGAGAACATTTGCCGACTCAGCTGTGATGCAGCATGTGATGGCCAATGTCCCAGCTTCCATTACAGCACAGGCAGAAGCCACCCAATTCTTGGGTGCTACAAAGGAAGCTGAGACTGAGGTCATGAAATTGCTGCTTGTTACAATGCAAACTATCTTGGTGCCATGAAAGCTCAGAATGCTGCTATCATGGCCGTGAATACCAGTGCTCAAAGAGCTCTGCATAGTCCCTCAGCAGTATATGACAATCTGTGAGCCAGCAGATTACTAGGATTGCTGATGCACTGCCGTAGGGAAGTGGCAGTGGCTTGATGGTACACCAGCCTGCTGTCTTCTTTCAGAATGACAGTATTTCTGCAACCACCACTGCCACTCCACCATTACCCTTGCTGCTACCTATCAGCTTGCCAGCTAGCCCAGACTGCTGCTGCTGCCTATGCTGAAGTGATACAGTCCAAAGGCATGCCCTCAAGCCCAGACTGCATGAGTGTGTTTGCAAGGCTGCCTGCAGTCTCTCCCATCAAAAATCAGCATCCTTCAACCAGCCATTGGACTATCATTGCATGGGAACACTGGGCCACACAAAGACACTAAGGGAAAGCACAAGAGTGAATAGCTGAGTATAGTATGGAAGTGTTGTTGGAAAAAGTTTATATGGAATGATTGTTTTGTGTTTTCTTTTATTTCAGGATTTTGGCAAAGAGGACTCTGTGATGGTCATAGGAATAGTAGATGGGGAAGCGTGAAGCAATGGTGATCTGGGGACATGTTCAGGGAAATTGGAGTCTGATGAGACACTCACTGGTAGCCCCTCCAGAGAAATGATGTCCCGGATGCTGCCTCCTCCTCCTGAAATGGTCACCAAAGTCATGCTAGCAAGGGGTTTCCTTCAAAGTTGTGGAGGGTTTAAACTAGATTGTCAAGGGGTTGGAAACCGGAGAGGGAATTCAGGTAAGAAAGAAGCAAAGCTCCTAATGATAGGAAGAAAAGTAATAAGCAAAATTGGCAGGCAGCAGAAACAAAAGCCAGCAACAAGTAGGATCAATGTTAACAAAAAATGTTAAAAAGGCAAAATTAAAGGCACCCTAAGCAGTCGCAAATCAGTGGATGAATTGATGACACAAATACAAGTGAATGGGAAAAACTGAGCTGGTCTGACAGCATCTGTGGAGAGAGAAACAGAGTTAATGTTTCTTTGGAATTCTCTACCCCAGAGGGGTGTGGAGACTCATTCATCGAGTATGTTCAAGACAGAGATGGATAGATTTCTAGCTATTAAGGATATCAAGGGAGATGGGGATAGTGCGGGAAAATGGTGTTGAGGTAGATGATCAGCCGCGATCTAATTGAATAGTGGAGCAGGCCTACTCCTGAATCCTATTTCCTATGTTCCTGTGCAAAAGGAAAAGGAGCTGGGAGAGGAGCCAGGAGTGGAAAAGGAGCGCGAGAGGAGTCGGGAGTTGAAGGGAAGTGCGAGACGAGCCAGGAGCTGAAGAGAAGCGCAAGAGGAGCCGGGAGTGGAAAAGGAGCGCGAGAGGAGCCAGGAGTTGAAGAGAAGTGCGAGAGGAGTCGAAAGTTGAAAAGGAATGTGAGAGGAGTTGAGAGTTGAAGAGAAGCACGAGACGAACCAGGAGTTGAAGAGAAACGCAAGAGGAGTCAGGAGTTGAAAAGGAGTGTGAGAGGAGCCGGGAGTTGAAAAGGAGCTGGGAGAGCAGAGGTGACTGAGGGTGTTCGGTGAGGAGGGAACGAGGTGAGTGATTCTTTGAGTACCGTGAGTACAGTCGGTTAAGTATTTACTACTTATATCACTTATGGTCTTTAAGTTCTTATTTTGTGGTTCATCGTTTGTAAGGGCTATATTCTGTAATAATGAGGAGCAGGGAAGAAGAGCCCTAGAGTAATTGATATTATTTAATATTAAGTATCTTCCAAAAGGTTTAATTTAATTTAAAGGGGTAAGTCATGGCAGGAGAGCTCAAAGCCATGGTGTGCTCCTCCTGCTCTATTTGGGGAGCCGGGAACATTTCCAGTGCCTGGGGCCAACATGTGTGCGGGAAGTGTCTCCAGCTGCAGCTCCTGGAAGCCCGGGTTTCGGAGCTGCAGCGGCGGCTGGGGACACTGTGGAGCATCCGCGAGGCGGAGAGCATCGTGGATAGCACGTATCGAGAGGTGGTCACACTGCAGGCTAAGAGTCCACAGGCAGGAAGGGAATTGGTGACCACCAAGCAGAACAAGAGGACTAGGCAGGCAGTGCAGGAATCTCCTGTGGCTATTCCCCTGCAAAGCAGATATACGGCTTTGGATACTGTTGGGGAAATGGCCTCTCAGGGGAAAGCAGCAACAGCCAAATTTGTTGCACCACGGTTGGCTCTGCTGCACAGGGGAGGAGTAAAAAGTGTGGGAATGCAATAGTTATAGGGGATTCAATTGTAAGGGGAATAGATAGGCATTTCTGTGGCCTCAAACAAAACTCTAGGATGGTATGTTGCCTCCCTGGTGCTAGGGTCAAGGATGTGTCAGAGCGGCTACAGGACATTCTGAAGGGGGAGGGTGAACAGCCAGTGGTCATGGTACATATTGGTGCAAATGACCTAGGTAAAAAAAGGGATGAGGTCCTAAAAGCAGAATATAGGGAGTTAAGAAGTAAGTTGAAAAGTAGGACCTCAAAGGTAGTGATCTCAGGATTACTACCAGTGCCACGTGCTAGTCAGAGTAGAAATCGCAGGATATATCGGATGAATACGTGGCTGAAGAGATGGTGTGAGGGGGAGGGATTCAGATTCCTGGGACTGGTTCTGGGGGAGGTGGGACCCGTACAAACTGGATGGGTTACACCTGGGTAGGCCTGGGACTGATGTCCTAGGGGGAATATTTGCTAGAGTGGTTGGGGACGGTTTAAACTAAAATGGCAGGGGAATGGGAACCTATGCAAGGAGTCAGAGGAGGGGGAATCAAGGACAAGAACAAAAGACAGAAAGGGGAATAAGAAAAGTGATAGGCAGAGAAATCAAGGGCAAGAATTAAACAGGGCCTCAGTGAAAAATAGTGGGAACGGGACAAGTAATGTTAAAAAGACAAGCCTTAAGGCTTTGTGCCTTAACGCAAGGAGCATTTGCAATAAAGTGGGTGAATTTACCGCACAAGTAGATGTAAACAGGTATGATATAGTCGGGATTACGGAGACATGACTGCAGGGTGACCAGGGGACTGCAGGGAAGTGAACATCCAGGGGTATTCAGTGTTTAGGAAGGACAGATAAAAAGGAAATGGCGGTGGAGTTGCATTGCTGGTTAAAGAGGAAGTTAATGCAATAGTGAGGAAAGACATTAGCTCCGACGATGTGGAATCTGTATGGGTAGAGCTGAAAAACACTAAGGGGCAAAAAACGTTAGTGGGGGTTGTATATAGACCCCTAAACTGTAGTGGTGGTGTTGGGAATGGCATTAAACAGGAAATTAGAGACACATGCAATAAAGGAACATCTGTAATTACAGGTAACTTTAATCTGCATACAGATTGGGCAAATCAAATTAGTATCAATACCATAGAGGAGGAATTCCTGGAGTGTATATGGGATGGCTTTCTGGACCAATACGTTGAGGAATCAACGAGAGAACAGGCCATCCTCAACTGGGTATTGTGTAATGAGAAAGGAATAATTGGCAATCTAGTTGTGCAAGGCCCCTTGGGGATGAGCGATCATAATATGATAGAATTCTTCATCGAGATGGAGAATGACATGGTTGACTCTGAGACTAGGGCCCTGAAACTTAATAAAGGAAACTACGATAGTATGAGGTGCGAGTTGGCTATGATGGATTGGGAAACGTTAATTAAAGGGATGACAGTGGACAGGCAATGGCAAACGTTCAAAGAGTGCATGGGTGAAGTGCAACAATTGTTTATTCCTGTCTGGCGCAAAAGTAAAATAGGAAAGGTGACCAAACCATGGCTTACCAGGGAAATTAGAGATAGTATTAGATCCAAGGAAGAGGCATACAAATTGGCCAGAAAAAACAACAGCCCTGAGGATTGGGAGCAGTTTAGAATTCAGCAAAGGAGGACTAAGGGATTGATTAAGAAAGGGAAAATAGAGTACGAGGGTAAGCCTACAGGAAACATAAATAGACTAGAAATTTCTATAGGTATGTGAAGAGAAAAGGATTGAAGACAAACGTAGGTCCCTTAGAGTCAGAAACAGGGGAATTTATAATGGGGAACAAAGAAATGGCTGACCAACTAAATACATACTTTGGTTCTGTCTTCACAAAGGAGGATACAAATAACATACCAGAAATGTTGGGGAACACAGGGTTTAGTGAGAGGGAGGAACTGAAAGAAATCAGGTGTTAGTAGGAAAATGGTGTTGGAGAAATTGTTGGGATTGAAGGCCGATAAATCCCCACGGCCTGATAATCTACATCCCAGAGTACTTAAGGAAGTGGCCCTAGAAATAGGGGGTGCATTGGTGGTCATCTTCCGAGATTCTATAGACTCTGGAACAGTTCCTACAGATTGGAGGGTAGCTAATGTAACCCCACTATTTAAAAAGGGAGGTAGAGAAAAAACAGGGAGTTATAGATCATGCAGCCTGATGTCGGCAGTGGGGAAAATTCTAGAGTCCATTATAAAAGATTTAATAGCTGAGCACGTGGAAAACAGTGGCAGTATCGGACAGAGTCAGCATGGATTTACGAAAGGGAAATCATGCTTGACAAATCTATTGGAATTTTTCAAGAATGTAACCAGTAGAGTTGATTGAGGGGGAGCCAGTGGATGTGGTTTATTTGGACTTTCAGAAGGCTTTCGACAAAGTCCCACATAAGAGATTAGCGTGTAAAATTAAAGCACATGGGATTGGGGAGAGTGTATTGAGATGGATAGAAAACTGGTTGGCAGACAGGAAACAAAGAGTAGGAATAAACGAGTCTTTTTTCGAATGGCAGGCAGTAACTAGTGGGGTACCGCAGGGATCGGTGCTGGGATCCCAGCTATTCACAATATATATTAATGATTTAGATGAGGGAACTAAATGTAATATCTCCAAATTTGCAGATGACACAAAGCTGGGTGGGAGGGTGAGCTGTGAAGAGGATGCAGAGATGCTTCAGTGTAATTTGGACAAGCTGAGTGAGTGGGAAAATGCATGGCAGATGCAGTATAATGTGGATAAATGTGAGGTTATCCACTTTGGTAGCAAAAACAGGAAGGCAGATTATTATCTGAATGGCTATAAATTGAGAGAGGGGAATGTGCAACGAGACCTAGGTGTCCTCGTACACCAGTCGCTGAAGGTAAGCTTGCAGGTGCAGCAGGCGGTAAAGAAGGCAAATGTTTTGTTGGCCTTAATAGCGAGAGAATTTGAGTACAGGAGCAGGGATGTCTTGCTGTAATTATACAGGGCTTTGGTGAGACCACACCTGGAATATAGTGTGCAGTTTTGGTCTCCTTATCTGAGGAAGGATGTTCTTGCTATAGAGGGAGTGCAGCGAAGGTTTACCAGACTGATTCCTGGGAAGGCGGGACTGACATATGAGGAGAGATTGAGTCAGTTAGGATTATATTTGCTGGAGTTCAGGAGAATGAGGGGGGATCTCATAGAAACCTATAAAATTCTAACAGGACTAGGCAGGGTAGATGCAGGAAGGATGTTCCCGATGGTGGGGGAGTCCAGAACCAGGGGTCACAGTCTGTGAATACAGGGTAGACCATTTAGGACTGAGATGAGGAGAAATTTCATCGCCCAAAGAGTGGTGAGCCTGTGGAATTCGCTACCACAGGAAGTAGTTGAGGCCAAAACATTGTATGTTTTCAAGAAGGAGTTAGATATAGCTCTTAGGTGAAGGGGATCAAAGGATATGGGGAGAAAACAGGAGCAGGCTATTGAGTTGGATGATCAGCCATGATCATAATGAATGGTGGAGCAGGCGCGAAGGGCCGATTGGCCTACTCCTGCTCCTATTTTCTATGTTTCTATGTTAAAAGGACATCAATCAGCATCAGAATGGGCATGTAACTGGTAAATTAGTTTAAAAAGAGGTAAGTGTGACGTGGTGGACTTTGCTAGGATAAATAAGGACTACTTGGATAATAAGAGGCTTAATATGATGGAGGAGCACAGGCAGATACAGTAGGACACAGATACACAAATCATTAAAAGTAGCAATGCAGGTTAATAAATCCATAAGTAGAAAAAGCCAAGCACTGGGGTTTATTTCTAGTGAGATAAAATTTAAAAATAGAGAAGTTATGTTCAGCTTATGTAGACTCTTAGTTAGACCATATCGAGTAGTATGTCATAGTGCTAATCACTTCTGGTGATGGTCTTTTCAGTAGTTATCGTTTGGCTCTTATGCCTTGGGCTACCAGCAGCTGGCAGCCTGATGTTTAGAGACTGATGGTGGGGAAAATTTGTTTTTTTCTTTCCTCTGAATCTTAGCTCCTGTGTCCAGAAAGGGCACGGAACTAGCAGCAGCACAATCCGCAGACCCCAAGTCAAACAAAACAGATTTGGCAAAACCTTCAACCAGTCATGATAACACTGGACACCATGTCACAATCACATTGTGCATGTGCAGTGGCCATGGAATACAAACTGAAACCAGTTAATGGAAAGAAAGACTTGCCTTTATGTAACACCTTTCACAGCCTCAGGACATCACAAAGGACTTTACAGCTTTGAAGTACTTTTGAAATGTAGTCATTGTAATATAGGAGACAGTCAATTTGTACATGACAAACTCCCATAAACAGCAATATAATCATGACCAGATAAACTGTTTTTCTTTTCTCAAGTGATACCAAATTGAGGGATAAATGTTGCCAGGACAGTGGAGAAAAGTACTGTTTTCTAAAGTAGTGCCTTAGGATGTTTTACTTCCACCTGAAAGGGCAGCTAGGGCCTTGGTTTAACATCTCATCTGAAACACAGCACCTCCAACAGTGCAACACACTCTCAATACTGCATTGGATGTCAGCCTCAATTTTTGTGCTTCTGCTCTGAATTGGGACTTGAATCTACAACTTCCTACCTCAGAGGCAAGAGTGTTTCCAACTGAGCTACAGTTGGCATGGTGAATGGTACTCCTAACAGTAATGTCAGGGGAATGGTGCTTTTCAACTGTACTCCCATACAAGCAGTATTATAAGAGATACAAATAACCAATCTTTATTCAATAAATTCCTTCTGGTCATTGTCCTAGCTTTCTGGTGATTTGGAGAAGTATTGCTGCAGAAGCAAACTCTTTCCATCTTGGTGACATTGTCCCATGACTTTAGGTAAATTTCCCATAACTCTAATATTAATCAGTAATATTCTCTAAGTTTAATTCCTCCTTACACTTCAAGAATGCTGGAGAGGATTGGAAAGCATTCACACTCTCAGAGACAATATTGTGAAAGCTGAATTTCTATTTGCTTTTATTTTGTCGCTGGCCTCATGAACAATGTGTGTTTTTTTGTCTAATTTAAATACAAGTAAATGATTCAGCTGTCTGCTAAAATAGTCTTGTGTTTTACATCCTCATTTGGGCAGCAGCGCTTCAATTTCTAAACTTTATTAAGGCAATTTTCAACCCTTTTCTTTTTTAATCAATGAACATTCATGTATATATGTGTGCTCTCTAATTTAAAGTAATGCTATGCCTTTTGTATGATAAATTACTTTATTTATTCCACATAAGCAGCAAAATCCTTATAACCTACTTTCAGTTGAAACCAAGTTCACCCCCTTTAGCCTGTTCTAGTGCTGTGCAACTACATCATGGCTGAACTGTAGCTCAGCTCCATTTACCTACCTTTGATCCATATCTCTTAACTCTCTTGCCTAATAAACAATCTAATTCTCAGTCATTGAAATTTCAATTGATTCCACATCCATGACCTTTGGAAAAGAGAATTCCACATTTCCACTTGCCTTTATGTGAAAAAGTGCTTCTTGATTTTGCTCCCAAATGGCCTAGCTCTAATTTTAAGATTGTGCCTCCCTGTTCAATTGTGTCCCCCCCAACAGAAGAAAATAGTTAATCAATTGTAAACGCTGCTCCTAGATCATACTTCAACCCTCTAAGCACAAATGAATTCAAGCCAAGTTTATGCAATCTGTCCTAATAAATTAAGCCTTTAAGGCAAGGTATTGTTTTGGAAAATTTTCACTGCTCTAAGGCTTGTATAGCTTTCCTGAGGTGTGGTATCAAAAGTGCATGCAATGCTCCAGGGTCTGACCAAGGTTAACAAGTCAAGTCTATTCAATAATTATTTTGACAAACCATCCTTTTGAAAATCTTCACAACCGTCTCTGTGATAGGTTTTGGTAATACCATTCCACAATTCTATGAGGGAACTGGATAGGACCTGATGGAAACTTGCAGGGTTATGGGAAAAGAGCAGAGGAGTGTCATGAAGAGATTAATGTCTATAATATTATTGGAAATTGTTTTTTAAAATAGTTTTAGTGGTGTCTATGTGTGTGTGTCTTAGTTAGATTAAAACCAGCTAGTCTGGGTGCTTTGATGTATAGAAAGAAGCGGGTTTGAAATGGTAATTAGATAACCGTGGGGAAGTTTAGAAACATAGATGTTAAAGGTGTACATCTCTATTTGTTGAATGAAGCATTCAAGAGTGGGAGTAAAATCTTGCAACTAGCTGGGAGATGCCAAGCAATGTGTTTATATCACTAATAAAATTAGTGGGATGAAAATATTATTGTTAGGCGGTGTAACATTACAAGCCTGGTGATACAATGGGAAATTTACATTCAAAGGAAAAGCTAGGTATAAACAGAAAGGAGTTTGTGTGTAAGACAGAGGCATTTAAGATCTAACCAGCCTGAAAGCATACAACTGTGTCTGCAAAGGAACCAAATTGCAAGGAACCTCATTTTGAATTTGTACGGTCAAATGTGCTTTGCCTGGTGTCTGTTTAAAGTCTATGGGTTATTGTTGCCTTGGTGAAGATTTACTTGGGAGTGATTAATTTGGGGATTTGTTTAAAAGTTATAATGGTATTAATTTGTAGACATGTGTATGTGTTGAATTTTTTGTTGAATTAATAAATGTTTAATTTAGTTTTATATAAAAAAACCTTTTGAGGCTTGGTGGTTTTACTGCTGAATTCAGAGCTGCATCTCAAACATGCCATTTGAAAATATAGGTTATGACAGTTGTTCAAGTTTCCCTCTGGGATTTAAACAACTCAGCCTTTACCAACTGCTGTATCATAACAGGAATCGGACTAACTTGGGTAGCTCTATTCAAGATCTGGCACAGTCACAATGGATGTGAAGGAAATATTTTCTACTTGAGAGAAAGTCCAAAACTAGAGGTCATAAATGTAAGATAGTCGCTTGGTAAAACAGAACTTGAGTATTGCTGAAAACAACACATTTTTTGAAGAAGCTTTTTATCTTCATCTTCAGCTGGAATTTTGTATACAGTTCTGGTCATCATATTACAGGAAGGACATAATTGCTCCGGAGAGAATACAGAGGGGTTTTACAAGAATGTTGCCAGGGCTTGAAAATTGCAGCTATGAGGAAAGATTGGATAGATTAGGGTTGTTTTCCATAGAGCAGAGAAGGCTGAGGGAGTGATCTAATTGTGGTGTACAAAATTATGAGAGGCATAGATAGACAGGAAAGACTGTTTCCCCTGGCTGAGGGGTCAATTACCAGGGGACATAGATTTAAAGTGATTGGTGGAAGGATTAGAGGGGACATGAGGAATAGCTTTTTCATCTAGTGGGCGTCTGGAATCCACTGCCTAAATTGGTGGTTGAGGCTGAAATGCTCAACTCATTTAAAAGGTACCTGGGTCTGCACCAGAAATGCTGTAACCTGCAAGGCAATGGACCAGGTGCTGAAAAGTGGGATTAAAATTGAGTGGCTAGTTTCTTTTTTTCTCTTTTTTTGGCCAGCACAGACATGATAGGCTAAATGGCCTCCTTCTGCACCGTAACTTTTCTACGGCCCTATCACAGAGGTGAGGAACCTTCGGCCCATGGGCCAGATCCGACCCGTTGCTCGATTTCATCCAGCCTGCAGTAAGATTCCTAAAAATACAGACCTATGACAATAGCACCTTCAAAATAACATTTATCATCATCGTTACAAATTTGCATTGGATAAAAGCATCAGCTAAATTACTATAATATTATTTAATAATATAATATTCAAATTCAGCCATCGCGTTAAAACAACAGCTGAGTTGAACGTTTCTGTATTCTCTCTAAAAAAAAACGTTATTAAGTTGATTTTTGTGTGTGCATGGGGCCCGCAACTGATTTTGTCTATATATGAATGGCCTGTGATAAGAAAAAGGTTCCACATCCCTATTCTATGATCTTGCACACATCAGGACAACTCGCAAGAAATATCAAGGGGAAACCAGTGAATGTGGTGTATTTGGATTTTCTGCAGGCTTTCGATAAGACACCACACAAGAGATTACTAAACAAGATTAGAGCACATGGGACTGGGGGGTAATACACTGGTATGGATTGAGAATTGGTTCTTTATTCATTCATGGGATGCAGGCAACCATTTGTTCACCAGATTAATTTCTGGGATGGCAGGATTGAGGAGAGATTGGGTCGGCTAGGCCTGTATTTACTGGAGTACAGAAGAACGAGAGGCAATCTCATTGAAACATATAAAATTCTGACAGGGCTAGACAGACTGGATGCAGGGATGATGTTTCCTCTGGCTGGGGGGGTCCAGAACAAGGGGTCACAGTCTCAGGAATGACTCCTGCTCCTATTTTCTATATTTCTTTGTTTGTTGCCCATCCCTAAGTGCCCTTGAACTGAGTGGCTTGCTAGTGCAGTTAAGAGTCAACCACATTGCTGTGGATCTGGAGTCACATGTACGCCAGACCGGGTAAGGACGGCAGATTTCCTTCCCTAAAGGACATTAGTGAACCAGATGGGTTTTCCAGCAATCGATGATAGTCTCATGGTCACCATTACTGAGACTAGCTTTCAATTCCGGATTTTATTAATTGAATTCAAATTCCACCAGCTGCCATGGTGGGATTTGAACCCATATCCCCAGGGCATTCATCTGGGCCTCTCTATTACTAGTCCAGTGACATTAACACTGCGCCACCATCTCCTCGTTAACGGATGGAAAACAGAGAGTAGAAATAAACGGGTCATTCTCAGGTTGGCAGGCTGTAACTAATGGATCAATGCTTGGACCCTAGCTTTTCAGAATCTATATCAATGACTTGGATGTGGGGACCAAATGTAATATTTCCAAGTTTGCTAATGATACAAAACTAGGTGGGAATGTGAGTTGTGAGGAGGATGCAAAAAGGGTTCAAGGGGATTTAGACAGGCTAAGTGAGTGCACAGGAGCATGGCAGGTGGAATATAATGTGGAAAAATGTGAAGTTATCCACTTTGGTAGGGAAAACAGAAATGCAGAGTATTTCTTATTGGTGAGAGACTGGGAAATGTTGATGTCCAAAGGGACTGGGTGTCCTTGTTCATAAGGCGCTGAAAGCTAACATGCACATGCAGCAAACAATTAGAAAGGCAAATGGTATGTCGGCCTTCCCTGCAAGAGGATTTGAGTACAGGAGTAAAGATGTCTTGCGGCAATTGTATAGACCCTTGGCGAGATCACACCTGGAGTATTGTGTATAGTTTTGGTCTCATCCAAAGAAAGATATAATTGCCATAAAGGGAGTGCAACGAAGCATCACCAGACTCCTCGGATGGCGGGATTGTATTTGAGGAGAGAGTGAGGATGCTAGGCCTGTATTCTCTAAAGTTCAGAAGAATGAAAGGTGATCTCATTAAAACAGAAAATTCTTACAGGGCACGACAGGGTAAATGCAGCAAGGATGTTTCCCCTGACTGGAAGGTCTAGAACAAGGGGTCACAGTCTCAGGATACAGGGTAGGCCAGTTAGGATGGAGACAAGGAGGGTGATGAATATTTGGAATTCTCTACCCCAGAGGGCAGTGGAGGCTCAGTCATTGAGTATGTTCAAGACAGAGATTGACAGCTTTCTAGATATTAAGGACATCAAAGAATTTGGAAATAGTGTGAGAAAATGGCATTGAGGTAGATCATCAACCCTGATCTAGTTGAATAGTGCAGAGGGCTCAAGGGGCCAAATGGCTTACTCCTGCTCCTATTTCCTATGTTTCCATGTTCCTAAGATACAGCAGACCATCATGAATTGGGAGATATGCTCCGACAATTACTGGAGGGCTCCCCCCAAGCAGTCCAGACAGCAGAAACATTGCTTCAGTTCACTAATGGACCGCTCCACTCCAAATCCTCCACATCCTCGGTGATGGAAAGTTGTTATCAGTCATGTGAACAGTGGATTGCCCTTGTCACTGAGCAGCTATCCTCCGGTCTGGTGCAGTGGTTCAAAGGTGTCTGGGTCTGCTGACTGGCACAAGATGAAAGCATTGGGACTACTACCAGCACAGCGGGAATGCCTGTTCAAAAACCATCTGAATATCCAGGAAGTAAAACACTTTGCCTTTTCAGTACATCTTCCTATTAAGATGCAACACGTGCAATCAATGGCTCCCTGCACCATGGGGGAAGCCCACTATCCTGGCAGAGCCTTACGCTCATGCCTCCTGCTTCTCTCTGGTTATTGAGAAGGCAATGCAGTTCCCTCTCCTGGTGTACAGCACCTTGGTGACCTCCGAGATGGATGGTAAACTGAGGAAATCAGTGATATCGCTGGCTCCAGCCTGGAAAGATTCACTGGCATAGAAATTGAAGGCCATGGTGATCTTGACAGCTACTGGCAGTGCTGTCCTTATCCTGCTTCTGCAGGTCCGGGTCAAGGAGGTGGCACAGTTCTGTGGCCATCTACATGGTGAACTGTAACCCCTGCAGACACTGCTCATAGCTTAGGTGAGGGTTAAAGTGCACTATGAAGATATTAGGTGCGAAAGGCATCCTGGTGAGAGCCCTCCTTCGCACTCTCTCTGTGAGCAGCTTCTCCTTTCTGCTACCTCTGCTCCATCTCACAGTCATGCGATTGCACAAGAAGAACTACAACAATGGCCTCTATGAATAGGCGCAAGTGGTGCACTCAGAAGCCTTTCAAACCACACCAATCCTTCCAAAGATCCAGCACAGTCCCTTGTGATTGAAAAAAGCTTGTCAACTCCTCCAATAACACAGCAGTTCCACTACCTCTCAAGCAGCAAAAAATAAATCAAAAGCGTCTCATCCAAAAGTTGAACCTTTAAATAAAGCTAGTGGAGGTTCCCTCATGCAGATGAACTCTAGTGCAGCTGTGCTTGTTTAAGAGAGGGCTTAAACAGGAATGATGAGGTCTAAAATGGCAGGTCAGGTGCCAAATCAGCATTCATCGCTAACTGACTTCAGTGTACCCACTCCGAATGTTTTGGTGTACACACAGGGCGTCGCTCTATTATACTACAAAACAGGCTGAGTTGGAAGTCATTGGGAGACGAGCCCCTGCCTGTTTTTTTTGTCATCTGGCTCCTGTAGCACGGAAATTAGTGATGCTACAGAGCCAAATATTATGGCCATGTTCTTTGGGAACTGGGCTGACCGATCCTTTGTCCCCTTCACTGTCAGGGCTGACGGCCTGAAGGTGCTGGGGATATGGTTCGGAGGGACCGGGGCATGCGTTAGAAACTGGAAGGAGCGAGTGGCTATGGTGAAAAGGAAACTGGGCATGTGGGAGCGACGCTCCCTCTCCATTGCGGGTAAGAACCTGGTCATCAGGTGTGAGGTACTCTCGCTGTTGCTGTACGTGGCGCAGGTCTGGCCCATTCCAGACACCTGCGCGACGGCGATCACTCGAGCCATCTTCCGCTTTATCTGGAGGTCGAAAATGGATCGTGTCCGCAGGGACGCGATGTACAAGCCTCTAGATAAAGGGGGAAAAAACGTGCCCAACATCGCCCTCATACTGATGGCCACCTTTGTGTGCGGCTGCATCAAGCGGTGCGTAGACCCTCAGTACGCAAACACCAAGTGTCACTACGTGCTGAGGTTCTACCTGTCCCCGGTGTTGCGAAGGATGGGTCTGGCCACGCTGCCGCGGAACGCTCCAAGTAGTTGGACCGTGCCGTACCACCTGTCCCTGGTGGAAAAATTTATGCAGAAAAACACCTTTGATCACAAGTCCATCAGGCAGTGGTCAGCACGTAACGTCCTAGAGGCCCTGAGGGAAAAGGAGAGGGTGGACCCTGTGGGATGGTTCCCCGAGCAGACTGTCAAAGTCATTTGGCAGAATGCCTCATCGCCAGAACTTTCCAACAAGCACCAAGACGTAGCTTGGCTGGTGGTGAGAAAGGCCCTCCCCGTCAGATCCTTCCTACACGCCAGGAGTCTCACCCCCTCTGCACGTTGCCCTCGAGGTGGCTGTGGTGGGGAAGAGACTGTTGTTCACCTCCTTGTGGATTGTGCCTTTGCAAAGAAAGTCTGGAGAGAGATGCAGTGGTTGCTGTCGAGGTTCATCCCGAGCAGTTCTGTGACACAGGACTCTGTGCTCTATGGGCTGTTCCCAGGGACACACACCGAGACAAACATCGACTGCAGCTGGAGGATCATCAACTCGGTGAAAGACGCGCTTTGGTCTGCCCGAAACTTGTTGGTCTTCCAGCACAAAGAGTTGTCCCCGACCGATTGTTGCGGACTGGCACAATCCAAAGTCCAGGACTACGTGCTGAGGGACGCACTAAAGCTTGGGGCAGCTGCCGCAAAGGCGCAGTGGGGAAGGGTCGCTGTCTAAGACCTTTCTACCACAGCGCACCGAGAGACTGGGAACTGTTTAGAGCCCCTCGGGCTGTACAGATCAAAATGAAAGGCTGTAAATGATTGTAATATTGTTTGTACTGATGCACCTGGTGATACATTTTGTAAAAGTTTAACCTGGATTGTACCCTTGTAATGTTGTTTTTGAAATGGTTTTGAATGGGATTGAAGATATTTTATGAATAAAGTATATTTTTACAAAAAAAAAAAAAAAAAATTATGGCCATAAACAATAAGGAATGAAAAAAATCAGATTATGCATTAATAAGGCAAATTTTTAAAAAATACATATTAAATGCATCCTTTTTGGTGCCAATATTGAAAGGTAAATATAAACGGTTAGTCATACTAACCTTGAATCCAGCATTGATCTTTGCTATTTCATCATCAAGCTGTTGTTTAAAGCTATTACGAAGAACGTCAATTCTCTGCAAAAATTAAAGCAAGCTAGTTAATACAATGAGCTACAGTATATTGTCCAATAGGATGACTTCAAAGACTGTACTTTCCCTTTATTGCATGTGACACCAAATATAAATACAGAATCTTACATAAGTATTTTTCCCTCTGTTCAAGTTTTATAAAAATTAAAGTACACTGCCTCAACATAGAGCCACATATTCACAACAGCTGAGAAATAATCACTACAGTGGATGCAAAACAGTTCAGCCAGCAAATGCCAGGACAAAACATGTTCACCTCTATTGTCAAGAGTTTATGTAGTTAGCAGTGGCAGTGCTGTCAGAGGCACAGGCCAACTATACCTCATTTTGTAGTGAACACTAGAACCACCATTTTTTTTAATTTGTTCATGGGATGTGGGCGTCACTGGCTAGGCCAGCATTTATTGCCTATCCCTTGAGAAGGTGGTCGTGAGCTGCCTTCTTGAATCGCCACAATCTATGTGGTGTAGGTACACTCACAATGCTGTTAGGGAGGGAGTTCCAAGATTTTGACCCAGCAACATTGAAGGAACGGCAATATATTTCCAAGTCAGGATGGTGAGTGACTTGGGGGGGAGCTCCCAGATGGTGTTGTTCCCATGTGTCTGCTGCCTTTGTCCTTCTAGGTTGGTAGCGGTCGTGGCTTTGGAAGGTGTTGTCTAACGAGCCTTGGTGAGTTTCTGCAGTGCATCTTATAGATGGTATACACTGCTGTCACTGTTCGTCAGTGGTGGAGGGAATGAATATTTGTGGATGAGGTGCCAATCAAGCAGGCTTTGTCCTGGATGGTGTCAGGCTTCTTGGGTGTTGTTGAAGTTGCACTCATCCAGGCAAGTGGAGAGTATTCCATCACACTCCTGACTTGTGCCTTGTAGATGGTGGATATGCTTTGGGGAGTAAGGAGGTGAGTTCCTTGCCACAGGATTCCTCGTCTTTGACCTGCGTTTGTAGCCACAGTATTTATATGGCTAGTCCAATTCAGTTTCTGGTCAATGGTAACCCCAAGGTTATTGATAGTGGGGGATTTAGCGATGGTAATGCCACTGAATGTCAAGGGGCGATCGTTAGATTCTCTCTTGTTGGCAATGGTCACTGTCTGGCACTTGTGTGGCATGAATGTTACTTGCTACTTGTCAGCCCAAGTCTGGATATTGTCCAGGTCTTGTTGCATTTGGACATGGACTGCTTCAGTACCTGAGGAATCATGAATGGTGCTGAACATTGTGCAATCATCAGCAAACATCCCCACTTCTGACCTGTCATGAGAGTATAATCATTTCCATAATATTTTTATGGTTTATTGTAAAGTAGGTTTATGGGGGTAGTAGTTGGGTCTGTCTGTGGGTGATTTAATTACATTTGGAGTCAAGTAGACTGCAGGCTTTGACTAATCAAAAGAAGATAGGTGCTTGACATGCTAATGAGTAAACATGGATGCTGGCTTAGCATGTAAAGGGTGAAGGGAATTTCCATTGTTAGATAAATGAAGGGAGATTTGGATTTAAAAGGGATCTCAGTCTGTTTATAAGCTGCCCAGATAAACAAGACTGAGGAATGGGTTTATTTTTCCCAAAGGTTACTGACAATAAATAGCAGCAACATGAAAGTTTTTATATTGTGAGGAAGATACAATTTCAAAGACATATGAAACAATAGAATTTACATACTCGGAAGAGAGAAACATATATAAAGGAGATTGAGGCTGTGTGTCAGGAGAAGGCATTGTGGGATCTAACAGAGGTGTGTGAAGTAGCCTTAATGAAGCCTCCAGTATTTGTACATAAGTCCGCTGTCTACCAAAACTGAAGCTGGAAAAAGCCATTTGGAATTCCACTGTCCAGGGTGTTGTGTTAATTTGCTGGATCTGTTTTAAAATCTGAAATCTATTTTTGGACTGTTTCCTTAAAAAGGGGCGTAACTGGTTGTCAGGTTAATTGAGAATTTTAGGAGTTATTATGGTAGTAATTTGTAGTCTTGTGTATGTGCATGAAATCTTTTCTTTTGTTAAATATTTCAATTTAATTTTTTTAAATCTCAAAGTTTTGATGGACTTATTACTTCTGAATTCAGTGCATGCATCTCAAAATAAACACAAATTGCAAAACCATTCTGATAGCGTAATCAAGTTTCCTTCATGAGTTTGGTCCGCCTGGCACACATCATTTGCCACATCATAACAGACCTTGTGATGGAAGCAGCTGAAGATGGTTTAGCCTAGGACACTACCCTGAGGAACTCCTGTAGTAATGTCCTGGGATTGAGATAATTGACCTCCAACAACCACACCTTTGTGTTAGGTATGTCTATAACCAGCAGGGAGTTTTCCCCGATTCCCATTGACTCCAGTTTTGCTAGGGCTCCTTGATGCTACACTCGGTAAAATGCTTCAATTATGTCAAGGGCAGTCACTCTCACCCCACCTCAGGAGTTCAGCTCCTTTGTCCATGTTGGAACCAATGCTGTAATGAGGTCAGGAGCTGCGTGGGCCAGGCGGAACCCAAACAGAGCATTGGTGAGCAGGTTATTGCTTAGCAGGTGCTGCTTGATAGCACTGTTGATGACCCTTTCCATCACTTTACTGATGATCCAGAGCAGACTGATGGAGCGATAATTGGTCAGGTTAGATTTGTCCTGCTTTGTGTGTACAGGACACACTTGGGAAATTTCCCACATTCCCGGGTCGATGCCTGTGTTGGAGGTGTACTGGAACAGCTTGGCTAGGGGCATGGCAAGTTTTGGACCACAAGTCTTCAGTACCATTGCCGGAATATTGTTAGTTCCCATTGCCTTTGCAGTATCCAATGCCTTCAGCCGTTTCATGATATCACGCGGAGTGAATCAAATTTGCTAAAGACTGGCATCTGTAATGCTGGGGACCTCCAGAGGAGGCCAATATGGATCATCCACTCAGCACTTCTGGCTGAAGATTGTTGCAAATGCTTCAGCTTTACCTTGTGCATTGATGTGCTGGGCTCCCCCATCATTGAGGATGGGGATATTTGTGCAGCCGCCTCCTCCAGTGAGTTGTTTAATTGTCCATTCATGACTGGATGTAGCAGGACTGCAGAGCTTAGATTTGATCTGTTGGTTGAGGAAACGCTTAGCTCTATCACTTGCTAATTATGCTGTTTGGCTAATTTGGCAATTAGTCCTGTGTTGGAGCTTCACTAGGTTGATACCTCATTTTTAGCTATGCCTGGTGCTGCTCCTGGCATGCCCTCCTGCACTCTTCATTGAACCAGGGTGATCCTCTAGCTTGGTGGCAATGGTAGAGTGGGGATATGCCGGGCCATGAGGTTACATATTGTGGTCGAGTACAATTCTGCTGATGATGATGGCTTACAGCGCCTCATGGATGTCCAGTCTTGAGTTGCTAGATCTGTTTGAAATCTACCCATTTAGTACAGTGGTAGTGCTACACATGATGGAGGGTACCCTCAATGTGAAGATAGGACTTTGTATCCACAAGGGCTGTGGCCGTCAGTCCTACTGATACTTCCATGGACAGATGCACCTGCGGCAGGCAGATTGGTGAGGATAAGGTCAAGTATGTTTTTCCCTATTGTTGGTTCCCTCACCATCTGCTGCAGACTCAATCTAGCAGCTATGTCCTTTAAGACTCAGTCAGCTTGGTCAGTTGTGGTGCTACTGAGCCACTCTTGGTGATGGATATTGAAGTCCCCCACCTAGAGTACATTCTGCTCCCTTGCCACCCTCAGTGCTTCCTCCAAGTGGTGTTCAAAACGGAGGAGCACTGATTCGTCAGCTGAGGGGGTCAGTGTATGGTAATCAGCAGGAGGTTTCCTTGCCCACCTTTGACCTGATGCCATGAGACTTCATGGAGTCCGGAGTCGATGTTGTGGGCTCCCAAGGCAACCTCCTCCCCAGTGCATTCCACTGTGCCGCCACCTCTGCTGGGTTTAGGATAGGACACACCCAGGGATGGTGATGGCGGTGTCTGGGACATTATCTGTAATGTATGACTCCGTGAGCATGACTATGTCAGGCTGTTGCTTGACTAGTCTGTGAGACAGCTCCCCCAATTTTCACACAAGCCTCCAGACTTTATTATGAAGGACCTTGCAAGGTCAACAGCGCCAAGTTAGCAATTTTGTTTCTGGTGCCTAGGTCGATGCCAGGTTGTCCGTCTGATTTCATTCCTTTTTATTGGGTTTTTAGCAGTTTAATTCAACTGAGTGGCTTGTTAGGCCATTCCGGAGGGCATTTTCGAGCCAACCACATTGCAGACCAAGTAGAGATGGCAGATTTCCTCCCTAAAGGACATTAGTGAGTCAGATGCATTTTTACAACAATGATTTCATGGTCATCATTAGACTTTTAATTCCAGATTTTTATTGAATTCAATGCCACCATCTGCCATGGTGGAATTCAAACCCGGGTCCCCACAGCATTACCCTGGGTCTCTGGATTATTAGTCCAGTGACAATACCACTACGTCACTGCCTCCCCCATTACTTTGCAATAGTAAAGTAAATGGAATAAAGAGCTCCTTTCCCCACTTTCACATATCATCATCTTTATGGTCTAAGAAACAGAGCCAATTTTGACAAGTGATGGACAATTTTATGCTATGGACCTATGCCCACTATTAACTGGGATAAAACTTCACACAAGCCTCTTGGAAACAACAAAAAAAAGAGAACTGCATACCATTAGTATTTTTACACAAGACCCAGAGGGTGAAATCAGTGTACTAATACATGAATAGGACGGAATAGAGGGATACGGACCCCGGAAGTGTAAAATGTTTTAGTTGACGGGCAATATGATCGGCGCAGGCTTGGAGGGCCGAAGGGCCTGTTCCTGTGCTGTACTTTTCTTTGTTCTTTATCCACTGCACTACTCCAGTTTACTGCCAACCCCCACCCCAACATCCCACACTTTTAAACCCAAAACAATCTTGGTACAAGATTAAAAATTAAAAACAACCATCTGAAAAGAGCAGATTTTTCAATTTAAATTATTGATCTACATTGTCCTTGAAGATTCAAACTGTTTTATATAAATATGTATGCACAAGCAGATGTCTGAAGAATTGCGTTTATGCTGCAACAACTTTACCAAAATACAAACAAAAAGGATTTTTTGGAATGATGCTGGTGTCCAATGCAGTTTGATGAGATCAGTTACTGTAAAAAGGTACTTCTTTCCTTTTAGTGAAATAATAATATAAAAACGGGATGTTTACCAATTCATGGGCTCTTCTGTTGATCAAGATTTCATACCGTAACAACCCCATCACAACAAGGTTTCAGCCCTTAACTCCAATCGCCCAGAGAATCACACCCCCAAATTGAGATTTTTCAGCAACATTCCCACCACCATTGAGAAAGCTATCTCTCAACACCTTGCTTCACACAGTGAGCAAGATTTAGGCTCACATACTCCTCCCGATACACACTAAACTTCATTTTGTCTCAATACCCTATCCACTGAGCAAGTTTTCAGTCCTCAAACCCCTGCACCCCAAAACTGAATAACTCAGCAGTTGTCCCTTGTAGGCTAACACTGCATCATTTAATTTTCCCTCTTACAGCAACATCCTCCATCCCATTTCCCAACCACAACATTCCCTACTCTCCAATGGGTGTACGTTGCTTTCTGGCTGGCTGGCTGTTCAATATCTCAATCTTCTGCCAATTTGAATTCCCCTTACTTGGCATTCTCATCCTCTCTCCTTCCCTTTCCATTTCTCACCAGCCGCCCTCCACTGTCTTCTCCCTCACTTTCTCCCAATCCCCTTCCCATCACCTATTCCTCCTTCATTCCTATTTTCCTCCTCCTCCATTACTTCCACTATCAACCTCCTTTCGCCCTCACTTAACTTGAAACATTTGAATTAAATTGACAGTTGTATGGAACATTGCATAAGATTGATGAATTTTTAAAAAATAATAATTTTGAGGAATAAATGCCGGAAGACTGCCAAAAAAAAAATTATCTCAGTGATAATCATTTTAATTTGAAAGATTTAGCAAGATGGCAAACTTTACTAATTCTTATAATTTACTACCTGACAATATTTGCTTCATGCTACAATAGCACACACACACCTAACACAATAAAGGCTGAATATAAGATTTGAAATGACATTGGTTTTGTAAATTATATGGTGCTGCTCCCCCAGTGCTGAACATGGTAAATGAGTTAAGCAAAGTAATATTTTAAATTATTACTACACTTCTTCTGCTACAGAGAATATTTTTAAATATTCCAAAAAAATTGTTTTCGTTCATCCTTATTTGCCTCGCACCTGATCAGATTTTCTGGTTTACAGATACCACGTTGCATACAAACCATTAGAATATACATCTGATGCAATTAGCCACCAGCATCTCTCTTTTTCCCTCCCTACCCAAGAAGCAGCATTATCTATGCTCTGATGGAGAACTTTGTTACCTATATACAGAAATAACTTCATAAATATGCAGGTGCAAAAATGTTCCAGGCCTGGAATATCCACAAGGGCTCTTTAGAAGCTTGATGGGAAACTCAGAAATAGTCTTAAGTGACCATTTGTGCCATTTCTCTGGTATTTCCACCCGAATTATAGTCGGAAATCCTATCCATCCTAGCATGCTTTATAAATGAAAGGTTCTCTCAAGTTGATTGGACTGAATTTTCTGGCTGACGCGCGGGTGGCGGAGCCCACACATCAGCGCTTAAAATATCGTGCGCTGACGTCGCGCGAGCGTCCCAATGTCAGTGCGCGGCATCGCGATGTTTAGGTCGGCGGGCACGCTATGCAGCGCGACGTGTGCCCGCCATTAACTAAAGGCCTTGTTAAAGCCATTAAGTCAGCAATTGACGAGGATTTTGAGGAGCCCGTGCGAACTTCGGCTCGGAGCACAGGCCCAATGGGCAGGCGGGTATGTGATTTTTTAACAAACCTCATCCACTGGGGCGGGATGAGGTTTAATTTCGGCTTTAAAAATGTTTAATAAAGTTTTTGTGGACTTTATTAACATGTCCCATCTTGTGTGACATTTTCACATGAGGGGGACATGTTAATGATTTTTTAATTTTTCAACTTTCACGACCTTTCAGTGATCCCCCTGAGGCACCACATAGCCTCAGGGAGATGTGCACTCTTTCGCGCACTCTCGCAATTGGGGAATCTGCCCCCCCCCCCCACCCCAAACCCACCCACACAGGGAGCGCATAGCCCTTCCCATCGGGCGTCACGCTGGGTGGGCCTTAATTGGCCAGCCCACGTAAAATGGCGGTGGGGCCCGTTTTGGCGGCAGTGATCGGCTGCTCGCCCACTGCCGAGTCGGTCAGGCCCGCCCGCCCGTCAAGGGCAAAATTCAGCCCATTATTACTAGTAGGAAACAATTCATTTAGTCAGTGTGCACATCTCCGTCGAATACAAAAGGCACTTTTATCACCCCACTTAATATAACTTGGTTCATCATTTTCTCTTTCCCCCACCCAGTGATTCAATGGGGAGAATCTAAATATCATCACTCATTGCACCAGATGTTGTCGCTAAATTCTCAAAATTTGCCTTAAAATGAATTTTGGAATGCTATATGTCATCAGATGTTAAGAACTATTTCCTATTAAGTCATGCTGATTTTTTACACACATGCAGTAGCAAATAATGTGTACCAATAGAAACAAGTATTGTTTTTTCTTACACAGTAAAAGAATTCAACAGCAGAACTGTATAGTCATTGTTATGACCTTGGTCAAGGCCAGTAACTTTTTTTTTTAAATTGGAAATCTCAATTATTTACTAAAAGAATGAAGCCACAAGATTCCACGGTTTAAAGAAAAGAATGTTTACTATACAAGGGTTAAACAAACCAAACACTAAATACTATCTTGAGGTAAACACTTATACGCTAAAACCCAGATTCAACATAAGTAAACATGAATTAACAGGCTAATTGGGATCGATTATGAACTATAAATTACACATTAAATGGCATATACAACTAAGACAGATCTTACAAATTGGCTCGACAGTCCACTCAGCATATATGTCAACAATCTCAGTCACAAAGTATTTCAAAACTCTGTCTTTCTCACAAAGAGTTTCAGCTCCTCTTCTTCTAGGATTTAGTCTGATCCGCAGCCGACAACAGCACACAGTCAACACAGGCACGGTTTTCACCAAAAATGGCATGTCTGCAGAACCTCAACTCTGTCTACGATGGATGTCTGGCTGCGTAGATCCACCAATGTTATCTTCAAGTAACAGAAACAGCTGTAGCAGCTGTATATTTGGCTATTCTCAGTTTCTGGATAGCCTCTATCTTCTTCAGCCTGCCTGTAACACACCACTGGGATCATCATCTGAGCTCTGCTGGTTCTCAGTTTTTTGGTATGATTTCAACCAGTTTCAGTCTCTGCAGAAATTTTGGTTTCCAATCTCAGTTTCAATCTTAGTTTCCTTAGAAACTGTAAGGATCAATTTCCTTTCCCAATTTCCCTTTACAATTAGGATCTGTCTCAACAATACAAGCTTTGAAACCACAGATTCCATCATATCAAAAGGTAATCAATAAATTGAACCATATCAAACTGAGAACTATTATTTCACTTCATATACGTACATTGCATTAATCCTGTTGGTTTGGAATAAAATTGTTTTAGTCAACAAGAACACAAAGATTTGGTAGCAAATTGACTGAGAAACTGAACATTTATTGCGAAAGCCCAAATTCTATGCATCAGCATATCTGTTTTAGCTCAATAGTTAATTCATGAATCTACCTACTAATGTTTAAAATGAAGACTGCAGCATGATTTATGGTGAAACCAACTTCTTACCTTCACCCCATAAACACAAAATATAGTAAAATTTCATAACAGCCTAACAAAGGAAATTAATTTAATTATTACCTGTAGGTACATATCTCGGAGATAAGAATTGTGGTCATTAATCCTATTATAGAGGTCTGAGGATTCCTGCTCCAGTTTCATTTCATAGTCTGCTTTTAGGAGCTGTGTTTTGGATTCTAAACTTCTCTTAAGTATGGTAATTTCCTGAATAAGACACAAAATATTAAACATATTACAGTAATCCTTTATTGCATGAATGTAATATGATGTACAGAAAAAAGAGGTTTATGACAAGTGTCAGGGACAGAATACAAAAGAATACCAGGTGGATTACACAGCACAGGTAGAAACTGGAAAAAGGATACTAGGAGAGAGTAAGAGAAAAGATTAGCAAATAGCATAAAATGGTTCCCAAATAGGTATAGATCATGGCCCAGATACTGATCTGTCTTCACAAAGAAGGGGATATGCCAGAGTGTAGGACCAGAGAGTAAAAATATTGGATTGGAAAAAGATAGATAGAAAAGAGATGCAAAATAGGATGGCATCAAATGTAGTATGTTATCCTAGGATGCATCCTAGGGTGCACTGCGAAGGTAAAGATGAGACAGCACAAGCTACAACCACAATCTTTCAATCCTCCTTGGGTACTCGAGAGGACTGGATGATTGCAAATGTTACAACCCTCTTCCAAATAGAAGAGAGGGATAAACTTGGTAACTACAGACTAATCAGTCTACCATCAGATATGCTAAAACTGCTAGGAACCATTATAAAGTAAAAATTAATTCACACTTACAGGCTATGAGCAGAATTTTGCTGTCAGCGAGCAAGGGGCAGGGCCCGCTTGCCGACGCGGGATGACATCGGGCGGAACACCCAACGTCATCCCGCCCCCATTTAAATTTTCAGGAAGGCGGTGGGTGGGGGGGGGCTGTGCACCCGCCGATCTGTCAATGGCCAATTGAAGCCATTGACAGGATCATTTAAACAATTAAAGGACTTGCCCGTCCAACCTTAAGGTTGGCGGGCAGGCCAGGAGCCCCGGCGGCAAATAGGAAAAACATGAAACCTCATCCACCGGCGGGATGAGGTTTCATGCAGGGTTCTAAAAAGTTTAATAAAGTTTTACTGTAATTTATGAACATGTCACATGAGGGGGACATGTTAGGGATTTTTTTTTTCTATTTTTAATCTTTTTAAAAATGGAAGCGATCTCCCTGAGGCAGCACTTTGCCTCAGGGAGCTGTGAGCTCTTCCGTGCGCATGCGCAAAAGAGCGCACTCTCGTTTTTGGGGAATTTCCACCCCCGCCCCCCGCACGCACAGAAAGTGCATAGTGCTTCCTGCCGGACGTCACACTGGGCAGGCCTTAATTGGCCCGCCCACGTAAAATGGCGGCGGGGCCCGCTTCTCTGGCGGGGATCATCTCCCCGCCCACCAGAGATTGGGTCGGGCCCGCCCGTCCGGCAGGCAGAAAATTCTGCCCTATGGGTTAATGATGATTAATAAGTACAGATTTTAAAAGTCAAATCAATCTGATTGAGTTCTTTGATAAATTTATACAAAGGGTGATCAAGGTAGCCCAGTAACTTGGTGAGTTTTTTAAATCTCTAAGTTAGAAAACTATAACTTATTATATTTGCTAAATTAATTACTTAAATTAGATATATTAACTAATAAATTAAGCTAAAATAATTGTGTTAAATTTTTTTAAATGATAATTCACTAAATAAATAAATAAGGTTAGGCAGACATGGTAGAGCAGGTGGCATGCTGTAACTGCAGCACATGGGAGTTTATAGAGGGCACTGCTATCAGGGACAACTGTATCTGTGCTAAGTCTCTCCAGCTTGAAGAACTTGGGCTCAGAGTTGTTGAGCTGGAGTCTGAGTAGCAAATATCAGGGAAGGGGAGAGTTACTAAAACATTTTGCTACCTCTGTGGAGGAGAACAAGGACTGCATGTCTGTTGGGCAAACTGACCATATCAGCATGGTGCAGGAGGTTATTCAAGTGGGACAGTGGAAAAGAATGTGGCAATAATAGGGGACAGTACAGTTAGGGGAATAGATAATCTTTGTTGCAGCTGCGACCAGGAGTTCTATAGGTTGTGTTGCCTGCCTGGTGCGAGAGTTAAAGACATTCCTTCATGGTTGAAGAAGAGCTTGGAAGGGAGGGGAAGGATCCAGTTGTCTAGTCCATGAAGGAACGAACGCTGTAGTTAGAACTAAAAATGATGTTCTGCTGAGATAGTTTGAGGAGTTAAAGAGTCCAAATTAAAAAGCACACCCCAGAAATAATAATTTCTGGATTTCTACGTGAGCCACGAACCAACTGACAAAGAGATAAACAGATTAGATTAAATGCGTGGCTGAAAAAGTGATGTAAGAAACTGGGCCCCTGGCACCAGTATTGGGTAAAGAGGTAACTTTCTGTTGAGACAAGCTCCACTTAAATGAGGCAGGAACCAGTGTCCTGGTGAATGGTTCTATGGTAGTAGACAGGACTTTAAACTAATAAACCGGGAGGTGGAGAGAATTCAGGAAAAGGAAAATGTCAAGGCTCTGGGGCAGTGCAGTATTTTGGATAAAATTAAGCACAGTGGGTCAGGAAGGGACAGTGGGTGTAAGAAAGGTAATAAGACATTAGTGAAGGTGATATCAGAGAAAATGAGAAAAAAGGTCAATGTATCAAAGGTCAAAGATCAAGTATCTGAACATGTAAAACATCTGCAACAAATTAGATGAATTAATAGCAGGTGGTTTTATGATCTCCGTACAGATTGATAACTTTTAAAGAGAAATTCGAACTTCGAGTTAACAATGGAAGGAATAACACATCAAGATTAAATATTTTAAAATTTTTACTGTATCAAACGGCTGTCAACACTATTGACTAAACACCATTTTCTTTTGTAGGCAACTTATAATCTACAGAAATAAACGGTTCGTTTATATTTATCATGCATTGCACTCTCCACAGAATTATAGTTATCATAAATGATTCACAGGTGCTCCCAGCTTCCAATGGGTTGCTTCCCATTGACTTTCCCAATCGGGTAGCCTCTAATCCCAGGCTCACTCTCACTGTGTAGCCCACCTTTCTGGGACTTTGACTCATTCTCTACTCATCATGGACTTAGAAACTACTGTCATTGTCCCTCTAGCTTCAAGCTAGGCAAGTTTTCTAGCTTCCTTTAATTTCTCATAAACTCAGTTTTCAATCTGAGGGCAAGCTCCCGCTCATGTTGTGTGTGGTGGATGAGACTGTCCGCATTTTTTCTCCGTATGGTGCAGGCTTGGCTGGTTCCATCTCTAGCTCTCTACTTCTCAGTTGGCTACAGACCACACAAGACAAAACTGCAACTGCTGTCTGTCTGTGATATCCCTGTATTTAAAGAGAAATCTGTAACATGATCTCAAAATGGATTCCTCTACCCTCTTTCACATGGCAAACGCGTTAGCTTTGTAACTACGTTGATATGTTAATTAGTTTTGATCCCAACACGTTGTAGTCATAGAAATAAAGAGATAGTTTACAGCACAACTGTTTACAACTTAGTATCCATCTATTGCATCTTTCTGGGACTTTGACTCATTCTCTACTCATCATGGACTTAGAAACTGCTGTCATTGTCCCTCGGCATAAAAACCTTGCGCCTCCTTCTCAATAAAACAATCTGAGTCTTCCTCAGGTCTCAAAAAATTAAACCACCCAGGCTTACTGTAAGGCACAGGTCACATGACCCCTTTCATTCATCCATTTACAGTTGCAAAATATTACTACCTTATAAACCAAAATATCTAATTCTAAAACAAAGTAAACTTATAAACCTCACAATTGTCACATTAGAAATTAGTAGGTTTGATCTATATCCATTACCGAGATGTGGTTGCCAAGTGGCCAAGGTTGGGAACTAAATATTCCAGGATATCTAACTTTTAGAATAGTCAAAATGGAAAATAGGTGTGGTAGTCCAGATAATAAAGGATGGATTAAAGTTAATAGCTCAGCAATTCAAGAAGTAGAATCAGTTTGGGTGAAGCTAAGAAACAACAGAAATCAGAAAATATTGGTGAGGGTTTTTTAGGCCCCCTAACAGTAGTTGTTGTGTATGGCAGAGTATTAATCAGAAAATTGGAGGCACATGGAATATGTGGGACTTTAATCTTTATATACACTGGGCAAACCAAATTTGCAGTAATAATGTGGAGGAGTTAGTCATGGAATATATACAAGGTAGTTTTCTAGATCAGTATGTCAAGGAACCAACTAAGGAACAGGCTAATTTGGTGGCATCATGCTGGAGTTGGCGGAAATGGCAGAGGATGATCCTTTGAATTTATTTCCGCCAACTCCAGCATGATGCCACCACCAAACACATCTTCCCTTCACCCCCCATGGCGGCATTCCGTAGGGACCGTTCCCTCTGGGACACCCTGGTCCACTCCTCCATCACCCCCTACTCCTCAACCCCCACCTATGGCACCTCCCCGTGCCCACGCAGAAGTTGCAATACCTGCCCCTTCACTTCCTCTCTCCTCACCGTCCAAGGGCCCAAACACTCCTTTCAAGTGAAGCAGCATTTCACTTGCATTTCCCCTAACTTAGTCTACTACATTCGTTGCTCCCAATGCGGTCTCCTCTACTTTGGAGGGACCAAACGCAAACTGGGCGACCGCTTTGCAGAACACCTGCGGTCTGTCCGCAAGAAAGACCCAAACCTCCCTGTCGCTTGCCATTTTTACACTCCACCCTGCTCTCTTGCCCACATGTCTGTCCTTGGCTTGCTGCATTGTTCCAGTGAAGCCCAAACGCAAACTGGAGGAACAGCACCTCATCTTCCGACTAGGCACTTTACAGCCTTCCGGGCTGAATATTGAATTCAACAACTTTAGATCTTAAACTCCCTCCCCCATCCCCACCCCGTTTCTTCCCCCTCCCTTTTGTTTTTTTCAATAATTTATATAGATTTTTCTTTTCCCAACTATTTCCATTATTTTAAAATCTACAACTAATACCTTGTCAGTCTTTCCACCCCACCCCCACTAGAGCTGTACCTTGAGTGTCCTACCATCCATTCTTAATTAGCACATTTTCTTAGATAATATCACCACCTTCAACACCTCTTTGATCCTTTTGTCTGTGACATCTTTTGATTATCTGCTCCTATCACTGCTTGCTTGTCCCTACAACCGCCCCACCCTCAACTTCTCTCTCCACCCACCCCTCCCCCCGCCCACCTTAAACCAGCTTATATTTCACCCCTCTCCTAACTATACTCAGTTCTGTTGAAGGGTCATGAGGACTCGAAACATCGACTCTTTTCTTCTCCGCCGATGCTGCAAGACCTGCTGAGTTTTTCCAGGTAATTCTGTTTTTGACTTGCATTTATATATACCTTTAACATAATAAAATACCCCAAGGCTATTTACAAGCATTATCAAACAAAAGCTAATAGTGCAGGAAGGTGTAGATGAGATAGATCAGGTGTGATCTTACTGAATGGCGGAGCAAGCTCAAACCGATGATTGGCCTATTCCTGCTTACATTTCTTTTGCTATATTCCAATACTGTTGGTCATTAAATTGCACCAATCAATGAATAATTACTAGCTTTGTGGCACAATCTTACTCTCATTCAACTGTGTAATTCTCTCCATTCCCAAATTTGTGAATTATCTGAACACAATTTAAATACACCCAAATATACAAACAAAACCAGAGATCTCCATCATTTATGATCACTTCTATATGCTCAAATCTCCCCAATCTAGCAAAGACTTTTGCACTCCACTGCATACTTTCTTCTAATTCTTGCTAAAATTAATTTGTACTACTTAATGAACAAATCTACTGTCCACCATTTTGAGTGATCACCTTCTTCAACCACTGGCAATCAAAATCTGTTTAATGACAAATGATACAAACACTATGGAAAACAAATTGGACATATTTTGAGGGTGCAATAGTATCAAGATCATATTTCATCTGAGAACCCTCTATCTTGTGGCATTCCTCTATTAGTGAAGGCAAGGACTCCATGCTTTTTTAAAAACAGCCTTCACAGCTTGCGCTGCCACCTTCAGAGAGAGTGCAAGTGTACATACACCACCAATAACACTCACCCCTACTCCCAAGTTTCTTTGCTCCTATATAACAAGATTACAGAATTGTTACAGCACAGGAGCCATTCAGCCCATTGCAGCTGTGTCAGCTCGGCATAGGGGCAATTTACCTAGTACCACTTGTTAGGGACAGGAGAGAGAGGTTCTGAACTTCTTTATTCCCTCCTGTCTTTCTCCCCCTCTGTACGCAGAGGTGTTTTAAAATTATTCTTGAAATACGCTATGGCATGTTTCCCCAGTCCCTCAGTTTGTGTGATCCAATTTAAAATTAATTCACAGCAAACGCATGGTAGGATTAACTCAGAAGGTTAGTTTATTCATTCAACTGGGACAAGGGATTGAGGAGCATTCGCAACCACACACACACACACACACACACACACACACACACACACACAGTAAGGGAGGGATAGAAAAGAAGATTTACAACTATGGGCAACAACAGTAAAAGAACCACAGAAATGAATATTAGTTCATGTGATTTCCAGAGTCCAAGAAGTCAAAGTCCATAGTGGAACTCAGTTCAGATGGGTTCCTGGTTGGAGACAGCCTCTGAACATTCTCCAGCACCCTATACACCTGCAGATTCCTGCTGGTGGAGGCCATCCTTAAATGCAAGCAGCTTTTTCTTAGCTATTCCAACCATTATGGATTCTACATTCCCTACCACCCCGCCCCCAAACCTGTCGTGGTTCCCTGCATTTCTACAGATTCCTGCAGGCTTTCGCCGGCCTTCTCGGGCTCTTTTCTTTCACTAGCTAACACTTGACTGCCAGCCAAATCGTTTCCGAGTAGGAAATCTATCCCTGCTACCAGAAGCTCAGGGACAATTCCTACCGTCATTGGGCCTGAGATGAGGTCATAGTGCAGATGGACCCGATGGAGAGGGAGAGACATGTATCCTCCTCTTATTCCACCGAGCAGTGTCTTGGCCTTCAGGGAGGACTCGGGGATTAGCTTATGTTTCCATCCAAATTAAGGACCGAGTGGTGCCTGTATTCCTGAGCAGTACAACGGACTTGCTCACATCCTGGGATGGGTACGGGATGCTGATCCTGGAAGGACAAAACTCTGAAAACTTTTTGTGAGTTTGTCCGGCTCAGCCACACATAGGGCCATGCCGTCAGGGGGGTTAGTTTCTGTGAGTGTTGCTGCCTGCTCTGCTGCTCTACCTACTAGGGTATCCTTCTGGAGCCCTATAAGACCCACAGGCTTCCCTTTTAACCTCCAGCATTCAGGTCTGGAGTGTCCCATTTTGCTACAGTGGGACCACACTGGTCTCCAGGTGTTCTCTTTTCGTGCTTGGGGAGGGTTTCTCATTCCCCCATTTCTACTTTCCTTTCTGGTTGTAGCCCCGTTTTTATCCATAATGCCTTTCTTATCTTTCCAATAGTTTTGCAGGGTGGGGACGATGGTGGGTGTTTTGGAAAGGGTCTGCCTGAGTTGTCGGGCCTATGGGTGAAGTCGTAGCTGTCTGCTGTAACAACTGCATCTGTGGCTGTGAGGGTTCTCTGTTCCTCCAAGTGCGTTCTTAAGCTGGGGGTAAGCAGTTTTAAAATTTCTTCAGCAATATCAAGTTGCACAATCCCCCATAGGTGCGCTATATTTTTAAAGAGCAGACCCACCAGTCAAATGTGATTAGCTTCAGCCATTCAAACTCTATGTAGGTCTGCATGGGTTTCTTACGAGTGTTCCAGAATTGCTAGCGATATGCTTCCAGGAATAACTCACAGGCACTAAGGATAGCAGCCTTGGTCGGTTCATAATTAGTGAATATGTCAGGAGTCAGCATGGAATAGACCTCTTGGGCCCACCCTGACAGCAGCCCTTGAATCAAAAAGATCCAGGTATCTTTTCTTCTCCACCGATGCTGCCAGACCTGCTGAGTTTTTCCAGGTAATCCTGTTTTTGTTTTGGATTTCCAGCATCCGCAGTAGTTTTTTGTTTTTATCCAGGTATCTGATGGCCATTTTAGCTGTCCTGCTACTTTCCCAAAAGTGACAAAAAAGGATTTCACATCACATCACTATGAAAACGATCCAAAAGGCTTGAAACATAGGGTCATGCGAGGCGACCCGTTAATGAATTAATTGCAGCCTTGCAAGCAGTTTTGGTGCTCCTGGCTAAAATCCCTTGTTTCCCTTAAGAGCGAAATGGTGGCTGTTAACACTTCTTCAGGTATAACAAGTTTGTATGTCTCTGTCTTTGTTATCATCCCGGCTGGAGGGATCAGTTCATCTGTTAGTCATCTAGTTTCGTGGTTTTAATGTGGACTGAAAATGGGGTATGAGATTCCACAAGGAGGGAAGCGGAACTCTTTTGTTCTTGTAGGCTCTGTTGGAACCTTCCAGAACAGATGGCCAATCTTGAGTCATGTGACCTGTAGCAGCCATTTTGTGGTTCAGCAGATATCCATTTTAAAATAGCAAAAAAGAACAAAGTTTTGATACATACAGTTTTAAATTTTTCATGTCTTATTGACATAGCACAATCCCTCATCTTCTCCCTGTAGCCTTGCAATTTCTTCATCAGACAACAATCCAACTGCATCTTTAAAATTGTACCATTTGTTCATATTGTCTCCTCATTCCTGCTACTAAAATGTATAACCTCACGCATCTATGCATTAAATTTCATCTGCCATTTGGCTGCCTATTTTACCAGACTATGTCCTCCTAAAGTCTGTTATTATCCTTATTGTTCACTACATCACCAAGTTTCACATCATCTGCAAACTTTTAAATTATGCCCCTTATAGAAATTCAGATCATTAATATATATCGAAAAGAACAATGGCCGTTATACCAACCCCTAGCGAACATCAATGTACACTTCCCTCCAGTCTGAAAAATAACCATTTACATCTATTCTATGCTTTCTGTCCTTTTGCTCGTTTTGTATCTATGCTGCTACTGTTCTTTTAATCCCATTTTACATTACCATATTCTCTTATTTAAATATTAAACACAGCTGTCTCATAAAGCTCAATAAAAATTTGAGTACCTTTACGAGAGACTCGACTTCTTTACTCATTTCCTTCAGTTCCAATATATCACTGACGTCAGTTTGAGTGGCACGATCTGTTTTAAAAAAACCAATCTTCAACTGATCTGAGGGGCCGGAGCTAGAAAAAAAACATGTAACAACAGAAACAGCATAAAAATGGTTTAAAACAGATATCACTCTATAAGAGCACAGATAATTCTGTTAAACTAAATAAATCAATGGGCAGTTTTCTTGGTATTATACCACTTATGGAATATGGAGTGCTTCAGCAGAAAAAACAATGAACTTGCATTGGTCAAATGTGAGAAAATTGAAGTTAGGAAATGAAGGGAAGAGTGGGTTAGAAAATCAAGAGTAAGAAAACAAATGCAGAGGTACATTTCAAGTAGTCCTGAAGGCTTAGTCAGTTTAATCCAAAGAGTACTTGAAACATACAAACCAAGTTTAATTCTCAGTCTGTGGCAATTTAGCTGTCATTAAATAGCCTTAACGTCTATGGGGTGAGAAGTCAAAGATCAGTTAGGGTTCCCATCATGGGGAGAGGGTGTTTTCCCAACCCGTTGGCCGCAGGTTTGGAGGGGCAGGAAAACTTGAGGAAAAATATATTGGGTCAGCTCTCCGACGTGTTCCTGCCCACCACGCACATTCCCCAAGGTGCGTCAAATGCTGGCAACCCACCCATCAGCGTTAGGAAGCTAATTAAGGTTAATTATGGCAGCATTTTTATAAAGTTATGGAATTTTGTCAACCGCGCACGGAACCCCCGCTGTGTCTGCAACTCAAAAGAGGCAAGAGGTCGGAGTGCCATGGGATTCACATGCGCTGGTCACTTTCAAGGACAAAGTTGGCAAACCTTAGGTCATCCTCAGGCAAATGCTTGGAATTGTTTGCTTTTCACCTACAGACGGATCCACTGGATAGTGCTGGTCCCATCAGCCCTATGCTGCCCTCTCCTTCTCAATCCATTTCAGCAGCACCCAGCATTCAAAGTGGGTCTACTAGCCGCCTTTCACTTCAGGTGCACAGATCGGCCCTCCGGCAACCCACCATCCCTACCTGGAGGTCGATCGCAAATCGAGGCAGCTTCTTAATTGACCACCTCCGGGAAGATTGCACCCAATGTCCCACCATGAGCGTGCCCAGGTTCTCGACCGTGAAATCAGCTTGAACGGGAAAAATCCGGCCCTTTGTCACTATTGAGTAACCCCCTGTTGGAGAAGCACATATTTGCAGGTGGACGGTAAAACAGGACTGGGCTAATTCTCTGTAACTCCCACTGCAACTGGATAACCTGTCCACACGCACTGTGCTGTCAGGGCTTGTATATGACAAAGGGCCACTTGTATTGTAAAATACCGGACAGCGCCCATTAAACTCCATCCCAGCAAAGAGTCAACCAGCCCTACATGGGAGGGCGATTGGCAAAAGGAAATGCGAAGAGAAGTGGGGGGGCGATTCTTCAAATCTTTATGCCCCGGGCAATAACAGGAGTGATGCAGTTTTTTCTACTGTTGCTGTCGGCAGGTTATAATTCTGACAGCAGTTTACAGACAGACTGTGTTGGGCAGAGCACCGAGGGTAAAATCCACCTCTCCCGGGCCGCCGACTCTTGACAAACCGAAAGAAAACTTTGCCCGCCTTTACCCAGGGAAAGAGTTGGCTCCGGACGAGTAAGACAACAGTAGGACCAGGTCCTGATCATTGGTGTGCACGGACTCCAGGGGCGAAGTGACAGCCGCCATGTTCCAGCCGCCCGGCCCATTGGCTATGGCTCTCACCATGGTAACCGAACGGAGAGGCCGGCAGGACCCCTCGTGCTGTCCTCGGCTGTGCCTAAGCGAAAGAGAGAGAGGGAGGGGAGAAATCACCGGCACCAAGTGCGCAGGCGCGTCGACAGCTGGGCGCCTGTTCCCGAGCGAGTCGAATCTGCAGTATAAATAGTGTAGACAGGGGTGTGGATACCTGCCTCATCAGCTTGGATCAGGAGAAGGCCTTTGACAGAATATCGCACACCTACATGGGGGATGTGCTCTCCAAAATGGGGTTTGGGGAGGGAATTCGAAATTGGATCCAACTGCTCTACACTAACATCAGTAGCGCAGTCTCAATCAATGGGTGGGAAACAGATAGCTTTCCGATTAAATCTGGAGTCAGGCAGGGCTGTCCTCTCTCGCCTGTCCTTTTCGTGTGTTGCATAGAACCCTTTGCCGAGTCCATCAGGAAGGATCCGGGCATAAGAGGAGTGACGATCCCAGGCAGTGGAGGCACTCAGGTAAAAGCCTCCCTGTGCATGGACGACGTCGCCGTCTTCTGCTCGGATCCGCTGTCGGTGCGCAGACTGATGCACATCTGCGACCAGTTCGAACTGGCCTCGGGAGCCAAGGTAAATCGTGGGAAGAGCGAGGCCATGTTCTTTGGGAACTGGGCTGACCGATCCTTTGTCCCCTTCACTGTCAGGGCTGACGGCCTGAAGGTGCTGGGGATATGGTTCGGAGGGACCGGGGCATGCGTTAGAAACTGGAAGGAGCGAGTGGCTATGGTGAAAAGGAAACTGGGCATGTGGGAGCGACGCTCCCTCTCCATTGCGGGTAAGAACCTGGTCATCAGGTGTGAGGTACTCTCGCTGTTGCTGTACGTGGCGCAGGTCTGGCCCATTCCAGACTCCGCGATGGCGATCACTCGAGCCATCTTCCGCTTTATCTGGAGGTCGAAAATGGATCGTGTCCGCAGGGACGCGATGTACAAGCCTCTAGATAAAGGGGGAAAAAACGTGCCCAACATCGCCCTCATACTGATGGCCACCTTTGTGTGTGGCTGCATCAAGCGGTGTGTGGACCCTCAGTACGCAAACACCAAGTGTCACTACGTGCTGAGGTTCTACCTGTCCCCGGTGTTGCGAAGGATGGGTCTGGCCACGCTGCCGCGGAACGCTCCAAGTAGTTGGACCGTGCCGTACCACCTGTCCCTGGTGGAAAAATTTATGCAGAAAAACACCTTTGACCACAAGTCCATCAGGCAGTGGTCAGCACGTAACGTCCTAGAGGCCCTGAGGGATAAGGAGAGGGTGGACCCTGTGGGATGGTTCCCCGAGCAGACTGTCAAAGTCATTTGGCAGAATGCCTCATCGCCAGAACTTTCCAACAAGCACCAAGACGTAGCTTGGCTGGTGGTGAGAAAGGCCCTCCCCGTCAGATCCTTCCTACACGCCAGGAGGCTCACCCCCTCTGCACGTTGCCCTCGAGGTGGCTGTGGTGGGGAAGAGACCGTTGTTAACCTCCTTGTGGATTGTGCCTTTGCAAAGAAAGTCTGGAGAGAGATGCAGTGGTTGCTGTCGAGGTTCATCCCGAGCAGTTCTGTGACACAGGACTCTGTGCTCTACGGGCTGTTCCCAGGGACACACACCGAGACAAACATCAACTGCAGCTGGAGGATCATCAACTCGGTGAAAGACGCGCTTTGGTCTGCCCGAAACTTGTTGGTCTTCCAGCGCAAAGAGTTGTCCCCGACCGATTGTTGCGGACTGGCACAATCCAAAGTCCAGGACTACGTGCTGAGGGACGCACTAAAGCTTGGGGCAGCTGCCGCAAAGGCGCAATGGGGAAGGGTCGCTGTCTAAGACCTTTCTACCACAGCGCACCGAGAGACTGGGAACTGTTTAGAGCCCCTCGGGCTGTACAGATCAAAATGAAAGGCTGTAAATGATTGTAATATTGTTTGTACTGATGCACCTGGTGATACATTTTGTAAAAGTTTAACCTGGATTGTACCCTTGTAATGTTGTTTTTGAAATGGTTTTGAATGGGATTGAAGATATTTTATGAATAAAGTATATTTTTACAAAAAAAAAATCTGTTCTGTTGTACATTTTGTAAAAGTTTAACCTGGATTGTACCCTTGTAATGTTGTTTTTGAAATAGTTTGGAATGTGATTGAAGATATTTTATGAATAAAGTATATTTTTACAAAAAAAAAATAGTGTAGGCGCTTACTGCGGAATTGGAACTCTAAATGTTAACTGTGTCACTCTCCGCAGATGCTGTCAGACCTGCTGAGTTTTTCCAGCTATTTCTGTTTTTGTTTCAGATTTCCAGCATCCGCAGTGTTTTGCTTTTCTCTACTGTGGAATTGGGCCGGATCGAGTTCCTGACGTTTACCTAACTGAGCTCAGTGTGGTTACCACACCTGACCACCGACAAAAACACCGTACGACTGAAAACCAACCTTTTAATTTAAAACAATCCTTTATGGCCCAGCCCACTGTCTCAATGTGACTGAATAAGTTAAATTCTTTTACCTTTCATTGTCCTAAAGTCCAATTTTTGAAGAGGTTAATTTAGAAGTTTTTTGATGTAGCAAGGGAGCTCTGAAGGTGCAAATATCAAAACTTGCTGTCAGCATATTATTGGGGGTATGGCAAATTATGATCACAACTGAAAGCAGCAAGATATTGCTAGGCAAAAACAAAAATACCTGGAAAAACTCAGCAGGCCTGGCAGCATCTGCGGAGAGAAATACAGTTAACGTTTCAAGTCCATATGACTTCAACAGAACTAAGTAAAAATAGAAAAGAGGTGAAATATAAGCTGGTTTAAGGGGGGAGGGTAGAGCTGGATAGAGGGCCAGTGATAGGTGGAGATAGCCAAAAGATGTCATAGACAAAAGGACAATGAGAGGTGTTGAAGGTGCTGATATTATCTAAGGAATGTGCTAATTAAGGGTAGAAAGCAGGAGAAGCAAGGTACAGATATCCCTAGTTGGGGTGGGGTGAAGGAATCGAAATGGGCTAAAAGGTAGAGATAAAAAAATGGATGGAAATACATTTAAAAATAATGGAAATAGGTGGGAAAAGAAAAATCTATATAAATTATTGGGGAAAAAGTGGGATATCAGAAGGGGTGGGGATGGAGGAGAGAGTTCATGATCTAAAATTGTTGAACTCAATATTCAGTCCAGAAGGCTGTAAAGTGCCTAGTTGGAAGATGAGGTGCTGTTCCTCCAGTTTGCTTTGAGCTTCACTGGAACGATGCAGCAGGCCAAGGACAGACGTGGGCATGAGAGCCGGGTGGAGTTTTAAAATGGCAAGCGACAGGGAGGTCTGGGTAATGCTTGCAGACAGACCGAAGGTGTTCTGCAAAGCGGTCACCCAGTCTGCGTTTGGTCTCTCCAATGTAGAGGAAACCGTATTGGGAGCAATGAATGCAGTAGACTAATTTGAGGGAAGTGCAAGTGAAATGCTGCTTCACTTGAAAGGAGTGTTTGGGCCCTTGGACGGTGAGGAGAGGGGAAGTAAAAGGGCAGGTGTTGCATCTTCTGTGATTGCATGGGAAGGTGCCGTGGGAGGGGGTTGAGGTGTCGGGGGTGATGGAGGAGTGGACCAGGGTGTCCCGGAGGGAACGATCCCTGCGGAATGCCGCCAAAGGGGTTGAAGGGAAGATGTGTTTGGTGGTGGCATCATGCTGGAGTTGGTGGAAATGGCAGAGGATGATCCTTTGAATGCGGAGGCTGGTGGGGTGATAAGTGAGGACAAGGGGGACCCTATCATGTTTCTGGGAGGGAGAGGAAGATGTGAGGGCGGATGCGCGGGAGATGAGCCGGACACGGTTGAGGGCCCTGTCAACAACCGTAGGTGGAAAACCTTGGTTAAGGAAGAAGGAAGACATGTCAGAGGAACTGTTTTTGAAAGTGGCATCATCAGAACAGATGCGATGGAGGCCAAGGGACTGAGAGAATGGGATGGAGTCCTTACAGGCAACAGGGTGTGAGGAGCTGTAGTCGAGGTAGCTGTGGGAGTCGGTAGGCTTGTAATGGATATTGGTGGACAGTCTATCACCAGAAATTGAGACAGAAAGGTCAAGGAAGGGAAGGGAAGTGTCAGAGATGGACCATGTGAAAATGATGGAGGGGTGGAAATTGGAAGCAAAATTAATAAATTTTTCCAGATCCAGACGAGAGCATGAAGCAGCACTGAAGCAATCATCAATATACCGGAGAAAGAATTGTTCTTGGAAGGGGGCCGGAGTAGGACTGGAACATGGAATGTTCCACATACCCCATAAAGAGACAGGCATAACTGGGGCCCGTGTGGGTACCCATAGCCACACCTTTTATTTGGAGGAAGTGAGAGGAGTTTAAGGAGAAATTGTTCAGTGTGAGAACAACTTCAGCCAGACGGAGGAGAGTAGTGGTGGATGGGGATTGTTCGGGCCTCTGTCCAAGGAAGAAGCGGAGAGCCATCAGACCATCCCGGTGCGGGATGGAGGTGTAGAGGGATTGGACGTCCATGGTGAAGAGGAGGCGGTTGGGGCCAGGGAACTGGAAATTGTTGATATGATGTAGGGTGTCAGAGGAATCACGGATGTAGGTGGGAAGGGACTGGACAAGGGGAGAGAGAATGGAGTCACGATAGCAAGAAATGAGTTCCGTGGGGCAGGAACAGGCTGACACGATTGGTCTGCTCGGACAGTCCTGTTTGTGGATTTTTGGTAGGAGGTAGAAGCGGGCCATCCGAGGTTGGGAGACTATCAAGTTGGAAGCTGTGGAAGGAAGATCTCCAGAGGAGAAGAGGTCAGTAACAGTCCTGGAAACAATGGCTTGATGTTCAGTGGTGGTGTCATTGTCCAGGGGGAGGCAGGAGGAAGTGTCTGCGAGTTGACGCTCAGCCTCTGCGAGGTAGAGGTCAGTGCGCCAGACAACAACAGCACCACCCTTGTCAGCAGGTTTGATGACAATGTCAGGGTTGGACCTGAGAGAACAGAGTGCAGCAAGTTCAGAGAGAGACAGGTTAGAGTGGGTGAGAGGAGCAGAGAAATTGAGATGACTAATGTCATGCCGACAGTTCTCAATGAAAAGATCAAGAGAAGGTAAGAATCCAGAGGGAGGGGTCCAGGTGGAGGGAGAATATTGGAGGCAGGTAAAAGGATCCGTTGAACAGGGAGAGGACTCCTGCCCAAAGAAGTGAGCACGGAGACGAAGGCGGCGGAAGAAGAGTTCAGCATCATGCCGAGCCCAAAATTCATTGAGATGCGGGCGTAAGGGTATGAAACTAAATCCTTTGCTGAGGACTGAGCATTCAGCATCGGAGAGGGGAAGGTCAGGGGGTGTGGTGAATACACGGCCGGGGCTGGGATTGGAAAACGGGATGGGGACAGAGGGACAGAGCCAGAGTTCGGAGGAAACTCAGGGCTCGAAAAAAAACCCGGCATGAGACACAGCAAGAGTTCAGAGGAGACTCAGGGCCAGAAAAAAACAAGTGTGAGACAGAGCGAGAGTTTGGAGGAGTCTCAGGGTGAGAAGAAATTCCAGCATGAGACAGAGCGAGAATTTGGGGGAGACTCAGGGCTAGAAAAAACCTGGTGTGAGACAGAGCGCGAGTCGGAGGAGACTCAGGGCTAGAGAAAAAATAGTGTGAGGGTTTGGAGGAGACTTGGGGCTAGAAAAAAACTGGAATGAGACAGAGTGAGAGTTTGGAGGAGCCTTGAGGCTAGGTGCTGCTCTTGCTGCGGCTGCTGCTAGAGTTCAGAATTAGAAATCAGGGTGTGACATCACAGAAAAGTCATAACTTGATTTGCTGGTGAGTATTGCAATGTAGGCACTGAGTCTCAACAAGTGGAAGATTAGAAATGATAAATCTATTAAGTATTAATAATAAGGAACAAGTGAGTAGCTGGTGAATACTATCTTTTATTTTTAAGTAATTTTTATTACAACTAGTAAAGTGTGTTAAGTATTGGTAGTATTTATCAGTACTAGTAAGGTTTAGTAATAGTAGTAAGGTAAATTAGTATTGGTAAGGTTTTTTTTTAGCAGTAGCAAGGTTAACTAATAAATAAAGAAATGGCAGGACTGCACCAACCTCTAGAGTGAATATCCTGTGCAGTGTGGGAACTCCAGGATGCTTTCGTGTTCTGGGGCAACCATTTGTGCAGGAAGTGTCGTCAGTTGCAGCAGCTTAGGCTCTGCATTTTGGAACTGGAGCAGCAGCTGGCATCACTGCGGTGCATCTGTGAGGCTGAGAGCGATATAGATAGTACATTTATAGATGTGGTCACCCCACAACTTAAGAAAGTCCAGGGAGAGAGGGTATAGGTGATCACCAGGCAGTCAAAAAGGAACAGGCAGGAGTGCAGGAGTCCCCGAGTTATCCCACTCTCCAAACAGCATTCAGTTTCGAACACTGATGAAAGTGATTGTCCATCTGGGAAGTTCAGCCAGAGCCAAGTCCATTGCACTACGGGTGCCTCAGCTGCACAGGGTGGGCCCAGAAAGTTGGGAATAGCAATAGTGATAAGTGATTTGATAGTTAGGGGAACAGATAGGTGTTTCTGTGGCTGCAGCTGTGAATCCAGGATGGTGTGTTGTCTCCCTGGTGCCAGGGTCAAAGATGTCACTGAGCAGCTGCAGAGCATCCTGAGCGGGGAGGGTGAACAGCCAGCAGTCGTGGTTCTCATTGGTAGCAATGACATAGGTAGAAACAGGGATGTGGTCCTGCAGTCAGAAGTTAGTGAGCTAGGTAGAAAATTAGCAAGCAGGACCTCAAAAGTAGTAATCTCCGGATTACTCCCAATGCCACACACAACTGAGTACAGAAATAGGAAGATGGTGCAGGAGGGAGGGCTTTAGAATTTTGGGACATTGGGACTGGCTCTGGGGCAGATGGGACCTGTACAGACTGGACAGGTTGCACCTGAACAGAGCCAGGACTGAGTTCCAGGGCATTTTTCTAGTGCTGTTGAGAAGGTTTTAACTCAGCATGGGTGTGGGAACCAGGAGATAATATCAGAAAGGAACACCAGGGTGCACAGAATATCGGAAAACATGGATAGCACTAGAATAAGGAATAGTAAGTTAATAGGTGGGGTCAGAGTAAGGAGGAACATAGTAGAGTCTAAATCAGGGTTACTGTGCAAGTGTGTGATTGCACAGAGTGTGGTAAATAAGATTGGTGAGTTACAGGTACAGATTGCCATGTAATGTTGTGGCTATAACAGAGACTTGGCTCAAAGAAGAGCAGGACTGGGTGTTAAATATTCTCAGATACTAGGTAAAGATAGGATAGGAAGAAAAGGAGGAGGAGTGGCAGCATTCATTAAGGAGAGTATTGCAGTGCTGGAGGAAGAGGATGACCCAAAGGTGTCAAGGACAGAATCTATTTGGCCAGAGCTAAGGAACAAAAAATCACATTGCTCGGTGTAGTCTATAGGCCATCAAGTAGTGGGAAGGGAACAAATTTGCAAGAAAGTACAAGGGTGCAAGAATTATAGGGTACTTATAATGGGGGACCTTAATTATCCAAACATAGACTGGGATAGTATTAGCATAATAGACAGAGATGGTTAGGAATTCCTAGAGTGTGTTCAGGAAAATTTTCTTCAGCAGTATGTTTCCAGTCCAATGAGGAAGACCAGCTAGACCTGATTCTTAGAAATGGGGTGGGCCAAGTGGATCAAGTGTCAGTAGGAGAACATTTACAGGACAGTGATCATTCTATCCTAAGGTTTAGGCTGACTATGAAAAAGGACAAGGACCAGTTCAGAGTAAGAAAAAATAACTGGAGGAAAGCTAAATTCAATGGGATAAGAACAGATCTGGACCCAATAAATTGGAGTCAAAGGTTGACAGGGAAAACAGTAGCTGATCAATGGGCTACCTTCAAAGAAGAGATATTTTGGGAACAGTCCAGGTATATCCCCTCAAAAGGGAAAGGTAGAGCAAACAAATCCCAAGCTCCCTGGATGGCAAAGGAGATAGAAATTAAGATAAAGAAGAAAAAGTGTGCTCATGACAAGTGTCAGGTAGAAACTACAATTGAGAACCAGGCTGAATATAGAGGGTTCAGAGGGGAGGTAAAGAAGCAAATAAGAGCAGCAAAGAGGGAGTATGAAAAGAGACTGGCAGCTAGGATAAAATGGAATCACAAAGTCTTCTATAGTAAAAGGGTGGTAAAAGCAGGATAAGGGATTAAATAGGGAATTTACACATGAGCCAGAATTTTCCGCTCCCCTTTGTGGCGGGCATGTTTGGTGGCGTGAGTGGAAAATATCGCAAGATGCCTTTAGTTGCATTTCCAAGCGACATTAATCCAAGACGCAATTGTCCCCTCTTCCAGTCAATGGCGGGCCACGTTTCCCACCATCCAATGTCAGAAACTTAATTTTAATGTGTTTGCACCTCATTATTGTGCCCGCACACCAGAATCATCCCACCATATCAAATTTAATTCCCACGTTGGCATGACTTCAGAACGGCGTAATTTACAACCGCATTGAAAAGGTGTGAACCTGGTAAGCTGAACTTCAAGGGGAGCTCAGAGGTGAATGCACACAATCTTGTGGAGCGCTCGCAAGGATTCCCCGTAGGACATCACATTCGGGGACATGCACAGGCAAGTCGCTTTTTCCTGGCTGGCTTTCAGTGTGGTGCTAGGGCAAGGGTTCCAATGCAGGTGGGGCAAGGGGAGTGTAAGGCAGAGTGATGGAAGCACACAAGCACATGTCGGGGTTGGGGAGGTGGTGGAGGGGGTGGGGAGGGTGAGGGAAGTGGCTACGCACTTGGAAAAGCTTGTCAAAAGTGAGCATTCTTCCACAGCTGAGACTGTTCAACAGCAGCTCTATTGACATCCTTGGCGTTGGGCCTCTCAAGCATTTCTGCCCACTCAAGCAACGTAAAAGCATGAATGTGCCACCAAATGCTCCTGAACTTGTCACTCCTCAGGCATAGACTGCACATTAATGTGAGTTTTAGGAGGCTACAGATGAATGGACAAGTTGTAGAATCCCTTTGCAAAAGGTGAGAATGGAGCAATCACTGATGGAGGCGCTTAGAGCACCTTGCAATGTATTTATTCAGGTTTGGACCAGTAATCCTCATGGTTCAAGCTAACAGTGCAGCCTTGCTGTGCAGGTTAGGATACCCTGCAACTGAACTGAGAGCACCCACTGCCAGTGGCAATGAAAGTGACTGCAGCACTCAATGTTTACACCGGCGGCTCCTTCCAGGGCTCCACAGGTGACCTGTGCGGGATCTCGCAAGCCTACACCCACAAGTTCAACCAGGAGGTCATGGACACCATCTTCACAAAGGTACAGAAATTTGTTCATTTTGACTGGGATCGGGCAAGCCAGGAATCAAGAGTGACGATCTCTGGTTTTCCACAGGTGCAGAGTGCCATCGACTGCACTCACATGGTGCTTAGATCTCTGTGGCAACAAGCAGTCCAGTATGGGAACCACAAGGGCTTCCACTTGCTGAATGCTCAGCTGGTCTGCTACCACAACAAATGCATCCTGCAGGTCTGCGCACAGTACCCCAGGACCTCCACGACTCCTAGATCCTCAGCAGGTCTCAGGGTCCAGAGAGGCTGCAGAGTTAGCTCCTCAGGTACAAGGGCTACCCACAAATGACGTGGCTGATGACACCTGTGAGACAGCCTCAGACTGCAGCAGAGAAACAGTACAACGAGGCTCATGCCACAACCCGTACTTGGCAAAGCACATGATTCGTATCTTAAAAATGAGGTCCACTGCCTTGACAGGTCTGGTGGAGCACTGCAGTACAGTCCTCAGAGGATGTTGTGCATCATCATAGCTTGCTGTGTGCTACACACCCTGGCGCTGTAAAGGGGGAGGATCTGGCTGAGTAGGAGATGGAGGGGGTGGAGGCTGCACGTCTCCTTTAATGAGGAGGATGTTGAAGGGGATGAGAGTGATGAGGTCCTGGAAGGTAAGGATGCTGGTGATGAAGCCATCGCATTAGCCACATGAGGCAGACATGCTCGTGAGGCCCTAATAGCCGCAAGATTCGTGGGGGATGATGACGACAGACAGTGAGGACACTCCTGACATCCTCACATTGCATCTGTGAATGTCTGACACCTGTCTGGCTGATGGCAGTGCACATACCCTCTGTGATCTGGCTCATGTCATGGAGACGCAGTGGAGGCCCTAATAGCCACAAAATTCCAGGAGGATGATCACAACATTCAGTGCGGACACTCCATAGATCTTCACATTGCATTTGTGAACGTCTGATTCCTGTCTAGCTGAGGGCAATTTCTTGCACTCTGTGAAAAGGGTCATATCATGGAGACACAGTAGTGACACTTTAATAGCACCTGATCCTTTGGCAGTCTTCATCGCCTGTATCCTTCAGGACCACACCATCACCGGGACACAGATACTGAAGAGATGGGGGACCAGCCCCTCCTCAAAGGTACTGAAAGCACACAGAAAAAATCATAGAACTCTGTGACACCTGCCCATGGCATTCTGGCAGCAATGACAACCCACATCAAGGTAGAGGCATCACTGATGTATCGATTGACTGTGAAGCCGAACAATCACTTTGGTCTGACACAGGGAAGAGGCCCTGGACTGAGACGCTTGCCTTCATCTTGTGCAGGAATCAAGGTTTCACATCTGAATGACACGAACACTGGTCATCATAACAAAGAGCCATAGACAAGGAGACATTCTTGTGAGTTTATTTACAATCGTGAACATTATGCACGATTGATGAGCCCCCATGTGCAACTACATTTTCTTAGCATTCCTAACCCTACCGCTACATCTTGGTGCTTTCCTCACATCCATGGTGGAGGTGGAGGCAGCCTGCTGACTGCTATGCCCTGTCTGTGATGACTTTGGCGGGTGTTCTTTGGAGGGCGAAGATCTGGAGGGCCCCAGCCTGCTTTCGGGGTACTGCTATGTGGCAGTGGCACCCTCCTTGGCCTGCGCAGCTGGAGCTGTGGGACTCACAGGAAGAGGGGAATCGGATGGGCTAGACACTTCTGGAGTCATCTGGATGGATGGTGGCTGGGTGTGCACCTGAGGATCCTCCTCCCTATGTGTGCCCGAGGGCCCCCAGCTGCCACCTTGAGAGGAAGGGGCAGCTGGAATAAGTTCGAGATGCTCCATCCCCCTCTCACATTGACACTCATGCAAATGCGTCAGCAATGGAATGCAGCTCCTGCAGCAGCCCAGGATGAATGTCCTGGACCAAGGTTACCATGGCAGCCACCATCCTACCAGTACTGACCTCGGTGCATTGGCATGCCAGCACTATCAGCTCAGACTGAAGGTGGATGGACTCCCCCATCGTGCCTTGCAATCTGAGGAGTGCAGCCCACAACCCTTCCTGATGTTCCTGAGCTTGTCTTTGCAGGTCCAGCAACTGAGGTAGAACCGAGTCCAGAGGCTTGTTATTTGACTTGGACTCAGCAGACTCCTGGCCTCCAGCTGCCCTCTGAGTGCCGGCACCCTTGGATTTCCCTGCTTCCGCCTGCTGTGGATCAGACAGTGCAGTGTGCACATCAGATTGTGACACCAAGGCTAATCTAGAACTAAGTCCCACCGAGCTGCGCTGCTGGAGGGTGTGGGCGAGCAGTGTGACGGGTCTTCCATTGGTGTGTCTGCGCATTCCTTTTCTGAGGTGTCCTCAGGGCTGGAGTCGGTGACCTGGCTCATGTCTGCCCTCAGCTGCTTCCCGGGTGTGCCTGCGATAGAAAAGAGAGATAATTAGCGCATGGCAGGGAACTGTGAAACAGAAGGCATCACTCACAGTATGGTTGGCTGATGGATCCTCACTTGGTTGAGCGCCGCCGACCTCACTGTCTGCGCAGGAACGGTCCACATTCTCGCCAGCCAGCTGGATGGCTCTATTTTCAAAGGCCATGAGGACCTTGATGTCAGGCATTCCTCCACCAGTCTGCGACGTCTCCCTGTTGTTGTGCATTGGCTTATCCTGCATGGAGACAGATGGAGAGAGTGTAAGCAAGATGCCTAACAGGCCTGATGGGAAGAATGCCTGGCATGTGTGGAGTGTGAGGGGTGCCATGGATGGCATGAAGACATGATGGGCAGGGGAGATGAGGGTGTTTGTGAGATAGTGAGTGGTGATGTCCCTTGAGCTAGCAAACCCTGTGAATATGTGATGGGTTTGTGTGAGTGTGAGTTGAGAGTAATGAGAAGAATGACTTACCCTGACCGAACGGAGGAGATCTTTAAGCCTCTTGCAGCACTGGGTGGCTGTCCACTTTTGGAGAGTGTTGGCACTCACCACCGCTGCCACTGCCTCCCATGCTGGATTGGCGAGCTTGGTGGCTGGTCTTTTCCCAAGGTGGGGGTAGAGGAGTTCACAGTGGGCTTCCACTGTGTCCAGCAGGCACCCCAGAGAGGCGCCACTAAATTTGGGGGCTGCTGTCTTCTTTGCTTTCAGGGCCATCTGTTACCTGGAGCAGTCCTCTGGTCTGAAGACACGAAGTAGGCACGCGCTTTAAATATGGCGCACAGAGAAGGAAGCACTGAGATCACTGAGCCTGCCTGCCAGCGATCCGGCATGTTTCCTGTCCATGCATTATTAATGAGGTGGGACATGCCAGGAAGCGGAAGATATGGCGCAAAAACTGGCCATTGTGGCTGGCAGAAAAAGCATCTTTTTTCACACCTGCCGCTGCACTTAGTGCCAATTCAGAGAAAATTCTGCCCATGGAAGCAGAGGGAATAGCTGAGCTAATAAAGGAATACTTTGCATCTGTCTACCAAGGATGCTACCGAGGCCATGGTAAAAGAGGAGGTAATTCAGATACTAAAAAGGTTTAAAATTGAAAAGGAGGAGGTATTGGATAGGTTATCTGTACTTAAGTTGATAAGGCTCCAGGACCAGTTCAGATGCACCCACAGTACTTTGAGAATTGAGATTGGAAATTGCAGAGCCTTCCTTAAACTCAGGGATTGTGTCAGAGGACTGGAGAATTGCCAGTGTTACACCCTAGTTCAACAAAGGGTGTAAGGATAAACCCAGCAACTACAGAATGGTCAGTTTAACTTCAGTGGAGGGGAAACTTCTAGGAACAATAATTCAGGACAAAGTTAATAGTCACATGGACAAATTTAATGGACAAATGGTTAATTAATGAAAGATAGCATGAATTCTTTAAGGGAAAATCATGTTTAACTAACTTGCTGGAGGTTTTTTTGAAGAGATAACAAAAGAGGTTGATGAGGGCAATGCTGTTAATGTGGTGTACATGGACTTCCAAAAGATGTTTAGTACAACAGACTTGTGAGCAAAGTTATAGCTTATGGAATAAAAGGGACAAGAGCAGGTTGGATACAGAATTTGCTGAGTAGCAGGAAAAGAGAGTAGTGGCTAATGGATGTTTTCGGGCTGGAGGAAGGTTTGTAATAGAGTTCCCCTGGGGTTAGTGTTGGGACCCTTGCTTTTCCTAATATATATTAATGACCTAGACCTTAGTGTACAGGGCACAATTTCAAAGTTTATGAATGATACAAAACTTGAAAGCATTGTTAACGGTGAGGAGGATAGTGTAGAACTTTAAAAGGACATAGACAAGTTGGTGGAATCTGATGAAGTTCAATGCAGAGAAATGCAAAGTGGTTCATTTTGGTAGAAAGAACATGGGGAGACAGCATAAAATAAAGGGTACAACTCTAAAGGGGGTGCAGGAGCAGAGGGACCTGGGTGTATATGTGTATAAGTCATTGGAGGTGGCAGAACAGGTTGAGAGCGCAGTTAATAAAGCATACAGTGTCCTGGGCTTTACTAACAGGGGCATAGAGTACAAGAGCAAGGAGGTTATGTTGAACATGAATAAGTCACTAGTTCAGCCTCAACTGGAGTATTGTGACCAGTTCTGGGTGCTGGACTTTAGGAAGGATGTTAAGGCATTGGAGAGAGTGCAGAACAGGTTCACGAGAACGGTTCCAGGGATGAAGAACTTCAGTTATGAAGATAGATTGGAGAAGTTAAGACTGTGATCCTTAGAGAAAAGAAGGCTGAGAGGAGATTTGATAGAGGTATTCAAAATTATGAAGGTTCTATACAGAGTAGATAGGGAGAAACTGTTCCCACTCGTGAAAGGATCAGAACGAAAGGGCACAGAATTACAGCAATTATTAAAAGAAGCAATAGTGATATGAGGAGTGCACTGCCTGAGAGTGTAGTGGAGGCAGGTTCAACTGACGCATTCAAAAGGGAATTAGACTGTTAGCTGAAAAGGAAGAATGTGCAGCGTTACAGCGAGAAGGTGGGAGAATGGAAGTAGGTGAGTTGCTCATTTGGAGAGCTAGTATAGACATGATGGGCCAAATGGCTTTCTTATGCACCATAACAATTCTGTGATTCCTTTCCAAAGGTTGGAGCACCTTTTGCAGCTTGTTCTCATGGGTCAGCCTGTTTGGAGCTGAAAGAAGTTATGTCATCCAAATAGCACACCATTCCCTGAATTCCTAGCAAAATTTGGTTCATCACCCCTGGGAAAATTTTTGGGGCTGAATAAACGCCAAATGTTTCTGCCTCTGAAACTGAAGTAGACCCATGTGTGTATTAATAGTCAAATACGACTTACATGCATCATCTAACACAAATTGCAGATAGGCATTGTCAGATCTAACTTTGAAAAAATCTGGCCTCCTGGTAACATTGTGAACCGATCTTCCACATTTCACAAAGTATTGGGTGGATTACATTATAGTACCTGATTTACGGTTACGTTATAATCACCACATATTCTTACACTACCATCTGACTTTGGCAGTACCGCTATGGGAGTAGTCCAATGACTCTGTTCTACTTTAAAGATAATGTTCTCGGACTCAAGTCTTATCAGTTCTTTCTCTACCTTATCTCTTAGAGCATAGAGTACCAGACAAGGCCTGCAATAAACTGGACTTGCGTTCCTCTGAACCCGTACATTAGCATTGTATTCTTCAATCAGTTTGCTGGCATTTTCTCCATTTACCTTATTTTGACATGGTTTGGCAGACTCCTTGCAGATGTCACACTCTGCCTTCAGAAATGGACAATTCTGTGCCCAGTGTTGGCTTAAGCACCAATAACAGGACTTTGCAGTACCACTGCTACTACAAACTGCCTTTTCTGGGGCCTTCGACTTACTCAGCTGCAGCTTATTTACTTCAGCAGATGAGAGGAGACAAATCCCAGCTTCTCCAACCTTTCCACATAACTGAAGTCTCTTATCCCTGGTGTCATCCTGATAAAACCTCCCCGTACCCTTTCCAGAGTCTTGACATCCCTTCTAAAGTGTGGTGCCCAGAATTGTACACAATGGCGGGATTTTTGACCCCCACCATTTTTGCAGAGGTGGAATCGAGTTTGGCAGAGCCACCCATGCCCACGCAGCGGATAGCTGATCAAACTCATTAAGGGTCTAATTAACTCAATTTAAAAGAGGCTGACTGATATTTTCCATGGCCTCCAGTTTCCAACACTGGTGGGGGGCACAGAGCGGGCAGTGGGTGGCAGCCAGTTCAGGTGCCCAGCAACAGATTCAGGGGCCAGTGCCCCAGGCCCTCCTTGCCTGCCTGGGTATCTGAGCAGCCATAGGCTGCCATCTAGATGGATTGCCTCCCCATACCTCAGCCCCATCCCCGCAAAGTGGTAGCCTGACTCCTGAATTTGTTTCTTAATTAAGGATGTAAAATGTTAGAGAGAGTGTGCTCCACGTTGAAGCACCCTCTCTATTACTTACCTACCATTACAGCCTGCTGCCCCTCTCAAGCTGGAATGCCCTCTGATTTGCCCTCCAGCTTTGAGAACCCGCCTAGCCCCTCAACTGGACAGAACTTGACTCCAGGCCAATTAAGAGGGCACCCCATTCCGGACCCAGAAATAATCCCGACTTCTATTTTCAGCCCTCAGCAGGGGGGTGGGGGCGGGAAGAATTCAGCCCAATATTCCAGCTAACTAGAGATTTGTAAAAATTTGCCATGACTTACTTGTTTTGTCAATGGCTCTATCTGCAAAGGCAAATATCCCATGCATATTCTTAACCACCTGCTCAACCTTCTCTGCCACCATCCAGAATCACAAAATTGTTACAGCTTAGAAGAAGGGCATTCAGCCCTCTTACAGCCTTCTACTGGCTGTCCAAATAAGCAATTCACTTAGTGATATTCCCCCTGCCTTCTCCCCGTAACCCTGCACATTCTTCCTTTTCAGGTAACAGTCTAATAACTTTTTGAATGCTTCGATTGAACCTGCCTCCACCCCACTCTCAGGCAGTGCATTCCAAACCTTAACCCTCGCTGCGTGAATAAGGTTTTCCTCATGCCTGAACACGAAAAGCAGGACAAATCCAGCTCATCAGTCCACTAAAGTGATGAAAGAGATTATCAACAGTGCCATGAAGCGGCACTTGCTTAGCAATAACCTGCTCACTGACGCTCAGTTTGGATTCTATCAGGGCCACTCAGCTTCTGGCCTCATTACAGCCTAGGTTCAAACATGGACAAAAGAGCTAGACTCCAGAGATGAATTGAGAGTGACTACCCTTGACATCAAGGCAGCATTTGATCGAGTGTGGCATCAAGGAGCCCAAGCAAAATTGGAGTCACTGGGAATCGAGGAAAACACTCTGCTGGTTGTAGTCATACCTAGCACAAAGGAAGATGGTTGTGGTTGTTGGAGGCCAATCATCTCAGCTCAAAGACATCACTGCAGGAGTTCCTCAGAGTAGTGTCCTAGGCCTAACCACCTTCAACTGCTTCATCAATGACCTTCCTTCCATCATAAGGTCAGAAGTGGGATGTTCGCTGATGATTGCACAATGTTCAGCACCATTCACGACTCCACGAACATTCACTCCCTCCACCACTGACGAACAGTGGCAGCAGTGTGTACCATCCAGAAGATGGAAACTCACCATGGCTCCTTAGACAGCACCTTCCAAACCCTCAACCACTACCATTTAGGAGGACAAGGGCAGCCAATACACGGGAACACCACCACCTGGAAGTTCCCCCTCCAAGTCACTCATCATCCTGACTTGGAAATATATCATCGTTCCTTCACTGTTGCTGGGTGAAAATCTGCGGATGTACCTGCACCACATGACTGCAGCGGTTCAAGAAGGCAGCTCACCACCACCTTATCAAGGGAAATTAGGGATGGGCAATAATTGCTGGCCTTACCAGTGACGGCCTCATCCTGTAAATGAAAAAAACTATAATTTCACAGATTGGCAGGATTCCCAAATGTCCAAAAAGTATAAGAGTTCTGCTTTACTGAGTGACAGGACCTGTATCATAGGAAAGGATTCCACCCTCTAAATGTTCAGCTCATTCATAACCAGCAGCACTTCATTGACCAAGTGAATTCTCACTTCCTAGCACTTGCAAGAATGTTTTCATTTTAAGGTAGTTACTATTTTGCACATAAAGACAAATCTCTGAGCTTTTGGGTGAGCAAGACTATCCTCTACAGCCAGATTGATGATACCTTTGTAATTTCACAGGCATAAAGTGAGCACTGATGCATACATGTCAACCTAAGAATTCAGTAAAGCTGCTGAACAAAAATGCTGGCAGCCGCAAAAAAGCTGACAGCTCAAAAAACAATGTGCAACTGCAAAACAGCCCCATAATATCCAATGACCAAAGCCAATCCTTCAAAGCAACCGAGTCGAAAAAATTACTTTTTTTGTTAAATTGTATTTCTGTGTGTGTGTGTTGGTGTTTTAGGATGGCATTCCCCATCTCAATCTGTCTTTCTGTGAGAACTGAAAACCAGCTAGAAACTTGTTTTTAAATGTTTAAATGGATTTCAATATTAATTTTTGATCCAAAAGCCAGTGGCAGAATTTTATGATGTACAAAAATAAGCTCTTACAACAAGCACACAGTGGGACAGAGCTGTCATGGCATAATAAGCCTATGTCTGCATTGGTGAGTTTATAAATTTTTGAAGAGGAAAATGAGCTCTTAGATTGTAAAATGTATTTTCTAAAATGATTTATGGGCAATTTTGCGTTTTGCATCTTCAGTACTTCGAGCTGTATTGAAATTCTGCCACTGGCTTTTGGATCAAAAATTATTATTGAAATCCATTTAAACATTTAAAAACAAGTTTCTAGCTGGTGTTCATTTTTATTGGAATGCCTAATGGTTAATTTTGAGCTCCTAGGTGATTATATGAAGGCACCAACCAATCCACCATTCTCTCCCACTCCTGGAACAAACTCCTGTCTCCATGTAACACTTTAGGACATATTTTTCCCAGATAGCAGGCTGACAGCTGTTATTATTTGCTGTTGTGTGGTGTAGCCAAGGAGCCAATTCCAGCTCTATGCTGCAGTAGAAAGTCATTACAGCAAATGAATTTCAATAATGTCGCAATTCACTGATTGGAGTGTAGCGCTGTACCCAAGCCGTGTATAACTCAAGATATTTGCTATTAAGTAATCTGGTGTAACTGAGATTTAAAGTCAAAATCTTTCAGCCTGACCCAAAGCCCTTACTCTATCCTCAGATTCTCAGTTTCACAGAAAATTCAAAGTCCAGGCAACAGAAGAGAATCAAATCAAATTATCAGTGCAATGTATTCCATTTAATTTGGAGGACCACCTTGTTAATATTTTGCCTCCATTTAAGATTTTGCCTTCACAGACAGTCTCTTCAAATGATATCTCAATAGATTCCAACATTTCTTGTTTTCTTGAGCAATGTTCTCTTCACTTCTTCCACATTTCCACTTGTAAACCATTTGCCAGCTTAAAGAAGAGAATAAGAGATGATAAACATCACTGAACATTTAGGTTTATCACAAACAAAAACAAAAATAGCTGGAAAAACTCAGCAGGTCTGACAGCATCTGTGGAGAGGAAGGCAGAGTTAACATTTTGACTCCATATTACTCTTTATCAGAACTAAAGAAAAATAGAAATGAGGTGAAATATAAGCTGTTAGAGGGGGATGGGACAGTTAGAGTTGGATAGAGGGCCAGTGATAGGTGGAAGCAAAGAAGAGATTGCCAAAGATGTCAGAGACAAAAGGACAAAGGGGTGTTGACGATGGTGATATTAGCTAAAGGATGTGCTAATGGTGACATTAAGGATGGAAAGCAGGACGAGCAAGTGACAGATAGCCCTAGTGGGGGTGGGATAGGGGGAAGGGATCGAAATAGGCCAAAAGGTGGAGATAAAACAATGGATGGAAATAAATTTGAAAGTAACAATAGAAGTAGGTGGGAAAAGAAAAATATATTTTAAAAATATATAAATTATTAGAAAAAAAGGGAATCTGAAAGGGGGTGGGGATGGAGGAGAGAGTTCATGATTTGAAGTTGTTGAACTCAATGTTAAGTCCGGAAGGCTGTAAAGTGCCTAATCGGAAGATGAGGTGCTGTTCCTCCACTTTGCGTTGGTCTGTCCGCAAGCATGACCCAGACCTCCCTGTCACTTGCCATTTCAACACACCACCCTGCTCTCATGCCCACATGTCCGCCCTTGGCCTGCTGCAATGTTCCAGTGAAGCTCAATGCAAACTGGAGGAACAGCACCTCATCTTCTGATTAGGCATTTTACAGCCTTCCAGACTGAATATTGTGTTCAACAACTTCAGATCACGAGCTCTCTCCTCCATCCCCACCCCCTTTCCGATCCCCCTTTTTTCTAATAATTTCTATATTTGTTTAATATATTTTTCTTTTCCCACCTACTTCTATTATTATTTTTAAATTTATTTCCATCCGTTGTTTTATCTCCACCTTTTAGCCTATTTCGATCCCTCCCCACTACCCCATCCCCACTAGGGCCATCTGTTACTAGCTCGCCCTGCTTTCCATCCTTAATGTTACCATTAGCACACCCTTTAGCTAATATTACCACCGTCAACACCCCTTTGTCCTTTTGTCTATGACATCTTTGGCAATCTCTTCTTTGCTTCCACCTATCACTGGTCCTCTATCCAGCTCCACCTGTCCCATCCCCCTCTCACAGCTTATATTTCACCTCATTTCTATTTCTCTTTAGTTCTGATGAAGAGTCTTACGGACTGGAAATGTTAACTCTGTCTTCCTTTCCACAGATGCTGTTAGACCTGCTGAGTTTTTCCAGCTATTTTTGTTTTTGTTGTTGTTTCAGATTTTCAGCATCCACAGTATTTTGCTTTTATTTAGGTTGATCACTCGGTTTCCTTGCACCATATCTCACCTAGTAGTTGAGAGATTTCCTAGAACTCTCCTCTTTGGAGAGGTAGCACCTGTCCCTCCAGATTAGCCCCAACCCTGATCCATTAATACATGCTGGGCTCCCAGAGGAAATACAGCTACCAGGTGGGAGCCCACCAGGGTGAAGGCAGAAAGTCTAGGGGCATCAGAAGAGGCAGCAAGGGACCCATTTGCTGAAGAGTGGGCAAGTTGTCTCACTGAAGGCTTCAGCAGAGGTGTTCAACGGGTCAACAGTTGGTGCCCACCTCAAGTCAGGCAGCCCCTGCTCAGTAACATGCTGACCCACCACTGTCCATCTGTTTCAATGGGTGCCTGGAGCATAGAGTCTCTGTTCAACAAGTGGACAGAATCCATTGCACCAGGCAAACAAATGAAACAAACAAAAACAAAGAAGATGCCAAGTCTTTGATTGGCAAGCTAGAATTTCAGGACAATATGCACAGGATTGACAGACAATTAGCATGCAAGACATCTGAGATCAACATGGAACTAGAGAGGCTGAACATTGACATAGCATCCAGACAAGAGACCAGGCTTGCTGATCATCTGGCAGGCAAAGAGTTCAAGGGAAACACGTGAGCAAGGAATAGGCTTCAGTGTGAGGAACTCATTACCTTTGATGACAGAATCCCCAAAATTGGAAATTGGTTCAGAATATGTTCTCTCCAGCCACCCCTCAACTCAAGGAGGGCCAGTTAACCTTGTGAGTGTCTATGTTCCAACTCTGTACTCCACTACAGAGGTGAAATACCTGTTCTATGAAAAACTTGGACACTGCTATCAGCAGAATCCTTATTGACATTGAAACAGCCTAATCCCTTAATTATTTTAAATACTGTGAAGAAACACGCCAAATCTACACTTCGCTAGGAAGAAAAATATGCTGTGAGCCTTTCATGATATCCAAAAGCTTTTAGGCTATGAATCGTTTTAGTAGCTCATCTTTTAGGTTTTTCCTGGGCATCTAAATAATGCACCAAAACTCAGCTACCTTATTGTCTTGTTCATAGTTTGGCTCATCCTTATTAGCATATGTTGACTCTGAACACATTAAATTTAAAATCTCCCTTATCTTCAGAGCTCTCCATGCATTCATCTCACCCTAACTTTACAACCATCTCCAGTATTATATCCTTCCCTGCATCTTAGGCCGCATTATTTCAGCCTTCTGCAAATCACCTTTTCTTTGCTCTGCCATAAGCAAAATGTCTACAGCTGCCTTAGCTGTACTTCCTGGAAATCCCTCCCTAAAGTTATTTGCCTTTTCACTGCTCTTTCTATCTTTAAATAGCTTCTCTAAATCCATTTCACCAACCAAGCTTTGAATCATCCCTCTTATTCTCTCCTCCAAAGCCCAGGATCTGTTTTCCCATTGATTTCTATTGTAAAATGCATTGGGATTTTTTTTTTACTTTAACGGTACTATGTAAATGAAAGTTATTATTGTTTATTCAGCTCCTTCCTTTTTGATATTTGGTAACTGGAAACCATAATGTGGGTTATAGCTAACTTCTGACCTTGCTAATTTAAAGATGTTATCAATTTTTTAGCAAGTAACTGGACTTGCTTAAAATGTGCCATAATGGAAAATTTCCATTTGTACATGCATGATTAAACTCCCTTAAAGACTACACTGAATTCATGCCATATTGACAATGGCCAAACAATGGAAAATTCATGATTAAAAATGTTATTCAGACCAAAACTTACTACTGTAGTAAATAAACATTCTCAATTGAAAACTAGGTACTACTCAGCTAATTGTAGTCAGACAGATTTAGACAGGCTAAGGTATAAAAGTTTAAAGTATAAAAGTTTATATCACTTCTGTTAACATCAGTGGAGCAACTCTGGACATGGATTTTGTTCAGCCACCTCTGTAAACTGTTTCACTAGAAAGCAAATACACAAAATAGCATAACCGTGCAAAGCTAAAAGCACTCTTGCAAAACAGTGGCAGCATATGAAAGAACATTTATTTACTAAAACACATGTCAGTGAACGTTACACAAAAGGCACCCATCTTTATCTTCTTAAATTCAAAATTCAAGAGAGTCGGGGGGGCAGAGATGAGTGTGGTGGTCATTACCAAAGAGAAGGTGCTAGGAAAACTGAAAGGTCTGAAGGTGGATAAATCACCTGGACCAGATGGATTACACCCCAGAGTTCTGAAGGAGATAGCTGAAGAGATAGTGGAGGCGTTAGTGGTGATCTTTCAGGAATCACTGGAGTCAGGGAGGGTCCCAGAGGACTGGAAAATCGCTAATGTAACCCCCCTGTTTAAGAAGGGAGTGAGGTAAAAGACTGTAAATTACAGGCTGATTAGCCTGACCTTGGTCGTGGGTAAGATTTTAGAGTCCATTATTAAGGATGAGATTTCAGAATACTTGGAAGTGCATGGTAAAATCAGGCAAAGTCAGCATGGTTTCATCAAGGGGAGGTCATGCCTGACAAATCTGTTAGAATTCTTTGAGGAGGTAATGAGCAGGTTAGAGAAAGGAGAGCCAATGGATGTTATCTACTTGGACTTCCAGAAGGCCTTTGACAAGGTGCCGCACAGGAGGCTGCTGAGTAAGATAAGAGCCCATAGTGTTAGAGGCAAGGTACTAGCATGGATAGAAGATTGGCTATCTGACAGGAGGCAGAGAGTGGGGATAAGGGGGTCCTTCTCAGGATGGCGGCCGGTGACTAGTGGAGTTCCGCAAGGGTCAGTGTTGGGACCACAACTTTTCACTTTATACGTTAATGATCTAGATGAAGGAGCTGAGGGCATTCTGGCTAAGTTTGCAGATGATACAGAGATAGGTGGAGGGACAGGTAGTATTGAGGAGGCAGGGAGGCTACAGAAGGATTTGGACAGGTTAGGAGAATGGGCAAAGAAGTGGCAGATGGAATACAATGTGAGGAAGTGTGAGGTCATGCACTTTGTTGGGAAGAATAGAGGCATAGATTATTTTCTAAATGGGGAGGGAATTCAGAAATCTGGAATGCAAAGGGATTTGGGAATCCTAGTCCAGAATTCTCTTAAGGTTAACTTGCAGGTTGAGTCGGTAGTTAGGAAGGCAAATGCAATGTTGGCATTTATTTTGAGAGGACTAGAATATAAAAGCAGGGATGTGCTGCTGAGGCTTTATAAGGCAGACCACATTTTGAATATTGTGAGCAATTTTGGGCTCCGTATCTCAGGAAGGATGTGCTGGCCTTGGAGAGGGTCCAGAGAAGGTTCACAAGAACGATCCCAGGAATGAAAGGCTTAACATATGAGGAACGTTTGGGGACTCTGGGTATATACTCGATGGAGTTTAGAAGGATGAGGGGAGATCTGATTGAAACTTACAGAATACTGAAAAGCCTGGATAGAGTGGACGTGGGGAAGATGTTTCCATTAGTAGGAGAGACTAGGACCTGAGGGCATAGCCTCAGAGTAAAGGGAAGACCTTTTAGAACAGAGATGAGGAGAAACTTCTTTAGCCAGAGAGTGTTGAATCTATGGAATTCATTGCCACAGAAGGCTGTGGAGGCCAGGTCATTGAGTGTATTTAAGACCGAGATAGATAGATTCCTGATTGGTAAGGAGATCAAAGGTTACGGGGAGAAGGCGGGAGAATGGGGTTGAGAAAGTTATCAGCCATGATTGAATGGCGGAGCAGACTCGATGAGCCGAATGGCCTAATTTCTGCTCTTTTGTCTTATGGTCTTATGGTCTTAGTTAACAACTACAAAAAATTATTGATTTCAATGCACCTGGAGTATTGTGTACAGTTTTGGTCTCCTTATCTAAAGAAGGATATACTTGCCATAGAGGGAGTGCAATGGAGGTTCACCAGCCTAATCTATGGGATGGCAGGATTGTTTCATGAGGAGAGATTGAGGAAACTGGGCCTGTATTCTCTCGAGTTTCAAAGAATGAGAGGTAATCTCACTGAAACTTACAAAATTCTTACAGTGTGTGACAGGGTAGGTGCAGATAGGATGTTTCCCCTGGCTGGTGAGTCTAGAACCAGGGGACACAGTCTCAGAATAAGGGGTAGGCCATTTAAGACTGAGGTGGCTTACTTCTGCTCCCATGTTCCTATGTTCTTCCTATGTTCTGTGTTTTTAAAGGCTCAGTGGAGGATTGTATTCCTTGATCCTGTTCAAAATAATGTGCTGTGCTTTAGATGAGATGGTAAACCAAGATGCCATCTGCCTTCAAATGTATATAAATAAGATCCCAAGGCACTATTTTGAATAACAGCAGGGCCCCAAGAGGAAAAAACAGTTCGAACCAGTCCTCTTATTTCTCAATTTTCCTAGTGTTACATTTTAAGGTATGCAAGACCAGTTCAGACCAGTATTCTTATTTCCCAGTTTTTACTGTTTTTTGCCTTCTGGGGTGTTGGGGCCGATCTTTATCTTTCAACCAACATCACTAAAACAGGTTATCTATTTATTGTATTGCTGTTTGTAAGAGCTTAATGTGTACAAATTGGCCATCCCATTTCCCTGCATTACAACAGTGACAACACTTCAAAAGTACTTCTTCGTAGTAAAGTGTTTGGAACGTCCTGAGGATGGGAAAGGTACTATATAAATGCAAGTTCTATCTTTCAATCATGTATCTATTTCTATCATGTGCTACTAAACAACTAGACTTTCCACAAGACCTTCATAGTGGTACCTCCAACATAAAGAAAATTCTACTCAGGACATGAGGGAATACACTGGCCTCATATGGCAGATGTTTATTTTTAATCACCTCACACACCACCGCCACATGAGCGGACATGTTTTAAAAGTTTTTATTTCCCTTTATTTAAATTTACACATGTCAAGCCGATCTCCCTGAGGTGTAAGAGTCCAGATCCCAACTCAGAGAATCCCCCCCCTGCCTGCATAGGGAGCGCCCAGCGCTTCCGGGCGAGCATCATGTTGGGTGGGTCTTAATTTACCACATAAAATGGAGGCGTGTCCCCGATCGGGGGCGCCGATTGGGTTCACGTCTGCCACCACCTGCCCTGCACAACACCCCCCAATGAAAATTTAGCCCAATGTGGTCAAACAAGTTGAGTATCAACTTGTAAATTCTTCCAAGACATGACAATAGCAAGTGGTAAGAGCAGGAGAGATTTCTGGTCATCCATGTGATGGATAGAAATTGGAGCCTCTACCATCACTATGCATGACTCCTGGCTACAACATGCATGTAAAAGTGCATGTTGCCACACCAACTTGGATTCCATGGGAGGCTGGATGGTCAGTATTTTTTAAATTCAGCCATGGGATGTGAGCATCGCTGACTAGGCCAGCATTTATTGCCTATCCCCTTGAGAAGGTGGTGGTGAGCTGCCCTCTTGAACCGTTGTAGTCCATGTGGTGTAGGTAGTTCCAAGGTTTTGACCCAGTGACAGTGAAGGAACAGCGATATATTTCCAAGTCAGGATGGTGGGTGGCTTGGAGGGGAACTTCCAGGTGGGGGTGTTCCCATGTGTCTGCTGCCCTTGGTCTTCTAGATGGTATCAGTTGTGGTTTGGGAAGGTGCTGCCTAAGGAGCCTTGGTGAGTTCCTGCAGTGCATCTTGTAGATGTGTGTAGGTGGCAGAGGGAGTGAATGTTTGTGGATGTGGTGTCAATCAAGCGGGCTGCTTTGTCCTGGATAGTGTTATGCTTCTTGAGTGTTGTTGGAGCTGCACTCATTCAGGCAAGTGGGGAGTATTCTATCACACTCCTGACTTGTGCCTTGTAGATGGTGGACAGGCTTTGGGGAGTCAGGTGGTGAGTTACTCGCCACAGATGTGAATTGGATTAGTGCCAACAGAATGGGGTTCAATCCCTGCTCTGGCTGGGGGCTGCTTCCCTTGCCCTACCCATGGTGGAAGTCATGGCACTGTGGGTTGCACCTGCCTTTGGACAGAGGACTGAAGAAGAGGTTTCTGAAAGTTTTTTCATAAGTGGTGTGATATGTTTCATTCCCTGCCTTAGATTATATCCCAATTACCATTTTGATAATATTTATTAATCAAAGCCTCTCAATGTTTTATAGTCAGTTTTCTTAAATCTGAAAACAAAAATGAGTTGGGGGAGATGGTAATGTCACCAGACTAGTAATTGAGTTCAATATATAATTGAGTTCAACAACTTTAGATCTTGAACTCCCTCATCCATCCCCACCCCCTTTCCGTCTCTTCCCCCTCCCTTTTGTTTTTTCCAATAATTTATATAGATTTTTCTTTTCCCACCTATTTCCATTATTTTTAAATCTATACCTGTAACACCCTGTCAGTCTTTCCACCCCACCCCCACTAGAGCTGTACCTTGAGTGTCCTGCCATCCATTCTTAATTAGCACATTCTCTTAGATAACTCACCACCTGACTCCCCAAAGCCTGTCCACCATCTACAAGGCACAAGTCAGGAGTGTGATGGAATACTCCCCACTTGCCTGAATGAGTGCAGCTCCAACAACACTCAAGAAGCATAACACTATCCAGGACAAAGCAGCCCGCTTGATTGACACCACATCCACAAACATTCACTCCCTCTGCCACCGACACACATCTACAAGATGCACTGCAGGAACTCACCAAGGCTCCTTAGGCAGCAACTTCCCAAACCACAACACCTCTTTGTTCCTTTATCTGTGACATCTTTTGATTATCTGCTCCTATCACTGCTTGCTTGTCCCTACAACCACGCCACCCCCCCCACCCCCAACTTCTCTCCCCCCACCCACCCCCCCACCTTAAACCAGCTTATATTTCACCCCTCTCCTATTTTTACTTAGTTCTGTTGAAGGGTCATGAGGACTCAAAACGTCAACTCTTTTCTTCTCCGTCGATGCTGCCAGACCTGCTGAGTTTTTCCAGGTAATTCTGTTTTTGTTATAGTAATTGAGAAGCTTAGTTTAATTCTCTGGGTACCTGGGTTCAAATTCTACCACAGCAGCTGGTGACATTCAAATTCAATTAATAAAGTCTGGAATCGAGAGCTAGTCTCAGTAATGATAACCATGACAACATCACCAATTGTTGTTAAAAACCCAAAAAATGTGCTTTAGAAAAGGAAATCTGCTATCCTTACTAGGTCTGGCCTGCTTGTGACTTCAGGCCTGCAGCAACTCTAACTACCCCCTGAAATGGCCCAGCAAGACTTTCAATTCAAGGGCAATTAGGAATGGGCAACAAATGCTGGCCTTGCTAGTGATAAAGAATATTTTTTTTAAAAGTCATATAAATAAAGAATACATTTAAAAATCATTTTTGGCTTTCTTTGACAAGAACAAAGCTAAGTCATGGTCTAATGTGACTTACACCTCCAGTTAATACACCACATAGCTGGTTGTAAAGTGTTTTGGAAAATTTATAGGATCTAAATTCCTTCCAATAACTGATTACATCAATGTTGCAGTGGTTGAAGCAGATGGCTCACCACCACCTCCTCAAGGGCAATTGGGGATGGACAATAAATGTTAGCCTAGCCAGCGATGCCCACATCCCGTAAAATAATTTTAAAAATGAATAGAATTCATTTTAATACACTCTTCCATATTTGTGTAGATGTATTAAACATCCAGCTACCAGCTGGAAGTCCCAGAAATTAGGGTGGGTATCGGGAGCCCGAGAGTCTTTTTCTGATTCACAATATGCCCATTTCTTTCCCTCCTCTCCTGAAGGCTGACTCATACTGAGGTTCAGTTTCAGTGACAGCAGCAGTTATTCATTACCTCATGCAAATGGCCACTTCTCATGTGTAAACCAAGAGTGTAAGTGTTGGCAAGTTGAATGATGGCTTTGTGGAAGACCTCTGATCAGTCTGCAATTGGGAGGCAGTTGTTTAGTGATAACATCAGTGAACTATTAGATCAGGTTAATGCTCGACAGGCACAGGTTCAAATTGGAGTTGGTGGAATTTAAATTAAATTATTTTTTAAAATCTGGATTTGAAATCTAGTCTCAGTAATGGTGCCAAGAAACTATCATCTCCCATCTGGTTCACTAATGTCCTTTAGCAAAGGATCTACAGTCCTTACTTGGTCTGACCTATGTGTGACTCCACACCCCCAGCAATGCGCTTGCCTTTTAACTGCCCTCTGAAATGACCTAAAAGCCACTAAGTTCAAGGCCCATTAGGAATGGGCAACAAATGTTGGCCTTGCCATCAACACCCACATCCCATGAAAGAATAAAAAGAATGACACTGAGCTTCCACTCATCAGTCATTTCAATTTTCAACTCCACTCCCACTTTGACGTTTCTGTCCTCGGCCTCCTGCACTGTTCTAATGAAGCTCAGCATAAGCTCAGAGGCAGGGATGCTACCCACTATGCCACAAGATCCCCTGGCTATTAGATAGCAATGAAGAATGGGAGCTCTTTTTCCACACTGTTTCAGGGTCGCCGAAGTCAACTGTAAAAGCCTCACGCTGGCCTTGCTGAATCTAGCAAAGTCCAAGGATCAAACCTCAGACCTTTTTGGGTGGTTCGATATAATCACTAAAAGCCATGGAAAGGGGTCTGGCGAGTGAATCTTAGGCAAATTTCTGATTTTTTTTCAATAATGTTGTTTGGAAAACCCAATATTAGAATATAACTATTATTCACATACAGAATTGAAGTATAATTTAGGGATAAAAGCAAAATACTGCGGATACTGGAAATCTGAAATAAAAACAGAAAATGCTGGAAAAACTCAGCAGGTCTGACAGCATCTGTGGAGAGAGAAACCGAGTTAATGTGTTGAACCCTGTGTGACTCTTCTTCAGAGCTAGAAAAGGACGTGAAACGTTAACTCTGTTTATCGCTCCACAGATGCTGTAAGACCTGCTGAGGTTTTCCAGCATTTTCTATAATTTAGGGACATTTTTAAAAAAATGAGTAATAGGGTTATTTTCAGTGAAACAAAGAAGGAGACATTGCTGGATCTGGTTCTAGGGAAAGAGGTGCATACAATGGATCAAGTGTCAGTAGCGGAACATTTAGGGGACAGTGATTTTGTATCATAAGGTTTAGGTTAGCTATGGAAAAGGACAAGGAGAAATCTAGACTAAAAATACATAATTGGAGGAGGTCCAATTTCACTGGAGTGAAAACAGATCTGGCCCAGGTAAACTGGAGGCAAAATTGGTTAGGGAGGGAGCTCCAGGATTTTCACCCAATGACAGTGAAGGAATGGTGATATAGCTCCAAGTGAGGATGGTCTAGCTTGGAGGAGAACTTGCAGATGGTGATGTACCATGTGCCTGCTGCCCTTTTCCTTCTATATGGTAGCAGTTGCCAGTTTGGAGGTGCTGTTGAAGGGGTCTTGGCAAGTTGTTGCTGTGCATCTTGTAAATTGTACACACAGCTGCCACTGTGTACTGAAGGTGGAAGGAATGAATGTTTAAGGTGCTGAATGATGTCGGTCAGCAGGCTGCTTTGTCTTGGATGGTGTCAGGCTTCTTGTGTGTTGTTGGAGCTCAATCCATTCAGGCAAGTGGAGAGTATTCCACTGCACTCCTGTCTTGTGCCCTATAGATAGTGGACGTGCTTTGGAGGGTCAGAAGGTAAGCTAGACAATGCAGAATTCTAAGCCTTTGACCACTCTTGTAGTCACAGTATGATATTTAGACTTATTTATGTGAATAGTCCGGTTAAGTTTCTAGTCAATGGTAACTCCCAGTATGTTGATGGTGAGGGACAGACTACTTCAGTATTTGAGGAGTTACGAATGGTACTGAACACTGTGCAATCAGTGTGGTGGAGGCAGAGAGCCAGCACAGATATGATGGGCCAAATGGTCTCCTTCCAAGTGTAACCATTGTATGATTTTTAACCCAAAAATCCAAGATTCATCCAAAATCACTAGCCTTTGGACATATGATGGTCTCAAGTGAGTACTGTGAGGGAATTGTACTTATACTTAAAACAGTACTGCTGCCTAGAGTTGTGTTAAATGTGTACTGTTTAACATCAGTACAACTAGGAATTTGCAACATTGCTCATTTGCTCTGCAGGGCTCAACACTTGAAACATAAATGTCCCTGTGATCTATTTGTTAATTCCAGGACACATGAACAACTTCTAGGAGTACAGCCTGATTAGAGAGGACAAAGATAAATATAAACCCTTGACCCCTGAACACCCCACCCCCAACAACCTTTTCACTTGCTTAAAATCTATTACATCTCTAACTTTTCCCAGTTCTGATGAAAAGTTGTTGACTTGAAATGTTAACTGTTTCTGTCTCCAAAGATGCTGGCAGACCTGCTGAGTATTTTCGGCATTCTCTGTTTTCATTATATATGTAATACTGTCCTGGCACTTAAGAAATATGTTGATGACAAATTTCAAACAGAGTAAAAACTCACTTCTGTTGAATATGTTAGCTGCCAGCAAATTGCATAGAATACAGTAAATTAGTTTTATAAATGAAGTGTTATAATAATTAACTCTAAAATAGGTTTTGCTTATTGAATGAAATTATTTAATGTTTGAGTATTAAACTACCTGATTATGGTTTACAGTATAAAATTTCATTCACTTGTAACAGAAGTTAACAATTTGGTTAAACAATACCATCTTATTGAATATTGCTGAAAAAAGAGACATGCCTAAGCTTTTCATCTTGCACTCATCAGGACACTTGCAAGAATATCAATATAAGGGGAGAAAACAACAATTTACACTGTATGTGAAGAGAGTGCTGATTGGTTGGCAAGTGGCATTGCCTTGGAGAATGCAACACTGATGATTTATACTGTTATTCTTATTGGTCTAAAAGCCATCAATGAAAATTTAAACTATAATATTTATCAAACAAATCATTATATTGTATTTTTGTGAATATATTTGAATGATATGTATTCTGAGGTTAGGAGTTGTTTAAAATGGAAGCTGTTCTGCTATTTCTGATAAGATTTTCACTGTGTTTTTTTGACGTTTGGGCCAGGAACTGTTGGAAGGCAAGGGAATACAAGTATGCTATCTGTTTGACCTTAATATTCAAGTAGGATGGCAAGTCTTTATTATGTCTCTGACAGTGAAAGGTCTGTAGTCACGATTAGATAACCTGGTCATAATTGTCAAGATTGCAAAATGTTAATACATGCAAGATTTCACTGTGAAAGGTGGTGCATAATGGTTGTTTAGAACCAAGTTATTTGTTATGCCTATTAAATGTTCAAAGGTTGAAAACTTATTCATATGTCAAAAGCTGACTTTTCATGCTTTATGTTGCTGGAAGGTATAATTGATTGAAAACATGTCTGCCTGCCTTTTGAGAAAGGCCTGTTCTGATCTCAAATGCAAGAAACTGTCACTCCAGTTATAATAGCTGCTGTCTTTTGCCATATATTTAGTTCATCTGGTTCGATCATACTTCCAGCTGACTGTGCCAAAGCGGAGAACTCTATGAGTGGAAAGGTGTGCTCACTAAGAGGCTTATCAAAATGATCAAATTAAAGGATTCTGAGAAGTCAAAAATTTCTATTTTGGTTTCAGGAAATTATTTAAATAATCGGAAACAGGTTTAAATCATCAAAAAAAATAAATGCCATGTTATATTATCTGTTGATTTCAATTGCTTCTTTGTATATTTCTTTCTCATAATAATTTTGATCCTTTACGATATGGTCTGTAAGCATGGTGTTTTTCTGTTTATCTGATAAATCACCATTCACAGTGTTCCATTTTTTACTGCAGTAATGATAGGGTAGATTGTTTACCCTGGTGCACGTTGTTCCCAGTAGCAACACAAATTTTAGTTCATAGGAGGAAAATAAAGAGTGTTAAAAAATGTCAGGAATGTAACATTAGTAATATGAAATAAGCATTCACGTATATAAGTTTATATAATTTTAAAAATGTGACAAAAATGACGAGAAGACACTCTTTGGAAAAGCTATGCTCCAGTTCCAGTAATATCTAATCGCCACATTTTCCCTGCACTGCAGGAAAAAAAATGAAGAGGCAAAGCACAATAACACTTTACCTGGTATCTATAAAGTCTCAATTCATTTCTTAGTAAGTACTGTGCCACAGCACAAAATTCCAAGAAACTTGGCAAATATTAACAGCAAGTTATGATTTATAATCAAACAAGTATGAATACTGAATAAGATTCAAAGTAAGATTTCAATTCATAGTGTCAAAAACAAGTAAGTGTCTCAATTCAATGAGGATTTTAAAAAGTTACTATTATGTGCACCAATAAATAACTTGAAAACCAAATTTCCTTCAGAGTGCAATAAATACATCGAGCAAAGTTACTCCTGATTTCTATAGAAAAGGAAATCATGCTATTGATTCACTATTACTTGTTTCATGTCAAGGCCAAAGTTACGCTTTCTTTTCTTCACCTGAGTCTCTCCCAGGCTTTTCTCAGAATGCCTGAGGCAGCCACTGATTGTTGCTAAGCAAGTGGGTGAACGGTCTGTATCATGTCTTTATGGATGCTGCTATGAGCTGCTAACTGGAAGATATATAAAACTGGCCCTGAAACAGGTATTCCTCTCATAACTCTCCTGCATCTGTTTACATCAACATTGCTGAAATTAAACATTCAGGATTGCAGTGTGCAGGATTGACCTGCTTCCCACCAGGCCTTTTGCCTTCAGCAGGCCAGGTATGAAATGTTACAAGCACACATCCTTTTAACAAATCCCATTATGCTTGCTTCCAATGAGTAATTTAGTAAGTATATAGAAAAATTTGTTGGTGTTTTGTTGGGTTGTTACTACCTGTGGTGTGTACTACTTATATACCATTAAGCAGTCTTGTTGAAGTTACCAAGATGTCTTTATTAACATTACTGAACTATGTACATATTTACAGAAGAAGGTACAGGTATAGAGAGGACTCCTTATATGTTGCTAACTAGCTCTATACTGCTGACCTAAGCTCTAGGTGAGGTGCTTTTATACATCACCAGTGGGCGGTACTGTACTCAGTCCCAGGTTAACAGTTAATGTACCAGATCCTTGTACTACACCTCCCACCAAGGAAATTTCCCTTGGAAATAGATTGACAATAATTACTTAAAGTTTGATTCAAGTCTTGTGATGTCAAAAGGTTTGTAAACTTCAGTGTTGCAACTATAACTAGTCTAATTCTAAACCACTTCATGCTTAACATTAACAGCACACATTAACAGAGTTCATACTACTCCAGCTCCCCCCTTCAAGGTTTTTCAAATCAAGTTTTGAGGCAGTCTGGAGGTCTTGTACCTCTGCCACATCTCATTTGCCGCCTGGTCGGGAGATTGGTGGGATCTAAGGGCTGTTGATCTTGCTGGTGGATCGTTGGTTGATGAAGCCTCATGCGCTTTTCCAATTGGCGAGTGTTGCACCACGCCTGGTCAGTCAGGTTTCTGTGGCAGTGGTTTTGTATAGTGAGTGGTGGCCGTTTCTTTCTGGGAGGACGGGAGCGGTATCCATCTGGCTGTCAGTTGCAGCCCTTCTTCTTCTGCCTTTCCAGCATCCAGAAGCCTTCTGGGATGAGGGGGAGCCGCCCTGTGGATGGAAGAAGAGTGCAGAGGTGGCTCACCCTTATTGAGTAGTGCTTGTGTCGGGCTGCTGCCTGGTTCTAGTGGACTCTGTGTTTTCATCACACTGGCTGGTAGTTGCTGGGGCCATTGTGTGGGTTGTCATCTCAACCGACTGCACCACAGTCGCTGGTGGAGGCAGAGGCTCTTCTGGAAGTTGTTCTGGCTCTGGTGTCACCGCCACTGGGTGTGCTGTGGTAACCTCCTGCTCTATGGGTTGGTCTGGCCCTTGGTTCAGTTCAATGACCTGAAAAAGCGAACAGACCAGCTCAGGGAAGAGAGGTTATAAACAAATTCAGCATTGGGTTGCTGGATTGCTGCTATGTAGTTGGGCTTTCGGGAGGACGGGTTTCTGGCTGCGTGGGAACTGTGGCTGTCTTCACATCTTCTGCTGGTTGAAGCAGGTCAAGAGCTATGCCGGAATCTCTACTGAGAAGCGAAAATGGTTGATTTTGCATGACGTACATAATTTCTGTGATCTGTTTGTCACCACACCTTAATGGCTCTTGAATCATTCCCATGAATGGGAGTTGGACTCCCCCTGCATAATAGAGTGGGGCTTCCGTGGTTCAGACCCAGCGGTCTTGGAGCCACGGTTCTTCATTTGATAAGACGGTCAATCCAGCCACCATGTTGCCATCTAGCTCTCCACAGCTGACCTAAGCTCTAGGTGCGTTGCCTTCTTACATTACCGATGGGCAGTACTGTACTCAGTCCCAGGTTAACTCTTAATGTACAGGATCCTTCTACTACAAAAGTGGCCCTGAAACAAGTATCCCTCTCATAATTCTCCTGCATCAGTTTATATCAACATTGCTAAAATCAAATATTCAACAGTGTGCTGGATTGACCTGCTTCCCACCAGGCCTTTATGCCTCCAGAAGGCCAGGTATGAAATAGCACTGAAGACTTGTGCTCCAGAACTTGCTGTGCCCCTAGCCAAGTTGTTACAGTACAGCTACAACACTGGCAACTACCCGGCAATGTAGAAAGTTGCCCAGGTATGTCCTGTCCACAAAACACAGGGCAAATCCAACCCGGCCAATTACCGCCCCGTCAGTCTACTCTAGATAATCAGTAAAGTGGTGGAAGGGGTAGTCAACAGTGCTATCAAGCGGCACTTGCTTGGAAATAACTGATGCTCAGTTTGGGTTCCGGCAGGATCACTCAGCTTCTAACCTCATTACAGCATTGGTTCAAACATGGACAAAAGAGCTGAACTGCAGAAGCAGCAGTGTGTACCATCTACAAGATGCACTGCAGAAACTCACCAAGGCTCCTTATGCAGCACTTTTCAAACCCATGAACACTGCCATCTAGAAGGACAAGGGCAGCAGACACATGGGAACACCACCAACTGGAAGATCCCCTCCAAGCCACTCACCATCGTGACTTGGAAATATATCACCGTTCCTTCACTGTTGCTGGGTCAAATCCTGTAACTCTCTCCCTAGCAGCACTGTGGGTGTACCTACACCACATGGACTGCAGGGGTTCAAGAAGGCAGCTCACCACAATCTTCTCAAGGGCATATAGTGATGGGCAATAAATGCTGGCCTCACCAGCAACACCCACACCCCATGAATGAGTAAAAAAAATGTTACAAGCACATATCCTTTGAACAAATCCCAATATGTTTTCTTCCAATGAGAAATTTAGGAAGTATGTAGAAAAATTGGTTGCATTAAATTGGAGGGACAAGACAGAAAAATAACAAAAAATGCCAAGTAGTTCAGAAGACAAGAGTTGTATGAAAGCTGAGACTGATGTGTTCATGGCGAGACTTTGCATTCCCGGAGTTAGTATCCATTTGAAGGTCGCAGCATTTCTGATATTATCCATTCCTGACTAAAAAGAATATTTGTTGTACCAAAAGAAATATTTCAAGTTCCTTTTACCACAAATATCTTGGGAAGAATGTTTGAAGACGAACCCTTTGAGATTATAAATGTGCAACAATAAAGTACAAGTTTATTTCCTCTGGTAACGTAGAGGGCGTGCTAGAAGATTTGAATTACAACTTCATAAACAGCCGAGTTTCCTACATTCGAAACAAGTTAATAATTAATCTTTTATGAATGTCTACAGAGCTGATGAACTAACAATTGATTTTGTATTTATACAGTAGATCTCATTTCAATGAATACCGGGTAAATGAACAGCCTACTTGAGAGAAAAAAAATCAATGCATAAATCCTTCTGAGTTTCAAAATATTACAGATTGCTGACTTGAATTGTAAAGCCTATTGACATGAATTGAAACTGTTGCCATATGAAACTACAGCCTGTACCTGGAAACGGTTTTAATAGAAAAACAAAAGCAAAATACTGAGGATGCTGGGCATCTGAAATAAAAAGAATAAAATCAGGAAATACTCAGCAGGTCAGGCAGCATCTGTCTGACCTGCTGAGTATCCCCAGGTTATTTTTATTGCTGGGTTTAACATCACAGCTGAATGAAGAGCTAATTGCCAAGAAATTACACCAAGTAATAGCAGTTTTTCAGGCAGAAAAAGATGGCCACAGGGTTCAATGTGATGTGCGAGCTCATTCTGCTTGTGTTGGTTAGGCTGTTCTATAGCCAATCTGGGCGCCTGCCTAAGAGTAACGTTACGCCTGCAAATGATGGGTTTAAGGTATATTTCAGAAGCCTTTACAAAATCGGTTTCTGACTGATCGCAACAAGTTTCTCAGCAAAAGGCAATCAAGCCAGAAGCCTTTAAACAGACCAGCAGGAGGCTGCCAGAAAAAAAAGTTTCATATACCCAAGACAGAAACACGTTTTTCTGTCAAAACACCCATTCAATTAAACTGATTTCACTCTATTGAAATTATGACTATGGCTTTTGTAATGTTGATGTGTAATGTAACCTGGACTCCCATTTACAAACGTCCAAAAATAGAGCAAAAAATATTCGCGATCCCGCTCTGCTGCTGGAACTCTCGGGCAACCGGAATAGTGCTGCTGGCAATATCGGTGTATCTTTCGTGCCGAACAGAGGAACAGAATAACACAGAACATTGTCCAGCCAGTGTCAGGGAAAGCTGGTAGGTCTGACTGCAACATTTGTATAAAATATAATTTGGTCTTCATTAGAAGAGACTTGAATTTCTGTTTGGAGTTGGTCAGGCCATGGTTGCATCCACACCCCTGTGGACCTCGCTTTCCTCAATGCCACTCTCTCACCGGCTTACGGTCTACACAGATGAGACGGAAACAGCACTTTTGACCATTTTATGAAATATTTTATATTTGTTTATGAAAAGGAGCAACAGCCTGTTTGGGGTTGGTGCCAGGGACCTGTCGAGAATGTGATGCATTCTCTGTAGGGAGAGGTGACTGTTTCCCCTCCTTGAACTGCAAGACTCCTTTGCTGTCCAGGAAGAACTTTAACAACCTCCCCAGAACAGTTAAGGTCAGGAATCTGCTACGCCTGACCCCCTTAGTCTACACGTCTGGTACTCCTTCGTTCATTAATCTCATGGTGCTAGAAAAGTAAGAAGTAGGATCTGATAGTAGAAAGCAACGAGTCCACAAAAGTCATTCTGTGACTCCTGAACCTGCAGATTTGGATCACTCGGTTCTATAAAGGATGCTTTGTGAGCATCATACTCAAATGGAGGCAATGCAGACGATGAGGACCAGCATAGGTTTCAAAACAATATAAGGAGGCACCAGGGGTCGGCATGGTATAAATACGAGGCATGATTGGGGAGGGTTTAAACTAGAGTGGCAGGAGGATGGGAACCTAAGTGGGGAGACACAAGAGAAGGAAACAAAGATAGAAATGAAAGACAGAAAAGTGGAGAGGAGAGGAAACAAGGGCTAGCAGAAAATAGGTGACCATATAACAAAAAAATGTGTAGACATGTTGCAAAGACAAGTCTGAAGGTACTGTATCTGAATGCATGAAGCATTCGCAAGAAGGCAGACAAATTAACAGCACAAATAGATGTAAATGGGTACGGTATGATTGTGATTACTGAGACATTGCTGCAAGGTGACCAAGGCTAGGAATTGAATATCCAAGGCTATTCAATATTTAGGAAGGACAGGCAAAAAGGAAAAGGAGGTGAGATGGCATTGTTAGTTAAGAATGAAATCTGTGCGATAGTGAGAGAGGATATTGGCTCAGAAAATCTAGATGTAGAATCAGTCTGGGTGGAAATAAGAGGCAACAAGGGGTGGAAAACATTAGTGGGAGTTGTCTACAGGCCTCCAAACAGTAATGGTAAGGTAGGGGACAGCATTAACCAGGAAATTAGAGTTGCATATAACAAGGGTGCTACAGTAATAATGGGTGACTTTAATCTACACGTAGATTGGGCAAACCAAAGTAGCAATAATACTGTGGTGGATGAATTCCTGGAGTATGTACAAGATTTTTTTAGAACAGTATACCGAGGGACAAATAAGAGAACAGGCTATCCTAGATTTGGTATTGTGCAATGAGAAGGGGTTAATTAATAATCTTGTTGTGTGGGAATAGTTTAGGGAACAGTGGCCATAACATGATAGAATCCTTCATTAGGATGGAAAGTGAAGTAGTCCGATTAGAAACTAGGGTCCTAAATCTAAACAAAGGAAACTACAAAAGTGTGAGGCATGAGTTGGCTAAGATAGATTGGAGAACTTCATTAAAAGGCATGACAGTGGATAGGCAATGGCTAATATTTAAGGAATGAATGTATGCATTGCAACAGTTATACATTCCTTTCTGGCACAAAAGCTAAACAGGAAAAGCAGCCCAACCATGGCTAACAAAAGAAATTAAGGATAGTATTAGATCCAAAGAGGAGTCATTTAAAGTTGCTAGAAAAAGTAGCAAGCCTGAGGATTGGGAACAGTTTAGAATTCAGTGAAGGAGGACCAAGCGATTGATTAAGAGGGGAAAAATAGCATATGAGAATAAACTTGCAAGGAACATAAAAGCAGACTGTAAAAGCTTCTTTAAGTATGTAAAAAGAAAAAGATTAGTGAAGACAAATGTAGGTCCCTTGCAGTCCAAAACAGGAGAATTTATAAAAGAGAACAAGGAAATGGCAAAGTCACTACTTTAGCTTTGTCTTCATGGAAGAATACACAGATAACTTCTCAGAAATGCTAGCGAACCAAGGGTCTAGTGAGCAGGAGTAATTGAAGGAAATTAGTATTACTAAAAAAAAGTGCAGGAGAATTTAATGGGACTGAAAGCCGATAAATCCCCAGGGCCTGATAATCTACACCTCAGGGTACTAAAGGAGGTGGCCATGGAAATAGTCAATGCGTTGGTTGTCATCTTCCAAAATTCTGTAGATTATGGAACAGTCCCAGCAAACTGGAGTTGGCAAATGTAACCACAATATTTCAAAAAATGGGGAGGAAGAAAACAGGGAATTAGTTGGTTAGCCTAACATCAGTAGTAGGAAAAATGCTAGAGTCTATTATAAAGGATGTGATAACAGAACGCTTAGGAAATATTAACAGGATTAGGCAAAGTCAACATGGATTTATGAAATGGAAATCATGTTTGACAAACTTACTGGAGTTTTTTATGGATGTAACTAGCAAAATAGATAAGGGAGAACCAGTGGGTGTGGTGTATTTGGATTTGCAGAAAGCTTTTGATAAAGTCCCACATAAGAGGTTAGTGTGCAAAATTAAAGTACATGGGATTGTGGCTAACATATTGAGATTGAGGGTTGGTTAACAGACGGGAAACAGAGAGTAGGAATAAGTGGGACTTTTTCAGAGTGGCAGGTGGTGCTTTGGATCGGTGCTTGGGATCAGTGCTTGGGCCCTAGCTATTCACAATATATATCAAGGATTTGAATGAGGGAACTGAGTGTAATATTTCCAACTTTGCTGACGACACAAAACTAGGTGGGAATCTGAGTGGTGAGGAGGATGTAAAGAGGCTTCAAGATGATTTAGACAAGTTGAGTGAGTAGGCAAATACATGGCAGATGCAGTATAACATGGATAAGTGCAAAGTTATCCACTTCAGTTGGAAAAACAGAATGGTAGAGTATTATTTAAATGGTAATAGATTGGGAAACGTTGATGTAAAAAGGGAGCTGGGTGTTCTAATACACCAGTCACTGAAAGCAAGAATGCAGGTGCAGCAAGCAGTTAGGAAGGTAAATAGTATGTTGGCCTTCATTGCAAGAGGATTTGAATACAGGAGCAAGGATATCTTACTGCAGTTGTACAGGAGCTTGGTGAGACCACATCTGGAGTATTATGTGCAGGTTTGGTCTCCTTACCTAAGAAAATATATACTTGCCATGGAGGGAGTGCAGTGAAGGTTTACCAGATTGATTCCTGGAATGGCAGGATTGTCGTATGAGGAGAGATTGGGTTGACTAGGCCTGTATTCACTGGAGTTTAGAAGAATGAATGGGAGTCGCATTGAAATGTATAAAATTCTGACAGGGCTGGACAGACTGGATGCAGGGATGATGTTTCCCCAGGCTGGGGAGTCTAGAACAAAGGGTTACAGTCTCAGGATGTAGGGTAGGACTGAGATGAAGAGGAATTTGTATGTTTGGTATGTGCTGTTGGTTGGTTGGAATGCTGTACTTGTCTGGCCTCTGGCTGTGGCTTCTCATAATGTCAAACCACTAGTCCCAGCCTTTGCTTTCTCCATTGACTCCTCCAGTGTCCTCTGGTGTCACATGCCTTGCATATGTCATTGAAAGCCTACAATTTCTGAGTGTATGTGTGAGGCCGCACCACATGCAATGCTTATTAGGCTTGTCTGTTTTGACTATCATGCCAATGGTGGATGTATTATACATAGCCTGTATACTCTGTTTATCCAGTAGTATGGCTTTGCACTTGCATCCACACCAGTAGTGCTTCCATACTGTAACCCTTGTGTTGGTCCAAGAGGTCTTTTTGGAATGCTCCTACAGAGTTAGATACTATCATGAGGTCAATTATTCTGCTGCCATAAAGTCAAAAGCCTCTTGCCTCTGTATCTGCTTACAAATTGATCTATGGTCTCCTTTGGTTATATTCAGAAAGACATGAATTCCATATGGTATATTTGGAAGCTGAGCTTCACTCCTAGTAGATATTCGAGTGTTGACCATATCTTGTCCAACAGGCCTGAAGTGTTCAATCTGTGGAGGCCTTCATTGCGTATAGAAATTTTAAGCTTTATGGCTTGTTTATTTGGTTCAGAAATATCCAGGTGCAGAAAACAGAATTCTACACATTGCCTGAACAGAGTGAACTCAGAGAGGAGGTCTGTTGCCTTCCAATTGAGTGTTAGAAATTTAATGATCATTCTGTGACTTTTCGCAGAATTTGAAGGCATATCTGTAACAGGAACAATTGTTTAGGCTCTCACAGTCCTTCAGGACTTAATTTCTTGTGGCTCCTTGACTTACAGTACCTTAACTGGCCACATCTTATTACTTGATTGTAATGGTGGCACTATTGAGCTGTTACTACCTTCCCGGGCATTCTAGAAGCTGCGCCCATGAAGCTGTGATTTTGGCACGAAAATGTACTACAAGCTTGCAAGGAAAAGTTAATGGAGGAAAAAGCTTTTACAGTCTTCTTCAAGCTGTTGGGAGTTGTTGCTGGTGGACTCTTCTTTCTTGGCCCAGTCTCGAGTGTGGAATTGCTTTCCCCCCATTCACCCTGACGTCCTCAAGAGATGGCCTGCAACAGCAGTGGATTCTTCTGTCTGTGGACTGGTGCTCAGTGGTACCCGGCACTATGCCACCGCTCCCCCCCACCCCCCCCCACCACGCCCCCACACCCCACCCCCAGAGTCAGCTATCTAGTGTCTGTTCCTTCACAAACCTCTGCAGCAGATAGACTCAGACAACTCAAGCTCTCTTGATTTACAGTGATCTTGCCAGGACCCGATGCCTGCTGGGCTGGGTCAAGATGTAATGTCCAAGAACAAATATACCATGTGTAAGATTCCGACAGTGATGCAAAATCACTTACACACTTCAAGGCTGTGAGTGCTTGACAGCTGTTTCATTTCCACATCAGGATTTCTGTTGCATGTTAAAGGGTTGAATCTTCAAAAATCACTGGCTAGTGTCACCGCTGCTACCACCGCTACCAGCATGTTGTGTTCTGTTTATCGCAATTGTACCAATCATACAAAAAGTATTGGTAAGGCAATTATGTGGGTTCTTTATTTGAAGATAAGACTATATACATACAATGGTAACTGGGAGGCTATGTAGACATATCTGATCTGTAGGACTGCTGCTGTGTTCTGTCTAGAGTTATGGGATTATATCACATCCTGTCGCGTGGTAGATAGTGATGGACAGCAGTTTAAGATATGCTTCATTAAAGGTACATGCGCATCACATTATAACAATCTCCACCCAAACTGATTCTACATCTTGATCCTCCGAACCAAGATTATTTTTCCCGACTGATCTCATCCTTTATTCACAGAGCTACCCACCTCCTTTTCCTTTCTTCCTGTCCCTCTGAAATGTTAAATGCTCTTGCATATTCAGGTCCCAGTCATGGTCACTTTGCAATCATGTCTCTGTAATGGCTATCATATAATATTCATTTATTTCTACTTGTTCTATCAATTCATCCATCTTGTTACAATGCTGTGTGCATTCAAATAGCCTTTAGTTCTGGAAGGAATAAGGAAGTTTTGCTGAGAGCCCAAGACTTTGCTACTGAGGATTGTACTACTAAATCTATTGTATTTTTGTTACTTCTCTCACTCCTGAGTCACATCTCATTTGGACTTGCTCATTCTCCTGCTTTCAGTTATGTGGCAAAAGACAAATTTCTTGCAGTTCTGTGGCCATGGAATTGTGTAGCAGTGATTCTTTGGTTCTACTGAGCCAGAAATTATCCACAGCTTGAGTGAGAAAAGTAGAAAAAAAGTACTTTACACTCCAGTCCTGATGTCCCCTACCTGATGAGCACAAAATATAAAACTTTACTACATATTTATTTTAACTATGTTAATTCACTGTTTCAGCTGCCTTTTATTATCATCCTTTATTATACAGGAGGAAATTAACGCCAACAGTTGGGCAATATTCCACTTTCTGTGATACTGGTTGGTATTTCATGAGAAGGCTCAGGTCTTTTGTCTGCTGTGATTTATACTGGTCAAACTTCCACATAGTAAAACTGCAAAATGATGTTTAAAAAAGCAAAATACTGCAAACGCTGGAAATCTGAAATAAAAGCAGAAAATTCTCAGCAGGTGCAATGACCTGAAATGTTTCTCTTTCCATAGATGCTGCCAGGCCTACTGAGTCTTAAAGGAGGAAAGCGAACTAGAGAGTTGGGGAGGTGTAGGGAGGGAATGCAAGAGCTCAGGGCTTAGGCAACCTAATGCACAGCCACTAATGGTGGAGCAATTAAAATGGGGCATGCACAAGATGCCAGAATTAGAGGAGCTCAGATATCTCGGAGGGTTTTAGGGCTGAAGGGGATTAGAGAGATAGCACAAGGCAAGGCCAGGGAGCAATTTGAAAACAAGGATGAGAATTTTAAAATCAAAACATTGCTTGACCAGGAGCCAGTGTCGATCAGTGAACAGAGGGATGATAGGGGAGTTAAGAAACAGGCAACAGAATTTTGGATGACCTCAATTTTAAGGAAGGTAGAATGTTGGAAACTAGCCATGTGTGTATTGTAATAGTTGAGTCTAGGGTTAACGAAGGAGTGAATGAAGGTTTCAGCAGCAAATGAGCTGAGGCATGGTTGAAGTTGGATGATGTTATAAAGGTGGAACAAATTTGAGGTTGGAAGCTCATCTTAGGATCAAACCAAGGTTACAAACAAACTGGTGTAATCTCAGACTGTTGCCGGGGAGGGATGGAGTCGGTAGCTAAATAACGGAGTTTGGAGCAGGGACTAGAAACAATGGTTCTGTCTTCGCAATATTTAATTGGAGGAATCAATTAATCAATTAGTTAATTAAAGCTCGAATCTTTATTATTCCAAGTCCCTCCATTGCAATTTGATAGTTTGAACTCACATCAAACAAGAGTGCACCCAGTAGAGAGTATACTTCCACCACACTGTGTTAACTAAATGCTACTAAAATTACACAGCTCTTTCTTGAGGTTTTTCCTTGCCTGGTTGATGTTCTGTAATCAGAAAGCTGAAAAATAAATTGTTTTATAAAGAGTTTTCATTTCACTGAGGAGGCTTCAGGCCAACCCACATACAACAACCTGCTCTGAAAACTCTGCTCACATTTTGACATCAATGACAAATTCCACTATAAATTCCAACATAGAAGCTGAGACAATCCACAATATTCTAAAACAATAAAAAGCACTGTAAATATTACAACCCACAACATTCTAAAAAAAAGTCAATTTGCTGTATCTCTCAGTGTTAATGGATCCTTAAGAAAATTCCAGATCTGAATCTGTATCTTCACCAAAAAACTAGTCAGTACTTCCTTGGGACATACCCTATCTCTGCTCCAAGTTTTGTTGAAATTTGTTCATTATTTTTTGAGATATATCGTTTACAGACAAACAATCTAACAGGCGAAAACATTACCTCTGCCTACCTTCAGTGGCGGAGGTAACAATCTGAAAATAAAAGCTCAAATTGACCATGAAGCCATTGGATTGTTATAAAAATCCATTTGTTCACTAACCTCCTTTACAGGATGAAAACTGCCATCCTTACCCTGGCCTATATGTGACTGCAATCAGCAAAGCCATTCAATTCTATCAAACTGCTACCAGAAAAAGGCCCACCTTCACAGAAGAACATTGGATGGGCAGAAAATACTAACATTGCCAGAGGCACCACAAGTTGTTGGCATTTGTTTAACTGTGCTGCTATGTTCACCAGTAACCTTTCCATGTTACCAATGAGTCATGATGCATACAGTTGTTTATTTCAAATTCTGAGCTTGGCACTTTCCTACTGTGATTGTATAATAAATGAGAACAATAATATATTTTATTATAATTGAGGTCTCCACTTTATTCAGTCAATTTTTAATCTACATTCATTTCTGTAGAACATTCACTGCTGGGCTGGAAACTAAATAAAACCAACAACATACAATGCATAAAATACATGTCTATAGACCTTCAAGAGTGATCTAATTATCATAAATGTCTATTTGCATTATATACTTTACAGCAGGTTCACGGCCTCCCAACCATTCGGCTGACTGTGCAAGAAACTGCCAACCAGAATAATAACAAGATAGTGTTATAGGCAACATATATTCCAGTAAGCAGAACTGGAGTGCTGCTTTGGGCTGCATTAGAGTGCTTAAGTTGGAGTTTAGTGAGTGAGAGAGTTTGGTGAAGAGGGAAGGAGGTGATCTTTTCATTTTCTATCTGTCCTCAGAAAGAAGAGAAGTGGCCTCGATAAGTATGACCTGGTGAATACTTCTACTGTCCTTAATATTCTCTAAACTCAGAAAATCTAGATGTAGAATCAGTCTGGGTGGAGCTAAGAAGCAACAATGGACAGAAAACATTAGTTGGCATGGTCTAAAGGCCTCCAAATAGTAGTATAAGATAGGGGATGGCATTAACCAGGAAATTAGAGATACGTGTAACAAGGGTGCTACAGTAATCATAGGTGACTTTAATCTACATTTGGTCTGGGCAAACCAAATTAGCAATAATACCGTGGCAGATGAATTCCTGGAGTGTGTACGAGATGATTTTTTAGATCAGTATGTCAAGGAAACGACTAGGGACCAGGCTATCCTAAATTTGGTATTGTGCAATGAGAAGGGGTTAATTAACAATCTTGTTATGCAGGGTCCTATAGGGAGCAGTGACCATAACGTGACAGATTTCTTCAATAGGATGGAAAATGAAGTAGTCTGATTCAGAACTACAGTACATCTGTGCCCTTGCCACCTTCTGTGTTTCTTCCAAGTAGTGTTCAAAATGGAAGGGTACTGATTCATCAGCTGAAGTGGTGGTGGCAGGGGTGATAGTGGTAATCAGCAGGAGGTTTCCTTTTCCATGTTTGATCTGATGCCATGAGACTTTGTGCGGTCCGGAGTCAATGTTGAGGTCTCCCAGGGAAGCACCCTCTCAGCTGTATACCACTGTGCCACCACCTCTGGTGGGTATGTCCTGTAGGATGGACCCAGGGATGGTAATTGCCTGATAACTTTTAAAAAGAAATTCCAACTTCCAGTTAATTGAAGGGTGAAATAATGGCACAAAAAGATTTCATGTTTTAAGACATTTATTGCAACAAAAGACTATTCTATTGACTAAACACCATCTTTGTCAGTAACCTATACTTTAAACCACAGAATACCATTCCCCCCCAACTCTTTTTATCATAGCACAACCGAACAAACACACTTCACATTGCACTGTCCTTTAAGTAGACATTCAATTTGCCTGAAATTAGTCCAAAATGTTTCTTGGCTCCTGAGGATTTACTTTATTCTTTTCCTTTCTCAGCCTGGTAACTTCTAACCCCAGAACTATTCTTCACAGTGAGAGTATTACTGGAGATCCTCCCTCTAGCACAAGCTAGGCAAATCTTACAGCTTTGTTTTAACTCTTCACTAATTTGATCTTTCCAATCTAAGTGCAAGTTTCCACCCATATTCCTATGCAACGAACCGTGGACACTTTTAACTTTAGCTGAAACAAAAACAAAAATACCTGGAAAAACTCAGCAGGTCTGGCAGCATCTGCGGAGAGGAACACTGTGGGTCATTCGGACTCGAAATGTTAACTGTGTTCCTCTCCGCAGATGCTGCCAGACCTGCTGAGTTTCTCCAGGTATTTTTGTTTTTATTTTGGATTTCCAGCATCCGCAGTTTTTTGCTTTTAACTTTAGCTGCTCTTTCACTGTCTCTCCCAGACCCTGGCAGACTAACCCACCTGTCTGTGACATTTAGCAATACTTTAGGAAAGCCTGTTACCCAAACTTTACAATGGCTTCCTCTGCTCCCTTCCCAATGACAATGTGAATCACATGAGCCTTGTATCCAGGTAGATATGCTAATTAGCTATCCTGGGAAATGCAACTCTCTTTCATCTTGAAATTAAATGGACAGTTTAAAGTGGAACTGTTTACAACCTGACATTCTCAACACTTTTCTAGGACTTGGATACTCTCAGTCTGTCCAAGAGCATCACAGCTGCCTTCAGTTGTCTGCAAGTGTGAACACCTTGCACCTTTTTTCCCAGTAAAACAATCTACGCCTTCCTTTAATCCTTAGCAGCCCCATCACCCAGACCTGTTGTCAGGCAGATTTCAACATAGGTCACATGACCCCTTCATTTTACCCTAAATTAATAACAGTGCCAAAACCTCATAATTGTAACATACTTTACCCCCTTAATATCTTTCCTTGACATATCTGAAGTTGTAAATAATTATTTTAATGACCTTAAACCAAAGAATTGAGTGCTTTTTGCAGTTGATCTTTTGGGTAGGAATAGTACCAGTTCTAAAACTTTTAGAGGTGACTGATACCTGAAGACAGAAATCGGCCCATCTCTTGCAGCTCTGTTTCTGTTACTGGTTTAGCCACTGGTTTGTTTTAGATGCTGCTCCCACACTCTCGGGTTTAGGCTCCACAAATGAGAGTAATGCTGAAAGTATACCTTTCAAAACCACAGTCTCACCATTTTTACATCCTAAATTTTCACACGGTTCTTTCAATCTTCTGTTATTTGTGAAATGGCCAAGTGGCCAGTTTTAACCATTTATGTTGTCGCTCCAGGGGTTTCATGCTGGAGAATCCAAGTGGAAATTTCATGTTCATCATGTTAGAAGGCAAAGGACATTATTTGGTCAAGTGTTTCTCACGTGTAGGTGCAGACTCGATGGGCCGAAGGGCCTCTTCTGCACTGTGAGATTCTGTGAAAAGGGGGGCAATGAGTAAGACACTGGGAAGGGGGGGCTAGGACGGTAAGAGACCAGGAAGGGGAGTGTCGGGGGCGGGGGCATGAGACTTGGGGGCTGGCGGGGGGGTGGTGAAGAGATCCTAAAAGAGAGAGACCAGCAGAGGTGGCGGAGAATTAAGGGAGGAGGGGGCGAGGAGGAGTAACCAGGACCCAGTGGTGGCGGGTGGCGGAGAGGTGGGGGCGAAATCTGCCCGGCCCGATTTGCCACTAATCTCCGCGGCCGGAGCTCACATTCCAGGGCGGTGAGGTAGCCGAACCGGGGCAGTAAACAAGGTCAGGCCGCCCCCAGGGGGGGGGGTGGGATAAGGCGGGGCCGGCGGGGGGGGGGGGGTCTTTTCCAGAAAAGTCGGTGGCTCGGCCTGTCTGCCGGATGATGTACCTTTTGCTGCGGGAAATCTGCTGTCTGTACTGGAGCGGCGCTGACGTAATGGGGATAAAGTTAGGCCTGAGTGTCGCAGTTGGAATTAGAGCTGCCGGCGGGCGGGAGTAAGCGAGTGTGAGGGGAGGGATCGGATCCTGTCCCCCCCGGGCTCAGACTGCTTCAGGAGCCGGTGATGACAGCGGCTATTTTTAACCGTCATCATCATCCGGCCGCCGCTATAAAAGGGCCGCCGCTGCGACATGCACCTTTACAGCAGCGTGTTAACGCACTACCCCGGGGCCGCCTTCAAAGTCTCTATCCCCCCGGCGGAGAAAGCGCCTGTCGAGAGCCCGAGCGTCGGAGTGAAGTCTGAAGAAGCCTCCGCCGCCATGCCCGCCTTCTCGTCGTGCGAGCTACTGCCCTCGGGCCCGACTCCGGGCCCGCTCCTCTACACCTCCACCGCCAGGATCCCCCTGCGGCCGCTGGAGAGGATCGTGCCCATCCAGATCCTGTGCGAGAGGGGGCAGGCCGAGCGCCCGCCTCCGGGACAGGTCGTCTGGCTGGAGGACGTCCGGACCGAAGGATCCCGGAAAGTTTTGGCCAAGGCCGAGGAGCGGATCCCGGACGGGAAAGCGGGCGATGAGCAGGAGGGGCAGCCCGGGAGCGAACGGCAGCCAAACCCGGCCATGCAAGCCGGCTCGGAGGGGCCCGAATCTCCCTTCAGGCTGTCGGACGGTGAGAGCACCGAGCGGGGGCACCAGGACTGGGCCGGGCCGGGGCACCGGACCCCGGAGGTGGCTGAACACCAGAACAGCGGCGCCTGGGAACTCGATGGTGGCTTCAGGACCGTGGACCTGGTGGTGGAGAACAGGGCGGATAAAAACGACAAGGTGGCACGTTACCTGGCAGAAGTGGAAAAACAGAATAGTTACCTGAGGGAGCGACAGAAGTACAGATTTCACATTATTCCAGACGGCAACTGTTTGTACAGGGCCGTGAGTAAAGCTGTGTATGGCGACCAGAACATGCACAAGGACCTGAGGGAGGAAACGGTCCATCACATCGCAGATCACCTGGACGAGTTTAACCCCATCATCGAAGGAGATATTGGGGAGTTTTTGATCAACGCTGCCCAGGATGGGGCATGGGCTGGTTACCCAGAACTACTGACCATGAGTCAGATGCTGAACGTTAATATATACTTGACCACAGGAGGTAGCCTGGAAAGCCCAACTGTTTCCACCATGGTGCATTGCCTTGGCCCAGAAGATCAATCAAAATCCAGCATATGGCTGAGTTGGCTGAGCAATGGACACTACGACGCTGTTTTTGATCAATCTTTACCCAATCCAGAATATGAGACCTGGTGCACACAGACACATGTTCAGAGGAAGCGAGACGAGGAGCTAGCGAAGTCCATGGCAGCTTCTCTTTCAAAAATGTACATCGAGCAAAATGGTTGCTTTTAAGTCATTTTTCCCACACTACGACGTGTGATAAAAGGTTCATGGCAGGACTTGAGGTTCTCTGAAACTGATATGAACGAGACTAGCAGCGTGAAGTAGAAATGTAAAGATTGTTAATATGGTTTTTATTTATATTTATATGCTTACACATTCTGATTGGGCTAATGGCACTTTAAAATGGATCGTAAAATCAACTATAAAAGTAACGCCTTAATTCAATGTGTGAATTCCTAGATGTTTTACCAAATGTTTGAGCTCAAACTAATGAAGGTTGCGGGGCACCTGAATTTTTAATCTGGTTTATTGGAGTTAAGAGACCATAGGATTGAATGGGACAGCATTGTCTCATTAGCATTTTTTTTAATCTTAACTTTCTGATGTTTGGAAAACAACTGATGTTTAGTCTCTGCTTTGGAGAGATCTTTTCTGAAGAACACTTTTTAGAAAGACTGTTTATATTGCATTTTTGTGCAATTGCTGGTTTGTTATTGTAATACCTCCTTCGTTATGTTCTCGTATTTGGTATTCTGGCAGGTGGCTGGTTGCCACCTCGATTTTATAGCTGGTTAGAATAGAGATTTCAGATCATTAAGGTTTAGCCACAATTACTAATTTTATTACTGTCCATTACCTGTCATCTCACTGATGCTGACTTTTATACGCTGTCCAAGATGTTTGAAGTTTTAACTTCGTAAAGTGGTTTGCAGGGTCGAACTTGTAACCAGTTTGCAATTACTGTATTTGTATTGATTGTAAAGTTATTAATCAACATGGAATGAATAAAAGTTATGTAACATTTCTCGTAAGCAGTTGTTAGAGAAAAAATATTTCACACTTTGTATAGAAATAAGAGGGCTTTTGCTATGAGGCTGAACTACAAAAGTTACCATTTAATCTCAATTCATGAACTTTGAGCAAGAATATGAAAAGCCATGAAAGCGAGTGAGTTGAAACTTCTAATTAAACTGCAAACTTGAAGAATAGCAAAAGTAGTTTGAAACTATTACTGAATTCAAACCTTTGAACAGAACACAACAATAATCAGTCTAATAAAGAATGGAGGAGAAACCCTCAAGTGGCTAGGATGTGGAATTTGGGACTGCATGGAGCAGTTGATGCAAATAACAGGTGCTTTTTAAGAGAAGCCTAGATAAGTACATGAGGGGAGAAAAATAATATGAGGTTAGATGAAATAGGTTGGAGGGAAGTTTATGTGGAGCATAAAAGCATAAGGGGAGAATGGGGTTGAGAAACTTATCAGCCATGATTGAATGGTGGAGCAGACTCGATGGGCCGAATGGCCTAATTTCTGCTCCTATGTCTTATGGTCTAAAAACTGGCACTAATGTAGCTATTACATAGCTCGTACTATGAAGCTATTAAATTTGCACTGCAGCTACCAGCCTGGTATCTGTTGTACAAAGTAAAACATTGTAACGCCTGTTTGCAGCATTTACATTTAAATGCTTTGGAGTATAGTAGCAACATCTGTAAATGTTTAAAAAGTATACTGGGGTTCCAAGGCACCCCAGAATTTTTTCTTCATCTGCACATGACACACTGCTGTTCAACTGCAGTGTTGTGAGACTCCATTCTCTAGATTAACACATTAAATTTTGTATTGATCAGAAGCAGAAACTTACAGTAGTATTAAAGTTGGATGTTGGGCTTTACAGCTTCTGTGCTTATCAGGCCATAAGGATGAATGGACAGTAAATCAAGTGCCAGCAAGCACAGAAGTAAAAAACATCAGCTGTTATGTAATCTCACTGAGGGATTAAGTCAAAGGCAATACAATTTTACATGCTTTTAAAGATGTTTTTGTTTTTTAAAAAAAATACACTGTCATTAACCAGAGGGCACAGATTTAAGATAATTGGCAAAAGAACCAGGGATGACTTTTCATGCAGCAAGTTATGATTTAGAATGGACTCCCTGATTTTTTTTTAAATTATTTATTCACGGGGTGTGGGCTTCGCTGGCTGGGCCAGCATTCATTGCCCATCCATAATGAGAAAACCATAATGGGAGTTATATACAGTCCTCCGAACAGTAGTCAGGATGTGGAGCACAAGATACACCAGGAGATAGAAAAGGCGTGTAAGAAAGGCAAGGTTACAGTGATAATGGGGGATTTCAATATGCAGGTAGACTGGGAAAATCAGGTTGGTAGTGGATCCCAAGAAAAGGAATTTGTGGAATGTCTACGAGATGGCTTTTTGGAGCAGCTTGTGGAGCCCACTAGGGAACAGGCAATTCTAGATTTAGTGATGTGTAATGAGGCAGATTTGATAAGGGAGCTTAAGGTGAAGGAACCCTTAGGAGGAAGTGACCATAATATGATAGAATTTACCCTGCAATTTGAGAGGAAAACTGGAATCAGATGTAACGGTATTACAGTTGAATAAAGGCAACTACAGAGGCATGAGGGAGGAGCTGGCCAGAAATGACTGGGAGATGAGCCTAGCAGGAAAGACAGTGGAACAGCAATGGCAGGAGTTTCTGGGAGTAATTTGGGAGACACAGCAAAAATTCATCCCTAGGAAGAAGAAGCATACTAATGGGAGGACGAGGCGACCATGGCTGACAAGGGAAGTCAGGGACAGCATAAAAGCTAAAGAGAAAGCATACAATGCGGCGAAGAGCAGTGGGAAACCAGAGGATTGGGAAGCCTACAAAGACCAACAGAGGACAACTAAAAAAGAAATAGGGAGGGAGAAGATTAAATATGAGGGTAAACTAGCCAGTAATATAAAAGAAGATTGCAAGAGTTTTTTTTAGATATATAAAGGGTAAGAGAGAGGCAAAAGTGGACATTGGGCCGATGGAAAATGACGCTGGAGAAGTAATAGTGGGGAACAAAGAAATGGCGGAGGAACTGAATAGGTACTTTGCGTCAGTCTTCACGGTGGAAGACACGAGTAACATCCCCAAAGCTCAAGAGAGTCGGGGGGCAGAGGTGACTATGGTGGCCATTACCAAGGAGAAGGTGCAGGAAAACTGAAAGGTCTGAAGGTGGATAAATCATCTAGATCAGATGGATTACACCCCAGAGTTCTGAAGGAGATAGCTGAAGAGATAATGGAGGCATTAGTGGTGATCTTTCAGGAATCACTCGAGTCAGGGAGGGTCCCAGAGGACTGGAAAATTGCGAATGTAACCCCCCTGTTTAAGAAGGGAGCGAGGCAAAAGATGAGAAATTACAGGCCGATTAGCCTGACCTCGGTCGTTGGTAAGATTTTAGAGTCCATAATTAAGGATGAGATTTTAGAATACTTGGAAGTGCATGGTAAAATAGGGCGAAGTCAGCATGGTTTCATCAAGGGGAGGTCATGCCTGACAAATCTGTTAGAATTCTTTGAGGAGGTAACGAGTAGGTTAGACAAAGGAAAGCCAATGGATGTTATCTACTTGGACTTCCAGAAGGCCTTTGACAAGGTGCCATACAGGAGGCTGCTCAGTAAGATAAGCGCCCATGGTGTTAGAGGCAAGGTACTAGTATGGATAGAAGATTGGCTGTCTGGCAGGAGGCAGAGAGTGGGGATAAGGGGGTCCTTGTCAGGATGGCTGCCAGTGATTAGTGGAGTTCCGCAGGGGTCAGTGTTGGAACTACAACTTTTCACTTTATACATTAATGATCTAGATGAAGGAACTGAGGGCATCCTGGCTAAGTTTGCAGATGATACAAAGATAGGTGGAGGGACAGGTAGTATTGAGGAGGCGGGGAGGCTGCAGAAAGATTTGGACAGGTTAGGAGAATGGGCAAAGAAGTTGCAGATGGAATACAACGTGGGGAAGTGTGATGTCATGCACTTTGGTAGGAAGAATAGAGGCATAGATTATTTTCTAAATGGGGAGAGAATTCAGAAATCTGGAGTGCAAAGGGACTTGGGAGTCCTAGTCCAGGATTCTCTTAAGGTTAACTTGCAGGTTGAGTCGGTAGTTAGGAAGGCAAATGCAATGTTGGCATTTATTTTGAGAGGACTAGAATATAAAAGCAGGGATGTGCTGCTGAGGCTTTATAAGGCTCTGGTCAGACCACATTTAGAATATTGTGAGCAATTTTGGGCCCCGTATCTCAGGGAGGATGTTCTGGCCCTGGAGAGGGTCCAGAGGAGGTTCAGGAAAATGAACCCAGGACTGAAAGGCTTAACATATGAGGAACGTTTGAGGACTCTGGGTCTATACTCGATGGAGTTTAGAAGGATGAAGGGGGATCTGATTGAAACTTACAGAATACTGAAAGGCCTGGATAGAGTGGACATGGGGAAGATGTTTCCATTAGTAGGAGGGACTAGGACCCGAGAGCACAGCCTCAGAGTAAAGGGAAGACCTTTTAGAACAGAGATGAGGAGAAACTTCTTTAGCCAGAGAGTGATGAATCTATGGAATTCATTGCCACAGAAGGCTGTGGAGGCCAGGACATTGAGTGTATTTAAGACCGATATAGATAGGTTCTTTATTGGTAAGGGGATCAAAGGTTATGGGGAGAAGGCAAGAGAATGGGGTTGAGAAAGTTATCAGCCATGATTGAATGGCGGAGCAGACTCAATGGGCCGATTGGCCTAATTTCTGCTCCTATGTCTTATGGTGATCCCTAGTTGCCCTGGAGAAGGTGGTGGTGAGCTGCCTTCTTGAACCGCTGCAGTCCATGTGGTGTAGGTACACCCACAGTGTTGTTAGGAAGGGAGTTCCAGGATTTTGACCCAGTGACAGTGAAGGAATGCAGAGATATTTGCAAGTCAGGATGGTGAGTGACTTGGAGGTGATTTTCCAGGTGGTGGTGTTCCCATATATCTTCTGACCTTGCCCTTCTAAATGGTAGTGGTTGTGGGTTTGGAAGGTGCTAAGGAGCCGTGGTGAATTCCTGCAGTGCATCTTGTAGATGGTATACACTGCTGCTATTGTGTGTCGCTGGTGGAAGGAGTGAATGTTTGTGGATGTGGTGCCAATCAAGCAGCTGCTTTATCCTGGATGGTGTCAAGCTTCTTGAGTGTTGTGGGAGCTGCACTCATCCAGGCAAGTGGGGAGTATTCCATCACACTCCTGACTTGTGCCTTGTATATGGCGGACAGGCTTTAGGGAGTCAGGAGATGAGTTACTTGTCGCAGGATTCCTCGTCTCTGACCTCTTGTAGCCACAGTATTTATATTGCTAGTCCAGATCTGTTTCTTGTCAATGGTAACCCCCCAGGATGTTGATAGTGGGGGATTCAGTGAAGGTAATGCCATTGAAAGTCAAGGGGGCGATGGTTGGATTCTCTTGTTGGAGATGGTCATTTGCCTGGCGCTTGTGTGGCGTGAATGTTACTTGCCACTTGTCAGCCCAAGCCTGGATATTGTCCAGGTCTTGCTGCATTTGGACATAGACTGCTTCAGTATCTGAGGAGTGGCAAATGGTTATGAACATTGTGCAATCATCAGCGAACATCCCCACTTCTGACCTTATCATGGAAGGAAGGTCATTGATGAATCAGCTGAAGATGGTTGGGCTGAGGACGCTACTCTGATGAACTCCTGCAGTGATGTCCTGGAGCTGAGATGGCTAACCTCCAATAACCACAACCATCTTTCTTTGTGCTAGGTATGACTCCAACCAGAGGAGAGTTTTCCCCCTGATTCCCTTGGACTCCAGTTTTGCAAGGGCTCCTTGATGCCAGTCAGTCAAATACTGCCTTGCAGTCCAGGGCAGTCATTCTTGCCTCACCGCTGGAGTTCAGCTCCTTTGTCCATGTTTGAACCAAGGCTTTGAGGTCAGGAGCTGAGTGGCCCTGGTGGAACCCAAACTGGGCGTCAGTGAGAAGGCTATTGCTAAGCAAGTGCTCTTTGTTAGCACTGTTGATGACCCCTTCCATCACTTTTTACTGATGATCGAGAGTAGACTGATGAGGCAGTAATTGGCCGGGTTGGATTTCTCCTGCTTTTTGTGTACAGGACATACTTGGGCAATTTTCCACATAGCCAGGTAGATGCCAGTATTACAGCTATACTGGAACAGCTTGGCTAGGGGCATGGCAGGTTCTGGAGCGCAAGTGTTATGTACTATTGCCGGAATATCGTCAGGGCCCATAGCCTTTTCAGTTTCTAATGCCTTCAGCCGTTTCTTGATATCACGTGAAGTGAATTGAATTGGTTGAAGACTAGCATTAGTGATGCTGGGGACTTCCAGAGGAGGCCGAGATGGATCATCCAGTCGGCACTTCTGGCTGAAGCTTGTAACAAATGCTTCAGCCTTATCTTTTGCACTAATGTGCTGGGACCCTCCATCATTGAGGATGGGGATATTTGAGGAGCCGGCTCCTCCAGTGAGTTGTTAATTGTCCACTGCCATTCATGACTGGATGTGGCAGGACTGGAGAGCTTCGATCTGATCCATTGGTTGTGGGATCGCTTAGCTCTGTCTATCACTTGCTGCTTATGCTGTTTGAAACAAGTAATCCTGTGTTATAGCTTCACCAGGTTGACACCTCATTTTTAGGCATGGCATGCCTGGTCCTGTCCTTGGCATGCCCTCCTGCACTCTTCATTGAACCAGGGTTGATCCACTGGCTTGATGGTAATGGCAGAGTGGGGGATATGCCGGGCCATGAGGTTACAGATTGCCTTTGAGTACAATGCTGCTGCTGAGGGCCCACATGCCCAGTCTTGTGTTGCTAGATTTTTTTGAAATCTATCCTATTTAGCACGGTGGTAGTGCCACACAACACGATGGAGGGTATTCTCAGTGTGAAGTTGGGACTTCATCTCCATAACGACAGTGCGGTGGTTACTCCTACTGGTACCGTCATGGACAGATGTATCTGCGACAGACAAGTTGGTGAGAATGAGGTCAAGTATGTTTTTCCCTTGTTGGTCCCCCCACTAACTGCTGCAGACCCAGTCCAACAGCTATGTCCTTTAGGACTCGGCCAGCTCGGTCAGTAGCGGTGCTACCAAGCCACTCTTGGTGGTGGACATTAAAGTCCCCCACCTAGAGTACATTCTGCACCTTGCCACCCTCAGTGCTTCCTCCAAGTGGTACTCAACATGGATTCATCATGAGGGTGGCACGTGGTAATCAGCAGGAGGTTTCCTTGCCCATGTTTGACCTGATGCCATAAGACTTCATGGGGTCTGGAGTTGATGTTGAGGACTCCTAGGGCAACTCCTTCCCGGCGGTAAAACACTGTGCTGCCACCAGCAGGACAGGACATACCCATGGATGGTGATGGTGGTGTCTGTGACATTATCTGTAAGGTATGATTCCATGAGGATGATTATGTCAGGCTGTTGCTTGACTAGTCTGTGAGACAGCTCTCCCAATTTTGGCACTAGCCCCCAGATGATAGTAACAAGGACTTCGCAGAGTGGACTGAGTTTGCCATTGTTGTTTCCGGTTCCTAGGTCGATGCCAGGTGGTCCGTCTGGTCTTTCCCCTTTTTTTGTGACTTTGTAGTGGCTTGATTCAACTAAGTGTCTTGCTAGGCCATTTCAGAGGGCATTTAAGAGTCAACCACATTGTTATGGTTCTGGAGTCCTATGTAGGCCAAACCAGGTAAGGACGGCAGATTTCCTTCCCTAAAAGGGAAGGCATTAGTGAACCAGATGAGTTCATGGTCATCATTAGATTTTTTAAATTATTGAATTCAAATTCCACCATCTGCCGTGGTGAGATTTGAACCTGGGACCCCAGAACATTAACCTGGAACTCTGGCCATAGCGTAGAAGTAGGTTCAGTTATGGAAGTAGATTCAGTTGTAACATCAAATGGGCATTGGATACATACTTGAAAAGGAAATAGTTACAAGGCTACAGGGAAAAATGCAGGCAAGGGAGATCAATTGGATAGTCCTTTCAAAGAGCTGGATCAGGTCTTCAATACTGCTGTACTGGTGCTACTAATTAATTATCTAAATGGATTAATGTAGTAGGTTACCCCAGTAGAAATTCCCAGCATTTGTAAGAAAGTTAGCCATATTTTCCTCTTACAAAGCGTGTGTTAATTTTGGTATTTAATTTGACAAACAATGTGAAACAGAGCCTTGTCTCCCTTTTCCTCTTGGTGATTTTGCTAAATGCAGTTCCACATAGCAGAAGACCAAAATCTAGTTACTTGCAATGCACCTTTAATGCATGCTTCTCACTTGTCAAGCCAATTAAACTGTAAAACAGGGCAAGTTAAAACACCTACACCTATGGAGTGTGCAAAACAATAGTAATTATATCTGAGCAATATGTAGCCATTGAAATGTTGATCAATTTTGTAGCAGATACTCTAGCCTTTTTGTAGCCAAAGGAGTAATCACTACCATGGGTAAACAAAGTGGGTCTCTATTTGGCTTAGTGGAGTGACATTGGGTATAAATCCAATGCTACCAGAACAGAATTCCACTCCTCCCTCAAGGCAGATACCACTAAAATGGCACAAGTGATCCTGCAAATAGAAAACATGTATTAAATGGTAATTTAATAGTGAAGTGAGGGTGACTGTCCTTGACATCAAGGCAGCATTTGATCGAGTATGGCATCAAGGAACCCTAGCAAAATTGGAGTCAATGGGAATCGGGGAAAACTCTACTGGTTGGATTTATACTTGGCACAAAGGAAGATGGCTATGGTTGTTGGACGTCAGTTATCTCAGTCCTGGGACATCACTGCAGGAGCTCCTCAGTGTCCTAGACCCAACCATCTTCAGTTGCTTCATCAATGACCTTCCCTCCATCATAAGGGCAGAAGTGGTGATGCGGAATCATCCACAAACACTGTTCAGCACTGTTTGTGACCCCTCGAATACCAAAGCAGTATGTGTCCAAATGCAGCAAGACCTGGACAATAACCAGGCTTGGGCTGATAAGTGGCAAGTAATATTCATGCCATAAAAGTGCCAGGCAATGACCACCTCCAACAAGAGATAATTTAATCGTCTCCCCATGACATTCAATGGCATTACCATTGCTGAATCTCCCACTGTCAACAGCCTGGGGGTTACCATAGACCAGAAACTGAACTGGACCAATTATATAAATACTGTGGCTACACGAGCAGGTCAGAAGCTAGGAATTCTGCGGAGAGTACTCACCTGACTACCCAAAGACTGCTCATCATCTACAAGGCACAATTCAGGAGTGTGAAGGAATACTTTCCACTTGCCTAGATGAGTGCAGCTTCAACAACACTCAAGATTCTCGACACCATTCAGGACAAAGCAGCCAGTTTGATTGGCACCAACCCACCACCATAGACATCCATTCCCTCCACCACTGACGCACAGTAACAGCAGTGTGTACCGTCTACAAGATGGATTGCAGCAACTTACCAAGACTCCTGCAACAGCACCTTCCAAATTCATGACCTCTACCACCTAGAAGGGCAGCAGATACATGGGAACACCACCACTTGCAAGTTCCCCTCCAAGTCACTCACCATCCTGACTTGGAAATAGATTGCCGTTTCTTCACTGTCACTGGGTCAAAACCCTGGAACTCCCTTAACAGCACTGTGGGTGTTCCTACAGCACATGGACTGCAGCAGTTCAAGAAGACAGCTCACCACCACCTTCTTGAGGGCAATTAGGGATGGACAATAAATGTTGGTCTAGCCAGCGACTAACCCACATCCCATGAACGAACAAAAGAAAAAGCATTTCTGTGGCCCACTGACAATGAAAACTGGTGGACATCAAATGATCTTTCTCCAAGATCACTCAGGCATGCATCAGTAACAAAGTGGGTTGCAAAATATTGAGGATAGGATGAATTAAGTTTTAACAGTGTTTCAGTCACAATTCATGGGGAGGTGATGGCATAGTGGTATTTTCACTGGACTAGTGCTCTAGCGACCCAGGGTAATGTTCCAGGGACCCAGGTTCGAATCCCGCCACGGCAGATGGTGAAACTTGAATTAAATAAAAATCTGGAGACTAAAAGTCTGATGATGTATAATTGCCCTTTAGGGAGGAAGATCTGTCACCCTTACCTGGTCTGGCCTACACGTGACCCCAGACCCACAACAATGTGATTGACTCTTAAATGCCCTCTGAAATGGCCAGGCAAGCCACTCAGTTGTAACAAACCACTACAGTGAAACCTGGATGGATCACCCAGCATCGACCTAGGCACCGGAAATGACAACGGCAATCTCAGCCATGTTGACCCTGCAAAGTCCTCCTTACTAATGTCTGGGGGCTACTGCCAAAATTGGGAGAACTGTCTGACAGACTAATAAAGCAACAGCCAGACATAGTCATACCTTACAGATAATGTCCCAGACATCACCATCCCTGGGTATGTCCTGTCCCACCAGCAGGACAGACAGTCAGGAGGGAGTTGCCCTGGGAGTCCTCAACATCAACTCTGGACCCCATGAAGTCTCATGGCATCAGCCCAAACATGGGCAAGGAAACTTCCTGCTGATTACCACATTCCACCCTCCCTCAGCTGATGAATCAGTGCTCCTCCATATTGAACACCACTTAGCGGAAGCACTGAGGGTGGCAGAATCTACTCTGGGTGGGGACATCAATGTCCACCACCAAGAGTGGCTCGGTAGCACTACTACTGGCCGAGTGCTAGAGTCTGCGGCAGGTGGTGAGGGAACCAACAAGAGGGAAAAACATACATGACCTCATCCTCACCAACCTACCTGCCGCAGATGCATCTGTCCATAACAGTATCGGTAGGAGTGACCACTACACAGCTGTTGTGGAGACGAAGTCCTGCCTTCACATTGAGGGTACCCTCCATCAAGTTGTGTGGCACTACCACCGTGCTAAATGGGATAGATTTTGAACAGATCTAGCAACTCAAGACTGGGCATCCGTGAGGTGCTGTGGGCCATCAGCAGCAGCAGAATTGTACTCGACCACAATCTATAACCTCATGGCCCTGCATATCCCCCACTCTATCATTACCATCAAGCCAGTGGATCAAACCTGGTTCAATGAAGAGTGCAAGAGGGCATACCAGGAGCAGCACTAGGCAAACCTAAAAATGAGGTGTCAACCTGATGAAGCTATAACACAGAATAAAAACAGAATTACCTGGAAAAACTCAGCAAGTCTGGCAGCATCGGCGGAGAAGAAATCAGTCAACGTTTCGAGCCCTCATGGCCCTTCAGCAGAACTGAAGCATAGTTTCAACAAGGGAGAAATATAAATTGGTTTAAGGTGGGTGGGGGGGAAGAGACACATTGAGGGTGTGGTGTGAGCAGATAATCAAAAGATGTCAGAGACAAAAGGGTCAAAGAGGTGTTGAAGGTGGTGGTCTTTGTCTGAGAAAAGTGCTAATTAAGAATGCAAGACAGGATATTCAAAGTACAGCTCTAGTGGGGGTGGGGTGGAAAGACTAAAGGTTTTAGTTTTAGATTTCAAAATAATGGAAATAGGTGGGGAAAGAAGAATCTATATAAATTATTGAAAAAAAAGGCGGGTGGGGGGGGAAAAGAAACGGGGTGGGGATGGGGGATGGGGGAGTTTAAGATCTAAAGTTGTTGAATTCAATATTCAGCCCAGAAGGCTGTAAAGTCGGAAGATGAGGTGCTGTTCCTCCAGTTTGCGTTGGGCTTCACTGGAACAATGCAGCAAGCCAAGGACAGACATGTGAGCAAGAGAACAGGGTGGAGTGTTAAAATGGCAAGCAACAGGGAGGTTTGGGTCTTTCTTGCGGACAGACCGCAGGTGTTCCGCAAAATGGTTGCCCAGCTTGCGTTTGGTCTCTCCAATGTAGAGGAGACCGCATTGGGAGCAACGAATGCAGTAGACTAAGTTAGGGGAAATGCAAGTGAAATGCTGCTTCACTTGAAAGGAGTGTTTGGGCCCTTGGACGGTGAGGAGAGAGCAAGTGAAGGGGCAGGTGTTGCGTCTTCTGCGTGGGCATGGGGAGGTGCCATAAGTGGGGGTTGAGGAGTAGGGGGTGATGGAGGAGTGGACCAGGGTGTCCCGGAGGGAATGATCCCTACGGAATGCCGTCAAGGGGGGTGAAGGGAAGATGTGTTTGGTGGTGGCATCATGCTGGAGTTGGCGGAAATGGCGGAGGATGATCCTTTGAATGCAGAGGCTGGTGGGGTGATAAGTGAGGACAAGGGGGACCCTATCATGTTTCTGGGAAGGAGGAGAAGGCGTGAGGGAGGATGCGCGGGATATGGGCCGGACACGGTTGAGGGCCCTGTCAACGACCGTGGATGGAAAACCTCGGTTAAGGAAGAAGGAGGACATGTCAGAGGAGCTGTTTTTGAAGGTAGCGTCATCAGAACAGATGCGACGGAGGCGAAGGAACTGAGAGAATGGGATGGAGTCTTTACAGGAAGCGGGGTGTGAGGAGCTGTAGTCGAGGTAGCTGTGGGAGTCGGTAGGCTTGTAATGGATATTGGTGGACAGTCTATCATCAGAAATTGAGACAGAGAGGTCAAGGAAGGGAAGAGAAGTGTCAGAGATGGACCATGTGAAGATGATGGAGGGGTGGAGATTGGAAGCAAAATTAATAAATTTTTCCAGGTCCCGACGAGAGCATGAAGCAGCACCGAAGTAATCATCGATGTACCGGAGAAAGAGTTGTGGGAGGGGGCCGGAGTAGGACTGGAACAAGGAATGTTCCACATACCCCGTAAAGAGACAGGCATAGACCAAACGCAAACTGGGCGACCGTTTTGCGGAACACCTGCGGTCTGTCCGCAAGAAAGACCCAAACCTCCCTGTCGCTTGCCATTTTAACACTCCACCCTGTTCTCTTGCTCACATGTCTGTCCTTGGCTTGCTGCATTGTTCCAGTGAAGCCAAACGCAAACTGGAGGAACAGCACCTCATCTTCCGACTAGGCACTTTACAGCCTTCTGGGCTGAATATTGAATTCAACAACTTTAGATCTTAAACCCCCCTCCCCCCATCCCCACCCCGTTTCTTTTCCCCCCCCACCCGCCTTTTTTTTCAATAATTTATATAGATTCTTCTTTCCCCACGTATTTCCATTATTTTGAAATCTAAAACTAAAACCTTTAGTCTTTCCACCCCACCCCCACTAGAGCTGTACTTTGAATATCCTGTCTTGCATTCTTAATTAGCACTTTTCTCAGACAAAGACCACCACCTTCAACACCTCTTTGACCCTTTTGTCTCTGACATCTTTTGATTATCTGCTCACACCACACCCTCAATGTGTCTCTTCCCCCCCACCCACCTTAAACCAATTTATATTTCTCCCTTGTTGAAACTATGCTTCAGTTCTGCTGAAGGGCCATGAGGGCTCGAAACGTTGACTGATTTCTTCTCCGCCGATGCTGCCAGACTTGCTGAGTTTTTCCAGGTAATTCTGTTTTTATTTTGTTTTGGATTTCCAGCATCCGCAGTAGCTTTTAGCTTTTTGTTTTTAAGCTATAACACAGGACTACTTGCATTCCAAACAGCATAAGCAGCAAGTGATAGACAGGGCTAAGTGATCCCACAACCAACGGATCAGATCTAAGTTCTGCAGTCCTGCCACATCCAGTCGTGAATGATGGTGGACAATTAAACAACTCACTGGAGGAGAAGGCTCAAGAATATCCCCATCAGTGCGATAGTTAAGGCTGAAGCATTTGTTATAATCTTCAGCCAGAAATGCCGAGTGGATGATCTATCTCGGCCTTCTCCGGAGGTCCCCAGCATCACAGATGCCAGTCATCAGCCAATTCAATTAACTCCACATGATTTCAAGAAACGGCTGAAGGCACTGGATACTGCAAAGGCTTCAGGCCCTGACAATATTCTGGCAATATTACTGAAGACTTGTGCTACAGAACTTGTCGCGTCCCTAGCCAAGCTGTTATTGTACAACTACAACACTGGCATCTACCCGGCTATGTGGAAAATTGTGCAGGTACGTTCTGTACACAATAAGCAGGACAAATCCAACAAGGCCAATTACTGCCCCATCAGTCTACTCTCGATCATCAATAAAGTAATGGAAGGGGTCATCAACAGTGCGATCAAGTGTCACTTGCTTAGCAATAACCTGCTCACCGACACCCAGTTTGGGTTCCGCCAGGGCCACTCAGCTCCTGACCTCATCACAGCCTTGGTTCAAACATGGACAAAAGAGCTGAACTCCTGAGGTGAGGTGAGGTGAGAGTGACTGCCCTTGACATCAAGGCAGCATTTGACCATGTGTGGATTCAAGGAGCCCTAGCAAAGCTGGAGTCCATGGGAATCAGGGTGAAAACTCTGCTGGTTGGAGTCATACCTAGCACAAAGGAAGATGTTTGTGGTTGTTGGAGGTCAGTCATCTCAACTCCAAGATATCACTGCAGGAGTTCCTCAGGGTAGCGTCCTCAGCCCAACCATCTTCAGCTGCTTCATCAATGACCTTCCTTCCATCATAGGCTTAACATATGAGGAACGTTTGAGGACTCTGGGTCTATACTCGATGGAGTTTAGAAGGATGAGGGGGGATCTGATTGAAACTTACAGAATACTGAAAGGCCTGGATAGAGTGGACATGGGGAAGATGTTTCCATTAGTAGGAGAGACTAGGACCCGAGGGCACAGCCTCAGAGTAAAGGGAAGACCTTTTAGAACAGAGATGAGGAGAAACTTCTTTAGCCAGAGAGTGATGAATCTATGGAATTCATTGCCACAGAAGGCTGTGGAGGCCAGGTCATTGAGTGTATTTAAGACCGAGATAGATAGGTTCTTGATTGGTAAGGGGATCAAAGGTTACGGGGAGAAGGCGGGAGAATGGGGTTGAGAAAGTTATCAGCCATGATTGAATGGCGGAGCAGACTCGATGGGCCGAATGGCCTAATTTCTGCTCCTATGTCTTATAAGGTCAGAAGTGGGGATGTTCGCTGATTATTGCACAATATTCAGCACCATTTGCCACTCCTCAGATACTGAAGCAGTCTATGTCAAATGCAGCAAGACCTGGACAATATCCGGGTTTGGGCTCACAAATGGCAAGTAAAATTTGCACCACACAAGTGTCAGGCAGTGACCACCTCCAACAAGAGAGAATCCAAGCATCGCCCCTTGATTGCCATCACTGAATCCACCACTATCAACATCCTGGGGGTTACCATTGACCAGAAATTGAACTGGACTAGCCATATAAATTCTGTAGCTACTAGAGCAGGTCAGAGGCTAGGAATAGTGCGATGAGTAACCCACCTCCTGACTCCCCAAAGCCTGTTCACCATCTACAAGGCACAAGTCAGGAGTGTGATGGAATACTCCCCACTTGCTTGGATGAGTGCAGCTCCCACAATATTCAAGAAGCTTGACACCATCCGGGACAAAGCAGCCCACTTGATTGGCACTACATCCACAAACATTCACTCCCTCCACCACCAACGCTCAGTAGCAGTAGTGCATACGATCTGCAAGATGCAATGTGCAAGGAATCACCAAGGCTCCTTCAATAGCACCTTCCAAACCCACAACCACTACCATCTAGAAGGACAAGGACAGCAGATAGATGGGAACACCACCACCTGGAAGTTCCTCTCCAAGTCACTCCCCCTCCTGACTTGGAAATGTATTGCCATTCCTTCACTGTTGCTGGGTCAAAGTCCTGGAACTTCCTAACAGCACTGTGGGTGTACCTACGCAACATGGACTGCAGTGGTTCAAGAAGGCAGCTCACCACCACCTTCTCAAGGGGAACAAGGGATGGGCAATGAATTCTGGCATAGCCAGCAAAGCCCACATCCCATTAATGAATTAAACAAAATAATTGTATGTAGTAATAATTGAGATAAGCCAAACACAAGAGAATAACCTATCAACAGGAACTGGTAGGGAGATAAATAGCCCTATAAAAACATTTTAAAACAATTATAACATTTTAATTATGGAACAATTTAGGATCTGCTTTTAAAAGAAAGTAATGAAGCCTTGTTTGAAGAGAAATTTTGAATAGATGTCTGCCTTTCCTTCCCCCACAACCTATTGAGAACAACACCAATTGCTTTTCAATTTAATACTATTCAAATACCAAGGTCAGCTCATACAAGAGAAACTATTTCCCTATTTATTGTCTGTGAAACTGAATAATCAACCTAGGTATGAATATGACAAAGACATCCAGACCAATAGACCCTGCAAAGCCTTCCTCACCAACACCTGGATGTTAGTACTAAAATTGAGAGAGCTGTCCCACAGACAAGTCAAGCAATAGCCTGACTTAATTATGCTTTTCAGCCAATGTCCCAGACTAGTCCATCACTATTCCTGGAAGTGGCGGCATAGTGTATACAATTGGGAGGGAGTGTTCCTACGAGTCTCCAACTTCAGTTGCCCTGAAGCCTAATCGCATCAGGTCAAATATGGGCAAGGAAACCCCTGGCTGATTTTCACTTATTACCCTCCGTTAACTGTTGAATCAGTGATCCTTCATGTGGAGCACCATTTGGAAGAAGAACTGAGTGGAGCAAGGGCACAGAATGTACTCTGAATAGGGGACTTCAATGTCTATCACCAAGTGGCTCAATAGAACCACTACTGATTTAACTGGCCAAGCCCTGAAGGACATATCTGCCAGACGGGACCTGCAGCAGGTGAGAATCAACATGAGGGAGAAAAAACTACTTGACCTCATCTCACCAATCTACCTATTGGAAATGCACCTTTCTGTGTCAGTATTGGTTGAACTAACCCCACACAGTTCTTGTGCAGTTAAAGTTCTATCTTCACGATGAGGACACCTTCCATGGCACTACCGCCTGCTAAATGCGATAGATTCAGATTAGATATAGCAGCTCAAACAGGGCATCAATGTGGTGCTGTGGGCCAACAGTAGGAAGAGAATTGTACTCGACCACATTCTGACATTATGTCACAGTATACTTCTCACTCTACCAATGACAATCAAGCTATGGGATAACCATGGTTTGATGAGGAATATAGAAGGGCATACCAGGAGCAGCATCAAGCATATTTAAATTTGATGTGGCAGCCTGGTGAAGCTACAACACAGGAGTACGTGCATGCTAAATAGCAGAAGACAGAGCTAAACAATCCCATGATTAATGCATTAGATCAAAGCTCTGTAGTCCTACCATACCCAGCAATGCATGGTGGCTGACAATTAAATAATTAACAGGAGGTGGATGCTCCACGAACATGGTGATGCCCAGCATATCAGTGGAGAAGACAAGACTGAAGCATTTGCAACCATCTTCATTCAGAAGGACCAAGTTGATGATTTATCTTGACCCCCTCTTGAGATCCCCAGCATCACAGAATCCAACCGATTTAATTCACTTTATATAATATATATATATATTGTGCTCAGTTTTTTCTTGATAACAAATGCTAGGGACCCCAACAACATCCTGGCTATGGTGCTGAAGACTTATGCTTCAGAACTAGCCATGCCTCTAGTCAAGCAGTTCCAGTACAGCTACAACACTTGACATCTACCTGACAAAATGGAAAAATGCCTAGGCATGCCCTGTCCACAAAAAGGACAAATCCAATCCAGCCAATTGTCGCCCTATCAGTCTATTCTCAAACAGCAACAAAGTGATGGAAGATGCCATTGACTGTGCTATCAAGTGGCAGTTACTCACCTATAATATGCTCACCGAAGCTAAGTTTGGGTTCTGTCAGGACCACTCAGCAACAGATGTGGACAAAAGAGCCGAATTCCAGAGTTGAGATGAAAGTGACTGCCTTTGACATCAAGGCAACATTTGACCAAGTGTGTCACTCACCGAGGAGCCCTAGTGAAATTGAAATCAATGGGAAATGGGGAAATCTCTCTGCGGACTGGAGTCATTCTTCTGGAGAGGGGATATGTAGGCTAGCAAAGCAAAACGAAATGGCAGTATTGCAGGGCAGCTATTTAGGTATTGATACCCAGAGTGACAGGAAGGGCAGAGTGTACAAACATAAAAAAACAGCAGCAATTAGGGTCAAAGGGGGAAAAAATGGTACAGACAAAATTAATGCCTCATTACTTAAATGCACATAGTATTTGGAACAAAATAAATGAATTAATGGCACAAATAGAGGTTAATGGATATGATCTTATAGCCATTATGGAGAAGTGGTTACAAGGATATCAAAGCTGGGAACTAAATATTCAGTAGTATGTGACTTTTCGAAAGGACAGGCAGGAAGGAAAAGGTGGTGGGGTAGCTTTGTTAGTACGAGATGGGATAAGTATGAGAGCAAGAAATAATCTTGGATCAGAAGATGTGGCATCCATATGGGTGGAGGTAAGAAATAACAAAGGGAAGAAGACACTGGTGGGAGTAGCCTTTAGGCCCCCTAACAGTAGCTATAATGTAGGACAGAGAATAAATCAGGGGATAATCAGGGCATGTAAAAAAGGCAGTACATTAATCATGGGTGACTTTAATCTTCATGTAGATTGGGAAAATCAAATTGGCAGAGGTAACCATGAACAAGAATTCATAGAGTGTATTCAGACAGTTTCCTAGAACAATATGATGTGGATCTAACCAGGGATCAGGCTATTTTGGATCTGGTAATGTGTAATGAGGCAGGTTTAATAAATTACCTTAGAGTAAAAGATCCCCGAGGAAACAGTGACCATAGCATTCAGTTTGAGAGTGAGAAACTTGGGTCGGAAACAACTGTGCTAAACTTAAATAAGGGTAAATACAAAGGAATGAGGGAAGAGATGGCTGTAGTGGACTGGGAAAGGAGTTTAGCAGAAAAGATGGTTGATGAACAATGGCAGACGTTTAAGAAAATAGTTCATGACTCACAACAAAGATATATCCCAGTGAGAAAGAAGGATTCTAGGAAGGGGGTAAAGCAACCATGGTTAACCAAGGAAGTTAAGGATAGTATCAAATTGAAAGAAAAAACATACAATGTGGAAAATATTAGTGGTAAGCCAGAGGATTAGGAAAGTTTTAAAAACAAACAAAAGATGACCAAAAAATAATAAAGAGGGAGAAAATAAACTATAAATAGGCCCCTTGGAGAATGAGGCCGGTGAAACAATAATGGGGAACCAGGAAATGGGAGAGGAGTTGAATAAATACTTTGCATCAGTCTTCATGGTAGAAGACACTAATAACATAGCAAAAAATACTAAATAATCAAGGGGCAAAAGGGGTGGAGGAAATAAATACCATAACTATCACTAGAAAAAAAGCACCAGGGAAACTAATGGGGCTAAAGGCCAATAAGTCACCTGGACCTGATGTCCTAGGATATTAAAGGAAGTGACTACAGAGAAAATGGATGCACTGGTAGCAATCTTCCAAGAATCCTTAGATTCTGAAAAAGTCACAATGTAACGCTCTTATTCAAAAAGGGAGGGAGACAGAAAACAGGTAACTATAGGCTAGTTAGCTTAACATCCGTTGTTGTGAAAATGTTAGAGTCTGTTATAAAGGATGTAATAGCAGAGCATTTAGAAATGCATAATATAATCTAGCAGAGTCAGCATGGCTTCATGAAGGGGAAATCATGCCTGACAAATCTATTAGAATTCTTTGAGGAGGTAACGAGCAGGATGGATAAAGGGAATCCAGTAGATGTAATATATTTGGATTTCCAAAAGGCATTTGATAAGGTACTGCACATAAAGCTTCTTAATAAGAGAAATGCCCATGGTGTTGGGGGTGGTATATTAGCACGGATAGAGGATTGGCTAACTATTAGATGACAGAGAGTTGGGATAAGGGGGGCATTTTCAGGATGGCAACCTGTAACTAGTGAAGTGTCACAGGGATCAGTGCTGGGGCCACAATTATTTACAATACACATTAATGGCTTGGATGAGGGAAGTGAATGTACTATCGCCAAGTTTGTGGATGACACAATAATAGGTGGGAAGGCAAGTAGTGAGGATGACACAAAGAGTCTACAAAGGGATATGGACAGGTTAGGTGAGTGGGCAAAACTTGGCAGATGGAATATAATGTGGGAAAATGTGAGATTTTGCATTTTGGCAGGAAGAATAGAGGAGCTGAATATTATTTAAATGCAGAAAGACTACAGAAAGCCACGGTACAGAGGGATTTGGGAGTCTTCGTTCATGAATCCCAAAATGCTAACATACAAGTTCAGCAGGTAATAGGGAAGGCAAATGGAATGTTGGCCTTTATTTCAAAGGGAATGAAGGTAAAAAAATAGGGAAGTCTTGCTAAAACTATACAAGGCACTAATTAGACCACACCTAGAAACTGTGAACAATTTTAGTCAACTTATCTAAGGAAAGATATACTAGCATTGGAGGCAGTCCAGAGAAGGATAACTAGGTTGATCCCAGATATGGAGGGATTTTCTTATGAGGAGAGGTTGAGTAGGTTGGGCTTATACTTATTGGAGTTTAGAAAAATGAGAGGCGACCTGAGTGAAACATATAAGATTCTTAGGGGGCTTGACAGGGTAGATGCTGAGAGGTTGTTTCCCCTTGTGGGAGAGTCTAAGACCAGAGGGCATAATCTCAGAGTAAAGGGGTCACCCATTTAAGACAGAGATGAGGAGGAATTTCTTCTCTCAGAGGGTAATTAATCTGTGGAATTCTTTACCACAGAGGGTTGTAGAGGCTGGGCCATTAAGTATATTCAAGGCTGAGATAGACAGATTTTTAATCAGTAAGGGAATCAAGAGTTATGGGGAAAATGCAAGAAAGTGGAGTTGAGGATTATCAGATCAGCCATGATCTCATTGAATGGTGGAGCAGGCTTGTGGGCCGAACGGCCTCTTTCTGCTCCTATGTCTTATGGTCTTATAGCACAAAGGAAGATGGTTGCAGTTGTTGGAAGTCAATCATCTCAGTCCCAGGACATTGCTGCAGGAGTTCCTAAAGGCAGTCTTCTAGGCCTAAACATTGTCAACCGCTTCACCAATGACCTTCTCTCCATCATAAGGACATGTGGGAAGGATTGCACAGTGTTCAGTTCCAATTGTAGCTTCTCAGATATTGAAGCAGTCCCTGCCCACGTGCAACAAGGCCTGGACACCATTCACACTTGAGCTGATAATTGGTAAGTAATATCCATAAGAACATAAGAAATAGGAGCAGGAGTAGGCCATTTGGCTCCTCAAACCTGCCCCGTCATTCAATAAGATCATGGCTGATCTGCCCCCGGCCTCAACTCCTCTTTCATCCCAGCTCCTCATAGCACTCAACTCCCCGATATTTCAAAAATCTATCTACCTCTTCTTTAAATAGTTTCAGTGATCTAGCCTCCACAACTCTCTGTGGTAGAGAATTCCAGACATTCACAGCCCTCTGAGAGAAGAAATTCCTTCGCACCTCAGTTTTAAATGAGTGTCCCCTTATTCTGTAACTATGTTCTCTAGTTCAAGATTCACCCACTTTTGGAAACATCTCCTCAACATCTACCCTGTAAAGCCCCCTCAGAATCTTATACGTTTCAATAAGATCGCCCCTCATTCTTTTAAACTCTAGTGAATAAAGGCCTAACCTGTTTAGCTGTTCTTGATAAGTCAACCCCTTTATCCCAGGAATCAGCCTAGTGAATCTCTTTTAAACGGCCTCCAATGCCAGTATATCCTTTCTTAAACATGGGGACCATAACTGTACACAGTACTCCAGTTGCGGCCTCACCAACACCCTGTATAGTTGGAACTAGACTTCCCTGTTTTTAAACTCCAACCCCCTAGTAATACAGGCCAAAATTCCATTTGCCTTCTTAATTACTTGCTGCACCTGCAAGCTAACTTTTTGTGTTCCATGCACAAGAACACCCAGGTCCCTCTGTGCTGTACTTTTTTGGAGTCTCCCATCATTTAAATAATAGGCTGCCTTTTGATTCTTTCTACCAAAGTGCATGACCTCACGCTTTCCTACATTAAACTCCATCTGCCAAGTTTTTGCCTACTCACTCAACCTATCTATATCCCCTTGCAGATTCCTTATGTCCTCATCACAACATGCCTTCCCACCTATTTTTGTATCGTCAGCAAATTTGGATACATTACACTCTGCCCCCTCCTCCAAGTCATTAATATAGATAGTAAATAATTGAGGCCCTAGGACTGATCCTTGTGGCACTCCACTAGTTACATCTTTCCAACCTGAAAAAGACCCATTAATCCTGACTCTCTGTCTTCTGTGTGTTAACCAATCCTCAATCCATGCCAATACATTACCCCCAATACCATGAGCTCCTATCTTGTGCAATAACCTTTTATGTGGCACCTTATCGAATGCCTTCTGGAAATCCAACTACACTACATCTACCGGTTCCCCTTTATCAACTCTACTTGTTATATCCTCAAAGAACTCTAGCAAATTTGTCAAACATGATTTCCCGTTCACAAACTCATGTTGACTCTATTTGATTGGGTTAAGCTTTTCTAAATGTTCTGCTATTTCTTTCAAATAATGGGCTCGAGCATTTTCCCAATGACGGATGTTAGGCTGACTGGCCTTTAGTTTCCTGATTTTTGTCCCCCTCCCTTCTTGAAAAGGACGTCACATGAGTAGTTTTCCAATCCGCTGAGACCCTCCCAGAATCCAGTGTGTTCTGGAATATTTCAACCACTATCGCTGTAGCCACTTTCTTTAAAACCCTTGGATGCAGGCCATCAGATCCTGGTGGCTCGTCTGCCCTTAGTCCCATCAGTTTGTCAAATGCTTTGTCCCTCATGATAGAGACTGTTACAAGTTCTTTCCTCCCATTAGCTCCTTGCTTATCTGATATCTTTGGGATGTTTATAGTCTCCTCCACCATGAAGACCGATGCAAAATATTGGTTTAAATTATCAGCCATTTCCCTGTTCGCCATTATCAATTCTCCAGTTGCATCCTCCAAGGGTCCCATGCTCACTTTAGCCAGTCTCTTTCTTTTTATATACCCATAGAAGCTCTGCTGTTTGTTTTTATATTTCTTGCCAATTTACTTTCATAATCAAATTTCTCCCTTTTTATTAGCTTTTTAGTCATCCTCTGCTGGTTCCTAAAAAATTCCCAACCCTCTAGCCTACCACTAGTTTTCACCACTTTGACTGGATACTCTCCTTGACCATCTTTGTTAACCATGGGTGGTTCATACTTCCCATCGAGTCCAGGATAAACTTTTGCTGAGTGTAATGAAATATTTGCTTAAATGTCTGCTATTGCTCATCCACTGACCTTCCCCTTAGTCTATTTTCACAGTCCACTTTCTTCATACCTCTGTAATTGCCCTTATTTAAGTTGAGGACACTGGTTTGAGACCTGAGTTGCTTGCCCTCAAACTGAATTTGAAATTCAACATGTTGTGATCACTGACCTCTATAGGATCCTTAACTACAACATCTCTTATTAATTCAACCTCATTACACATTACTAGATCTAAAATAGCCTGTTCCCAGGTAGGTTCTGCAACGTATTGCTCTAAGAAACATCCCTGATGCAATCTACAAATTCGTCATCCATGTTACCCCTGCCAAGCTGATTTGTCCAGTCAATATGCAGATTAGAACCACCCATGACAATTGTAGCGCCCTTCTTACACGCCTCCATATTTCCCGATTTATACTTTGTCCTACAGTGAGGCAACTCTTCGGGGACCTATAGACGACTCCCACCCATGACTTCTTCCCCTTGCTATTCCTTATTTCCACCCAAACTGATTCCACATCATGATATATTGCACCTATATCACTACTCACCACGCACTGATACCTTCCTTTATTAACAAAGCTTCCCACCACTTATTCCTTTTTGCCTATTTTTCCGGAACATTGAATACCCTTGAATATTGAGTTCCCAGTCTTGGTCACCCTCCAACCACGTCTCTGTAATAGCTATCAAGTCATATTCATTTATTTCTATTTGTGCTGTCAACTCATCTATCTTGTTACAAATGCTGCGTGCATTCAGATAAAGAACCTTAAGCTTTGACTTTTTACCATTCTTGCTCATTCTGGTTCTGATACCTACTGCACCACTTCTGCTTATATTTTCTGCCCCTTCCAGTCGCACTTTGATTATTGTTCACCTCTCCACTATCCTGCACCTCTGCTCTCTCATTTCTTTTTGATTTTATAAACTTCCCTTCAATTGAACCCTCCCCCCCACCCAACTAATTACTTTAAAGTCCTATCTACAACCCCTAGTTATATGATTCACTGGGACACTGGTCCCAGCATGGTTCAAATGAAGCCCGTCCAATGGAACATCTCTTTCCTTCCCCAGTACTGATGCCAGTGACCCATGAATTGGAATCTATTCCTTCCACACCAATCTTTGAGCCACACATTTACCTCTCTAATCTTATTTACCCAATGCCAATTTGCATGTGGCTCAAGTATTAATCCGGAGATTATTACCTTTGGGTTCTGCTTTGTAATTTAGCCCCAAGATGCTCGTAATCCCTCAGCAGAACCTCTTTCCTAGTCCTACCTATGTCGTTGGTACTTATGTGAACCATGACAACTGGATCCTTCCCCTCCCAATCCAAGTTCCTCTCCAGCCCAGAAGAAATGTCCTTAACCTTGGCACCAGATAGGCAACACAGCTTCCGGGACTCTGTGTCTTTGCTGCAGAGAACCATATCTATTCCCCTAACTATGCTATCCCCTATTACTACTACATTTCTCTTTTCTCCCCCCACTTGAATGGTGCTCTGTACCACGGTGCTGTGGTCAGTTCACTCATCCTCCCTGCAGTCTGTGCCCTTGTCCACACCAGGAGCAAGAGGCTCCTCCGAAGCTAAATTCTGGATCCCCATACCTGCCTCACTTGCGATCACACTCTCCTGTCCATGACCACAGTCCAAATGTGATGTACTTAATCTAAGGGGTGTGACTGTCTCCTGAAACACAGTGTCCAGGTAACTCTCTCCCTCCCTGATGTGTCGCAGTGTCCCCAGCTCGGACTCCAGTTCATCAACTCTGAGCCGAAGTTCCTCGAGAAGCCAACACTTGCTGCAGATGTGGTCACTGTGGATCGCACCAGCTGCCACATACTACAGCTGCAACACATCACCTGCCCAGCCATCTTTATTCTATTTAATTAATTAATTTGGATATTAAATATTTTAAAAGTGAATTTCTTAACAGCACTCTTCAGCTATAATAACGTCTCCTGATCTAAACCATTTGACCAATCAAAAGGTCCACAGAAGAGATACCCACCAATCACCTACCTGTTTTCCTTTGACATCACACTTCAGCCCTGACAGGTAGAAACATGTCCTCCTCTTGCACTGTCCTCTAGGTGCAGCCGACTGCCTGTCCAAGGGTCCTCCCCATGCACTCTTCTCTAGGTGCTGCTGACTGCCTGTCCCAGGGTTCTCCTCTCACACTCTCCCCTAGGTGCTGCTGACTGCCAGGCTCAGGGTCCTCCCCTCACACTCTCCTCTAGGTGCTGCTGACTGCCTGTCCCAGGGTCCTCCTCTCACACTCTCCACACAAGGATAGAGAATCTCCAAGGAGAGAGAATCTAACCATCTCCTCTTAACATTCAGCTCCCCACAGATACCTTCATCTTTGCAGCACCAGACTGCCAAGAACAAACAGTCTTGCCCATCATCAACATCCTGGGAGTTTGGGTCACCATTGACCAGAAGCTTAACTGGACTAGCCACATAAATACTATGGCTGCAAGTGCATGTCAGAAACTGGGAGCTCTGCAGTGAGTAACTCACCTAATTCCGTAAAACTTGTCCATCATCTACAAGACACAAGTTAGGAGTGTGAAGGCATACTCTTCACTTTCCTGAATGAGTGCAACTCTAACAACACTCAAGAATCCAGGACAACATCCAGGACAAAGAAGCCCACTTGATCAGCATCCCATCCACCAGCTTATACATTCACTCCCCCCACCACTGGGACACAATGGCAGTTGTGCGTACCATCTTTTGCCCTGCAGCAACTTGCCAAGGCTCCTTCAACAGCAGCTTCCAAACCTGCGATCTGTACCACCTATAAGATCAAGGGCAGCAAGTGCATGGAAACACTACCAGCTGCAAGTTTCTCCCCAAGTCACATATCATCCTGACTTGGAAATATATCGCCATTCCTTCACTGTTGCCAGGTCAAAATCCTGGGAATCCCTCCCTAACAGCACTGTGGATGTACCTACATCACGTAGACTGCAGCAGTTCAAGAAGGCAACTCCCTACAACCTTCTCAAGGGCAATTATGAATGGACAATTATGAATGGGCAATTATGAATGGGCAATTATGGATGGGCAATGAATACTGGCCTTGCCAGCAACACTCACATCTCCTGAACATATTTAAAAAAAATACAAAATGTGGATTCTATCTTAGCTAGGGATACCATCCTGAATTTTTCTAAAGTACTGCCTGACTTTAGTATTATATTTCAAGTACTCAGGGTAAGAAATGAGATAAAAATCCCTTTATGCCCTTCCACTTTAGCACCCACCCAACTTACTATTGTCTTTTTTTATTTGGTGCCTAATATGCCCTCCCTTGAAAGGCAGGTAGGTGCTGGGGAAAAGAAGGAAACAGTAAATACTTCCTGAGGATGCATAGGAAGTTTATTTCCCATGCATTTGTGGTAATTTCTCCTTGATGATAACTGCTTCCCAATTATGCTTGCACCTGTTGTGTGCTACTGCTGTTCCCCTCCTGCCTTACCTCCCTCACTTCTAGAGAGGGCCCAATGGCTTTGTTTAATGAAGGAAGAAGAGGAACAATGGAGTGAGGCCATTAGTGACCAAGTAACGCTAAAGGCACATATGATCTAACTGCTGGTATTGCCTCACCAGAATATACAAACTGAAGCTCATATTGTCAGACCTCCTAGAGGTGGTGCTTGTGGAAGCTATGCGCTACATGGATGCCATCAGTGCATTAACTGTAACTTGACCTAGAAGAACTCCACTGTAGGTACCAAATGACCAGTGGCTATAAAGGTCCTTACATCTATGTATATTTACACTATAAGGTTATTGGTTAATATTAAACAAACAGCCATGCTCAAAAACATTAGAGAATCACAGTTACAATATTTTCTGGAACAAGCCATTTTATTCGGGTCCCACATGATAGTATAAATAGGTACTGCAATTTTAAAGTATGTCTGAATTCCCAAAGGACAAAGATCTTATAGATTGCATCCACATGACCACTTGTATCCTCTTGATTAATGTAATTAATGTCTAGAGAGATAATTATCAATCTGATGGCCAAGTAACATAGAGCAGCATCTTGAATGGATTAAAAAATAGTTAATTGACTCTTCAATGAATTTTCATGAGGTCCGTTCTCTCCCTGATACTGGTAACCCTAATTCTGTTCCTAGTACCAGTGGAGAACTTCTGTACATGCCTCAAGCTCACTTCCTCTCATGGCAGCAGTGCAAAGATAGTCTTCAGCTGTCCACAGAAACCTTCATCTTGCAGTACCATGCTGCCAAAACAGTCAGCCTATATCGTGTAAATTGTCAATCGTCTCAGCCTGAAGAAGCACTGTTCTTAATGTTTCAGAACTACAGTCTGTTGATAACAGTCTGTTCCCTGAAACAGAAATTTTAGCAAGGGAAAACAAACATGGAACACAGCAATCTTTTATAACAACAGATGGAGATTAATTATGCTGTATCTCAGAAGCAGACCTACACATTCCAGAGGGAGGCAAGACCACATATCCTACTACACTGGCTTGGAAAGTCATGGTGTATAAATTCCTGAAACCTTTACTAAAACTGCAAACTTATCAGTAATAAACTGAGCTACAGGAATTAAATATTTAATCCACCCAAAAGATATTTAATCTAATCAAAGCTGCCAATTTCTCAGTTATTCGGTGCCTAATCTAAAATAACCTTACTGACTAAATGTTAATCTTAGTATTGAGTATAATATCGGCTTGTAATAAGTAGCATCCAACGGAGTTACTGCAGTGATACACTTAAATTGCCTTCCAGGTGGGAAATAAAAAGCACATCCCGGTAAATTTAGTGAATGATCAGTGTTGTTGCCAATCTTAAAAAATGTCTAGGAATTCTCGACAAAAATGCATGTTGGCTGCTACTACTTTATTGAGCTGTCAGTTAAGATAAGAAGGATAATTCTGGGAAGCTCTTGAACTCAAGGCTCAAGCTTCTTGGATAGCACAGGCCTCTGACAGAAAGTTCTGTTGTAGGCATTTTGAGACTAGAAAATGCTACTTGTAGGTAAGCCTGAACACTTATGATTTTAAAATTATATTTGTTATGTTGCAAATCTTGGAGATGGATTTCCATTGGGGCAGGCTCTCTCAATTATTCATTGCAATTTTGGTACAAGATTCACAGGAAACTCAGAGAAATTAAGTAAATAGTGTTTATGCTGTTCCTTCAAGGTTTCCATGGACTTCCTGTTGACAAAGTGGCAAGTGATGGGGAGAAACACCCAATAAATTTGATTATTGGCTTATTTCCAGTAGTACATCTTAAGCTTAGTGAAGAAAGCAAGATGATGGCCAAAAGATTGAGAGCCTGGGACTGGCTGTCCAGAACTGCTCTCTTCCATAATTCAAATAAGGAGGATCATTTTTGTTGTGGGCAACCTGAAGACACTAGGGATGTTAGATGCTGAGGTAACATTCCCCTAAGACCTGGGCGTTTAGAGTATAGGACTCTTACTTGGGTACATTGGATGAGACTTGTCTTCCAAACCTCTGCTCCTTTGCAGATGCGGTGATAGAGTTCCACCATCTAAGTACAACCACGGCAGAGGATAAATGGATTTGGGGTAATAACCAACAAATCTGGGAATCCCTAGCGTTTTCTTGATTGTGAGAGGGGCTATTACTGGGACCAGTAATAGTAGTTATATGCCTGGATTAAAGATCTGGAGACTTGAGTTTAAATCCTTCATGGCAACTTGTGAATTTCACAGAATTGTTACTGTGCAGAAGGAGGCCATGCAGCCCATCGTGTCTGCACCAGGCTCTCTGAATGAGCAATTAACTTAGTGCCATTCTCCTGCCTTCTCCCTGTAATCTGCACATTCTTCCTTTTCAGATAACAGACTAATTCTGTTTTGAAGCCTTCGATTGAACCTGCCTCCATGATACTCTCATTCCAGACCTTAACCACTTGCTTAGTGAAAATTTTTTTTCCCATATCGCTTTTAATTCTTTTGCCAATTGCTTTAAATCTGTGCCCGCTCATTCTCAATCCTTTCATGAGTGGGAACAGCTTCTCCTTATCTACTCTCTCCAGACCCCTCATGATTTTGAAAACCTCTATGAAATCTCCTCTCAGCCTTCATTTCTCCAGGGAAAGCAATCCTAACTTCTCCAGTCTACCTTCATAACTGAAGTTCCTCATCCCTGGAACCATTCTCGTGAATTTTTCCTGCACTCTCTCCAATGCTTTCACATCCTACCTAAAGTGTGGCACCCAGAACTGGACACAATACTCCAGCTGAGGCCAAACTAGTGTTGTATACAAGTTCAACAGAACCTCCTTGCTCTTGTACTCTATGCTGTTATTAATAAAGCCTTTCAACCTGCCCTGCCATCTTCATATGTACCCAGATCCCTCTGCCCCTGCATCCCTTTAGAGTTATACCCTTTATTTTATATTGTCTCTCCATATTCTTCCTTCCAAAATTAATCACTTCACATTTCTCTGCATTGAACTTCATCAGCCACCTGTCCGCCCATTTCACCAACTTGTCTATGTCCTTTTGAAGTTCTACACTGTCCTCGTTACAGTTCAAAATGTTTCCAAGTTTCATATCATCTGTAACTTTTGAAATTGTGCCCTATATGCCAAGGTATGGGTCATTAATATACATCAGGAAGAGCAAGGGTCCCAGCACTGACCCCTGGGAAACACCACTACGCACCTTTCTCTAGCCTGAAAAATATCCATTAACCACTACTTGCTGTTTCCTGTCACTCAGCCAATTTTGTATTTATGTTGCTGCTGTTCCTATTATTCCATAAGTTGTAACTCTGCTCACAAGTCTGTTGTACGGCACAGTATCAAATTACTTTTGAAAGTCTATGTATCACCATGGACAACATGGTCAACAGCTTTGCCCTCATCAACCCTCTCTGTTATCTCTTCAAAAAACTCCAGCAAGTTAGTTAAACATGATTTTCCCTTAAGAAATCACGCTGGCTTTCTTTAATTAACCTGTATTTGTTCAATCCTCTGGTACAACCCTTGAATCTAAGGATAACTGAAAAACTACGGCCAGTGCTTCTGCAAATTCCACTCTCACTTTCCTCAGTATTGTTGGATGCATCTCATCTGGTTCTGGTTCCTTATAAACTTTAAGTAGACAGCCTATCCAATATCACCTACTTGTCAATTTTAAACCCAACTAGTGTCTGAATTGCCTCTTCTTTCACCATGGCCTGGGTAGCAAATTCTTCCTTGGGAAAGACAGATGCAAATACGCCAGGCATGCCTTCTGCCTCCATGTGTAAATCTCCTATTCCTTTTATTACCCTTTTACTATTTATATGCCTATAGAAGACATTGGGATTTCCTATTATGTTAGCTGCCCATCTCTTTTCATACTCTCTCTTATTTGATTTTTCCCCTCCCCTCTTAAACTTCTATATTCAATCTGGTCCTCCATTGTATTTTCTTCCTGACATCTGTCATAAGCACACTTTTTCTTCTATATCTTCATTGACTGTGCCCGAACTATCTCTTCTTTGAAGGTAGCCCCTTATTCACCTATTGTTTCTCCAGCCAACTTTTGACTCCAATTTTTTCAGCTCAGATCTGTTCTTATCCCACTGAAGTTGGCTTTCCTGCAGTTAATTATTCTTACTCTGAATTGTTCTTTGACCTTTTCCATAGCCAACCTAAACCTTATAATACAATGATCACTGTACCATAAATGTTCTACTGACATTTGATCCACTTGGTCCCCCTCATTCCCAAGAACCAGGTCTAGCAGTGCATCCTTTATCATGAAACTGGAAACATATTGCTGTAGAAAATTTTCCTGAACGCAACCTAGGAGCACTTGCCTCTCTCTGCCCTTTAGGCCACTGCTACCCCAGTCTATTTTTAGATAAATAAAACCCCCCCATTATAACTATTCTATAATTTTGCACCACTCTGTAGTTTCCTTGCAAATTTGTTCATCGATTGTTCATCCATGTGGCCTATAGGCTACACCGAGCAAAGTAATTGTGCCTTTTTTGTTCCTTGGCTCTAGCCAAATATATTTTGTCCTTGAACCCTCTCGAACACCCTCTTTCTCCAGCACTGCAATGGTCTCCTTAATCAACCCTCACTTTCACTTCATTTCCCCTCCTTCCTGAACACCTCAGCAGCCTGCTTGATTGGCACCCCATCCACAAACATTCACTCCCTCCACCACTGATGCACAGTAGCGGCAGTGTATACCATCTACAAGATGCACTGCAGAAACTCACCAAGGCTCCTTAGACAGCACCTTCCAAACCCACCATCTAGAAGGATAAGAGAATCAGACACGTGGGAATGTCACCACCTGGAAGTTACTCACCATCCTGACTTGGAAATATATTGCCACTCCTTCACTGTCACTGGGTCAAAATCCTGGAATTCCCTCCCTGACAGCACTGTGGGTGTACCTACACCACATGGATTGCAGCGGTTCAAGAAGGTAGCTCACCACCATCTTCTCAAGGGTAATTAGGGGTGGGCAATAAATGCTGGCCTAGCCAGCAATGCCCACATCCCATAAATAAGAAAAAAAATCTTGACCAGAATTTTACGTTTGGTGTGCGGGTGCACGCCCAAGCATAATATGATGCACGATGACGTCGGTCGTGCATCCCAACGCCATTGCGCATTTGCGTAATATTTCGTTCGGCGGGCATGTGCCAGAGTTGGCTGCAAGCCCTCCAATAATTGAAAGACCTATTAAAGCCATTTACAAGCTAATTAACTTGAAATTTATGCTAATGGTTGGCGGGCAGGCGAGCAGGCCAAGTGGCCTTTACATTTTTTAGGAAACCTCATCCACGAGCGGGATGAGGTTTCCTAAAGCTAATGCACATTAGATAAAAACTTTATTTTGAAATTAAAAACATGTCCCATCTCATGTGACACAGTCTTGTTTTATTACATTTTTATTGTCTTTATTAATTTTTTTAAAGAAGTGCTTCAATTTCCCTGAGGCAGATCCATGCCTCAGGGAGATTGAAGCGCTCTGTCATGTGCATGTGCAAACTGCATGCCAGGCCCACTCTCCCCCTGCCACACAGGTAGTGCTGAGGGTGGTGTAGTGTTAATGACACTGGGCTTGTAATCCAGAGGCCCAGCTCTGGGCACACGGGTTCAAATCCCACCAAGGCAGATGGTGGAAATTAAATTCAAACAATAAAAGCTAAAATTGAAAGTTAGTCTCAGTAATGATGACTCCTATCATTGATTGTTGTAAAATCCCATCTGGTTCACTAATGTCCTGTTGGGGCGAAAGGGATTAAAGGATATGGGGGAAAAGCAGGAGCAGGCTATTGAGTTGGATGATCAGCCATGATCACAATGAATGGTGGAGCAGGCTCAAATGGACTACTCCTGCACCTATTTTCTATGTTTCCATGATCCACGCAGGGCGGGCCTTAATTGGCCCACCCGTGTGAAATCGCGGAGTGGAGCCAATCGTGGGCGGTGGTTGGCTTCCCAACCACCCCTGCCCGCTCCCACCGAGCCTGCCCGACGAAGGAAAAATTCTGGCCCTTGTATCCAGGAATATTTAACACCCAGCCCTTCCCTTCTTTAAGCCAAGCCTCTGTTATAGCCACAACACCATATTTCCACATGGCAATCTACGCCTGTAATTCACCAATCTTATTAACCATACTCCATGCAATCACATACATGCACAGTAACCCTGAGTAAGATTTTATTACTTTCTCCCTTACTCTGACCCCACCTATTAACTAATTATTCCCTGTTCTAGTGCTATCTATCTCTCTCAGTATTCTGTGCAACTTGGTCCTGTCTGATTTTAACTCCTGGTTCCTACAACCCTGCCAAGTTTGTTTAAACCCTACCCAATAGCACTAGCAAGGAACTCATTCCCAGCTCTATTTAGGTGCAATCATCCAGCTAACCCTAACTCGAGTTTGCTGTAGGGTTATTAGTAAAACTGGATCATGCAAAAACTAAGGGGTTGGGAAAATACACCTTCGCTTTGACACGTTTTGACATGTGTCAAGCATGTATGGGCCTAAAGGCCTTTTCTTTTCCTGGGTTTATAACAACAGGATAATTCCAGGCTCTCCATAATGAATGTTAAATCAGCCAGCATGCATTCCATTCCTGCATTAAGCAGATCCCTGATGCAAGATTTTACTGGAGAAATCAGCACATCCATTTTCAAGAGGACAGTAAAATGCAACTGGAGCAAGTGCAAATGCTTTATCCAGTTGCTGGCTTCCCCAAATCCAGGGCACTCCAAATGTAAAACAGATGGCACCCAAATGGATCCTCATTAGAACTGAACTCCCACATCAATGGAAGGCTTCCAAACTCTCAATCTGCAGGTTGTATTTGACCATCATAGTCATTCTACAAGTCAATGCATAGTTTCCAGTGAGCATACATGATGACTTCATTCTCCAGCAGTCTGCACAGCCACATTGTTTGATGGACATAACCTGTTCTTTGTATGTGCAAAAATGGCAGCAAGGTTCGCAAATATTTATTATATCAGACTGGAAAGGAACAAATAGAACCCCTCTATTCAAGAAGGGAGGGAGGTAGTAAACAGGAAACTATAGGCCAGTTAGTCTGACGTCTGTTGTGGGGAAGGTGCTAGAATCAATCATTAAGGAGGTTATAGATTGGCACTTCGAAAAACTCAAGGGGCAGAATTTTCTGCCTGTTGGATGGGTGGGCCCGACCCAATCTCCGGCGGGCGGGGAGCCGATCCCTGCCAGCGAAGCGGGCCGCACCACCATTTTATGTGGGTGGGCCAATTAAGGCCTGCCCAGCATGATGTCCGGCGGGAAGCATGCGCTTCCTGTGCGGGCAGAGGGGATTCCCTAAAAGCAAGAGTGCGCTCTTTCGCACATGCGCATGAAAGAGCGCACGTCTCCCTGAGGCTAAGTGCAGCCTCAGGGAGATCACCTGGAGTTTGAGAACTATTAAAAATGAATAAAAAATTCCCTAACATGTCCCCCTCATGTGACAATGTCACATGAGTTGGGACATGTTCATAATTTACACAATAACTTTATTAAAATTTTTATAACCCCGCATGAAACCTCATCCCGCTGCTGGATGAGGTTTCATGTTTTCTCTATTTGCCGCTGGGGCTACTGGCCTGCCCACCAACCTTAAGGTTGGACGGGCAGGTCCTTTAATTGTTTAAATGATCCTGTCAATGGCATCAATTGGCCATTGACAGGTCGGCGGGCCCGCAGCTGATTTTGCTGCACCCCCGCCTTCTTGCAAATTTAAATGGGGCGGGATGACGTCGGGGGTTCCGCCCGACGTCATCCCGCGTCATTTTACGTGTCGGCGGGCAGGCCCCGCCCCCTGCTCACCCGACGGCAAAATTCTGCCCAAGGTGATTGGGAAAAGTCAACATGGTTTTGTAAAAGGGAAGTCATGTTTAACCAATTCATTGGAGTTCTTTGAAGGAGTAACTTGCGCCGTAGATAAAAGAGAGCCTGTAGACATACTGTACTTGGATTTCCGGAAGGCATTTGATAAAGTGCCACATCTAAGGTTATTATGGAAATTAAAAGCTCATGGTGTAGGGGGTAACATATTAGCATGGATAGAAGATTGGCTGGCCAGAGGAAAACAGAGATATGCATAAATGAGTTGTTTTCTGATTGGCAGGATGTAATTAGTGGGGTCCCGCAATATCTGTGCTGGGGCCTCAACTTTTTACAATTTTGTAATGACTTGGATGAGGGGAGCAAAGATATTGTTGCTAAATTTGCAGATGACATAAAGATAGGTAGGAAATTATGTTGTAAAGCGGACATAAGGAGGTTGCAGATGGATATAGATAGGTTGAGTGAGTGGGCAAAAACATGGCAGGAAGAATAAGAAAGCAGAGTATTATTTAAATGGAGAACGACTGTAGAATTCCGAGGTGCAGAGGGATCTAGATGTTCTAGTGCTTGGATCACAAAAAGTTAGTGTGCAGGTACAACAAGTAACTAAGATGGCTAATGGAATGCTATCCTTTATTATGAGAGGAATTGAACATAAAGGTAAGGATGTTATGCATTAATGATATTACATATTGAATATTGTGTGCAGTTTTGGTCTCCTTATTTAATGAAGGATGTAAATGTGTTGGAGGCAGTTCAGAGGAGGTTTACTGGATTGATACCAGGAATGAATGGGTTGTCTTATGAGGAAAGGTTGGATAGGCTGGGCTTGTTTCCACTGGAGTTTAAAAGAGTGAGAGGTAACTTGATTGAAGTATATAAAATCATGAGTGTCTTGACAAGGTGGAGGCGGAAATGATGTTTCCTCTTGTGGGTGAGTCCAAAACTAGGGGGCGTTGTTTTAAAATTAGGGGGCGCCCTTTTAGGACAGAGATGAGGAGAAATGTTTTCTCCCAGAGGGTTATGCAACTTTGGAACTCTGCTTCAGAAGGCGGTGGAGGCGGGATCATTGAATGTCTTTAAGGCGGAGGTAGATAGATTCTTGTTAGGCAAGGGAATCAAAGGTTATCGGGGCAGATAGGAATGTGAAACTCAAAACATAAATAGATCAGCCATGATCTTATTGAATGGCGGAGCAGGCTCGAGGGGCTGAATGGCCTACTTCTGCTCCTATTTCATATGCTCGCATGTTCATACATGTAAAGATTACCCACTACAAAGGAGCACAGGATCTTGTCTGTCAAGCAAGACTGCAATGGAATGGGCTGGTAGCCATGTTTGTGCTGCGGGCTGGAGGATCTATGTATCTTCAGTGCTGGCCTGGAACAGGTGGTGGTGGGGGCGGGGAGGGAAAGAGGTAATGGCAGGATTAGCACCTAATAGCGTAGATTAGTGCTGAAACTCACTGAGTTTCCAGCTTTGGCTTTTAGTATAATATAAAAGTGAGCCACACCTTGGATTGGCAATTTACCCATTAAAGGCTATATTCACTAAGGCATGAGGAAGAGCTGTATTTTTAATAAGTAAATATGTGTGCACATCTCCATATATATAAATCTCTCTATATCTCAGCATGTGGTTTGATGAATTGCAGCAGCATTAGCTCATAGTTAAAGATCCATTGATTGTGTATCATGGGTAAGAAGTAAATCAGATCAGGAAACAGAATCACTAAGAGGTATTTTAGCATCACAGCCACAGATAATAAGATTAACCTGAAACAATGCAATTGTTCTGTATAGGATCATTGATTCACACCACTGAACATTGTGGAAATCATAGGGAACACACTTTACTAAAAATAAAGAATGTTATTGAACAAGTTATTAAAGATAGAGAATGTTATTGAACAAGATCAGACAATAAAATAGTTAAAATTTTCTCGAGTTTTTATCAGTTTCCTAAAATAGCAACATAAAATCCTCTGAAGAAGATTACAGCAAATCTTTTGTTAGGCACTTTACAAAACTGGTCACCTGGCTGGCTGCATATTAAATTATTCCAAGATGGAATTTTTGGACTTGCCAGCATTCACAATTGTAGCCATACCTACATATCAAACTAGTTTAATTCACATTAACCTGCTGGTAATTTCTTTAGGTATATTTTGGGCACAATTATTCTATATTTTGTTAGCATGATTATACTTATATTTACAACATAAGGGGAGATGGTGGTGTAGTGCTAATGTCACTGGATTAGTAATCCTGATGCTCTGGGATATGGTGGAATTTAAATTCAATTAATAGATCTGGAATTAAAAGCTAGTCTCAGTAATGGTGATAATGAAACTATCAACAATTGCTGCAAAAACCCATCTGGTTCCCTAATCTCCTTTAGGGAAAGAAATCTACTCTTCTTACCTTGTCTGGCCTCTGAAATAGCCTACAAAGCCACTCAGGCACTGATGATTCAATCCTTGGCTCAAATTTCTACCTGATGATGCTTTTCAGGCTTGACTTCATTGTAACACACAAAGTCAGTTTATTTAAATATCAGTTGTGTTGCTGGTGTATAACACGATAACTTGGGAGTACGAGACAGGAATGGGAGCAGGTGGCCATGGCCCGGATGCCTTACGACGCTTTTACAGGGCAGTCATAACCCTTCATAACGGATTTCCAGCACAAAGACTTCTCTGCATTTTATGGCTTCTGTCTTGTGGACATGCAGGATCTGCATCCTGACAGGCATGGGTGCCTAGGGCTGATATGCAAATGATGATTAATAGTATGGTTACAGCACAGAAGAAGTCATTCAGCTCATCGTGTCCATGCCAGCTTTCTGCAAGAGCAAGTTAGCTAGTCCCACTCCTCCACCGTTTCCCTATAGCCCTGAATTTCTTTTCTTTCAGTTGCTTCTCCGATCCCCTTTTGAAAGCCACAATTGAATCTGCCTCCACCATCTTCTCAGGCAGTGCTTTCCAGATCATAATCACTCATTGAGTAAAAAAGGTTTTCCTCCTGTTTCTTTTGGTTCTTTTACCAAACATGTTAAACTGTGTCAAAAACAAAAATAGCTGGAAAAACTCAACAGGTCTAACAGCATCTTCAAGAGTCATACGGACTCGAAACGTCAACTGTGTTCCTCTCTGCAGATGCTGCCAGACCTGCTGAGTTTTTCCAGCTATTTTTGTTTTTGTTTCAGATTTCCAGCATCCGCAGTATTTTGCTTTTACCTTAAACTGTGTCCTCTGGTTCTCGATCCTTCTACCAATGGGAACATCTTCTCTCTAACCGCTCTGTTCAAACGCCTCATGGTTTTGTTCCTCCCTTTGGTCCCCAAATTCTGGAAGGATCAGCAGCAAATGGTTCGCTACATTTTCACGGCCGTTATCTCAACAGAGTTTAATATAAGACCATAAAAATAAGTACAAATGTGATGACTCGTCTCAGGGTACACATATCAAAGGACTAAAATAATGTAACAAAACATAAATTAGCAATGTTATACATATAGCCAGAGTGCAGTTATTATGCAACTCACCACATAGAAACGGCAATGATTTTGCCATCCCAAAGTTCAAAAATCTGTGAAATGATTTGCTTGTAGATGATGGTAAGTACCGCTATAAGACACACAATGAGTAATTATATTATAAAAAGCTTTAGGATGTTAAACATTAAAATATTACAACAACTCTGGACAGCTGCTACTGCTAGGTGGATGGTGTCGAAGAAAACTATGAAGTGTGGCAGAAGGAATGGATCAGAATAAAGTTGCTTGGCAGGCCATAATGTGAGTGCTGCCAAAGCATAAAAAAATTAGTCAACAAAGTATTAACTAACCATTCTAATTTATGAGGTGATGGCAACTGCAGTTAATGGGCGGGATTTTTTAGTCCAGGCCGCCGGCGGGATTGGTGCTGCCAAAGTCAATAGACTTTTGGCTGGCTCACTGCATACACTATGGGAAAACCCAGCGCGGCTGGGCTGGAAAATCCCACCCAACCCTTTTGCATATCTAATTTTGTCATGAACGCTGTACCTTTAACTCAAAGTGAAAAAGAAGATTCTGGATAAAAACCTCAGCTTGGAGACATGCCCATGTGATTCAGTTGCTTTGGGAAGAGGAATTTAAATAGAAACCTATTGAAGTAGGTGGCAGTTTTAACACCTTTCAGCGTCTATCACAGAAAATGGACAGCTGCTACTTGAGAGCCAAAAACAAAGGAACCACTGCTGTAGGAAAGCAGTGTGTTAACCACCATGCAGGGTGCTTGTAACAGTTAGGTTTCTGTTCAAAATAAAGAGAACAGAACAAGCAGGGCTCTTGAAGATGTAAGGAATGGTGAGTTACCAAGGTGTGCCTTGCTGATGATACTTGTGTCCAGGATTGGCCTGAGTGGAATGATTGTTGAAGGACACTGGATGTTTTGACCTGGTGTGCTGGGGCAAAGTGGACCTCTGCTGGTGAGCTGGGAGCGACTGTGGGCTGTTCCTCTAATGCTATATTGGTCAGATGCGTGGTGTTGCATAAAATTGTTTTGTAAGACATATTTGATTTGTGTTAATGAATATGAAACTTATCTTTTTCTTTAGTTTGGCGTATTAGTTGTCTGTTAATTAATATTTGATCTATGTTGATTTTAACTTGTTTGTTACAGTAAAATTATTTAAAAATGAAATCTTGTCCACCGGTTTATTTCTGTTTGGGAAATTCATCTCTTCTAAAAAGTTATCAGTCTATGGGAATTGTAACAGGTGTTATGAGCAGGAGGGGTTCCGTTCAAACAGCACTAAGTTTTCCTCTCACCACCCGTTTGTAAACATAAGAGTGTTTTGATTTATTTCCTTTTTAATAGGCAGAGGCGTATTTCCCAAGCCCTTGGTTTTTTGTGTGATCCAATTCCTACTAATAACCCCATAGCAAACTCGAGGTAGGATGAACTCAGAAGGTTAGTTTATTGCACACATTCAAAAACCGTGAAAAGGAGGGTCTGCAACATCCCCCTCCGCGCACATACGGTAAAGAGAGGATAGGGTAAAGAAGGTTTTACAGAGACCACAGAGAAAATAAATATTGGTTCGTGTGAGGTCCAGAGTCCAGAAGCAAAGTCCCATGAGGAATCCCTTCACGGATGTTGACAGGCTGAACACCAGTGGTGTAAAATTCGCTTTTCTGGTGGTGTTGACTTCACAAGATGAAATAGGCATGTAGAGATTAATCAGTTTGTAGGTGATAGAACAGAACTTTCAGCAGAGGAAGGTAGATGGGACCACATGTCCAGCCTGGCCAGAGTACCTTCTGTGCGGCCTGCTAGTTAGATGTTAAAGCAGCAGACTGGGCTTGCAGCCCAGGAAGGTGATACTAACCTGTTCAACAAGCCAGAGTCTTAGGTCATGCAACCGTACCTCTGCACAATACCTTCAACAAAGGATGTTTATCCAGTGTCTGGGAATTGGCTTTGTGTTCCAGGCTGATAATGTCTCAGCCATTGTGGGTTGAGAGAGTTGCTATTTGTTGAGGGTCTGATGTTTGTGAAGTCATTGCCTCTGTAGACTCTCTGGCTCCACTGACAGGCCTGGTTTATCAGATACAAATGGTCTTTTTATAGCTCCTTTTGAAGTTGGGCTGTGTAGTCCCCAGATGGTCTGTTAGTAGCTCCTCAGAAATATTGAGGTGTGACATTTCTAGGAACTGCGAAATGGCTTCTTTTGTTCTGGGAACTCACAAACAGGGCCAGCCATCTTAGTGGTCTTTGTTCAGCCAAAAGGTCCAGTTTAAATTTAAGAAATTGCAATAAGGATATATTTTTATAAAAATATACAGTATGAGGTTCTGTTATGTCACACAGGTTAGATTCTGTTATGATCTTGGTGGAGACCAGTAATATATTTATTTATTTAATTTTTTGGTAATCCAAATCCCAGGTATTTACTAAAAGAATGAACTCACAAGATTTACTGTTTTAAACAAAACTACACAAAAATCAAAAAACATGAATACTAATAACTACACTCCATCTTAATTGGTCAGTTATATTAAAGATATTTTAAGTACAATGAACACAGTTACTTGGACTCTAAACCAAACCTCTCAACTCAAATTTCTTTCTATACCCATTTGACTTACACCCCCAAAAAGCTCAAGTCAGATGCTTATCAGAAATTGGAAGATTGACCACTTGGTCTGAGAACTATTTCAAAGATTCATATAAGGGTTGAGATTTCTTGGGTTTTACAGTTACCACCTGTAAAGTTGTCCTTTCAGTCTCCTTCGGACTCTTGGGTATCACAGATGTCTTAAGTGTAGCCACCTTGGGTCAGAATTCTCCTGGTTCTAATGTGCTTTAAATCTGGAGTCTTGCATCTAAGAACTCTCTCTCTCTCTCACCCCTCAGCTTGGCTATCCCAGATGTCCAACTCACTGTTAGGAGAGTCCTTCAGTTATCAAAGGGCCTTTTAGCCAGCATACAGAATTTCAACAGAATTCAGCTTGAAAGAAATGTTCCCTGCAGTCACTTTGTTCTAAACTAAACTGCTTGAAAGAGAACCACCCAAAGGAATATATGTCCCTGCAATTAACTTCTGGTTTGCCCTTTTTTTAAACTATTGTTATCTCCCAGGCAGCTTGGTCACATGATCAGTTACTGAAAGCCAGGTACTTGACCAGAAAAGATCTTGTAGAGAAACCTACTTCTTAAGGGGGGGCATCACCCCACAATAAAACACAAATGTTTTCCCCAAAAGCACATGAGCCACTACAAATCCCCTATCAAAAGAAAAATTCCTTACTGAAGGAGGGATTTTTCCATAGCCCTTTAAAATACTGCACATGTTGACATTATAAACACTTTAGCAAGTATCTTATTACATACCATAAACACAATAGTCACCACCCCCCCTATAGTTCAATCAAAATTCAAATGTCCAACATCTTGCAATGCCCATGTTGCAGGAACGTACAATGTAATTTCAGATGCTTTACCCAGAGTTTGACTATTCATTTAAATACCTCACAATTGCATAGGGGAGATTTATAAACTTTATTTGTATGCCAAACATTTTAGACATAATTTCTTCATCTGTTTAATTGATATCATCTTTTGATAGGATCTCGGTCATCTGCAGGAATGAATGGCAGCTTCTATAGACTCTGGGTCTAGCTAGGCGCCAACCAGTGATGGCTCGATGTGGCTCTTCGGTGGTGTGTGCAGGATCCCCAGCCGCCCCTTCTTCCAGAGGTGCTACTCCTCCCTCTGCGCAGCCAGGCGCCTCAGTCGCTCTCTTCTCTGTCATCTTCGCTCTCTGTTCGCCACGAGGCAGACAGCTAGTTCACCAGGCTCCATGATCCTGATGTACTCCTCCTGCAGGATGAAAGAGGGAGATGCATGTGTTAGCATGGGCGTGCTAAGAACCTGACTTGGTTAATTCTGAAGGCACCTTAGCGCATCCTGGAGAGTGCTGGCCACCACTTGGATGGCCAGAGATTAGTGCGCTGCATGGCTGCCTGAAATCCCACCTTCTTCCACCCTACTCCATCCCACTCTACCTGACCGATTGGCGGCACCTTTGCCCATTGGACTGCATGTTGTGCTCTCAGCTCAGGCGCAGGCATTCACCTAATCTGCACCACAAGGCTGCACATTTAGCTTGAACCATGGGGAGACTGGTCCAAACTGGGAAGATGACATTGCAAGGGACTGTGAGCGCCTCCACCAGTGACTGCTCCATGGCCAACTTTAGCAGGGAGATTGTACAATGTGCCCAGTCATCCAAATGCTCTGCAGTCCACAAAAATGCTCATTAGTTTGCAGTCTGTGCCCAAGGGGTGAAAAGCTTTGGAGCACTTGGTGGCACTTTGATGCCTCTGCGTTGCTTCAGTGGGCATAGAAGCTACAGGACCGACTCCAATCATATCAATGTGGCTGCACCTGAACTGTCTCAGCTGCAAAGGAATAGTCACTTTATACAAGGTTTCCTCATGCCGCTTCCCTCCCACCCCTACCCCGCATGTGCTTGTGCGTTATCTTCAACCACACGGCAGCCTTTGTCCCCCACCAAAACTTGCCTCAGCCGCAGGGCAGCCTTTGCACTGCCCCACCCCCCACCACACCTGCCACAAAGTCACCTCAAACGCAGGGTCGCCTTTCCACCCCCCTCCAAAGTTGCCTCAACAGCAGGGCAGCCTGAATGAACACAATTACTTGGACTCTAAACCAAACCTCTCAACTCAAATTTCTTTCTATACCCATTTGACTTACACTCCCAAGAAGCTCAAGTCAGATGCTTATCAGAAATTGGAAGATTGACCACTTGGTCTGAGTACTATTTCAAAGATTCATGTAAGGGTTGAGATTGCTTGGGTCTTACAGTTACCACCTGTAAGGTTGTCCTTTCAATCTCCTGCAGGACAAGCGGGTACACAACAAGAGGGATAGGTCACTTACCAGTGGAGGAGTGCCTGAAATCAAGGTCCTCACCGACTTTGAAAACAGAGCCATCCAGCTGGGACTTAGTAAGAAATTTTGTGAAAAGTGAATTTGCCAAGGTCACCTATTTGGGACATGTCATGGAGCAAGATCGATATGACTAATGAATAGCTTGTGTTGGCTGCTCTAAATTTCCACAAACTATTCAAGATAGCAATTGATACCAATGATGTGGGTGTGGGAGCCATATTGTTACAAGATAGTGTTGCTATCATACAGCATTGGTTATTTTTCGAGAAAACTTAGTCTTGTCAATGAAAGTACACCACAGTTGAAAAGGAACCGTTGAGTGTAAAGCCTTGTTTTGGTTCTTCAACAGTTTGAAATAGATGTTTCCAAAAATGACGGAGAGACTATGATCTACACAGACCATAATCCATTAGTGTTTTTGGAGAAATTCCGGACCAAGAATCTGTTGGTTTTGCTGGAGTATGACATTGCAGCCATTTACTTTAAAAATTGTTCAACACAACACAAAAACACAAGGATAGGAGCAGGAGTAGGCCATTCAGCTCCGCCATTCAATGAGATCATGGCTGATCTGATTGTGGCCTGAACTCCACTTTCCTGTCTGTCTCCCATAACCCTTGACTCCCTTGATGATCAAAAATATATCTAACTCAACCTTGAATATATTCTATGACCCAGCCTCCACTGCTTTCTGGGAAAGAGAATTCTACAGCCTGATAACCCTCTGCGAGAAAAATTTTCTCCTATCTCAGTCTTAAATGGGAAACCCTTAATTTTTAAATTTTTCCCCCAGATCCAGACTCCCCCGCACAGGAAACATCCTCCCAGCATCCACCCTGTCAAGTCCCTTCAGAACCTTATATTTCAATAAGATCACCTCTCATCCTTCTAAACTCCAATGGATATAAGCCCAACCTGTTCAAACTTTCCTCATAAGACAACCCATTCATCCCAGGAATCAGTCAAGTGACCCTTCTCTGAACTGCTTCTATCGCAATTATATACTTTTTTAAGTAAGGAGACCAAAACTGTACACAGTACTCCAGTTGTGGTCTAACTAAGGCCCTGTATAGCTGTAGCAACACTTTCTTACTTTTATACTCAACTCCCCTTGCAATATCCTAAGAGAGCTTGCTGTGGACAAATTGGCCGCCGGGATCTGCATGAATAGAGATGGAAAGAGTGTTAGCAGGATGCCTGCCAGGCCAGGTGATAATTTTGCCTGGTATGTGTGGTTGGTGAGTTGTCCCATGGACAGGATGAGGACAATGAAGGTGTGTGTGAGAGAGTGAATGGTGATGTCCCTTGAACTGGCAGTGAGTGAGGACCCTGTGGATATGTGATGGGTTTGTGAATGTGTGAGTTAAGGGCAATGAGAAGAATGACTCATCCTGGCAGAACGGAAGAGATCATTTATCCACTTGCGGCACTGGGTGGCTGTCCTTTTTTGAAGGGGCGTTGACCACCGCTGCCACTGCCTCCCAAGCTGGATTAGTGAGGTTGCTGCTCATCCTGCTGCGAGAGCGTGGGTAGAGGACATCAAGGCGAAACTCCACTGCATCCAAAAGGCACTCGAGGGATGTGTCAATGAACCTAGAGGCTGCAGTCTTTTTACTATTCATGGCCATGTCTTCCATGTAGCAGTCATGGGCTGGAAGCACTGACAGGTGTGCATGCGGCTGCAATTTAAATATGGCATCCGGTGTGATGAAGCGGCGAGGTGATGGCATAGTAGGTGAATGAGAGCCCGCCCACCATGGAAACAGCGTGTTTCCCGGGAATGCATAATTAATGCGGCAGCTTTGGTACAATACGGCGTGAAAAGCGCCATTGCGGCCAGCAGTTAAAACATTGTTTTACTCACTGGCATAGTGCCAAATCTGGGACGATTCCGCCCTCTGTCCTTGTCTCTTCCTCCCTTGTTGCCTTTTCTCTTCAAGCCATTAAGATGCAGAAAAGTTGTGCTTACGACAGATGTCAGATGGATAATACAATGGAGAACCATGCTAAATATAGAAGGTTCAGAGGGAAAGTAAAAAAAGCAAATAAGAAAAGCAAAAAGGGAGTATGAAAAGAGACTGGCAGCTAAAATAAAATGGAATCCCAAGTCTTCTATAGGCACATAAATAGTGAAAGGGTGATAAAAGGGGGATTAGGGCCGATTAGCGACCCAAAAATGGGATTTATGCTTGGAGGCGGGGGAATAGCTGAAGTATTAACTTACTACTTTGCATCTGTCTTTACCAAGGACGAAGATGATACTCAGGCCACGGCGAAAAAGGAGGTAATTAATACACTAGAAGGATATAAAATTGATAAGGAACAGGTATTAGTTAGGCTGTCTATACTTAAAGTTGATAAAGCACCGGTTAAAGCTCATGGAAAAGGGGCAGTCGCAACATGGATACGAAATTGGCTGAGTGACAGGGAACAGAGAGTAGTGGTGAATGGATGTTTTGCGAGCTGGAGGAAGGTATGTCATGGATTCGCCCAGGGGTCAGTGTTGGGACTCTTGCTCGTCCTGATATATATAACAATGACCTAGACCTTGGTATACATAGGAACATAGGAAATAGGAGCATGTGCATTGGCACCTCGAGCCTGTTTTGCCATTCAGTTAGATCATCGCTGGTCTTCTACCTCAAAACCATTTTCCCACCATATCCCTTGATATCTTTAATAACAAAATCTATCCATCTCTGTCCTGAACATACTCAATGACTGAGTCTCCACAACCCTCTGGGTTAGACAATTTCAAAGATTCACCACCCTCTGAGTGAAGAAATTCCTCCTCATCTCAATCCTAAATGGCCTACCTCTTATTCTGATACTGTGTCCCCTGGTTCCAAACCCCCCCAGCCAGGGGAAATATCCTTCTACATCTACACTGTCGAGCCCTGTAAGAATTATTTATGCCTCAATGAGGTCATCTCTCATTCTTCTAAGCTCCAGAGAATGTAGGCCCTGTATCCTCAATTTCTCCTCATAGGCCAATCCTGCCATCCCAGGGATTAGTCTGGTGAACCTTGCACTCCCGCAGGGCACAATTTCAAAATTTGTGAATGATATAAAACTTGGAAGCATTGGGAACTATGAGGAGGATAGTATACAAACATACAAACATACGAAATAGGAACAGAAGTAGGCCATAGAGTCACAGAGGTCTACATCACAGAAAAAGGCCCTTCGGCCCATCGAGTCTGCACCAGTCAAACAAGCACCTAACTATTCTAACCCCATTTTCCAGCACTAGGCCCATAGCCTTGTATGCCATGGCATTGCAAGTGCACATCCAAATACTTCGTAAATGTTATGACAGTTTCTGCCTCTACCACCCTTTTAGGCAGTGAGTTCCAGTTTCCCACCATGCTCTGGGTGAAAAAATTCTTCCTCACATCCCCTCTAAACCTCCTGCCCCTTACCTTAAATCTATGCCCCCTGGTTATTGATCCCTCCACCAAGGGGAAAAGTTCCTTCCTGTCTATGCCCCTCATAATTTTATACACCTCAATCATGTGCCCCCTCAATCTCCTCTGCTCCAGGGAAAATAACCCCAGTCTATCCAATCTCTCCTCATAACTAAAACTCTCTAGCCCACGCAACATCCTGGTATATCTCCCCTACACTCTCTCTGGTGCAATCACATCCTTCCTATAATGCAGATTCCAGAACTGCACGCAATACTCTAGCTGTGGCCTAACCAGTGTTTTATACAGTTCCAGCATAATTTCCCTGCTTTTATATTCTATTCCTCGACTAATAAAGGCAAGTATCCCATATGCCTTCTTAACCACCTTATCTACCTGTCCTGCTACCTTAAGGGACAGGGGGACATGCACACCAAGGCCCCTCTAATCCTCGGCACTTCCCAGGGTCCAACCATTCATCGTGTATTCCCGTGCTTGGCTTGTCCTGCCCAAGTGCATCACCTTACACTTATCCGGATTAAATTCCATTTGCCACTGATCAGCCCACCTGACCAGCCTGTCTATATCCTCCTGTAATCTAAGGCTATCCTCTTCACTATTTACCATCCATCAGTTTCGTGTCATCCGCAGACTTACTGATCAACTTTCTACATTCAATTCTAAATCATTTACATATACCACAAACAGCAAGGGACCCAACACCGATCCCTGTGGAACCCCACTGGACACAGGCATCCAGTCACAAAAACACCCCTCGACCATCACCTCTGCTTCCTGGCACTCAGCCAATTCTGGATCCAATTTGCCAAATTGCCTTGGACCCCATGGGCTCTTACCTTTGGTATCAGCCTCCCATGTGGGACCTTATCAAAAGCCTTGCTTAAATCTAAGTAGATTACGTCAAATGCATTGCCCTCATCTACACACCTGGTCACCTCTTCGAAAAATTCAATCAAATTGGTCAGACATGACCTCCCCTTAAAAAAACATTGCTCACTGTCCTTGATTAATCCCTGTCTCTCCAAGTGTAGATTAATTCTGTCCCTCAGAATTGCTTCCAATAGTTTCCCCACCACTGAGGTTAGACTGACTGGCCTGTAGTTCCCTGGTTTATCCCTTCCTCCCTTCTTGAATAACGGTACCACATTGGCTGTCCTCCAGTCCTCTGGCACCTCTCTTGTGGCCAGAGACGTATTGAAAATTTATGCCAGCGCCCCTGCTATCTCCTTCCTTGCCTCACTCAACAGTCTGGGATACATTTCATCTGGTCCTGGAGATTTATCTAGTTTTATGCCTGCATATTATCTACATATTTAGAACCTCTTCCCTTTCTGTGCTAATTTCTTTAATTATATCACAGTCTTTCTGCCTGATTTCCATACCCACGTCATCCCTCTTACTTGTAAACACTGACACAAAGTATTAATTTAGAACCCTACGTCTTCCGGCTCCACACAGAAATTACCACTATGGTCCTTAATGGGTCCTACTCTTTCCCGAGTTATTCTCTTACTCTTGATGTACTTATAAGATAACTTTGCCATTCAGTCCCTCGAGCCTGCCTCGCCGTTTAATAAAACCATTACTGATCTGTTTGTGTTTCAAATTCCACATTCCCATCTACCCCCGATAACCTTTGATTCCCTTGCCTAACAAGAATTGATCTACGTCTGCCTTAAAAATATCCAATGGCCCTGCCTCCACCACCTTCTGAGGCAGAGAATTCAAAAGTCGCAAAACCCCCTGAGAGAAAAAAATTCCCCTAATCTCTAAAAGGGCAACCCCTAATTTTGAAACAGTGCCCTCTAGTTCTGGACTCACCCACAAGAGGAAACATCCTTTCCATGGCCACCTTGTCAATACTGTTCAGGATCTTATATACTTCAGTCAAGTCACCCCTCACTCTTCTAAACTGCAGTGGAAACAAGCCCAGTCTGTCTAACCTTGCCTCATAAGACTACCTGCTTATTCCAGGATAAAAGCAAAATACTGCGGGTGCTGGAAATCTGAAACAAAAACAAAATGCTGGAAAAACACAGCTGGTTTGACAGCATTCTTGGAGAGAGAAACAGAGTTGACATTTCGAATCTGTATGACCCATCTTCAGAGCTAAAGAGGAGTAGAAATGTGATGAAGTTAATACTGTTTAAGAGGGGCGGAGCATGTGAAGCTGGATAGAAGGTCAGCGATAGGTGGGAGTAAAGGAGAAATTGACTAAGATGTCATGAACAAAAGGACAAAGGGAGTGGTAATGGTAGTGGTAAGGGCTAAAAAAGGTGCTGATAGTGGCAAAAGTAAGAAAACAGAATGTGATAATAGCAGAACAAGAGTAAGCACTCTAAAAAGAACAACATGGACAAGTAATAGATGGTCCTCGTGGGTATATGGTGGGGGAAGGGGCGGTGGTGGGGAAAAAAGGATCGATAATGCGATAAAAAGGGGGGTTAAAAAATGGCATTAAACAATGAATAAATGAATAAAAATATAAATAAATAATTTAAAAATAAAAATAAGTGGATAAAAAATAAAAATGAATATTGAAAAAAGGAGTTAAAAAGGTGAGGATGGAGGAAGTTCATGGTCTGAAGTTGTTGAACTCAATGTTAAGTCCAGAAGGCTGTAAAGTGTGTAATCGGAAGATGAGGTGCTGTTCCTCCAGTTTGTGTTGGGCTTCACTGGAACATTGCAGCAGGCCAAGGATGGACATGTGGGCATGGGAGCAGGATGGTGTGTTGAAATGACAAGCAACAGGAAGGTCTGGATCATGCTTGCGGACAGACCGAAGGTGTTCCACAAAGCGGTCACCCAGACTGGTTTGGTCTTTCTGATGTAGAGGAGACCGCATTGGGAGCAGCAAACGCAGTAGACTAAATTGAAGAAAGTGCAAAAACGTGCTGTGCTAAAAAACTACCTTGAAAGCATTCACAGAATCATAGAATCACAGGAGCACACAGTGCAGAAGAGGCCCTTCAGCCCATCGACACTGTGCTGACATGTAAGAAACACCTGACCTACCTACCTAATTCCATTTACCAGCACTTGGCCCATAGCCTTGAATGTTATGACGTGCCAAGTGCTCATCTAGGTACTTTTTAAAGGATGCGAGGCAACCCGTCTCCACCACCCTCCCAGGCAGCCCAGACCGTCACCACCCTCTGGGTAAAAAAAGTTTTTCCTCACACCCCCCCCAAACCTCCTGCCTCTCACTTTGAACATTCTATGAACTCTTCATCCAGGCTACTACTGCCAATCTGATTTTTCCAGTTTATACGTAGATTAAAATCACCCATGACTATTGCTGTCCCTTTATCACAAGCAATATTTCTTCTTGAATACTTTGCCCTACATTGTGGTTACTGTTAGGGGACATGTAGACCACTCCCACTCGTGACTTCTTTCCCCTACTATTCTTCATCTCCACCCAAACCAATTCTACATCCTGATCTCCTGAACCAAGGTCATCTCTAACTATTACACCTATGCCATCCTTGATCAACAGTGCTATCCTTCCACCTTTATGTAGCTCCCTATTCTTCTTGAATGCCATTAACCCCTTCAATATTCAGACCCAATCCTTGTCATCCTGCAGACTCATCTCCATAATGGCTATTAGATCATATTTACTTACTTCAATGTACGCTATCAATTCGTTTACTCTGTTATGGATGCTACGCACATTCAGATATAGAGCCTTTAGTTTTGTTTTTTTGTTATCTTGGTAACATCTAATCTTGACTATTGGTGTATTCTTAAGTTGTATCTCTCTGTCCCTTCTTGCTATCCTATGACCCTTATTTCCCATATTACTATTATGGTCTCCTGCCTTGAATCTACCCCTTAATTTGCCACATCTACCCAAGCTTGATCTCTCAGCTGCCTTGTTCAGTTTAAAGCCATCTCTACTTCCTTAATGATGCAATTTGCAAGAACACATGTCCCAGCACGGTTCAGGTGTAGACCATCCCAATGGTACAGCCCCCAGTTTCCCCAGTACTGGTGCCAGTGCCCGACAAACCGGAACTCACTTATCCCACACCAGTCTTTGAGCCATGCATTCATCTCTTTAATCTTAGTTGCCCTATACCAATTTTCATGTGGCTCAGGCAATAATAGAGATTATTACCTTTGAGGTTCTGTTTCTTTATTTGGTACCTAAAGCCTCATACTGACCATGTACCTAGATGGACCATGACAACTGAATCCTCCCCCTCTTCCTGCAACTTCCTCTCCAGCCCTGAGCAGTGTGTCAATCTTCTTTAATATATTGTCCCGTACTACCACCATATTCTTGTTTGCTCCCTCCCTCACACTTGAATGGCTTCCTGTACGATGTTATGGCCAACCCGCTCATCCAGCTTGCAGACCTTGCTTGTGAGTACCTCAAACCTGTTTGACAATTGCAAAATCTGAGGCTCCTCCATTACTATTTACTGGTCCCTTTACCTGCACCGTTCATGGTCACATCATCCTGTCCCTCACCACTGACCCTAATCTAAGAGGCATCACTCTCTTCTGGAACAAAGTGTCCAGGTATTTCTCCGCCTCCCTTATGTTGCATAGGGTCAGCATTTCGGCTTCCAGATCAATAATCCAGATCGGGAATTCCTCAAGCTGCTTACGCTTTCTGTAGACGTCTTTGTCCTAGATCACCTTGGCGCCCAAAATCTCCCACATTTCACAGCTGCAACATAACACCTGTCCTGCCATTATTAGTTATGTTATTTAGTTAACTTAATTTAATTACTCACTTAACTAACTTCGAATAATTCCTATGTATACCACACCTCCTTCCCTGTGCACCAGATTCCCACGTGGACCTAATTCACTGCTCACTCAGTCTCTGTTTCACTCCAGCATAGTTGCCTGTCTCCTCGCACGCCTCTTACTGATGAACTTCAAAAGGACATAGACATGTTGGTGGAATGGGTGGATAAAGTTCAATGCAGAGAAATGTGAAGTGATTCATTTCGGTAGGAGGAACATGGAGAAATAATATAAAATAAAGGGTACAATTGATATCGCAACATAATATTGAACAATTAATTAATATAAAATAAAGGGTACAAAGGGTCATCAACAGTGCTATCAAATGACACTTGTATAGCAATAACCTGCTCACTGACTCTCAGTTTGGGATCTGCCAGGGTCACTCAGCTTCTGACCTCATTAAAGCCTTGGTTCAAACATGGACAAAAGAGCTGAACTCCAGGGCCAGAATCTTCGGTTCGGCGTGCAGGGACAGGCCCCGCTCGCCGACACATAAAATGATGCACAGTGACCGCGTGTCATTCAGGTCTTCAGTTCAGCAGGCACGCAGTGGAGTCAGCTGCACACCCGCCGAACTGTCAAAGGCCTATTAAGGCCATTTAAAAACTAATTAAAGTACTTAACTGAGCTGCCCATCCAACCTTAAGGTTGGCGGGCAGGCAAAGAACCCAGGCGGCCTTTGCATTTATCATGAAACCTCATCCACAGGCAGGATGAGGTTTCATGAAGGTTTTTAAAGTTTAATAAAAACTTTTAATAAAATCCATTGACATGTCCCAGCTCATGTGACACTGTCACATGAGGGGACATGTCTTAAAAATTTTTCAAAACTAATCTCCCTGAGGCAGCTCTGTGCCTCAGAGAGATTTCTGCGCTCTTTTGTGCACAGGCCCCGACTCAGCCTCCTCCACCTGCACTTCCGGGTGTGCATCACGCTGTGTGTGCCTTAATTGGCCCACCCACATAAAAGGGCAGCACTGAGCCGATCGCGGGCGGCAATTGGCTGCGCACATGCCTGTGCCCGCTCCTGCCCAACCCCTCCGACGGGGAGAAAATTCTCCCCCAGAGGTGATGTGAGAGTGACTGCCCTTGACACTAAGGCTGCATTTGACAGAGTGTGGCATCAAGGAACCCTAGCAAAACTGGAGTCAATGGGAATCAGGTGGAAAACTCTCCGCTGGTTGGAGTCATATCTAACACAAAGGAAGATGGTTGTAATTGTTGGAGGACAATCATCTCAGTTCCAGGACATCACTGCAGGAGTTCCTCAGAGTGGTACCCTAGGCCCAACTATCTTCAACTGCTTCATCAATGATCTTCCTTCCATGATAAGGTCAGAAGTGGGGATGTTCGCTGATGATTGTACAATGTTCAGCACCATTCACAACTCCTCAGACACTGGGGAAGTCCATGTCCAAATGCAGCAAGACCTGGTCATTATCCAGACTTGGGCTGACAAGTGGCAGGTAACATTCATTGCCAGGCAATGGCCATCCCCAACAAGAGAGAATCTAAGCAAGGCCCCTTGAAACTCAATGGCATTACCCTCATTGAATCCCCCACTATCGACACCCTGGGGTTTACCATTGACTAGAAACTGAACTGGACCAGCCATACAAATACTGTTGCTTCAAGAGCAGGTCAGAGGCTCGGAATCCTGAGGTGAGTAACTGACCTCCTGACACCCTAGAGCCTGTCCACCATCTACAAGGCACAAATCAGGAGCAAGATGGAATACTCCCCACTTGCCTGGATGAGTGCAGCTCCAACAACACTGAAGAAGCTCGACACGGTCCAGGACAAAGCAGCTTGCTTGATTGGCTCCACATCCACAAACATTCACTCCCTCCACCAATGATGCACAGTAGCAGCAGTGTGTACCATCTACAAAATGCACTGCAGAAACTCACCAACACTCCTTAGACAGCACCTTCCAAACCCACAACCATTACCATCTAGAAGGACAAGGGCAGCAGATAGATGGGAACACCACCATCTGGAAGTTCCCCTCCAGAGGAGGCGATGGCATAGTGATATTGTTGCTGGACTAGTAATCTAGAGACTCAGGGTAATGCTATGGGGACCCAGGTTCGAATCTTACCATGGCAGATGGTGAATTTGAATTGAATAAAAAATCTGGAGTTAAAAGTCTAATGATGACCATTGTTGTAAGAACCCATCTGGTTCACGAATGCCCTTTAAGGAAGGAAATCTGCTGTCCTTATCCGGTCTGGCCTACATGTGATTCCAGACCCACAGCAATGTGGTTGATGCTTAAATGCCCTCTGAACAAGGGCAGTTAGGGATTGGCAATAAATGCTGGCCTAGCCAGTGACGCCCACATCTCATGAATGAATAATAAAAAAAGAGCTGGCCCTTCACTGTCGCTAGGTCAAAATCCTGGAACTCCCTCCCTAACAGCACTGTGGGTGTACCTACACCACATGGACTGCAGCTGTTCAAGAAAGCAGCTCACCACCACCTTATCAAAGGCAATTAGGGATGGGCAATAAATGCTGGCCTCACCAGTGATGCCCACATCCCATGAATGAATTAAAAAAAAATTATCAAGTGGGGAGGGGGTGCAGGAGCAGTGGGACCTGAGTATATATGTGCATAAGTCATTAAAGATGGCAGGACACTTAGGGAGTGCGGTTAATAAAGCATGCAGTATCATAGGCTTTATTAATAGGGGCGTGGGATACAAGTGCAAGGAGGTTATGTTGAACTTATATAAGATACTAGTTCGGCCTCAGCTGGAGCATTGCATGCAGTTCTGGGTGCTGCGCTTTAGGAAATATGTTAAGGCATTAGAGAGAGTGCAGAAAAGGTTCATGAGAATGGTTCCAGGGATGAGGTACTTAAGTTATGAAGATAGATTTGAGAAGTTAAGGCTGTTTTCCTTTGATAAAAGAAGGCTGAGAGGAGGTTTGATAGAGGTATTCAAAACCATGAGGGGTCTGGACAGAGTAGATAAGGAGAAACTGTTCCCACTCATGAAAGGATTGAAAAGGAGAGGGTACAGATTTAAAATAATTTGTAAAGGTAGCAAAAGCAACATGAGGAAAACCTTTTTCACACTGCGAGTGGTTAAGGTCTGGAATGCACTGCCTGAGTTTGTGGTGGAGAGAGATTCAATCAAGGCATTCAAAAGACTGTTATTCGAAAAGGAAGACCTTGCAGGACTACAGTGAGAAGGTGGGTGAATGGCTCATTCGGAGAGCCGATGCAGACACGATGGGTGAAATTACCTCTTTCTTTGGTGTAACAATTCTGTGATTCAATTTTTTTAAAGTTCCATTTGCTTACATCTTTCTTTCCATTTTCCCTCTTTTTCAAGTTCAATTTTTTTCAGACAGAGAGTTTTAGATGTGTAAGGAGCATATCTTTTTTATTTCTGTTGGACTGTTGTAAAGAACATATCTTATTATTTCCTGTTCGGCTGTGGAAGAATTACAATGGCTGCAAGTTGAAAGATATGTCCACTGGAACAGGATGAGAGATATATTCAATGTTGCAGTCCTGGAACAGAGTGTGCCATGAAAGACAGGATGGTGCCAGAAAGGAGTCCTGGACCAAGGGAGCTGCCTGACAACAGCATTGTAATTGGCTCCTGACCAGGTGTCCAGGGTTTTTGTGTGGTAGCAATGAAGCAGAAAGCTCCTGGCTTGCAAAGATAAAATATCTAAAAACTCTCTTCCTCATATCTTTATAACCTGCTCTCTCTCTGAGGAAACCCCTGTAAAAAGGAAAAGGGGAAAACCACTGTTATAAACTTTGAAAAGCAAGTTCTCAACCAGTGAACTAAATACTGAAAGTGCTGGAAGACCACCTTCTGTCATCAACAAGAACTGAAAGGAATTTGGAAAACGTCGATCAAAATCAACCCATCGAATTGGTGTTATTGAATTGTTTTATCCCACCTTTAAAATCCATGTTTTGTATGTCCTATGTGTCTTGTGTGTGTGCATGTGTATAGGGATTTAAGAAGAGGGTAGGGTTTAAGTTATAGTGTTAGAAGTTAGGAGTTCATATTTCCTTTTTTTGCTACTAGTTAAAGACAATTTGTCAATAAACAGTTATTTACTTATTAAGCTTACAAACCTAGTGCTCGTATTCTGTTAACCTAAATTAAACAGTTAGGTAGAATTGGGGCAATTGGGTGGTTTGGTCAAACTTCCCACATTTGTTGTGGCTCAGGGAACAGTGGGACTTGATATTACAGCGCACTATCTCCAGTGAGTCGTGACAGATACAAGACAACAAAGAGTTTGAGAGATTCCCTTGTGGAGGGAGTGGTCTAGTAGCAGTCTCTTCTTCTTTAATTTGGCGCCATGTATTTATCTGCTGAGGGCCTTGGTCTCGGGTGAGCCTCCATTCATAAACTTAACTAACATTTTGACACAGCAGCACCACTGTTATTTTCTGCCTTCACACTTGTGATTTCCGTCTTGGCAGTGAATGTCTCACTGGTAGCCTGTTGTGTAGTCAGGATGATCCCCAACCCAGTTAAATGGGTTGGATTTGGGGCACAAACAGAAGAACAGAAGGAAATCCTGATCCTTCACCAGGCTTTCCTGTCTACTGCTCCTTCCAACACGATAAGCCTTCAACCTCTCACTTAATTGCATGACGCTTGTACAGTTTTTTAACATTTATTCTTTCCTAGGATGTGGGCATCACTGGTAAGGCCAGCATTTGTTGCCCATCCCTAATTGCCCTTGAACTGAGTGCCTTGCTAGGCCATTTCAGGGGACAGTTAAGAGTCAACCACATTGCTGTGGATCTGGAGTCACATGTAGGCCAGACCAGGTGAGGATGGCAGATTTCCTTCCCTAAAGGCCATTAGCGAACTAGATAGGATTTTACAGCAATTGATGATAGTTTCGTGGTCACCATTACTGACACTAGCTTTCACTGAACTGAATTTAAATTCAACCAACTGCCATGATGGGATTTGAACCCGTGTCGTCAGAGCATTAATCTAGGACTCTGGATTACTAGTCTAGTAATATTACTACCAAGCCACTATATCCCCAGTTTCATTCATATGTTTTGGGACAGATCTGTTTATTTTCCTAATCTATAGGAATTCAATTGGAGAGTCATTGCTTAGCCAGTGTTTCTCCCTGTATCTCTTTTCTTGTTCTGCAGACAAGATGAAACTGGGATTACAGTAACTATGGTTTTATTTAGTGTGGAATGTACCTTTAAGAATAATACTTGTTAAGGAAGATCACATGATCTGTGGTAACCAATAGGAGAGTAGCGCTGGCTACCTCAGAGTCAGTGTAGAGGTGGAGTTGGAGATGAAAGCACATGTAGTTGCTACTGAGTATATTGTAAATAAGCTTAATGTTTCTACCCAAGAAGTGTCTACAGCTCAACTTTATCACTAATAGTACAACTCAGCCACCCAACAACAGGGACCAAGGGTTTGGGTGAGCTTCGTCCTGCTTTGGAGGAGCGGGTACAGTAAAAGGCTGCTGAACAGGTTGAGGTTAAGGGTGAGGCTAGACCCAGCTCATGACAAGATGGAGCAGAGAAAAATGGGGAGCACTCGTGTTCTGCTGTCTTAAAGGTTTCACTTGGACTGTTATATGTTATGCTATGACTGGCTGCAAGATAACACTTGGCTGCACTGACTAGGTCCTTCAATATGAGCTGGGTTGGGCCAACACTTTCAAACCAGCAGCTGCCTTGTTGAAAAAATAGGAAAATAAGACAGGAAGTACTTTATGGCTTAATTGAATTTGAATTCATGTACCAGCTCCAGGTGCAAATACCCTGCCAGCCATTGAGAATACTGTGGAAGTCACTGGGTATTGCAAAGGGGGAAAGACCAGGAGCTGACTTTTATGCTTGGGGGGTGTTCCCGTACTCTAGCATTAAATGTCGTAAAGGGCCAAATCTGACCCCGCTCGGCCAGCTCACCCTGCAGCTAGTTAACGGCCTTCAGAACATTAATTGGCTTGAGGTGAGACTTCCACCCCCATCGGGGAGGAAAACCCACCTCTGAGATCTGCCAGCCAACCAAATGGCCAGCAGCTCTCTGGTCCAAACAGTGCTACCAGGCACTGAGACTATTCCTGCAGTGAGTCCCAGAGGGAAGTGTGTTGCAATAGAGCTGGACTTCAAGGTAAGTTTGGGGTCTCCCCAGGGCCAGGCTAACAGGCCCGGCAGTGGAGGCAGGAGGGGATATGATTGAGGGTCAGTGTAAACAGGGAAAGGGAGGAGGGGAAATGCAGGAGGGGGATACCTTGGGGAGAGCCTCCGATTGGCAGAGAGTGGCCTGAAAAGGAAGTACCCCTTCTTGTCCAGCCACCAGCCTGGGCTGGCCTGACAGTTGGTGCCAGCCTCTCCCGCCGTGGGTAGAATCTCAGCGGTGGCAGGAGCTGACACTTAAGTGGCCATTAATTGGTCATTTGAAATCCTTAATAGGTCCAAGAGTGAGTTGGCCTCCCCTGCCACTGATAAAATTGCAGAAGGAACGGTGCTGCTGACAGGTTGCCTAAATATACGGCTTCCCTCCCTGCACCCCGCATCCTGTCCCAGTGGGTGTAAAATTCAGCCCCAGGCCCACAGGTTATTGTTTTATTTTGATCTGAGCCAAATGGAAAATCATCCATATGGACTTCCTGCCTCAATGGCACACAGAACACCAACCACTGTAAGTGTGTGTGTGTGTGTGTGTGTGTGAGATTCTCAATCTATTCCTAGTCTTAATATCAGATGGTTTTTCATTTTTGGGCTTGGCAGCACTAAAGATTTAAGATTTGGTCTTGGGAAGCAGTGAGGAGTTCTGGGCATGCCTCAGATATTTGCAGGTTGGTGAAGCTTGGCTTTGAGCAGTGGTGGTGATGCACAGTTGGGGAGGATGGCCTCCTAGAGCAGGTCTGATGCACTTGAAGTTTGGTGTGAAAAGATTGACCCGCAGCCTGTTATCAAGTCAGACAGAAGCATATGGGTATGGGTAAAGATTGAGATTGGGGTGGGAAAGGCTCTCAGAGATTGGAGAAGCTGGACACAGAATTGGAATGTAGGTTGATAGCTGAATGACCGATAATTAACATTAATGGACACATAGCTCCCACAGACTGAGCAAATCACTAAAGTTTGACACAGACTGATGCTATTAACATGAATTTAATTATATTAATTACTTAAGGTATTTTGTTTTTTGTTTTTTTTAAGATTGTGTACATGCAATATGCAATTATTCAGTCTATTACTGTCACTTCATGAAAACAGTTATTGCTTTGCCTTTTATGATCTACTTAAGCTGTAGTCATGTGTGCCAGTGTCCTAGCTGTATCAGAGTGAACCCTCAGGCTGCTTATAGAGAACCCCCACTACATGCAAACAATGGGCCATCTGCAGCCAGGAACAATGTTCCGCATTATGTGTGAGCATTTGCAGTTCATATTCCAGCTCTGTGCATCATGCTGGCATCTCACAGTCTGACATAAGACATGGAAATCAAATGCAAATTGAAGAAGAAAAACAATTGATAGTTTTTTTTTATATTTTAAACCTCTTAAGTGTCAATGGGGTGGCATTCAAAAACAAAAATTATTCAGCATGAATTCTAGAATTTTACTACTTTTTAAACAGCACACACTTACACATATATTCTTCAAAAAATGCCACTGAAAATATCTAAGTGTTCAAAAAAATCTCAAACAAAAATCTAACATGATGCTTTAATTGTGATAAAGTTTACGTTCCAGAGCATTTCTTATTTCAGTTAACATATTCCTGTCTGGTACGAGAATACTGCACTCTACCTATTGAAAAGAATAAAAGAACTCAAGACAAGAAAAACATACTGTTTGTGTTAGATTAATTTCATAGGTCAAAGCACTTCAATGGTGGGCCAAGGCTGTTGGAAACCAAGTGGTCACACAGAAAGTTTATTCAGTGAGGCCAGAGAAGGTCATAGGCTACACAAGGAATTGCATTTTTCCCATCTAGACTTCTTGCTGGAGACAAAACAGGAGTCACAGCAACCGGAAAAGTCTGTAAACTTTTAACTTCAGGAACACATCTCAGGCATTCTGGGCCTCAAAGTCTCTGTTAAGAACAAAAATGCCATCAGACACAAAGCGCCTGTTTAAAGCAATGATTGGGACCAATTCCTTTACTGAGAGATCAGAAAACACACTCAGGATTATGGCCCCTTTCTTCTTATGCATCAGTAAAATTGCTTTAACTGGCTGTCACACTAAATTTAATTGTCAGTCATGACTGACAAACAAATCAGACCGATGTTGGATCATTGAAAATCTGTGGTGAGTAAAAGGGATAATTGCAAAATGAGTTTTGTTAATTAAGAAAACATGAGAAAATGTCAGTCATGGTCACTTATTCTTTTAATCTTCAGATGTCTTTCTTTAAATGGATATTTGTGTATACATAGTGGGTACATGTACAAACATTGATTGTAATTGACAGAAACAGTCAAATTCGTAAATACAATCTGACAACCAAGTCACTGAAAATTCATTTGCTGCTTACAATTTCCAAACTGTCAATAGTTTCATGCCAGTAGAACATAATGCCATTCATTTTGTGTACATTGACTTAAAATGATTTTATATACCAATTGTAAAACATCTTCTCCAATAACAATTACTAATTGAATTTTCCTATCAGTGCATGTAGTATGGGGACAAAAGACTGAAGAGGAGATACTTACACATGTGAGTGATATACCATATTGTTTTGATTATACTCTTTCAAACTTTGCACTTAACTAGAAAGCTGTATATAGCAGCAGTTCTAGTTTAAAATCATTTGAGCCATCTAGTGGCCATGTGGCTATCTGAATATGCATGCCCAATTTCCTGGCTTTTCAATTTGGCTAGTTTAATCAGTTCAGCCATTTTGTCACAAGTGTCTTGGCCTGGTTTTGCTTTCAACACAATATACAATTTTTTAAAGAGTTTCTTCTTCTTTCTCGTAAAACAACCACACAAAAGTAATATTTCAAAGAAACATGATTCATCCCCAGTATCCCAGATATTTACATGTTTGCTGAATCTTTAATTTCTCTCTTCATGATTCCTATTGTCTCTGTTAATACCACATCAGCCATTTAAACATCCTCTGATTTTCACTTAAATACTTCATAGCTCATTCTAACTCTCTTGGGAGTGTGTGCGCACCCCAATTTTCCTTTGTCCTATTGCCTTTCAAATATTGTTCATCTGCAATATGCTCCAATTCCAATGAAGAGTCTATACCTGAAACATTTAATTTATCTGCTTTCTCCTCAGATGGTGATTGACCTGCTGAGTCTTTCAGCATTTTCTGTTTTTGTCTCATAGAAGGGAGGTTTGGCACAATTACAGAGCATTTCTGTACTTGATCGAGTATGTATAACAGGAGTCTCATTCACAAAATTACTTAGAAATTACAACACTGCAACAGGCCATTTGGCCCAACTAATCCATTTTGATGTTTATCCTCCACACAAACAGCAGTCCTAATTCCATATACATGCTCTGTTCCCATATCCCTTTATTCACTTTTCCTTCAGCCACCTATCTAATCTATTCTTAGCTGTTGGCATGGTCTCCCATTAAATCACTAACTCCAGTATTACATCCCATAGCCTCACAACCTCTGTGCAAAAATAACCTTTTTTCTGTCCTAAATCTCTTTACATGTTTCCCCACGTTCTAGACCCCCTTCATCACCGCAAAAAGCCTGTTTCTATCAAATTTTATATCAGCCCTACTAATTTTAAATACTTCAATCAAATCAGTGCATAGTATCCTCTATTCTAATAGGCTCAATTTTTCAAGTATCTTTTTTATTTTCATGTTAGTAAACTTGCAATTAAGTAAACATTCGGTCATCACCTAATACTGTACATTGGTGACAGTTTTTCTGTTTTTGCACCTATTTATGGGATTGACTCTGCCAAGATTAGGAACTCATGAAATTTAAATAATTCACCCTTTGTAACATGCATGTTAATCTGCAAACTTTTGACGATGTCACAACCTAATACCATCATGCAATATTAGAACTTTACTGACCTCTAGTGGAAGCAATAGTTTATAGCTACAAGTTTCAGGCTGTTGTTGATTTAATGGGCAGAGTCTTACATTCGCCCCGTCGCATGGGTTTGTACACAGGGGGTGGCCTTAAAATTTTTCGGATGGCCATCCCACTGGATACCCGCCCACCCTAACATCTCTGCAGTTTTAAACTGGAATGGGCGAGGCCTAGGTCGGCCCAGTCACCCTTGCCCCAGTTGAGGCCCTTGTGGCTAATTATTGATCATTTAAGGGAAGTTTCCTGTCCAGCCTCAATTTTCAGCCAAAGGGAGGAGTTCAGGCGCAGGGAAGAAGCCTGAAAAGTAACCCTGTTCAAACCCCGGGTGGGAAGGGAGTGGGGAAGGCCCTCCATCAGCAGTCTCCTTTCAACATTGGGTGCTCCGCCCCAAAAGGTCTGGCCCCTGCAGGCCTGCAAGTGCTCCCCCTCCCCCTTGGCTCTCCACCAACACCCCCAACCCCTTCTCCTCACAATCCTGGGCCTCACCTCCCAACCCCACCCTGAAACCCCCATACTTACCTTGTCCTGTTCTCCTGGGACTTCGACTCTGGGGACTGCAGTCCCATTCTGTTGCAGAGACTAGCAGATTGGACGGCAGCTCTCTGAGGCGGGGCTTCCTCCTGAGTGAGAGGCCGAAGTCCCACCTCCAGCCAATTAACACTTGTTGGAGTGTTAAGTGGCTGCGGGCAGGGATGTGTTCTCCGCCAACTCCTTGGATGGTGCGAAGGGAAACCTCCCATCCTAAAAATCCTGGCCAATGCTTCTGCCTAAGATTAAGAATCAAGATTTTAATCAGAATATCTTGGTTATGGTCATGGTCTATGAATCAACAACTGACCTAACATTAATATGAAGGCCCAGAAATTCTTGGAGCGAGAGAGTGTAAGATCAGCCACAGAAGCCACCAGGAAGGAATGGGGGCAGAATTTAGGGTGAAGTGATTCCACTGAGATTTTGCCACATTTATCCATAGCTCAATATTCCAGTTGGGGAGGGGGAGCAAAAGTTAAGTTAGTGCTTGCCTATCTAATTTTGATTTAGATTAACAGAAAGTCAGATGATATTCTCATCAAGCTCAATTTTGTGAAATGAAAAGAGAGTATGCCAACTCAACACCTTCGGGCCTTTCTGCTGTTCTGAGAAACTGTGATGACAAGGTGACATAAACCGACAATAGCTAACGAGAGGTGCCATGATCTTCTTGCAACACAGTGGCACTTTCACATTAATTGTGGCATTCCACAGCATGGCAACATAACACTAATGAAAACTTTGCCAACTACATTAATATGTCAAGGAACCTGTCACTTTTTGTTCTCTTTCCTTTTTTCTCTCTTCCCCCTCCCCCAACCGCCCTATCCACCCCACCCCCAACACACCCTCCCCTTTCCACAGAATTGTCGACTCCCTGCTGGGGTATAATTCCACAAGCAAAGTTGTCTTCTGTTACTTCACTCCAGTAGCTATTATTAACACATGAGCCTTGGCAATGGGCTTTGGCAGGTTTTATTTTGACTATGGAAGGGGAACAGCAATATCACTGAGCCCAATACTAACATCCACTTACGCCCACTTCTAGCAGGGGTCACTGCACAGCAATCAGGATCAGCAGCATGGCCAATTATCCCCTCCCTAACCTAGGGGAGTTGAGGTCAATTGTAACAAACTCTACTGTAGCAAAAGGGATTGACTGAGACTTCCCTAGTTTATACAAATAAGCTCTTGAGCCAACCGGTTTGATATTTTATTCAAAGACAAGAACTTTATTACAGCCAGTATAAAATTTCACATAGTTTCAAACATGTAATGTTTGATGGAGACAGGTTCCAAGATAGGAATAGAAATCTGTCTGGCCCATTTTTGGACTAAAAAATTGCCCTGTGTGGGCCTTAATCAGGAACCCAAGGACTGGGCTGAAGTTAAACCTTGAACCTCATTTCAATAATTTAGCTGAGTTGCTGATGACAGTCGCGCCTCCTCAGACAGCTCACCCATTTCAGAAGGTGAATTTCAGTCCACCTGCCTCGCTCACAGCTGCCCTCAGCCGCATGTACAGGGGACAGGAGAATGGGAACTGTAAGAAAGGGTTGATGGCACTGGAAGTAGGCCCTCAGGAATGCTGTGAATTCAGGAGCGGCACTCTTGCTCTTCATGAATTTTTTAAAAACTTAAACTTATCTTTCTGATGTTGGTCACTTGCTAGGCTGGAATACCAGAAGCAAGCTCAACAGTTTGAGGCCAATATTGGGTTAGATGTTTTACAGGCATCTTTGGGGCACATGGCACAACTCCAAAAAATTGATCATTTGCACCCCTATTTTCCATCCGGGAAATATGCACAATGATGACCAATTTTTTCTCTGACCATCCCTAGGGCAGACTTTTACATGGGTATTTTCTCTCTTAATGGGGAATGCTTTCCCCCCGTCGGGGGCCGGGGGGGGAGGTGCAGGACCAGGCGCCAGTGGCTGGCCTTCCGATCAGCGCCCCCAATCGGCTCCAATTCAAAAGTTGACAGAAAGGTAATAAAAACATTTCCCTGACATATCCCCCCATGTGACACTGTCATGTTCTTAACTTTTATTTAAGCGTTTGATAAACATTCAAAAGCCCCCATGAAACCTCATCCCGCCTGTGGATGAGGTTTCATGCTTTTTCTGAGGCCCGCCTGGGCTCCCTGCCTGCCCGCCAACCGTAAGGTTGGACGGGCAGGTCCATCAATCAAGTTAATTAGTTTTTCAATGGCCTTAATAGGCTGTTGACAGTTCAGCGGGCACACAGCTGAATGACCTAAATGACGCGGGGTGACGTCGGGATGCACGCCTGACGTATCCCCGCATCATTTGACGTGTCGGCAAGCCCGCCCCCCCGCTCGCCAACCAGAAAAACCTGCCCATACTTTTGTGACAATTGAAAAGCAGGATACTGTGGATGCTGGAAATTTGAAATAACAACAGAAAATGCTGGAAAGACTCAGTATGTCAGGTAGCATCTATGCAGAGAGAAAAATGTTTCTCTCTCCACAGATGCTGCCTGACCTGTTGAGTATATCTATTATTTCCTGTTTTTATTTTTGGTGTAATTCTGTTCCCTCAAAGCCTTCCAATACAATTGGCATTTCCAACTGAAGCTTTTTTTTGAATTCTGAAGCACAGAAAAAGCAAGTTTTGTTAAAATAAAGTTAGCTTCTTAAATCGTATTATCTTGTATGTTTGTATATCTAACAAAGCTCATTACAAATCATGCAATAGTAATACTTCTGGCACTCACAAGAAGTTCTTAGGATCATCAAATTGTCTTTGAGATTCCCCTAATTAAAAATTATAGATTGTTCAGCAGCCTGCTGTAAAGGTGTCAGTTCCAAATCAGATTAGAATAGCTATTTAATTACCACTTGACTGACTCCCAGAGCTTTATACAGCAGTAATATGCATAAGTATTATGCGTTATAATTATGCATTATTATTCTAAGTATTAGACGCATAAGGAGGTGGTGTGTAATGATAATATCACCGGACTAGTAATCCAGAGGCCCAGGCTAATGCTCTGAGGAACAAAAATAAAAATAGCTGGAAAAATTCAGCAGGTCTGACAGCATCTGCGGAGAGGAATACAGTTAACGTTTCGAGTCCGAATGACTCTTCATCAGAACTAAGAAATATAGAAATGAGGTGAAATATAAGCTGTTTGAGGGGGGTGGGACAGGTAGAGTTGGATAGAGGGCCAGATAGGGTGGACGCAAAGAAGAGATTGCCAAAGATGTCATAGACAAAAGGACACAGGGGTGTTGACGGTGGTGATATTAGCTAAGGAATGTGCTAATGATGACATTAAGGGTAGAAAGCAGGATGAGCTAGTGACAGATAGCCCTAGTGGGGGTGGGTTGGGGGGAAGGGATTGAAATAGGCTAAAAGGTAGAGATAAAACAATGCATGGAAATACATTTAAAAATAATGGAAATAGGTGGAAAAAGAAAAATATATTAAAAAAATTAATTATAAACTATTGGAAAAAGGGGGATCGGAAAGGGGGTGGGAATGGAAGAGAGAGTTCATGATCTGAAGTTGTTGAACTCAATGTTAAGTCCGGAAGGCTGCAAAGTGCCTAGTTGAAAGATGAGGTGCTGTTCCTCCAGTTTGTGTTGAGCTTCACTCGAGAGAGAAACATTGCAGCAGGCCAAGGACGGACATATGGGCATGAGAAAAGGGTAGTGTGTTGAAATGGCAAGCGACAGGGAGGTCTGGATCATGCTTGCGGACAGACCAAAGGTATTCCGGGAAGCAGTCACCCAGTCTGCGTTTGGTCTCTCCAATGTAGAGGAGACCACATTGGGAGCAGCGAATGCAGTAGACTAAATTGAGGGAAGTGCAAGTGAAATGCTGCTTCACTTGAAAGGAATGTTTGGGCCCTTGAACGGTGAGGAGGGGGGAAGTAAAGGGGCAGGTGTTGCACCTTCTGCGGTTGTATTTCAAAGCAATGCTCTGAGGACATGGGTTCAAATCCTACCAGCTAGTGGAATTTAAATTCGATTAATAAAAATGTGGAATTAAAATCTAGTCTCCGTATTGGTGACCATAAAAGCACTGTTGATTGTCATAGAAACCCATCTGATTCACTAGTGATCTTCAGGGAAGGAAATCTGCCATCCTTTCCTGGTCTGGCCCTTGAAATGACGTAGCAAGCCACTTTGTTGTATAAAACTGCTACAGAAAAGTCAATAAGGAATGAAAGCGGACGGTTGAGCCGGCATTGACTTAGGCATCAGAAACAACAACGGCACACTCTGCCATGTCAACCCTACAAAGTCCTCTTTACTAACATCTGGGGGGTTGTGCCAAAATTCGGAGAGGTGTCCCACAGACTAGTTAAGCAACAGCCTGACATAGTCATACTTATTGAATCATACTTAACAGACAGTGTGAACCATCTACAAAATGCACTGCAGCAACTCATTATGGCTCTTTCGACAGCATCTTCCAAACCCACAGCCTCTACTACCTCGAAGGACAAGGGCAGCAGATGCATGGGAAAACCACCACCTGCAAGAAATATATCACCATTCCTGTCACTGGGTCAAAATCCTGGAACTCCCTCCCTAACAGCACTGTGGGTGTACCTACATCACATGGACTGCAGCAGTTCAAGAAGGCAGCTCACCACCACCTTCTCAAGAGCAATTGGGGTTGGGCACAAAATGCTGCTCAGCCAGCAACACCATTCTTCATGAAAGAATAAATTTAGAAAAAACATTTTTCATACACTTTGGATTGATTTGTGCAATAAGCCTCAATTGATATATTTTAAAAGGGAAACAAAATGTAAATGTTCTCAATATTATAGATCAAGAGCTGACACTCAGTCCATGGACTAATACTACATATTTGACCCAGTTTCATTTGTCTATCAACAACTTTCCCCATCCTAAGAATGTACCAGCAGATTTGCTGCACAGAATTCACACCGCAATGCCTATGAAAGACATAAGAATATAAGAACTAGGAGCAGGAGTAGGCAATTCAGCCCCTCGAGCCTTCCCCGCCGTTCAAAATGATCATGGCTGATCTCATTTCGGCCTCAACTCCAATTTCCCACCCTCTCCCCATAATCTTTCAACCTGTTACTAATTAAAAATCTATCTCCTCCTTAAATTTATTAAGCGTCGCAGCATCCACTGCACTCTGAGGTAGTGAATTCCATAGATTCACGACCCTTTGAGAAAAGTAATTCCTCCTCATCTCTAATTTAAATCTACCACCCCTTAGCCTAAAACTATGGCCTCTTGTTCTAGAATGCCCCACAAGGGGAAACATCCGCTCCATGTCTACTTTGTCTATCCCCTTTAGCATCTTATATACCTCAATTAGATTTCCTCTCATCCTTCGAAACTCTAGCGAGTATAGGCCTAAACTGCTCAATCTCTCCTCATAAGGCAAGCCCCGCATCTCTGGAATCAATCTAGTGAAACTCCTCTGAACCGCCTCCAGTGCAACTACATCCTTCCTCAAGTAAGGGGACCAAAACTGTGCACAGTACTCCAGGTGCGGTCTCACCAATGCCTTGTACAGTTGCAAAAAAACTTCCCTATTTTTATACTCTATTCCTTTAGCAATACATGCCAAAATTCCATTTCCTTCCTTATTACCTGCTGTACCTGCATACTAGCTTTGAGTGATTCATGTACGAGGACACCCAGATCCCTCTGCACTGAAGCATTCTGAAGTTTCTCTCCATTTAAATAATAAGTCGCCTTTTTATTCTTCCGACCAAAATGGATAACCTCACACTTATCCACGTTAAATTTCATCTGCCAAGTTTTGGCCCATTCACCTAACCTGTCCATATCCATTTGTAAATTTCTTACTACTTCAACGCAACTTACTTTCCCACCTGTTTTGATGTCATCTGCAAATTTAGCTATAGTACCTTCTATCCCTGAATCCAAGTCATTAATATAGATTGTAAATAGTTGGAGCCCAAGGACCGAACCCTGTGGCTCCCCACTAGTTACAGCTTGCCATCCAGAAAAAGATCTATTTATTCCGACTCCCTGCTTTCTGTTGGTTACCCAATCCTCTATCCAAGCTAATATATTACCCCTAACTCCGTGTGATCTTATCTTGTGTATTAATCTTTTGTGTGACACCTTATCAAAGGCCTTCTGGAAGTCCAGATATACTACATCTACAGGATCCCCATTATCCACTTTGCTTGTCACAAAGCAAATTAGTCAAACACGATTTACTCATCATAAAACCATGCTGATTCTGATGGATTGCATTTTGACTTTCCAAATGCCCCATTACTACTTCCTTAATAATGGATTCTAACAATTTCCCAACGACAGACATTGAACTAACTGTCTATAGTTTCCTACTTGCTGCCTCCCCGCCCTTTCTGAATTAGGGCGTTATATTAGCATTTTTCCAATCCACTGGAACCTTTCCAGAATCCAGGGAGTTTTGGAATATTATAGCCAATGCATCCACTATCTCCGCTGCCACTTCCTTTAAGACCATGGGATGTAGGCCATCAGGCCCTGGGGACTTGTCACCCTTTAATTCCAATAGCTTGCTCAGTAGTTTTTCTCTAGTGATGGTGATTGTTTCTAAGTTCCTCCTTCTCTATACCCTCTGCACTACCTGTTACTATTGGGGTGGTACTAGTGTCCTCCACCGTGAAAACTGAGGCAAAATATTGATTAAGCATCTCTTTTCTGTATTCCCCACTATTAACTCCCAGTCTCATCCTCCAAGGGACCAACATTCACTTTAGCTACTCTCTTTCCTTTTATATACTTGTAGAAGCTTTTGCTATCAGTTTTTACATTTTGCACTAGCTTTCTTTCATAATTTACCTTTGCTCTTTTTATTATGTTTTTTAGTAACCCTTTGTTGATCTTTAAAAGTTTCCCAATCTTCCAGCCTGTCACTGACTTTTACAATTTGGTATGCCTTAGTTTTTACCTTTATGTTGTCTTTAACTTCCTTGCTTAACCATGGATGCTTCCCCCCGCAACCTCCCTCTTACCATCTTTCTTCCTCTTTGGAATATATTTTACTTGGGAGGATTTGAATATCTCTTTAAATATCTGCTACTGTTCATCAACTGTCCTACCTGTAGTCTTCCTGCCCAGTCCACTAGGGCCAAATCTGCCCTCATGCCTATGTAGTTACCTTTGTTTAACTCCAGAACACTAGTGTGGGACTCAAGTTTCTTGCTCTCAAACTGAACTTGAAATTCTAGCATGCGAGGGTCATTCTTCCCTAGAGGATCTTTTACTATGAGATCGTTAATTAATCCCATCTCATTACACAAAACCAAATCCAGAATAGTCTGCTCCCTGGTTGGTTCCACAACATATTGCTCCAAGAAACAATCTCTAATACATTCTATGAACTCTCCCTCGAGGCTACCCTTGCCAATTTGATTAGTCCAGTCTATATGCATATTAAAACCACCCATCATTATTGCAGTGCCTTTCTTACATGCTCCCAGTATTTCTTGGTTTATACTGTGCCCTACTGCTGAACTACTGTTTGGGGACCTATAGATTACTCCCACTAGGGACTTCTTTCCCTTGCGATTCCTTATTTCTACCCAGACTGACTCGACGTCTTGCTCTCCGGTGCTTATATCATTAGCACCGATCTCTTCCTTTACTAACAAAGCTACCCACCTCCTTTTCTTTCCTGTCTATCCTTCTGGAACACTGAGTACCCTTGGATATTCAACTCCCAAACCTGTTCTTCCCGTAACCATGTCTCAGTAATTGCCACCAAATCATACCTATTTATCTCTATTTGCGCTGTTAACTCATTAGTTTTATTCCGAATGCTACACGCATTCAGATACAAAGCCTTTAAGTTTGCCCTATTGTCAATTTTCCCTACTCTTATATAATTCTTTGGTGCAATATGGCATTCACACACTCTGTCCTTTCCTTTCACTTTTTGGTAACAATCAGCCTCGTCATTAACCTGCACTCTTACCCTTTCCTTAAACTTTGATTTTTTCATATTTCCATGCAACTGAACCCTCCCCCCCACTATTTAGTTTAAAGCCCTATCTACAACCCTAGTTAAGCAATTCCCCAGGACACTGGTCCCAACCTGATTCAAGTGGAGCCCGTCCGAACGGAATAGCTCCCTCTTTCCCCAGTACTGGTGCCAATGTCCTATGAATTCGAACCCATTTCTCCCACACCAATCTTTGAGCCACACATTTACCTCTTTAATCTGATTGACACTGTGCCAATAGCTTGTGGCTCAAGTAGTAATCCGGAGATTATTACCTTTTTGGTTCTACTTTTTAATTTAGCCCCTAGCTGCTCGAATTCCCTCAGCAGAACCTCTTCGTTCCACCTATATTACTGGTACCTACCTGAACCACGACCACTGGATCTTTCCCCTCCCACTCCAAGTTCCTCTGCAGCCCAGATGAGATTTCCTTAACCCTGGCACCAGGTAGGCAACACAGCCTTCGGGACTCTCGATCCTGGCTACAGAGAACAGTATTTATTCCCCTAACTATACTATCCCCGATCGCAACTACATTTCTCTTTTCTCCTCCCACTTGAATGGCTCCCTGTACCACGGTGCTATGGTCAATTTGCTCATCCTTCCTACAGCCCCCGCGATCGTCCGCACAGGGAGCAAGAATCTTGAACCTGTTGGATAAGGGCAAGGGCTGAGGCTTCTGCAGTGCTACTTCCTGGATCCCTCTACCTGCCTTGCTCATAGTCACACCCTTCTGTCCCTGACCACTGGCCGAATTTAAGGTGGTTAATCTAAGGGGTGTGACTTTCTCCTGAAACACAGCGTCCAGGTAACTCTCCCCCTCCCTGATGTGTCGCAGTGTCCGAAGCTCAGACTCCAGCTCATCCACTCTGAGCCGGAGTTCCTCGAGCAGCTAACACTTGCTGCAGATGTGGTCACTAGGAACCACAATGGGGTCCACCATCTCCCACATCATGCAGCTACAATACATCGCCTGGCCCTGCACCTCTATTTTATTCAATTAGTTTTTCAATTTGTTTTTAAATTTCCCACTGGTCAAATTATAATTCCTGAGTTTTAACTTCTTGGAAGTTTTAACTGTGGCTAGCCCTTATTGCCCTTAAATTGCTACTCATTGTTTTGTAGAATGTAATCAACTTTTTTTTAAAATTCCTTGAGGCTAAAAGAAAAAAATAGTGAGAAAAAGAAGGAAGATTGTAAGATTTTGATAATACTACTAACTTTTAGTGTTTTGGCCTGAAGTAACATTTATGGATTTTATTTTAACCATTTTTTTAAACCGTTCAGTTTGAATTTCTGCTTGTGCGGCAATTAACGATTAAGGCAGCTGTTTGTGAGGAAATGGTTTTGATGACTTAATTACTTTAAAGGTGCTGAGAAACCTGGTTTCAAGGAATTGCATTTGTTTTAATTACACTGTAATTGAGGGCTTATTTGTCAGTTTTAAAGGAATAAACAAACGGCTTGAACTCAGCATCTTGAATTTAGGATGACACCTTATCTTAAAACTAAACCATGTATTATTTGGCTTAAGTGGTTAACCATAGTGGTTGCCTCACATCCTTTAAAAAGTACCTGGATGAGCACTTGGCACGTCATAACATTCAAGGCCAAGTGTTGGTAAGTGGGATTAGGTAGGTAGGTCAGGTGTTTCTCACATGTCGGTGCAGACTCGATGGGCCGAAGGGCCTCTTTTCCACTGTGCAATTCTGTGATAACTTTCAGGCAGAACATCAGTATTGGAGGAAAACCTTCCTTTCCTGATGTTATGGTAAGAAGTGTTATTAATATTTGTTCTTAATGGCTTTAGTATCTGTAGGAATGGGTTAAACTATGTTGATGTGAATGTTTACAATGGGTTGTACTATTGATAAAAGGATATAACTGCTCTCTATCTACAAGGATATGTCATTTGTTCACCATGGAATGTGCCAAATGACCTTTCCTCATTCCACAATTTTAAGCTTTTAGACACATTTTTGCACTACCACTGAAACAGCCAGTGGACGGGGTAATGCAGCAGGAAATACTCAAGCAGAAAGGATTTGGATCAGAGATAGTTAGCTGAAAGAAAGCTTCAAGCATGATTCCAGAAATGAATTTGTCTGTTCTACTTAATACAGGTTAAAATGTAAAGCGTGCAGTTGCATCATTCTTTCAGAAGCCAAGCAGTCTTTATCTGCTCCAATCTTTACTACCTCCATTAACAAAATAACTACTGGTGCAAATGTCAGTGTTCACAGTTGAAAAGGAAATGGAGATGATGGTGTTGTGGTGCTGTCCTTTCATGTCTGGGATTTAATCCAGCCCAGATGAATAATTATTCACTAGTTGATAACCCTAGTCTAAGAAGCTATAAGAATGTTTGATGTGATAATTGGTCAAGGCTAAGTATTAATCAAATGGCAGACTTCCAGTATATTTCACATGGCAACTTTTGCCTTGTCTGCCTTAATTAATGAGTCAACACCATTATTATTTTGCACTATAGCAATATTTTCTTTTTGCCATCACTGTGATTGATTTTTTTGCTTATGAAATGCAATATCAGGATTTATACATGGCCCCCTATTAAACTGCATCATTTTGGGGGACATGCACCCCTATCTTTCAAAGTTGACTGACAGTATTTCAAACTAGCATCTGCAATAACTTTTCATTTTCTTTTACTGAATTCAAATCCAAATGTTGAAGGAAGTGTAATTTTAAGTAAGAACATGAGATTATTAGGTTAAGATAAGCTTTGATGGGAATATAAATTGGGTGATAGTGTACCAGCTGCCTATTATATACCCTGGTCTTTTTGCCTTTCTGCTCCCTCTGTAGTTGCATTTTTTGCATTACTCTGAATTTTCACCTACTATACCAAAGGATAAGGTTTGTTTTTCTTGGAAGCTCTTCTGAGCTTCAATTGCAACACTATATTATGGCCTGTGGTTTGCCTTTGGCAGGCGCGCCCAATCAGCGAGCCCAGGTGTGACTGGGGAATGGACCTCCAACCCCAATCAGTCCCCGACCACGATTTTACAGTAGCCCACCAGCGTGAAACGTGTGTGCTGCTGGGTGGGGGGAGGAGGGGGGCGCGTGGAGGGTGGGGTGGGGGGGGGAGGTGCGAAAGAGGGCGGGCAATGACGTCACTGCAGGTATGGGTGAGCGCTGCGAGACAGCTCCCTGAAGACAGACAGCTGACACAGGGAGCTGCAGTCATTCAAATGATGAAGTAAAGGTTTAAAAAGCTCCAAAAATATGTCCATGCATCACAATCAAGCACCTGAAAATATAACTCCTAAAAATGCTGTCCACACACATTTATTTTTATTTTATTTCATAACGGAGATTTCATCCCCCCCTTGGATGAGGTTTTATGAAAAAGGTAAAGGCCGCCTGGCCGATTCACCCGTCCGCCAACTGTATGGTTGGACAGGCCACAAAAAAATCAGAGACAATTGAGCCGTTAATGGGCTTCGTTGCCCTCTTAATTGTCGGCGGACACACTTCCGACTTCTGTTTTAACGCCTGCCGAGCAAAATATCACGAGTGCGCAATGACATCAGGACGCTCGCCGACATCATCTCGTCCAATTTTACGTCCCATCGGGTCGGGCACCGTGTCTGCCTGCGGGATATAAAATTCTGGCCTATGAATGTAGCGTGCAAGAAAACAGCAATGTTTTTTGAGGGTGGCTGGGGATGGGTAATATAGTGCAGCAATGTGGGATATATGTCACAAAAAAAACATTGATCATGTTTTTTTTCCTGTTTTACGGGCATTTGGCATCTGAAACTGGATGCCAATTTTACTAAACTAAACCCTCAGCACGGCTTGCGTAGACATTTCTTGCACTTTATCTCCTCAAATAATATCTTTCTATTTGGATGCTGGGTAAGGAGCTTTCAAGCAACTAGGAATGCTTGCAAGTAGTACCATGAGTTTCTGAAAAATCTTACCAAGGTTGAAATACCATCTTATGCAGGGTGCTAGAAGGTAAAGATTTAAATGAGTGTTAAAAACATCAAAGGACCAATTTTCCCATGGGATGTGGGAATTGCAGGTTGGGACTGAACTCGAGTCAGGTTCCTGCCTCCATCTCCAGGCTGCTGGGGGGTGTGGGTCCAGAGGCCTTAATTGGTCTCAAGGTGGGTCTGCCCTGAGGCGGGAGTGGAGGCAGAGCAGCTCTGCAGTGAGCAGGTTAAAAGGCTGCGTCCATTCCCATCCGTTCCCTAATATATTGGCCAGGCTCGAAAGATGGAAACGCAGTGAACATTGAGCTACATCAGGAAGGCCTCAAAATGTATCTAATTTAATTTTAAAGAGTTTTAAAAATATCTCAGAAGTATGTTAATATTTAAGTGTTTGCAGGAAAATCCTCTATGAATCTCTCACAAAAGCTTTACTAACATCAGCTGTTCTAAATACAAGAATGGAACAACAGGTGATAATTCCGACAACTGCAGACAAAATACAGCAATACACAGAAAGCTTCACCAAATTATATGAGGGATGGTAGAGTTTTTTTTAAATTCATTTACAGGATGTGGACGTCACTGGCTAGGCCAGCATTTGTTTCCCATCCCTAATTGCTCTTGAGAAGGTGGTGGTGAGCTGCCTTCTTGAACCACTGCAGTCCCTGCGGTGTAGATACACCCACAGTGCTGTTAGGGAGCGAGTTCCAGGATTTTGACCTGTGAAGGAACAGTAATATATTTCCAAGTCAGGATGGTGAGTGACTTAAGGGGGGAACTTGTAGGTGGCGGTGTTCCCATATACCTGCTGCCCTTGTCTTTCTAGATGGTAGAGGCTGTGGGTTTGAAAGGTACTGTCTATGGAGTCTTGGTGAGTTTCTGCAGCTGCTACAGTGTGCCAGTGGTGGAGGGAGTGAATGTTTGTTGAAGAGGCACCAATCAAGTAGGCTGCAATGTCCTGGATGCTGTCAAGCTTCTCAAATGTTGTGGGAGCTCTACTCATCCAGGCAAATGCAGAATCTTCTGCCCTGAGGAACTCCTGCAGTGATGTCCTGGGACTGAGATGACTGACCTCCAACAACCACAAGCATCTCCCTTTGTGCTAGGTATGGCTTCAATTAGCAGAGAAGTTTCCCCCTGATTTCCATTGACTCTAGTTTTGCTAGGGCTCCTTGATGCCACACCTGGTCACATGCTGCCTTGATGACAAGGACAGTCTTTGGTTTCAGATTTTTATTGAATTCAAATTCCACCATCTGCCATGGTGGGATTCAAACCCAGGTCCCCAGATTACCAGTCCAGTGCCAATACCACTACACCACCATCTGCCCCTGTGGCGAGTCTAAATTTCTTATTTCTTTCAGTTTATGCAGATAAACTTGTTTTGAAGAAAGGATATTTGAAGAAAATAAGATTAAGGTTGCTATGTCAATATCACTGAATTCTTGATAAGTATTGAGATAATAATAACAGAAAATGTGGAAATACTCAGCTGGTCAGACAGCACCCCTGGAAAATAAAACAGAGTTAACAGGTTGAATTTTCCCGTGGGCGTCATGAACCTGATATCAGTGCTGTATGTCGGTCCCGAGCCCGCGTCAAGGCACCTGCGGCGCAACCTTATAAGAGGCAGATTTCTAATTGGCTGCCTCCGCATTCGCCATCCAAATTTTTTTTCTTTGTTCATTGATAAAAAGCCTCGTTGGCAAGGCTAGCATTTGTTGCTCATTCCTAATTGCCCTTGAGAAGGTGGCGGTGAACATTATGGACGGTGTGCAGGTTCCTGAGGCAGGAGGCCCAATGAGAAGGGCCGGAGCACTGGACAGACAGCGACCCCACTGAGAAAGGCAGGTGCTGCTGAGGGAGAAAGGCGAGTGAGAGGAGCCTCAAAATGGAGGTGCCCTCGGAAGCCTGCTGAAAATTTATAACTAAAGACAGCCCACAGTTGTTAAGCTATCAGTGTGGAGAGGAAACTTCTTCACTGTTCCTTTCATTTCTGGGGCTAGTGAGAGGAAAGCATTGATAACCCTCCAAGGTGCCACTGGGTGGCCGCTTCCAAGTTGCTGTGACCTTTGGATTCAGCGAGGGAGCTGGTCTGACACTGAAAAAATGCCACGGTTTCTGAAAATGGTCCTTAAGTGGGATCTTAATTGGCCTGATTACCCACCTCCATAGACTGGGCTGCCAATTCCCTTGGTAAACGCAGTCTGGGAAACGCATCTGAAGTTGGGACAACATCTGGAAGCTGTCACAATATAGGAACATAGATAGGACTTAGGGGCAGGAGTAGGCCGTTCGGCCCTTCGAGTCTGCTCCGCCATTCAATAAGATCACGGTTGATCTGGTTGTGGTCTCAATTCCTCTTTCCTGTCTTCCCCCCATAACCCTTGACTCCCTTGTCTATCAAAAATCTGTCTAACTGTGCCTTGAATAAATTCAATGGGCAGAATTTAGCCCTGGGCTGGCGGGTGGGCCCCACGGGGCCTACCGCCATTTTGCGCTTCCTATGCGGGTGGGGGGGGGCGGGGGGGAAGGGAATCCCCAACTGTCAAAAGTACACAAAAGAGCACACTGGTCCCTGAGGCGAAGTCCTGTCTCAGGGAGTTTAGTGAAAGGTAAGTAAAGTCAAAAAATAGAGACATTTTAAAATTATTAACATGTCCCCCTCATGTGACAATGTCACACGAGATGGGACATGTTGATAACAAACTCATAAAATTGATTACATTTTTACAAAACGGTAATTAAACTTCATCCCGCCAGTGGATAAAGTTTCATTAATAATCTACAGGCCGCTGGAGCTTCTGGCCTGCCCGCCAGCCTTAAGGTTGGCCGGGCAGGGTCTTTAACTATCTAAATGAACCTGTCAGTGGCCTTAATTGGACATTGACAGGTCGGTGGGCGGACAGCGAAATCACCTTCCTGAAGATTGAAATGGCCCGGAATGACGTTTGGGGTTCCTCCCAACGTCATCCCGCGTCATTTTCCCTCGGCGAGCAGGCCCCGCCCCGAAATCACCAAGGGGAAAATCCTGGCCAATGACCCAGACTCCGCTGCTCTCTGGGGAAGACAATTCCACATATTAGGGGCCCTCTGAGAGAGAAAAAAAACTCCTCATCTCCATCTGAAAAGGAGAACCTCATATTTTTAAACTGTCCCCTGGTTCTAGACTCCTCCACAAGTGGAAACATCCTTCCAATACTACTCTATCAAGTCCCCTCAGGATCTCATCTGTTTCAATAAGATCACCTCTCATCCTTCTAAACTCCAATGGATGTAAGTCCAACCTGTTCATAGGATAAACCTTTCAGCTCATGAATTGCCTCTGGTTCTGTGGCAAAACTCAGCTCAATGTTTCACATTTGATGGTCAACGACCTTGAGACAGACCTGAAACATTCACTCAGTTTCTCGCTCCACAGATATTAACAAGCCAGCACATTTTGGGCAGAATTTTCCGTGCCCGTTGGCATCAACTTCATGGCTGGTGTGAGCGGACAACATCAAGGCCACAAATTGGCCGTGAAACCAGTTTGCAATTGTCTGCTCGCCCCATCAATGGTGGGCCATGTTTCCTGCTGCCGGGAACTTCATTTTAATACATCTGCATAAGCCCTGCTCGCCGGAATCATCTCCCATGCTGGATCATCCGGGCAATCATGCCGCTGTGTTTCACAACAGCATTTATAAGGCAAGTTGCGCTTTGAGGGGAACTCTGAGGTGAGTGCACACTGACATTGCGCAGCTCTCCGGAGGGTCACCTGTTGGACTTCAAGGTTGAGATGCCGTGCATTCAGGCAAGGGCACAGGCAAGTTGCTTTTTCCCGGCTGGCTGACAGTACAGTGCTGGGGCAATGGCTGCACTGCAGTTGGGGCAAGTTTGGTGGAGGGGGGGCGCAAAGCCTGCACTGCAGTAGGGGTGAGTTGCAGGGGCAAGGGCTGCACTACGGTTGGGGTGAGTTGAGGGGAGGGAAGGGCTGCAATGTGGTTAGGGCGAGTTGGGGGCAAGGGCTGCACTGCAGTTAGGGTAAGCTGGGAGTGGGGGCAAGGGCTGCACTGCAGTTAGGGTAAGTTGGGAGTGGGGGCAAGGGCTGTACTGCAGTTGGGGTGAGTTGGGAGTGGGAGCAAGGGCTGCACTGCGGTTAGGGTGAGTTGGGAGTGGGGGCAAGGGCTGCACTGCGGTTAGGGTGAGTTGGGAGTGGGGGCAAGGGCTGCACTGCGGTTAGGGTGAGTTGGGAGTGGGGGCAAGGGCTGCATTGCAGTTGATGGTAGTGCATGGGCATGTGGGGGTGGGGCGGAGAGGGGAGTGGCCATGCGTTAAGGGCACCTTGTAGAAAGTGACCATTCCTCCGCAGCTGAGACAGTTCAGACGCAGCCACGTTGACATGCTTGGAGTCGATCCTCTAGCTTATCTGTCCACTCATGAAACGCAAAGGCCTGAAAGTGTCACCAAGAGCTCCAGAGCTTTTCACCCCTCAGGTACAGACTGCAAACTTAAGTGCGTTTTAGTGGACTGCAGAACAGTTGGATGACTGGGAAAGTTGTACAATCTCTTTGCTAAAGCTGGCCATGGAGCAGTCACTGGTGGAAGCGCTCACAGCCCCTTGCAATGTTATTATTCCGGTCTGATCCAACCTCCACCATTGTTCAAGTTAACAGTGCAGCCTTGCGGTGCAGGTTAGGAGAATGCCTGCGCCTGAGCTGAGAGCACAGCATGCAGTCCAATGGGCAAAGCTGCTGCCAATCGGTCAGGTGGAGTGGGGAAGAGGTGGGTGGGGTTTCGGGAGCCATGCAGCGCACTAATCTCTGGTCATCCAAACAGTGGCCAGCACTCTCTGGGATGCTTTAAGGGGCCTTCAGGCTTAGCCAAGACAAGTTTTTAAAACACCTACATTAATCCTCCTGCAGGAGGAGTACATCAGGAGCATGGAGCCTGGTGACCTGGCTGTATGCCTCATGGCTTACAGGGAGCGGAGACAAAGGAGAAGAGAGCGACTGAGGTGCCTGGCTGGGCAGAGGGAGGTGCAGCACCCTCAGGAAGAAAGGGCGGCTGAGTCATCTGCGCATACCACTGAAGAGCCACAGTGAGCTGTTGCTGGTTGGCGCCTCTCTAGACCCAAGGTTTATAGACAGCGCTTGTCATTCCTGCAGATGACCGAGAAACAGTGTCGTCGAAGACTGCACACGTCCAGGGAACTGGTTGGTCACATCTGCCAGCTACTGCAGGATTTGTCGCCACAGGGACATGGAGGGCATCCACTGCCAGTGGCTGTGAAAGTGAGCAGCAGCACTCAATTTATACGTCAGTGGCTCCTTTCAGAGCTCCACCGTTGACCTCTATGGGATATTGCAAGTCGCCATGCACAACTGCAGTCATGAGGTCATGGATGCCATCTTCGCAAAGGCACACAACTTTCCGCATTTCGCCTGGAATCAGGAAAGCCAGGAAGCAAGAGCGCTGGAATTTGCACAGATCTCAGGTTTCCCACAGGTGCAAGGTGCCATCGACTGCACTCACATGGTGTGCAGATCTCCCTGGCAACAAGCGGTCAACTATATCAACTGCAAGGGCTTCCACTCGCTGAATGTTCAGCTGGTGTGCGACCACCACAAGCACATCCGGCAGGTCTGTGCACAGCTCCCAGGGAGTGTGCATGACTCCTACATTCTCTGTAGGTCTCAGATTTTTAAAATTTATTTACGGGGTGTGGGCATTGCTGGCTAGGCCAGCATTTATTGCCCATCCCTAACTGCCCTTGAGAAGATGGTGGTGAGCTGCTTTCTTGAACCTCTGCACACCCACAGTGCTGTTAGGAAGGGAGTTCCAGGATTTTGACCCAGTGTTATGACCGTACAGTTGGTAAAGCTGAGTTATTTAAAAATTCCAGAGGGAAACTTTAATCAACTGTCATAACCTATAATTTTAAGTGATATGTTTGAGATGCAACTCTAAATTCAGGCATCAGACCACTAGTTCTTGAGAGGTTTTGTATTAAGCTAAATGAAACCTTTTATTAATTTACACAAGTTAAATATATATACACATGGCTACAAATTGCTACGATCATAACTTTTAACAAATTCCCAAACTAATCTCCATTAAGGCAACAGCAACCCATAGACTTAACCAGACACCAGGCAAAGCATTTTCACCTTATGGATTCAAAATGAGGTTCTTTTCACTTTGGTTCCTGTGGAGACGGTTGGAGGCTTGCAGCTGCTTTTGATCTCACATTGCCTCTGCTCTACACACACAAAACTGCTGAAGTTATACCTAGCACAGCCCATGCAATGAGAATTTACATTCAATCACCAGCCTCTTTGAACTCCACCTTTTAACAATGAAACCCCTTTCATTGTACCAATTTTATTAGTAATATAAACATGTTGCTTGGTATCTGCTAGATAGGTATCAGATTTCACCCCACTTCTTGAATGCTCTATTCAAAAAATGCAAATGCACTCTTTCTCTCTCACATATCAAAACTAGAATGCATCAAAGCACCCAGACTAGCTGGCTTTAATCCAATTAAGACACACCCACAGACGAAACCTCTATTTTAAAAGAAAAATATTTTCCAATAATATTATATACATTAATAGCTTCATGACACCTAGTGACAGTGAAGGAACAGAGACATATTTCCATATCAGGCAGTGAATGACTTGAAGAGGAACTTGCAGGTGGTGGTGTTCTCATGTATCTGCTGCCCTTGCCCTTCTAGATGGTAGAGGTCGTGGGTTTGAAAGGTGCTGCCTAAGGAAAAAACATTGGCAGGTAAAATAAAGGAAAATCCAAAGTTATTTTACAAGTACATTAAGAGTAAGAGGATAACTAGGGAAAGAGTAGGGCCCATTAAGGACCATAGTGGTAATTTGCGTGTGGAACCGGAAGACGTAGGTAGGGTTCTAAATGAGTACTTTGTGTCGGTGTTCACAAGTGAGAGGGACAACGTGGTTATGGAAATCAGGCAGAAGGACTGTGATATAATTAAAGAAATTAGCATAGAAAGGGAAGATGTTCTAAGCGGCCTGGCAGGCTTAAAAGTAGATAAATCTCCAGGCCCTAATGAAATGTATCCTAGGCTGTTGAGTGAGGCAAGGGAGGAGATAGCAGGGGTGCTGGCAATAATTTTCAATACCTCTCTGTCCACAGGAGAGGTGCCAGAGGACTAAAGGACAGCCAATGTGGCACCATTATTCAAGAAGGAAGGAAGGGATAAACCAGGGAACTACAGGCCAGTCAGTCTAACCTCAGTGGTGGGGAAACTATTGGAAGCAATTCTGAGGGACAGAATTAATCTACACTTGGAGAGGCAGGGATTAATCAAGGACAGTCAGCATGGTTTTGTTAAGGGGAGGTCATGTCTGACCAATTTGATTGAATTTTTCGAAGAGGTGTCCAGGTGTGTAGATGAGGGCAATGTATTTGACGTAGTCTATTTGGACTTCAGCAAGGCTTTTGATAAGGTCCCGCATGAGAGACTGATAACGAAGGTAAGAACCCATGGGATCCAAGGCAATTTGGCAAATTGAATCCAGAATTGGCTGAGTGGCAGGAAGCAGAGGGTGATGGTTGAGGGGTGTTTTTGTGACTGGATGCCTGGTTCCAGTGGGGTTCCACAGGGATCGGTGTTGGCTCCCTTGCTGTTTGTGGTACATATAAATGATCTAAACTTGAATGTAGGAGGGTTGATCAGTAAGTTCGCAGATGACACGAAAATTGGTGGGGTGGTAAATAGTGAGGAGGATAGCCTTAGATTACAGGAGGATATAGACGGGCTGCTGAGATGGGCTGATCTGTGGAAAATGGAATTTAATCCGGATAAGTGTGAGGTGATGCACTTAGGCAGAACAAACAAGGCACGGGAATACACGATGAATGGTAGGGCCCTGGGAATCAGAGGGACCTTGGTGTGCATGTCCACCGGTCCCTTAAGGTAGCGGGACAGGTAGATAAGGTGGTTAAGAAGGCATGTGGGATACTTGCCTTTATTAGTCGAGGCATAGAATATAAGAGCAGGGATGTTATGCTGGAACTGTATAAAACGTTGGTTAGGCCACAGCTAGAGTATTGCATGCAGTTCTGGAATCCGCATTATAGGAAGGATGTGATTGCACTATAGAGAATGCAGAGGAGATTTACCAGGATGTTGCCTGGACTGGAGAGTTTTAGTTATGAGGAGAGATTAGATAGACTGGGGTTATTTTTCCTGGAGCAGAGGAGATTGAGGGGGCACATGATTGAGGTGTATAAAATTGAGGGGCATGGATGGGGTAGACAGGAAGGAACTTTTCTTCTTGGTGGAGGGATCAATAACCAGGGGGCATAGATTTAAGGTAAGGGGCAGGAGGTTTAGAGGGGATGTGAGGAAGAATTTTTTCACCCAGAGGGTGGTGAGAATCTGGAACTCACTGCCTGAAAGGGTGGTAGAGGCAGATAGCCTCATAACATTTAAGAAGTATTTGGATGTGCACTTGCGATGCCATGGCATACAAGGCTATGGGCCTAGTGCTGGAAAATGAGATTAGAATATTTAGGTACTTGTTTGACCGGTGCAGACTCGATGGGCCGAAGGTCCTTTTTCTGTGCTGTAGACCTCTGTGACTCTATGAGCCTTGGTGAGTTTTTGCAGTGCCTATTGTAGATGGTACACGCTGCTGCCACTGTTCATTGGTGGTGAAGGGAGTGAACGTTTGTGGAAGGGGTGCCAATCAATCGAGCTGCTTTATCCTGGATGGTGTCAAGCTTCTTGAATGTTTTTAGAGCTCCACTCATCCAGGCAAATGGAGCGTATTACATCAAAATCCTGACCTCTTCCGGGGTCCAGAGAGGCTGCAGGGTTGCCTCATCAGGGGCCAGGGCTACCCACAGAGGACGTGACTGATTACGCTCAGCGCTGCGGCCTCAGAGCAAAGGTACAACGAGGCTCATGCTACAACTTGGACCTTGGTGGAGCTAGCCATCAGAATGTTGTAAATGAGGTTCTGGTGCCTGGACCGGTCTGGTGGGGCCCTGCAATGTAGTCCACAGAGGGTGTCACGCATCGTCGTCGCCTGCTGCAACATTTACATCCTGGTGCTGAAACAGGGAGGGGATCTGGCTGAGGAGGAGATGGAGGAGCTGCATGTCTCCTCTGATGAGGAGTACATCGGGGATGAGGATGAGGAGGTCGTCGAAGGCAAGGATGACGGCGCTGAGGCCATCACACTGGCCAGATGAGGCAGACACACTCAGAAGGCCCTCATAGTTGATAGATTCATGGGGGATGATGACAACATGCAGTGAGGAGACATCATAGATCCTCACACTGCATCTGTGAACGTTTGACTCCAGTCTGGCTGACGGCAGTGCACATACCCTCTGTGATGAGGCTCCTGTCATGGAGACACAGTGGATGCCCATAGCCCCTATATTCCAGGAGGATGATGGCAACATGCAGTGGGGACACTCCATAGATCTTCATAGACCCCATCACGGTGCAGGCATGACTGATGTGTCCAGTGACAGTGAAGATGCACCATTAGTGTGCTGGGAAGGTTGTGCAAAGCACAGGGAAGAGGCCCTAGACTGAGGCACCTGCCTTTATCTTGTGCAGGGATCAAGGTTTCACATCTGAGTGACACGAACGCTGCTCATCAGAACAAGGAGACATTCTTGGGAGTTCATTAACGTAGTGAACATTATGTACAAGTGAATAACACCCTTGCCCAGGCTGTGCAACTACATCTTCTTAACCTTCCTAACCCTGCCGCTACGTCTTGGTGCTTCCTCGACATCCACAGCGGAGGTGGAGGTAGCCTGCCGACTGTGATGACCTTGATGGGCGTCCTCTAGAGGGCGGAGATCAGAGGGCCCAGGCCTGCTTTCGGGGTCCTGCTATGCGGTAGTGGCATCCTCCTCGGCCTGTGGAGCTGGATTTGCTGGGGTCACAGGAAGAGGGGATTTGGATGGGCCAGACACTCCCGGAGTCACCTGGGTGGATGGCCCCGGGGTGTGTGCTTGCTGATCCTCCTCCCTATGGGTGCCTGAGGGCCCCTGGCTGAAACCTTGAGGAGAAGGGGTAACTGGAGTGAGACCGAGCTGTCCCACACCCCTCTCACCTACATACCGTTGGAGACCAACTATGGTGTTAGCAATGGAGTTCAGCCTGCGCAGGAGTGCAGAAGCGACACCCTGGACCAAGGTCTCCATGGAAACTGCCATCCTATCAGTGTCAACCTCAGTACATTGGCTTGCTGCGTCTATCACCTGAGCCTGAAGGTGGATGGACTCCTCCATCGTGCCTTGCAATCTGAGGAGTGCAACGGACATCCCTTCCTGATGTTCCCGAGCTTGTCTTTGCAGCTCAGCAACTGAGGTATGACTAAGTCCAGAGGCTCATCCTCTGACTTGGATTAGCAGATTTCTGGCCTCCAGCAGTCCTCCGAGTGCAGGAAACCTGGGAAGTTCCTGCCGCCTCCTGCTGTGGATCAGACAGTGCGATCTGCTCACCATTTTGGGATCCCAAGGTACGCTAAAGCTTGGCCCCACTGAGGCATGTGTCTCTGTGCTAGTGGAGGGTATGGGTGAGTGCTGTGATAGGTCTTCAATGTGGTTTCAGCAGATTTCTCTTCTGAGCTGTCTTCGGGGCTTGAGTCGAGGACCTGGGTCGTGAGCTGCCTCGGCTTTTTCCCTTATGTGCCTGCGAAAGCAGAGAGAGATAATTAGTGCATGGCAGTGGCCTGTGAAACAGGACACATCACTCACAGCATGGTTATCTGATGGATGTTGCACTGCTGGATCCTCACTTGATTGAGCACCGCCAACCTCACCGTCAGCACAGGAGCAGTCCAGATCCTCGCCGGCCAGCTGGATGACTCTATTTTCAAAGTCCATGAGGAGCTTGCTTTCAGGCATTCCTCCATCAGTCTGCAACCTCTCCCTTTTGTTATGTGCCTACTTATCCTGTATGAATACAGATGGAGAGAGTGTAAGCAGGACACCTGCCAGGCCAGATGATTAGTACGCCTGGCATGTGTGGATAATGAGTAGTAGAATGGATTGGATACGAACATAGGAACATATGAATTAGGAGCAGGAGTAGGCTGCTTGGCCCCTCGAGCCTGCTCCACCATTCAAGAAGATCATGACTGATCTGAATGTAACCTCAATCCCACATTCCTACCCACCCCTGATGACCTTTCACTCCCTTGTTGATCAAGAATCAATCTAGCACTGCCTTTAAAATATTCAAAGACTCTGCTTCCACTGCCTTTTGAGGAGGGAATTCCCTCTGAGAGAAAATATTTCCCCTTATCCCTGTCTTAAATAAGCAACCCCTTATTTTTAAACCATGACCCCTAGTTCTAAATTGTCCCACAAGAGGAAACATCCTCTCCACATCCACCTTGTCAAGGCCCCTCAGGATCTTAAAGGCTTCACTTAAGTCACCTCTTACTCTCCTAAACTCCAGTGGTTACAAGCCTGATCTGTCCATCCTTTCCTCATAAGCCCATTTCTGGTAGTAGTCTGGTAAACGTTCTCTGAATTGCTTCTAACAGATTGACATCTTTCCTTAACTAAAGAGACCAGCACTGTACACAATACTCCAGGTGTGGTCTCACAAGTGCCCTGTACAATTGAAGCATAACCTCCCAACATCTGTAATCAATTCTCCTCAAAATAAATCACAACATTCTATTAACTTTCCTAATTACTTGCTGTACCTGCATACCAGCCTTCTGTGATTCATGCAGTAGGACACCCAGATTCCACTGAATCTCAGAGCTATGCAATCTCTCACCATTTAGATAATATGCTTTTTTTTCATTCTTCCTGCCAAAATGGACAATTTCACATTTGCCCATATTATACTCCATTTGCCAGATCTTTGCCCACTCACTTAACCTATCTTTGTCCCTTTGTCCTTACATCCTCTTCACAATTTATTTTCCTACCTCCCTTTGTGTCATCAGCAAATTTAGCAACAGTTCCTTTGGTCCCTTCATCCAAGTCATTTATATAAATTGTTAAAAGTTGAGGCCCCAGCACAGCCCCCTATGGCACATCACTTGTCACATCCTGCCAACCAGAAAAAGACCCATTTATGCCAACTCTCTGCTTCCTGTAAGTTAACCAATCTTCTATCCATGCCAATATGTTCCCCTTATTCCATGAGCTTTTATTTTCTACAATATCCTTTGATGTGGTGCCTCATCAAATCCCTTCTGGAAATCTAAGTATAGTACATCCACCGGTTCCCATTTATCCATAGCACATGTGACTCCTTCAAAGAACTCCAATCAATTGGTTAAACATGATTTCCCTTGAATTTTTCTAAGTGCCCTGCCATAACATCTTTAATAAAACCTTCTAACATTTTCCCTTTCACAGATATTAGGCCAACTGGCCTGTAGTTTCCTGCTTTCTGTCTCCCTCCCTTTTTGAATAAAGGAATTACACTTGCTATTTTCCAAATTAATGGAACCCTCCCCAAATCTAAGGAATTTTGGAAAATTAAAACTAGTTTATCTACTACCTCACTAGCCACTTCTTTCAAGACCTTAGGGTGAAGTCCATCTGGACCTGGGGATTTGTTAGCCCGCAGTCCCAACAATTTGCTCAATACCACTTCCCCGGTGATTTTAATTTTCCCAAGTTCCTCCCTCCCTTCCATTTCCTGATTTACAGCTATTTCCAGAATGTTATTTGTGTCCTCTATAGTGAAGACCGAAGCAAAATACCTGTTTGGAACAGTACCTCATCTTCCGATTAGGCATTTTACAGCCTTCCGGAATTAACGTTGAGTTCAACAACTTCAGATCATGAACTCCCTCCTCCATCCCCACCCCCTTTCCGATCCCTCTTTTTTCCAATAATTTATATATTTTTTAAATATATTTTTCTTTTCCCACCTATTTCTATTATTATTTTTAAATTTATTTCCATCCATTGTCTTATCTCCACCTTTTAGCCTACTTTGATCCCTTTCCCCTACCCCACCCCCACTAGGGCTATCTGTCACTTACTCGTCCTGCTTTCTACCCTTAATGTCACCATTAGCACATTCCTCAGCTAATATCACCACCGTCAACATCCTTTTGTCCTTTTGTCTTGACATCTTTGGCAATCTTTTCTTTGCCTCCACCTATCACTGGCCCTCTATCCAGCTCTACCTGTCCTACCCCCCTCAAACAGCTTATATTTCACCTCATTTCTATTTTTCTTTAGTTCTGATGAAGAGTCATTCGGACTCGAAACATTAACTGTATCCCTCTCCGCAGATGCTGTCAGACCAGCTGAGTTTTTCCAGCTATTTTTGTTTTTGATTCAGATTCCCAGTATCCGCAGTATTTTGCTTTTACCTGTTTAATTCATTTGCCATCTCCCTACTTTCTATTATCAATTCCCCAAACACATTTTTTATAGGACCAACACTCGCTTTGTTAACTCTTTTCTTATTTAAATATCTATATAAACTCTTACTATCTGCCTTTATATTATGAGGACAATGAAGGTGTGTGTGAGAGGGTGAATGGTGATATCCCTTGAACTGGCAGAGAGTGAGGGCCCTGTGGATGTGTGATTGGTTTGTGAGTGTGTGAATTGAAAGTGATGAGAAGAGTGACTTATCCTGGCAGAACGGAGATCATTCATCCTCTTTCGGCACTGGGTGGCTGCCCTCTCTTGCAGGGCATTGGCACTTACCACCGCTGCCACCACCTTCCAAACCAGCATTGCCAGCTTGCCATCACCCAGAGCAAGGGTAGAGGATATCGCGATGGGCCTCCACCGTGCCCAGTAGGCGCTCGAGGGAGGCATTGGTAAATCTAGGGGCAGCATGTTTCCTCCCTTTGGCAGCCATCAGTTCCCAGCAGCTTCCTATCCCTTGAAGAGTGTTAGCTCTGTGCAGGGGCAGCCTTTAAATATAGCACTCATTTATTGAAGGCCTGATGTAACTGCGGGGCGGGTGAATTAGAGGATGCCCCACCAGCGACCTGGCATTTTTCCCGGGAATGCATGCTTAATGAGGTCGGATTGGGGTGATAGGCAAGAAAAGCCGCCTGCTACCACATTTAGTGCAAATCTGGGACAATTCCGGCCTTTGTTTTATTTTCGATCCCCAGCAGCTGCAGTATTTTGCTTTTGCATTTCAGATAATAATGTTCAATAAAACAATGGATATCAGAAATATCTGTTCTGTCTACTCTACTGTGTTATGAATTGAAGCAGCTGGCTAACAGGTAATTTAGCATTCTTATGAATGTTTAGACTGAATATATATAAATCGTAGAACTTGCTGCATTGATTTGAACAATTATTTGCATTTTAGCTTGCATTAAAAACAATCTAGCCTGCTATATGATAATGGAAGAAGGAACATGCAACTAAATTAGCGCAACACAGTTACTTGGTTACTCTGATTATTTCAGTTCCACTAAAACTGCTTTAAGATCCTATACTGCTATTAGTTATACATATTTTTATCACCTTAGCCCTTACAAAGCAGGAAGTAATCTAAATATCTACCAAGACATGAGGATTCAATTAAAAATTAATTGTCCTAAAGCTTCATTTCCAATGCCTTTGTCTTATGGACTCATTATAGCACTTTTCTCAGCAAATTAGGTCACCAATCTGCTTGACAGTAGCTTTGTCGCTGCAGAAGTTGCAACAGCTTCTGGGAACAGTGCCAAAATGTCATTACCATTCCAAATGTTTAACTTAATTGGAAAACCTAAATTTCAGTTTATTGAGCAAAAATAATTTCTAGAACTACTGTTTGAATTTAACCATTTTGCTCACAAGTTAAAAAAACATTGACCTATTATTATTTCGAAGAGCTCTGGAAGTGGTGAATGTTCCCTAATGGCTGAACCTTGTAATAAAAGAGATTTCAGCTTCGATCCCTGGTTGTGTTGAGTTAGTTGATTTAAGTGAGGACATTAGTGATCTTAGGCTCGAGAGGGGAAAATCAGCCAGATTTCCTATTATTCATCCCAATCCTGCAACCCCAGGTGGAAATATGTTCCTGTAGGTGGAGGTGGGAATTATGTGGGGTAGGGGGGCCGGGGGCTAGCGGTAGAGAGATACAATTATCAGGTGAGAATGAGATCAGACTAGTTGTGATTCACGCACACTCAAATAGCCTGTCAACATAGTCAAAGGATAACCAGCACTTGTGAAACCAGACCCCAGGGACAAATTTTACATGACCCACCGGGCGTGTTCTCAGCAGGGGCAGCGGGGTCTGTAAAATAGCTCGGGTGGAAAGCCCAGCACCTTCACGCCCACCACCAAGCTGACTCCCATGGTATGCTAGGTGGGCAGGTGTTAATCTTGGCAGCCTGCCCGTCATAGATAACTAAATAAATATAGGTCAGTTAGGCTTGTTCGCAAGCCTATTGACCTGGATAATATGCTTCCCATGCCATAATAGGGCTGGGCTGGTATGAACAGGCGTTCAGGAGGGGGCAGGCTGTTTCTTATGGCCTATATGAAAAAAGACAGGAAGGAAGGGGGCCAGCTCATTCACTTGAAACGTAACCTCTGTTTCTCCCTTCACAGATGCTGCCAGAGCTGCTGATTTTTTTGAACACTTTCTGTTTCTATTTCAGATCTCCAGCATCCACAGTATTTTGCTTTTACCAATAAATTGGGGCTTTGTTCTATTGATCTTTGTATCCCTGTCTTCCAGTGTTTTTCTACCGTTCCCCAGATATCCGGTCATGTTCTCATCACCCCTATCTAATAGCGCAATGTCATTTGCAAACATCATTGACCATGGCACTTCCTGTCTCACTTCCTTAGTTGGAACATCTATGACAATGAGGAAGAGGAAGAGGCTTGATGCCAATTTTACTGTAATCCAACTTTGGCTTTGAAATTCTCACTCTCCCCCACACTGTTTCTTACCCTTGTACATGCCCTGTAATAGTCATACATACTTCTCAGGCACTTCACAAACTCTAGCACATCTCCAGACTTCCTCCCTAGGCACCCAGTCAGAAGCCTTCTCTGGATTAATGAATACAATCTTCATGCTACATTGGCCTTCCCAATATTTCTCCATCACTTGTCTCAAAATAAAAATGGCATCAGTGGTGTTTTTTCCAGGCATGAATCTGAACTGACCTTGGTGGGTTTCCACTACTTTTCTCAATCTCTGGTCCATGACTATCTCCCATATCTTATAGGCATATAGTAGAAGTTTCATTCCTCGGTACTTTTTGCAATCTTAAATGCCTCCCTTTCCTTTAAATATTGGTACCAAAATGCTTGGCCTCTTATCATAACACAATTGAGTAGCTTGTTCCGGACCTAGACACCATATTGACCGAGGCAGGTCCATACTTCCACTGTATCTCATCCAGTTCTGCTGCATTGCTGTTTTTCATTCCCTTCAGTACTGTTCTAATTTCTTCTAGATTGATGCTAGTTGTCATTCATTGATTTTCAGCTGTTCTCCTGTCTTTGTTCTCGGGTTCATAACCCAGTTCAAATATTGACCCCACTTCTCATCCTCTTTCACTAATGTTACTCCACCTTCCGTCCTTGATTGCACATATATTTCCCACATCTTTTGTTAACCAATTTCTAGCAGCTGCTATTCTGAAGATATCTTTTTTAAAATCTCTCTTTGGTATCCAGACTTCTGTGTATTTCTTCCATGCCCAGGAATCTTTCTCCAGCAATCACTTTCCTTGAATTCCTTTTTGCCTTTTTGTACTCTTCTTTATCTTTGGGTTTTGGGTCCTGGCTGCTTCCACTTCTTTAACAGGTCCTTCTTTCCTTTTACTGTACTTCCTGCATTTTCATTCCACCACCAAACACCTTTTCCAGCCTTTCTCCTCCTTGATGATCTCTCGCACGCTCCTTCACCAGTTTTCCTAATCAAGTCTGCCATGGAGTTCCGCCAGCCTCCCATGGTATCTGTCATGACTTCTTCTATTTCTCTTAGCTGTCTCTCCACATGCCCTCTGAATCCCCCCTTCGCTTGCAGCTCTTTGAGCTTCCATCACCTGTTGGTTTGTCTACCTCTTGTCTGCTGCCATTTTGTTTTCTTTGCAATCAGCTCTGCCATCGGTACTTTATGTTGGGTGTTAAATGCCTTGCTTGGGAAGACTTTGCAGCTCTTTGCCTCCTTTGCATGTTCTTTTCTAAACATGTGGTCCAGCAATGTCTCTGTACCACCACTGTTGTAGATTATAAGGTGGTTTCTATGTTCTCGGTACCATATGTTTAAAATCACCAGTTGGTTTGATACAGCAAACTCCAGAGGCAGAATATTACACCTCGTGGGCGGGCACACACCTAGCCTGAATGGACGTGCAATAGCACGAGATGACATTGGGCGAGTGCCCTGATGTCATCCCACACGTGAGCAATCTTCAGGTCAGCGGGTGCGTGCGGGTGTCGGAGCTGTGTGCGCCAATAATTAAAAGGCCATTAAAAAGGCAATTGTTTACGATTTTACGTTGCCCGTGTGATTTTCCGCTCGTCACATAGGCAAAACGGGTAGACGGGCAGCCCACTTTTAATGAAACCTCATCAAAGGTGCGATAAAAAGAGTCAGCAGCATTGCCAATGTGAGTAGTGAGGAGTTTAGGTGATAGTTTGCTGCTGGTTGCTTATTTGAAACTGATAACTTCATCTCTGTTCTGAGCTTCAGCCTTAGCATTTCTCGGCTTCATTCCAGTGCTCATTGGTGTCTCCAAGGCCCCTGGAGGATTTTGACCATGTGCACCCTTCCAGGTATCAGACAGCCTTCTGTTTCTCTGGTAATGGGGATTGTGGTCTCTGCTGGAGGCACCTCCTCTGAGGATGAAGAGAGGGCCAGAAGGGAGAGGAGGCCAGGTGTCCGAATGCAGCTTCCAGGGGAGGGACCTGTGGGAGGAGAGGTGCAGGCACAAGGGGCACAGGGCCAGCAGGTAGTCCAAGGCGGATGGGGCCACAGAAGACCCCACTATCCTGCTGCCAGGGTTTACAGGCGGTGATGCAGCTACCTCTACATGTCCGAGGTGCAATGCTGAAGGAGGTTCCACCTCTCCAGGGAGACTGTGACCTCCATTTGCCAGATAATTAGGCCTGAGATCAGCTCCAACTGTGTGGGTGGACACCCCATGCCAGTGCTCTGAAAGTCACAGTGGCCCTCAACTTCTATGCCTCCACCTCTTTCCAGGGGTCGGTGGGGGATCTTTATGGAGTGTCCAAATCAGCTGCCCACAGTTGCATCAAGCTGGTGACTGATGCTCTGTTCAGGCGGCTCATTTCTGTACGGACAAGGCCAGCCAGGCTGAGTGAGCCAGAGGGTTTGCAACAATTTCTGGGTTCCCCCGCATCCAGGGTGCAATAGACTGCACACGTGTGGCCATCAAGGTGCCAGCGGGTCAGCCGGGTGCCTTTGTCAACAGGAAGAGCTTCCACTCAATGAACATCCAGATAGTTTGTGACCACAAGATGCAGATTCTGCAAGTCTGTGCAAGGTACCCTGGCAGCTCCCATGACACTTATATCCTCAGACACTCACAGGTGCCAAGGCTGTTCACTGCTCCAGCTCGACTGGATGGATGGCTGCTGGGTGACAAGGGATGTCCATTGAAAAGGTGGCTTAGGACACCTCTTGGCCACCCAAGAACAGAGGCAGAGCAGCATTATAATAGGAGTCATGCCTCCAGAAGGGCAGTGATAGAGAGGACTATAGGTCTTCTGAAGATGTGCTTCCAATGCCTGGACCGTTCAGGAGGAGCACTACAATACCCTCCAGAGCGGGGATCATTGATAGTGGTTACACGCTGCGCTGTCCTCAATCTGCCTCTGGCAAGGAGGGACCCACTGGAGGAAGAGGATCCTGAGGCAGTTCCACAGACCACAGATGACGAATCCAGTGGTGAGCCAGAAGAGGAGCATGATGAGGTTGTGGAGGCAGACCTTTGGATCCTTCAGGGAGGCAGGGACACCAGGGGTGCCTTGACCCAACGCTCCTTCAGCTAGGCTGCCAAAGGTCTGCTTCCACCTAATGCCAAGGCTGCCGCCTCCATCCTAGATATTTGAAATGACCCTTTCATTTGAGCCCAAAGTCCACTCAGTGCCTGTGCAATAAAGTTTAGAGTCACTCACGTCCAGCATGAGATATTGGCGTGCCCTGCCTGCACCTACAAAACAAGTGAAGCATAGTCAGGCCATTAAGACAAAAGCAACAGTTATATAATGTTGGCATTCACATCAAATGAACATAACGATATCTGGTGTTAATGGCCACACCAGTAAACATATTAATAAAACAGGGCAGAAGAGAAGATCACCCATGAACAGACCATCTTGTGTTCATGGTGCCTTAAACTTACGCTGTGAGTGCTGCGTCTTGTTGCCCCCAACCCCTCACCTCACTGGCAGCAGCATTGAAGACAGCTTGCTGACTGTGCTGTCCTGTTGGCCTTGATGACCTTGGCAATCGTCTTCTGGCTAGTGGAGTCTGTGCTGGCCCCGCATGGGAGGGAGCGGCCAATGCCACAGCTGGCATCTCTCCGGTCATCACAGCCTCATCAGGTGCCACGATCACTGGCAGAGGGGCGGAGGAGCTGCTGCCGTCATCCAGAGTGCCCTGAGAGGAGCCTGCAGAGATGACAAGCAGCTCATGAGCCAATGTGAGGTCGCTCTGGACTTCCCTGCTCACCATTGGATGGGCACCGAGCTGGGGTACTGGGTGCCTCATCCATCTCCCACACTGGCATTGACCACCTGAGCACAGAGCCTGTGTGAGGGCTTGCAGGTCCAAGCGCAACCCCAGGAACCCCTGATTCTGTCTCTGGAGAAGCCTCTCCAAGAGAGTCGCCACTCTCTCAGTGGAGGAGGCATTGCGCTCAGCCATGAGGGTCAACACAGTGCTCATGATGTGCATGGACTCCTCCATAATGGAGACCATAGCACGCAGACCCTCATGGATCTTCGCTAGATCCTTCCGTACATCACACTGGACATCTAGCATCTGCCACCTAATGGACGACTCCAGAGGTCCATCATCTGCCTTCAATTCAGCATTGTCCCGGTCTCCAGCAGTCCTCTGACTGCCAGCGGTCTGGGCACTCTCTGCCTCCGCCTGCTCTTCAAGCAAGTGTGAAGTGCCCTCACCACTGTGCACCAACAATCTATTGCCCACTGAGCTGCTGGCATCTACGCTGGTGCCTGGTTCAGTGAGGGGATGTGACGTAGTCACATCTAAAGCCCTGTGGTCCTCTGGTGTCAAGGGTGGCTCTTCAGGGTCTTGCGTTCAAGTGCGAGCTGGCGAATCTAAGGAAGAACAACGACACATCTGAACACATGTGGCTATTGAATCTCCCTGGCAACAAGCAGTCCAATTTTTGAACCGCAATGGCTTCCACTCTCAATGTTCAGATGGTCTATGACCATAACAAACCGATCATGCAGGTTTGTGTAAGATACCCCGGAAGCGTCCACGCTCGTACATCCTCAGCAGGTCTCAGATCCCTGACATCCTCCAGGGACCACACAGGATGCAGGGCTGGCTCCTCAAGGACAAGGACTACCTGCAAAGGACGTGGCTGGTGATGCCCATGCAGCAGCCTCTGACTCCTGGTGGGAGTTTGGTTGAGTACACCATTGGTATTGTGAAAATGAGGTTCCAGTGCCTGAACAGATTTGGCAATGCACTCCAGTACACTCCTCAGAGGGTGTCATGCATCATAGTGGCTTGCTGTGCACTACACAACTCTTCAATGCAAAGTGGGGAGGACCTGGACGATGAGGCGAGGCAAGAGCTGCACGTCTCCTCCAATGAGGAAGTAGTTGAAGGGGATGAGGGTGATGAGGCCCTGGAAGGCAAGGGTACCAGTGATGAGGCCATTACACTGGCCAGACGAGGCAGGCATACTCATGAGGCCCTCATTGCCACAAGATTCCTGGAGGATGATGACGAGATGCAGTGAGGAGGCTCCTGTGATCTTCGCATTGCATCTGGGAGTACCTGGCACCTGTCTGGCTGAGGGCAGTGCACATACGCTCTGTGAAGAGGCTCATATCATCCAGATGCTGCTGAGAAACAGCGGCCACATGGACTTTCAGACAACTTGATCCTTTGGCAGACTTCATCACCTGTTCCCTTCAGCACCACACTTTCACCTGTCAGGAATGGTGTCAAGATGGAGGGGCAACCCCGCCTCTAAGGTGCTGAGAGCACAGAGAGAACATTCCAGAACCCAGTGGCGCTTTGGGTATGAGATTCCTGCAGCAAACACAAGCCACATGGAGGTGCATGCACCAGTAATCTGAAGAATGACTTTGAAGCCAGACAATCACTGTGCTCAAAAAGTTACCCACTGCACAGAGGGAGAGGCCCTGGACTGCGACACTTGCCTTCATTTTTTGCAGGAAGCAAGGTTTCACATCTGATTGACACAAACACTGCTCATCATAACAGGGAGTCATAGCCAAGGAGATATTCTTGGGAGTGTATTTACAATGGTCAATATTAAGTACAAGTGATTAACATTTGTGCCCAAGTTATGCAAGTAAATCTTCTTGACCTTTTTAACCCTGCCACTATGTCTTGGTGCTCCCCCAATATCCACAGTGGAGGTGGAGGCAGCCTGCTGACTGTGACACCCTGTCTGTGATGACCTTGGCAGACATCCTCTGGACGGCCGAGACCTGGAGGGCCCCAGCCTGCTTTCAAAATCCTGCTGTGTGGCAGTGGCACCTTCCTCAGCCTGTGGAGCTGGAGCTGCTGGGGTTACAGGAAGAGGGGATTTGGATGGGCCGGTCAGTCCCAGAGTCAACTGCTGATCCTCTTCCCTATGGGGGACTGAGGGCCCCAGGCTGACTCCTTGAGAGGAAGGGGCAGCTAGAGTGATCTCAAGCTGCCCCGCCCCCCTCTCGCATTGACACTGATGGATGCCTGCAAGTGCCTCAGTAATGGAGTGCAACTCCTGCAGCAGTGTAGGACCAATGTCCTGGACCAAGGTCTCCATGGTGGCTGCCATCCTACCAGTGTTGCCCTTGGTGCATTGTCATGCTGACACTATCACCTCAGACTAAAAGCAGACAGGCTCTTTCATTGTGCCTTGCAATCTGAGGAGTGTAGTGGACATCCCTTCCTGATGTTCCCGAGCTTGCCTTTGCAGCCCAGCAACTGAGCTATGACTGAGTCCAGATGCTTCTCATCTAACTTGGACTCAGCAGATTTCTAGCATCTGGCAGTCCTCCAAGTGCTGGCAGCCTGGGAGTTCCCTGCCTCTGCCTGTTGTGGATCCAACAGTGCAATGTGCTCACCAGATTGTGACCCCAAGGCTACTCGAGAACTAAGTCCCACTGAGGCATGTCTCTGTGCTGGTGGAGGGTATGAGCGAGTGCTGTGACGGGTCTTCAATATTGGTGTCTGCGGATTCCTCTTCCATGGTGTCCTTGGGGCTGGATCCCTTCAGCTGCTTCCCAGATGCGCCTGTGAAGGCAAGGAGAGATAATTCGTGCATGGCAGGGGACTGTGGAACAGGGGAAGTGACTTAAAGCATGGCTGTCTGATGGATGTTGCACTGCTGGATCCTCACTTGGTTGAGCACCACCGACCTCACCGTCAGCACAGGAATGGTCCACATCGTCGTCGGCCAGCTAATGGCTGTTTTCAAAGTCTGTGAGGATGTTGATGTCGGGCATTCTCCACCAGTCTGCGACCTCTCCCTTTTGTTGTGTGCCAGCTTGACCTGCGTGAACATAGATGAACGGAGTGTAAGCAGGATGCCTGCCAGGCCAGACAAGAAGAATGCCTGGCATGTTTGGGTGCTGAGTGGTGCCATAGACAGGGTGAGGACACAATATGCAAGGACGTCATTGGCTAGACCAACATTTATTGCCCATCCCTAATTGCCCTTGTGAAGGTGGTGGTGAGCTGCCTTCTTGAACTGCTGCAGTCCATGTGGTGTAGGTACACCAATAGTACTTTTAGGGAGGGAGTTATAGGATTTTGACCCAGTAATGGTGAAGGAACGGCAATATCAGGATGGTGAGTGGCTTGGAGGGTGTTGTACAACAACAATCTGGCGATGAGGATAAAATAGGATTGAACAGAAGAAATCAAGTTAGAAAGAAATTGGCACTATACCTCGCCCAGTGATTGTAAGTAGCAAGCTCCGTTAGAATTGAAGAAGTTATCCCCTCTCAAAATTCCACAATTTGGGAGAATTGATCCTTTTGAGCCAGCCAAAGATGATTGGTCTCAGTACGTAGAACACCTCACATTCTTTTTTCAAGCAAGTGAGATTATGGGGGAAGAGAAGAGGCAAGCGATTCTCTTGAGTATTTGTGGAAGCAAAGCCTACAGTCTGATTCCCAGTGCCTCAGATTTGAAGAATAAGTTGGTGGACCTCGTGAAGCATCACTCTTAACCAAAGCCTTCAGTCACGATGCAGAGGTTCAGGTTTAATTTGTGAAATAGAGCCCCGGGTCAGACAATTACATGCTATGTGGCAAGTTTGAAGCAGCTAACAGAACATTATGAGTTTGGTATGACTCTGAACAACATGCTCAGAGATCATTTAGTATATGGTGTGAAAGAGGACACTATTCAGAAAAGATTATTCTCCGAAGTGAATCTCAATTTCAAGAAGGCGCTGGAGATAGTGCTGGCCATTGTAAGTGCAGTAAGAGATTCAAAAGCAATACAGGGTGTGCAAAATAGCGCTGTCCTCCACATTGGGTGGGAAAACTTACCCAAAAGAGGTACAAAAAAGCGAGACTCTGCCGAAAAGCAGGGATGAGCCCCCGCTAGCCAAAGAACAAAGAAAAATAACAACAGCAAAATCAAAGAATAATTTTAATAGAGGTGGAAATAATCAGTCTTTCAGTGATTGGCAGTTTAAATAATCGAATGCTATTATTGTCACAGAAATGGACATTTAATGAGGCAGTGCAAGGAATGATTCAAGCAGGCTTGTAAACAAAAGAAGAATCCCAATTAAATCTACAATGTAGAAGAGCCTGAAACAACAAATTCAGACATTTACTCATTTTTTTAAACTGAAAGTTGGAAAGACAGAACCAAAATTTCTCACAGTGAAAGTGAATGGCAAACCTGGTAGAATGGAAGTGGACACAGGAGCTTCCACAGAGTAATTGGAGAACTACCTTCAGATATCTGAATAATGGTGAGCATCTATTAAGTTTAGAAGAAACAGCCGCCAAGCTAAAAACATATATGGTGAAGACATTCAAGTAAAAGACATAAGCAGAGTAACTGTCCATTATGGAAGCCAATCGGCAAAGCTACCCTTGATGGTGGTAGCCAAGCCTCCTGGGGCGAAATTGGTTAAAGGAGATTAAGTTAGAATGGACTGAAATTTTCCAGTTGCAAACAAGTGGGCTACCAGAGCTACTTAGAAAGTACGCCACCGTCTTTAGGGATGAACCGGGGAAAATCCAGGCTCTGCAGGCCAAGATTCATCTGGATCCAGAAGCAACCCCTCGCTTCATGAAGGCAAGACCGGTGCCATATGCCCTGTGAGAAAAAGTCAACATTGAACTGAACAGACTAGAGAAACTGGACATTATACAACCTGTTTAGCTCTCAGAATGGGCAGCACCCAAAGTCCCCGTCCATAAACCTGACCTAATCATCCGAATTTGTGGAGACTACAAACTGACGGTTAATAAAGTGGTTAAGCTAGGCAGGCACCACATTCCAAAAATCGCCTGGATGCCAAGCTGGCAGGAGGGACAACGTACACGAAGCTTGACATGAGTCATACTTATCAACAATTAGAGTTGGATAATTCCTCCCGGGAATTTGTCACAATTAATACCCACCAATGTACACGATTGCCTTTTGGTGTCTCCTCAGCTTGCACCATCTTTCAGAGAACAACAGAAAGCTTACTGCAGGTTGTAGTCTATTTACTATTTACTATTTACCCAGGTTGTAGTCTATTTAGACGATGCATTGGTGACAGGATTCACTGAAAAAGAGCATTTGGCAAACTTAGAAGAAGTCTTAAAACATTTCTTGCAAGCTGGAATGTGTTTAAAGAAAGAAAAGTGCCCATTCTAAGCCAGGGAGGTAATCTATTTGGGTCACCGGGTAGATTCACAGGGCCTGCACCCAGTTGAGGAGAAAGTGAGAGCCAAAAGAGAGGCACCTGCGCCAAAGATGCCTCAGAGCTCAAATCATTCCTAGGAATAATCAACTATTATGGGCAGTTTTTACCCAATTTGTCTGCAGTTCTGGCCCCCTGCATTTTCTACTCTAAAAGAACCAACCTTGGTCTTGGGCGGCGCCCAAGAAAGAAGCTTTCATAAAGGTGAAACAATTGTTGCACTCGTCCAATCTATTAGTGCATTATGACCAGACAAAAGAATTGGTGCTGACATGTGATGCATCTCCCTACGGAGTGGGAGCAGTGCTCTACCATTGGGTGGATGACGGCACGGAACGGCCAATAGGTTTTGTATCAAAAATGCTCAGCACGGCGGAAAAGGGATATTTACAGACAGAAAAAGAAGGCCTGTCCATCATCTTTGGTGTCAAGACATTTCGCCAGTAAGTACATGGACGCCATTTTACAATCGTTTCAGACAACAAACCATTGCTAGGATTGTTTAGTGTGGACAAGGCTATACCACCCATAGCCTGAGCAAGAATACAATAATGGCTTTAATTCTGGCAGCATACAAATACACTTTCGTACATAGGCCTGGCAATCAAATCGCAAATGCCGACGCCCTTAGTCATTTGACTTTATAAGAAAATGATCACGTCCCAGTTCCACAGGAACTTGTTTCACTGTTAAATTTCTTAGATTCCTTGCCGGTATGTGCTCGACAAATCAAAGGCTCTACAAGTCGAGACCCAGTCCCATCTCAAGTACAAGAACAAGTGCTACAGGGTTGGTCACAGGAGCCCGTATCTGACAAAATGAAACTGTACTTCAACAGAAGACATGAACTAACCTGCCAGGATGGCATCTTATTGTGGGGAGCTTATTGTGATCTTATTGTGATAGTTTCTCCAAAAGGAAGGTAGCCACTTTTAATTGAACAGTGCTCATCCGGGAATTTCCTGAATGAAGACCATAGCATGCGGCTATCTATGGTGGCCTGGGGTGGATGGCGAAATAGACAGTTCAGTAAAGCACTGTGTACAATGTCAGAAACTGCAGAAGTTGCCAGTGACAGTTCCGTTACATCCATGGGAGTGACCAAGTAGACCCTGGGTGCGGTTACACATTGACTACGTTGGACCTTTCCTCGGAACAATGTTCCTGCTCATTGTCGATGCCCATTCAAAATGGTTGGACGTATATGAGGTGAAGTCACCAACGTCGGCCGCTACAATTGAGAAACTACGTCAGAGTTTTGCCATTCATGGACTACCAGAAGTAGTCATTTCTGATAATGGCACGGTATTTACGAGTGCTGAGTTTCAACATTCAGGGATTATCAGCCTCAACGGTATCACTCATGTGAAATCTGCACCATACCACCCTTCCTCAAATGGACTAGCCAAAAAGGCAGTTCAGACTTTCAAAGCAGACATGAAAAAGCTAACTGGTGAACCCTTAGCAACCAAGCTAGTACACTTTCTTTTTCATTACAGGACTACCCCTCATACAACAACAGGTCTCAGACCTTTGGAATGTTGAAATGACGTCTCAGGATGAGATTGAGCTTAATAATGCTGAATTTAGAGGGGAAGGTGGAAAGGAGTAAGAGAAGCCAGAAAACTAGACACGACTGGCATAGTTGGGAGAGGAAATTTACCATGGCAGATCCGGTATACGTGAAGAACTTACGAAAGGTCCAAACTCATTACTGGGTTAAATAAGTGCGGTGACTGGACCTCTATCTTACCACGTGGAGAAGGAAGGCCAGATCATTTATAAACAGGTAGACCATTTAAGGAAGAGCGAGACAAATCACCAAGATTTGGTTCCACCAGTGATCATGACCAGGTCTGTGTTTCCTGTTGAGAATACTCAACCCAGGACTGATATGTCTGATGTTCCTGTAAGAGTTGAGGATACAGAACTGCAAGTGCCCACCGAAGCACCTGATGTTCAGAAGACTCCAGAAAAGGAGGTTCCTGACAAAGAATCTGAAGTTGTGGAGCTGTGACGTTCCACACTTACCAGGAAACCACCGGAAAGACTGAACTTGTAAATTCCTTACCCAGTGTAAATATTACATTGGCTTGAAAAATATGTACTTATAAATATAATTTGTATTGCCGAGTTAAAGTGGGAGGAATGTAGTAATTATGGTTTTATTTAGTGTGTAATGTACCTTTAAGGATAATACTTGTTCAGGAAGATCACATGATCTGTGGTAACCAGTAACCAGTAGGAGAGTAGCACGGGCTACCTCAGCATTCAGCGTAGAGATAGAATTGAAGTTGAAAACACATGTGTAGTTGCTGTTGAGTATATTGTAAATAGACTTAATGTTTTCCAACCAAGAAGTGATTGCTGATCAACTCTATCATTAACAGCACAACTCAGCCACCCTACGACAGTAGCTGTCCTCTTTTGGAGGGTGTTGGCGCTGACCACCGCTGTCGCTGCCTCCCAGCTGGACTTGTCACCTTGGATGAGGTTCTTCACCCAGAGTTGGGTACAGGATATCGCAGCAGGTCTCCACAGCTTCTAGTAGGTGCTCAAGGGAGGCATCGCTAAATTTGGGGGCAGCATGTTTCCTCCCTGTGGCAGCCATCAGTTGCCAGTAGCTTCCTACCCCTTGAAGAGTGCTAGCTCTGTGCAGGGGTGGATTTTTAATATGACATCCAATGTACTGAAGGTCTGAGGCTACGGTGGGGCGGGGGAATCAGAGGCCACCCTGCCAGCGATCCGATGTAAAACCCATGCCTCTCAATTCTTTAAACCAAGTGGTGCACGATATAGCGGAAAAATCCACCATTGCCATAGGTGGGTCACACGCCCATTTCCCCATCAGATATCGGACTTTTACAATTTCTGTGACAATTCCGCTCATTGACTCATCCTTGCTGGTCCCGACTCAAGCTACCATTCCCCTGCTCTCCTCCCTTGTGCAGCAGAGCTCAACAAGGGAAACTGCGACCTCCAACACAACTGCACAAAGCCGATTGATACGCGCCACCTTTGAATAAATGTGAACCGGATACTACAAGATTCTCAAGCGCTGCTGACTTTATCATGAAGGTAGGATGCAATTTCAAAAATTTTTAATATAATGAGTATTCATGGCACGCAAATGTATTACAAGTCGGAAACCACCACAGGGACGACATGCGGCCCAACCCACCACAAACATGCTGCTGAGTTTGCCTCTAAATTTGAACCAACTGTTGGAAAAGCGAGGTGGACATCAGGTACCTGACATTGGGCCCATCAGGGGGTCTCAAGTGTGCCCATGCCATCAGTGCATCTGCTGTCTCAACCTTCCAGGAGGTGGCCTCCTAATTGCTCACCACAGCACCATTAAAGATGGCAGTTGGACTCCCAAGCTGCAGGCCCCCTCGGTTACCTGCAAAGAATTCATCACATAAAGAGGCCTGAAGCTGGTAGGGCCATCGGGGTGGGGGAGACCCTTCTGTAGGACTATTAATGGATGGGGCTGTGGCCTCTTGTCGCCCGTGATTGAAGCATGAAGTCATCAGGCAGCTCCAATGGCCATCCCGCCAGCCGCTGGGAGGGTGCATCAATTCAGTTAATAGTCTCTGTACTTGGCACGGGCCACTCTGACATTGGGAAAACACTGACACTACAAAGTGGCCCTTGAGTGGGGCCTCAATTTCACTATTTGGCTGCGCGCGTTCATGAAGTGAGCAGGTGACCTGCTTCATAATCTGCCTCTGGGGAAGTCCCCTGAAGGTGGGAATGCATAGGAGAGCCATCCCTACTATTTTCCCGGCATCCCCACCTCCAATTGCATCTCCGTGGGGCTGGGAAAATCCAGCCCAGAATTATTGTTTCAAGATATTCGTAATGGTTCAGTACTATTTCCTCTTGTTATCTGTCTATTATCATTTTGTCAAGTACTTTTACATTATCTATTACAAACATGCTTTTTTACGGCTGTGTCTGTTTGACACCAAATCAACTAAATAGGATTTAGTATCACGAAAGTAAAATACTGTGCAACAACAGAAAATGCTCGAAATACTCAGCAGGTCAGGCAGCCTTTGTGGAAAGAAACAGAGTTAACATTTCAGGTCAATGACCTTTCATCAGAATTGTTGGTGATGAAAAGTCATTAACCTGAAATGTTAACTCCGTTAGGATTTAGCATCACTATCTGGTAAAATGGTGGGAGAGCCAAATCAAACTCTTGGCCAAGGCCTCCAGTTGGCAAAGGATTAGAGTGACTATTTAAAATTAATAGGTTGGCAGTATTTAAATGCCTCAGTAAAATCAAAGACAAACAAAATCACATGAATGCATTAAGTATTTATATGCTAATGTTGATGCAGCATAATTTCAAGGCTCAATGTATTTGCAAACCTAAAGATGCTTCATAAATACATAAAGAGCAAAAGGGTTACTATGGAATGGGTAGAGCCGGGATCAAAAAGGTAATTTGTGTGTAGAGGCAGCAAATGTGGGCATGGTTCTTATTACTAATGGTTCTTCACAAAAGAGTTGGTGGGGGGTGTTTGATGCAGACAATGTAGTTAAGGAGGACCAGTGTGAAATATTGGATGGCATAAACACAATGAGTAAGAAAATATGAAGTAGCGTAGCATTTCTGAAAGTTGTTAACTCATTAGGCTCAATGAAATGTATCCTAGCCTGCTAAATGAAGCAAAGGAGAAAATAGCGAACCATTATTTTCCAATTGTCTCTGGAAACAGGTGTGTTGTTGGAGGATTGGAGGATTGCGAACATTATACCCATTGTTTAAAGGTGGAGAAATGGATAGACTGAGTTCTTACAGGCCAGTCAGCCCAACCTCAATGGTGGGAAAATGATTGGAAATAGTTCTGAGTATAAATCATCATTTAGAAAGGTGTGGATTAATCAAGGACAGTCAGCATGGATTTGTTAAGGGAAGGACAGGTCTGACTAACTTGATTGAATTGATTGAGGATGTAACATAGATAGTTGATGAGGGTAGCACATTTGATGTAGGCTCCTTGGATTTTAACAAGGCATTTGGCAAGGTCCCACATGGCACACTGGTCATGGGACCAAAAAGAAAGTTGCAAGTTGGATCCAAAATTGTTTCAGAGGCAGAAAGCAAAGCTTAATATTTAACGGACGTTTTTGGGACTTGAAGGCTGTTAGCAGTGGAGTGTCACAGGGCTCAGTACTCGGTCACTTGCTATTTGTGGTATACATCAGCGATTTAGACTTAAGTGTAAGGACCATGGCTAAAAGGTTTGCAGATGATAAACAAATTGGCCGAGTGGTTGATGGTGACAAAGAAAGCTGTAGCAGGAGGATATCAATGAACTCGCCTGCTGGGCAGAAAGTGGCAACTGGAATTCAATAAGGCCAAGTGTGAAGTTGTGCATTTGCGAAAGGCTTTCAAGGCAAGGAAGAAGATAATGAATGGTACTGAGAAGTGTAGAGGCACAGAAGGACCTTAGAGTTCGTATCCACCAATCCCTGAAGATAGTAGGACAGGTAGCTACACTGACAAAGAAGGCAAATGGAACACTCTCTCCCTTGTTAGTCGAGGCATGGCATATAAGAGCAGGGAGGTCATGCTAGAGTTGTATAAAAACTAGTTAGGTCACAGCTAGAGTGCTGCGTACAATTGTGGTCACTATTACAAGAGGGATTTTTGTGCAATAGGAAAGGAACAGATTTACGAGGATGTTGTCAGGAATGAAATACTTTAGCTATGAGGAAAGATTGGATAGGCTAGGACTTGAAACAGAGGAGGCTGAGGGAGATTTAACTAAAGTGTGTAAAATGATGAGGGGCCTAGACAGAGTGGATGGTTAAAGACCTATTCCTCTTAGCAGAGAGGTCAATAAGCAGGGGGTGTAATTATAAAGTAATTGGTTAAAGGATTAGAGGGAAGTTGAGGAGAAAATTTTCACTCAGAGAGGACTGGCGGTCTGGAACTCACAGCCTGAAAGAGTAGTTGAGGCAGAAACCCTCATTATATTTAAACAATACTTGGATATGCACTTGCATTGCCGCAACCTAGAAGGCTATGGACCGGAAAGTAGAAAGTGGGATTAGGCTGCATAGCTCTTTTTCAGACATAATGGGCTCCTTCGAGTTGAAAAGTGTTAATATAATCAATGCGAAGGCTTTGAGCCTTTTTTGAAAATTGGGCATTGTATGAAACAGGCTGCTAATGCGTTATCCAGTGCACCACCCACTCAATTTCCCCCTTTAAGCAATAGTTCTTCTGTGTCTGGTAACAGCTCAATATGGGGCAGAGTGGTACTGGCAGATTTTGCTTTCATCTATGGCATGTGGGTTTTTGCTATGAAGACTAATTTCATTCCGATAATAAAATATCCCATTAAACGAAGAACAGCACAATGCCTGTTTTTCTCCATAATTAAAGACCCCCACTAACAGAATTACGTTCTATTAACTTTATTCGTGGGCCATTAATTATAGACAGAAACAGGCATTCTTTCACTTTTGTGTGCATGACTGCAGCTAATGCTCAGTTGAATCAATTACATATAGCTCTTTAACTTCTTTAGTACACTAAATTAGAAAAGCTGAACCTTGAACCAACCTGTAATAGAAACAGAAAATTGAATTAAAATTTATTAACCAGGCACTGTCAGGAATAGAGCTACAGAGTCAAAGAGTCATAGAGGTCTACAACACAGAAAAAGGCCCTTTGGCCTATCGAGTCTGCACCGGTCAAACAAGTACCTAAATATTCTATCCTATTTTCCAGCACCAAGCCCATAGCCTTGTATGCCATGGCATCACAAGTGCACATCCAAATACTTCTTAAATGCTATGAGGGTTTCTGCCTCTATCACCCTTTCAGGCAGTGAGTTCCAGATTCCCACCACCCTCTGGGTGAAAAAATTCTCCCTCACATCCCCTCTAAACCTCCTTCCCCTTACCTTAAATCTATGCCCCCTGGTTATTGATTCCTCCACCAAGGGGAAATGTCCCTTCCTGTCTACCCTATCTATGCCCCTCATAATTTTATACACCTCAATCATGTCCCCCCTCAATCTCATCTTTTCCAGGGAAAATGACCCCAGTCTATCCAATCTCTCCTCATAACTAAAACTCTCCAGCCCAGGCAACATCCTGGTAAATCTCCTCTGCACCCTGTCCAGTGCAATCACATCCTTCCTATAATGTGGATTCCAGAACTGCACGCAATACTCTCGCTGTGGCCTAACCAGCATTTTATACAGTTCTAGCATAACCTCCCTGCTCTTATATTCTATGCCTTGGCTAATAAAGGCAAGTATCCCATATGCCTTCTTAACCACCTTATCTACCTGTCCCGCTACCTTAAGGGACCAGTGGACATACATACCAAGGTCCCTCTGATCCTCAGTACTTCCCAGGGTCCTACCATTCATTGTGTATTCCCATGCCTTGTTTGTCCTGCCCAAGTGCATCACCTCACACTTATCCAGATTAAATTCTATTTGCCACAGATCAGCTCATCTGACCAGCCCATCTATATCCTCCTGTAATCTAAGGCTATCCTCCTCACTATTTACCACCCCACCAATTTTCGTGTCATCCGTGAACTTACTGATCAACCTTCCTACTTTCAAGTCTAAATCATTTATATGTACCACAAACAGCAAAGGACCTAACACCGATCCCTGTAGAAACCCCATTGGACATAGGCATCCAGTCACAAAAACACCCCTCGACCATCACCCTCTGCTTCCTGCACACAGCTAATTCTGGATCCAATCTGCCAAATTGCCTTGGATCCCATGGGCTCTTACCTTCGTTATCAGTCTCTCATGCGGGACCTTATCAAATGCCTTGCTGAAGTCCAAGTAGACTACGTCAAATGCATTGCCCTCATCTACACACCTGGACACCTCTTCGAAAAATTCAATCAAATTGGTCAGACATGACCTCCCCTGAACAAAACCATGCTGACTGTCCTTGATTAATCCCTGTCTCTCCAAGTGTAGATTAATTCTGTCCCTCAGAATTGCTTCCAATAGTTTCCCCACCACTGAGGTTAGACTGACTGGCCTGTAGTTCCCTGGTCCTTAATGGGCCCCACTCTTTCCCGAGTTATCCTCTTACTCTTAGTCCAGAATTTTCTGGTAGGCAAGCGGGGAACGGGGCTCACTCTCCGACCCGTAAAATGACGCGGGATGACATTGGGCAGAACTCCCGATGTCACCTCATTCCATTTAAATTTTCAGGTAGGCGGGGGCTCAGCAAAATCAGCTGTGTGCCCGCCAACCTGTCAATGGCCAATTGAGGCCATTGACAGAGTCATTAAACTAATTATGGCCAGGAGCCCTGGCGGGCATTAGAAAAAGCATGAAACCTCATCCACAGGCAGCATGAGGTTTCATGTAGGTTTTAAAAAATGTAATTGAAGTGCATTTAAGAGTTATGGACACGTCCCAACTCATGTGACAGTGTCACATGAGGGCACATGTCAGGGAATTTGTTTTTCTATTTTTCACATTTTCTACTGTACAGCCGATCTCCCTGAGGCAGCACTTAGCCTCAGGGAGATGAGTGCGCTTTCTCGTGCACATGCGTGAAAGAGCGCACTCTTGGCTCAGGGATTCCCCCCCGCCCGCACAGGGAGCACATAGCGCTTCTGTGCAGACTTAATTGGCCCACCCGCGTAAAATGGCGGTGCGCCCCCAATTGGGGGCGCTGATTTGAGGCATGCCTCAGTGCGCCCACTTTTAAATCTCCCCCCTGACAGAAAATTTTGCCCTTAATGTACTTATAAAATAACTTTTGGATTTTCCTTTATTTTACCTGCCAATGTTTTTTCATGCCTTTTTTTTGCTCTCCTAATTTCTGTTTTGAGTTCCTCCCTACACATTCTACACTACTCTAGAGTTTCCGCTGTTTTGAGCCCTCGGTATCTGCCATAAGCCTCCCTTTTTCTCTTTATCCAATCCTGTATATCCCTCGACATCCAGGGTTCCCTGGATTTGTTGGTCCCACACTTTGTTTTAACTGGAATATGTTGGCCCTGTACTCTCCCTATTTCCTTCTTGAATGAGTCCCACTGCCCTGACACAGATTTACCTAAAAGCAGCTGCTCCCAGTCCACTCTGGCCAAATCATATCTGATCTTATTAAAATTGGCCTTCTCCCAATTTAGAACTCTAATTTCTGGCCCATCCTTGCCCTTTTCCAAAACAACCTTGAATCTATGGAGTTATGATCACTATCTGCAAAATGCTCCCCCACTGATACCTCTACCACTTGACCAGCTTCATTCCCTAAAATTAAGTCTAGGACCGCCCCCTCTCTTGTAGGACCTTCTATGTACTGGCTTAAAAATCTCTCCTGGATGCATTTTAAGAATTCTGTTCCCTCTAAACCTACCACACTATGACTAACCCAGTTAATGTTGGGGAAGTTGAAATCCCCCACTATTACTACTTATGCTTCTCTGAAATTTGCCTACATATCTGCTCTTCTATCTCTCTCTGACTGTTTGGGGGCCTTTAGTACACTCCCAGCAATGTGATTGCTCCTTTTTTGTTTTTAAGTTCTACCCATATGGCTTCATTTGAGGAGCCTTCTAAGATGTCATCTCTCCTTACAGCTGTAATTGATTCCTTGGTCAATATTGCAATACCCCCTCCTCTTTTACCTCCTCCCCTGTTTCGCCTGAAGATCCTATATCCTGGAATATTGAGCTGCCAATCCTGCCCCTCTCTCAACCATGTCTCTGTGACAGCAATGACATCATACTTCCATGTGTTAATTTGTGCCCTCAATTCATCTGCCTTATTCGTCAGACTCCTTGCATTAAAATAAATGCCATCCAACCTTGCCAAGCTCCCTTGTGCCTTAACTGGCCTATAATTTCTATGCCTTCCAGACTCACTTGCTCTCTCTTCTAATTTTGGCTGCGCTTATCTGTTTTGCTCTTTCAGAGTTTTCCCCTTTCCATGCTACACCAGATGGACTGCAGTGATGCAAGAAGGCCACCACTTTCTCAAAGGCAATTTTTTTTTATCCGTTCATGGGATATGGGCATGGCTGGCTGGGCCAGCAACTTGAGAAGGTGGTGGTGAGCTGCCTTCTTGAACCACTTCAGTCCATGTGGTGTAGGTACACCCAAAGTGCTGTTGGGGAGCGAGTTCCAGGATTTTGACCCAGCGACAGTGATGGAACAGCTACATATTTCCAAGTCAGTTTGGTGAGTGGTTTGGAGGGGAACTTCCAGGTGGTGTTGTTCCCATGCATCTGCTGCCCTTTTCCTTCTAGATGAAAGCTGTCATGGAATTGGAAGTTGCTGTCTAAGGAGCCTTGGTGAGTTTCTGCATTGCATCTTGTAGATGGCACACATTGCTGCTACTGTGCATCAGTGGTGCAGGGAGTGAATGTTTGTGGAAGGGGGGGCCAATCAAGTGGGCTGCTTTATCCTGATGATGTCAAGCTTTGTGAATGTTGTGGAAATTATTCCATCACACTCCTGACTTGTGCCTTGTAGATTGTGGACAGGCCTTGGAGAGTCAGGAGGTGGGTTACTCATCGCAGGATTCCAAGCCTGACCTGCTCTTGTAGCCACAGCATTTATATGACAAGTCCAGTTCAGTTTCTGGTCAATGGTAACCCCCAGAATGCTGATGGTGGGGGATTCAGCGATGGTAATGTCATTGAATGTCAAGGGGCAATGGTTGGATTCTCTCTTGTTGGAGATGGTCATTGCCTGGCACTTGTGTGGTGCGAATGTTACTTGCCACTTGTCAGCCCAAGCCTGCATATTGTCCAGGTCTTGTTGCATTTGGACATGGACTGCTTCAGTATCTGAGGAGTCATGAATGGTGCTGAACATTGTGCAATCATCAACGAACATCCCCACTTCTGACCTTATGATGGAAGGGAGGTCATTAATGAATCAACTGATGATGGTTGGGCCTAGGATAGGATTAGGGATAGGTAACAAATGCTGGTTTTGCCATTTACACTCACATCCCCTGAGAGAACTTTTAAAAATGCTGCATCCAGTTCCTCACCCAATTGCATTTTTGCATGAGAACCTAGTTCATCTGAGCTGAATTGGATCTTGCTCTCTTCTGACGTCCGCATTTCTGTACATACAGTTTCTGGCAGGTGGTCACCAGATATTAATGAGAAGCAGACTCTGCCTTCCACTTCCTTATCTCAGTATACTAAGGCATATTATAGTCCCTCTACTATTGCCCTGGGTTAGATCTACCAACTGAGCAGAGAGTAAAAATCAGATTTGAAACTCCGCTGCTCTTTATGAACCTCCGCCACACTGCATGCTGAACTATTACCAGATCCTGGACAACTATTGCTTAAAAGGGCGAATTGAGAGATTCTCTGGATTAGTACAACACACTTCCACCCATGGCATGTGAGTTTATTCCAGCTCAGATTTATGAGATCAAAAATTTCCTCTTTTCCGCCTGCAAGGATACTCGATAAAAGTGTTGGATCATTTTCACACCAGTTTCTGGAGCCCAGAGCATAAAAAGACTCTGAATTCAACACTAATTAGCAGTAAATTGGCAATCTGCTTCAGAAAGTCCATGATCATGAGTGTTAGTAGAAATGTAACATTGAAAGGTGGGGGCCTTCTGGAGATGAAGGGTTACACTATATCATTGGAGCACTTTTGTCATTGTGTAATCATTTCTGTAACTGATGTGGACTACTTCATATATATATGGGGAGAATTTTTAGCTCAGCGAGCAGGGGCGGGGCCCTGGACGAGGCGTAAAATGACGCTGGGTGACGTCAGGCGTGCATCCTGACGTCACCCCGTGTCATTTAGATTTTCAGTTCGGCAGGCACGCAGCTGAGTCGGCTGCACGCCTGCCCAACTGTCAAAGGCCTATTAAGGCCATTAATTAACTAATTAACCCTATTGATAAAGCTGCCTGTCCAACCCAGGCAGCCTTTGCATTTTTCATGGAACCTCATCCACGGGCGGGACGAGGTTTCATGAAGGGTTTATAAATTAAATATATTTTTCCATTAAAGCTCATTGACATGTCCCAGCTCATGTGACACTGTCACATGAGGGGACATGTCTTAAATTTTTTTTCTTTACTAAAATTTTTAAAACTTAAAATTTATGTCCCTGAGGCAGCTCTGTGCCTCAGGGAGATTTCTGCGCTCTTTCACGCACATGCGAGTCACGCTGGACAGGCCTTAATCGGTCCGCCCATGTAAAAAGGCGGCGTGGACCCAATAGGGGGTGCCGATCGGGTCCGCACCCACCCGCGCCCACCCCTTCACAACCCCTCCTGAGTGGGGGAAAATTCTCTCCATGGGTGCAAAAATTATAAAAATCTGTTGCCCAGATGTGAGAACCTTCAGCTTGATGAACTACCATGTCAAACCAATTACCTGAGTTCCGAAGAATAGTTATATTGGACTCGAAACATTAATTCTTTTTCTCTCTCCACAGATGCTGCCAGACCTGCTGAGTTTTTCCAGCACTTTCTATTTTTACTTCAATTACCTCATCAAGTCTGCCCAAGCCTCTGTTTATGGCACACGTAAATATATGCTTGAATATCTACAAAAGAGTTCTCGAGAATTCTGCTGATTATTTTTTCCTTGCTTCCTATTGAAAAGTGCTTCACCTCTGTTTGAAACTCTCCAAGATCAAAAGATTTAGATTGGAACCTGAATCTATGTCCTATCGATCATTGATACATGTGGTAGAACATAAATATACAAGCCTGAAATTGCTGGGAAATCATGCTATAACAATGATCTGTTAACAGCATGCAGCATTATTCATTTGTAAAGAATCCAACAATTTGCAGAGTGACTGTGATTAAGTCAACATCCTCTGCAACTTACTAGACCATTTGCACCACTCCATTGACATATCCAATTTTCAAAACCAATAAAAGCCCTTATGTCAGACCCTGTTCTAATGAGAGGTCGATAGCCTGAAATATTAACTTTGCTTCTCTCTCCACGATTGCTGCTAGACCTGCTGAGTGCTTCCAGCATTTTCTGTTTCCCTTTCAGATTCCCAGCATCCACAGGGAACAGTATAGTTAGGGGGATAGATACTGTTCTCTGCAGCCAAGAGCGTGACTCCTGAAGACGCTGTTGCCTGCCCATTGCCAGGGTTAAGGATATCTCCTCCAGGCTGGCAAGGAACTTGGAGTAGGAGGGGAAGGATCCAGTTGTCATCGTCCATTTGAGTACCAATGACATCGGTAGGGCTAAGAAAGAGGTTCTGCTCAGGGAGAATGAGCAGCCAGGGTCCAAATTACAAAGCAGAGCCCCAAAGGTAACAATCCCTGGATTAATACCTGAGCCACGAGCAAATTGGCATAGAATAAACAAGGTCAGAGAGTAGAATGCGTGGTTCAAAGATTGGCATGGGAGAAATGGGTATCAATTCATGGGACATTGGCACCTGTACTGGGGAAATAGGAAGTTGTACCATTTGGACGGTCTTCAACTGAACTGTATTGCAATCAGTGTGACCATCGAATCATATAGCTAGGGCTGTAGAGAGGGTGTCAAACTAAATAATGAGGGTGAGTGTTCAGATGAGGGGAGATTTGAAAAGTTAAGGGGAAAGGATAAGGCAATAGTGCAGGAAAGCGATACAGGTAATGGTAACCAGAGTGTGATAAGAAGGGACAGAGCATACAAACTTAAGAATGCACCAACAAATATGGTCAGAGTAAGGAAAAATGGCTTTAAACTAACAGAGGGAGAAGGAGCATTCAGGTTATAGATTTAGAAATCCAAAGATAAAAGTTGAGGCAATAGAAAAGTGTATTGATGTGAGTAAAGACAAGCAGAGTGGGACAGGAAGGGACAGAGAGTTTAATGGTATTAGTTCATCAGTGAGTAAGGTCGATGCATGGAATAGTGTTTAAAAATATTGAAGTCACTTTATTTGCATGCATGAAGCTTCTGCAATTAAATGAACTGGTAGCACAAATAGAGATAAATGATTTAGATCTAATCACCATTACAAAGACATTGTGCAAGGTGGCCAAGGATGGGAAATAAATATTCCAGGGTACACAATATTTTGGAAAGACAAACATGATGGAAAAGGAGGAGGGGTAGTATTGATAGTAAAGGATGACATAAGGACATTAGTGAGAAATGACCTTGGCTCAGAAAATCAGTGAGCGGAGCAGGGCTGTAAAGAGCAAGACTTCACTGAGCAGAGTGGGGCTGTAAAAAGCGAGACTTCAATGAGCAGGGCGGGGCTTAAATTTAAGGAAATAGCCTTTTAATTAAAAACAAAGAAAATGTATGGCAAGGGAGCTCAGTCCCATGTACAGCTTGCAGCATGTGGGAATTCTTAGACACTCCTTGCAGCCTGAATGACCACATGTGCAGGAAGTGCCACCGGCTTGACAGCTTGAGCAACGGGTTTCGGAGCTCGAGTGTCAGCTGGAGACACAGCGGTGCATCTGTGAGGCTGAGGGTTACGTGGATAGCACGTTTTTAGATGTGGTCACTCCGCAGCTTAAGGAAGTGCAGTCAGAGAGGGAACGGGTGACCATCAGTCAGAAGAAGGGAGGCAGGCAGGTAGCCAGGAAAGCCCCAGAGTGCATCTCACTAAAGAACCATTTTTCTGTATTGGAAAATGGTGAGGGTGAAGGTTCCTCTGGAGAGTGCAGTCAGGGCCAAGTTCACAGCACTGTGGGTGGCTCAGCTGCACAAGGGGGGAGGAGTAAGAGTGCAAGACCAATAGTGGTAGGTGACTCAATAGTGAAGGGTGCAGACAGGTGCTTCTGTGGCTGTAGACATGACTCCAGGATAGTGTGTTGTCTCCCTGGTGTCATTGTCAAGGATGTCACAGAACGACTGCAGGGCATTCTGAAGGGGAAGGGTGAACAGTCAGAGGCCGTGGTTCACATTGGTACCAACGACATAGGTAGAAAGAGAGATGAGGTCCTGCAACAAGAATTTAGGGAGCTAGGTAGCAGATTAGAAAGCAGTACCTCAAAGGCTGTAATCTGTAGATTACTCCCTGTGCCACGTGCTAGTGAGTATAGGAATAGGAGGATAGAGAGGATGAATGTGTGGCTGAAGAGATGGCGCAGGAGGGAGGGCTTTAGTTTCCTGGAACACTGGGTCTGTTTCTGGCAAAAGGTGGGGCCTGTACAAGTCGGACAGGTTGCACCTGAACCGGAAAGGGACCAACTTCCTTGTGGGGAAGTTTGCTAGTGCTGTTGGTGGGGTGGGGGGGGTGGGGGGAGGAGAAAGAGGGAGGAGGGGGTGGGGGGGATACAGAGTGGAGGTACAGTAAGGGGGTGATGCACAGCCAAATATAGAAGAGAAACTAAGTCAGCCTGGAAGGCAGAACAAATATAGACCTGTTAAGGCACAAGGGAATAATGCAAGGCTGCATTGCATCTATTTTAACGCAAGGAGTCTTACAAGTAAGGCAGATAAATTGAGGGTGTTAATTAACACATGGGAATATGATATTGTTGCGATCACAGAGTTGAGGGAAGGGCAGGACCGGCAGCTCAATATTTCAGAGTATAGAATCTTCGACCATGGCGGGGGGGTGGGGGCTATAAAAGTGCAGGTGGCATTGCACTATTTATCAAAGAGTCAAATACTGCAGTAAGGAGGGATGGCATCTTAGAAGGTTCTTCAAATGAGACCATATGGGTAGAACTTAAAAACAAAAAGGGGGAAATCACTTTGCTGGGAATGTGCTATAGGCTTCCAGGCAGGCAGCGGGGGGAGAGAGGAGCAGATATGTAGGCAAATCTCAGAGAAGTGTAAACATAATAGGATAATGATAATAGGGGATTTCATCTTCCGCAATATTAACTGGGATAGTTTAAGTGTGAAAGGCTTAGGGGGGCAGAATTCTTAATGTGTATCCAGGAGAGCTTTTTGAGCCAGCACGTAGAAAGTCCTACAAGAGAAGGGGCGGTACTGGGCCTCATCTTAGGGAATGAAGCTGGTTAGGGGAGGGGAGCATTGCAGTTGTAGTGACCATAACTCTGTAAAATTTAAGGTAGTTATGGAAAAGGACAAAGATGGACCGGAAATAAAAGTCCTGAATTGGGGGAATATGATAAGACAGGATCTGGCCAAAGTGAACTGGGAGCAGCTACTTGTAGGAAAGTCTACATCAGAGCAGTGGGAGTCATTCAAAAAAGAAATAGTGAGAATTCAGGACCAACATGCTCCCGTAAAGGTGAAGGGTAGGACCAACAAGCCCAGGGAATACTGGATGTCAGGGCAAATAGAGGATTGGATAAGGAAGAAAAGGAGGCTTATGGAAAACACAGATGGCTGAAAACAGAGAAGTATAGAAAGTGTAGGGGGTTACTTAAAAAAGTAATTAGGAGAGTGAAGAGGGGGCATGAAAAAACACAGGTGGGCAAGATAAAGGAAAATCCCAATGCATTTTATAAAAAAGGGCAAGAGAATAACAAAGGAAAGAGTAGGGCCCATTAGGGACCAAAGTGGCAATCTGTGCGTGGAGCTGGAGAATGTAGGTGAGGTTCTGAATGATTACTTTTCATCTGTGTTCAATATGGAGAAGGTCGATGTAGGTGAAGAAGTCAGGGAGGGGGACTGTCATATGCTGGAACAAATTAGCATTGAAATGGAGGAGTTATTAATGGTTTTAGCAGGCTTAAAAGTGGATAAATCCCCAGGCCTAGATGAGGTGTATCCCGGCTGCTTTGTGAGGCAAGGGAGGAGATTGCAGGGGCTCTGACACTAATTTTCAAATCCTCTTTGGCCACAGGGGAGGTGCCAGAGGACTGGAGGGCAGCGAATGTGGTACCATTATTCAAGAAGCATAGTAGGGATAAACCAGGTAATTACAGGCCAGTGAGTCTAACATCAGTGGGAGGGAAACTATTGGAAAAATTCTGAGGGATAGGATTAATCTCTACTTGGAGAGGCAGAGATTAATCAGGGATAGTCTGCATAGTTTTGCCAGGGGGAGATCATGTCTAACAAATTTGATTGAATTTTTCAAGGAGGCGACTAGTTGTGTAGATGAGGGTAGTGTAGTTGATGTAGTCTACATGGACTTCAGTAAGGCTTTTGACCAGGTTCCGCATGGGAGAATGGTCATGAAGGTAAGAGCCCATGGGATCCAGGGCAGCTTGGCAAATTGGATCCAAAATTGGCTTAGTGGCCGGAGGCAGAGAGTGATGTCGAAGATTGTTTTTGTGATTGGAAGCTTGTGACGAATGGTGTACCGCAGGGATTGGTGCTGGGACTCTTGACGTTTGTAGTGTACATTAATGATTTAGACATGAATATAGGAGGTATGATCAGTAAGTTCGCGAATGAATGAAGATTGGTGGTGTCGTAAATAGTGAGGAGGAAAGCCTTAGATTACATGATGATATAGATGGACTGGTGAGATGGGCAGAGCAGTGGCAAGTGGAATTTAACCCTGAGAAGTGTGTGGACTAACACAGCAAGGGAATACACAATGAATGGTAGGACCCTAGGAAGTACAGAGGGACCTTGGTGTACATGTCCATAGATCACTGAAGGCAACAGCACAGATAGATAATGTGGCTAAGAAGGCATATGGGATACTTGCCTTCATTAGCCGAGGCATAGAACATAAGAGCAGGGGGGTTATTTTGGAGCTTTATAAAACGCTAATTAGATCACAGCTGGAGTATTGTGTGCAGTTCCGAACGCCACACTATAGGGTGTGATTGCACTAGAGAGGTTGCAGAGGAGATTCACCAGGATTTTGCCTGGGTTGGAGTGTTTCAGCTATGAAGAGAGACTGGATAGGCTAGGACTGTTTTCCTTAGAGCAGGGAAGGCTGAGGGTGCACCTGATAGAGGTATACAAAATTATGAGGGGCATAGATAGGGTAGATAGGAAGAAATGTTTCCCCTGAACAAAGGTGTCAATGACCAGGGGGCATAGATTTAAAGTAAGGCGCAGGAGGTTTACAGGGAATTTGAGGAAAACTTTTTTCACCCAGAGGGTTGTTGGAATCTGGAACACACTGCCTGAGGGGGCATTAGAGGCAGGAACCCTCATGACATTTAAGAAGTATTTAGATAAGCACTTGAAACGCCATAGCATACAGGACTATGGGCCAAGTGCTGGAAAATGGGATTAGGTGCTTGATCGCCGGCACGGACATGATGGGCTGAAGGACCTGTTTCTGTGCTGCATAACTCTATAACTCTATGACTAGAATCAATATGGATGAAGATTACAAATAGCGAGGACAGAAAACACTGGTGGAAGCAGTTTATGGACACCCTGACAGTAGTTATGCCATTGGACAGAGCATTAAACAAGAAATTATTGGGGCATATAACAAAGGCAATGCAATAGTTGTGATGGACTTCAATTTTCAAATACACTTGACCAATCAAATTGGCAAAGGTGGTTTGGAAAATAAGTTTGCACAATCCTTTCATGTCAGTTTCCTGGGGCAATGTGTTGTGGACTCAGCTAGGGATAAAGCTAATTTAGATCTAGTATTGTGTAATGAGGCAAGATTAATTTGTAATCTCATAGCAAAAGATCCCACTGAGAGAGAAGGTCAGAGTGGGGAGCAAAAAAATAGAATATGAGAATCAACTAGCAAGGAGTATGATGGAAGGTGTCATCAACAATGCTATCAAGCGGCATTTACTCAGATACAACCTGCTCACTGACACTCAGTTTGGGTTCCACGAGGGCCATTCAGCTCCTGACCTCATTACAACCTTAGTTCAAAAATGAACGAAAGAGCTGAACTCCAGAGGTAAGGTGAGAGTGACTGCCCTTGACATCAAGGCAGCATTTGACCAAGTGTGGCATCAAGGAGCCCTAGCAAAAATGGAGTCAGTGGGAATCAGGGGGAAAACTCTCCCCTGGTTGAAGTCATACTTAGCACAAAGGAAGATGGTTGTGGTTGTTGAAAGTCAATCATCTCAGCTCCAGGACATCATTGCAGGAGTTCTTCAGGGTAGTGTCCTAGGTCCAACCATCTTCAGCTGCATCATCAATAATCTTCCTTCCATCATAAGGTCAGAAGTGGGGATGTTCACTGATGATTGTACAATGTTCAGCACCGTTTGCGGCTCCTCAATTACTGAGGTAGCCCATGTCCAAATACAGCAATACCTGGACCTGAATTTTTTCAGTCGGCATGTGAGCATGATCGGTGAGCTTGGAAGCAGGTGTAAACTGTCCAACACCAAGAGCAGAACTTTTCGTCCTGCGGGCGGGCGTGGGCCCAACCTGAATGGGAGTGAAATAGTGCGTGATGACATCAGCCGAGCGTCCCGGCATCATCGCGTACTCTCGCGATCTTTCGGTCGGTGGGTGTGCGCAAGAGGTGGCATCGCGCCCGCCAACAATTTAGAGGCCTATTAAGGCCCTTAAGCAAAAATTAAGTTGTAATTTTCGCTGCCCGCTCAACCGTTTAGTTGGCGGGCGGGTGAATAGGCCAGGCGGCCTTTGCATTTTTGAAGTAGCCATATCCAACGGCGGGATGAGGTTTCCCATAGTAATTTAAAAATAAATAAAAATATTTGCACAGAATTTTTATGATCAGCATGTTCAGGTGAGTGAACCTTCTAGGTGGAAATTATTTCCAGGATTTGCAAATCTTTATTTAACGGTTTAAAATTCTTCAGCTCCCTGAGGCAGCTCTGTGCCTTCAGGGAGCTTTCTGTGCGCACTCATCTGTGCCTGCACTGACTTCAGCGCTTGCACTCCTCCTGTCCCCACCCCGGCAGCACTGAGCGTTTCAGCGTGCCTTTCATGGTGGGTGGCCAATTAACGGGGCCCGATCGCGGTTGGTTCCGTCGCCGCTCCCAGGCCCACCCACCGCTTCGGCCCGATGAAGGGAAAATCCTGCCCCAAGGGCTGACAGCAATCACACGCAGGTTGGCCAATTACCAGCTGCCCAGCCTGAGAGGGCCATGCTGCCGGGGTGAGTGAGAACTGGGCGGGCTCCTCCATGAAGGCAGCTGCGGGCAGGGCATTTAAAGGGTCACCAGGAAGGATGCTGTGAAGACCGTGGTGATGAGTTTTGGGAGTTAGTTCAACGGCAGGAGTCAGTCAATTCTCGGTATCCAGAATCAAAGGCAGGATCAACTTGTCAAAAGGATTTGTGTCATGTCGTCCAGAGGACCAAGGAGGTGGCTATGGAAATGGCTACAGCCAAGCATCCCCTCATTTCTCCGATGACTGCTTGTGTACCCTCCTGCAGGCAGTCAGTGAGCGACGGAAGATACTGCTGTCATGTGACGGCAACAGGAAGCCGCCACATGTTAACAAGAAAGTCTGGACAGAGGCAGCAGCTATAGTGAGCAGTCGTGGGATCGCTCACAAGAGCTGGGTGCCGTGTCGGAAGAGGGCGAATGACCCTTTCCGCTCTGCAAGGGTGAATAAGGAAGCCCCTTTGCATCTTGAATGAATGTATATGTAGGCATGTAATTGGTGGGGCTGGAAATTGGTAGGCGATTGGCTCCAGCCCCAAGGCAACCTGTGCCCAACAAGGCTGTCTAGAACTGAACAGGATGGTAGGCATACCTAGAAGGGGGAATATTACAATCCTCTACTCATAGATACATCTGAGAGGTGACCATGACATGAAAGAATTCGGCATTCAGTTTGAGAGTGAGAAACTTGGGTCGGAAAAAACTGTGCTAAACTTAAATAAGGGTAATTACAAAGGAATGAGGGCAGAGTTGGCTGCAGTCGACTGGGAAAGGAGTTTAGCAGAAAAGATGGTTGATGAACAATGGCAGACATTTAAGAAAATAGTTCATGACTCACACCAAAGATATATCCCACTGAGAAAGAAGGATTCTAGGAAGGGGATAAGCCAACCATAGTTAACCAAAGGAGTTAAGTATAGTATCGAATTGAAAGAAAAAACATACAATCTGGCAAAGATTAGTGGTAAACCAGAGGATTGGGAAAGTTTTAAAAACCAACAAAAGATGACCAAAAAAATAATAAAGAGGGAGAAAATAAACTTTGGGGGTAAATTAGCAAGTAATATAAAAATGACAGTAAGAGCTTCTTTACATATATAAAAAGGAAGAGAGAGGCCCAAATGAATGTGGGCCCCTTAGAGAATGAGGCTAGGTAATATTACATAGATGTAATATATTTGGATTTCCAAAAGGCATTCAATAAGGTACTGCACATAAGGCTACTTAATAAGAGAAGAGCCCATGGTGTTGTGGGTAGTATATTAGAATGGATAGAGGATTGGCTAACTAATAGAAGACAGGGAGTTGGGATAAGGGGGGCATTTTCAGGATGGCAACCTGTAACTAGTGGAGTGCCACAGGGATCAGTGTTGGGGCCACAATGATTTACAATATATATTAATGACTTAGATGAGGGAAATGAATGTACCATCGCCAAGTTTGCAGATGACACAAAAATAGGTGGGAAGGCAAGTGCTGAGGATGACACAGAGTCTACAGAGGGATATAGACAGGTTAAGTGAGTGGGCAAAAACATGGCAGATGGAATATGTTGGAAAATGTGAGGTTATGCATTTTGGCAGGAAGAATAGAGGAGCTGAATATTATTTAAATGTCAAAAACTGCAGAAAGCTGCAGCACAGAGGGATTTGGGAGTCCTCGTGCATGAATCCCAAAAATGCTAACATACAAGTTCAACAGGTAATCGGGAAGGCAAATGGAATGTTGGCCATTATTTCAAAGGGAATGGAGTATAAAAATAGGGAAGTCTTGCTTAAACTATAAAAGGCACAAGTTAGACCACACCTAGAATACTGTGAATACTGTCCCCTTATCTAAGGAAAGATATACTGGCATTGGAGGTAGTCCAGAAAAGGTTCACTAGGTTGATCCTGGGGATGGAGGGATTTTCTTATGAGGAGAAGTTGAGCAGGTTGGGCCTGCACTCATTGCAATTTAGAAGAATGAGAGGCGACCTTATTGAAACATGTAAGATTCTTAGGGGGCTTGACAGGGCAGATGCTGAGAAGTTGTTTTCCCTTGTGGGAGATACTAGGACCAGAGGGTGTAATACCAGAGTAAGGGGTCACCCATTTAAGACAGAGATGAGGACGAATTTCTTCGCTCAGAGGGTAATGAATCTGTGGAATTCTCTACCACAGAGGGCTGTAGAAGCTGAGTCATTAAGTATATTCAAGGCTGTGATAGATAGAATTTTACTCAGTAAGAGAATCAAAGATTATCGGGAAAAGGCAGGAAAGTGGAGTTGAGGATTATCAGGTCAGCCATGATCTCATTGAATAGTGGAGCAGACTTGATGGGCTGTATGGCCTACTTCTGCTCCTACGTCTTATGGTCTTACATCCTTATGAAGCCAGCCAGGCTGCCAGAGCAGCGAGATTTGCATCGATCTCTGGCCTCCTACAGGTGCAGCGTGCCATTGCCTATAAACATGTGGCTTTACGAACTCCCTGGCATCAGGCACAACGATTCACCAATAGAAAATTCTTCCACTAGCTGATCTGAAAACACCAAAAGCAGATTATGCAGATTGTGCCTTGGAGCTTGCAAGACTCGTACATCTTGAGTCAGTCGCAGATGCCACAAATCTTCGAGGGCCCTCAGTGCATCCAGGGTTGAGTCAATGGTGACAAAGGCTACCCCTAAAAGACCTGGCTAATGACACCCGTTCAGTGGCCACAGAGTGCTTCAGAGGGGAAGTAAAATGTGGCTCACTCTGCAACAAGCTCATTGATTGAGCAGACCATTGCTGAAGGTGCATTCCAGATATCTGGGCTGATCAGGCAGCACTCTCCCAGAGGGTGTCCCGCATCATCGTGATTTGCTGCACTCCACACAACCTGACTCACCAAAGAAGGGATGATTTGCCAGATGGATAGATGGAGGAGCTGCACATGTCCTCAGATGAGGAGGATGTCGAGAGGGATGAGGTCAATGAGAGCGAAGATGTTGAGGCCCCAGAAGAAGTGGCCATAACAGGGGCCAGATGTGAGATCCTTATAGCCACAAGATTCCAGGATGCTGATGACAAATAGCTCAACAAGCCCCTTTCACCTGTGCTCTCCATGCAGGCTCAATATGAACACTTTCTTTGTTCTCCTCAGCATCTCAACGAAGGACATCAATCTCAGAATGATTAGTCACAATCTTGCCTCATCCTTGAAAGGCTAGACAGCCTTTCTGTGATAAGAACGCCACCAGGGCTCACCGTGGAGAAATTAGACATGGTGCAGTCTTTTCATGCATCGCGTCAACATTTCACTGCTTATGGCAGCCTTCAAGAGGCAGGAACAGCATTGCAAACCTCAATGCACTCATGGCAGTGTGCCTGGAGCAATGCAAGGCACCTCAAGGAGGACAATCGTCAATCACTAATTTTTTGCATGAACATCTGAGACCTGATCTGAATCCGGACTGCGGCATTTCTCCATAGGCCATCCCTCATGCAAGAATAATGTTCTGGCCTCATCCTCATACTGAGTCCGCAGCATTAAATCATTCTTTAGGGCACAGTGATCTGTCACTGTCGGTCATGGCTGCGAGCTTGCATGTCAGGCCACCGCTGTGTGCACAGAGAACTTCAGCAGCACCATCGCCTGATCAGTGACAAGCACTCGTGACCCAGCTTTTGTCTGGAGCTTCCCAAGTTCATGTCCAGCATTGGCCCAGAAAATGACAAGCACTGCATTTAGGCATAACTTAGTAAATTTGTTGATCATAAAGCACACACATCAGATGTACTGGAGCTTTGCTCTGAACTCATTTGCGACTTCCACATTTTCATTCCAGCAGTTTTCGATAAACTCAAGGAAACCTGGGACACTGATGGATTTGTGACATTCAGGTAACCATGTCGATTGCCCATTAGACAGCTGGTTCAGGGATTATGTCAAGTCACGCTAGCCAGACCTTCAGGAGCAAACCAGCATCATCCCATTTAATAGTCCAACACCATGAGCCTAGATACACACCTCCAATCTTGCAGTAGTGGCTGTCTAACAGGCATTTCAAGAGTCAACAAGTGTTAGCTAGTTCCATAGATCTGCATCATGCAGGTGGAGAGTGGGAATTACTATAGCGTTGATGTCTAGCTGTACATGCTGTCACAACGTCATGTTACAGGCTGCCTGGAGCACCTAAGATTTCCGACTGTTGCTCGAAATGTAACACACATTCAAGCCTGACAGACGTTACATGGAGACCATTGAAAGATGCACCTAGTTAGATTGACTACAACTCAGGTCTCCATTAAAACACAAGATTCCCATAGAGCAGTCTTCAGTGTAGCAGCACCAAGAGACTAAACCAAAATGCAAATCTATACTCATGAGGCCACATGATATGATCCTCTGACCCAAGTCTAAGATATGCATTGCCCAACCACCATGTTGGTAGAGCAACAGGCTTTGCTCATGTTGCTGCTGTGGACAGAAAGACGACTCACTGTATTGAGATTGTGTGAGACACCATAGACCTGAGGCACACGATGGGAGATAAGTGAGGAGGGGGGGCACCTGTTAGACTTGTATGGCCTAGGAGCATTGCATCAAATAGAAGAGCCAGTCACTAGATGAGACTTTCAGAAAAGCAAAATATATTTACAGGTGTGCAAAGTACATACAGTGAGTGAACATCTGTGCCACTCATGGCTATTGCAATGGCGTGCAGGTCTGAGCACATCCGGCAAAAACTGCTGGACCAAGGTCTTCATGGTGCTCTCCACCCGTCCAATGGTTATCTCGATGCGCCGGCATGTCAGTGTCACAACATCAGGATGTACACGGACAGACTCCTCCAACCTCCTTTCTAATCTGGCGACGGCCCCCAACAACCCTGCCTGTCATTGGAGCTCCAACACCTTTCTGAGGGCCGATTCCAGAGGCTCCTGGACTCGGACTCAGCAGGAGCCTGGCTTCCAGCAGCCCTCCGAGTGTTGGTGACCTTGGCTGTCACTGCCTCCGCCTGCTGTGGACCCGAATCTGTGCTGTGCTGACCAAATGGTGATCTCGAGCCTGCTCTAAAACTAGGTGCCACCAAGCTGTGTGTCTCTGTGCTGGTGGAGGGTGCAGGTGAAGTGATGGCTCTACATCAAGTAGGTCCTCATGATCTTCATCCGAGGTGGTCTGGGGGTGGGGCTGATGGGCTGGATGGCAGGTGTCTCCTCCTTTTCTTGGTGGCTGCAATAGAGACAAGAGATAATTAGTGATTAGCTGGACAGTAACCTACATTAAAGAGCGCCCACAGTTTGGGTGGGTGGGTGAAGACTAGTGGATGGGGCTTCACTGGCTTGTTGGGAGTGAGATCTCATCTTTGGCACAGGAACAGTCCCGGTCCTCATCAGCCAACTCTGCTGCCTGCCCCGCAAAGTGGGTGCATGGTCTGAGCTCTGGCATCCCCCCTCCTGTCTGGGATCTTGTCCTGCATAAAGGCAGATGGACAGACTTTGAGCAGAACAGATGCCAAAGCAGATGATAAGCTTGCCTGCCTGCTGTGTGTGCTGAATGGACTTGTGTGGGGGCTGAAGACGCAACTAATGCAAGATGTGACAAGAGATGAAGATGTAAAAGTGTGTGTGAGAGAATCAGTGGTGATGTCCCTTGTGCTAATATTGTGTGGGATGCCTGTAGAACGTAACCCTGCGAATGCCTGATGACCTTGTGAGAGTGTGAGTTGAGATTGAAGAGAAGGTTGATTTACCCTGCTGCAGTGGAGGAGATCATTCATCCTCTTCCTGCACTCGAGGGGTTGGGGGTCCGGGGTGTCCTCGTCTGAGGAGCGTTTGCGCTGACCGCCCTGGCAACCTGTTCCCAAACAGGTGAGGTTGGTGGACCTCCGGCTCCCATCATGGGGGTAAAGTATCACTTGCCGGCCCTCAACTACCTGGAGGACTGCTGCCAGTGCTTTGCCGCTGAACCTAGGGGCGCAACACTTGTCTCTTCTGGGGGTCATTGCTCATCACAAGTCCTGGGCTGCAGAGTGTGAAGTGTGCGCGGGTGCTGTTTAAATATGGAGCCCGGAAATAGGAGCCGATGTGGTAATGGCGGGGTGGAGGAATCCCAGCCCACCCCAAGATAGAAAACCACAGAAAACCATGGATAAAACATGCTTCTTGTTTACGCATACATAATTTCTCCCATAATTTCTTGCCACTCAGCTCTCCATTGAATTTAATGCCGTTGGCAGTTTGCTGGATTTAGATTTTTATTTGTACCGTCAGCAGTTATGCTGGAAAATTATGAGCAGGTCACCCATGCCATTAAGTGTTTTATGAGCAACATGCGACTGTCTGCCAGGAAGGCCAAGAAAGGCACCATTAAAGCTGTGAAGCTTCACAGTAGCAGCCTAGAAATTATACTGTGTACATGTTCCTAAATGTTTTATATTTATCATGTTTTCTTGCCTGTTTTCTATTCACACTACTGTTCTTACTTCTTCATGTCAAGAAGGCAAAATCATTGTGATGGTCAATCCGCTGGACATTCCCTTGATTTTGATTATTATGGAGGCCCTGGAAGAGGGGCAGAGAGGGCAGATGTGTCACTTGAGACAGCATGGCCAGTGATTGGATAGTTTATCTGCCAGTGGTTCCTTCCAGTCAGGGACTGGAGATCTCTGTAACATCAGCCAAGGAGTTAGGTGGACCTGGAATCAACAGATGAGAGATGCTATCTTCCAGAGGGCACCTGATTAAGTACAACTTTTCCCTCTACTCAACTGTCATGGTGATGGGGGAAATGGGGTTGTATGCCATTTTCACTATTTTTGGGACACTCCTGCCCCTTGTCCAGTGAGGGGAGACCTGAAAATTTGGAGCAGTGCCACTGAAAGGTGTCCAACAGGTTACTTTTAGTGACTGTTGTAAACTAGAAATATTCTTAATCCAATCAAATGTCAGCGATCTAGCAATAATTGTCATTGGACTATGAGCCTGTTGTTACTGAAATATCTACTCATTTAAGAGTCAGCTAGCTATTGCCTTCATTACAAAAACAGAATTAGCTGGAAAAACTTAGCAGGTCTGGCAGCATCGACGGAGAAGAAAAGAGTTAATGTTTCGAGTCCTCATGACCCTTCAACAGAACTGAGTAATATTAGGAGAGGGGTGAAATATAAGCTGGTTTAAGGTGGGGGGGGTGGGGGGAGAGAAGTTGTGGGGGTGGGTGGTTGGTTGTAGGGACAAGCAAGCAGTGATAGGAGCAGATAATCAAAAGATGTCACAGACAAAGGAACAAAGAGGTGTTGAAGGTGGTGAGATTATCGAAACGAATGTGCTAATTAAGAATGGATGGCAGGACACTCAAGGTACACCTCTAGTGGGGGTGGGGTGGAAAGACTGACAGGGCATTAAAGGTATAGATTTAGAAATAATGGAAATAGGTGGGAAAAGAAAAATCTATATAAATTATTGGAAAAAACAAAAGGGAGGGGGAAGAAACGGAAAGGAGGTGGGGATGGAGGAGGGAGTTCAAGATCTAAAGTTGTTGAATTCAATATTCAGTCCAGAAGGCTGTAAAGTACCTAGTCGGAAGATGAGGTGCTGTTCCTCCAGTTTGTGTTGGGCTTCACTGGAACAATGCAGCAAGCCAAGGACAGACATGTGGGCAAGAGAGCAGGGTGGAGTGTTAAAATGGCAAGCGACAGGGAGGTTTGGGTCTTTCTTGCAGACAGACCGCAGGTGTTCTGTAAAGCGGTCGCCCAGTTTACGTTTGGTCTCTCCAGTGTAGAGGAGACCGCATTGGGAGCAACGAATGCAGTAGACTAAGTTAAGAAATGCAAGTGAAATGCTGCTTCACTTGAAAGGAGTGTTTGGGCCCTTGGACGGTGAGGAGAGTGGAAGTGAAGGGGCAGGTGTTGCATCTTCTGCATGGGCATGGGGAGGTGCCATAGGTGGGGGTTGAGGAGTAGGGGGTGATGGAGAAGTGGACCAGGGTGTCCCGGAGGGAATGATCCCTACGGAATGCCGCCAGGGGGGGTGAAGAGAAGATGTGTTTGGTGGTGGCTTCATGCTGGAGTTGGCGGAAATGGCGGAGGATGATCCTTTGAATGCAGAGGCTGGTGAGGTGATAAGTGAGGACAAGGGGGATCCTATCATGTTTCTGGGCGGGAGGAGAAGGCGTGAGGGCGGATGCGCGGGAGATGGGCCGGACACGGTTGAGGGCCCTGTCAACGACCGTGGGTGGAAAACCTCAGTTAAGGAAGAAGGAGGACATGTCAGAGGAACTGTTTTTGAAGGTAGCATCATCAGAACAGATGCGACGGAGGCGAAGGAACTGAGAGAATGGGATGGAGTCCTTACAGGAAGCGGGGTGTGAGGAGCTGTAGTCGAGGTAGCTGTGGGAGTCGGTAGGCTTGTAATGGATCTTGGTGGACAGTCTATCACCAGAAATTGAGACAGAGAGGTCAAGGAAGGGAAGGGAAGTGTCAGAGATGGACCATGTGAAAATGACGGAGGGGTGGAGATTGGAAGCAAAATTAATAAATTTTTCCAGGTCCCGACGAGAGCATGAAGCAGCACTGAAGTAATCATCGATGTACCGGAGGAAGAGTTGTGGGAGGGGGCCGGAGTAGGACTGGAACAAGGAATGTTCCACATACCCCATAAAGAGACAGGCATAGCTGGGGCCCATGCGGGTACCCATAGCCACACCTTTTATTTGGAGGAAGTGAGAGGAGTTTAAGGAGAAATTGTTCAGTGTGAGAACAAGTTCAGCCAGACGGAGGAGAGTAGTGGTGGATGGGGATTGTTCGGGCCTCTGTTCAAGGAAGAAGCTAAGGGCCCTCAGACCATCCTGGTGGGGGATGGAGGTGTAGAGGGATTGGACTTCCATGGTGAAGAGGAAGCGGTTGGGGCCAGGGAACTGGAAATTGTTGATGTGACGTAAGGTGTCAGAGGAATCACTGATGTAGGTGGGAAGGGACTGGACAAGGGGAGAGAGAAGGGAGTCAAGATAACGAGAAATGAGTTCCGTGGGGCAGGAACAGGCTGACACGATCAGTCTGCCGGGACAGTTCTGTTTGTGGATTTTGGGTAGGAGGTAGAAGCGGGCCGTCCGATGTTGGGCGACTTTCAGGTTGGAAGCTGTGGGAGGAAGATCTCCAGAGGAGATGAGGTCAGTGACAGTCCTGGAAACAATGGCTTGATGTTCAGTGGTGGGGTCATGGTCCAGGGAGAGGTAGGAGGAAGTGTCTGCGAGTTGACGCTCAGCCTCCGCGAGGTAGAGGTCAGTGCACCAGACAACAACAGCACCACCCTTTTCAGTGGGTTTGATGACAATGTTGGGGTTGGACCTGAGAGAACGGAGTGCAGTAAGTTCAGAAAGAGACAGATTAGAATGGGTGAGAGGAGCAGAGAAATTGAGACGACTAATGTCACGCCGACAGTTTTCAATGAAAAGATCTAGAGAAGGTAAGAATCCAGAGGGAGGGGTCCAGGTGGAGGGAGAATATTGGAGGTGGGTAAAAGGATCCGTTGAACGGGGAGAGGACTCCTGCCCAAAGAAGTGAGCACGGAGACAAAGACGGCAGAAGAAGAGTTCAGCATCGTGCCGAGCCCAAAATTCATTGAGATGAGGGCGTAAGGGTATGAAACTAAGTCCTTTGCTGAGCACTGAACGTTCAGCGTCGGAGAGGGGAAGGTCAGGGGGTGTAGTGAATACATGGCCGGGTCTGGGATTGGAAGATGGATTGGGGACGGAGGGACAGGGAGGGGTGGAGGGTCCTAGATGGGTGTTGGTGTCGGTGAGTTGTTGGAGCTTGTGTTCCTTCATATTGCCTTCATTAGTTTATTCTGAAGTATAGAAAGTGAAAATGATTCCTTTGGAACTTACTTTGTTTGTCACTGTTACTATCACTGTTAAAATACTGAAATAAGACAAACAACTGAAACATTTGTGCATTTTTAAAAAATATTCTCTGGCACACTAACAGATAAAAATGACTCTGAAGCCTTACTCGTGCATTGCTCCAGATGCCAGTTATGGGTTGTTGACAGAAGCCTTTGCATCTCTCTGGTGGATTTAGAATCATAAGATATTAATGCACATTTTTGTTTTGGTTCATGCTTTTATTTCAGCACTATATTATGTTACAGGTTGAAGGATTATACTGTGGGGAGATATTTCCTGTGTAAAATGTACCCTTAGGAATATGTTTTGAGAAACAAAGTTTATTTGGACCAAGTCCATTGTTGACAAGTCATCTTTAAAATATGGATCGTGGTGTAATTTTAAAAAATAGTCATGGATTTCCTTGGTTTTTTCTAATGTTCGATTTGATATGTGTTTTAATTGCTATTTTATTTTATTACAACCATGATGCAATTTATTTTTGCATTTTTCTATTTCATGCACCCCATGGGCAGAATTTTGCCCTTGATGAGTGGGTGGGCCCCTGGGTGGGCCCCACTACCATTTTAATTGGGCGGGCCAATTAAGGCCCGCCCAGAGGGCCGCCCAACGTGAAGGGCTATGCGCTTCCTGTGCGCGGGGGGGCGGGGAATTCCCCAACTGTCACAGTGCGCTCTTTCGCACATGCGCGTGAAGGAGCGCACAGCTCCCTGAGGCAAAGTGCTGCTTCAGGGAGATCGCTGAAAGGCTGGCAAATATAAAAAACAGAACAATAAAAAATTCATTAACATGTCCCCCTCATGTGAAAATGTCACACGAGATGGGACATGTTAATGAAATAAACAAAAACTTTGTTCAACGTTTTTAAAATCGCTATTAAACCTCATCCCGCCACTGGATGAGGTTTGTAAAAAAAAAAATCACTTGCCCGCCTGTCCGTTGGGCCTATGCGCCAAGCCGAAGTTCGCACGGGCCCCTCAAAATCGTCAACGATTGGCAAGTTAAGGGCCTTAACGAGGCCTTTAATTAATGGCGGGCGCCCGTCCCGCTGCCCAGTGCGCCCGCCGACCCAAATATCGCGATGCCACGTGCTGACGTCGGGACGCTCATGCGACGTCAGCATGCGACATTTTAAGCGCCGGTGTGCGGGCTCCGCCACCCGCACGCCAGCCTGAAGATTCTGCCCCATATCTATATCAAGCAGGTCAAGTGTACCAAAGCCAGATGAAAAGTAATACCAATTTTACTCAAGGATCTTAGGTTTTTAAGCACTGGTAAGGAGAATGCATGCAGCAGATAAGTTGAATATGACACACTGTGATGCCTTGTGCAAAATTATGTCAAAACACATTGGTAGAAACACTTATTAATGCAAAAGAAACATTTGCAATGCTCCAGAGATGACCAGCAATTTTATACAATGCATTTTGACAACTGCATCTTGCACCATAAATGCATAAAATCTTGTCATCAGCTGCATTTAAAATAAGTGCTATATAAAAGTCCATGAGTTCAAAACATTGGAGAGCTGGAGTGGGGAGGGGAATGGAGGCAGAAGATGAGGACAGAATGTCCCCACTAATTGTTTTGGCATGGGTTAAATTCCCCTCCTTCTCCCACTCCAATCCCAGCCAGTTATTGATGAGGTAACAAGGTGGCAGATGAGGGTAATGCTGCTGATGTGGCAACAGGACTGGATCAGATGTGTCCTAAGAGACTGAGAGAAGTGAGAGTGGAAATTGTGGAGGCACTGGTCATAATTTTTCAGTATTCCTAAGACTCGGGGTGGTGCCAGAGGACTGGAGAATTGCAAACCTTACACCCTTGTTTAAAAAAGGGTGTAAAGGTAAGTCCAGCACCCACAGGCCTGTGATGGGGGAACTTCTAATGATTAGATGTTTTCTCTTGTGGGAGAATCTAGAATTAGGGGTCACCGTTTAAAAATAATGTGTCGCCCATTTGAGACAGAGATAAGGAGAAATGTTTTCTTCCAGAGGGTTGTGAGTCTTTGGAACTCATCCTCAACAGGCAGTGGAGGCACAGCCTTTAAATATTTTTAAGGCAGAGGTAGATAGATTCTTGATAAACAAGGGGGTGAAAGGTTATCGGGGGTAGGTGGGAATGTGGAGTTGAGGTTACAATCAGATCAGCTATGATATTATTTAATGAGCAGCAAACTCAAGGGCTGACAGGCCTACTCCTGTTCCTAATTCATATGTTGTATATGTGTCCATAACAATGAGGAGGGGTTAAAATGACTCCCCAGACTTACCACTCCAAATCTGACCATAACAGGACTTTTTATGAATTTGTAAGGATGAAGGTATTTACTCAATGTCTTTGCTTAACCATTTATGTGCTGATTGCAAAAAAAAACTAGTCTGGCAGGCTTTCTTGAGTTTAAAACAAAAAGGAATTAGCTTTTGTTGAGTGAAAAACCCTCCTGGGTAAAGATATAGGGCAGAATTTTCTGTGCCCGCTGGCATCGGGCTTGTTTGGTGCCGTAAGCGGACAATATGGCGAGAAGGCCCAAAAACCGGTTTCACAACATCGTGAAACCAGTTTGCGATCGTCCGCTCAGCCCATCGATGCCGGGCCACGTTTCCCACTTCCAGACGTTGAGACATCGGGAAACTCATTGTAATGCATCAGCATATCATTAGGCTAGCCTGCCAGGCTCATCCCCCACCCGCCCCCGGCTGGATTGTCCGCCCACTTGGCGAGCTGCACTTTGAGGGGAGCTCGGAGGTGAGTCCACAGCAACGTTGCAGGGTGCTCGCTAGGGACACCTTTTGGACTTCAAGGTTAAGGTGACTTTGCGGGGGTGGGGAAGGCTGCCCTGTGGTTGAGACGACTTTGTGGGGGGAGGGGCAAAGGCTGCCCTGCGGTTGAAGGTAGAGCACAAACACGTGCAGGGTTGGGGAGGGGTGGGCGAGGGAAGCAGCCACGCATTAGGGACATTTTGTATAAAGTGACCATTCCTCTGCAGCTGAGATAGTTCAGCCGGAGCCACATTGATATGATTGGACTCGGGCCTCTAGCTTCTCTACCTGCTCAAGTAATGCAGAGGAATCAAAGTGCCACCAAGTGCTCCAGAGCTTTTCCTCGGGCACCGACTGCAAACTAATGAGCATTTTAGTGGACTGCAGACAGTTGGATGACTGGGCATGTTGTACAATCTCTTTGCTAAAGCTGACTATGGAGTGGTCACTGCTGGAGGTGCTCACAGCCCCTTGCAATGTTATCATCCCTGTTTGGACCAGTCTCCCCATGGTTCAAGCTAACAGTGCAGCCTTGCAGTGTGGGTTAGGAGAATGCCTGCGCCTGAGCTGAGAGCACAGCATGCAGTCCAGTGGGTGAAGCTGCCACCAATTGGTCAGGCGGAGGGCGGAGGAAGGTGGGGTTTCTGGCAGCCTTGCAGCACACCAATCTCTGGCCATCCAAGTGATGGTCAGCACTCTCTGGGATGCATTATGAGGCCTTCAGATTTAACCAAGAGAGGTTCTTAGACCACCCATACTAACCCACGTGTTTCTCTCTTTCATCCTGCACAAGGAGTACATCAGGAGCATGGAGCCTGGTGAACTAGCTGTCTGCCTTGTGGCGAACAGAGAATGAAGACAACAGAGAAGAGAGTGACTGAGGCACCTGGCTGTGCAGAGGGAGGAGTAGCACCTCTGGAAGAAGGGGCAGCTGGGGCTCCCACACACACTGCTGAAGAAGCACATCGAGCCATCGCTGGTTGGTGCTTAGCTAGACCCAGGGTCTATAGACGCCGCCTTTCATTCCTGCAGATGACTGAGAACCAGTGTCACTGAAGACTGCGCATGTCTAGGGAACTGGTCAGTCACATCTGCCAGCTGCTTCAGGATTTGATGCCACATGGACATGCAGGGCATCCACTGCCAGTGGCCGTGAAAGTGACCATGGCGCTCAATTTTTATGCCAGAGGCTCCCTTCAGGGCTCCACAGGTGGCCTCTGTGGGATATCACAAGCCTCCACCCACAAATGCATCCATGAGGTCGCTGATGCCATCTTCACAAGGGCACACAGCTTTGTGCATTTCGCCCAGAACCAGGAGATCCAGGATGTAAGAGTGTTGGGATTTGCCCAGATCTCAGGTTTCCCACAGGTGCAGGGTGCTATGGACTGCATTCAAATGGAATGCAAATGGAATTCAAATGGAATCAGATCTCCTTTGTAATGTGCAACTATGTCAACTGCAAGGGATTCGATTCGCTGAATGTGCAGCTGGTGTGCGACCACCACAAACACATCCTGCAGGTCTGTGCACAGTTTCCAGTGAGTGTGAATGACTCCTACATTCTCAGTCGGTCACAGATCTCTGCCATCTTCCAGGGTCCACAGAAGCTGCAGGAATGGCTCCCTGGGGACAAAGGTTACCCGCAGAGGACATGGCTGATGACACCCATGCAGCGGCCTCAGACTGCAGCAGAGCGACGGTATAACGAGGCTCATTCTGCAACTCACAACTTGGTGGAACAAACCATCGGGATGCTGAAAATAAGGTTCCGGTGCCTGGACCGGCCTGGTGGAGCCCTGCAGTACAATCCACAGAGGGTGTCATGCATTGTCGGCTGTACCCTTTACAACCTGGCATTGCAATGTGGAGAGGAGCTGGCTGAGGAGGAGATGCAGGAGCTGGAGGTCTCCTCTGATGAGGAAGATGTCAACGGTAATGAGGGTGAGGAGGCCCTTGAAGGCGACAATGATGGCAACGAGGCCCTTGCACTGGCCAGACAAGGTAGGTGTGCTCAGGACGCCCTCATAGCTGCTAGATTTGTGGAGGATGATGACGACATGCAGTGAGGTGATACCATAAGATCCTCACATTGCACCTATGAATGTTTGACTCCAGTCTGGCTTATGGCAGGGCACATACCCTCTGTGAGAATGCTCCTGTCACAGAGATGCAGTGGAGGCCCTAATAGTTGCTCGATTGCAGGATGATGACGACATGCAGTAAGGACACTCCACAGATCTTCACACAGCCTCTGAGAATGTCTGACTCCTGCCTGGCTGAGGGCAGCTTCCTGGTGCACTATGATCAGGGTCATATCATAGAGACACAGCCATGAAACTTTAAAAGCATCTGATCCTTTGTCCGCCTTCAGCACCTGACCCCTTCAGGAGCACAGCTTCACTGGTCACAGATGCAGACGAGATGGGAGCCAGATCCACCTTAAAGATGCGGAGTGCACATAGGGAGAATGACAGAACTCTGTGACACCTGCCCACTACATACTGGCAGCAATGACCAGCACTGTCAAGGTACAGCATCACTAATGTGTCTAGGGAGTGTGAGGCTGAACCATTACTTTGGTCTGAAGGCTGCACAAAGCACAGGGAAGAGGCCCTGATTGGGACATCTGCCCTTATCTTGTGCAGAAAGGTTTCCCATCTGAGTGACACTTACACTGTTCATCAGAACAAGAAGCCATTGGCAGGGAGACATTGTTGGGAGTTTATTGACAATAGTGAACATTATGTACAAGTAATTAACACCCTTGCCCAGGCTCAGCTGTGGCTCAGTTCATAGCACCCTCGCCTTTGAATCAGAGGGTTGTGGGTTCATGTCCCACTCCCGGAAACCAAGAACTGTGAATGTACTTGAAAGAGTTACAATCTGTGACTGTTGATAACTCGAAAGAGTTACATCTTCTTAATCTTGCTAACCCTGCTGCTATGTCTTGGTGCTCCCCGGACATCCACAGCAGAGGCGGAGGCTGTTTCTAATGACTTTGACACGCGTCTTCTGGAGGGCAGAGACCTGAAGGGCGCCAGCCTGCGTTCAGGGTCCTGCTTTCTGGCAGTGGCACCCTCCTGGGCCTGTGGAGCTGGATCTGCTTCGGTCACAGGAAGAGCGGATTTGGATGGGCCAGACACTCCCAGAGTCACCTGGTTGGATGGCCCCGGGGTGTGCACTTGCTGATCCTCCATCCTATGGGTGCCCGAGGGCCCCTGGCTAACTCCTTGAAGAGAAGGGGTAGCTGGAGTGAGATTTCTCATGTACACACTGTTGGAGGCCAACTATGGCATCAGCGATGGAGTTCAACTCGCGCAGGACCGATGTCCTGGACCAAGGTCTCCATGGCCACCGCCATCCTACCAGTGTTGCCCTCAGTGCGTTCGCATGCTGACGCTATCGCCTCAGCCTAAAAGTGGACAGTCTCCTTGATTGTGCCTGGCCATCTGAGGAGTGCAGCAGACATCCCTTCCTGATGTTCCCGAGCTTGCCTTTGCAGCTCCAGCAACTGAGGTATGACCGAGTCCAGAGGTTTGTCATCTGACTCGGATTCAGCAAATTTCTGGCCTCCAGCAGTCCGGACACCTGGGAAGTCCCTGCCACCACCTGCTGTAGATCAGAAAGTGCGATGTGCTCACCAGATTGTGAGCTACTCTAAAGCTAGGTCCCACCGCAGTGTGTGTCTCTGCGTTGGTGGAGGGTGGGGGTGAGCACTGTAAATAGATTTCAAGGAGGGTGCCTTCAGATTCCTCTTCAGTGTTTTTTCAGGGCTTGATTGGAGGCCCTGGGTCGTGGACTCTGTCGGCTGTTTCCCAGATGTGCGTGCAGAAGCAAGGAGAGATAATTATTGTGTGGCAGTGGCCTGTGAATCAGGACACATCACTCACAGGATGGTTGTCTGATGGATGTTGCACTGCTGGATCCTCACTTGGCACAGCACCGCCAACCTCACTGTCAGCACAGGAACAGTCCAGATCCTCGCCAGCCAGCTGGGTGGCTGTGTTTGCAAAGTTGTGAGGACTTTGATTTCAGGCATTTCTCCACTGGTCTGCGACCTTTCCCTCTTGCTATGTGCCAGCTTGTCATGCATAAATAGAGATGGAGAGAGTCTAAGCAAGACACCTGCCAGGCCAGATGATGAGTATGCCTGGCATGTGTGGGTGGTGAGTGGGCCCATGGACAGGATGAGGACAATGAAGGTGTGTGTGAGAGAGTGAATGGTGATGTCCCTTGAACCAGCAGTGAGTGAGGGCCCTGTGGATGTGTGATGGGTTTGTGAGTGTGTGAGTTGGAGTGATGAGAAGTGATTTACCCTGGCGGAATGGAGGAGATCTTTCATCCTCTTGTGGCACTGGGTGGCTATCCCCTTTTGCAGGGCATTGGCACTGACCACTGCTGCCACCACCTCCCAAGCCTGATTGGTGATGTTGCTGCCCATCTTGCGACCAGAGTAGGGGTAGAGGACATCGCGGCAAGCCTTTACTGCATCCAAAAGGCACTCGAGGGATGCATCATTAAACCAGGGGGCTGCAGTCTTTTTGCCTTTCAGGGCCATGTCTTTGTTGCAGCAGTCGTGGGCTGGAAGCACTAAGAAGTGTGCGCGTGGCTGCACTTTAAATATGGCGCCTGGCATGATGAAGCAGTGAGATGATGTTGTGGCAGGTGAATGAGAGCCTGCCCACCATGGAAACGGCATGTTTCCTGGGAATGTATAATTAATGCGGTGAGTTTGGGATAATACAGCGTGAAAAGCTGCCATTGCAACATTTTACTTGCCTGCTACCGCACTTAGTCCAAATCTGGGATGATTCCGCCCATAAAAATATTTAAAACAGCAAAGTTAGTTATACATGATTTTCCTTTAAGAAATCATGCTGACTTTCCTTAATTAACACACATTTGTCCATGTGACTATTCATTTTGTCCCTAATTATGTCACAATCATTTAATTTGTGCATGATTGATATCAATCTGTAATTTCACCAGCTGATCGAAGATATATTTAATTATTTTAAAAGGACTTTTTAAAAGCAAACAAAGACACTGACTTAAGATGGCTTCCACAAGTCATCTGATGTCTAATATTGCAAGTTGACCAGTTTCTGGAACATCCCACCTTTGCAACTCACTCACACACACACACACAGACACACAAATATAAGCATGCAGAATTGTAAGTTATACGTAGGTAGTTACTTTCTTAGCCAAATTAGAGTTCAATACAAAAGCAAAATAAAAAAAAGAGAGTTCACTGTTTATGAATCCTTTGCTGGTATTCGTGGCTGCAGCAGATTTTACTCCAGGAATTCATGTCTGTGTACATTGCAATTGTCAAAGTTTTTAAAACATAATCCCATTTTTCAAAAAGTCGATGATTTTTGCACCTGAGGTTCCTTTCGATGAAAAATTCTCTATGTATGTATTGGATTTTAAACTGGAATAAAGATAGGGCCTTGACTTGAGGGAGAAAGGGAGAAGCAGAGATTTACAGCCCCACTGGCAGGTTCTTCTAGAGCACTACTTTAGCAGCTTACAATGCTGCATTAAAAGAGATTTCAAAAAATGGTTATTCTAGCCACCTGACCTCTCTCCCCTTAATGATTTCAGAAGGTATTTGCTTAGCTGATGTCTGAACAGACCATGGCTTTTGTTTCATGGCCGAGGTAATTAGATTCTGTAATGTCCCAGCCATTAACACCTGAATATCCATTATCCACTTGATGAGGTAGGAAGAATATCTTTCCACGTAGCTATTGTACAAGTAGACTTTTTGTCTCCACTTAAGAGGTAGCCTTATAGAAATGCAAATGTGAGGTCTAGCACAATCTCAGTAAATCTTTTGAAGTAGTTCTTGACATCAGCAGGTATGAAATTCCATAGAAGGATGTCATGGCATGCCTGTATTGTAATTCACATTGGAACTTTCCAGAAACTGATCAACTTGCAATACCAGATATCAGATGACTTGTGACAGCCGTCTTAAGTCAGTGTCCTCCTTGCTTTTAAAAAGTCCTTTTTAAACAGTTCAATGTATCTTTGATCAGCCAGTGAAATTATAGATTGATATAACTCATGCACAAGTTAAATCATGATGACATAATTAGGGACAAAATTAATAGTCAGTCACATGGACAAATGCAGGTTAATTAAGGAAAGTCAGCATGATTTCGTAAAGGAAAATCATGTATAGCCAACTCGCTTGACTTTTTGGAAGAGGTAATGAAGAGGGTTGATGAGGGCAATGCTGTTAATGTGGTGCACATCGACTTCTGAAAAACATTTAATACAGCGCCACAGAACAGACTTGTGAACAAAGTTATAGCTCATGGAATAAAAGGGAAAGTAGGAACTTGATACGGAATTGGCTGAATGACAGGAAACAGAGTAGTGGTTAATGGATGGGCGGGAAGAAGGTTTGTGGTGGAATTCCCCAGGGGTCAGTGTTGGGGCCCTTGCTTTTTCTGATATATATTAATGACCTAGACAGAGCAAAACTTCAAATATTTGTGGGTGACATGAAACTTGGAAGCATTGTGAACTGTGAGGAGGATAGTGTAGAACATCAAAAGGACATAGACAAGTTGGTGGAATGGGCGGAAAGGTGGCAGGTGAAGTACAATGTAGATAATATGAAGTAATTAATTTTGTTATGAAGAACATTGAGAGACAATATAAAATAAAGGGTACAACTCTAAAGGAGATGCAGGAGCAGAAGAACCTGAGTGTATTTGTGCATAAGTCATTCAAGGTGGCAGGACAGGTTGAGAGAGTGGTTAATAAAGCATTCGGTATCCTAGGCTTTATAAATAAAGTAGAGTACAAGAGCAAGGAGGTTATATTGAACTTGTATAAGACATTAGTTCAGCCTCAGTTGGAGTATTGTGTCCAGTTCTGGGCACTGCAATTTAGGAAGAATGAAGGCATTGGAGAGAGTGCAGAAAAGATTCACGAGAATGGTTCCAGGGATGAGGAACTTGAGGCATGAAGATGGATTGGAGAAGGTGGGACTGTTTTCCTTGGAGAAGAGAAGGTTGAGAGGAGATCTGAGAGAGGTGTTCAAAATCATGAGGGTTCTGGACAGAGTAGAAACTGTTCCTACTCGTGAAAGGATCGAGAACAAGAGGGCACAGATTTAAAGTAATTCGTAAAGGAAGCAAAAGCAACATGAGAAAAACTTTTTCATGAAGCGAATGGTTAAGGTCTGGAATGCACTGTGTCAGAATGTGGTGGAAGCAGGTTCAATTGAGGCATTCAAAAGGGAATTAGATTGTAATCTGAAAAGGAATAATATGCAGGGTTAGAGGGAGAAGACAAGAGAATGGCATTAAGTGAATTGCTCATTTGGAGACCCATTGCAGACCTGATGAGCCAAATAGCCGCCTCCTGCGATGTAATAATTTGGTGATTCTCTGTACATGGACTTCCAAAAGGCATTTGAAAAGGTGCCACACAATAGACTTGTGAGCAAAATTAGAGTTCGTGGAATAAAAGGGACAGCAGCAACATGGATACGAAATTGGCTGAGTGACAGAAAACAAAGAGTTGTATTTCAGATTGGAGGAAGGTTTAAGGTGGAGTTCCCCAGGGATTGGTGTTAGGACCCCTGCTCTTCCTGATATATATTAGTGACCTAGGCCTTTGTGTACAGAGCACAATTTCAAAATTTGCAGAAGATACAAAACTTGGAAGTTTTGCAAGCCATGAGGAGGATAGTGTAGATCTACAAAAGAACATAAACAGGTTGGTGGAATGGGCAGAGAAATGGCAGTTGAAATTTAATGCAGAGAAGTTGAAGTAATGAAGAACACAGAGAGACAACATAAAACAAAGGGTACGATTCTAAAGGGGGTGTAGGAACAGAGGGGCCTAAGTGTACATGTGCAAAAATCACAGAAGGGGGCAGAACAGGCTGAGAAAGCAGTTAATAAAGCATACAGTATCTTATGCTTTATTAATAGGGGCATAGAGTACAAAAGCAAGGAAGTTATGTTAAACTTGTATAAAACACTGGTTTGGCCTTAACTGGAGTATCCTGAGCACCACACTTATAGGAAGGATGTGAAGGCATTAGAGAGGGTGCACAAAAGATTCATGAGATTCCAGGGATGAGGAACTTCAGTTATGTAGAAAGATTGGACAAGTTGGGTCTGCCCTCTTTGGAGAGGAGAAAGTCGAGAGGAAATTTGACAGCGAGATTCAAAATCCTGAGCAGTCTGGACAGACTAGAGAGGGAGAAACTTCCCTTTGGTGGAAGGATTGAGAACCAGAGGGCACAGGTTTAAAGTAATTGACAAAAAAAGCAATGGTGACAAGAGGAAAAATGTTTTCACATAGCGAGTGACAGCATAGCGACATCCGTCTTCACCCAAGAGAATGAGGATGAAGGTATGGAACTCGGGGACAGAGACTGAAGTTCTTGAGCAAATTAATATAAGGAGTGACAAGGTATTGGAGGTGTTGGCAGGCTTAAAAGTGGACAAATCTCCGGATGATTGTGTCCCAGGGAGGCAAGGGAGGAGATCGCAGGGGCTCTGACACAAATTTTTAATTCCTCTCTGGTCACGGGGGAGGTGCCAGAGGACTGGAGAACAGCTAATGTGGTTCCGCTATTTAAGAAGGGTTGTAGAGATAAGCCAGGGAACTACAGGCCAGTGAGTCTCATGTCAGTGGTAGGGAAGCTATTGGAGAAAATTCTGAAGGAGAGTATCTATCTCCACTTGGAGAGGCAAGGTTTGATCAGGGATAGTCAGCATGGCTTTGTCAGAGGGAGGTCATGCCTAACAAATTTGATTGAATTTTTTGAGGAGGTGACCAGGTGTGTGGATGAGGGTAGTGCAGTTGATGTAGTTTATATGGATTTCAGCAAAGCCTTTGACAAGGTCCCACATGGGAGACTTATAAAGAAGGCAAATGCACATGGGAATCAGGGTAATTTGATAAAGTGGATTCAAATTTGGCTTAGTTGTAGGAAACAGAGGGTGATGACAGAAGGATGCTTTAGTGACTGGAAGCCAGTGTCCAGTGGCGTACCACAGGGATCTGTGCTGGGTCCCCTATTATTCGTCATTTTTATAAGCGACATAGATGACTATGTGGGGGGTGGGATTAGTAAGTTTGCAGACGACACAAAGATTGGCCGGGTGGTTAAAGTAAGGTTGAGTGTCTTGGACTACAGGAAGATATAGAAGGGATGGTCAAATGGGCAGATAAGGTGGCAGATGGAATTTAACCCTGAAAAGTGTGAGGTGGTACACTTTGGAAGGAGCACTTTGACAAGAAAGTATTCAATGAACGGCATGACACTAGGAAGTTCTGAGGAACAAAGGGACCTTGGTATGTGTGTCCATAGATATCTGAAGGCGGAGGGGCATGTTAGTGGGGTGGTGAAAAAGGTATATGGGACACTTGCCTTTATCAATCGAGGCATAGATTACAAAAGTAGGGAGGTCATATTGGAGTTGTATAGAACCTTGGTGAGGCCACAGCTGGAGTATTGTGTGCAGTTCTGGTCGCCACATTATAGGAAGGATGTGATTGCACAGGACGGGGTGCAGAGGAGATTCACCAGGATGTTGTCTGGGATGAAACATTTAAGTCATGAAGAGAAGTTGGATAGACTTGTGTTGTTTTCGTTGGAGCAGAGAAGACTGAGGGGCGACCTGATCGAGGTGTACAAGATTATGAGGGGCATGGACAGGATGGATAGGGAGTAGCTGTTCCCCTTAGTTGAAGGGTCAGTCATGAGGGAACACAAGTTCAAGGTGAGGGGCAGGAGGTTTAGGGGGGATGTGAGGAAAAACTTTTTTACCCAGAGGGTGGTGACGGTCTGGAATGCACTGCCTGGGAGGGTGGTGGAAGCGGGTTGCCTCACATCCTTTAAAAAGTACCTGGATGAGCACTTGGCACGTCATAACATTCAAGGCTATGGGTCAAGTGCTGGTAAATGGGATTAGATAGGTAGGTCAGGTGTTTCTCACGTGTTGGTGCAGACTCGATGGGCCGAAGGGCCTCTTCTGCACTGTGTGATTCTGTGAGCAGTTAGGATCTGGAATGCCTGAGCATGTGGTGGAGGCAGGTTTTCAAACTGGAATGGGATCATTATCTGAAAAGAAAAAATTTGCAGGACTACAGGGAAAAGGCGGAAGAGTGGCACTTGGTGAATTGCTCCTTCAGAGAGTCAGCACAGACACAACAGGCCGAATGTCCTCCTTCTGTGCTGTAACCATGCTATGATTCTATGCTTTATGTTCTGATGTTTCCACCCACCTCTGCCCCACATCTTTTATACGTAGTTGCACCTCAAGCACGTTCTTCTGAATGATGAATGTAATTCTGCAGCAGTGTACCTGTGAAATTTAATCAAACAAGATTACTGGAAGATATTGATACTTCTTACATTGGTTTGATCTGCACAACTAGCATCTGCCATTTCTGCCATACAATATTTAACAGAGAACGTTTTGTCACAAAACACAGCTGGTCTATACTGTAACCCGAGCATCTTTTAAATATGCACTAATGATTGCTTTTGAAACCTGAATGGGATCAGTGTTTACAGTCTCTCAAATGAACCGTGTTTTACACAATTACATTGGTGATTTGTGCCGAGATACAATTTAACAACACAGAATAGTCTCTGACTCCAGATGAAAAATAAGCAGGTGATTCGATAAGACCTGACTGAGAAATTGCTTCTAAGTGAGGTACTACAGAGGTCAGTCAATAATGCTGAGCTGAGCTGTTCTCACTCAAGTCATCCTTCCTTCCCAATGGAAGGCAAATGCAAAAACCTCCAAAACAAGTTGATTCATATTAGCAGGTAGACTAATTAGCAGGTCCCTAACTTTCTTACCTACCTTTCATATTTGATTGTAATTTAGCAAGGTACCACATTTATAGCAACAAAAATGGATGTCACAGTTAATACTGTCAAGGACATTTGATATGCAAGAACATGGCAGGAGGGAGAAGATTCAGAAAACAAAATTAAATTCTGGGGGAGACAAAAAGCTTAGTGTGATGAAAGCATATGCAAAATATTATAAAATAAATATACTTGTTAATTTTGCACGGGTTAAAAGATTGTTATTCTTTGAGAATATTTTGAACCATCCAAATGAAGCCCATCCCAATGGAACAGCTCTCTCCTTCCCCAGTCCTGGTGCCAGTGTCCCATGAATTGGATCCCATTTCTCCCACACCAATCTTTGAGCCACGCGTTTACCTTTCTAATCTTATTTGCCAATTTGCACATGACTCAGCTAGTAATCCAGAGGTTATTACCATTGTGCTTCTGCTTTTTAATTTAGCCCCAAGACGCTTGTAGTCCCTCAGCAGAACCTCTTTCCTACATATGTCATTGGTACTGACTGGACCACCACAACTGGATCCTTCCCCTCACACTCCATGTTCCTCTTCAGCTCAGAAGAGATGTCTTCAACCTTGGCACCAGGTAGGCAACATAGCCTTCGGGACTGCAGAGAACAGTATCTATTCCCCTAACTATCCTATCCCCTATTACTACCTCATTTCTCTTTTCTCCCTGCACTTGAATCGCACTCTATATCACGGAGCTGTCGTCAGTTCACTCATCCTCGCTGCAGTCTGTGCCCTCGTCCACACCGGAACAAGAACCTCATACTTATTGGACAAGGACACCGGCTGAAGCTCCTCCAAAGCTAAATTCTGGATCCCCGTACCTACCTCACTCACAGTCACACCCTCCTGTCCCTGACCACTGATCAAATTTGATGTAATTAATCTAAGGGGTGTGACTGCCTCCTGAAACACAGTGTCCAGGTAACTCTTCCCCTCCCAGATGTGTTGCAGTGTCCACAGCTCAGACTCCAGCTCATCAACTCTGAGCCGAAGTTCCTCGAGCAGCCAACACTTGCTGCAGATGTGGTCACCATGGATCGCACTGGTGTCCACCAGCTCCCACATACTACAGCTGCAAAGCGTCGACTGCCCAGCCATCTCTATTCTATTTAATTAATTATTTTGGATGTTAAATATTTTAAAAATGTATTTCTTAACCGTACTCTTCATCTGTAAATAATATCTCCTGATTTAAACTACTTGGCCAATAAAAAGAGATGTGAGTGAATGTTTGAGTGGAACAATAGGTAAGTGGGTGAGTGCGTGAATGTGCAGGTGGGTAGGGTGGGTAAGTGCATAGGTAATTAAGGTGGTAGGTGGGTAAGTGGGTAGAGTGAATAGGTGCCTGAAGTGGTAGGTGGGTTAGGTGGGTAAGTGAGTAGGGTGAGGTGTGTAGGTGGGTGACGTGGGTCAGTGGATAAGGTGGGTAAAGTGGATGATGGATGAGGTGGTAGGTAGGTAGGTGTGAAGTGGTAGGTGGATGAGATGTGTTGGTGAATGAGATTGGTCGGTGGATAAGGTGGGTAGGTGGGTGAAGTGGATGATGGATGAGGTGGTAGCTGGATGGGGTAATATGTGGGTGAGGTGGGTAAGGGGGTAAGTGGCTAGGGTGGGTATGTGTGTAGATGGTAGGTAGGTGAGGTGGCTAGCTGGGTGAGGTGGTAGGTGGGTAGGTGGGTGAGTTGGATGGGTGGGCAAGATGGATCAGTGGATAAGGTAGGTGGGTGAAGTGGATGATGGATGAGGTGGTAGGTGGGTGAGGTGGCAGGTGATGAGGTGGTAACTGGGGGAAGTGGTAGGTGGATAAGTAGTTGGTTATGGAGGTAGGTGGGTAAGGGATAGGTCAGTGAGTAAGGGGTAAGTGTGTAAGGTGGGCAGGCGGTTAAGGGGGCAAGTGGTAGGTGGGTGAGGTGGGTAAGGTTGAAAAGGTGATTAGGTGGTTAGGTGGGTGAGGTGGTGGTTTGGAAAGGTGGGTGAGTTGGTAGACGGGCCGGGATAGTCAGGTCAGGAGATAGTCACTTTGGGTGTGGAGGTAGTCGAGGGGGTCAGTTGTGTAGTTACCCTTGTGTTAGACTAAGTTTTAATTTGTCCAACATTTCCAAACATACCATAGAACCATAGAAAAGATACGGCGCAAAAAGAGGCCATTCAGTCCATCATGTCTGCGCCATCCAAAAAAGGGAAGAAAAATAAATTAGCCACTCATTTTAATCCCACTTTCCAGCACCTGGTCCATAGCCTTGCAGGTTACAGCATTTCAGATTCAGATCCAGGTACTTTTGAAATAAGTTGAGCATTTCAGCCTCAACTATCAATTCAGGCAGTGAATTCCAGGCACCAAGCACCCCCTGGGTGAAAAAGATTTTCCTCTTGTTCCCTCTAATCCTTCTACCAATCACCTCAAATCTATGTCCCCTGGTAATTGACCCCTCGCTAGGGGAAACAGATCTTTCCTGTCTACCCTATCTAGGCCCCTCATAGTCTTGTACACCTCAGAAGAGGTGTTCCACGGAACTGTCCAAAATCTCTATCTCTATCTCAGAGTCAGAGATATTCCCAGAGGGTCTTGGGGAGTATGGGGAATGCCCATTGGAAGTTGAAATTTCCAGGGCAATTCACGCATAGGTCCACTTGTCAGGACTTCCACAACATCCTGGCGCGTATCTTCCGGAGACTGGAGGATTTGGCCCATGATCTGTGAAGAGAAAATTGTGCACACTCCAGTGGCATAATCTAAAGGAATTTCCTTTATCAGTATTACATCTGTACAATAGAACCATTCTTTAACTTCTGCGATGAATGGCTCCATTTTAATGCCGAGTAATTTTTTAATGCGTTAGTTACATGTGGAAGTGGGGGGGTGCAGCTTGAGAACAGGAATATGGGAAGGAAATCCTGGGATAGAGGCTGCAGGGAAAGGGTAAGAGCTGGAAAACTGGAGCCATTTTGAAGCAGAGTTCAGGGCTCAGTAGGATGTCATCCAAATAGTTACATGGAGCATTCTATTCATGAAACCATTACCTTTACCAAAGGCTGAGATTAGTTGAAAATTAACCTTCCATTACTTTTCCTTTAATTTTCAGCACTGGAGAAAGCCCAAAAGCAATTACAATGAGGCCACCAGAACTGAGAAGGTACAACTGGGGATTCTTTTTTATAGAAGAGCGAAGTCAACTGATGGAGGTATTCCAATGTGCGGAAGCACAAGTGGCCAGAATTGGAGGAGTGCAGATATCTCAAAGGGTTGTGGGGATGTAGGAGTTTTCATAGATTGGGAGGCGAGGCCATGGAGGGATTTGTAAACAAGGATGAGTGATTTAAAATTGAGGCATTGCTTAACTCGGAGCTAATATAAGTCAGCAAGCGCAGGGGTGATGGATGAACAGGATTTGGTGCAAATTAGGATACTGGCAGCAGAGTTTTAGATGAGGCAAAGGTTATGGAGAGTAAAATTTGGAGGGCCAGCCAGGAGAGCATCGGAATCATCAAGTCTAGAGGTAACAAAGGCACAGATAATGGTTTTAGGAATAGGTGAGCTGAGACAGGGACAAAGATAGACGATTGTATGGAGAAAGAGCAGAGATGGCAGAGAAAGAGTTTGAAGCAGAAGAGAATCAGAAATAATTATCAACACAAGGAAATAAACAACCAACAGAGGGCGCTGGTGAGAAGTAACTGAAGCATTCTGGGAGAAGTCAGCGCAGTCACCACGACTCAGGAGGGAATCGAGGAGAAGGACTCTTGCACTCGACATTTGAAAAAGAGCGCGGATCTTGAAGGCAGGTCAGTTGAAAAAGAGCGTGGAGATTGAAAATAAAAGGAGGGGAAGCTGAAGACGAGCAGCCAGCTTGTGAGCGGCCAGTGGGCGAGTGGCCCAGTGAAGGAGTGGAGCTTTGAGGCTTTGGCTTGAGAGGCTTAGGCAAGCAGAGGCTGAGGACGAGCTTGCTCCCAGTGGGGTAGGGCCGGGTAAATTCCTTTTAAGTAAATTAGGAGTAGGTAATGGAGGCAGCAGTTGGGGCAGTCGAGTGCTCCGAATGCAGCATGTGGGAAGTCATGGACAGCACAATTGTCCCTGATGACTACACCTGCAAAAGGTGCATCCAGCTGCAGCTCCTGAGAAGCCGAGTTAGGGAACTGGAGCTGGAGCTGGATGAACTTCGGATCATTCGGGAGGCAGAGGCAGTAATAGACAGGAGTTTCAGGGAGACTGTCACCCCTAAAAGTCAGGAGGCAGGCAGCTGGGTGAATGTCAGGAGAGGGAAGGGGAATAGACAGAAAGAGCAGAGCACCCCTGTGGCCATTCCCATCAACAATAGGTATACCGTTTTGGATACTGTTGGTGGGGATGACCTACCAGGGACAAGTTGTAGTGGTCACATCTCTGACACCGAGGCTGGACCCTCAGCTCAGAAAGGAGGGAGGGAAAAGAGGACAGCAGTAGTGATAGGGGATTCGATAGGGGGACAGATAGGAGGTTCTGTGGGAGAGATCGAGAATCCCAGATGGTCTGTTGCCTCCCTGGTGCCAGGGTCCACGATATCTCGGATCGAGTTCTCAGTATTCTCAGGAGGGAGGGTGGGCAGCCAGATGTCGTGGTCCATGTAGGGACCAATGACATGGATAGGAAGGAGGAGGAGGTCCTGCAAAGAGAGTTTAGGGAGTTAGGTGCAAAGTTGAAGGACAGGATCTCCAGGGTTACGATCTCAGGAGTGCTACCCGTGCCACGTGCTAGTGAGGCTAGAAATAGGAGGATAATGCAGCTAAATACGTGGCTAAGGAGATGGTGCAGGAGGGAGGGCTTCATGTTTCTTGACAATTGGGCTCTGTTCCAGGGAAGGTGGGACCTGTTCCGACGGGACGGTTTGCACCTGAACTGGAGGGGGACTAACATCCTTGCGGGTAGGTTTGCTAGTGCTGCTCCGGAGCGTTTAAACTAGATTTGCAGGGGGCGGGGAACCAGAGTGTTAGAGCAGATAGTGAGGTGGAGGAGGATAAAGGTCAAGCGAAGAATGCAGGTATAGACAGAAATCAAAAGTCCGTACGTGATAGAAATGTTCTCAGGTGCATCTATTTCAATGCAAGGAGTATTGTCGGAAAGGCAGATGAGCTTAGGGCGTGGATTGGCACGTGGGATTACGACATTATTGCTATAAGTGAGACTTGGTTGCAGGTGGGGCAGGACTGGCAGCTCAATATTCCGGGGTTCCGTTGTTTCAGACGTGATAGAGGGGGAGGGATGAAAGGGGGAGGAGTGGCATTACTAGTCAGGGAAAATATCACAGCTGTGCGTAAGCAGGACAGCCCGGAGGGCTCGTCTACAGAGGCCATATGGGTGGAGCTGAGGAATGAGAAAGGTGTGACCACACTAATAGGGTTGTATTATAGACCGTCCAATAGTCAGAGAGAATTGGAGGAGCAAATCTGTAGAGAGATAGCAGACAGATGTAAGAAACAGAAAGTTGTGATAGTAGGAGATTTTAACTTTCCACATATTGACTGGGACTCCCATACTGTAAAAGGGCTGGATGGCTTGGAGTTTGTCAAATGTGTTCAGGAAAGTTTTCTAAATAAATATATAGAGGTACCAACGAGAGAGGATGCAATACTTGATCTCCTATTAGGGAACCGGACAGATCAGGTGACAGAAGTATGTGTAGGCGAACATTTTGGGTCCAGTGACCACAATGTCATTAGTTTTAAGCTAATTATGGATAAGGAAAGGTCTGGTCCTCAAGTTGAGATTCTAAATTGGAGAAAGGCCAATTTTGTGGAAATGAGAAAGGATCTAGGAAGAGTGGATTGGCATAAGTTGTTTTCTGGCAAGGATGTGTTCAGTAAGTGGAAGACATTCAAAGGCGAAATTTTGAGAGTGCAGAGTTTGCATGTTCCTGTCAGGATTAAAGGCAAAGTTAACAGGCATAGGGGAACCTTGGTTTTCAAGGGATATTGGCGATCTGGTTAAGAAGAAGAGAGAGGTGTATAGCAGGTATAGGCAACAAGAAGCAAATGAGGTACTTGTAGAGTATAGAAAATGTAAGAAAATACTAAAAAAGGAAATCAGGAAGGCAAAAAGAAGACATGAGGTTGCTTTGGCAGATAATGTGAAGGTAAACCCAAAGGGTTTCTACAAGTATATTAAAAGTAAAAGGATAGTAAGGGACACAATTGGTCCCCTTGAAGATCAGAGTGGTCGTCTATGTGTGGAGCCTCACAAGATGGGGGAGATCTTAAACAGTTTTTTTGCATCAGTATTTACTCAGGAAACTGGCATAGTGTATAAGGAAGGAAGGGAAACAAGCAGTAGTTTTATGGAACATATAGAGATTAAAGAGAGGAGGTGCTTGCTGCCTTACAGCGAATAAAGGTAGATAAATCCCCCGGGCCTGACATGATATTCCCTCGGACCTTGAGGGAGACTAGTGTAGAAATTGCAGGGGCCCTGGCAGAAATATTTAAAATGTCCTTAGCCACGGGTGAGGTGCCGGAGGATTGGAGGGTAGCTCATGTTGTTCCGTTGTTTAAAAAAGGCTCCAAAAGTAAACCAGGTAATTACAGCCAGTGAGCCTGACATCAGTAGTAGGTAAATTATTGGAAGGTGTTCTGAGAGATCGGATATATAATTATTTGGACAGCCAAGGGCTGATTAAGGATAGTCAGCATGGCTTTGTGCGTGGTAGGTCATGTTTAACGAACCTTGTAGAGTTTTTCGAGGAGGTTACCAAGAAAGTAGATGAAGGAAAGGCTGTGGATGTTGTCTACATGGACTTTAGTAAGGCCTTTGACAAGGTCCCACATGGGAGGTTAGTTCAGAAGGTTCAGACACTTGGTATCCATGGAGAGGTTGTAAACTGGATTCGAAATTGGCTGTATGGGAGAAGACAGAGCGTGGTAGTGGATGATTGCTTCTCAGACTGGAGGTTTGTGACTAGTGGTGTGCCTCAGGGACCTGTACTGGGACCATTGTTGTTTGTTGTCTATATCAGTGATTTGGATGATAATGTGGTGAATTGGATCAGCAAGTTTGCTGATGACACTAAGATTGGAGGCGTTGTGGACAGTGAGGAAGGCTTTCAAAGCTTGCAGAGAGATCTGGACCAACTGGAAAAATGGGCCAGAAAATGGCAGATGGAATTTAATGCGGAAAAGTGTGAGGTGTTACATTTTGGAAGGTCAAACCAAGGTAGGACATACACAGTAAATGGTAGGGCACTGAGGAGTGCGGAGGAACAAAGGGATCTGGGAGTTCAGATACACAATTCCCTGAAAGTGGCGACACAGGTAGACAAGGTTGTAAAGAAAGCTTTTGGCATACTGGCCTTCATAAATCAAAGTATTGAGTATAGGAGTTGGGATGTTATGGTGAGGTTGTATAAGACATTGGTGAGGCCAACTTTGGAGTATTGTGTGCAGTTCTGGTCGCCTAACTACAGGAAGGATATCAGTAAGATTGAGAGAGTGCCGAGAAGATTTACTAGGATGTTGCCGTGTCTTAAGGAGTTGAGTTACAGGGAAAGATTAAACAGGTTAGGACTTTATTCCTTGGAGCGTAGAAGAATGAGGAGAGATTTGATAGAAGTTTACAAAATTGTGAGGGGTATAGACAGAGTAAATGCGAGTAGGCTCTTTCCACTTAGATTAGGAGAAATAAACACGAGAGGACATGGCTTTAGGGTGAAAGGGGAAAGGTTTAGGGGGAACATTAGGGGGAACATCTTCACTCAGAGAGTGGTGAGAATGTGGAACGAGCTACCATCTGACGTGGTAAATGCGGGCTCACTCTTAAGTTTTAAGAATAAATTAGATAGATACATGGATGGGAGAGGTCTGGAGGGTTATGGACTAGGTGCAGGTCAATGGGACTAGCGGAATAGTATTTCGGCACAGACTAGAAGGGCCGAATGGCCTGTTTTCTGTGCTGTAGTGTTCTATGGTTCTATGGTTCTAATATGTAAGAGATGTGTAAGCATGCTTAACATAACAGGAACTTATTTGTAAAAATGGTCAAGTTTGTGACTGTCACACTTACACGTCAGTATTACACTTTGTAAATGAAATGCTTGAGCTCAAATTCCTGCAGCTAGTGCAAACCAGCAGATATTCAAATTCTTTTTATTAATCTAGCCAAGCATAACAAAATTCTTCCGGATATTGTCACTTTTCAAATGTATTATACGGTCATATGCAAATATTTGATTCAAAATTACTGCCTGTCACATGCAAATTTCTTAGAAAGATAAAGTAATCAAAATACTTGTTAAAATTCTGCCAACTCTCTCCCATCCAGCTAACCAATTTAAGACTTAAAATAAGGTTTGCTAAATTTCAAAACATCAAAGTTTACATATATTTCAGCAGAGCATAATTAAACTGATGTTTAAAATTATTTTTGTGCACTTAATGACCTTGGTTAATGTTTTTACTTGAAGGTCTCAACTGTTCTCAAAATCTTAAGCTTGGACATGATATTTTTGTTCAGAGCTCACACTCTGACGTGAAAAGAGAGCCTGCAGTCTGAGCACGTGCAGTGAGCAGCGTGTGCAGGAAGCAGAATTTCCCATGATGCAACAGCACCATTTTGTCAACCCAACCAGAAGAATGTTTCTCTTCAATCACTAGCAATAAACTAGTTTGGCTGGTTATTTTCCCAAAGTATTTAAAGGAAAGATAGGGGACAAATTATAAAAACACGCATTAAGGTATTTATTAATACATTTTTATGTTATTTGCTTTAAGCATTAGAAATTTCAATGGAGAAAATTGTCAAACTTCAAGAAGATGTATTTTGAGTGATTTCATTGGTTTACCTCCATTCTTTCCTTCAATACCATTACTTCATTGCTAAATTAGTGTGGCTGTCATTGAGGAATAGTTATTTTTAGAAGTCAATTCTCAGTGTTGTTTTTTTAAAAATATTTTCCTTACTTAATTTGTATTTTCCCTACTTCTTGAGTTCTAATTTGCTGCTATTTTACACTGAAACATTTACCAATATGTGACAATGATAAAATGATGGCAAAAATGTATTACAGGAACTAAGTCTTTTAGATGGTAGGACATGCACACATATACAAAACATTTAATAAACACATAGAGAGAATAGTTAACAGAAACAAGAAATTGTCAATCAATTAATGTAAACTATATTAAATTGTAACTGTTCCTTATATTACTTTATATTATTTGTGTTAGAATGTTATGATGTAAAATAATAAGGAATGCAAATGAGAACACATTCTTAAAAATATCTACATTGGTATTTAATATAAACAACTACTAATTAGTATAAATTGTTACATATGATATATAATATGATGCAGTTCATCCAATTCCTACTGACAGAAATGCAATAAGCCTAATAGGGAGATGAAGGTTGCTAGTTTTGATATATATCTGTTGCATGGTCCATTACTCATTCCAGATTGCACATGAAAATTAAAATATTGTGCAGGTGTAGAAAATAGTTACCATTATAGAAAAGAATATGATTGCACTTGCAAGATTTGTTAAAGTATTTTTTGTATTCTAATAAGTTAAAGTTATTATTGATTTTCTCTGATGGCTCAAGAAATAAATTCAATGAGTATTTGGAGCTATGCCGTTCAGTAAGATTCCAGGAAAATCTTCCAGTCAGTGCAAGGATTAACTGATTTCAGCTAGAATGGCAGTAGAGCTGCTATAATAAACCTCACAGCTCCTGGGTTAAGCTGAGGGTAAAAATTAAGACCACAGTTCTCATTCCTAATTGTCTTCCCATGAGCCCAAGTGAAAGCATGCATTCATGAAGTTCGATAAGGACAGCAACAGATTCTATTGTGACACCACTTCATTAGAAAAGAGGTGGTCAGGGAAGAAAATGGAAACATTTATGGGCCTGAACTTTCCCGGATGCACTGCACCAAACTAAGTGTAGCAAAGCAAGAATCCTGCTCTGCATGACCTCCAACTTTGGCCCCAATTTTCTTCCCCCATTGGGCCTCTTGCAGGCCCTTTATTTTCAGGGTGCACCTCACCCAGAGAACATTTTGTGCTTATATATTTATATTAATAAGAGACAAACAGTTGTATTATGAGTTTTTTAATGGATATGTTAAGTAGAACATTTTAAAAATTTGTTCATATGATGTGGGTGTCCCTGGCAAAGCTAGCATTTATTGTCTATTCCTAACTGCCCAAGGAAAGGTGGTGATGAGCCATTTTTTTAAACACTGCAATCGTGTGGTTTAGGTACTCCCAGAGTGCTGTTAGAACATAAGAAATAGGAGCAGAAGTAAACCCTTTGAGCCTGCTCCACCATTCAAAAAAGAAATCACAACTGATCTTCTACCTCAACTTTAGCTTCCCATACTACTTCCAGAAATTTAGTACCCAGACATCTATTGATCAACATCCTTCCATTTACGAAAGAATGTAGGCACACAGCAAACAACTCATTTCAGAAGGGTGTCTTCATATGACACATCGTTGCTGATGGCTGAAGAGGCCAGTCCTTGAGAGGCAGGTTCTGCCACAAGTATCATACATGAAGCTACCAGCTGGTGCCTCCTATGTGTGATATCTAGGGCCTTCATGTCATGCTTGCAAGCATTCTCAAAGTGGAGATTTTGGGCATCTTACTGGTTGTCTGGCTCCGGCTGCCTCATGAAACAGAAAGTCCTTGGGTATGCGACTATCTTCCATCCTGCAGACATGCCCGAGCCAATGAAGCCCACTTGCTGACTGATGAATGCTAACACACTTGGGAGATATGCCTTTGAGTTAACTGCTGCTATGGGAAGTCAGGAGTTAAGTCCCTTTCCACATAATACCCAGCCTCTGACCTACTCTTGTAGCCACAGTTGTTGTGGCTAATCCAGTTAAGTTTCTGGTCAAATGGGACCCCGAAGATGATGATGATCGGAATTCAGCAACAGGAAGGTCATTGAAAGGCAAGGTGTGGCTGTCAGATTCTCTCTTGTTGGAGACGAGCATTGTCTGGCACTTGTCTGATACGAATGTCTCTTACCATTTATCAGTCCAAGCCTGTATGTTATCCAGGTCTTGCTGCATGTGGACGTGGACTACTTCAGTATCTAAGGAGTTGCAAATAGAACCAAACACTGCAATAATCAGCAAATGTCTCCACTTCTGATATAATGATGGAGGGAAATTCATTGATTAAGCAACTGAAAATGATTGGGCCGAGGAAGCAGAGGGTGATGGCCGAGGGGTGTTTTTGTGACTGGATGCCTGTGTCCAGTGGGGTTCCACAGGGATCGGTGTTGGGTCCCTTGCTGTTTGTGGTATATATAAATGATTTAGACTTGAATGTAGGAGGGTTGATCAGTAAGTTCGCGGATGAAAATTGGTGGAGTGGTAAATATTGAGGAGGATAGCTTTAGATTACAAGAGATAGATGGGCTGGTTAGATGGGCTGATCTGTGGCAAATGGAATTTAATCCGGATAAGTGTGAGGTGATGCACTTAGGCAGGACAAACAAGGCACGGGAATACATGATGAATGGTAGGACCCTGGAAAGTACCAAGGATCAGAGGGACCTTGGTGTGCATGTCCACAGGTCCCTTAAGGTAGTGGGACAGGTAGGTAAGGTGGTTAAGAAGGCATATGGGATACTTGCCTTTATTAGCCAAGGCATAGAATATAAGAGCAGGGAAGTTATGCTGGAACTGTATAAAATGCTGGTTAGGCCACAGCTAGAGTATTGTGTGCAGTTCTGGATTCCACATTATAGGAAGGATGTGATTGCACTAGAGAGAGTGCAGAGGAGATTTACCAGGATGTTGCCTGGGCTGGAGACACCTTTGTTCCCCCCAAATCTCACTCCCCCCAACATCTTCATTCACCCTACCAACCTCACCCACCTGACACACCTTCCTCTCCCAGTCGAACCTAGCCCTTCCTCTCCCACCCCCCGGTACATTCTCCTCTCCCAAACACAGCTGGACCTTTCCCTCCACCCCCTCGACCATCATCCATTGTGAGCAGACCCTCAATGGTGACTTTCTACCTTCCATGAGCTGCTTCTCAGAGGAGCCATGTCCATGAGGATCCACCCAACATGCCATGGACATTCCTCCAGGGTCCTGTTGCTGTCAGGCTCCAGCATCTTCTGCTCCTCAGATGTCCGCAATGTGAGCAAGGCCCTGATGGTAAGTCCAGACTTTTGTACATCACACCTGTCAGGACATGTTCTGCACCAGCGTGTTTTTCCGCCAATGTGATCAGATGATCCAGCAAGGCGGCTGATTCTGGTGAGCTGGGCTTATAACAATATGCAGATGTATTATAGTGAGTCTCCCGATGTCTGAAGGTGGGAAACATGGCCTGCCATCGATGGGCAGAGAGGATGATTGCAAACTGGTTTCACGACGTCATGAAACTGACTTTTGGTCTTCTCACCATGTTGTCCGCTCACGCCGCCAGACACGTCCAATGCCAGGGGGAAGGAAAATTTCGCCCACAGGTTCTTTCTGATGCTGAACCGTGGTTGGAGAAAAGTTTTCTTCAGCCATCATGCAAAAATTACATGGGCTATGAGGTATAGAACTCAAGGTCATAGGACACCTGAATGCAATCCTTCAGTATAAAGAGAGAAAAGTATGTGATACTGAATCAGAACTGTTCACTCTTAAGCAGGAAAGCCTGTACCAATTTACATCTGAATTGCAGAATAGAGGAACTGAAAAGCCAAGATGATCAGACCAAAAACTTCAGACCTGAAAATTTCTGCAGCTGTTCACAGGACCAGGAAAGCTGAAGCCAGCACACTGCATCACTATCTCCTGAAACAAAGTCAAAGTGTCTGTTTACACCCAGAAAAGTTCCTCATCCAGTCTTGCCAAAGGTAAAGAAGGAAACTGACTCTATGTTGAAGCAAGGGGTTATTTCACCTGTGACAGAACCAACAAGCTGGTGCTCGGGGATGTTCCCAGTGTCAAAACCCAAAGGACCTATCAGAATTTGCGTAGATCTTATCCAGCTGAACAAAGCAGTTGAATGTGACTATCATCCTATGTCAGTTGTGGATGAGAATTTTGCAAAATTGGGAAAGAGTTCAATCTTCACAAAGCTAGATGCAAATAGTAGTTTTTGGCAACTACCCCTCAATGAAGAGTCAGTGTTGCTCACAACATAGGTTTTGTTTCAACAGATTACCCTTCAGCATCTCATCAGCACCAGAAATCCTCCAAAGGACAATGTCAAGTATCCTAGAAGGACTGGATGGAGTCGTATGTCACATGGATGATGTTCTGACCCATGGATTCACTCAGGCAGAACATGACATTAGAGTGCGAGCTGTGGTACAATGCCTACAGGAAGCAGCACATACACTCAACAGCAAATGCAAATTTTTGCAGCTGTCAAGCTCCTTGGGTATGTTGTGGATGTATCAGATGTCAGAGTTGATCCACAGATGGCAAGAGCAATCAAGGAGTTTCCAGCTCCTTGGAACGTGACTAAGCTCCTGAGATTCATGGGTGTGGTAAACCAAGTTGGAAAGTGTTTGCCCAACCTAGCTGTTGTCAATGAGCCACTATGTCAATTGTTACAAGGCAATACGTGGTGCTGGGAGAAAGCACAACAGAGGCCTTTTGAGAAAATCAAAGAGATGCTGATATTTTAGCTAACTCTGACCCAGGACTACCCACAATCTTTGCTACAGATGCATCTTCTATAGGATTGGGAGCTGTACTCTTTCAGATACAGATAGATGGAAAGTGTAGGCCAGTTTACTACACATCCCATTCACTGACAGAGACTGAGCAGAGATATGCAGTGATAGAGAAAGAAGCAATAGCTGTTACGTGGGCTTGTTAAAAGTTTGCAGATTATGTTCTTGGTCTCCACTTCAAAATAAAGGCAGACCACAAGCCTTTAATGACTTCTAAGGAGTTAGTGAAAACGCTTCCATGAGTACGACGATTCAGACAGAGGATGATGAAGTTTGATGCAAAGACAGAGTGTGCTCTGGGAAAACAGCTGATTACAGCCGGTGCTTTATCCCATATCCAGTGGCAAGACACAAACAAGGTGATGCAGTCCTTGTTGAAGAGGTAGAGCAACTGAATGAAATCAGAGATGCACAAAAATCTGATGAAGAATGTGCTCAGGTCAGAGAATACTGTGTCAAAGGATGACCAGCATGCATGCCACAAAGTCCCATTCTCAGTCAGTGCTGTGAACAGAGAGGATACCTCAGTAAAGTTGATGATTTACTCATCTATGACGAGAGATTGGTCATCCCATGTGTTCCTAGGCTTAATATACTACAACAATTGCACCGAGGACATTTGGGCATCACAAAATGTCAAGCCAGAGCAAGACAGTCTGTTTGGTGACCAGGTCTCTCAAAGTCATTGGAAGAGATTATATCAAATTATATTACTTTTGCTATTCATCATCAGGAGGCAAAAGAACCATCGATATCATCTCCCTTTCCATCAAGACTGTGGGAACGTCTTGGAATGGACTTCTTTGAACACAGAGGTAAAAAAGTTCTTGATCATAGTAGACTACTACTCCAGAGGGATAGAAATCAAACAACTGCGGGGTCATACATCTGATGCAATTACATCGTTGAGATCAGAGATTTTTGCAACACATGGAATCCCAGACTTTGTAATCTCAGACAATGGACCTGCAGTTTGCCAATGAATACTTTAAAGAGTTCATGGCGTTGTGTGGATCAGTCCATACTGCCACTCACCAAGATATCCTCAAGCCAATGGTGAAGTTGAAGGAGGAGTTCGTACAGGGGAAGCATTGCTAAAGAAGAAAGATGACATCCAACTTGCACTTCTGAGCTATTGTTCAATCCCAGTCCAAAATGGTTTAGCACAATGTGAACTCCTCATGGGTAGAAGACTGAGGACTCAACTCCCTACTGTCCCACAGACACTAATGCTGTGAGTACAAAGTGATGACTTGGCAAGGTGAGGGGGAAAGAGGATGAGTATTATTCAGCCAGATGTGGAACTATGACAAACACCACAAAGCATGCAACCTGCCAGATCTCCAACCAGGAAAGCCAGTTTGGAACCAAGACCACAGTCCTTCCTCATTCAAACCAAAAATCGTATGATGATCATGAGATGGAACAGATGTGCACTACTTGTTACACAGAGCAATCTCCTACACAGTCAAAGAAGTCATCTATCTAACCGACAAACCAGAGATGCTGCATTCATCGAGAGATTAGCGAACTTGAGTCATCTACAAATTCTTCTTCTGCCCAGCAGAGCCTGAGAGATCACACATAACTCTCAAATGTGCAGTCTCCTCACTAGGTGCCGAGGACCCATTCAGGTAGACTAGTGAAACCATAGCAGTTGTCGCTAAAAAAAGAAATTAAAGTCAGAGCCTTGGGGAAGATGTAGTAGGATGGGTAGAATCAGACACATGGGGTGATGTAGTATAAGGGGTGAATTATAACTGCATAATATGCTAATGAGACAGTGTCCATCATCACAGAAAGTGATGCAATGTCTCTTGATCTTGCTCTCCCTTGTAGATCTCATGGCAAGGAAGCCACAGTGAGAGATGTTCGAATAAAGTTAATGTTTTCCTTACCTCAGCAGACTCGGTACATATTCTGTGTTAGTACAATGTGACCAGGAATATTATACACATGACATTAATAGAGGCATAGAGTGCTAAAGGATGTAGGCAAAAGAAAACCCTTTTTCATTAATTCACGTATGGCAATGCTTGACAATGCTGCTCATCATGCTTTGCAATAAAAGGACCTGGACTGAGAAAGCAACTTTTGTGTAGTTATTTTTCTAAAATAGGCCTCACCAAACCAAGGAAATAAGTATGCTATCAAGGGAAACAACAAAGATGACAGGTCAGCCAGAGACACTAGTGTTTAGTCATGAAGACTAGATCATGAACTGAGATAACGTGTTCCAGCAAAATATTTTCCTGGAAAAATGGCTATGAAGAATTTCATCTCATGGAAAGTTACTGGAGAAAGCAAAAGAAGGATGGACAACTTTCTGGGAGATGCAAATCATTTTTTAAAACTAGGCTGCAGAACATAATTGGGTATTGTGCTTTTAAAAGAGGCTTCAAAGGACAGTATGGCTTATCAATTCAGCAATCTAACCCCATTCCCTGAAAAAGGTTGAGCACATCAGAGACCTGCAAGGCAGTTGAAGGAAGACAACTCCACTAATTATCAGAAGGAAATCTCAGGTAAGAGAAAGAGAGGGAGAGAGCCCGAATGAGCATCAGGGAAATAAGCTCCAGCCACAGGAGCCAGCCGCATCTGGGGCAAAATTTTTACCTCAGCAGGTGGGCGCCCGACCCACTTGAGCGTAAAATGACACGCGTTGACGTCAGGCGAACGTCCCGATGTCAACGTGCAGTCATGCGATCTTTCGGTCGGCGGACACAAGCGGGAATTGGCAATCGACATCGCCGACAATTAAAAGACCTGTTAAGACCTCTAAAGTCTCAATTAACTTACATTTTTCGCTGTCCGTCCAACCTTACGGTTGCCGGGCAGGTGAAAGGCCAAGTGGCCTTTGCACTTTTTAGGAAATCTCATCCACGGGTGGGATGAGGCTTCCAGAAGCAAATAAAAATAAAATAACATTTAAAAAATTTAATTAATAACATGTCCCTGCTCATGTGACAGAGTCGCATGAGGGGACATGTTTTATAACATTTTTCAATTCTTTATTTTTTTTTTTTGAAAACTCCCTTTTTTTGAAATCTCTTCATCTCTACATCACAGAGTTGCCCCAGGGAGATTCTCATGGGCAAAATTCATGCTTGCCCTGCTCGCCCTTCACTACCCCGCTATGAGGAAATAGTTAAACCTAAATCTTCCAAGCAGAGGCGATGATGAGCGCATGAGTGGGTAAGGTGGGTAAGTGGGTGAGGTGGATAAGTGGGTGGTTGGGTGAGATGGGTGGGTGAGTGGGCAAGATGGGTAGGTGGGTTAGTGGGTAAGTGGGTGAGGTGCTAGGTGGGTGAGTGGATGAGTGGGTTAGGTGGGTAGGCGGGTGGATGAGTGGGTGAGGTGGGTGAGTGGATAAATGGGTGAGGTGGTGTGTGGGTGGGTAGAGTGGGTGAGTGAGTGAAGTGGGCAGGTGTGTGAGGTGGTAGGAGGATAGGTGGGTGAGTGGGTAGGTGGATAGGGTAGGTGAGTTTGTGTGGTAGTAGGGTTGAGTGAGTGAGTGGGCAGTTAGGTGGGTGGGTGGGGTGGGTTGAGTGGGTGAATGGGTAGGTGGATCAGGTGGTTAAGTGAGTGAGGTGGAAGGAGGGCAGGTGGGTGAGTGGGCAGTCAGGCTGGGGTTTGTTGGGTCGGGTCTGGGGGTAGTCAGGTGTTTGGGATGTGGTCAGGTTGAGTTGGGGTGTGGTCAGGTTGAGTTGGGATATGGTCAAGGCTTAGTCAGTAGTCAAGTTGCCTCGAAGGGTTGGGATGGTGATTGAGAGATCAGTTGTGGAGTTAGGCAGGTGCTAGACTAGGTTTTAATCTGTCTAACATTTCCTGCGTAACTACTCAGGTAAGTACCTCAGATCTGTCCAAAGTCTCTGACTCTACCTCAGAGTCAGAAACATTTGTGGAGGGTCCCAGGAAGTAGGGGAATTGCCCATCGGAAGTTTAAACTTCCCAAGTGATTCCCACATAGGTCCACATATTAGGACTCCCGAAGTGCACCTTCAGTCGTACGTCCGGTCTCTGACGATCCAGAGACCGGAAGATTTAGCCCACTATTTAACAACGAGTTGTTGTGATCTGAATGCACTGCCTGAAAAGGTGACGGAGACAGATTCCATAGTAACATTCGAAAGAGAATTGGTAAAAGCTGGAAGGGAAAAAAATTACAGCAGCATGGGGAGAAAGCGGGTGAATGGATTAATTGGATGGTTTTTCAAAGAGTTGGCATTGGTACGATAGGCTGAATGACATCCATCTGTGCTTCATCATTCTTTGGTGCTATGATTTTGCTGAAGGAGGAAAAGAGACAGGTGTGCAAATATTATTTTATACAGCACATTTGGTCCACTTGTTCAATGTAACTCACCTTGACATTGCAGGTGAAATAATAAATGACCTTCAAATCTCAGAAAACTTTAAAGATTGGTTTTCCCATTCAATGTACCATGAATCTGTTTAGACTATTTGTTAGAACAGGAATGCTCTTGATCCTTCATATATATCTTGTTTCATAAAAGTTCACAACATTCTGTTACATTTCAGTACCTTTTCAAAAACACCTAAGGGTATTAGATCACCAATCTGCTCCATCAGTCATTAAAGGTCACTTGTGAATTTGCTATTGTTGCGGGAAATGAAAAAGTGCATTGGGAAAAGACCCAAGCAAAGACAGTTAAAAGTGATGGGAGAATGGGATAGAAAATTTGCTTTTACCTTTCAGACATTGGTTCAATATCTTGCCTGAAAATTACTAAACAGCATTTGTTTTTACCAGTTTGGCATGAAGGATAAAGCAAAGTTCAATTCTTCTTGATTCCATAGCCCGTATTTAATTCTATTTAACGTGCAATACTATTTCAGGGTTGCAATTTATAGTAATTGAATACCAAGATCTTCCTCTGCCTTTGCAATGTTTTAAAAGAAGTACTGGGGTAGATGGAGACAAAAAATTTTGGGAAGGTGTTTACCCATTTGTGTGGCTATTCTGATACACATACGAATTAGGAGCAGGAGTAGGCCTCTCGGTCCCTCGAGCCTGCTCTGCCATTCAATAGGATCATGGTTGATCTAAATGTAACCTCAACCTCACATTCCTGCCTACCCCTGATAAACTTTCACATCCTTGTTAATCAAGAATCAATCTAGCTCTGCCCTAAAAATATTCAAAAACTCTGCTTCCACTGCCTTTTGAGGAAGAGAGTTCCAAAGACTCACAACCCTCTGAGAGAAATAATTTCTCCTCATCTCTGTCTTTAAATGAGCGACCCCTTATTCTTAAACAGTGACCCCTAGTTCTAGATTCTCCCACAAGAGGAAACATCCTCTCCACATCCAACCTGTCAAGATCCCTCTGGACCAGAAAGGTTTCAATCAAGATAAAAGCAAAATGCAACGGATGCTGGAAATCTGAAACAATAACAGAAAATGCTGGAAAAACTCAGAAGGTCGTTGGAGAGAGAAAAAAACAAAGTTAACATTTTAAGTCCTTCTGACCCTTCTTCAGAGCTGAAGAGAAGTGGAAATGTGATGAAATTTATACTGTTTAAGGGGGCTGGGGCAGGTGGAGCTGGATAGAAGGCCAGAGATAGGTGGGGACAAAGGAGGGATTTACAAAGATGTCATGAGCAAGAGGACAAAGGGATTGTTAATGGTAGTGGTTAGTGCTAAAAAAAAGGTGCTAATAGTGGCTTAAAGGTAAGAAAGCAAAAATGTGATTATAGCAGAACAAGGGTAGCATTGTGTGAAAGAACAACAACATGGAACAAGTGACAGATGGCCCTGTAGGGGGTGGGGTGGGGGGAGGGGGGCGGTGGTGAGGGGAAAAAAAGGTTAGAAAATGGGAAAAAAGGGGATAAAACTACAGATAAATGAATAAAAATAAAATGTGGGTAAAAAATGAACGTGGAAAGAAAGGGGATGAAAAAAAGGGGGTGAGGGTGGAGGAGAGAGTTCATGGTCTGAAGTTGTTGAACTCAATGTTAAGTCCAGAAGGCTGTAGATTGCCTAATCAGAAGATGAGGTGCTGTTCCTCCAGTTTGCTTTAGCCTTCACTGGAACATTGCAGCAGGCCAAGGACGGACATGTGGACATGAGAGCAGGGTGGTATGTTAAAACGGACACCTTGCAGGACATTCGAGTCGTGGCCCTCGACCTGAAAGGCACTCAGACCAACCAGCCAGGGTTCACATTCTTGGCTAGCTCCGGTGTCGGTGACAGTTGGCACTCAGACTCTAACACCGCTGAGCTCCACAGGGGGTTGGCCACCCCTTAACACTTCTCCACACTGATCCATGTCAACTCAGCACACACCCTTGCCAAGCACAGCAAATTGAACCTTTTGCGGACCTTGAAGGCTGCCAGGGGAGAATTTCTGGAGTCTGTCCAGGAAACCATTTCATTTGAACAACGGCCTTACCAGCAGCTGGAAGTCAGGTGGGCACTCGGACCTGCATTTCTCGAGTGCCTCGCGGTCCTCGTGGAGGAGACTAGTGTCAGGCAGGACACTCTAGTACCCAGGGATGGCAGGAGGAGGCCACCTCACCTGACCAAAGAAGCCTGGGAGGGGGTCGCAGCCAAGGTCAACGGCCACAATGTTGTGCGGCGCACATGGGTGCAGTGCCACAAAAGGTTCAATGATCTGTTGTGCTCGGGAAGGGTGTGTGCTGAGTTGGCATGCATCAATGTGGAGAAGTGTTAAGGGCTGGCTGTCTACCCCATGGAGCTCAGGGCTGTTAGAGTCTGAATGCCAACTGTCACTGACACCGGAGCTAGCCAAGAATGTGAACCCAGGCTGCTTGGCCTGAGTGCCTTGTGGGTCGAGGGCCATGATTCGGATGTGCCCTGCAAGGTGTCCCGGCGTGGGGGTGTGGTTGCCAGGCTGCAATGGCGCTGCAGGTAGAGAGTGGGCAAATCAATGCTCCTCTGTCATTTCAGGAGAAGAGAAGCCACAACACCAATGAAAGAACTAAGACAGGTGGAAGCCCCCCAAACCTCTTCATTCTGACAAGGTAAGAGATGGATGCCTTGGAGTTGGAGAGCTGCCACTCACCTCAGTCAGCCGGTCGTGGAGGGGCGGGGGTCTCTGATGAAGCTAAGAGAGCAGTGCACAGAGGTGAGAGTGTCAGATTGTGCAAACATCCTTGTGTAGCCCCATCATTAATGGAAACCTCAAACCTGAAGTCCCCATTGATCATTGATGGCACCATGATGCAGATCTCCATTGTCTCACCAGGGTGCCTGGAATACACAGTGATAGTGTGACTTAAACTAATGACATGTCGTTGTTCTCCCTAGAATCGCTAGCTTGCCCACGAGCATAGGACCCCAAAGAGCCACCCTTGATGCCAGAGGACCACTGGGCTTTAGATGCACCTGCATCACAGCCGCTTTCTGAACCAAGCACCAGTGCAGATACCAGTATCTCGGTGGGCATTAGATTGTAGTCTAGAATGTCGATGCATAGCAGTGAGGGCACTTCACACTCGCTTAAGGAGCAGGCAGAGGCAGAGAGTGCCAAAGGCTCCAGCAGTCTGAGAACTGCTGGAGACCAGGATGATACTGATTCAAAGGCAGATGATGAGCCTCTGGAGTGGTCCATTAGACAGCGGATGCTGGATGCCCAGCGTGGTGTGTTGGAGGATCTGGCGGAGATACATGAGGGTATACGTGCCATGGTCTATGTTGTGGAGGAGCCCATGTGGAGCATGAGCACTCCGTTGATCCTCTCCATTGAGAGAGTGATGACTCTCATCATGAGGCAACTCCAGGGAAAGAATTAGGAGTTCCTGGGGTTGCACTCAGATCTGCAAGCCCTCACACAGGCAATGACCTCAGGAGGCCAGTGCCAATGTATGAGATGGATTAGGCACCCAGTATCCCTGCTATATGCCCATTTATCAATGGCAAGCAGGGAGATCCAGAGTGGCCTCACATTGGTGCATTACCTGCTTGTTGTCTCTGCGGGTTCCTCTCAGGGTGCTCTGGATGACAGCAGCAGCTCCCCTACCCCTCTGCCAGTAACCATGGTATCTGATGAGGCTGTGATGACTGGGGAGATGCCAGCCGTGATATTGGTTGCTCCCTCCCAGGCGGGGCCAGCACAGGCTCCAATGGCCAGAGGACGACCTCCAAGGTCATCAAGGCCAACAAGACAGCACGGTAGGCAGGCTGTCTCCAATGCTGCTGCCAGCGAGCCGGATGGGTGGGTGGGGCGGGGGGTCAACAAGACACAGCACTTACAACGTAAGTTTAAGACACCATGTGCACAAGAGGGACTGTTCACGGGTGATCTTCTGTTCTGCCATGTTTTGTTGATATGTTTACTGTTATGGCCATTAACACCATATATCATTATGTTCATTTGATGTGAATGTCAACATGATATAAATTTTGCTTTTGTCCTAATGGCCTGAGTGTGCTTCACTTGTTTTGTGGGTGCAGGCAGGGCACGCCAGTATCTCATGCTGGACGTGAGTGACTCTAAACTTTATTGCACAGGCACTGAGTAGACTTTGGGTTCAAATGAAAGGGTCATTTCAAACATCCGGGATGGAGGCGGTACCCCTGGCATGAGGTGGAAGCAGATCTTTGACAGCCTAACTGAAGGAGCGTTGGATCAAGGCGTCCCTGTTGTCCCTGCCTCCCTGAAGGATCCAGAGGTCTGCCTCCATGCCCTCAGCATTCTCCTCACCGGGCTTCTCTTCTGACTCATCACTAGATTCATCCTCTGTGGCCCGTGGAGCTGCCTCAAGATCCTCTTCCTCCAGTGGGTCTCCCCTTGCTAGAGCCAGATTGTGGAGGGTGCAACATGCAACCACACTGTCAGCGACACCCACTCTGGAGGGTATTGTAGTGCTCCCCCTGAATGGTCCAGGCATTGGAAGCACATCTTCAGAAGTCCTATTGTCCTCTCTATCACCACCCTTGTGGAGGCATGACTCCTATTATAACACTGCTCTGCCTCTGTTCTTGGGTGGCGGAGAGGCGTCATAAGCCACCTTTTCAACGGATAACCCTTGTCACCCAGCAGCCATCCATCCAGTTGAGCTGGAGCAGTGAACAGCCTTGGCACCTGTGAGTGTCTGAGGGTGTAAACGTCATGGGAGCTGCCAGGGCACCTTGCACAGACTTGTAGAATCAGCATCCTGTGGTCACACACTATCTACACATTCATGGATTGGAAGCCCTTCCTGTTGACAAAGGCACCGGGCTCACCTGCTGGTGCCTTGATGGCCACACGTGTGCAGTCTATTGCTCCCTGGATGTGGGGGAAACCGGCAATCGCTGCAAAGCCTCTGGCTCACTCAGCCTGGCTGGCCTCGACCGTACGGAAATGAATGAAAGTCAATACCCATCTGAACAGAGCTTCTGTCACCAGCTTGATGCAACTGTGGACAGCTGATTGGGAGACTCCACAAAGATCTCCCATTGACCCCTGGAAAGAGCCGGAGGCATAGGAGTCAAGGGCCACTATGACCTGCAGAGCCACAGGCATGGGGTTTCCACGCACACATTCAGAGCTGATCTCAGGCCCAATTATCTGACAAATGGAGGACACGGTCTCCCTGGAGAGGCGGAGCCTCCTTTAGCATTACACTTCAGACATGTTGAGGCAGCTGCATCGCTGCCTGTAAACCCTGGCAGCAGGATAGTGTTGTCTTCTGTGGCCTCTTCCACCTTGGACAACTGCTGCCCCTGCGCCCCTTGTGCCTGCGCCTCTCCTCCCACAGGTCACTCCCCTGGAAGCTGCATTGGGACACCTGGCCTCCTCTCCCTTCTGCCCCTCTCTTTGTTTTCAGAGGAGGTGCCACTGGTGGAGACCACAATCCCCATTACCAGGGTAACAGACTGGTGCCTGGTGTCTGGTACCTGGAAGGGTCCATACAGTCAAAACCCTCTGGGGGTGTTGGAGACACCAATGAGTCCTGAGCTGAAGCCTAGAAATGCTTAAACTGAAGCTCAGAATAGAGATGAAGCTGTCAAGTTCAAATAAGCAAACAGCAGCAAACTATCTCCTAAACTCCTCACTACTCACACTGGCAATGCTGTGGACCCTTTTTATCCTACCCTTGGATGAGGTTTCGTTTAAAGTGGGCTGCCCGCCTGCCCGTTTTGCTCATGCGACAGGTGCGAAATCGCACAGTCAATATAAAATTGGGATCAATTGCCTTTTTAATGGCCTTAAGTGGCCATTTAATTGTTGGCGGACACGGATCTGACACCCGTGTGTTCCCGCCAACCTGAAGATTGCTCGCGTGCGGAACGACGCTCGCCCAACATCATCTTGCGCTCTTTCACGTCTGTTCGGGTCGGGGGCGCGCCCACTCATGAGACATAAAATTCTGGCCGTAATCTCCCTACTTTTGTAATCAATACCACTCACCATAAACCAGGGGTGGGGAACCTTTATCTTATCAAGGGCCACTCAGACATAGACAAAATCACACACGTGAGAACTAATTTAATTTATGTTTTTGTTTAGAGAGAATACAGAAATGTTCAATGGGGAGACGGGGGCATAGTGGTCTTGTCAATGGACTAGTATTCCAGAGACAAAAACAAAAATGCCTGGAAAAACTCAGCAGGTCTGGCAGCATCTGCGGAGAGGAACACAGTTAACGTTTCGCGTCCGAATGACCCTTCAACAGAACTAAGTAAACATAGAAGAGAGGTGAAATATAAGCTGGTTTAAGGGGGGGGTGGGACAAGTAGAGCTGGATAAAGGGCCAGTGATAGGTGGAGATAACCAAAAGATGTCACAGACAAAAGGACAAAGAGGTGTTGAAGGTGGTGATATTATCTAAGGAATGTGCCAATTAATACCTTTTCCAGGTATTTTTGTTTTTGTTTTGGATTTCCAGCATCCGCAGATTTTTGCTTTTATCTTAGTATTCCAGAGACCCAGGGTAATGTTCTGGGGACCCAGGTTCAGATTCTACCACGGCAGATAGTAAAATTTGAATTCAATGAAAATCTGGAATTAAAATCTGATGATGACCACGAGACCATTGTTGATTGTTGTAAAAACCCAACTGGTTCACTAATGTCCTTCAGGGAAGGAAATCTGTTATCCTCACCTGGTTTGGCCTACATGTGACTCCAGACCCACAGCAATGTATTTGACTCTTAAAAATGACCTCTGAACAAGGGCAATTATGGATGGGCAATAAATGCTAGCCTAGCCAGCGCTGCCCACATCCCATGAATGAATTTTAAAAACCCATTGCTTTATGTGATGGCTGAGTTTGCTTTTCCTTAATGAGCCTTGTTATGGACACTGTGGGCTGTAACTGCTGCTGGTGGTGACTTTTAAATGGTGGACTTTGGTTCGCCACAACTTTCTCAAGAGCAATTAGAGATGGGCAATAAATGCTGGCCTAACCAGTGACACCCGCATCCCATGAATGAGTAATAAAAAGATGGCACAGCCTGAACTTGCCTCCCTTGCTAAACTCAGTTAGGTTCTGGGACTAGATTTTGTAATGGGGTGGTCCTCCAGTATGCCCTGGTGTCCTCCTTTTCTCATCCTCCAGGGAGAGTATGATCCTGAGGCCAATTCCCACTATGCTACAGGAGAGTGGCAGCAAACAGAAATGGTCAGGGACAGTTTGAAAGAGCAGAATACGGGTCCACATTCTATACCAACTGAAATGGTAAAAAAATGAGGGCATTGTTTAACAGCGGGAATATCACAGGTTGCCCCCATCAGGCAATGTGTGGCCTTGAACTGGTTAAAAAAAACTCCCTCAATCGGGTAAATGGCTCGGGGATTCACAAGGCGCCACTTAACCGAGAGCTCCCCACCACCCTGGTTGACAGGGCCCTCAACCGTGTCCAACCCATCTCCCACACCTCTGCCCTCACCCCTTTGCCTCCCTCCCAGGACCATGATAGGGTCCCCCTTGTCCTCACTTTTCACCCCGCCAGCTTTTGCATTCAAAGGATCATCCTCCGCCATTTCTGCCAACTCCAGCATGATGCCACCACCAAACACATCTTCCTCTCATCCCCCCCCTCTCAGCATTCCGTAGGGACCATTCCCTCCGTGACACCCTGGTCCTCTCCTCCATCACCCCCAAATCCTCATCCCCTTCCCACAGCACCTTCCCATGAAATTGCATTAGGTGCAACACCTGCCCCTTTACCTCTCAAAGCTAGGAAAGCTAATAGAATATTATCATTTATTGTGAGGTGAATTGAATACGAAAGTAGGGAGGTTATGCTTCAGTTATACAGAGCACTAGTGAGACCACATTTGGAGCATTGGTCACCTTATTTAAGGAAGGATGTAAATGCTTTGGAAGCAGTTCAGAGAAGGTTTTCCAGACTGGAATTGCTGTGTTGCCTTATGAGGAAAGGTTGGACAGACTAGGCTTGTATCTGCTGGAGTTTAGAAGAGTAAGAGGCAACTTGATTGAAACAGATAAGATCCTGAGGGGTCTTGACAGGGTGGATGTGGAGAGGATGTTTCCTCTTGTGGGGGAATCTAGAACTAGGGGCCACTCTTTAAAAATAAGGGGTCGCCCATTTAAAATGGAGATGAGGTAAATTTTTTTCTCTGAGGGTCATGAGTCTTTGGAACTCTCTTTCTGAAAAGGCGGTGGAAGCAGAGTCTTTGAATATTTTTAAGCCAGAGGTGGATACCTTCTTGGTAAGCAAGAGGGTGTTAGGTTATCGGAGGTAGGCGAGCTATAGATTTGAGTTTACTATCAGATCAGCCATGATCTTATTAAATGGTGGAGCAGGCTCAAGGGACCAAATGGCCTACTCCTGCTCCTTGTGCATATGTTCGTATGTCCTCTCTCTTTACCATCCAGGGTCCTGAACACTCCTTTCAGGTGAAGCAGCGCTTCACTTGCACCTCCTTCAATTTGGTCTAGTGTATTTGCTGCTCCAAATGCGGTCTCCTCTAAACTGGGGAGACTAAACGCAGACTGGGTGATTGCTTTGCGGAATAGCTTCAGTCTGTCTGCAAGCATGACCCAGGCCTTCCTGTCGCTTGCTATGTCAACAAACCATTATGTTCTCATGCCCACATGTCTGTCCTTGACCTGCTGCAATGTTCCAGTGAAGCCCAATGCAAACTGGAGGAAGAGCACCTCATCTTTCGATTAGGCACTTTACAGCCTTCCAGACTTAACATTGAGTTCAACAACTTCAAACCATGACTCTCTTCCCAATCTCAACTCCTTTTTTAATCCAATTTTTAAAATTTCCATTTTTATTTTTATTTTTATTCTTTTTTTCATTCTTATTTTTATTTATTCATTCTTTTTTTATCCTTTTTTCCCAACGCCCCCCCATCACCACTACAGGGCCATCTGCCACTTGTTTCTACGTTGTGTGTTCACAGAGCGCTCAGCCTTGTTCTGCTATTAACACATTTTTCCACCATCAGCACCTTCTTTAGTCTTTAACACTACCATTAACACTCCCTTTGTCTTGTGTCCATGACATATTTGTCAATCTCTCCTTAGCTCCCACTTATCCTTGACCTTCTATCTTGCTCCACCTGTTCCACCCCCTCTTAAACAGTTTAAAATCCATCACATTTCTACTTCTCTTTAGCTCTGAAGAAGAGTCATATGGACTCGAAACGTTAACTCTGTTTCTTTCTCCACAGATGCTGCCAGACCTGCTCAGATTTCCTAGCATTTTATGTTTTTAAACCATCTATTCAAACTCCACTCCAGATTTTGTTGGGTTTACTCCCTTAGCCATTATCTCTTTAATGTTATTGCTAATGTTGAAAGACACTGACTGGCAGGGCCCAGACTGCCACAAATGCAGGTGTGATCTTATCCTCCAGGTGTGCGAAGAAAGCAGCTCCAGGTTTCCGCCCAACCCCAAACCCTTGCTTCCAAGCCCGCCTGACCTTTTTTTAAACTTGGATTCACACCTGAGGACTGATGGCCGGCACAGACATGATGGGCCGAAGGGCATGTTTCTGTGCTGTATAACTCTATAACTTATGAATGGGGTGAGGTTCTGGAGACAATCGTTTCTTTGGAGTTGTACCCCAGCATGAGATACTATATTGTGGAGAGAGGGTGAGTAATTCAGGTAAGGTTGCAGAGTAGGTTGGCGGGGGAAGGCGGTGGTGTGGGTACATGCTAGATCAATCAATTCAGAACAATTCCAAAAATAACACGCTGTGTTATAAAAATACAATGGAATGACCAATTGTTTCTAGATTGTGAGCACCTAGTGGAAAGATTTTTCTGTGCTCTGCTCTTCTGCTCTTCCTTTGTCCTTAATAATAAACCATCACTGAATCCAATCTGTTAATCTGGCCCTGGGCAGAATGACTTTTGCACGTACACTTGCACTTCTATCATCATCAGCGAAGGAAAAATGTACCAACACATCTGCTGCTTCACTCAACAGATGAATGAACTATTTTTAACTACATTATGTTAACTCTAATAAATGGAAACAAAATGCATCATAAGAGGTAATTGTGACACTGCAGAATCTTGTTTTTGGGTTTGTTTCACGGAGCAATAAAACACTCAGAGCAGAAAAAAGGGTTGTATTGGAAATGTGAATGTCCCACAGGTACTGTAGAAGGCTGCTGATCTGATGTTCAGGTTGAAACAGGTTGACGCTATTTGTGTAGCTGTTAGAAAATTATTTTTTGCCTTTATCCAATTGAATTTTGCACCATTCTTATTCGTCATAATTTGCAAATTAAAATGTATTGGAAATTGGTAAAAATATTTGTGAAACATGAACTCCTGTGAACCAAAAGGTGTCAGGAACATGGCCAAGGGCTGATTTTCTTTCCCACACAAAAAAAAAGAAGTCTTTAGGCATTCGTACCTTAATTTACTGCTCAAGACCTGTACAGCTAGGCATAGGTTGTGTGGTGCAAGATCTGCCCACTTGTACCTAAATTTTGCATTGAGGTCATAACTGCCTTAGAACCTTGATTTGCATAGCAAAAGCAACCTGATGCCAGTTTCCATCTGATGTGTGGGTGGCCTCATCTACTTACATATGGGATGTCAATGAGGTAGCCAAGTTGCCCACACCTGTCTCTGCTTTTCAATTTCTGGCCAGTTGTCTTTCAGGTGCAAGACGGCTCCCACCACACACACCCACCCACAGAGTGCTGGCAGACTTTTAATGATGGACATTAGAAGCTTCTCTGAGTCTGGTAAATGCAATTGTTAAAGTAAACATAACCTTTCCTGGCCTATTTGGAGAATATTAGCAAAGTTAAACAACATTGAATTAACCCATTAGCAATAATAAAACACACATATATGTTGTATGACATATGGACTTTAAATGCATAATTGGCCACTAATTTTTATCTATCATATAATGCATATCCATCACATCATATTTCTCAAAAGCATTACACCTCCAAAACTTCACACTTCAGGGTGTCACAACTTAATGCATCCATTAAATAAGTGATTGCTAAAAGCAAATGAGAGCTTATTTCAAATATCTAATTAATTAAACAGAAGTAGCTAAAGTAACAACACAAAACAAGTAGTCAGCAGAAAACTAAGCCATCAAACCCTAGCATCTCCCGCCCTTCCAAAAACCAGCATTTACTACAGATTTGACCAATTAGGATTGCTGAAATGAGCAGGATCAGGATTGTTCTCCCTATGCGCAAATTAAAATCAATTCTATGCACAAAGCAGATGTGGAGCCAGCACAGACTAATTCCAATTTTTCTATAAGCAATATCCATTTCTCCGAACCTGCTGTTTTCGGTCTCTCAACTAACTTCCTGTTATATTTCCTCATACTGTACAGCTAATTTTTTCTCATGGGTTTCCTGTGAAATACTTTATCAAATGTCTTCTGAAGGTTCACATATTCACTGTTCTCCTTTTATCTACCATTTGGCCACTTCTAAAAATACTGCATTAAATTTGTTAAAAACAGTTTGCCCTTAATAAATCCACGCTAGCTATTCTGATTATTAAGTACATTCTCAGATGTTCGCTAATTTGATACTGAATTATGAATTCTAAGAGGCTGCCTGCAACTGACATTCTGGTTACCTATTTAAACCTTCTCAAAGACATGTTATATTTATTATCCTCTGTTCTATTGTCATAGTTTACATATATAAGGATTGAAAAATTGTGATCAGAACCTCTGCTATCACCATTCTAACTCCATTCAACAGCCAAGAATAGATGTCATCAGAGTCAAGTGGCATATCCACCTTAATTTCTGAAAAAAGAATTAATTCTTTTCCACAAGTATCTGTAACGTTGTTCCATATTCTTCTCAAATGCAACTCCCGTACTCATCATCACTTGTAACTACTGATGCAGAATATTTCATATCACTGTCATACCTTCATCCTACTTTATCAGCTTCAACCTGTTATCTGTTTGCCATCCTGCACTCTTTTTAACAATTTTAATTTAATCATATGTTTATAAAAGCCCTTAAAGTCCTTGAATAAAATCTATCTTATTTTTTTATTCCTTACTAGCCTTTGGAAACAATTTTTATCCTATTATACTTCACATATTTCTCAATTTTCTTTGTTATGCCTATCTTTACCATATTTCTCCTTCAATTTTCAATTAAATTTTAATCCCTCTATTTCTCCACACAACAATGTTCTTAGGTACAACCTCTTTTGCTCTGTACACTTTTTGTTATTCTTTTAGGGATGTGAGCATTGCTAATGAGGCTTGCATTTATTGCTCATCCCTAATTGCCTTGATAAAGTGGTGGTGACTGCATTCTTGAACCACTACAGCCCATGTGGTGTGGGTATACCCACAATACTGTTAAGGAGAGAATTGCAGGGCTTTGGCCCAGCGACAATGAAACTGATATATTCCCAAGTCAGGCTGTTATGTGATTTGGAGGGGAATGGACATTTGAACCTGCTGCCTTTGTTCTTTTAGGTGATAGAGGTCAACAAAGCCTTAGAGATCTTCTAGCGTGCATTGTGTGGACGGTACACATTGCAACCATGGTATGCTGGTGGTGGAGTGAATGATTAAGATGCTGGACGGGGTGCCAGTCAAGTGGGTTGTAGCAACATCCTGGGGCTGAGATGATTGGCCTCTAACAACCACAACTTTGTGCTAGATATGACTCTAGCCCGTGGTACTTTCCCCCGATTCTCTTTGACTTCAATTTTACTAGTGCTCCTTGATATCACACTTAGACAAATGCTGAGTTAATGTCAAGGGCGGTCAATCGCACCTCACCTCTCCAATTCACCTCTTTTGTCCATGTTTAGACCAAGGCTGTAATGAGGGCTGGAGCCGAGTGGTCCTGGCAGAACCCAAACTGAGCAGGTTATTGAAATTCTCCAGATAATGCAACCATTAATATCCAGAATCAAGCACCGTATACTCACATTCTGACTTTAATGTTGTACCTAATGAATGGATGACTTGCCCATTTGCATGCAATATTTTAGAAAATCTGACATTTAAAAACAAACTGCCATCAGTTCATCTGAAAAAAAAGGATATTTGTAGTATAAAACAAAAACAGAATTACCTGGAAAAACTCAGCAGGTCTGGCAGCATCGGCGGAGAAGAAAAGAGTTGACGTTTCGAGTCCTCATGACCCTTCAGCAGAACTGAGTAAAGTTAGGAGAGGGGTGAAATATAAGCTGGTTTAAGGTGGTGGTGGGGGGGGGGGGGGGGTGGGGGGGTGGTGGTGGTGGTGGAGAGAAGTTGAGGGGGGGGTGGTTGTCGGGACAAGCATGCAGTGATAGGAGCAGATAATCAAAAGATGTCACAGACAAAAGAACAAAGAGGTGTTGAAGGTGTCTTTGTTCCTTTTGTCTGTGACATCTTTTGATTATCTGCTCCTATCACTGCTTGCTTGTCCCTACAACCACCCCCCCTCCAACTTCTCCCCCCCCCCCTCCACCTTAAACCAGCTTATATTTCACCCCTCTCCTAACTTTACTCAGTTCTGCTGAAGGGTCATGAGGACTCGAAACGTCAACTCTTTTCTTCTCCGCCGATGCTGCCAGACCTGCTGAGTTTTTCCAGGTAATTCTGTTTTTGTTTTGGATTTCCAGCATCCACAGTAGTTTTTTGTTGATATTTGTAGTATATCCATCCAGGCACTAGAGGGGGAACTAGGAAATTTATGTTGAAAGAAAGACCAAGTTGTGAATACAGCACTTGTTTATTGGAAACTGTTATGATCCCTGTGGAAACCAATGTTGTGGAAGAACGGAAAAAAAACTCAATGGACGACATTTCACTTTTTAAAACCTTTACTGTAACAATAAAAACCCAAATCAACTTAAATTATCATAAAATAACAGGCAAACTGCAGTTGATTATAAAATATAAATTACACATGAGGCAGCAGATGCAACTAAGACAGATCTTATGAATTTACTCAACAGTCCACTCAGTCTTTATGTCATCAATCTCAGGCACAAAGTCCTTCAAAATTCTGTCTTTCTTACAAAGAATTTCAGCTCCTCTTCTTCCAGAATTTAGCCTGATCCCCAGCTGACAGCAGCACATAGCCAACCTTGGTCTATGGTCTCGCCAAAATGGAAGATTTCTGCAGAACCTCCTCAACTCTGCTTATGAACAGTCGTGATGGTGTGGATTCCCCAATATTATCTCCAAGGAACGGAAACAGCTGCAGCAGCTGTGCATTTGCCTATTCCCAGCTCCTGAACCTAGCTTCTGTCTTCTTCAGTCTGCCTGTTCTGCACCACTGAGATCATCATCTGAGTTTGCATGGCTGTGTCCTGTTATTTGGTTTCAACCCAGAAATTTTGGTTTCCAAGCTCAGTATCAGCTTTTGTTTCCCTAGAAACAAAAGGTTCAGTTTCCCATTCTAATTAGGATCTGTCTGAAAAAATACCAGTTTTGAAACCACAGATTCCAACCTGAAAATAAATAACCAGACTTTATAAAAGCAAAACAATACAATGGCGATGATTATAGTTCAAGAATATTAAAGTATGCAGTGAATCATTTTGTTGGGAGGTGCGAGCAATCTGAACTTTTATTGCTAAACCAGAGGACATTAAGCTGAGGTTGGAATCTATTTAAGGTTTTCAAATTAAATATAGTTCTGAGAAGGTAAATAGTGAGAGATTTTTTCCAGTGGTTGGCAATTTATTAATAAGGCAGCATAAATCTTGATCATCATTACAAGAACAAAGACAGAAGTTACAAGAAATCACAGTTGCATTACAACAGAATGCTTTAACCTGGGTAGCTATTGAGCCACAGGCTGTAGTATCATATAAAGGAGAACATATAAAGAAAGAGTAGAGAGCAACATTTAAATGGGATTAGAATAGATGATTCCAGTTGAAGCCAAATGACTTTCTTTTAGGCTGTAATTTCTATGAAGTTAATTCTGGAACACTCAAATGCTCAATGACAATTAGTAATCTTCATGCAAGACAAGTTATTTTTTGTTGTGAACATTTTTAAAGTAATGAAGAATGCTAAGCTTAAAATAGTTACCAAGTAAAACAGAGTTTGGGGGCTGAAGTTTGCTCTCAGAGATCATGGCCTTTTTAAGATTGATTCCAAGTTCATTAAACTATCTCAGTTAAGCTTTCCCTAATACATCTGCTGAACACATTTTAATGAGGTAAATGATGTGAAATTCCAGATGTTTCATTTTTTTGTGGAGTAGCCCACTAAACTAAACTTCACCTGAGAACTGTGGAAGCACAGGTGTGCAATAGTGTCATCCTTCTGGGACAAGGCCCTTATTTTCATCTATCTTGCATCCCCATGTTGGCACATGCAGCTTGTTATATAAACAGTTTATATTTTATTAGCTGATTTTGCCCTTAACATTATCTTTTAATAAGAACGTCACATTGACTGGAAACTTTAAGTGAATTGTCAACATTAATCACCTAATCCTTTATTTTTCCACATTTGCTAATGAACACTACATTGTGTACACATGTTTCATGTTTCCCTTTAGTATTATGAATCACCATACACTTATCCACATCAATAACCATCTGTCACCTGTGGAAATCTTCATTTAGAATGTTGAACATAAGAACGTGGCTTCTTGTTATATCATTATGTACTAACCAGTAGATCAAGTTTGGTGATGTTCATGGTACTTACAACCTGGAGCACAATTTCTGATTTTTACCATGATCCTGAAATAGCCTTGATATAATTAAGGGTTGCTCATTGCTGTAATACAGCAAATTTATTGGAAGCCATATATCGCATGAATAACACAAGGTAAAATACCCATGCTGAAAGATGGAAAGGCCAATCTTCTGGGGCTTTGTCCCTAAGAAATGTCCATTTCCCTGGAGATAGGGCCAGGAAAAAGGGCCATGGACTTGTTTTTCCAGATTTCTGTTCCTTTTAGATTGCCCTGGGATTTCAGGGGATTTCCTGAGTGGCCAGAGTTGGGCCTGTACCTACAGTAGGTGTAGGCTTACCACATCGACAGGACTAAGGGGCAGAATTTTACAACCCACGGGCGGGTGCGCACCCTACCCAATTGGGCGTAAAATCGCGCAAGATGACATCGGGCGAGCATCCCGACATCATCAAGCGTGCGATATTTCACTCCACGACCACGTGCAAAACTCGGAAGTGCGCCCGTCGACAATTAAGCTGGCAAATAAGCCCATTAACGGCGCAATTGTCTGTGATTTTTCGTGGCCCGTCCAACCTTATGGTTGGCGGACAGGCAAATCGGCCAGGTGGCCTTTACGTTTTTCATCAAACCGATCAATCGAAGGGCGAGATGAAATCTCCATTATGAAATAAAATAAAAATAAATATCTATGGACAGCATTTTTATGAGGTCCGCTTTCAGATACTTGATTGTGATGCGTGGACATTTTTTTTGCAGTTTTTTACACCTTTATTTCATCCTTTGCAGGTCTGTAGCTCCCGGAGGCAGCTGTCTGCCTTCAGGAAGCTCTCTCGCAGCACTCACACACGCCTGCAGTGACGTCATCGCCCACCCTCTTCCCACCCCCACCCCGGCAGCACTGAGCTTTTCAGCGGTGTTTCACGCTGGCTGGCCGTTAATTGGATAGCCAAGGTAAAATCGCAGTCGGGGGCCGATCAGAGTCAGGGTTCCGTCTCCCAGCTGCTCCCAGGCCCGCCGATCGTGCCTGCCCACCAAGGGCAAAATTCAAGCTAAGGTGTGGAGAATGCATTTAATTTCATTGTTCTTAAACTATTTGTTCCGGTTGTTCGCGTGATTAGTGCTTCCACTGCTGCAAATGTAGAGCATGTTCAGTGAATAGCCAAACTTGCTGTCAATCATTTCAAAAAAAAGTTAAGGGAATGGTGGACATAGTTACATTCTGCAAGTTGTTGATTCTTGTCATAAAATAGTCCCATGATAGCTCAAGGAAATTAACTCATTTATATTTATAAGGAAATTAGTTCAATTAACTCATAACAGCTTGAGGAAGTTGAATTAAGTCAAATCCTTGGCTTCTCAGAGATGATAAACATGAATAAAATTTAGCATTTGCATGGGTTTATTCATTTCCTTACAAATATCAACATTTTAAAACTTATAATCTTAAATGTCTCTAATCTGTTATAGCCAGAGCAAACTATTTCACAAAAACACAAATAGCTGGAAAAACTCAGCAGGTCTGACAGCATCTGCGGAGGGGAACACAGTTAATGTTTCGAGTCCGTATGACTCCTCATCAGAACTAAGAAATATAGAGATGAGGTAGAATATAAACTGGTTGAGGGGGGTGGGACAGGTAGAGCTGGATAGAGGGCCAGTGATAGGTGGAGGCAATGAAGAGGCTGCGAAAGATGTCATAGACAAAAGGACAAAGGGGCGTTGACAGTGGTGATATTAGCTGAGGAATGTGCTAATGGTGACATTAAGGGTGGAAAGCAGGACAAGCAAGTGACAGATAGCCCTAGTGGGGGTGGGGTGGGGGGAAGGGATCGAAATTGGCTAAAAGGTAGAGATGAAACAATGCATGGAGATACATTTAAAAATAATGGAAATAGGTGGGAAAAGAAAAATATATATAAAAAATTATAAATAATTGGGAAAGGGGGAATCAGAAGGGGGGTGGGGATGGAGGAGAGAGTTCATGATCTGAAGTTGTTGAACTCAATATTCAGTCCGGAAGGCTGTAACGTGCCTAGTCAGAAGATGAGGTGCTGTTCCTCCAGTTTGCGTTGAGCTTCACTGGAACATTGCAGCAGGCCAAGGAAGGACATGTGGGCATGAGAGCAGGGTGGTGTGTTGAAATGGCAAGTGACAGGGAGGTCTGGGTCATGCTTGCAGACAGACTGAAGGTGTTCCGCAAAGCGGTCACCCAGTCTGCGTTTGGTCTCTCTAATGTAGAGGAGACTGCATTGGGAGCAGCGAATGCAGTAGACTAAGTTGAGGGAAGTGCAAGTGAAATGCTGCTTCACTTGAAAGGAGTATTTGGGCCCTTGGACGGTGAAGAGGAGGGAAGTAAAGGGGCAGGTGTTGCACCTTCTGCGGTTGCATGGGAAGGTGCCGTGGGAGGGGGTTGAAGTGTAGGGGGTGATGATGGAGTGGACCAGGGTGTCCCAGAGGGAACGATCCCTGCGGAATGCCACCGGGGGGGTGAAGGGAAGATGTGTTTGGTGGTGACATCATGCTGGAGTTGGCGGAAATGGCGGAGGATGATCCTTTGAATGCAGAGGCTGGTGGGGTGATAAGTGAGGACAAGGGGGACCCTATCATGTTTCTGGGAGGGAGGAGAAGGCGTGAGGGCGGATGCGCGGGAGATGGGCCGGACACGGTTGAGGGCCCCGTCAACCACCATGGGTGGGAAACCTCGGTTAAGGAAGAAGGAGGACATGTCAGAGGAACTGTTTTTGAAAGTGGCATCATCAGAACAGATGTGACGGAGGCAAAGGAACTGAGAGAATGGGATGGAGTCCTTACAGGAAGCGGGGTGTGAGGAGCTGTAGTCGAGGTAGCTGTGGGAATCGGTAGGCTTGTAATGAATATTGGTGGACAGTCTATCACCAGAAATTGAGACAGAGAGGTCAAGGAAGGGAAGGGAAATGTCAGTGATGGACCATGTGAAAATGATGGAGGGGTGGAAATTGGAAGCAAAATTAATAAATTTTTCCAGGTCCAGACAAGAGCATGAAGCAGCACCAAAGCAGTCATCGATGTACCGGAGAAAGAGTTGTGGGAGGGGGCTAGAGTAGGACTGGAACAAGGAATGTTCCACATACCCCATAAAGAGACAGGCATAACTGGGGCCCATGGGGGTACCCATAGCCACACCTTTTATTTGGAGGAAGTGAGAGGAGTTTAAGGAGAAATTGTTCAGTGAGAGAACAAGTTCAGCCAGATGGAGGAGAGTAGTGGTGGATGGGGATTGTTCGGACCTCTGTTCGAGGAAGAAGCGGAGAGCCCTCAGACCATCCTGGTGGGGGATGGAGGTGTAGAGGGATTGGATGTCCATGGTGAAGAGGAGGCAGTTGGGGCCAGGGAACTGGAAATTGTTGATATGATGTAGGGTGTCAGAGGAATCACGGATGTAGGTGGGAAGGGACTGGACAAGGGGAGAGAGAATGGAGTCAAGATAGCAAGAAATGAGTTCCGGGATCAAGAACAGGCTGACACGAATGGTCTGCCGGGACAGTCCTGTTTGTGGATTTTGGGGAGGAGGTAGAAGTGGGCCGTCAGAGATTGGGAGACTATGAGGCAAACTATCTCAACTTTAGTAAGAAAGATCACAAGGATTTTCAAAAAATATTTGGAGCAATTTCACTGAATCTCCTCCTCTCATTTTTATATTTGTGCTGACTGATCAATACCTAGTTGCATTTTTGTGTTTTTTATTAGAAAGTTAATTACCTGCTTTGCTTACTCTTTTTCTGGGCATCACTAGCAAGGCCAGTATTTGTTGCCATCCCTAATTGCCCTTGAGCTGAATGTCTTGCTTGGTTATTTCAGAGGGCAGTTAAGAGTCAACCACCGTGTGCCTAGAGTCACATGTAGGTTCTACAGGGTAAGGATGGTAGATTTCCTTCCGTAAAGGACATTAGTGAAGCAAATGGGATTTTATGACATTCATTGCTAGTTTCATGGTCACCATTGCAAGACTAGCTTTATATTCCAGGTTTGTTAATTGAATCAAAATTCCACCAGCTGCCATGGTGGGATTTGAAACCCATGTCCTCTGTGCATTAGCCTAGGCCTGCTGGATTATTAGTCCAGTGACATTACCACTACACCACTCTCTCCCCAATTGCTTTGATATGTACATTGTCGTTGCTTGTTTAGGTTGTGATTTGTGGTTCCAAATTGATATTCATAAACAGAAAATCATGCATAGATTTGACACCAGGGTGTCATGTTGTAATAATATAATTGAGTGGTGAGAATGTGGAACTTGCTACCACAGGGAGTGGTTGAAACTAATAGTATAAATGCATTTAAGAGCAAGCCAGGCAAGCATATGAGGAAGAAAAGAATAGAGGGTTACAATCATAGATTTAAATGAAGGAAGAAGGGAGGAGCATGCATTGGTTGGGCTGAATGGCCTGTTTCTGTGCTGATTATCCTATGTAATCCTATGAAATTTCTCCAATCCCTGAGCTTAGTTGGAAAGCTTGTCCTCTTCCTTTGATCTTTGGGAAAGAACAGCATGTTGCAGTCCATCAGATCCAAAAGCAGGATCTCCAGGTAAGAGTGAGAGATTTGGAGACAGCCTTCCCAGCTCTCCTCTCCAGTACTTTGGTTGCTACAGCCTCAAAATTCCTTTTCTAGTTCACCCATTCTAACCTTTTAATTAAAACATGCTTCCATTGACAAATTGAGCGAGTCATCCTGTCTGCCCTCTCTGGTTGGTCAGGGGACATGGAGGAGGATACCAATGCTCAGGCACAACTGAAGAGCCTCTGTAAAGGCCAAAGGAATGTTCAGCTGGTTCTCAATCCACGAATATTCCCGTGATTTTCGCAGAGGCATGGATGAGAAAATTCTACTCAAAATTTCTACATTTAAAAAAAAATCATCCATGGGATGTGAGAGTCACTGGCTAGACCAGCATTAATTGCCCATGAGAAGGTGGTGGTGACCAGCATTAATTGCCCATGAGAAGGTGGTGGTGAGCTGCCTTCTTGAACCGCTGCAGTCCATGTGGTGTAGGTACACCCACAGTGCTGTTAGGGAGGGAGTTCCAGGATTTTGATCCAGCAACAGTGAAGGAATGGTGATATATTTCCAAGTCAAGATGGTGATTGACTTGGAGAGGAACTTGCAGGTGGTGGCATGCCCATGCTGCTCTTGTCCTTCTAGATGGTAGTGGTTGTGGGTTTGGAAGATGCTGCCTTAGGAGCCTTGGTGAATTCCTGCGGTGCATCTTGTAGATGGTACACACCGCTGCCACTGTGCATCAGTGGTGGAGGGAGTGAATGTTTGTGGATGGGGTGCCAATCAAGTGGGCTGCTTTGTCCCGGATGGTGTCAAGCTTATTGAGTGTTGTTGGAGCGCACCCTTCCAGGCATATAGAGAGAGTCCAATCACATTACTGACTTGTGCCTTGTAGATTGTGGACAGGCTTTGGGAAGTCAGGAGGTGAGTTACTCTCTGCAGAATTCCCAGCCCCTGGCCTGCTCTTGTCGCCGCAGTATTTTTATGGCTGGTGCAGTTCAGTTTCTGGTCAATAGTGGAGGATTCAGTGATGGCAATACATTTGAATGTCAAGGGTGATGGTTAGATTCTCTCTTGTTGGAGTTGGTCATTATCTGACACTTGTGTGGTATGAATGTTACTTACCACTAATCAGCCCAAGCCTGAATGTTGTCTTGGTCTTGTTACATACAGGCACAATTGTTTCAGTATCTGAGGAGTCACGAATGGTACTGAACATAGTGCAATATTGAGCTAAAATCCCCACCTTATCATGGAAGGAAAGATCATTGATGAAGCACCTGAAATGGTTGGGTTTGGATACTACCCTGATGCATTCCTGTAGTGATGTCCTGGAGCTGAGATGATTGACTTTCAACAACCACAACCATCTTCCTTTGTGCTAGGTATGACCCCAACCAGTGGAGAATTTTCCCCCTGATTCCCATTGACTCCAGTTTTGCTAGAGCTCCTTGGTGCTACACTCTGTGAAATGCTGCCTTGATGTCAAGGGAAGTCACTCTCACCTCACCTCTGCTCTGGAATTCAGCTCTTTTGTCCATGTTTGAACCAAGGTTGTAATGAGCTCGGACTGAGTGTCCCTAGTGGATCCCAAACTAAGCAGTGAGCAGGCTGTTGCTGAGTAAGTGCTGCTTGATAGCACTGTTAATAACACCTTCCATCACTTTGCTGGTGATTGAGAGTGGACTTACAGGGCTGCGATTGGCAGGACTAGATTTGTATTTAGGGTTAGTTCCCTGGAAAACCTACATTAATTCCTCTAAAGGCATTACGAAGGCCTAAGCTCTCACTAGAGCAATGCAATTGATGCAAGAGGGGGTTGATTATTTCCCCAAGAGGTTCAGTCACTCCATTGGAAGAAGAGGTGAAAATGATTGTCACCCAGATGGCAGGACATCACTCACTTATTGGAACCAATGAAATGTCCTTCATTTGTGATGTGCCTGTCCCAGCCATGAAAATCCCTGCAATTTGGGATGCACCTTGGCATTTGGGCATGAAGGCATTGCCGCCAATGAAGCAGAATCCAATGCATTTCAGGGCCTAACTCAATAATGGAGTTTTTTTACACACATTGTTTGGGGGTGGGTGGTGAGGCGGGGTGGGGGAAAGGAGTTACCCAAGTTCTGCTAAATATCAAACTCACCAAGTCTCCTTCGACAGTTACTTCCAAACCTATGACCTCTACTGCCTAGAAGGATAAGGGCAACAGATGCATGGGAACACCACCACCTGCAAGTTCCCCTCCAAGCCATTCACCATCCTGACATGGAAATATACAGCTGTTCCTTCACTGTGGCTGGGTCAAAATCCTCCAACTCCCTCCCTAACAGCACTGTGGGTGTTCCTGCAACACATGGACTGCAGTTTCAAGAAGGCAGCTCCCCACCACTTTCTCGAGAGCAATTAGAAATTGATAGATTTTTGGTCACTTAAATTTTTGGTCTCTCAGGGAATTAAGGGATATGGGGAGCCAGTAAGAAAATGGATTGAAGCCCAATATCGGCCATGATTGCATTGAATGTCTGAGCATGTTCGATGGTCTGTGTGGTCAACTCCTCTCCTATTTCATGTGTGCTTGGGTTCCTATGTCCTTGTTGGATGGCCAATAAAATGCTGGCTTAGCCAATGATGCCCACATCCCATGAACGAATAAACCAACAAACAAGAATAAACATCAGAATGTTGCCAATAGTTACTTATTTTTAGACATGGGGTTCAAATTAATTAGATTTACTTACCATAATGATCCCTTCTATATATTGGCCATTTGTCATCAGTTTGCTTTTTTTTGCCATGTACTTTCTCAGATATATTTATAGCACCCTAATTAAATAAAGTGAGTTCAATTTTTCAAAAGAAAATTTGTCAACAGCTCCTTCTCTTTCTCTCTACTTTATTCGAAGAAACTGTAGAATGAGTCAGCTCATCACCACCTTCTCAAGGGCAATTAGGGCTGGGCAATGTGCTGGTCCAACCAGCGACACACACAACCCATGAATGAATAAAGAAAAGTCTTGATAGGTGAAAGAATTGTTGTTTCCCATTTATTACCCAGTGTAGGTTAACCCACGGAGCTGAAATGTACCATCTTCAACTCCCAGTTATCTGACTTATCAGCCTTCCTGGTAATGAGTGCTATAATGAGCTCAGTACCCCTGGGCTAGGAAGGGGTTAGTTGTCGGGGGTTGTGAAGGAGAGGGAAAATTAACCAAGTTTCTAACCCTTGAGTAGAATTCCATGATTCCTGATGAGAAAATGAAGAGGAAATGTTAAAATCTAAAGGGTCAACATTTATAATACTTAAAAATAAAAGGCTCAGCTGTTGGCTCTTGAAAAGCTTCGATCAAGTTTATTTTAAGAAAAGCTTCCCAGTATTACTTGGATGCCCTCTCTTTCAACTTATATCTTGTAATTAATTGACTTCTTTCCACTTCTGTAAACCTGCAGGTCTCATGGGTTGTAGCATAATAGCACAGAAGGGTATATGAATTCAGAATGTACATTGCATTAAGTATATTCAGTTGATATGAAATTATATACAACTTTGAGTCAGACTATTATGCTCCACTGAGGATCTGTTTAAAAATACATATTTTCCTATAGTCACTTAAAATGTTGTTTGTCCCTTAGTACAGTGTTGTCTAAACTTGACCAAGTCAATTAAAGTTTACAGCTGTCCAGGATCATGGCGTGCAGCAGAAATGACAGTAATATGTTTACATTTGTACCATGCATTTAATAAAACCATCAAGTTGTCATTGTGGGTTCAGGGCGAGATCAGATGACTAAACTGACATCCAGATTACCAAAGTTTGGCCACTGTGCAGTTCAGTTCGTAATAAGGAGCAACAGATATCACAATGGGCCTATTATACAGTGGCTGTACCACAGACCATTAAGCAAACAGAAACAGACTGTAGGATTGAACAGATAGTGGCACCAGCACTGAACAGAGCCAGATGCTCAAGCAGACACACAAAATAGCAGTCACACCAAAAATAGGATGTTCCAGGAAGGATAAACTAAATCGTTGAACTTTAGAATGAAGAGCTTTCCTGTGCCCTCAAGTTGGAATTTTAACAGTTACTCTACCACAAATTTTATTGTGGAATATCATTTAGAGAAATCTCAATCAGTTCCAGGGAAAGTCTCATTGCCTCTTTACCTGATCAGAATTCTTCAAATTGACTTTCTGTCATCAGTCTTTTCTGATAAACTCTATGATGTGCTGCAAAAATACACTGTAAGAAACGACAGAGAAGATGCTGGAAACGTCATTTCGACAGCACCTTCCAAACCCACAATCTTGTAGTGGTATTGTCGCTGGACTAGTAATCCAGAGACCCAGGGTAATGCTCTGAGGACCCGGGTTGGAATCGCGCCATGGCAGATGGTGGAATTTGAATTTTTTAAAAATCTGGAATTAAAAGCCTAATGATGACCATGAAACCATTATCGATTGTTGTAAAAACCCATCTGGTTCACTTATGTCCTTTAGGGAAGGAAATTTTCCATCCTTAGCTGGTCTTGTGACTCCAGGTCTGCAGTAATGTGGTTGACTCTTAAGTGCCCTCTGAAATGGCCTAGCAAGCCACTCAGTTGTATCAAACCACTACAAAGTCACAAAAAAGGAATGAAATCGGACAGACCACCCGTCATCAACCTAGGCATCAGAAATGACAACGGCAAACTCAACCGTGTTGACTCTGCAAAGTCCTCCTTCCTAACATCTGAGGGCTAGTGCTAAAATTGGGAAAGCTGTCTCATAGACTAGTCAAGCAACGGACATAGTCACCCTCACGGAATCGTATCTTACAGATAATGTCCTAGGCACCACCATCACCATCCTTGGGTAGGTTCTGTCCCACTGGCAGGACAGGCTCAGAAGAGGCGGCGGCACAGTGGTATATAGTTAGGAGGGAGTTTTCCCGGGGTCCTCAACATCGACTCCAGACCCCATGAAGTCTGATGGCATCAGAACAAACATGGGCAAGGAAACCTCCTGCTGATTACCACCTACCGCCCTCCCTCAGCTGATGAATCAGTGCTTCTCCATGTTGAACACCACTTGGAAGAAGCACTGAGGGTGGCAAGAGCACAGAATGTGCTCTGTGTGGGGGACTTCAATGTCCATCACCAAGAATGGCTTGGTAGCACCACTAGTGACTGAGCTGGCCAAGTCCTAAAGGATATAGCTGCTAGACTGGGTCTGCAGCAGGTGGTGAAGAAACCAACAACAGGGAAAAACATACTTGACCTCATCCTCACCAACCTGCCTGCCGCAGATGCATGTGTCCATGACAGTATCGGTAGGAGTGACCACGGCACAGTCATAATGGAGACGAAGTCCCACTTTCACATTGAGGATACCCTCCATCGTGTTGTGTGCCACTACCACCGTGCTAAATGATAGATTTCGAACAGATCTAGCATATCACAGCTTGGCATCCATGAGGCGCTGTGGGCCATCAGCAGCAGCAGAATTGTACTCGAACACAATCTGTAATCTCATGGCCCGGCATATCCCCCACTCTACCATTACCATCAAGCCAGAGGGTCAACCCTGGTTCAATGAAGAGTGCAGGAGGGCATGCCAGGAGCAGCATCAGGCCTAAAAATAAGGTGTCAACCTGGTGAAGCTACAACACAGGAATACCTGCGTGTCAAGCAGCATAAGCAGCAAGTGATGGACAGAGCTAAGCGATCCCAGAACGAGCAGATCAGATCTAAGCTCTGCAGATCTGCCACAGTTGTGAATGGTGGGTGGACAATTAAACAATTCACTGGAGGAGGATGTTCCACAAATATCCCCATCCTCAATGCTGGGGGAGCCCAGCGCATCAGTGCAGAAGATAAGTCTGAAGCATTAGCTACAATCTTCAGCCAGAAGTGCCGAGTGGATGATTCATCTCAGCCTGCTCCGGAGGTCCCCAGCATCACAGATGCCAGTCTCCAATGAATTCGATTCACTCTGTGTGATATAAAGAAACAGCTGAAGGCACTGGATACTGCAAAGGCTATGGACCCTGACAACATTCTGGCAATAGTACTGAAGACTTGTGCTCCAGAATTTTCCGCGTCCCTAGCCAAGCTGTTCCAGTACAGCTAGAACACTGGCATCTACCCGACTATGTGGAAAGTTGCCCAGGTATGTCCTGTACACATAAGACAGGATAAATCCAACCCAGCCAATTACCGCCCCATCAGTCTACTCGCAATCATCAGTAAAGTAATGGAAGGGGTCATCAACAGTGCTATCAAGCGGCACTTGCTTAGCAATGACCTACTCACTGATTCCCAGTTTGGGCTCTGCCAGGGCCACTCAGCTCCTGACCTAAATACAGCCTTGGTTCAAAGATGGACAAAAGAGCTGAACTCCCGAGGTGAGGTGAGAGTGACAGCCCTTGACATCAAGGCCGCATTTGACCGAGTGTGGCATCAAGGAGCCCTAGGAAAACTGGGGCCAATTGGATTCAGGGGGAAAACTCTCTGCTGGTTGGAGTTAGACCTAGCACAAAGGAATGGTTGAGGTTGTTGAAGGTCAGTCATCTCAGCTCCAGGACATCACTGCAGGAATTCCTCAGGGTAGTGTATTTGGCCCACTATCTTCAGCTGCTTCATCAATGACCTTCCTTCCATCATAAGATCAGAAGTGGGGATGTTCACTGATGATTGCACAATGTTCAGCACCATTCACAACTCCTCAGATACTGAAGCATCCATGTCCAAATGCAGAAAGACCTGGACAACATCCAGGCTTGGGCTGACAAGTGGCAAGAAACATTTACGACACACAAGTGCCAGGCAAAGACCATTTCCAACAAGGGAGAATCCAACCATCACCCCTTGATGTTCAATGGCATTACCAGCACTGAATCCCCCACTATCGACATCCTGGGCGTTACCATTGACCAGAAGCTGAACTGGACTACCCATATAAATACTGTGGCTACAAGAGTAGGTCAGAGGCTAGGAACCGTGTGATGAGTAACTCACTTCCTGACTTCCCAAAGCTTGTCCACCAACTACAAGGCACAAGTCAGGAGTGTGATGGGATACTCCCCACTTGCCTGGATGAGTGCAGTTCCCACAATACTCAAGAAGCTTGACACCATCCAGGACAAAACAGCCGGCTTGATTGGCACCACATCCACAAACATTCACTCCCTCTACCACTGATGCACAGTGGCAGCAGTGTGTACCATCTACAAGACACATTGCAGGAATTCACCAAGGCTCCGCAGACAGCACCTTCCAAACCCATGACCACTACCATCTGGAAGGACAAGGGCAGCTGACAGATGGTAAGTTCCCCTCCAAGCCATTCACCATCCTGACTTGGAAATATATCTCCGCTCCTTCACTGTCGCTGGGTCAAAATCCTGGAACTTCCTTCCAAACGGCACTGTGGGTATACCTACACCACATGGACTGCAGCGTTCAAGAAGGCAGCTCACCACCTCCTTCTCTAGGGCAACTATGGATGGGTAATAAATGCTAGCCCAGGCAGCGAAGCCCACATCCAGTGGATGAATAAAAAAAAACTTGTAACTATATACATGTATACAGTAAAGGGTACAGACAAGGAGTAATCTCCATCTCTAAGTCTTAACCAACACCACACTGACTCTAGGTTTGGGTCATGTGCCTTCTTACATCACTGTGTGGGTGGTACTCTACTCAGTTCCATATTAAGGCTGAATATATCAGGCCCTTACAATACACCTCCCTCCAAGTCTTTATCCCATGGATATAGAGTTACATTAGTTTATTTCAAGTCTTACATTGTTATAAGTCTTGCATTTACCTAATTGTTACAACCTTAACGCTATTCCAACATTATTGTTATTACAATATTTGCATTAACACCATTCTCCCAACCCTATCTCCCCCTTTCAAGTCCTGGAAGTTAGAGGTTCAGGTGGTCTAGAGGCCTTATAACCCTTCCACATCTTGTTTGCAGTTTTGTCAGAAGACTGGCAGGCTCTGTTGGTTCTGATCCTTGTTGTTGGCTTGGAGGTCAGACTGGCATTTGGGTATGGTTTCATTCTTTTCTTTCATTGCTTAATGGTGGCCCACGCCTGGTTGGATTGGCTGTTACATCGATCCATGATTGCTGTTACTCTCAAACATGGTATTCGTCTCCTTGGCAGTGCTTTTACTTCTTACTCCATGTGGTCCGTCTTGAAACCCTCTTATGCTGAGGAAGAACATTCCTGTGGCGAGAAGAAGGTTTAGTGCTTTTCTCACCTCTGCTTTTTGTTGTCGATGGTGCAATACTGTTACCAGGTTCCAGCATCTCTTGTGGTTGTAGCATGCTGGCTGGAAGTTGCAGTGTGTGCACAGTGGTTGCTGTGCTGACCAGCTGTACCATCATTGTAGTTGGAGGTAAAGGCTTCTCAGACTCCTGATCAATCTTTGGTACCACTTGCACTGGCAGTGTGATGGTAGGTTGGTCTGACCATTGGAAATTTCCAGGACCTGAAATAATAAGGGGCAAACCTGCTCCACAAAGAGACAAGAGAGATCAAAGGTGAAATCCAAGTCTGAATACTCTTTTGTGTTTGAGTAAAGGCTTTCTAGGCAAACTGGAGAAACAAAAACATACAACACTGGAACCACTCCTCAGAACTTAGAAACATTGAAATTTGCTCTTTCCAGATGCAAACTTAAACATTCAAGTACTTTTCTCCCAGGTCTCCAGCACCAAATATCCAGGAAGTCATTTATCCATCCTGGGAAACCATTGGGCAATCTAGGAGGGTTGGCAACCCTAATCAATAAATAGGCATGTCATCATTTTCCCTCACTATGTGTCAACATTAAATTTCATCTACCATTATTCTGCTCACTTAGAGGTGGAGTGTCAGTCATATGGGTCGAATGGCCAGAAGGCAGTAGAACAGGATTATATTGCATGTAAGCATGACAGTGAAAGAATGTTAGGCAGGCAAGAGGAAGAACGTGAAAGCAAAGTTCTACAGAATATGCTTTATGCAACATAAGCTGTCTGACCTGGGGAACCAAAAGACGTAATATATTTGGATTTCCAAAAGGTGTTTGATAAAATACTACATGTAAGGCTACTTAAGATAAGAGCCAATGGTATTTGGGGGTAGTATATTAGCATAGATAGAAGATCGGCTAACTAATAGAAGACAGAGTTGGGATAAGGGGGGCATTTTCAGGATGGCAACCTGTAACTAATGGAGTGCCACAGGGATCAGTGCTGGGGCCACAATTATTTACAATATATATTAATGACTTAGATGAGGGAAGTGAATGTACTATCGCCAAGTTTGCGGATGACACAAAAATAGGTGGGAAGGCAAGTTGCGAGGATGACACAAAGAGGCTACAGAGGGATATAGACAGGTTAAGTGAGTGGGCAAAAACTTAGCTGATGGAATATAATGTGGGAAAATGTGAGGTTATGCATTTTGGCAAGAAGAATAGAGGAGCTAAATATTATTTAAATGGAGAAAGACTGCAGAAAGCTGCAGCACAGAGGGATTTTGGAGTCCTCGTGCATGAATCCCAAAAAGCTAACATACAAGTTCAACAGGTAATAGGGAAGGCAAATGAAATCTCGGCCTTCATTTCAAAGGGAGTGGAGTATAAAAATAGGGAAGTCTTGCTAAAACTATACAAGACACTAGTTAGACAACACCTAGAATACTGTTAACAGTTTTGGTCCCCTTATCTAAGGAAAGATATACTGGCATTGGAGACAGTCCAGAGAATGTTCACTAGGTTGATCCTGGATATGGAGGGATTTTCTTATGAGAAGAGGTTGAGTAGGTTGGGCCTGTACTCACTGGAGTTTAGAAGAATGAAAAGCGACCTTATTGAAACATGTAAGATTCTTAGAGGACTTGACAGGGTAGATGCTGAGAAGTTGTTTCCCCTTGTGGGAGAGTCTAGATCCAGAGGGCATGATCTCAGAGTAAGGGGTCATCCATTTAAACAGAGATGAGGAGGAATTTCTTCTCTCAGGGGGTAGATTTCTTTACCACAGAGGGCTGTAGAGGCTGGGTCATTAAGAATATTCAAGGCTGAGATAGACAGATTTTTAATCAGTAAGGGAATTAAGAGTTATGGGGAAAGACAGGAAAGTGGAGTTGAGGATTATCAGGTCAGCCATGATCTTATTGAATGGCAGAGCAGACTCGATGGGCCAAATGGCCTACTTCTGCTCCTGCATCTTACGGTCGAGTGTTTCAAGCATTTTCTGTTTTTAGTTTCAGATTCCCAGCATACACAGTATCTTGCTTTTGTGATATTAAAAGCCATATTCATCAGTTGCTCGTATGTCCTCTGGCCTCTCTCCCTTAATCATAAATGAGAAATGACTTTCTCTCTACTGCAAGTTAGCAACATTTGAGATTTTCTTGCACAGCACGTAGAAGGAAACCCTAAGTAACTCATATATTTCAAATGTTAGCATGGTAACTGTTCTCCATTGTTTTGAAACAATTGAGTGAGAGGCGTTTAAGAAGTAAATCGCACGTATCACTTGCTATCGAGATGACTCAAGTTATGTGGCCCTTTTTTTAATAAAAACCAAATAGTCTCCTTTTAAACCTCAGCTTTGAATAAGGAAGTTTATTTAAATCTTGGTGTTAAGTACAATGCAATGCTGGAAAACACTTCTTCAGTTGTGAATTTCTATGCTTCACTTCTGAGCACAGTTTAAAAATCAAGTATGTAAGCTGGCAAAAGCAACCATTACAAAATCAAAAGCATTCAAAATATTATGTACAATAAAGTTAAGACATGGCAACACCACTGGACACAATTTCTGCACTGGTTTCAAAGTAATCAGGTATGACATACAGAAGAATGTTGCTGTCATGGTGATCTTAGTAAAATTTAACTCAAATGAGTTTTGTACACTCACGACTTCAAGAAAATATTCGGCATTTAAGATTGAGAGGGAGGAGAGATGGGAAAAAACCTCTTCTGCTAGAATTTTTGTTTAATTTTCAACCTTCCTTCTCTTCCCAAACCCACCATCCTCTCTTTTTTTTAAATTCATTGATGGGTCATTTATTACCCATCCCTAATTGCCCTTGAGAAGGTTGTGGTGAGCTGCCTTCTTGAACCACTGCAGTTCATGTGGTGTAGGTCTAATTTTCTGTAGCAGTTTGATACGGCTAAGTGGCTTGCTAAACCATTACAGAGTCAATCACATTGCTGTGGATCTGGAGTCACATCTAGGCTAGACGAGGTAAGGATGGCAGATTTCCTTCCCCAAAGGAAGTGAACCAGATGGGTTTTTACGACAATCAACAATGGTTTTATGGTCATCATTAGACTTTTAATTCCAGACTTTTTTTAATTGAATTCAAATTTGAACCCAGGTCCCCAGAGCATTACCATGGGTTTCTGGATTACTAGTCCAGTGACACTACCACTATGCCACTGCATCCACTCCAGTCAGTTGGATAATTCAGCACACACAATTCCTAAAGACTATCATTAAATAAGAACAATAAAGTTGGGTTGCCAACTTTCCAGGATTATCCTAGAGTTTCCACAAAATAAAAAATAATCTACTGAACATGGCTAGTGATCGAGCTCCTGATTCTATTCAAAACTACAATGCTTCATTTTCAAAACTACAATGACAAAACTGGGCAAAATCTTATCACAAAACTGGGCAAAATATGTTAATGTATTCCCTAGCAGAAACTTGTGACATCATTTTTTGTGTTCAAATGTGCTCAGAATTGATCAGTGATCAATTTGACATCAAATGTTGTAATTTAGAAAGTTTTTCAAGCAGTCAGCAACTTGTTTTGCCATCTTGACACCAAATGCAATGAAAGGCAAAAGGCACTTGAAGGCATCGAACATGCTCAAAGATATCAAATGTGCTCAAAGGCATCAAACATGCTCAAGAGCACCAAATCCACTCAAAGGCATCAAATACGCTCAGCAACCTCCATTGAAAAATACAAGGAAATTAATTACTGAAATAACACCTGAATTTCTTCTGTTTTTTTACTTAGTCCAAAAAGTCTTTCCATTAAACATGATTGAGAGCATCGCCAGATCCCCATCAGTTCTTAATTCATTTTATTCATTCATTCATTGCCATCCTGGAAAGAAAACGTGCAGGGAAACGTGATTGGCATAAGTCCCAGCATTCCTGGTGCCTCCCTTCCCAACCCCTCTCTGTGTTCCCTTCCCTTCCCCCCACCCCCACCCCGCCCCCCACCACCCCCATTTCCTCCTGGCAGCCCAGAACCCCACCCCGAGACTCTGCTTTCCTCCTCCAAGTCTTGGGCTTACATCGCCCCCACCCACCCCAGCCTCAGGGCTAACACCACAGCACCACCCCTCCCAACCCCTCCCCCAGTCACAGGACTTACCTCACCCATCATCACCTCAAATTCAGGACCAGCATGGAACATCCCCCACCCCCCTCGCAGTCTTGGGTCCTTGTGCTCCGCTGCCAAACTCCTGGCCTCGGGCCTTCCCCGATGACTCTCTCCACCAATCCCCTCAACAACTGTCTGCACTGCTCTGACAACTCTCTCCACCCCCTCCCAAGACTCTCTCCGTTTACCCCACTGCCCCAAACTCAGATGACTCTCTCCATCACCCACACTCCCGCCCCAATTTCCCCAACCCAATACTTGCCTCTTTCCTGCAGCCATCACTGGTCCATGTCGGCCAGAATACTGCAGTCGAGCTGGCCTCACCTCACTTCCGGTTCAGGCCGGCCCTCAACCTCAGCTCTCCAGTAGGGGCTGGTGGAGTGGGGAGGGGTGGGTGGGGAGGGGCTGTGGTGGGGAGTGAAAGGGGGGTGGGGGAAGAGAGATGGGGTATTGTTGGAGAGAAATCTGCTGAATCCCCGGGGGTGTGGCGGGGGTCGGATGTATGTGTGAGGGGAGGGGGCAGGGTGTGCTTCACTAGCTGTAGGTGATGAAAAAAAAATGTAGATCAAAACATATTTTAAAACAGTCTTTTTCTAAATTTAGCTCAGTTTTCGGATATTTGAAGGTATAGGAATTCTGAAATACGGGGAACAAACATTTTTGATGTCAGAATGCTTAAGGTAACTGATATTGCTAATCGGAAATGTTCCAGCGCTGTGGTTTGGGGCAATCGATGATAATGATGTCAGTTATGCTACTTCAATGATAAGTGATAGCCATTTGGTGGTGCAGAACTTGAATATTGCTGCAAAAAGACATTTTGTCGAAGCTTTATGTCTTGCACTCATCAGGACAATCACAAGAATACCAATTACAGAGGAAGCAACAGCTTTACATTGTATGAGAAGAGAGTGCTGATTGGTTGGCAAGTGGACATTGGTAGAAGCTTTGCCATGGAGAATGCACCCGTTAATGGTGACTGACAGTTAACTGCCAAGCATTGTTTGAAATTTAAAACAGGCAGCTTGATTCTGATTGGTCAAGGCCAATCCAGAGGAATGAACCAGCGAATGGCTATCACTTATTTTGTTTAGCTGAATCAGATGCAACTTGTGTACATGTTCTTTCTGTCTGCAAAGAACAGCGCCCTGTGCATTAATACACACAGATGCGCCATACTGCAAGCCTGACTGACAATCTTAAATTAGTTGTCAGTGTAACTTATAGCACACTGAGGATTATTTAGCAAATGTTGTCCAATTGCGGAATCATATCTAATGCTTTGAGTTTTGAGTTTTGAGTTTTGCAAGCACGGGCTGGTTGGTTATGGTCTGTACCTTGCCTGTTGTGAACTGTGGAAGGGACATGCTGTTTGATATGATCTGCCAGTCTTTGGGACATATGGCCTACATATCTAGCATCACATTGGCACTGAAATTCATGTACCACTTTACTCACTTGTGAGAGAGGCAGAACATTTTTTTGGCTTGATGGCAGCATCCTGAGAGTGGTGAACACTACTTGTGTTGCTAATACAAACGTATCATCTACATATCGGAAAAATGCAAGTGGTAGGAGGTCAGGTGTCATTCCGTCGAAGACATATTTCTCATGGAACCCAACAAAAATGTTTGTGAGAGCTGGGCCTAGAGTAGATCCCATGGCAACACCATCTATTAGGGCATACATGGTTAAAGCTGAACTCAACTGCATGAGTTGCCGAGTTCATAAGCTCAGAGAATACTGATTCACGCAATGGTGGCAGGTCTAGATCGCCATGTTATAGTGCTACAGTGTAAATATCTATGGCTTCCTTAAGTGGAATACTGATGAATAGGCTAGCAATATAAAATTAGCACATGGACACAGCATTGCTACCAATATGCAATGGCCTTCGCAAATGTGAAGGAATCCTTCACTGTGTATCTGGAAAACTTGTTTAAAACTGGTTGTCACATTTCGCCCAACCATTTGGCCAATTCATGCTGTGCAGAACCAATCATAGGTAAGATAGGGCGTAAAGGGACATCACTTTTATGTGTCATGGGCCGCCCATACATATACTCACATAGCGAACCCAAGGACGAACCCTGTCATATATATCACGCAGCAGCTCATCACTCTTACACAAGTCCAGCCAGCGTTTTTTTTAGCTTTCTTTCAAGCAAAGCTGTCTGGTCATGTGGAGTGGCAGGTTCAATGGATACAAATTTGGCACTTAAAAACAATCATTTAAGTGCAATTGATGTCAAATGAGTGTAAGTGAACGGAGTTGTATGCAACATTTTCGGGTAAGGCAATTGTAATTGGTAAATTGCTGGCTAGCACATCTACATCTCCCCCTTACTTATAAAAAAAAAAATCCTCTTTTCTCTTTGGAGGGTGCTGCTGGAGTATTGTTCTATAGGCACTAATCACCCACTAATATCTCAGTCCTTTGACAGATGCACTTCCTAGTAGGATGACAGTCAGCACAGCCCGGATGGTCATGTCTGACTGTCTGATTGATGCTTTTGAGGAAGTAACAAGGAGGTTTGATGAGGGTAGTGTATTTCATTTTGTCTATTTGGATTTTAGCAAGTCTTTTGATGAGATCCCATATGGCAGACTGGTCACAAAAGTAAAAGTCCATAGGATCCAAGCTTGGATGCAAATTGGTTCAGAAGCAGGAAGCAAAGGTGACAGGTGACTAGAAGGCTATTCTCAGTGGAGTTCTTCAGGGCTCAGTTCCAGGTCCCCTGTTTTATGTGGCACATAGCGATGATTCCAACTTGACTGTACAGGGTATGATTAAGAAGTTTGAAGACAATAAAGATTGTCAGTGGGATTGATAATGAAGAAGCAAAAGAGATTGAGGGGAGAGTTGATAGAAGTGTACAAGACTATGACAGATTTGGATAAAGTAGACAAGGAAAATGTTCCCATTACTCGATAATACGAGGACTAGGGGACGTAGATTTATGGTTTTGAGCAAGAGATGAAAAGGGACATTTTAATACAGGAGAGAGGTGGAAACAGAAACAATGATTTTAAAAGGAAATTTGATGGACACTTAAAGGAAATAAATCTGCAGGGCTATAGGGATCTAGTGGGGGAGAGGGACTGACTTGATTGCTCAGCAGAGAACCAGCATGGACTCAGTGTGCCAAATGGCCTCCTTCAGTGCTGTAAACGACTATGACTCTAAAGCTGTAGACTGTAGGAAAATAAAAATGGACTAGTCAGATGGGCAGAGCAGTGGCAAATGGAGTTGAATCCGGAGAAGTGTGAGGTAATGCAATTGGGGAAGGCTACTAAGGCAAGGGAATACACAACAAATGGTAGGATACTGAGAAATGTAGAGAAATAGAAGGATCTTGTAGCACATGTCCACAAATGCCTGAAGGTGGCCAGAAAGGTGATCAAGGAGGCACATGGGATACTTGCCTTCATTAGCTGAGGCATAGAAAATCAAAGCAGGGAGGTTATACTGGAACTGTATAAAACACTAGTTAGGCCACACCTGGGCCAGGATTTCCCGGTCGGCGAGCGGGATGAGGTTTCATGTAGGTCTTAAAATTTTAATAAAATTGTCAATGAAAGTGATGGACATGTCCCAATTCAAGTGACAGTGTCACATGAGGGGACATATCAGGGAAATTTGTTTCTTCTGTTTTTAAAATTTTTTCAGACAGGAGCCAATCTCCCTGAGGCAGCACTTAGCCTCAAGGAGGTGAGTGCGCTCTTCTACATGCATGTGCGAAAGAGCGCACTCTCGGCTCAGGGAATCCTGCCCCCCCCACCCCCCAGCCTGCACAGCGAGCGCATAGCGCTTCCTTGTGGGCATCACGCTGGGCGAGTCTTAATTGGCCCCCCCACGTAAAATGGCAGCATGCCCCCAATCGGGGGCGCCATTCGGAGGTGCGCCTCCACACGCCCACTCCTAAACTTTCCCCCCAATGGGGGGAAAATTCTGCCCCTGGAATACTCTGTGCAGTTCTACACTGTAGGAAAGACATGGTTGCATGAAAGAGGGTACAGAGGAGTTTTATGAGGATGTCACCTGGACTGGAGAACTTTAGCCAAGAGTAAAGATTGGATAGGCTTAGGGTTGTTGTCTCTGGAACAGAAGAAACTGAAGGAGTACTAATTGAAGTGTCGAAAATTACAAGGGGTCTAAACAGAGTGGATAGGAAGACTCTATTCCCCTTGGTAGAGGGATCCTAAACCAGGGGTCATAGATTTAGGGAAAGAAATAGGTGGTTTAGAGAAGATTTGAGGGGAGGTTTTTTCACAGAGGGTGGCAAGAATCAGGAACTCATTGGTGAAAGGGTGTTATAGACAGTAATGGGAATAAACCTGCAGGACTACAGGGATAGAGCAGGGAAATGGGACTGACTGGATTGCTCTGCAGAGAATAGTCATGGGTTTGATGGGCTGTATGGCCTCCTTCTGTGCTATAATGACTCAGTCACTAACCTTGGAAGTAAATTCTACAGCCTTACAACTCTTTATAAATATGTTTTTATTGCTTTGTGTTCTAAGAGGAGAGTGTGAGAGAAGGACCCTGGGACAGGCAGTCAGCAATACCAGAGCAGAGTGTGAGAGGATGACCCCGAGCCAGGCAGTCAGCAGCGCCTAGAGGAGAGCAGAGGAGCTATAAAAACAGCACGAGAAGCGGCGACAGTTTGAGAGCAGAGTTGACTGATGGAGTTCAGCTAGAGGGAATGAGGTGCTCCTTTCCTTTTCTTCCTTTCCTCCGAAAGAAGAACGACGGCCTTGGTAAGTAGGACCTGGTGAGTAAATTGGAAAAGTGTAATATTTTTAAACAAGCAGCTATATTTGGATTTAACTGAGAAGCACCAGGAATGAGGGAAATTTAGGGCCAATATAATAAAGTAATATGAATAATCCAAAGTAGAATTAAGTTAAGGTAAGGGAAATAGAGTTAAGACATGGCAATGCAGCTCAGTCGAGTGGAATGCATATCCTGTAAAATCATGGATGCTACCGGTATCCTAGACAACCACACGTGCAGGAAGTGCTGCCAGCTGCAGAAACTTGAGCTCTGGGTTTCAGAGCTCGAGAGGTAGCTGGAGTCAGTGTGGTGCATCTGCGAGGCTGACAGCTATGTGGATAGCACAGAGTTGTGGTCACACCACAGCTTAAGGGACTGGAGACAGAGAGGCAATGGGTGACCACCAGGCAGTCCAAGAGAAGTAGGCAGGTAGTTCAGGAGTCCCCTGGGGTCCTGCTCACAAATCAGTTTCCCGTTTTGGGAAGCTGGTGAGAATGCTGGTTCTTCGGAGGAGTGCAGTCAGAGAAAGATTTGTGGCACCATGAGTGGCTCAGCTGTACAAGAGGGGAGGAAGAAGAAAGGAAGAACAATAGTGATAGGGGAGACATTGGCTAGGGGAACAGACAGGTGTTTCTGTGGCCATAGACGTGACTCCAGGATGGTATATTTCCTTCCTAGTGCCAGGGTCAAGGATGTCACAGGGCGGCTGCAGGACATTCTTCTGGGGGAAGGTGACCAGCCAGAGGTCGTGGTCCACATTGGTACCAATGACTTAGGTAGGGAGATGGATGTGGTCCTGCAATCAGAATTTAGGGAGCTAGGTAGAAAATTAGCAAGCAGGACCTCAAATGTAGTAATCTCTGGATTACTCCTAGTGCCATGTGCCAGTGAGTACAGAAATAAGTGGATAAGGCATATGAATGTGTGGCTGGAAAGATGGTACAGGAGGGAGTGCTTTAGATTCCCGGGACATTGGGACTGGCTCTGGGGGAGATGGCACCTGTACAAGCAGGACAGGTTGCACCTGAACAGAGATGGGACTGAGTTCCTTGCGGGGCGTTTTGCTATGCTGTTGAGAGGGCTTTAAGCTAACTCGGCAGGGGTGTGGGAACCAAGAGAAAATATTAGAGGGGAATACCAGGGTGCACAAAATACTGGGAGGGACAGATAGTGCTTGTATAGAGAATAGTAAGTTAATAAATGAAGGCGGGGTGAGGGAGAAAATAACAAAATCTAAATCAGGGTTACTATGCATGTATGTGAATGCATGGAATACAGTAAATAAGATTGGGGAGCGCAGATTGTCATGTGGAAATATGATGTTGTGGCGATAACAGAGACCTGGCTCAAGGAAGGGCAGAACTGGGTGTTAAATATTCCCAGGTACAAGGTGTTCAGAAAAGATAGGAAAGGAAGGAAAGGAGGAGGGGTGGCAGTATTGGTTAATGAGAACATTGCAGTGCTGGAGAAAGAGGATGTCCCAGAGGGTTCAAGGACAGAATCAATTTGGCTACAGCTAAGGAACAAAAAGGGTGCAATTACATTGCTCAGTGTAGTCGATAGACCACCAACTGGTGAGAAGGACATAGAAGAACAAATTTACATGGAAATTACAGAGAGATGCAAGCATTATAGAGTAGTCATAACGGGTGACTTTAATTACCCGTATGTAGACTGGGACAGTGGTAGTGTAAAGGGTGGAGAGGGGCAAAAGTTCCTAGATTGTGTTCAGGAAAATTTTCTACAGCAATATGTGTCCAATCCCAATAAGAAAAGACACATGTTGGACCTGGTTCTTGGAAATGAGGTGGGTTAAGTAGATCAAGTGTCAGTGGGGACAACATTTAGGAGACATTGTATTAGACATTTTAGGACGATGATAGAAAAGGACAGTAGGCAATCCAGGGTAAGAATAATTAACTGGACAAGAGCCAACTTCGATAGGCCAAGAATGGAGCTGGGCCAGATAGACTGGAACAAAACAAAACAAAAACAGAATTTCCTGGAAAAACTCAGCAAGTCTGGCAGCATCGGCGGAGAAGAAATCAGTCAACATTTCGAGCCTCCATGGCCCTTCGGCAGAACTGCAGCTGGAACAAAAGATTGGCAGGAAAAACTGTAGCTGAACAATGGGCTATCTTCAAAAAAGAATTGGTTCGGGCACAGTCAAGGTATATTCCATCGAAAAGGAAAGATAGGGCAAACAAATCCAGAGCTCCCTGGATGAAAAAAAGACATAGAACGTAAGATAAAGAGGAAAAAGTGTGCTTATGACAGGTGTCAGGTAGAAAATACAATTGAGAACCAAGATGAATACAGAAGGTTCAGAGGGGAGGTGAAAAAGCATCCTAGAGAAGCAAAGAGGGATTATGAGAAAAGACTGGCAGCCAACATAAAGGGGAATCCCAAAGTCTTCTATTGGCATATAAATAGTAAAAGGGTGGTAAAAGGAGGAGTGGGGCCAATTAGGGACCTACAAGGGAATTTACACATGGACAAAGGGGCTATGGCTGAGGTATTAAGTGAATACTTTGCATCTGCCTTTACCAAGGAGGTAGATGCTACTCAGGTCATAGTGCCAGATGAGGAAACTGTCACAAGAAGGGTTCAAAATTGATAAAGAGGAAGTGTTGGATAAGCTGTCGGTACTTAAAAGTTGGCAAGGCACTGGGACTGGATGAGATGCATCCAAGGATATTGAAGGAAGTGAGAGTGGAAATTGCAGGGGCACTGGCCATAACCTTTCAGTCTTCCCTAACTCAGGGGTGATGCAGAGGGATGGAGAATTGCAAACATTACAGCCTTGTTCATAAAAAGGTTGTAAGGATAAGCCCAGCAACTACAGACCAATCAGTTTAACTTCAGTGGTGGGCAACATTCTAGAAACAATTATTTGGAATAGAATTAGTAGTCACATGGAAAAATATGGGTTGATAAGGAAAAGCCAGCATGGATTTCTAAAGAGGAAATCATGTTTAGCTAACTTGGAGTTTTTTGAAGAGGTAACAGAAAAGGTCAATGAAGATAATGTTGTTGATGTGGTGTACATGGACTTTCAAAAGGCATTTGACACAGTGCCACACAACAGACTTGTGAGAAAAGTTATTGCTCATGGAATAAAAAGGACAGTAGCAATGCAGATACAAAATTGGCTGAAAAATAGGAAGCAAAGAGTAATGGTCAATGGATATTTTTAGGGCTGGAGGAAGGTTTGTAATGGAGTTCCCCAGGGGGCAGTATTGTGACCCTTGCTTTTCTTGACATATATTAATGATCTAGATCTTGGTGTGCAGGGGACAATTTCAAAGTTAGCAGATGATATGAAGCTTGAGACTGTTGTAAACTGCGAGGACAACAGTGTAGAACTTCAAAAGGACATAGACAAGTTGATGGAGTGGGCAGATAGATGACAGATGAAGTTCAATGTGGAGAAGTGTGAGGTGATGCATTTTGGTAGGAAGAACATGGAGAGACAATATAAAATAAGGGGTGAAATTTTGAAGGTGGTGCAGGAGCCGAAAGACCTGGGTGTACATGTGCATAGATCATTGGAGGTGGCAGGACAGGTGGAGCGAGCAGTTAATAAATCATATAGTATCCTGGGCTTTATTGTTAGGGGCATAGAGCACAAGAGCAAGGAGGTTATGCTGAATTTATATAAGATGCTCATTAGACCTCAGCTAGATTATTGTGTACAGTTCTGGGTGCCACATTATAGGGAAGATGTGAACACATTGGAGACAGTGTAGAAGAGGCTTACAAGAATGGTTCCAGGGATGAGAAACTTCAGCTATGAGGATAGATCGAAGAGATTGAGACTGTTCTCCTTGGAGAGGAGAAGGCTAAGAGGAGATTTGATAGAGATGTTCAAAATCATTAGAGGTTTGGACAGATTAGATAGGGAGAAGCTGTTCCCACTCATAAAAGGATCAAGAACGAGAGGGAACAGATTTGATTTGCAAACGAGCAAATGTGATGTGAGAAAAAACCTTTTCACACGAGTGATTTGGGTCTGGAATGCACTGCCTGGAAGTGTGGTGGAGGCAGGTTCAATCAAAGCATTCGAGAGGGCATTAAATGATTATTTGATTAGAAACAATGTGCAGAGGTCTGGGGAAAAGGTAGGGCAATGGCACTAGGTCATAATGCTCATTTGGAGAGCTGGTGCAGACCCGATGGGCTGAATGGCTTCCTTCTATGCCGTTAAAATTCCGTGATTCTGTGAAAATGCTTACATTTAATATCACTGGCCCCTCGTGTGTGACCCCTCAAGGGGCTGTCCATGCCACCAATCATAGATGTGTCACCAGAGTTAACCTTAAGCCAACAAAGCAGTAGATGGAACCAGCTAGAGTGAAAGAAAACCTCATTTGTCTGCTTCAAAAAAAATTTGAAAGTAAACAAAGAAGGTGAAGGAAATAACCAAATGTAATGTCCAAAGTCTGTCCATGAACAGTTAGTTCATCCATAATATAACTAATACAAAGATAATAGCCAGAAGAAATCAAGGAGCATGTTCACTACCTTAGATACAAAATCTTAGCTGACATCGGCATAGCAACAAAAATTAGACAGTTTAAAGGCCTGAAAAAGTGGATGGAAAAAAAGTGGGTTTTCTCTCAAGAACGAAATCTAAGAATACAGTGCAGCTCAGCGCTAAAGTCCATTTGAAAGCTAACTTGCCTACTGCGTCATGAGCAGATTTTGTCCAGAAATTAGATTCTCAGCAAAGCAGATGGCCATGAGAAAGACTTGCAGTCAGATAGCACCTTCACAACCTCAGGACACCCCAATGTGATTTACAGCTGATGAAGTACTTTTGAAGTGAAGTGACTGCTGTAATGTAGGAAACACAGCAGCCAATTTACACAAAGCATAGCTTCACAAAGAGCAATGCAATAATGACCAGAACTAACTGTGGTGACTAATTTAAAGGGGAATTGTATTTGGTTACTTCCTTCATCTTCTGAATACATTGCTTTGTTTACTGTCAATTTTTTTACGTTGGCTTGCCATCTCATTGGAAAGGTGGCAAATCAAAGTTCCTCAGGGTAGTGTCCTCGGCCCAAACATCTTCAGCTGCTTCATCAATGACCTTCCTTCCATCATAAGGTCAGAAGTAGGGATGTTCACTGATGGTTGCACAATGTTCAGCACTATTTGCAACTCCTCAGATACTGTAGCAGTCCATGTCCAAATGCAGCAAGACCTGAACAATATCCAGGTTTGGGCTGACAACTGGCAAGTAACATTCGCACAACACAAATGTCAGGCAATGACCATCTCCAACAAGAGAGAATACAACCATCGCCCCTTGATGTTCAATGGCATTACCATCACTGAATCCCCCACTATCAACATCCTGGGCATTACCATTGACCAGAAACTGAACTGGACTAGCCATATAAATACTGTGGCTACAAGGGCATGTCAGAGGCTAGGAATAGTGCTAGGAATCCTGACTCCCCAAAGCCTGTCCACCATCTACAAGGCACAAATCAAAAGTGTGATGGAATACTCCCCACTTGCCTAGATGAGTGCAACTTCCACAACACTCAGGAAGCTTGACACCATCCAGGACAAAGCAGCACCACATCCACAAACATTCATTCCCTCCACCATCGACACACAGTAGCAGCAGTGTATACCATCTACAAAATACACTGCAGGAATTCACCAAGGCTCCTTAGACAGCACCTTCCAAACCCACGACCATTGCCATCTAGAAGGACAAGCGCACCAGATAGATGGGAACACCACCACCTGGAAGTTCCCCTCCAAGTCACTCACCATCCTTACTTGGAAATATATCGCCATTCCATCACTGTCGCTGGGTCAAAATCCTGGAACTCTCTTCCTAACAGCACTGTGGGTGTACCCACACCACATGGACTGCTGCGGTTCAAGAAGGCAGCTCACCACCACCTTCTCAAGGGCAACTAGGGATGGGCAATAAATGCTGGCCTTCATCCCATGAATGAATAAAAAGAAAACTCCTGCAGTAATTCACTGGAGTGCCAGCCTAAATTTTGTGTACTAGTCTCAGAGTGGGACCTGAACCCACAACCTTCTGACTCATACGTGAGAGTGCTACCAATGAGCCGCAGCTTACACACATCTAAAGCAGAGAGTGGATGTTCATTGAGGAATATAAATGCCATGACATTCTTAGCTGCAAAAATTGAAACAACCATTTCTTTGTAAGCTCAAAATCATGCACAAGTGCTTCCTAAAATGATAGCAAGAAATGTATAAAAATCTTAACTCTATTTTTCATTTTTGTTGTGACTTCTTCATATCCTTTACAGTGTGGAACATTCAGCTTTGGTTCTAAGCCCATAGATTGCAGTGCCATTTATCTGCAAACAAGAGCTTATTGACAATAGCATGAGTAGTAAATTTTGTATCACCATGATAGGATTGGTGTTTTGGTTAAGAATTAAGCTAGTGATCAGACATGTTCTTATAACCATTAAACCCAGTGCAACAGGGGAGTGGGAATAAAGGGGAGGGGCACAATCTACAATGGATCCTGCCCCGACCCTACCCTTTAAAACTCAAATGGATGGCTATCACACCAGAACTGCAACTGAAAGGAAGAAATTGCTGGCTAAACAACTAGTGTTAAGGGAAAGAAGAAAGAATCTGGAGTTTTAATTCTTTAAAGGATTAAACACACCAGGAAACATTGAGTCAGCAAGAGAAGGATAAAATGTTGAAATTACATATCAGCTAAGCTGATTTGTGTTTTGACTTTTAAGAGCTGGAATTCATCTCAAGCAAATTGGCAGTTTCAATTTTCCAGCAAAGAAATGCACATTGCAGAACGTGTATATGCAGGGATGTGACAACAATGTTAATAGCTTGTTGAAAAGGATTGAAAGGAAATGCAAAGAACAGAAAATAAGGTCCACAAAGATTTGAGATATTGAGAAGCAAATAGATTAATAGCTAAGAGTCCTAGATTAGTAGAAATTCCACACCGGTTTACTTCTTCCTTCCATGTTAATTATACAAAAAATCCATGTCTCAATAAAGCCAATGTACAAAAGCAATGCAATCTTTCCTCTACTATAGATAAGGAAAATCGACCAAAAGTTGGATTACAATTGAGGTGTATCACTATAGCTTTCTGTTGCAATTTTAAATAAGACCTACTTTTCCCCTGAGACATCGAAAATAAGCAGTCACATTTCTATGGTAAAAACTATGACAATAATGTTTAATATTAGATTTTAATATGCAATGCTGTACTAATTTCCATCTCTGAACAAGTCTGTTCAGTAAATTTACATTGCATGACATCCTGAAGTCAACAGCAGGGGAGGAGCCCTTTCCTGCGTTCATTTGTTTGACCACTGCATTTTTTTTCTTTTACAAATTTGTTCTCAAGAATGCAACAGAAATAAATTTCACACTTTTGACATTCAGTATCAGCATCAAGTCCTGATTATGTAAAGCTTTATTAGGATATATATGAATAGTAAAATCTTCCCTCCAAGATTAAGTTATGTTAGCAAGAGAATTTATTACACAAATGCAACATTTGCATTTTTCATTTCGGTATAAGTATCCTTTTAATGAGGATTGTCTAATTATGTCCACTAATGTTCTGTAAACAAGGATGCTCACTAGAAGGGAGGACAAGGCAACCATGGCTGAGGAGGTAAGTCAGGGACAGCATTAAAGCTAAAGAGAATGCATACAATGCGGCGAAGAGCAGTGGGAAACCAGGGGATTGGGAAGCCTACAAATACCAACAGAGGACAACTAAAAAAGAAATAAGGAGGGAGAAGATTAAATATGAGGGTAAACTAGCCAGTAATATAAAAGAAGATTGCAAGAGTTTTTTTAGATATATAAAGGGTAAGAGAGAAGCAAAAGTGGACATTGGGCCGCTGGAAAATGACGCTGGAGAAGTAATAGTGGGGAACAAAGAAATGGCAGAGGAACTGGATAGGTACTTTGCGTCAGTCTTCACGGAGGAAGACACGAGTAACATCCCCAAAATTCAAGAGAGTCAGGGGGCAGAGGTGAGTATGGTGGCCATTACCAAGGAGAAGGTGCTAGGAAAACTGAAAGGTCTGAAGATGGATAAATCACCTGGATCAGATGGATTACACCCCAGAGTTCTGAAGGAGATAGCTGAAGAGATAGTGGAGGCTTTAGTGGTGATCTTTCAGGAATCACTGGAGTCAGGGAGGGTACCAGAGGACTGGAAAATCGTTAATGTAATCCTCCTGTTTAAGAAGGGAGTGAGGCAAAAGACGGGAAATTACAGGCCGATTAGCCTGACCTCGGTCGTTGGTAAGATTTTAGGGTCCATTATTAAGGATGAGATTTCAGAATACTTGGAAGTGCATGGTAAAATAGGGCAAAGTCAGCATGGTTTCATCAAGGGGAGGTCATGCCTGACAAATCTGTTAGAATTCTTTGAGGAGGTAACGAGTGGGTTAGACAAAGGAGAGCCAATGGATGTTATCTACTTGGACTTCCAGAAGGCCTTTGTCAAGGTGCCGCACAGGATGCTGCTCAGTAAGATAAGAGCCCATGGTGTTAGAGGAAAGGTACTAGCATGGATAGAAGATTGGCTGTCTGGCAGGAGGCAGAGAGTGGGGATAAGGGGGGTCCTTCTCAGGATGGCGGCCGGTGACTAGTGGAGTTCCGCAGGGGTCAGTGTTGGGACCACAACTTTTCACTTTATACATTAATGATCTAGATGAAGAAACTGAGGGAATCCTGGCTAAGTTTGCAGATGATACAAAGATAGGTGGAGGGACAGGTAGTATTGAGGAGGCGGGGAGGCTGCAGAAGGATTTGGACAGGTTAGGAGAATGGACAAAGAAGTGGCAGATGGAATACAATGTGGGGAAGTGTGAGATCATGCACTTTGGAAGGAAGAATAGAGGCATAGACTATTTTCTAAATGGGGAGAGAATTCAGAAATCTGGAGTGCAAAGGGACTTGGGAGTCCTAGTCCAGGATTCTCTTAAGGTTAACTTGCAGGTTGAGTCAGTAGTTAGGAAGGCAAATGCAATGTTGGCATTTATTTCGAGAGGACTAGAATATAAAAGCAGGGATGTGCTACTGAGGCTTTATAAGGCTCTGGTCAGACCACATTTAGAGCAATTTTGGGCCCCGTATCTCAGGAAGGATGTTCTGGCCCTGGAGAGGCTTAACATATGAGGAACGTTTGAGGACTCTGGGTCTATACTCGATGGAGTTTAGAAAGATGAGGGGGGATCGGATTGAAACTTACAGAATACTGAAAGGCCTGGATAGAGTGGACGTGGGGAAGATGTTTCCATTAGTAGGAGAGACTAGGGCCCGAGGGCACAGCCTCAGAGTAAAGGGAAGACCTTTTAGAACAGAGATGAGGAGAAACGTCTTTAGCCAGAGAGTGGTGAATCTATGGAATCCATTGCCACAGAAGGCTGTGGGGGCCAGGTCATTGAGTGTATTTAAGACCGAGATAGATAGGTTCTTGACTGGTAAGGGGATCAAAGGTTACGGGGAGAAGGCGGGAGAATGGGGTTGAGAAACTTATCAGCCATGATTGAATGGCAGAGCAGACTTGATGGGCCGAATGGCCTAATTTCTGCTCCTATGTCTTATGGTCTTATGGTCTAAAAACTGATGCAAACATCATCCAGTAAACAAGAGTAAGATAACTTACTTTCATTCAAATCGGCTGAATAACAATGACAGTAAACATTTAAAACTGGAAGATTTCAGTTCTTACCACTACACCACCATTACCCCCCCGCTCCACCCCCCACACACCGCCCCACCCGCCAGGTTAAATTGGCAGTTGTTTAAATTTGCCACAAAGCACTAGCAATTTTCTGTTACAGTCAATTATAAAGTTGCTGCTTACAAGGTTTTAAGTGGGCTAGATATTTTGGGCAGGAACAATTATTTACTTGACAGTTCATCTCTCATTAGTGCAATGGCTCTCAAACTGTGGGTTACAATTGCAATTGGGGCACAGAAACAGTGAGTGGACTTATGAACATCTCACTGCATTTTATGGCCCTGAACCCACCGTGAAGGGGCCATAAAATTCCACCCAACAAGTGGGATTGCAAGCTCCTCCCCTTCCAAGACTGCATACTCATCAGAACCGAGGCCCAGGCTGCATCCAGTCCTGCCCTTGCCCTTCTCGTCTCTTTGTATCTCTCTCTCTGTCTCTCGAATGGACAAATGCAGAGGTAACAAAGGCGTGGATGATGGTTTTAGCAGCAGATGAGCTGGGACAAGGTTGGAGGCAAGCAATGTTACAGAGGTGCAAACAGGCAGTCTTAGTGTTGACCCTGGTATGTAGCTGGAAGCTCATTTTAAGGTGAAATATGACAACAAATTTGCAAATATTCTTGTTGTAGGGTGGCCAAGTTGTACTAACAATGATAGAGTTGATCTGCAGACACTTCTTGGGTGGAAACATTTAAGTTTATTTACAATATACTCAGCAGCAACTACACGTGTGCTTTCAACTCCAACTCTAGCTCTACATTGACTGCTGAGGTAGCCCTTGCTACTTTCCTTTTGGTTACTACAGATCATGTGATCTTGCCTAATAAGCATTATTCTTAAAGGTTCTAAATAAAGCCATAATTACAACAATTCTGGTTCAACTGTAGAAAATTGTCAAGAAGAGGGATGGAGGCAGTAGCCAGGGAATGGAGTTTGTGATAGGAACCAAAGACTTCAGTCTTCCCAATATTAGATGGAGAAAATTTCTGCTCATCCAGCTGTTATGGATCGGAGGGAGATTAATGTAAACAGCCCTGCTTTCTCCTCTCACTACCCGTCTGTAAACAGAAAGTTGTTTTTGATTTTTGATTCCCCCCCTTTATAAGCGGTGGCGTGTTTTCCCCAACCCTTAAGCTTTGGCGTTATCCAATCCTCTATTAATAACCCCACAGTAAACTCAAGTTAAAGTAAAGTAAGAGAGTTGGTTTATCTTACAAACACATAAAATGTGGGAAAGGGGTTTCACAACATCTGCCCCTTTTAGCGCTCATACAATAAAAGAGCGATAAGGGAAAGAAAGGGGTACAGGGCAAGACCACAATAAAAATAAGAGTTATGGTTTCACTTGGGTCCTGAATCCAGAATCAAAAGTCCAGTGGCGTATTCCTTCAGAGGTTAGCAAGCTGACTTGACTCTCCGGAAATGAGGACTTCCACAATGAGATAAGGCACGTAGAGATGAATTAGTCTTGAAGGCACAGATACAGAAGTTCCAATGTTCCAGTATTTCACAGTGTAGATGAGGAACAGGCACCTCACCTCAACAGAGCTCTTTTTGCTGCTACCTGTTAGATGATAAAATGGTAGATTGCCTGGGTTCAATTCCAGACAGCAATATTACAGTTTCTAGCAGTTTGGCGGAGGTCATGTGACATACTTCTCACTTCTCCTCCTGGGTGTTGGACAAAAGGTGTATTTTTCCAGGTCTGGAATCTTGAGGTGCTTAATAGAGGGGCCAGGGTCCCTTTTGTCCTTTGCAGACATACTCTCTCCATTGGCTGGGGGTTGGTGCATTTCTTTGGAATTTCATTATCGGCAGTTACAGAGGACATTAGCACCTCTTTAAAGGTAACGAGGTCCCTGCTGGTTTCTGAAAGTTAGAAATTCTTCTGGTATGAGTCATAGCTAGTCGTGATGAAGCCTTGTCCATTTTAAAAATAAAAATAATAATTTTATAAAGTAGCCAGGATGACAGAGATATATACATATTTTCCTGCCTGTCTTCTAGCCAGGACACAGCACTGCATGGTGGACAAGCAGTGTGACAACTTAGAAGCAGTGGTGTGGTCGAAAGATGTGTTGGTGAGGTTGAGTTGGATGTTGTCAGTGTACATGTCGAAACTGACGCTGTGATTTTGGATGTGTCACCGAGAGGCAGGAAAAGATTGAGAAATTTGAGATGGCCAATGACATATCCTTGGGAAACACTAGGGCTAATAGCGTGGGAGCAGGAAAAAAAGCAATCAAAGGTGATTCTCTGACTAGATAGATAGGAATGGAACCGGGTGAGTGTCCTTGCATCCAGCTGGACGATGGCAGAGAGGCATTGGAGGTGGATGATGTGGTCATTTAGCCCATCATGTCCATGCAAACTCTCTGCAAGAGCAACTCTGCTAGTCCCACTAGTTCCACTCCACCACCTTTTCTCCATAGTCCTACAAATTTTCTCTCTTCAGGTCCTTATCCAATCCCCTTTTGAAAGCCAAAATTGAATCTGCCTCCATCAGCCACTCAGACAGTACATTCCAAATCCTAACCACTCGTTGCATAAAAAACTTTCTTCATGTTGCCATTGGTTCTTTTACCACTCATCTTAAATTGGTATCCTCTGGTTCTCATCTCTTCCACAATGGGAACAAGTTATCCCCATCTACTTAGTCTAGACCCCTAATAATTTTGAACATCCAAATCAAATCTTCTCTCAACCTTCTCTTTTCTAAGTAGAACAGTCCCAATGTCTCCATTCTATCCTCATAAATAAAGTCTCTCATCCCTGGAACCATTCATTTAAATCTTTTCTGCGCTCTCTCTAAAGCCTTCAGATCCTTCCAACAGTGCCCTGATTTGGATACAATTCTCCAGTCAAGGTTAAAAGACTGCTTCATAAAGGTTTATCATAAATTCCTTGCTTTTGTACTCTATGCCCCTATTTATAAAGCCCAGGACTATGTACACCTTTACTTTCTCAACCTAACTTACTCATCTTCAGCGATTTGTGTACATATAGAGTCATAGGGCAGAATTTTAGGTTCGGCATGCAGGCGCGTGCCCAACACGCCCACGCGTAATATGACACGCAATGACATCAGGCATGCATCCCGACGTCATCGCTCATTCGCTGTGCGCCTGCCGATAATTAAACGGCCTATTAAGGCCATTAACAAGCTCATTAAAATCAAATTTACACTGTCCGTCCAACCTTACAGTTGGCGGGTAGGTGAAAAGGCCAAGCAGCCTTTACACCTTTTAGGAAACCTCATCCATGAGCGGGATGAGGTTTCCCAAAGCAAATAAACATTAACAGAAAACTTTATTTTTGAATTGAAAACATGTCCCAGCTCATGTGACAGACACATGAGGGGACATGTTTTTTTAAAATTTTTATTGTCTTCATTGATTTTTTAAGAAGTGCTTCAACCTCCCTGAGGCACAGAGCTGCGCTCTTTCCATGCAGGGCGGGCCTTAATTGGCCAGCCCACGTGAAATCGTGGGCGGAGCCGATCCCGGGCAGCGGTCGGTTTCCTGACTGCCCCTGCCCACTCCCGCTGAGCCCGCCCGACGAGGGAAAAGTTCTGGCCATAGAGTCATAGTGTTATACAGCACAGAAACAGGCCCTTCAGCCCATCATGTCCATGCCAGCCATCAAACACCTATCTATACTAATCCCATTTTCCAGCACTTGGCCCATAGCCCTGTATGCTATGGCGTTTCAAGTGCTCATTTAAATACTTCATAAATGTTGTGAGGGTTCCTGCCTCAACCACCCCCTCAGGCAGCGTGTTCCAGATTCCAACCACATGCTGGTGAAAAATCTTTTCCTCAAATCCCCTCTAAACCTCCTGCCCCCTACCTTAAACCTATGCCCTCTGGTTATTGACACCTCCGCTAAGGGGAAAAGTTTCTTGCTATCCACCCTATCTATGCCCCTCATAATTTTGTATACCTCTATCAGGTCTCCCCTCAGCCTTCTTTGCTCTAAGGAAAACAACCCTAGCCTATCCAGTCTCTCTTCATAGCTGAAAATCTCCATTCCAGGCAACATCCTGGTGAATCTCCTCTCCAGTGCAATCACATCCTTCTTGTACTGTGGCGGCCAGAACTGCACACAGTACTCCAGCTGTGGCCTAACCAGTGTTTTATACAGCTCCAAAATAACCTCCCTGCTCTTATATTCTATCCCTCAGCTAATAAAGGCAAATATCCCATATGCCTTCTTAACCACCTTATCTACCTGTGCTGCTGCCTTCAGGGATCTATGGACATGTACACCAAGGCCCCTCTGATCCTCTGTACTTCCTAGGGTCCTACCACTCATTGTGTATTCCCTTGCCATGTTAGTCCTCCCAAAATGCATCACCTTACACTTCTCAGGATTAAATTCCACTTGCCACTGCTCTGCCCATCTTACCAGCCGATCTATATCATCCACCAATTTTCGTGCCAGCTACGAACTTACTGATCATACATCCTATATTTATGTCTAAATCATTAATGTACACTACAAACAGCAAGGGTCCCAGCACCAATCCCTGCGGTACGCCACTCATCACAGGCTTCCAATTGCAAAAACAACCTTTGACCATCACCCTCTGCCTCCTGCCACTAAGCCAATTTTGGATCCAATTTTCCAAATTGCCCTGGATCCCTTGGGCTCTTACCTTCTTGACTATTTTCCCATGCGGGACCTTGTAGGCCTTACTGAAGTCCATGTAGACTACATCAATTGCACTACCCTCATCTATCATCTCCTCAAAAAATTCAATCAAATTTGTTAGGCATGATCTACCTCTGACAAAGCCATGCTGACTATCCCTGATTAATCCTTGGCTCTCCAAGTGGAGATTAATCCTGTCCCTCAGAAATTTTTCCAATAGTTTCCCTACCACTGATGTTAGGCTCACTGGCCTGTAATTACCTGGTTTATCCCTACTACCCTTCTTGAATAATAGCACCACATTCACTGTCCTTCAGTCCCCTGGCCTCCTGTGGCCAGAAAGGATTTGAAAATTAGTGTCAGGGCCCCTGAAAATCTCCTCCCTTGCCTCACATGGCAGCCTGGGATACATGTCATCTGGGCCTGGGGGTTTATCCACTTTTAAGCCTGCTAAAACCTCCTCCCTTACAATGCTAATTTATTCAAGTATATCATAGTCCCCCTCCCTGATTTCTACACCTACACTGTCCTTCTCCATAGTGAACACAGATGAAAAGTAATCATTTAAAATCTCACCTATGCCCTCCGGCTCTATGCGCAGATTGCTACTTTGATCCCTAATTGGCCCTACTCTTTCCCTGGTTATTCTCTTGCCCTTAATATATTTTATAAAATGCCTTGGGATTTTCTTTTATCTCGCCCTCACTTACCTTGAGTCGGATGGATTGACACAATGTTGAATCTGAGCTTTCCGTCCACAAATCCTCTCTCTCTGTAAAACACATTGACATTAGCAATAACCGTAAAAACTGCAGGACAGGAATTCGGAATGGACAGGTCACCAGCTTTACCTTCATGTTGCTCTGAAACCTGGTCGCCCTCCTCTCTCTCTGCTGAAATCAGTCTCTGTCTCCCTCACAGTGTCACTGTCCCTTTAAATCACAAGTGAACACAGGGAGTGTCCCTTTAGATATGCAGATCACCTGCCGGGCGCTGTGCGCATGCTCAGTCCGCTCAAACCTGCCGGGCACCAGCATTGTGCCTGCGCACTGGAGTCAAAGGAGAGGAGAAAGGCTGCAGCTGAAGGGCCGAATGTCTGCCAGAAAGTAAGTTTTGCCCACGAAACTGAGAGAGTGAGCTTGCAGGGGGAGTGGGTGTTCAGGAGATAGGAGAGCTGGGGGAGAGAGAGATAATCAAATAAAAGACAAATCCTGAGATTCAGACCTGGATGAACGAAGACAGCGAGTGGAATGGATGCAGCATCTGGAAGAGGAGAACATGTGATACCCCGCACGTTTCTCTGTTTATGCACCTGCTTGAGAATTAAACTCTTCATTTTATGTTGCTCCCTACCAAAATATATCGCTTCACACTTCTCTGCATTAAATTTCATTTACCAGGTGTCCAGACATTCCACTTTTCTGAACACTTTGTATCCTTAAATAAATGAGTGAGAGTGTTGGCTAGTACTAGAATAGGGTAGTCCCATATTAGAGAGGAGCAGACTAAGAAGGACTATGATTAATACAATGACAGATTTACAATGCATGTATATAAACACACAGTGTGCTGAATAAGGTTGGCGAGCTACAAGCAATAATGGAAATGTGACTCAAAGATGTTGAGTGTTGGATACTTTTATTTAAGGATACAAAGTGTTCAGAAAAAATAGGGAAGAAATAAAGGGGGTGGAGTAGCAGTACTAATTAGGGAAGATATTGTAGTGTTGGAAAGAAGAGATGTCTTTGAGGGGGCAAAGATAGAATCCACTTGGTTAGAGTTGAGGAGTTAAAGAAAGGGTGATCATGCAACTGGCTGTATTCTACAGGCCTCCAAATAGTGAGAGAGAGAAATGGAGGAGCAAATCTGCAGCAAAATCACAGAGATGCGCAAGAACTATACAGCGGTGATATCAGGGGATTTTAATGACACAGATATCAATTGGAATATTATTAGAGTAAAGGTTAAGGAGGGGAAGGAATTTCTGAAATGTAATCAAGAGGACATCCTTGACCAGTATACATTTGCTCCAACTAGCAAGGAGACATCTGGTGCTAGGGAATGGGATAAGTGGACAAAATGTGTCTGGGACAACACTTGGGTAAAAATGATAATTGGTTTAGATTAGTAATAGAGAAGAGAAGGGAAAAATCTAAAGTAGAAGTTCTAAATTGGAAGAGGGCTAACTTCAATGGGATGAGAAGGGATCTAGCCAGGGTAAAATGGAACCTAAGATTGACAGGATAAACTGGAATGGAACAACGGGTAACCTTTAAGGAGATGTTTCAGGTGCAGCATAGGTGCATTCCAACAAGGGGGAAGGGTAAGGGAACCAAAACTAGGGCTCCTTGGATGATGAGGGGAATAGGGAATATGATGAAACCAAAACAAAAAAAAGAGAGGGTGTATGATGCATGTCAGGTGAACTCTTCAAGCAAGAACCAGACCAAATACATTAAGTATAAGGGGAAGTGAAGAACAAAATAAGCCTGGCGAAGAGAGAATAGGCGAATAGAATGGCAGGTAACACAGAAGTGAATCCAAAAATCTTCTGCTGCCCATGTAAACTGTAAGCGAGAAGAGGTGGTGTGGGGCCTATTGGGGACAAAGAAGGCCATATATGCTTAGAGGCACAGGGTAAGGCTAGAATACTTTGTATTGGTGTTTACTAAGGAAGAGGATGCTGATAAAATATCTGTAGATGCAGAGATCGTAGAGGTAATATATACGATGAAAATTGATAGGTAGGATGTGCCCAAAAGGCTGAACATGCTCAGAGTGGATGAGTCACCTGGTCCGGATGGCTTGCAACCTTGGCTCTTAAGGGACATGGGAGTGGAAATAGCGAAAAGGCTTGCCATAATCTTCCAATCTTCCCTAGATACAAGGGAGGTGGCAGAGCATTGGAGAGTGGCAAATGTGACATACTTATTCAAGAGAGGATGTAAGAGCATTCCTAGTGATTTCAGGCTGTTCAGTTTAACATCAGTAGTGGCAAAGGTTTTAGAAACAATAATCAAGGGAAAAAAACATCAACAGGTACTTGGAAAAGTTGGACTTAATTAAGGAGAGCCAGCATTAATTTGTACAAGGGAGATTGCGCTTGACTAATCGAATTAAATTTTTGACAATAGACAAAAAGGGTTTTAAGAAAGCCTTTGACAAGGCACCACATAAAAGACAGATTAACAAAATTGAGGCTCATGCAAAAGAAGTCATTGTCAGATTGGATAAAAAAAGTTGGGTTAAGCTCGGAAAACAGCAAGCTGTGGTAAATAGTTGTTTTCCAAAGTGTAAGATGGTAGACAGTGATGTTCCCCTAGGATCATTGCCTTTTTTGATACATATAAAACACGATTACATTTCTACTGAGAATGTGGCATAATGTATAAACATGGTGTGGGGTTTTCAGTTGTTTTAAGAAGTAAAGAAATAGTTTTTCTGCAATTTAGTTTATTTGTTACCAATTAAGTAACGTTTAGTTGCTCGTTCCTCAGTGACTGTCTCCGTCTCCAACTTAACCCATGTGGATTCCAACTGAAGTTCCGCCCCTCATGTTTTGAAACCACCCCAGGATGACAGGTGTCTCCGGGACACACAATGCTCCTCGGACTGCTGTTCTCGCCACATCCTGAGATCCACACTCAGTGCCATGCACCGCCGTATGAACACACTCGACCTCTCCCTCCAGCAGCACTGACTCACCCTATCTCAAAGCTGTCCTCGCCCGCTGTTTCATTTTATTCTCCGTCTCATCCGACGCCTTAACAAGAAGCTCTGTCTCTTTCTTTCAGGTGCGAAGGAACGCAAGCTCCCACAACTCATTAATACCAAAACCCATCCAGGACCCTCCACCCTTTCCCATCCCTCTGACCCCATCCTGTCTTTGAATTCCAGCCCTTGCTGTGTATTCACCATACCCCCTGACCTTCCCCTCTCTGATGCTGTAGGTTCAGTACTCAGCAAAGGACTCAGTTTCATATCCTTACGCCCTCACCTCAATGAATTCTGGGCTTGGCACGATGCTGAACTCTTCTTCCGTTGCTTTCGTCTCCGTGCTCACTTAGAGTCATAGAGGTCCACAGCACAGAAAAAGGCCCTTCAGCCCATTGAGTCTGCGCCGGTCAAACAAGTATTCTAATCCCATTTTCCAGCACTAGACCCATAGCCTTGTATGCCATGGCAAGTGCACACCCAAATACTTCTTAAATGTTATGAGGGTTTCTGCCTCCACCACCCTTTCGGGCAGTGAGTTCCAGATTCCCGCCACCCCCTGGGTGAAAAAAGCCTTCCTCACATCCCCTCTAACCCTCCTGCATCTAAATCTATGTTCCCCTGGTTATTGATCCCTCCACCAAGGGGAAAAGTTCCTTCCTGTCTGCCCTATCGATGCCCCTCATAATTTTATACACCTCAATCATGTCCCCCCTCAATCTCCTCTGCTCCAAGGAAAATAACCCCAGCCTATCTAATCTCTCCTCATACCTAAAACTCTCCAGCCCAGGCAATATCCTGGTAAATTTCCTCTGCACTCTCTCTAGTGCAATCACATCCTTCCTATAATGCGGATTCCAGAACTGCACACAATACTCTAGCTGTGGCCTAACCAGCATTTTATACAGTTCCAGCATAACCTCCCTGCTCTTATGCCTTGGCTAATAAAGGCAAGTATCCCAAATGCCTTCTTAACCACCTTATCTACCTGTCCCGTTACCTTAAGGGACCAGTGGACATGCACACCAAGGTCCCTCTGATCCTCGGTACTTTCCAGGGTCCTACCATTCATTGTGTATTCCCATGCCTTGTTTGTCCTGCCCAAGTGCATCATCTCACACTTTTCTGGATTAAATTCCATTTGCCACTGATCAACCCATCTGACCAGCCCGTCTATATCCTCCTGTAATCTAAGGCTATCCTCCTCACTATTTACCACCCAATCAATTTTTGTGTCATCCGTGAACTTACTGATGAACCCTCCTACATTCAAGTCTAAATCGTTTATATAGACCACAAACAGCAAGGGACCGAACACCGATCCCTGTGGAACCCCACTGGACACAGGCATCCAATCACAAAAACACCCCTCGACCATCACCCTCTGCTTCCTGCCACTCAGCCAATTCTGGATCCAATTTGCCTTGGATTCCATGGGCTCCTACCTTCATTATCAGTCTCCCATGCGGGCTCTTATCAAAAGCCTTGCTGCCGTACAAGTAGACTACGTCAAATGCATTGCCCTCATCTACACACCTGGTCACCTCTTCGAAAAATTCAATCAAATTGGTCAGACAAGACCTCCCTTTAACAAACAAAACAAAACTTCTTTGGGCAGAAGTCCTCCCCTCATTCAACGGACCCTTTCACCCGCCTCCAGTATTCTCCCTCCACCTGGACCCCTCCCTCTGGCCTCTTACCTGGCCTTGATCTTTTCATTGAGAACTGTTGGCTTGACATCAGCCATCTCAATTTCTCTGCTCCTCCCACCCACTCTAACCTGTCTCCTTCTGAACTTGCCGGACTCCGTTCTCTCAGGTCCAACCCTGACTTTGTTATCAAACCTGCAGACAAGGGTGGTGCTGTTGTTGTCTGGTGTACTGACCTCTACCTCGCAGAGGCTGAGCGCCAATTCTCAGATACTTCCTCCTACCTCCCCCTGGACCATGACCCCATCACCGAACATCAAGCCATTGTTTCCAGGACTGTCTCCTCTGGAGATCTTCCCTCCACAGCTTCCAACCTCATAGTCTCCCAACCTTGGATAGCCTGTTTCTACCTCCTCCCCAAAATCCACAAACAGGACTGTCCTGGTAGACTGATCATGTCAGCCTGTTCCTGACCAATGGAACTAATTTCTTCCTATCTTGACACCGTTCTTTCTCCCTTTGTCCAGTCTCTTCCCACCTACATCGCGATTCCTTTGATGCCCTACATCATATCAACAATTTCCAGTTCCCTGGCCCCGACCGCCTCCTCTTCACCATGGACGTCCAATCCCTCTACACCTCCATCCCCAGCGAGGATGTCCCCACCATGACTCTCCTCCATCTGGCTGAACTTGTTCTTTCACTGAACAATTTCTCCTTAAATTTGTCTCACTTCCTCCAAATAAAAGGTGTGGATACGGATACCCGCATGGGCCCTGGTTATGCCTGTCTCTTTATGGGGTATGTGGAACATTCCTTGTTCCAGTCCTACTTAGGCCCCCTTCCACAACTCTTTTTTCAGTGCACCGATGAGTTTCGGTGCCACTTCATGCTCTCGTCTGGACCTGGAAAAATTTATCAATTTTGCTTCCAATTTCCACCCCTCCATCACTTTCACATGGTCCATCTCTGATACTTCTCTTCCCTTCCTTCACCTCTCTGTCTCAATTCCTGGTGATAGACTGTCCACCAATATTCATTACAAGCCCACCAACTCCCACAGCTATCTCGACTATAGCTCCTCACACCCTGCTTCCTGTAAGGACTCCACCCCATTCTCTCAGTTCCTTCACCTCCGTCACATCTGTTCTGATGATGCCACTTTCAAAAACAGTGCCTCTGACATGTCTTCCTTCTTCCTTAACTGAGGTTTCCCACCCACAGTGGTTGACAGGGCCCTCAACTGTGCCTGGCCCATCTCCCGCGCATCCGCCCTCACAACTTCCTCTCCCTCCCAGAACCATGATAGGGTCCACCTTGTCCTCACTTTTCACCCCATCAGCCTCCGCATTCAAAGGATCATCTCCACCATTTCTGCCAAATCCAGCAGGATGCCACCACCAAACACATCTTCCCTTCACCCCCCCCACTGACGGCATTCCGTAGGGGCTATTCCCTCAGGGACACCCTGGTCCTCTCCTCCACCACCCCCGACACCTCAACCCCCTCCCACGGCACCTTCCCATGCAATCACAGAAGGTGCAATACCTGTACTTCCCCTTTACTTCCCCCCTCCTCGGTCCAAAGGCCCAAACACTCCTTTCAAGTGACGCAGCACTTCACTTGCACTTCCCTCAATTTGGTCTACTGCATTCGCTACTCCCAATGCAGTCTCCTCTACATTGGAGAGTCCAAATGCAGACTGGGTGACCACTTTGCGGAATCCCTTCGGTCTATCTGTAAGCATGACCCAAACTTTCCTGGCACTTGCCATTTCAATACACTGCCCTACTCTCATGCCCACATGTCTGTCCTTGGCCTGCTTCGATGTTCCAGTGAAGCTCAACGCAAACTGGAGGAACAGCACCTCATCTTCCTATTCAGCACTTTACAGCCTTCTGGACTTAACATTGAGTTAACAACTTCAGACCTGAACTCTCTCCTCCATCCTTCCCTCTTTTTGATCCCCTTTTTTCAATATTCATTTTTATTTTATTTTTTTTATTTATTTTTTCCACTTATTTTTGTTATTATTATTTAAAAAATTTATTTCCCTTTTTATTCATTGTTTTATCCCCAGCTTTTAGCCTATTTTCGATCTTTTTTCCTACCACCGTCCCCTCCCCCTACGCAACCCCCACTAGGGCCATCTGTCACTTGCTCATGTTGTTCTTTCCAGAGTGCTTACCCTTGTCCAGCCATTATCACATTCTGCTTTCCACTCTTAATGTCACCATTAGCACATCCTTTAGCCAGCATCACCACCATTAACACCCCTTTGACCTTTTGTTTATGACATCTTTTGCAACCTCTCCTTTGCCTCCACCTATCGCTGGTCTTCTATCCAGCTTCACCTGTTCCACCCACCTCCCCCCCTTTAAACATTATATATTTCACCACATTTCTACTTCCCTTTAGCTCTGAAGAAGAGTCATACGGACTCAAAATGTTAACTCTGTCTTTCTCTCCACAGATGCTGTCAGACCTGCTGAGTTTTTCTAGCATCTTTTGTTTTTGTTTCAGATTTCCAGCATCTGCAGTATTTTGCCTTTATCTTAATGTTTAGTTGATGATGATTTTTGTTTGTTTGTTACAGTAAAAGTCTTAAAACATGAAATCTTGTACAATTCTTTGCATGGGTCACGGTGAAATACATATCTTTTTAAAAAAGTAAATGGTCTCTAACAGTCTCTATGAGGGTCGTAAAAAAAGTAAATGAATAATGAACTTAAAAGGTTAAATGTTGGTAGGTAATCTGAGATAAGTGCTGTCACATTTATGTAGTCTGCTGTTTAATGATGCTTCCTTCAAAATATTCTGACTACAGAGAGGAGCAGGCTATTCAGGTTTTTGGTCCACTTTAACTTAGAACTATTCAATGCAATTCAAAAATAAATTCTTGGGATTAATTTTGAAGAATTGAAATGGTGAGGTGAGCATATGGTGAGCATATAAGAGTTCCATCTGAAAATGATGATTTATGATGGATTGATATATACATACATACAACACATATTGTCACAGATTCTTTAAACGTGTTTTCCCAAAGATGCCCATGAACAATGTATTTGTGTATGTATTTTCTGACTTTGGAGTGAGAAATTCAATTTAAAATAACCTAGCAGCAAGATTGGTATGTTGCATTGTCTGAAGTGAAGGTCTTGAGATTATAGAGTTTTCTCTGCAGCTGTGATAGCTTCCACTGTCAAATTGCTGGAGGTTGCTTTAATAGCTGAGCTTAGTAGGTAGAATCAGGGTTGGCATAGAGGAGAGAAGGTTCCTTGCTTCTAGTTTTGCAGGTGTGGCACTTTTAGCTGCCCATTTACTTACAGCAGACCATTAACTGTTTCTGGGTGGATGTCTTTGGGTTGATGCTATTTTCCAGATGGTTCTCTAAATGGTGGATTAGCTTTCTCCTGCCCTTTTTAATGCTTTTTGCAGATAAGGCAAGATGGCTGCAGTTATGGCAAGATGGCTGCAGTTATCATGTGACCTGTACAACATTGCCAAGCCATTTTCCATACAAGGTAAGTAATAATAACATTACAGTTATCAGAAGTCTCCTTACTCCCTGTCGTGGTCAAAAGGATCAAGGTTGTCACACCTTAAAGTGGCTTATAAATTAATGACTTTGTGTTTGGAGAAAACGGCATCAAATCAATAAGTTTCTGTTTACTTTTCTAGAACACTCATTGAACTTTAAATGTATGTAGTAGAGTGTGAGAGGACCACCCTGGGACAGGCAGTCAGCAGCACTGAGAGGAGAGTTAGAGAGGAGGACCCTGGGAGAGGCAGTCAGCAGCACCTAGAGGAGAGTGCGAGAGGATGATCCTGGGACAGGCAATCAGCAGCACCTAGAGGTGAGTGTGAGGAGGACCTGTTTCTATTGTCAGAGCTGATGTGTGACGTCAAAGGAAAACAATAGGTGATTGGTGGGTATGTCATCCGTGTCTCTTTTGATTGGCCAAGTAGTTTCAATCAGGAGATGTTATTACAATTGAAGGGTACAATTTAGAAATTCACTTTCAAAATATTTAACATCCAAATGAATTAATTAAATAGAATAGAGATGGCTGGGCAGGAGACGTGTTGCAGCTGTAGTATGTGGGAGCTGCTGGACGCTGGTGTGATACACGGTGACCACATCTGCAGCAAGTGTTGCCTGCTCGAGGAACTTTGGCTCAGAGTTGATGAGCTGGAGTCCAAGTTGCAGACACTGCGACACATCAGGGAAGGGGAGAGTTACCTGGACACTGTGTTTCAGGAGATGTCACACCCCTTAGATTAATTACATCAAATTTGGACTGTGGTCAGGGACAGAAGGATGTGAATATGAGTGAGGCAGGTATGGGGATCCAGAATTTAGCTTGGGAGGAGCCTCAGCCAGTGCTCTTGTCCAATAGGTACGATGTTCTTGCTCCCAGCGTGGATGAAGGCACAGACTGCAGGGAGGATGAGTGAACTGACCACAGCTCCATAGTACAGAGCGCCATTCAAGTTGGGGGTGCGGGGGGGGGGGGGGGGGGAGAGAGAGTGAAAAGAGAAATGTAGTAGTAATAGGGGATAGCATAGTTAGGGGAGTAGATACTGTTTTCTGCAGCAAAGACAGAATCCCGAAGGCTGTGTTGCCTACCCGGTGCCAAGGTTAAGGACATCTCTTCTGGGCTGGAGAGAAACTAGGAGTTGGAGGGGAAGGATCCAATTGTCGTGGTCCATGTAGGTACCAACGACATAGGTAGGACTAGGGAACAGGTTCTGCTGACGGACTGCGAGCAGCTCAGGACTAAATTAAAAAACAGGACCACAAAAGTAATAATCTCCGGATTACAAGCTGAGCCACATGCAAATTGGTGTAGGGTAAATAAGATTAGAGAGATAAATGCATGGCTCAAAGATTGGTGTGGGAGAAATGGGTCCGATTCATGGGGCACTGGCACTGGTACTGGGGAAGGAGAGAGCTGTTCCTGTTGGGACGGGCTTCATTTGAACCATGCTGGCAAATTGTATAAGTAGGGTTGTAGTTAGGACTTTAACCTAATTAATGCGGGGGGTGGGGGGTTAAGAGTTCAATTGAAGGGGAGTTTAAAAAATCAAAAAGAAATGAGAGAGTAGAGGTGCAGGGTAGTGAAGAAGTGAGCGATAATCAAAGTTTTACAGGAAGGGGCAGAAAATATAAGCAGAAATGTGCAGCAGAAATCAGAACCAGAATGAGTAATAATGGTAAAAAGTCAAAGCTTAATGCTCTTTATCTGAGTGCACGCACCAAGATAGATGAGTTGACGGCACAAATAGAAATAAATGAATATGACTTGATAGCTTTTACTGGGACATAGTTGCAGGGTGACCAAGACTGGGAATTCAATATTCAAGGATATTCGACCTTTCGGAAAAATAGGCAGAAAGGAAAAGGAGGTGGGGTAGCTTTGTTAATAAAGGAAGGTATCAGTGCGGTAGGGAGTAGTCATATAGGTGCAATAGATAGTGATGTGGAATCAGTTTGGGTGGAAATAAGGAATATCAAGGGGAAGAAGTCATGGGTGGGAGTTGTCTATTGGTCCCCGAAGAGTTTCCTAACTGTAGGACAAAGTATAAATCAGGAAACAATCGAGGCATGTATGAAGGATGCTACAATTCTCATAGGTGATTTTAATCTGCATATTGACTGGATGAATCAGATTGGCAGGTGTAACATGGAAGACAAATTTGTAGAGTGCATTAGGGATTGTTTCTTAGAGCAATACATTGCAGAACCTACCCAGGAACAGGATATTTTAGATCTAGTAATGTGTAATGAGGTGGGATTAATAAGAGGTGTCGTAGTTAAGGATCCTCTAGAGGGTAGCAATCACAACATGGTAGAATTTCAAAATCAGTTTGAGGGCGAGCAACTTGGGTCTCAAACCAGTGTCCTCAACTTAAATAAGGGCAGTTACAGAAGTATGAAGAAAGAGTTGTCTAAAGTGGGCTGGGAAAATAGACTAAAGGGAAGGCCAGTGGATGAGCAGTCACAGGAATTTAAGCAGATATTTCACAACGCTCAGCAAAAATTTATCCTGGTCAAAAAGAAGGACTCAATGAGAAAGATGAACCACCCATGGTTAACAAAGATGGTCAATTGGATACTAATTAGTGGGGAGAGAGGGAGGGGGGGCTGGTGGTTAAGGGTTCAATTAAAGGGAAGTTTAAAAAATCAAAAAGAAATTAGAGAGTAGAGGTGCAGGGTAGTGAAGAAGCAAGCGATAATCAAAGTTTGACAGGAAGGGGCAGAAAATATAAGCAGACACGAGCAGCAGTATCCAATCAAAAATGAAGGCATACAAAGCGGCAAAAACTAGTGGTAGGCCAGAGGATAAGGAATTTTTTAGGAACTAAAGGCAGACAAGCTGCCTGGACCTGATGGCCTGCAGCCAAGGGCTTTAAAGGAAGTGGCTGCAGAGATAGTGGAGGCATTGGTCAAAATATTCCAGAGCTCAAAAGATTCTGGGAGGGTCCCAGGGGATTGGAAAACCACTAATGTGACACCCCTGTTCAAGAAGGGAGGGAGACAAAAAGCAGGAAACAATAGGCCAGTCAGCCTAACATCTGTCATTGGGAAAATGCGAGAGTCCATTATTAAGGAAGAAATAGCAGGACCTTTAGAAAAGCTGCAATGTTCCAGTGAAGCTCAACGCATAATGCAGGAACAGCACCTCATCTTCTGATTAGGCACTTTACAGCCTTGCAGACTTAACATTGAGTTCAACAACTTCAGATCATCAACTCTCTCCTCCATCCTCACCCCTTTTTGATCCCCTTTTTTCAAATATTTATTTTTAAATTTATATAAATATAATATATATATTTTCCCGCCTATTTCTATTATTATTTAAAAAATTTATTTCCATTCATTGTTTTATCCCCACCTTTTAGCCTATTTCGATCTTTTTTCCCACACCATCCCCTCTCCCCACCCCACCTCCACTAGGGCCATCTGTCACTTGCTCATCTTGCTTTCTACTCTTAATGTCACCATTAGCTCCTCCGTTAGCCAGTATCGTCACCATCAACACCCCTTTGACCTTTTATTTATGACATCTTTTGCAATCTCTCCTTTGCCTCCACGTATCACTGGCCTTCTATCCAGCTTCACCTGTCCCACCCCCTTAAATAGTATATATTTCACCAAACTGCTACTTCTCTTTAGTTCTGAAGTGCCATACGGACTCGAACTGTTAACTCTGTCTTTCTCTCCACAGATGCTGTCAGACCTGCTGTGTTTATCCAGCAATTTTTGTTTTTGAGTTAGAAAACGTTAACACAATCAAACAGAGTCAACATGTCTTTGTGAAAGGGAAATCATGTTTGACAAATTTGCTAGAGTTCTTTGAGGATATAACAAGCAGAGTTGATATAGGGGAACTAGTAGATGTAGTATATTTGGATTTCCAGAAGGCATTCGATAAGGTGCCACTTTTTAAAAAAAAATTTATTCACAGGATGTGGGCTTCACTGGCTGGGCCAGCATTTATTGCCCATCCCTAGTTTCCCTTAAGAAGGTGGTGGTGAGCTGCCTTCTTGAACCACTGCAGTCCATCTGGTGTAGGTACGCCTACAGTGCTGTTAGGGAGTTCCAGGATTTTGACCCAGCGACAGTGAAGGAACGGTGATATATTTCCAAATGAGGATGGTGAGTGACTTGGAGGGGAACTTCCAGGTGGTGGTGTTCCCATCTATCTACTGCCCTTGTCCTTCTAGATGGCAGTGGTCATGGGTTTGGAAGATTCTGTTGAAGGAGCCTTGGTGAATTCCCACATAAAAGGTTGTAAAAAATAGAGAAATTAAATACCTATTCATGAGAATAAATAAGTTTCATCCAGGAATTCCTTAAATTGCAAGAATAACGCTGATTGTCTAAATTTATTCATACAAAAAATCAAAAACATTGAATGACTGGAAAGAAACCAACTAACTTTTATGAAATGACTGTTGATTCAGCGGCCTATTGAAAAGTTTCTATAGTTTGAATGGTCAAATTGGACCCATAGTATAAATAAGCTGCATTATAAACCAATACGTGTAGATCAATAATTCAATGTAATGCAATTCCATAATTTTGTTCTTACTTTTCTTGGAGGTGAGGGAACTGAGAACACTGCAGGGGGAAAAAATTCACAGTAGTACCATCAATCCACAATCTAACCATCAATATCATTTCTAATTAAAATATTTGTGTTACTTACCATCATACTATAAATGAGGAGCCATAAACTATTACATCCCATTCATGCAATGCAAGTTGCTCACAACCACTTGCCAATTGTCAAGTCAACCAGTTAATAGGATATAAGTATTATGTCTCTTGCTCCTTTTCTTTTGTGCTTCATTACTTCATATTGAATTAATTTCTGAACTTAAAAGGTAATATGTCATACTCCTGGATAACTTTAATAGTACCTCATTATATGTGTAACTATATTGGAAGCAATAACTGAACAAAGGGAATATAGAGGCTTAATATTTCTTGAGTATTTGAGGTCCTTGGGAAAAATGAAATATTAAAAGGTTGTTGAAATTGAAAATGGCAATAAACAAAAAGTTGTTTTCATTGCACATGAATTTGTCTTTGAAATGTAGATTTGCCATTTGCAGTATTGTCAATTTTTAGCAGTTCAGGTAGCCCTTGTAATTGACTGCAAAAGCCAGAACGTTCAGTAGTCTGGATTGTTAACCTTCTGCAGGCAGTGATGAAGAAAGAGAACAGAAGTCAATCACCTAATTTTAGGTTTATTCACAAAGTGCAACATTACAAATGTATAGCTCCTAACCCACCACCAGTGTCACTAAGTGTTTCTCTATACTCTTTTGAAAGAACAAAAATCAAAATAAACAATTAAATAAATGAACAACCCCTTAAAGGGGCACTTTCAGGTTACTGCAACAAAAAAAGGAATAAACTTCAAAGGAAACTTATCAAATTAAATTAAAATATCATTTTGGGGGGTGGCACCCACTGGTCACAGGAGGCCTCGAGGGTACCGGTGGACACTGCATGCTCCCTCTCTAGGGACACCTGGGTGCAGACATAACCACAAAGGGGAGCAGGCAGTCGGGTTGAATGACCCCTTCAACCTCCTGCTGCCTGGACCTATTATATGTATATAAGTAATCATCCAATTAGTGCACCTCCCCCCCACCCCACCCCACCTCTATCCACTTATTATGCAATTAACATGCATTAGCATTTGAATGTCATTCACTGCATTAGTCAATTGAACCAACTCAATATAAAATACAAGAATGGGAGGATTTTCTGTTTGGCAATTTTGCCCTTGTGGCTTATCAAGTTCAGGAGAGATAAGACTGTGAAGGTGTGCAGAGAATGTCCAACTGAAGGTGGAAGAAAATAAAAACATATTCTAACTATGTCCATTGGATGGGCGACAAAGCACACAGAAGAGCAAACATACAATTTCAGAGAGCATTACTGATTGGGTTGGATATCTGCATCAGTGTGCCTTTTACAGACAAAACATTATGCATATTGAGAAAGTATCTTGGATTGTTTTGGCATTTTCTATAGTACATACCAGGTATTACACATAGTGTGTGTTTCCTGTCTGAAGTGTTTTAGTTTGTGGTCATTTTTGAATAACACTTCTATGTCAACATTTCTGATGCAAAAATAATTAGTCAACATAGTGGCTTCAAGCATAATGGAGGGGTCTACCCGTCCAAGGACAAAATGTCTTTGGGGCCATCTTACAATTCTTGAACACATTAGCATTTTTAATGCCAACAACCTGTCTCAATATTTTGCCAAATCTTGTTGATTAAAATATTTTGAAAAAAATTAAACAGTTTTCTCAGAATTACACCATTTTCTCAGTAACTGAACCATCTAATGTCCAAATAAGATGTTAAACAAAAAGTTAAATATTTCACAGCAGCAAAATTAAATTTACTCATTGAATTACCATGTGTCTTTTAATGACTTCTTTAAAGTTTTTACTTCAAACTCAACCTGTCCCCAATGCCTGGGCTTTGACTGGATTTTTTCCCACAGAATAACTGAAGGTTTTCCAACCATGTTTGAGTATGTGCATTTTATAGAAAACTCTGCATGTTTCAATAAGTTTCTGAATTGAAGTAGAACAATGAAATTGTTGAAATGGATTGGGGCAGGCAAAGATTTTTTGCTTTTTCTAAGGGACTTCAAAACAAACTGGAGATTTCTTTCAGGCAAATCTCACATTTAACATATTAACTGGTTCTTTGTTCACTGTTAGACATCAATAACACCTTTGGGTTACTTCACTGACACTTAGAGATCAAAATAAAAGAATTTCATCAAGAATATATTGTTTTTCTTTAATGGAAAAATCATAATATTTCATTTTCTTCCCGAATCTATGTTATAAACGTAGCTGGAAAATGAACTTGAATAATGGGATTTCTCTTGATTGACATGGGCAGCAGTCAATCACATTACTCCCTTCATCTTGGTATCAAATACAGTTTTACAAAATTATTCTCTGTTGAGAAACAATGCTCAGGTGCTTAAAAATGTATTTTTTTTTGTACATTAGTTCTGTAAATGATTGTTTTGAGAATTTTTGCTTGTTTATGGAAACCTATTTTCATTGAGGACTCTACCAGTCAGCATATAGACTAAGTGCTTTGAGGCAGCAATATAAATGCTGTAACTAGCTGAGGGCAGGGAAAGCACTAATGGAATACCAAACAGTGCAGTATCCTCAACAGGTAGGAGGAAAAAATAGTCTTAAAGGAGTCAAGGGCAATTTGAGCCCCTTTCCCCTAGCCTTCCCAGGCTACCAGACCCTGTCATCTCCAATTTCCTGAATCCTCCTAGGCTCAAAGTCTTCCCTCTCCTGGCCCCACAGCACATACCCAGGACTACCTCCAATGCTGATAAATGAGTGCCTCCAATGATACTATTTGGTGTGACACTCCTGTTCTTATAAAACCTTCAAAACAGTTAGATTGATCCATCATTGATCTATGCTGATCTAAAAATCTTGCACCGCATATAATATGAATGGCAAGATTGGGTGTGCACCAAATATCAGACTACAGGAGATTTGTAGCAGACAGCATATGCTCAAAATAGAGAAACAAGAGAAAGATATCATATTTAAATAAGACAATTCCTGATGCATGTAGTTCAAACTGGATATGCCTGCATGTACCACAGCAATGGAAAATTACCTCATTTTAGAAAAGCTTGCCTTTATTTAAAATGAGACAATCAAATCAACATTTAAAATGCCAAAGATCCAATAGGTAATGTACCAGCATTACATTTAGTTGGGCTTCCATTTCACAAGGTAGGCTTTTGCTCTCTCTGCTTGCCTCTCCCAAAGTGGCATGCCTCCTTAAACAGAAAACTATTCATGTGAAACTGCCCGACTTTAAAATATAAAAGCTGCCTCTTCCACGTGCATGCTGAAGATAAAGCTAGAGTGAATATGTTCATCTTCCAGACAAATTTGAAAGGTTGCCAGATGACAGATGTTAATTTGAATATTTTGGAGCAAGGCAACAAAAATATTGACAGGAATGTTCTAACATCAGTTGCATTTATGAAGATTAGGTCAGGCCAATTCCTGTTAACACTGAAATTTATGATCAAATGAATAAATTCAGGAAAGACTAAACGGGATTAAAGTCCCTTTTTCCCTGTAAAATATTTACGTAAAATGTGTTGGGCAGTGTTAGCCTAGTACTTGTGTGGAAAATGGAAGATTTACATTGATAAAGGAGGAGCTTCTCTGCAGAAGTTGTGTCAAACATTTTTTCAGAAAAAATTGAACAGGCAGTAATCCCAAGATTAAAATTAGTGCATCTGGCCCACATGTTTGATAGGACTTTGCAACTTGTCCCTCTACTGATGCATACTGGAGCTGGGAGATATTTTCACTTAAGAATAGATGATGTAGTTACTTTTATTATTTTATCCTGCTCCAAAATAATTTAACAAATTCAATGGCCACTTTGCAGATTCCTGATTCACATTTTCTGCTCATCCTTCAATCTCAGCTCATTCTGTGTTTCTTACTCTTCCATCATCCTCTTGCTCTTTTCCAACTCTTGATGTTTTCTTCCCACAAAATCACATGGGAACAAACTGCATTCTTGGTTTTATTTCAAACATGAGCAAAACACTTTAAATAAAAAAGGAGACCCACTAATTCTGTCAAATCTTTCTTCCTTCCTGAAAAATCTCCCATTTTGTTTACTGTCTCCTAGATATAGCATAATTTTTCCCCTTCCCCTTTTCCAGAAGTAATTTTTTCCTCCTTGTCATACTGTATTACTTCTCATATGGGGTTGGGGGGAGTGGGGGTGTCATTATTTCCTATTTCATCCAAGTGGAAAGTTTTGCAACATAAAATTGGAAGACTGTCTATTTGCTACAGAAGTCTTCAACAAGATCCAACCCAAACTCCAGTTGCTCTGTCCTTATTCTGTTTGCTGCTTCCAGCAATGGCACCAGGTTCTCATTTGACCTTATGAGCACTTCTGCTACCCAGAACTTTGTTTCATGGCCTATGAATTATTTGCTGCTTGAACAAGCTCCTTAATCTATAAGTTATAGCATCTACTCTAAACTGCATCTCCCTCACCACGCCCCCGCAACCCTGCCAGCTGCTCTGTCACCTGGCTGCTACTTTGCGTTATTGGGATCCTGCACTGATTTGCTGCTGGTATTCCTTTGTGACAATTAAGTCTCTTCTGTTGCTACATCTGACATGTTCTTAAATATCATTGCTTACTCTGACATGCGCTGGTGGTGGAGGGAATGAACATTTAAGGTGGTAGATGGGGTGCCAATCAAGCGGATTGCTTTGTCTTAGATGGTGTTAAGCTTCTTGACTGTTGTTGGGAGCTGTACTCATCCAGGCAAATAGAGAAATAGAGAGTATTCCGTCTGAAGTAGTGTACACTGGGATACTCAGGCTTGATCAAACTGCTGGCATAAGATTTAAAAGTGCTTCCAGTAAAAAAAGGATAACTAGAGTAGGTGTAGTAAGGAATGTGACCTTTTGGTCAGACTAGGATATGTGGATGACTGATTGGAAGCTATTGCCTGGCCTCAGGATCTTCAACAGTATGACCATCATCAAATCCCCACTTGGGTGGTAATGCTGTTGAAGGTCAAGAAGAAGTGGTTAGACTCTCTCTTGTTGGAGATGGTCATTGCCTGGAAGTTGTGTGGTGCAAACATTACTTGCCACTTAGCAGTCCAAGGCTGAATATTGTCCAGGTCTTACTGTATGCGGACACCGACTGCTTCACAATCTGATGAGTCACAAATGGTATTGAACTGTGCAATCATCAGCAAATACCCACGCTTCTGATCTTATGATGGAGGGGAGATCATTGATGAAGCAACTGGAGATGGTTGGGTCTAGGATACTAACCCGAGGAACATCTGCTTTGATATCCTCGGTCCGAGATTATTGACCTGTCATAACCATATCCATTTTACTTTGTTCCAGGTTCCAGGTATGACTCCAATCAGTGGTGCGTTTTCCCCCAATTCCCACTGACTTCAGTTTTTCAGGACTCCTTGATGCCACACTCAGTCAAATGACCATCCCCACCATTTCTTCATCTCCGTTGTAATCCTCATGACTGCATTTCCATTATGGATCTACTAAACAACCTTCTCCCATTCAAACCCTCATGACAACAAGACACTCAGCCCCTCTCACTTGAAGTTCTCATTGGTTATGGTCTCCACATTTATAGTCTAAGGGCTACAGATGTGGTACTCGACAAATTTGGTCAAACCAAACCCATCTCAAGCAAAACCATGCTTCCTTCTCTAGTCAAATTGCTTGGTTAATCCATAAGTAACTTGGAGGGCAAGATCAACCTACAACTCCTTTCTAATTTGACAAACTGTTTTGTCAAACTCATATCACTGTTAAAATTAAGTGGAAGTTGTCATATAATTATTTTTGCAAACATTCACCATCATCTCAGATGTCATCACTTCTTTTGTGTCTGCCCCTGCAAATTTCCCACCTCCAAATACCTTACTTATCCTAGTCATGATCCCCCTTACTTTGCAACTTATTTCCCATTACCTTCCTCGCAAGCTTAATTCTGAAATCCACCTCCCACCCCAACATCTGATCACTTAACTACATGCCTTCATTCCAGTGCTTGGCAATATGCTCTTCTTACAGGCACTTTAAAAACTACCATCATCTCCCCCTTCCCCCCCAAAACAAAATTCTCACTCTGAACTTGTATGGTTTTTAACCTTCCATTTTTATGCAAGGTCCTTGAAAACATTATAACCTCTTAGCTATGTGCTCAGCACTCCAAATTCAGTAATTCATGGGCACTTCCAGAGATCCCCAAGGCTCCATTCTTGGCCCTCTCCCCTTCCTCATCTACAGGATACCCTCAGGTGCCAACACCTGTAAGCATTTGGCCCACTTCCACTAGTGCTAACAACATCCAGCCCTACTTCACCACTTCCTTCAACTAACCCCATGCTGTCAGCCCAACTGTCTAATACCAATTCATGGATGAACCAGAAGTTCCTAAATGAACATCAGGAAGACTTTGTAGCCTTGCCACTGATTCCATACCCCTCCTTAGTTGGCTACTTTCTAAGATTGAACCATTTTACTTGACATTGAACTCAGCATTTTATACTACATATTTTCACTATGGAGATTGCTGAATTCCACTTCCACAGCACTGCTCATCTCTATCGCCAGTGAAACTATCATGCATACCAACTCATTTATGCCATGTGTGTCTAACCTCTGCCTTCCATGACCCTTTGATCATTCATAGTTCCACCACCATCACCCTGTTCTGCACCGAGCCCTGCTCAACCATCATCCCACCCTCAGTGACCTTTATTGACTCTCCAGTTTCCAACAGATTTAATATAAAATTCATGTCCAAATTCCACCATAGCATCATGTCACTTCTGTAACCTTTTCCAGCTTTAGGTCTCCATCCATGTCATGCCCAATCCACTGTATTTCACTTCCAATGCATGACCTCTTCTTCTACTGGCAAAGCCTTGTCCCTGCTTTGGATGTTTGGACATCCTTCCCAAATTTAAAAATCTCCTCAGAGCTCCAAGCAGGCTTGCGTACACCTGTTTGAACGCTCCCACAAAAGGACTGACACCCACCCCATTTCCTCTCTAAGACGTTTTACTGTGTTAAAGGCAAATATGAATGCAAGTTGCTGTTTTCTGATTATGCTAACTGACCGATCAAAATAAAATCACTTGGCTGTATGGTAGAGCTTACAAGTATTGTTTATATGTCATTATCCTTCAATTAACAAAGAACTAGAGCAGCTCAGCATATGGATTTCAGAAGTTTTTTATGATTGTATAGCAACTGGAACACTAGTTTGTAATAATAATAATTGCACACACAAATCAGTTTCTCTCTATAAATCCTTGTGTATATCTACTTTCCAGAATCTACCTGTTCACTTTGTTGCTCAGAACAAAAACCTAATTTCAACAAATATTTAATAAAAAAGTCAAATTAGAGCTTAGTAAAATTGGCTGCATTGTCACTGTAACTTCCATCAACTCCACACACATTTACTTGACATGTCACATACTATATTGAAACATTAGAAAATTCACAAGAAAAAAAAATAGCTTTAAAAGGAATATCAAAACAACAGTTAATTTCTCGAGCCTTTCAGACATTGCACCTAACCTGAAACCAAATATTTTTTAAAACTGCAATCGGAAATGTTTTCTCTTAACTGCAATGAATGGTGCAATTGAAATCTTTCGTTTGGTTACTTGTCAGTGGTTCAGTTGGTAAAAAATACTAAACTGCATGGTATTTAGCCGCATGGACCAGTTGGATTCCAGGTAACATCTAGGACTGTGCTAAATTAATTGGCCTTGTCAGAGCCTTACTAGGGATATTAGTTAACCATAGGCCAAGGTCAGAAAAGAAAAGGTCAAGCTTCTCATTAATTCATGTTTCTCATTACTAGTCAGCAACCTCTTTTAGTGATGATAGGATTCCCATAGTTAGCCTGCAGCCATTCAGGTTAAATAGTGCACAAGTTAGGAATTAGACTCTTAATATGCAAACTGCCATTTTAGGACTCAATGGGGCAGCCACGCTTATACTCCACACAGTTTCAGTTGGCTGTCCAGCTGAAGAGGACATCTGCAAATGCAACCTGGACAATCACTACACCAGATTCCCCCATTCTCTGAGAATAGCCCCTCCGCCCCTAGATCTCTTTTTGGCCTAATAGTCCTGCGGGGCCAACAAATATTGCACTGTCCAGGAATGATTGTTTTCCGCTTGCAGCCCAGAGTTCCTATGTTAATGAAGCCTGACCCTCATTACTGACCAATTGATCAAACTCCCTGAATACATCCAAAGTTAGCAACCCAATGTTTTAATTCCAACATAGCCAGCGCCTCTCCAATATTGGCTGCTCCTACCACACTATCGCCTCCAGAAGACTTGTCCCTGAATTCTCTTCATGCTGCCCCTTTTGACATCATCTGTAGGCATAAGATCAATTTTCCTACATACATTGTCCACACCCAGATCTCTCTCTGCAGCACTTCTCTCAAGGCCCCAAATCACCTTTGTGTTGTCAGGTTGCCTGTCTAGTCCATGGATCAATCAAAATTCTTACCAACAATATATCAGGAAGACCAATACCATCATTTTCAGCTCCCATTATAAATTCACTCCCTTGTTACTGAGATACAACAGGAGAATGGACAAGATGAACTTGAAGACAGTATGAGAGGAGATAAAAAAAAAATTCAGATCAGACAGGGCAAATAAGAGACTGGAAGGGGGTAGGGTGTGAGGAAATGAGAAAAAGCAGGGGGAAGGGGTTTTGATTTGGAGGAATAAAAGGAAGTGGAGAGGGAAAAATCCTAGCTGAACTCAACTCAAACTTAATGACAAAGAAGTCCATGAACTCCTTATAAATTGTTAGAGGTGAGGGTGAAGGGGACAGGGAAAGGGTATTTTAAGATTGTGAAACAAAAAACCAGTCAAGGGCAGCTTAACAATGAGTCATGTCAGTATCCACAAAAGCATGAAAAACAAAATTGACAGAAGTCTACTATATCAACCAGTAGTTAAATATTGACCTTAAGGAATTTTGGTGCACCATTAATAACTTTGGTGTCTCAGAGAGAAAAAAAAACACAGAAGCACAGCACAATTTTGTCAAGGCAGTATTTTCACATGAGAATTAATAAAAATGAATCAAATCATCTTTTGAATGATGGAAACATTACAGTACAAGTGTCAAATAAATTCAGTACCGAATACAGTACATGGAAGAGGGAACCTGCACCTTATGGGGTTTAACAATGGATATATACTCTTTACTTCCAAACTTAAAGCTGAAATAGATGGATGCATTTGACATAAAACGTTTACATTCTCATTTGTTCAAGCTACACTACTTGAATATTTTAAATGGTTAAGTCATGGGTACAATAGCAAAACAAAATATTTGAACATGCATGTTTTATAATTTGGTACATTTTCAAGGACAATTATCATTGCTCTTGTCATTCTGATTTCTTCAACTTGTTTATTCTAACGCTTTTATTTTTAAACAGTATTTAACAGGTATGCTACCTTTTTTTGCCGTGTGTGGCAAGATGAATAATGAACTGATATTTCAAAATAAAGTTATGTGGAGTAGCCAAAACGGGTGCAATTCAAATGTAATCGTAGCAACATAAAAACAGAAATGAAACTAGTTGAAATTACATTTTTAAATGCACTCCCTTGACAGAAACCACTAGCTAAATTAATTTGGAACAAAACGTCTATTATCTACACAGCGCCCCACAGACTTTGAAATATTAAAATAAGGTTTCCAACTTAAGAGCAATGAGGCAGCAATTTGGCTTCAGTAGTTAAAAAATAACGCGCGTGTTGCCTTACTGGAAACCAAAAATACTAGATCTGGATATGATACATATTAACCTAATTTAATGCACGTCCCACATTCTCTCTTTTCACATTTAAAAATACACAGACACAGGCCTTTTTTTCCCTCTATTTACATGTAGCAACCTTGCAGCAACTGGTCTGAAAATGACGCAGTCTAGCTGCAATCATGTTATTAATAATTACAGATGGGACGCAGCTCAGAGCGGCGCGAGCACCCACCTCCCCCCTTTCTCTCTCACCCCATTCCTTAGCCTCACTCCCTTGAACAGCTGCCCAGGTGAATGAAAGGCGGCTTCCGGCCGGCAGCGAGCAGAATGGGCGGGCCCAGGACTGCAGTCTTAGCGTGAAGTGCGCTGCACTCTGACAGCAGCTGGGAGTGAATGAGACCGAGCGAGGGCAGTGATAGAGCGTGAGGGGGGGGGAAGAAGAGTATGACAGAACTGCGATTCTCCCGAGCTCTGCAAAGCGCTCATTTCGCTTCTTGTTGACTTGACATCCCAGGCAAACACCCTGCGCACACGTTTAATAAAAAGCACGGCAAGGAAGAACTCTGAGCTTCGCAAGAATTTAAAAAAAAAATCGCCACAGTGATGTCTGGAAATCGGGTTCAGTTCGCAGGACTACCGCCCCCGGGAGATGCGAAGGATCGCCACCAAGTACCACGTAAGTGTTTATATTTTTTAAAAAGGAAAAAAGTTTTGACTTATTCTTAGCTTAGGCACGTGTTGTTGGCAGAAAGTAAACTAATTAATTCTATCTGTGACCTTAGCGAGTGGTTGTGAGGTGAAGTAGTAGTGGCGATACAGTATGTTGTGTTTACATAGCTTTGTAGACTTAATATCGACCCTAGCTACTTCCAACTTAACTTCAGTACTTAACAGTGAATGGCCAGGAGCTGTGTTAACATTCCTGTTCTTTTCAAAGACATACTTAAAATTCCAATATTTACAATTAATATTTGTCCACAACCTATGGTTTAAGCAAAATGTAAAAATTACATATATTAACATGATTTATGTTTACTTCAGATTAGAATATACTCATACTTAACCTTGTACAAATTTCAAAGTATTTTATCCCTAATTTCTGGGCATACGGTATGTGTGTTTGTTTATATAATATATATATAAATAGAGAGAGATTTTTTCCCCTTGTAACTTATGCACGTTTGACGGCAGACAGTCTTTGTTCTCTCGGTAAGTTATGCTCCAAAGTGCCCATTCGTCTTGTGGGTAGCTTCTGCACCTGTGTAGCCAAGGTACTGGCACTTTTCACAATGGAAGCAGAGAAAAATACATTGCACAATGTTGTGCGGAGATTGCTGTAGTTAGTAAGACATGCTATTTCAATAACAACAGCAGCTTCTGCTTATTTACATAGGGCTTTTAACACAGTAAAACATCCCAAGGTGTTGGAGTATTTTAAACCAAAGTTTGACAGTGAGCCATGTAAGGTAATGTTAGGCCAGATAACTAAAAGCTTGGGCAGGGGTAGGTTTTAAGGGATTCCTTAAAGAGGAAAGAGAGGTTAAGGGAGGGAATTGTAGTGCTTAGGACCTTGGCTGTTGAAGCCACTAATGGTGAAGTGATTAAAATCGGGGATGCTCAAGAGGCCAGAATCAGGGGAGTGCAGATATCTGAAGGTGATGATGTTAGAGAGAGCTGAAGCCATTAAGGGATTTGAAAAGCAGGATGAGAATTTTAAAACTGAAGTGTTGTTTAACTGAGGCCATTGTAGGTCAGTGAGCATAGAGCTGATGGGTGAATGGAACTTGGTGTGGCTATTTTAGTTCTGTGAACAGCAATGCACTATTACCTCAAGTACTGAATAAAATTACTCTTGTGGGTTACATGTGATGCTCATGATTGTATCATAACTGTCTAATGTTTAGTTACATGAAAATGCAGCATCTAGTGTGCTAGCATAATAGTTTCTGGGACAGTATGGCATTTGTAGTTATTGTGATTCTGTGCTAGCAGATGTGTAACAGTCACTTGGTCTTCTGGTGTGAACTTTGTTTTTGGCTATTGTTGGAAGAAACAACAAGCTTGATATGGTACAATATTTGGACAAGTTAAAACTGGGTGGTATAGAAATGGAATGAGGTTGTTCAATGGTTTGGGTTTATGTGCACAATTGGCCCCAAACCAGCAAGGGTCCTTGATCACATATTAAGTGAACTTTAACCTCTGCTTTTAAAACTTTGCATTATGGACTGCTAAAAATTGCTGCAACCTGCAAACAGTGCCTTTTAACACTTAAAAAAAATCTATGAGGAGATAAAAGGAGTTCCAACACTGAAGTAAGTAGTTATCTTATTTCATCCTGATTTTGCATCTCCCATTTAATATCTATTAAACCCTTGTAGCTGAGATCTCTTGTCCAATTGGAGATAGATTCTTCACCTCGCTGTAGCTGTGATTGCAATGCCAGCCAGTTTCCATGAATGTGATTTAAAATGAAAAGACCAAGTCTGGGTTTCCTTCTGTTACTTCATTTCCTTAATACATCAAGGAAAGCACTTTCATTTATATTGCACCTAGCATGTCCTTAGGATATCCCAAGATGTTTCACAGGCAATGGATTACTTTTGAAGTGTAGTCATTGTTGTTATGTAAGTAGAGCAGTCAATTTGCACATGTCCAGGTCCCACAAATAACAGTGAGATAAATGAGTAATTAATCTCTTGGTGATGTTGACTGAGGGATAAATTTTAGCCAGGATGCCAAGAGAATTCTCTTGGCAAGGTGCCATGGAAATGTTTACACCCATCTGAATAGATGAATGAAACTTTGTCTTTCAGATGAGGTATTAAACCAGCCTTTGATAATGCAGCATTCCTCAATATTACACTGATTTGCGTGCCTAGATTATGTGGTCAGGTCCTGGAATGGAACTTGAACCCACAACCTTCAGACTCTGAGGAAAAAGTGCTAGCAAACTTAAAACTATCACTTTAAAGGCCTTATTCAGATAACCATGTAGATTTTTTTTCTGATCATCCATTATTATTCAGTGTATAAGATAGGAACTTCCTGAAATGGTGACTTTACTTTCAAATGCTATAAGTTAGAACTTCAATGTCCTGAATCTCCAATGGTGCCTTTGTACAGTGGCTTGGAAGTGGCACAGCTAATGGCAAATAACTCTCCTAACAGCTAAAAATATTTGCAGATCACCAACTAAGTGAAGCACAGATACCACGCTGTATTGCATGAATTATTTGGTTGCCCATAAGTTAGATTGTCCACTAAGTCAAAGATGGAGAATCATTGATCAGTTTGACTCCTAAAGAATGATAGAAGTAACCAAGAGATACCTGGGTATATAGTGCTAACTTATTTCAAATCCTGTGTCCCAAAATGGGGTGAGTGAACCACTAAACTAAAATAACTAGAGTTATTTTAAAAAGTTGATGTCAAATGTCTTGAAATTCATATTTTGCAAAGGGGAACAATTCTGCTTTGGGTCAGCCATTGTCTTTGACTGGTGTTCAGCTGGTTCTGCTATCTGCAAATACACACCTCAAATTTTCTTTTATTCTATTAAATAAACAGAATTGCCATTAAACATACTTAGCATTTACTAAGCTAATGCATGTTCAAGCTTGTTGAGATTCTTCAATAAAATTTTGCAGTTTCCTACATTCAATATCAATCACACTGCTGCCAGGTCACCACACTATCCTGGTTCACTTTAAGTGACATCATTATTGCAGCAAATTCAAAAGAAAGATAGATTTGCATTTACTTAGCACCTTTTATGACCTCAGGATGTTCTCGAGCATTTTACAGCCAAAAAGTACTTTTTGAAGTGTATCCTTGTAATGCAGGAAATGCAGCAGCCAGTTTGCACATGGCAACCTCCTGCAAACAGCTATGTGATAATGGCCAAATAATCTGTTTGTGGTTTTGGCTGAGGGATAAATATTGGCTCGGACATTTGAAATAGTGCCATGGGACCTTTTACATCAACTGAGAGGACAGATGGGGCTTCAGTTTAATATCTCATCTGAAAGACAGCACCTCTGACTATGCAGCAATCCCTCAGTACTACACTGGTGTGTCTGCCTAGTTTTCGTGCTCAAGTCTCTGGGGTTGACTTGGGCAAGAGGACTACCACTGAGCTACTGTTCCTTCGATTTTATAGTGGGGATGGTGGGTGGAGCTGGTAGCAGAGCTATTATGATGGTTTGCCTAACTGTTCCTATGAAGCTCACACCAGGGTGGTGCTGAGGGTCTCAGGAAGTTTTGGCATTGAATAAGTAATGGCATGAGTACACTATCTTGGTGTATGCCATATATGCATCCTTACTATAGTACAAGGTTTCAGGAAGTTCCAGCCATAATTTATTAGTATATGGTTGTTGCAGTAAAACCTAACAAAAAGGTTAGGCTTGGATTTTTAAAGATTGTCTGTCAAATCAGTTTGTGTTGTGTGTTGTGCCAACTGTCCCTTAAATTTCAAATTATTCATTGTACTTGTACTCCAGGGTCCGCTACTCTATAAGTCTTTGATAATGAGTGGGAAATGGCATGCATGCCAATTCTACGACCCCCAAAAAGATGAAAGGGAACTTGGGGAAAAAATGAATGGTAACTACTATAGACCACAGAGATAGGTGCATAATTTAAAAAAAAATCTGAGTCGAGGTACCATAATGAAGTGGCTGTTGGAATAGCTGAAGTTGCCCGTGAGTAGAAGACTTGCTTGGTTAGTTTGTGAGGAAAAACATACTTTGCTGAGAGCCCTGTAGAAATCTATAATCTTTGGGAAAATTATATTTGTAGCCCAAAATAAGACTAAATTGTAATCAGGTTTTTAAAATCTCTGTTCTGGTCAAGTTACAGTGGACACTTTCAACTTTATTTAGTTTGTTGCATTCTTGCCTCTCCATCAGAAAGTTGTGAATTCAAACCCCACTCCAGGAAATGAACAGCTTGTATAGCTTGACACTCTCATTCAATCCTGAAAATCTATATTATTGTTTGAGGTATCAACTTTTCAGATGACATGAAATAAGGTACTCTCCTCTGGGTCAGGTAGGCAACCACTTGATCATGTCACTATTCGAATACATTTGTTCTAATGTAAGGAATTGTAAGTGTTATTTGCAATGATCTATCTTTTAGAAAGTTCAATTAAGGTACGATAGTTTTTGGCCTGAAATCCTGCTGAATTGAGTGAACTTCCTCTCTCCTATTCATAGTAAATGGAAAGAGCTTCACTTTCTTTCCAGTTGGGGATTTTTGCAGAGTAATTATCTATTTCAGTTCGTCACACATTCCAGGAAATAGACTTTACATACCCTGATGTATGGAATTGCTCATTATTTAATTTGTAACAAATTGGACATTTTATTCATCCTATTGGCTCTGCTAAGAAAAGAAATATTAAGGGAGTTGGCTGGACAATTCAAGAATATATCCAGGGTCCGACTTAGTGTTGCACTTGGTAAGCTGCCTATTTTATTTGACAAAGAACTGCTTGTTATCATGGGAATAAGGTTAGTCTGTGGAGGAAGAGAAGTTACTGTTAATTTGGGCCAAGGCAGAGCCCCATCCCATGGCATTTCTTTAGCAGAACATATCTGACAAACAAATACCTCCAAGCCTTCATTTAACGTTTCTTCTGAAGTAGCTCATGGTTGGATTGAAAAGACCAAATTTGTGAGGATTTGAAACGAGGCTGAACGATTTGCCTAGCTTGTGGTAGGGGGAGAATCTCCAGGAGAAACTCTCCCTGTGTAAGACAGTTCTGGGGTTAACAGTTACCAGGCTGGGAAAGGAAGGGAAGGAAACCATTAGAGCTAAGAATCATTTTGGACTGATTCCGGGAGAAGTGAGTGTCTACTTAAGGCTCACTCCTGAGTTCTCTACAGAGGCACCTTTTGGACCAATATGTGTCTGTACATCAGAGGAGGGAAAAAACAATCTTGGCTGTGATGTCCACCATAGTTGGTTAGCTGACACTCACTGTTTGATGTTCACAGATTGGAAGGAGATAATAGGATGACTGCCACCCATTATTTATCTTCATTTATAATCTAATAGAAGTTTTCGAAATTTTGTCCTTATCAATCCTTAGGAGGTGAAAAAGACTCAACTTTGCATAACAATTATTTCTCATTCCTAGCATTCTAGTACATCTTCACTGTATCCTTTCCATGGCATTAATACTGGTCCTATAATGGAATGCTCAGAGCTTCAAGCAATTCTCAAACTGACCTAACCAATCTCCTATAGAAATTCAAGCTACATTTAATGCCCTAATATATTATACATGGAACTCCTTTTTTGTCTTTTTATGGCTTTTTCTACCCGCAGTTCCAACTTTAAGATCAATCTGTGCGCAGGTTTTGAACTTTCTATTCCTCAATTCTTAAGTATCTTGACGTTTGGAATAAACTTTCTTTCCCTATACTCTTCCCAAAATGTATTTATTTATGATTCTCTGCATTGATCTGCATGTGTCACCTATTTAATAGCACTATTAATTTCTCTGCATCCTCTGTGTTCCTGATCGTTTGCAGTGCACCCAAATTCAAAATTACCAACAAATGTCATTATTCTCTTTGTGCCTATGTTTAAACCATTTGTCTGAATCAAAAACAAAAGTTGTTCCAGCACACTTCCTTGGAGGACATTACTATCCATATCACATTAACCTGAAAAATTCCATATAATTACTTTTTGCTTTTGGACCCCAAGCCATTTCTGTATTCATGCAACTACATTTTCTTTTGCATACTTTTCATAACAAGTTGTACTTTATCAAATGCCTCCTGAAAATTCATATGTACAATATCTGCCACATTCCCTTTATCTTTATTCTGAATCCTCCTCAGCATCAACGTCCCACAGGTTGCTGTTGACAAGAAACTGAACTGGACCAGCCATATCAATACAGTGGCTACAAGAGCAGGCCAGAATCTGGGAATTCTGTGGCTAGTAACTCCCCACCTGAATCCCCAGAGCCTGTCCACCATCTACGAGGCACAAGGCAGGAGTATCATGGATGGGCAATAAATGCTGGCCTAGCCAGCAATGTCCCCCCACATCCCATGAATGAATTTTTAAAAAAAATCTCCACTTAAATTAGCGCAACTTCAATAACGCTCAAGAAGCTCATCACGATCCAGGGTAACACAGCTTGTTTAATCAGCATTCCCTCCCCGCCATACATGCACAGTGGCAGCAGTATGTCCGAATTAGGAGAAGGAGTAGGCCCCTTGGGTTTGCTCCACCATTTAATAAGATCATAGCTGATCTGACTGTAACCTTCCGCCTACCCCTGATAACCTTTCACCCCCTTGTTTATCAAGAATCTATCTACCTCTGCCTTGAAAACATTCAAAAACTCTGCTTCCAGTGCCTTTTGAGGAAGGGACTTTAAAAGACTCTCTGCCCTCTGAGAGAACTTTTTTTTCATCTTTGTCTTAAATGAGCGAACCCTTATTTTTGAACAGTAATCCCTAGTTCTAGATTCTCCCATAAGAGGAAACATCCTCTCCGCATCCACCCTGTCAAGACCCCTCAGGATCCTTATATGTTTCAATCAAGTCACCTCTTCCTCTTCTAAACTCCAGCGGATACCAGCCTAGCCTGTCCAATCTTCACCAGACAACTCGCCCATTCCTGTGTTAATTTAGTAAAAATCCTCTGTAGGGAAGACCAATGCAAAATACCTGTTCAATTAATCTGCCATCTCCTTATTTTCCATTATTAATTCCCCAGATTCACTTTCTATCGGACCAACGCTCACTTTGTTAACTCTTTCCTTATTTAAATATCTATAGAAACTCTTACTATCCATCTTTATATTTCTAGCTAGTTCTCTCCCATATTCTAATTTTTCCCTCATTAATTTTTTTGTCATCCTTTGCTGTACTTTACATTCTGCCCAATCTTCAGACCTGCTACCCATCTTTGCGCATTATATGCTTTTTCTTTAAGTTTGATACTGTCTTTAACTTTTTTAGTTAGCCAGGAATGGTGGGTCCTCCGCTTGGAATTTCTCTTTCTCGTTCGAATGTATCTGTTCTGTGTATTCTGAAATATCCCTTTAAATGGCTGCCACTACATCTCTATTGACCTATCCCTTAACTTCATTTGCCGGTTCACTTTAGCTAGTTCTGCTTTCATGCCCTCATATTTGCCTTTATTTAAGTTTAACATATTAGTCTTGGATCCACTCCTCTCCTTCAAACTGAATGTAAAATTAAATCATATTATGATCACTGCTACTTAGAGGTGCCTTCACCATGAGATTATCAATTAATCTTATCTTGTTGCACATCTTGTAGCTCTAGTACATCCTGCTCTCTGGCTCCAGAATGTGCTGTTCTAAGAAATTATCCCAAAAACATTTTATGAATTCCTCATTTACACTACTTTTTCCCATCAGATTTTTCCAGTCTATATATAGATTAAAATCCCCCATGATTATCACTGTATGTTTCTGACAAGCTCCTATTATCTCTTCCATTATACTCTGGCCTACTGTGTAGTTACAATTAGGGGGCCTGTACACTGCACCCACAAGAGACTTCTTGCCTTTATAATTTCTCCTCTCAACCTAAAATGCTTTTGTACCCTGGTTTCCTGAACTTAGGTCATCTCTCTCTCTAATGTGCTAATACCATCATTAATTAACAGAGCTACCCCTCCCACTTTTCCTAGCTTCTTGTCCTTCCTAAATGTCTCATACCCTTCAAGATTCAGGTCCCAATCTATGTCATCCTGTAGTCATGTCTAACAGATGGCTAACAGATCTTACTTATCTATTTCTATTTGTGCTATCAGTTCATCTGTTTTGCTTCGAATACTACGTCCATTCAGATACCGAGCCTTTAGTTTTGACCTTTTGTTATTTTTGTAATGTCCAGCTTTGTCTGCTGATTTACTTTTAGATTTGTACTCTGTTTCCCTTCCTGTCAGGGTCTGTTTATCATTTCCCATATTAGTACCTTTTGGTCTTGCCTTGTCTCTACTCTTTGGTTTACCACATCTTCACAAATTTGATCCCTTGCCCCCACTGTTTAGATTTAAACCTTCTGTACTTCCCTAGTTATGCAGCTCATTGGAACGCTAGTCCCTGCACTTTCAGGTATAGACCGTACCAATGGTACAGCCCCCACTTTCCCCAGTACTGGCGCTAGTGCCCCACGAACCAGAGTCCCACAACAGCCTTTACGCCATGCATTCATTTTTCTAATCTTGTTTGGCCTATGCCAATTTGCATTTGGCTCAGGTAATAATTCGAAGATTATTACCTTTGAGATTCTGCTCCTTAATTTGGTGCCTAGCTCCTCATACTGACTGTGTAGAATCTCCTTCCTCATCCTGCCTATATCATTGGTATCTACATGGACCATGACAACTGGATCCTCCCCCTCCCACTGTAAGTTCCTCTCCAGCCCTGAGCAGATGTCCCAAACCCTGGCACCAGGCAAGCAACACAGCCATCTGGACTCACGCTCTTTGCTGCAGAGAATGGGGTCAATCCCCTTCGTTATATTGCACCCTACTACCACTACTTTCCTTTCTTTTCCCCACTTGAATGGCTTCCTGTACCGCAGTGCCATGGTCAGTCAGCTTATCCGCCCTGCAGCCCCAACTCTCATCCAAACAATCTGAAAGAACCTCAGACCTGTCGGACAATTGCAGAGGATGACTCTCCTGCGCTCCTGCCCCCTGGGTCCCTTTAGCTGCAGTCACACCCTCTTGTCCCTGACCACTGACCAAATCAGAAGACCTTATCCTAAAAGATGTGACATGCTGCCTGGTACAAAGCATCCAGGTAACTTTTCCTCCTCTCTCGTGTGTCGCAGCATCTGCAGCTCGGTCTCCAGCTCAATGACTCTGAATCGAAGCTCCTCAAGCCACAAACACTTACTGTGGACGTGTTTGCCCTGGATCACATTGGCACCCACAAGCTGCAGCCTTGACACATCACCTATCCTGCCATCCACTTCCTCCAGTAAAAAAAAAGTTAGAAAAACAAAGGAACACCTCCTTCCCCTCCTCACCAAACTCTCTCAACTTCCCAAACTCCCAGCACTCTGTTGAAAATCGTACTCACCATGCACTGAGATATTTGAATTTATATGTTCCGAAACTAAAGGGACTAGCTGAGCCCAGGTACAGAAACACCAGTTCAAGGTAGTTTCCTTAATTAACTGTTTACAGCTGATTCCCAGTAGATAGCTTCTATCTCCCTGCTTGGGCCCGTGGATGAGATTTATAATTTAAACAGCACATAATATTGCTTAATATGGTTAAATGCAAACAATATTGGATTTTTAGAAAGAGATTTAAGATTCCCTCAGTTCACCAAACTCCACTCAGTTCAAGACTGCACTCCAGCTGCAAGATGCACTCTGCTGCCCCTTTGACAGCCCTGTCAAAACCCATGACCTCTACCATCTAGAAGGAGAAGGGCCGCAGACACAGAGGAACACCACCACCTGCAAGTTCCCCTTCAAGCCACATACTATTCTGACTTGGAACTATTTCGGCATTGAGTCAAAATCCTGGAACTCATTCCCTAAGAGCACTGTAGGTGCACCTACATCAGAAGAACTGCCATGGTTTAAGAAGGTGGCCCACCACCACCTTGAGGGCCATTGGGGGTGAGCAACAACACTGGCCACGCCAGTGATGCACATATCCTGTAAACACATTTTAAAAAAAGGATTCCCATTAAATGAATCAAGCATAACCTGTCCATTAAAAATTAATGTTAATTGTTCCTGATTAGTCAGTCCTATCTAATCTCTCTATACCACCAAAGAAATACCTCAGTTATCTACCAATAGGATGAGAGTGTGTTTAATTTTTTATGGCACCATTGGTTAGTAGCTCTGGTTATTCTACCTGCATTGACAGTATTTAACTGGCTTATAAGGTATTGTTAGCTCTCTTGATCTGACTCCTCCACTGCTAATTTTTCATGCTGCTTGTCCAACATCCAGTACTAGATGAGAAATTTCTTCCAATTAATATTGGGAAGACCAAAGCCATTATATTCAGTCCCTATTACAAACTCCATTCCTGAGTCACTGACTCCACATCTGTCCCAGTCCACTGCCTGAGCATAAACCAGACTGCTTTTAACCAGGTGACCTATTTGACTGAGTTGAATTTCAGATCCCTATGCTCTCCATCACCAAGATCACCTCCTGTCACCTGTGTAATACTGCCTATCTCTGCTGCCTCTGCTGATTTGCTAAAACCCTCAGTCATGCTTTTTTAACCTCTTGACTCGATTATTCCAATTCTTTCCTGGCCAACGTCCCACTTTGTAAACTTAAGCTCATTCACAAATTTTGCCTGTATTCTACCTCTCAATAAGTCTCGTTTACCCATGTGTTTACTGACCTACTTGAAACTCTCATCTTAAGGCCTTGCCCCTCCCTATCTCTATAACCTCCCCTAACTTTGCAACCGTTTTCAGGTTTCTCTGCACTTCCTCAACTCTAGTCTCCCTGATTTTCACCGCCCCATTGTTGACGGCCATGCCTTCAGCTACACAGGCACTAAGCTTTGGAATTCCCACCTCATCTGCCTCTCTCACATCCACTGTCCCATCATTTAAGATGTTCAATTTTGCGTGATAATTACTCCTGTGTAGCGACTTGGGAAGCTTTACTATGTTGAAGCTGCTATATAAATGGAAGATCTTGTTTATAACTTATCTCAACAATTGAAGAACAGCAGAAAAAAAAAACATAGGCTCCTGAAGAGCAGCTGGTGAGACATGCCAATTTTTTGCAATAAGATAAAAATGTGGACAAAATGCCCCACTATCACAATTGATGCAGCTGTGTTGAGAATGTTTGTTTGTTTGTTTTTCCTCATGTTTCTTCTGTTCCCCATGTAGACCTATTACTCACTGGGAAGAGGAAGAATTTACCATTGGTGATGACAACTATAAGAAGTTTGTTTAAATTCTCAGCTTGAAATGAGTATACAGATGGGGGCTTTTTTCTCCAGCCAAATGATAATATCCTTGCATCTTGTCACTTTAGGACAACATACTGATCTGAACGAGTTCAGGTTTTTGTTTGGTGTAATGTTATATCTGTTTTTTAGTGAAAATGATTTGGTCTGTGATTTTAGTAAATACTTGAAGTTAGCAAAGAAAAGCAAGCTATAAAACTCTGAATTTCTGTTGTATGTAGGTTTTCTGGAGATTAAGCAATGACAAAAGAATGAAACTTGATCATATAATGTTAGATATACATGACACTCTGAAGTATTAAAATAATTCCAATTTAAGTTTTAGACCTATCAAATGTTTCTAGTTTTTATTCAGGTGACACTAACATTTTTTTTCCAAAAATATACTTTATTCATAAAATTTGTAAAAGTACATCCAAAAACATTTCAGATTGAAAACTAGAGTGCAATAAAATTCAACTTTTCTCCACACAGCACGTTACACTCTGAGGTGCCTCAACAGTTGCAATACTCTTGATCTCTTGATATTTACTTTGTAAGATATTTTTTACACCCCCCGCCCCCCCCCCACAATAGCAACTGGTTTATTCTTGACTTGGGTCCAAATGATTGTTCCACATTACACACCTTGTCCTCCAATGTTCACTTGCATACAGGAAAATTGATCAGGCCAGAAGTATTGAAGCTAAATATATTTGTAGCAGGAAATATGGCATTACAATCAAATAGAGGTGGTCTCTTACCTCTTGCTATTTTTCTGTAGACTTATTGAGCCTCCACTGGTCTTTTTGCATTTGTCAGAGTGTGAACTAGTGGAATGGCAGCTGCAAGCCCTTTTGGATTTGCACTACTATTTTAGTCTGGGTAAATTAGATTGAGCTAAATGACTATCTGACCGAGGTGGAGTTAATTCCTGCAACTTGATTTTCTCAGATCACTGTTGACCTTTCCATGACAGCAGCCCAAATTATAACCTTTGGAAGTAGGGGAGGCAATGGCGTAGTGGTATTGTCACTGGACTAGTAATCCAGAGACCCAGAGTAACACTTTTCTCCACACAGCACTGGTTCGACCTGGGTTCGAATCCCAACATGACAGATGATGGAATTTGAATTCAATAAAAATCTGGAATTAAAAGTCTAATGACCACCATTGTCAATTGTTGTAAAAGCCCATCTGGTTCACTAATGTCCTTTAGGGAAGGAAATCCCCTGGACTGGCCTACATGTGACTGATGTGACCAATGTGGTTGACTCTGAAATAGCCTAGCAAGCAACTCAGTTGTATCAAACTGCTACAAAATCACAAAAAAGGAATAAAACCGGCATCAACCTAGGCACTGGAAATGACACTGGCAATCCTGCAAAGTCCTTCTTACTAACATCTGGTGGCTAGTGCCAAAATTGGGAGAGCTGCCTCACAGACTAGTCAAGCAACAGCCTGACATAGTTATCCTCAGGGAATCATACCTTACAGAAAATGTCCTAGACACCACCATCACCATCCTTGGTTATGTCCTGTCCCACCAGCAGAGGTGGTGGCACAGTTGTATACAGTTGGGAAGGAGTTGCCCTGGGAGTCCTCAACATCAACTCTGGGCCCCATGAAGCCTCATCAGGTCAAACATGGGCAAGGAAATCTCCTGCTGATTATCATGTACCACCCTGCCTTAGCTGATGAATCAGTACTCCTCCATGTTGAACACCACTTGGAGGAAGCATTGAGCGTGGCAAGTGTGCAGAATGTACTCTGGGTGGGGGACTTCAATGTCAATTACCAGAGTGGCTTGGTAGCACCACTGCTGGCTGAGTCCTAAATGACATACCTGCTAGATTGGGTCTGCGGCAGGTGGTGAGGGAACCAATAAGAGGGAAAAACATACTTCAACTCATCCTCACCAGCTTGTCTGCTGCAGGCGCATCTGTCCATGATAGTATTGGTGGTAGTGACCATTGCAACAGTCGTTGTGGAGACGAAGTCCCACCTCCACATTGAGGATACCCCCCATCGTGTTGTGTGGCACTACCACTGTACTAAATGGGATAGATTTCGAACAGATCTAACAACTCAAGACTGGGCATCCATGAGGCGCTGTGGGCCATCAGCAGCAGCAGAATGGTACTCAAACATAATCTGTAACCACATGGCCTGGCATAACCCCCACTCTACCATTATCATCAAGCCAGAGGATCAACCCTGGTTCAATGAAGAGTGCAGAAGGGCAAGCCAGGAGTAACATCAGGCATACCTAAAAATGAAATGTCAACCTGATGAAGCTATAACACAGGACTACTTGCGTGCAAAACAGCATAAGCAGCAAATGGTAGATAGGGCTAAGCGATCCCACAACCAACACCAGATCTAAGCTCTGCAGTCCTGCCACATCCAGTCGTGAATGGTGGTAGACAATTAAACTACTCACTGGAGGAGGAGGCTCCACAAATATCCCCATCCTCAATGATGGAGGAGCCCAGCACATCAGTGCAAAAGATAAGGCTGAAGCATTGGCTACAATCTTCAGCCAGAAGCGCCGAGTGGATGACCCATCTTGGCCTCCTCCAGAGGTCCCCAGCATCACAGGTGTCAGTCTTCAGCCAATTCAATTCACTCCACATGATATCAAGAAACGACTGAAGGCATTGGATACTGCAAATGGGCCCTGACAACGTTCTGGCAATAGTACTGAAGACTTGTGCTCCAGAACTAGCCACGCCCCCCTAACCAAGCTGTTCCTGTACAGCTACAACACTGGCATCTACCTGGCTATGTGGAAAATTGCCCAGGTATGTCCTGTACACACAAAGCAGGACAAATCCAAACCGGCCAATTACCTCCCTATCAGTCTGCTCTCGAACTTCAATAAAGTAATGGAAGGAGTCATCAACAGTGATATCAAGCGGCACTTGCTTAGCAATAATCTGCTCGCTGACACCCAGTTTGGGTTCCACCAGGGCCACTCGGCTCCTGACCTCATTACAGGCTTGGTTCAAACATGGACAAAAGAGCCAAACTCCAGAGGTGAGGTGAGACTGACTGCCCTTGACATGAAGGCAGCATTTGACCGAGCGTGGCATCAAGGAGCCCTAGCAAAACTGGAGTCAATGGGAATCAGAGGGAAAACTCTATTGGTTGGAGTCATCCCTAGCACAAAGGAAGATGGCTGTGGTTGTTGGAGGTTAGTCATCTCAGCTCCAGGTACATCACTGCAGGAGATCCACAGGGTAGTGTCCTCAGCCCAACCACCTTCAGCTGCTTCATAAATGACCTTCCTTCCATCATAAGGTCAGAAGTGGGGATGTTCGCTGATGATTGCACAATGTTCACCATTCGTGACTCCTCAAATAATGGAACAGTCCATGTCCAAATGCAGCAAGACCTGGACAACATCCAGGCTTAGGCTGACAATTGGCAAGTAACATTCGTGCCACACAAGTGCCAGGCAATGACCATCTCCAACAAAAGAGAATCCAACCCTCGCCCCTTGATATTCAATGGCATTACCATCACTGAATCCACCACTATCAACATTCTGGGGGTTATCATTGACCAGAAACTGAACTGGACTAACCATATCAATACTGTGGTTACAAGAACAGGTCAGAGGCTAGGAATCGTGCGATGAGTAACTCTCCAAAAGCCTGTCCACCATCTACAAGGCACAAGTCAGGAGTGTGATGGAATACTCCCCACTTGCCTGGATGAGTGCAACTCCCACAACACTCAAAAAGCTTCATACCATCCAGGACAAAGCAGCCCGCTTGATTGGCACCACATGCACCAACATTCACTCCCTCCACCACCGATGCACAGTAGCAGCAGTGTGTACCATCTACAAGATGCATTGCAGGAACTCACCAAGGTTCCTTTGATAGCATCTTTCAAACCCACGATCACTACCACCTAGAAGGACAAGGGCAGCAGATAGATGGGAACACCACCATCTGGAAGTTCCCCTCCAAGCCACTCACCACCCTGACTTGGAAATATATCGCCGTTCCTTCAATGTCACTGGGTCAAAATCCTGGAATTCCCTTCCTAACAGCACTATGGGTGTACCTACACCACATGGACTGCAGCGGTTCAAAAAGGCAGCTCACCACCACCTTCTCAAGGGCATCTAGGGGTGGGAAATAAATGCTGGCCCAGCCAGCAAAGCCCACATCCCATGTCTGAATGAAAATAACATCAAGGCAGTAGAGAGATAGAGCTATACCATTTTATGGGATTGCTCACTTCCCTAGGATTAAGGTGCAAGCCACTCACATTGCATGGAGAGCACCCATTCAGATATATGGAAACACCACCATCTGCAAGTTCCCTTTCAGGCTACAGATCATTGTGACTGAACTTATTGCTGTCCTTCACTGTCACTGGGTCAAAAACTGAAACTCCTTTCCTAGCAGCACTGTAGGTCTACCTACACCACATGGGCTGCAGTGGTTCAGTAAGGCAGCTCACTACCACCTTCTTAAAGATAATTAGGGATGCTCAATAAAAGCTGGCCTTGCTGGTGATGATCACATCCCAGGAGTGTTTTTAAAAAAAAAGCTACATGAATGATTCCACTTCTCAATGTTCAGATAGCATCCTCCATGTTGAAACTTGATGTGTTGCAAAACTGTCTAATTTCATGATTGATATGTTGTAGGAATATAACTTATAGTTTGGGGATAAGTTTTTAGAAGTAAGATAATGGAAGCACTGGGCAAGAAACTGGCAAACTGAAGTCATTGCCATTCTTTATCCCTTTATTTTCTCATGGGATGTGGGCATCACAGGCAAGGCCAGTATTGCTCATCCCTAATTTCCCTTGAACTTAGTAGTTTGCTAAGCCATTTCAGTGGGCAGTTAAGAGTCATCCACATTGCTGTGGATCTGGAGTCACATGTAGGCCAGACCAGGTAAGGTTAGCAGATTTCCTTCCCTAGAGAGCAGATGGGCTTTACAACAATTGATAGTTTCATGGTCACCGTCACTAAGTCTAGCTTTCAACTCCAGATTCAATTTAAATTCAAATTCCACCAGCTGCCATGGTGGGATTTGAACCATTGCTCTCAGAGCATTAGTCTAGGCCTCTGGATTTGCAGTTCAGTGACTTTACCACTGCACCATTGTCTCCCCCTAAAAGCCATTCAAAGGGTGTTTGTTCAAGAAGGTCAGAAGTAGAAGTGGGAAAACTGTTTGGTGAATCTGTAGTTGTCTTGATAAGGGGTATAAATTATTCATGTGGGTACCAGAATCAAAGGAATGTTTTGGAAGATAATGAATTTAAATCTCTCTCTGGGTCTTCACTGGTGTGCCACATTGCTATGGTGATAGGTTGCTGGGGACTACCCTTTTGATTTTGGTTTACCTGTATGATTTTTCACTGACACAGGCAGTTTACATCTGGAGCTGGAATAGCTTGGAAGCAGGCAGAGAGAAAAATCTTCCAATAGTGGGTGCTTGGAATCAGCTGAAACCAGAAGCAAAGGGCTGTCGGAAGTGAGGGTACATTTTGATCTTGGAGTCACTGAGCAAGACGGTAGCGAGGTCCATGCTCGAGTGGGGCTGTCCACAATAGTGAGGCACTTGAGAGCTGAAGGGTCGCCTGGTCGGAGGCTGGTGGAAGAAATCTCATATCTCAGCAAATAGCGGGAGTGAATCAAAGTGAATTCCTAAGAGCTGTGGCACACCTTGGTTTGGTCTTAGGAGAACTGAAGGAGCCCTCAAGATCCTGGAATATATAGGGGAACTCTTGGGTGGAATTGAAAATGGGGAATGACCGATTGAGATTTTCGGACTTAAGGAATGTGCTTACAAAGTATATAGTCTTAAGTTAGTAGTACTTGCTTTGTTCGATTCTTGTACGGTAAAAGATTTTTGTTTAAAACGAGAAATCTTGTGACGTAATTCTTCCAGTTGATAACTGGGAGTTTGAATTTCATTTTAATAGTTAATGGCGTCCCTTGAGATCATAGCACATACAAGAGATTGTTATGATGCCTTTATCCTTTGCCATTTGACTCTCTCAAACTTTGTCAGTGAAGGAAATCAAAGTAATGGAAGGCACATAAGCGACAAAGCATACCTACTGCTCCCATGGCTAATAACCTACTCTGTCTAATGATCAGAATGTACTGGTCCCTGGCATAGGAAAAGAAGAAAAGGTATCACCTTGTCAGCCCTTATGAGGCTGTTAAACTTTTTCCAGCAGTGGTCTACAGTCTTACGGGTGAGGGAGTTTGTATTTAGTGCCAACTCCCTCCAGATGGAATGAGTTACATTCATGTAAGGCTTGGTGACTCCTGCACCTAGGTGTTCCCTGACTTCAATCTCAGATGTAGACAGACTGGAAGTCTGCATCTGCAATGTTTTTGCATCCTCCTCCTGGATTTGGTGCTGCCCTCTTTGTACAGATTGGACTCAGTCAATTGCTGTACAAGCATAACGACAATGTTACTGAGGCATGCAGTGATGTTATTAGAAAGTGAAATGAGAACACCAAGCACTGTTCCTCTCATCAGTTTGGCTCTCAGTCTGCTGCTGAAGAGTGCAGGCTGAACTATTTTTTAAATTGCACAGGAATTCCACTTAGTTCAGCTGTTTGCACTTATTTTCTGTGGGGTTTAGGCCAATGGGATGTAAATGAGCTGATCCAGGAATCCTGTGTACAACTCCATCTGCAGGCCACTGAGACATGCAAATCCTTAACTAAATTGAGGGAAATGCTAGGTCACAATGTCAGTTTAAAAAGTTTGCAAAATATAAGCATGGCTGGTACAAACTACAACTGGTAACAGTTAAAGTGTGAAGAATAAATATCTAAAATGTTAAATTGTCTTCTGTGTTTTCAGATGTTGAGTAACCTTTTATTTCAAGCTCAGGAGATGGGATAAAACTGACATAATAAGACAGGGGTTATGATCTTAGAATTGGCAATAATATGTTTTGCTTCATTGGGGAAGGAGAGTTATGAATTATTCCTTTCTTAATTTTATGATCTTGCCAACATTTCTGTTTCCCTTCTGCTGGGAAAGGATTGAACTCCAAGATATAGTTGCGTACAGGATTCAAATATTTGGTTGCAAAATTCTGTACTGTCCAGAATTTTGTAACTTAATACTTTGGAAACTGTCCATTACTGAGACAGCAAGTTCTGAGAAGAATGCATGTAGTTGCTCTTTTTGTGAAACTACACTACATCTTTCTTACAGAGTAAAGAAATGCACTGTGAAAGAGGCAGAGAACTCCACAGCTTGTCCAATGAACTGAAGTTAACTTTACCTTTTGAATTTTCTGCTTGTCACACCTATGAGTTTGACTCTAAATCTTTGAATCAGAAGGTTGTGGGTTCAAATCCCATTCCAGGGATTTTGCACATAATCTAGATTGACACTTCAGAGCAGTACAGAGGGATTGCTGCACTGTCAGAGGTAGTTTCTTTTGGATGAGACATTTGATGGAGGCCTGTCTGCCTGCTCAGGTGGACATAAAGTAACTTATGGCACTGTTTGAAGAAGAGCAGGCAAGGCCTCCTGCTTTCCTGATCAGTATTTATTCCTCAACCAACATCTAAAATGAATGGTCTCTTCATTTGTTTCATTGCTATTTGTGGGATCTTGCTGTCTGCTAATCGGCCTGTGTTTTCCAAATCACTACAATAGCTACACTACAAGAGCACTTGGCTGATTATAAAGCACTATGGGACTTCAAGTAGAGTCCATAAAAATGCAAATTGTTTCTTTCCATTTTGTCAGGGTGGAGTACTTTGTTTTCTCCCCATTTATTTGCTAATATCATCATTGTGCATTTCCATGCTTCCATTTTTGTGGTCAGTTTTGTCTTGCATGCTTTCATGTTTTCCCTGCGTAATTTTATGTTCAAATACAAATACATCATGGATAACAAGAAATGAAAGTGTTTCGGTGCTTTTCTTGAATTATCCTTATTGATTATACTACAACAGGCTTTAGGACCAGTGTCTGATCACTAATTTACAGTAAAATAAAACAAGAATTCCATCATTATTGTATACAAATTAATTATGTAATTTTCCCTTGTCTTGCACAAATTTGGGCTGGTAAGTGGTAAATAACATTTGCGACACAAGTTTTCAGGCAATGACCATCTCCTAAAATAAAACTCATAATTACCATCCTTTAACCTTCAGTGGCATAAACGCCACTGAGTCCCCCACCCTCAGTGTCCTGCAGGTTACTATTGATTGAAATGTGAGATGAACTAGTCACAGAAATTCCGTGGCTAGAGAAGGTCAGAGATTGAATATTCTGTGGTGAATGGCTCACCTTCTGATTTCCCCAAAGCCTTTTCATCATATACAAGGCAAAAGCCAAGACTGTGAATACTGTTGACTTGCCTGGGTAACTCCAACAATACTCTAGACACTTGACACCATTCAGCACAAAGCTGCCCACTTGATCGGCAGCCCGTCCACTCCCTCCACCATCTGCAAGCTACGGTTGTAATGTGTACTATCTAAAAGATGCAGTGCAGCAGCTCACCAAGGCTACTTTTAACAGCATCACCAAAACCTGTGACCTACACCATCTTGAAGGACAAGGGCAGCAAACACATTGAAATGCCATTTCCTCCAAGTTTCCTTCCAAATCTTATGTCACCCTGACTTTGATATATTGTGAAGATGCACAAAGTTAGTTTATTTTTCCTGAGGATTTTGGTTATTTTGGAAGGTCTGTGGCAACTCTGTGGACATGCATCTCTCAGATTCAGAAATTCACCAAATTAGTGTTGAGAATCCTAACCAGCTATCATTATTTAGAATACGTGCCGATCATGTATTTATGAAGCAAACTTCATGCCTCCCACCGAGGTTTACATAAGCTAGTTCATCACCTTTTATTTTCTTCTTTCGGAGGCCCTAATGTTGAGCAGCTGTTTTCTAATTCCTCCCCAGAGAAATAGAAACTGGAACAAATACTGAACGTATTGCGATGAATCATTTGTTTGTCATGTGTAATACTTTCTAAGCAAGCAATGTTGGTTTTAATTTTTACAGATATTTTACTGTGTAGAAAGAATTAAACGTTGACACTTCTGGTAATTGGTTCTGTATTTCATAATGTAATTCCCAACTGCGCTAGCGTTTTTGTATTGTCCCCACTGAATGTTGCTTTTTTTTTCCATTTGTAATCACTGCTAGATGTCTAGCATCATTATTAAAATAACGTTGCACTTTTGTTGAGATACAAAAAAAACTACATGCTTTAGAAAGCACTTCACATCACAAATGTACACAGTTTGGAGATGGGCTATTAATTATTTTTATCTTAATTTTCTTGTTTCCCCAACTCAAAACAGTGACTTTTGAATCTGGTACAGTGTCACGAGTATTCAGTACCTCTCTGGTACCTTCCCAAAATGGCTTTCATGAACATGAGAGTCTTGACAGAATGCAATGTCAGCATATTTGATTATGAAGGGATCACATCCAAACTCAGTCCTGTCCTTGTCCAGTGTCCACATGTGCACACTTCCATCAAAGCTCACAGGATAGGCACCAGGAGTAAGAACACTTTTTTTTTCCCCTCTGTCCCTAACTCAGGGAGCTGCTTCTGACTTTAATGTCCCTATTGCCTCACCTGTCGAAATGAGGTTAGCAAACAGCACAGAACCAGAACTGAACCTGGGACCATCCTTGCCTCTAAGGCTTAATTATTCATTGGATAAGCATGCTGAATTATTGGAAGTGGAAGATCAAGATCATTTATTCAGGAAACATTCAGTCTGTTTCTGCTGCAGAGGTTGGCAGTGGGACAATTATGGGAGATTGTATCCTTATTTCTTCACATGGCCAATACATTTAAGTGTGAACTGCACACTTTGTTGATTGCAATGTGGATATTGTACAATTGGGGCAAATTACAAGTGAATAAGCTTGTTACATTTTCCTTTAAGTTGCTTGCACTACAGCTACACAATTTGGTAGTGACATTGAGGTACAACTGTGGCAGTCACTTGAACTGGCTGACTGATGTGGAAAAGACAAGAGAGCCCTTTAAAACTTAAAAGAAATGTTCTGCGAATACTGTTTGTTCTGCATTTATGTGCAGTCTAGGCTTACCGAGGCAAATTTCTGCTTTTAGTTTATCAGCTACTTGGAAAATGGATATTGATAATCCATTTTGATAATGGGAAATTAAAGCCCTTTTGTTTCTTACTATAATAAACCACTATGAATGTTCCTTTTTTCTAATGGGACCCCTGGACAGATAATAATTGAATTATTTCTTTGCATTCGGAAAAGGTCCTGTGTGAGCATGTTGTGTTTTTTTTATGCCAGCTAAAACAAAATTACTTTTACAAAAATTTTCTATTGAGAATCATGAAGCAATAAACAGCGCCTGTTTATACAGTGCCTTATCACACCTCAGCACTTCATGCAATGAGTTACTTCTTGGAGTAAAGTCATTATTGTTTTAAAGGCAACTGTGGCAGCCAATACATGCAAAGCAATTTGCCACAAGTACAAAATGAGATGAATGATAAGTTGACTTGTTTAAAATTAGGGAGAATGTTGACCTGGCCATCGGTGTCATGATATTAGTTGATCGTGGTAGTGGACTCCAGTATTAGATACTATACGGTACTCTGTATTGGATACGGGGTCACCTGACCTGGGAGTTGAAGGTCAGATAGCACATGTTGGAACCTGTCTTGATAGAATTCAGTTACTGCAGAAATGTGTTCATGTTAGGAAAATATGTTATTGATAAAGTTAGCTCAGCTACAATGTCAACGGCCTGTGTGCACCATTTGAAACAAAAAGAAATGAGACATGGTGTCAGAAGTAAACTAAACACAGCAATGGAGGTTCTGAAACCACCCACAGAGCTCAGTTTGGAGAGAAATCTCACTGACAACTGGAGGAGGTTCCAGCAGCGATTCGAGCTGTACGTCACAGTGGTGGGCAGTGATAAAAAAGATTCTCAGGTGCAGTCTTCCATATTTCTTCACGTAGCAGGGGAAGTAGCCCTAGAAGCCTATAACACATTCACGTTTGAAAGTGATGAGAAACAAAATGACTTGAAGGAAATAATGGAAAAATTCGAAACCTACTGCAGCCCTAAGGAAATCACCACGTATGAAAGATACCGATTTTTTTACCTGCACGCAAGGCAGTGACAACATTAGTCAGTACGTAACTGAGCTGAGAAAACAAACTAAATCGTTGTGAATTTGGACAGCTTGAAGCATCACTCATCCAAGATAAAATAATTTGCAGAATCGCAAATGACACTCTGAGAGAACAGCTTTTGAGAGAAAAGTAGCTTTGAAGAAGAGTCATATGGATTCGAAACGTTAACTCTGCCTTTCTCTCCACAGATGCTGCCAGACCTGCTGAGTTTTTCCAGCAATTTTTGTTTTTGCTTTGAGAGAAGTCAATCTCATGCTGGAGAAAGCAATAAATATCTGCAGATGGCAGAAGATGGTAAGCCACACACTGTCAAGCAGTTAGATGTAGTTAAACAGAAATGGTCCTGGGAAAGAACAAATAGACAGTCTGAACGTAAAAGAACAAAACTGCTTTTAAAACATTTAAGTGCAGCCAGTGCGGAACAGAGCATTTAGCATGTTGTTGTCCAGCCCATGGAAAACAGTGCAAGAACTGTGATAAACTAAATCACTTTGCTAAGATGTATAAATCAAAGAAAGTGCACACAATTGACACAGACACTGAAATGGAACTTTTCTTTGGTGCAGTAACAACAATTCCAAAGAAGACGAATGGAAATGGACGAATTAAAAATTGCCAACATGATGGTGAATTTCAAGCTTGACACAGGTGCGCAAGCAAATGTCATTCTCATAAGTCTGTATCGTAAGATAAGCAAAGAAAAACAGCTAACTAAAACAAAAGTGAAGCTGCCTACTTATACAGGTGAAAACATTGCTGTAGAGGGCAAGTGCACACTTCTACAAAAAACAGACTTCCATTCAAAGCTTGTGAAAATCTGAAGCTAATCAAGAGAATAATGACTGTCACCACTGGTAACATCCTGAGGGAGTATAAAGATGTGTTCCAGGGGATTGGTTGCTTAAAAGGAGAACACACCATCAAGATTGACGAATCTGTGGCACCCAAAATACACCTGCCCAGGAATGTACCAATAATGCTGAGACCAACTGAAAGCAGAGTTGGGACAGAATGGAGAAACTTCATATCAAGATAATTGAAGAACCGACAAAGTGGGTTAATTCAATTGTAATTGTAGAAAAATCAGATGGGAATCGCAAGTCTGTTTGGATCCCAGAGACCTAAACCAGGCAGTATAAAGTGAGCATTACCAGCTGCCCACAGTAGAAGAGATCAGGTTTAAGTTAGTTGATGCTAAATACTACTCAGTCTTGGATGCGAGTTCAGGCTTCTGGCAGGTCAAGCTGGATGAATGCAGCTCCTATCTCTGTAGCTTCAACACACCATACAGGCGGTATAGGATTTTACACTTACCTATTGGTATTAATTTAGCTCCAGAGGTATTCCACAGAAGAGTGAAGCAGGTGTTTGAAGGGTTAGAGGGTGTGGAAACCTATATCGATGTGCTGGCCTGAGGAGCCTCATGAGAAGAATACGAACACAGACTGAGGCAGGCGCTGGGCAGAGCTAGAGAAAGGAACCACAAGTTGAAGAAGGAAAAGTGCAAAATAGGTCTTCATGAAATCAAGTACTTGGGACATGTGCTAACAAGTGAGGGAGTGAAGTCAAACCCGAGTAAAAATCAAAGCAGCCGTGAACATGCCACCCCCAGAACGTAAAAAAGATTTGGAGAGGTTCTTGGGAATGGTGACCTATCTTGGGAAATTCATTCCGAACCTGTCAGACCTGACAGCACCTCTCAGAGAACTTCTACAAAATGATGTGGAATGGCACTGGGAACAAAGTCACCAGGAGGCTTTGACCAATCGGAAGAGAACACTGACCCAGGCACCAGTGTTAAAGTATTACAATGTCAGTCAGCTGGTCAAGATCTCAGTGGACGCTTCAAAGACTGGCCTGGGAGCTGTCCTCTTGCAAAATCAGGCATCAGTGGCATACGCTTCAAAGGCAATGACTGAAACACATGCTGACAAAAAACTTAGCTGTGGCTGTAATCAAACTGGATGAGATCATGGAAGCAACCAAGAACGACGCCACCCTAAGAAAACTGCAGCAGATTGTGCAAACTGGCTAGCCCACACATAGGAGAAGAGGCCCTTCTGCTGTACAAGAGTACTGGAACTTTAGTGAGGAACTTCATGCAGCAGAAGGAATAGTTTTCAAGGGAGAAAAGATCATAATTCCTGCAACACTGAGGAAAGAAATGCTGCAGCGCATACAAACATGCAGGAGAAAAGCTCGAGATGTAATGCATTGGCCTGGAATGGGAGCACAAATCGAGGAAATGGTGAATGTGTGTGCAGTGTGCCAAAAGTACAGTAAGTCGCAACAAACAGAATCACTTCAACCACAGAGTGTTCCAATAAGGCCCTGACTGAAAATTGGACTGGACTTGTTCACATTTGACAACAGTGAGTACCTACTAACAGTAGCTTATTACTCAAAAATTTTGAGTCTGTGCTGCTGAGAAATGATAGTAAGAGCATCACTGTAATAAGTCATTTAAAATTATTTTTTTCTTGCCACAGCAAACCTGAAGTGCTGATCTCAGATAATGGTCCACAATTCTCAGGCACTGAGTTTCACCAATTTGCACAGGACTGAGAGTTTTGCCACACAATGTCAAGTCCCAAATACCCACAATCCAATGGAATGATGGAATGTGCCGAGCAGACCTTAAAACACCTGTTGAAGAAAGCAAAGGCGGACGGAAGAGACCCCCACCTGGTTCTGCTGAAGTTCAGGAATACTCCATTAGAAGATATTGGATCATCTCCAGCACAGCTCCTGATGGAGAGAAGACTAAGGACTCCGCTTCCAACTGCATCCCAACTGTTATTTCCCCAGCCAGTGAGTTGTAGCGTGCAAGACCTGCTCAAACTGAGACAGCAGAAGCAGACGCAGTACTTTGATCGGGGCGCCCGACCTCTGCCCGACCTGAACATGGGAGAGACAGTGAGGATTCAGCATGAAGGGATCTGGAATCTTGCTGTTGTCACAGGAATCACAGGAGAACCATGGTCTTACATAGTGCAGATACCAAACGGACAACAGTACAGGAGAAACCAGAAATTCTTATGGAAAGCAAATGAAACACTACCCTGCTCTGAACCAGAAAGTGTAGCTGAAGATCAAAAACCAGAATGCACCAGTGAAGCAACAGATAACCAGACAAAGCCTGAGAGTCCTGGAAACTATCCAAGGAGTGATAGTGACGCAGAGCTGGAGAAGGCCCCTTGTCCTTCAAAATCACCTGTCACCATTCAGAACATCCAGTGGAAGAATTGTGAAAAAAACCACAGAGATAAGTAAAGACAAAACAGACTGATCAAAACAGAGTGAGAAAGAATAGATAAGAGACTTTGTGTACTTGAGTTATATAAAAGTTTTTTTTTAAAAAAGGGACATGTCATGATAATAGTTGATTGTGGTAGTGGACTCCAGTGTTAGATACCAAATGGTGCTCTATTAGATACGGGGTCACCTGACCTGGGGGTTGAAAGTCAGATAGCACGTGTTGGAACCTGTATTGATAGAATTCAGTTACTGCAGATATGTGCTCATGTTAGAAAAATGTGTTAGTAATGAAGTTAGGCTAGCTACAATGTTGACAGCCTATATGTGTCATTGAAACAAAAAAACAAGACAATCGGGTGAACACTTCTCTGAAGAGTGCCCTTGGAACTTTTATACTCACCTGCAATACCAGAGTAGGTTTCTAAACCTACATCAGTTACCCATCTCATGCACTTGTGCCTTTTTCCAACAATGCCCGTTTCCTCTGGGTCCTTTGCTGTCCCATTTATGTTTTTGTGAATTGAAAGACGAAAATAATTGCTTTGTCATTGTGTAACATGCACACCATAGTTTAAAATTCTTTCACCTGATGTTGGCATTGCTGGCTTGGCCAACAATTGTAGCCCAAAACAAAAACAGAATTACCTGGAAAAACTCAGCAGGTCTGGCAGCATCGGTGGAGAAGAAAAGAGTCGACATTTCGAGTTCTCACAACCCTTCAACCGAACTGAGTATCGTTAGGAGAGGGGTGAAATATAAGCTGGTTTAAGGTGGGGGGGGGGAGAGAAGTTCAGGGGGGGATGGTTGTAGGGACAAGCAAGCAGTGATAGGAGCAGATAATCAAAAGATGTCACAGACAAAAGGATCAAAGAGGTGTTGAAGGTGGTGATATCTAAGAAAATGTGCTAATTAAGAATGGATGGCAGGACACTCAAGGTACAGCTCTAGTGGGGGTGAGGTGGAAAGACTGACAAGGTATTAGTTGTAGATTTTAAAATAATGGAAATAGGTGGGAAAAGAAAAATCTATATAAATTATTGAAAAAAACAAAAGGGAGGGGGAAGAAACGGGGTGGGGATTGGGGGAGGGAGTTTAAGATCTAAAGTTGTTGAATTCAGTATTCAGCCCGGAATCTGTAAAGTGCCTAGTCGGAAGATGAGGTGCTGTTCCTCCAGTTGCGTTGGGCTTCACTGGAACAATGCAGCAAGCCAAGGACAGACATGTGGGCAAGAGAGCAGGGTGGAGTGTTAAAATAGCAAGCGACAGGGAGGTTTGGGTCTTTCTTGCGGACAGACCGCAGGTGTTCTGCAAAGCAGTCGCCCAGTTTGCGTTTGGTCTCTCCAATGTAGAGGAGACCGCATTGGGAGCAACGAATGCAGTAGACTAAGTTAGGGGAAATGCAAGTGAAATGCTGCTTCACTTGAAAGGAGTGTTTGGGCCCTTGGACGGTGAGGAGAGAGGAAGTGAAGGGGCAGGTGTTGCATCTTCTGCGTGGGCATGGGGAGGTGCCATAGGTGGGGGTTGAGGAGTAGGGGGTGATGGAAGAGTGGACCAGGGTGTTCCGGAGGGAACGATCCCTACGGAATGCCGCCAGGGGGGGTGAAGGGAAGATGTGTTTGGTGATGGCATCATGCTGGAGTTGGCGGAAATGGCGGAGGATGATCCTTTGAATGAGGAGGCTGGTGGGGTGATAAGTGAGGACAAGGGGGACCCTATCATGTTTCTGGGAGGGAGGAGAAGGCGTGAGGGCGGATGCGCGGGAGATGGGCCGGACACGGTTGAGGGCCCTGTCAACGACCGTGTGTGGAAAACCTCGGTTAAGGAAGAAGGAGGACATGTCAGAGGAACTGTTTTTGAAGGTAGCATCATCAGAACAGATGCGACGGAGGCGAAGGAACTGAGAGAATGGGATGGAGTCCTTACAGGAAGCGGGGTGTGAGGAGCTGTAGTCGAGGTAGCTGTGGGAGTTGGTAGGCTTGTAATGGATATTGGTGGACAGTCTATCACCAGAAATTGAGACAGAGAGGTGAAGGAAGGGAAGGGAAGTGTCAGAGATGGACCATGTGAAAATGATGGAGGGGTGGAGATTGGAAGCAAAATTAATAAATTTTTCCAGGTCCCGACGAGAGCATGAAGCAGCGCCGAAGTAATCATCGATGTACCGGAGAAAGAGTTGTGGGAGGGGGCCGGAGTAGGACTGGAACAAGGAATGTTCCACATACCCCATAAAGAGACAGGCATAGCTGGGGCCCATGCGGCTACCCATATTGTAGCCCATTTCAAATTGCCCCTGAGTAGGTGGTGGTTTGCTGCTGCCTTGAACCGCTGCAGCCTATGCAGTGTAGGTACACCCATAGTGCTGTTAGGAAGGGAGTTCGAGGATTTTGACCCAGCAACAGTGAAGGAATGGTGATAATTTCCGAGTCAGGATGGTGTGTGGCTTGGAGGGGAACTTGCAGTGGTGGTGTTCCTGTATATCTGCTGCCCTTGGCTTTCTAGATGGTAGAGGTCGTGGGTGTGGAAGGTGCTGTCAAAGCATCCTTGGTGAGGTGCCGCAGTGCATTCTGTAGATTGTACACATTGCTGCCATTGTGCGTCAGTGTTGGAGGGAGTGAATGGTGAACGTGGGATACCAATCCAGTGGACTCCTTTGTCCTGGATGGTTTTGAGCCTCTTTTGTTGAAGCTGCACTCATCCAGGCAAGTGGAGGGTATACCTTCACATTCCTGACTTGTGCTTGTAGATGGTGAACAGGCTGAGAGGAGTCAGGAGGTAAGTTACTCACTGAAGAATTCCCAGCCTTTGCTGCTGTAGCCACAGTATGTAATTGGGTGGTCAATTTCAGTTTCTGGTCAATGGTAATCTTCCAAATGTTGATGGTGGGGGATTCAACAATGGTAATGCCATTGAATGTCAAGGGGATGGCTAATTCTATCTTATTGGAGGTGGTCATTGCCTGGCGCTTGCGTGATGTGAATGTTACTTGCCATTTATTAGCCCAAGTCTGAATGTTGTCCAGGTTCTGCTGCGTATGGACACAGACTGCTTCAGCATTTGAGGAATTGCAAATGATACTGAACATTGTCCAATCATCAGCAAACATTCCCACTATTGACCTCGTGCTGGAGGAATGGTCATTGATGAAGCAGATGAAGATGGTTGGGTCTTGGACACCACCCAGGTAAACTCCTGCAGTGATGTCCTGGGACTGAGATTATAGACTTCCAACAACCACAACTGTCTTCCTTTGTGTTCGGTATCACTCCAACCAATGGAACATTTTCTGTGATTCCCATTGCTTCAGCTTTGTTAGGGCTCCTTGATGCCACACTCAGTCAAATGCTGCCTTGATGTCAAGGGCAGTCACTCTCGCCTTACTCTGGAGTTCAGCTGTTTTGTTCATGTTTGAACCAAGGCTGCTCAGGAGCTAAGTGGAGATGTTGGTGATGGAACCCAAACCGAGCATCAGTGAGCAGGTTATCGTTATGTACATGCTGCTTGATAGCACTGTCAATGACAATTTCCATCACTTTCCTGATGATTGAGTGTAGACTGGGGCGGCAATTGGCTGGATTTGTCCTGCTTTTTGAGGACACTATATACCTGAGCAATTTTCAACGTTGTCAGGTAAATGCCAGTTTTCTAGCTGTACTGGAACAGCTTGGCTAGGGGCATGACTGGTTCCACAGCTCAAGTCTTCAGTATTATTGCCAGAATGTTGTCACAGCCCATTGCCTTTGCAGTATCCAGTGCCTTCAGCCATTTCTTGATATCACATGGAGTGAATTGAATTGGCTGAAGCCTGGCATCTTGTGATGCTGGGGACTTCAGGAGGAGGCTGAGATGGATGATCCACTCGGCACTTCTGGTTGAAGATGGTTGTAAATGTTTCAGCATTCTCTTTTACACTGATGGGGGAGCCCAGCACTTGAGGATGGAGCAATTAGGGAGCCTGCTCCCCCAGTTAGTTGTTTAGATGTCCACCATTCATGACTGAATATGCCAGGACTGCAGAGCTTTGATGTGATCCGTTGGTTGGGGATTACTTAGCTTTGTCTATAGTTATGCTGTTTGGCATGCACGTAGCCCTGTGTTTATAGCTTTACCAGATTGACACCTCATTTTTAGGTATGCTTGATGCTGCTCCTGGCACGCTCTCTTTCAATGCACCAAGGTTGATCCCCCAGCTTGATAGTAATGGTTGTGTGGGAGATATGCCGGGTCATGAGGTTACAAATTGTGGTTGTATATAATTCTGCTGCTGATGGTCCCCAGCTCCTCATGGATACCCAGTTTTGAGTTGCTAGATCTATTCAAAATCTATCCCAGTTAGCCAATAACACGATGAAGAGTATCCTCAATATAAAAACCAAACTTCGGACTGTGCCGTGGTCACTGCTACCAATCCTGTCATGGACAGATGCATCTACAACAGGTAGATTAGAGTTGAAGTAAAGGAGGCTTTTCCCTCTTGTTGGTGTTCTCACCACCTGCCACAGGCCCAGTTCAGCGGCTGTTTCTTTCGGGGCTCAGTAGTGTTGCTACTGAGCCACTCTTTGTGGTGAACGTGGACTACCCCAACGCAGAGAACGTTCTGTGCTCTTGCCACCCTCAGTGCTTCTTTCAATTGGTATTCAGCATGGAGGAATACTGATTCATCAGCTCAGGGGATGGTAGGTGGTAACCAGCAGGAGTTTTCCTTGTCCATGTTTGACCTCATGCCATGAGACTTCATGGTGTCGAGGGTCAATGTTGAGGGACTCCCAGGGCAGCTCCCTGCTGACTGTAAACCACTGTGCTGCCACCTCTGGTGGGTCTGTCCTGTCAGTGCGACAGGACACACTCAGGGATGGTGATGATGGTGGTGTCTGGGACATTGTCTGTAAGGTATGATTCAGTTAGTATGACTTTGTCAGGTTGTGTTTATCTGGTCTGTGGGACATCTCTCCCAATGTTGGCACAAGCCCCCAGATGTAAATAAGAGGGGCTTTGCAGGGTCGACAGCTGGGTTTGCCATTGTTTCCGGTAACTAGTTCGATGCTGGGTAGTCTGTCTGGCTTAATTCCTTTTTGATTTAGTAGCAGTTTGGTACAACTAGCGGCTTGCCAGGCCATTAGAGGACAGTTAAGAGTCAATCACATTCTGGATCTAGAAACCCAAATATCAGAATCAAAGTAGAATGTTTACTACTGTGTCAATTTGAGGGAAATTTGTTTGGATTCAGGATCCAGTTTAATAAAGATAATAAGCATAAGAGATTTTTGCCCTAGGCCATCCATATGACTTGGATGAACTTCGTTAGCAAGTCCTACTATTATCCTGGGTGGGAAAATGGAAAGTGAGGAAAAGTATCTACAAATCCTGATTTTCCCAACTTCAGACTGCACCTCAGTGACTTTAATCTGTGAGGCTCCTGTTGAAAGCCCCAGTGCCATATTTCAAAAGGTGCCCATCTCTCAGCACTTAATGGCTGGATGCTGAGCAAGCTGACATGAGAGGCCATGGATACTGCCCTGGGCCTTATTTGAATCCTTGTGCTTGACCTGCGCCTAATCCAGCTGAAGATGTTGCTCTGCCCACCAGAGGATGCAGAGAAAGTTTTGGAGATGGGATGGAAGTTTCACTGGTGGTTCGATGTGATAAGAGGCAGGCAATGAGTTGAAACTAGGCATTGCTGGTAATGGAAACAGAATTACCAGGGTGTCCACTCCTCCATCACCCCCTACTCCTCAACCCCCACTTATGGCACCTCCCCATGCCCACGCAGAAGATGCAACACCTGCCCCTTCACTTGCTCTCTCCTCACCGTCCAAGGGCCCAAACACTCCTTTCAAGTGAAGCAGCATTTCACTTGCATTTCCCCTAACTTAGTCTACTGCATTCGTTGCTCCCAATGCGGTCTCCTCTACATTGGAGAGACCAAACGCAAACTGGGCGACCGTTTTGCGGAACACCTGCGGTCTGTCCGCAAGAAAGACCCAAACCTCCCTGTCGCTTGCCATTTTAACACTCCACCCTGTTCCCTTGCCCACATGTCTGTCCTTGGCTTGCTGCATTGTTCCAGTGAAGCCCAACGCAAACTGGAGGAACAGCACCTCATCTTCCGACTAGGCACTTTACAGCCTTCCGGGCTGAATATTGAATTCAACAACTTTAGATCTTAAACTCCCCCTCCCCCCATCCCCACCCCGTTTCTCCCCCCCACCCCCCCCTTTTTTTTCAATAATTTATATAGATTCTTCTTTCCCCACCTATTTCCATTATTTTTAAATCTGAAACTAAAACCTTGTTAGTCTGTCCACCCCACCCCCACTAGAGCTGTACTTTGAGTATCCTGTCTTCCATTCTCAATTAGCACTTTTCTCAGACAAATATCACCACCTTCAACACCTCTTTGATCCTTTTGTCTGTGACATCTTTTGATTATCTGCTCCTATCACTGCTTATCTCCACAATCACCACACCCTCAACTTCTCTCCCCCCCCGCCCACCCCCCCACCTTAAACCAGTTTATATTTCTCCCTTCTCCTAACTATGCTTCAGTTCTGCCGAAGGGCCATGAAGGCTCGAAACATTAACTGATTTCTTCTCTGCCGATGCTGCCAGACCTGCTGAGTTTTTCCAGGTAATTCTGTTTTTGTTTTGGATTTCCAGCATCCGCAGTAGCTTTTAGCTTTTTGTTTTTATTGCTGGTAATGGATTGGATTTGGATCTGAGCGCTTGAGGTTGCTTCTTGTCTGGTTAAGCCTGAGCTGTGTTACGTACAGGGGGGCTGGAGAGAGAGACTGAACCCCTAATTCTTCCCTTCTGTCAATAATCCAGAGTAGTTTAATTTTGATAAGGCCGAGGTGTGTTTCCCAAACCACGTTTATGTGTAATCAATTGTTTTTTATTTTACAAGCTCACTAGCAGCAGACTTTCTTGGATTTTGAAACCAGGAGCATTATTTATTCACACACTATCCCGGAAGAGGTTTGTCACTACTACACACACACGCGCACACATCATACACACAAGAAAGATACAGTCTACAAATATTAAAACCAAACAGAATGGTTAACAGTTCATGTGAATATCAGAGTCCAGTGGAAGGGGTTCTTTTACTTGGGAGTTAAAATCCAGGCAAGTCCAGGTAGCTGAAGTCAGGATTTTATGGAGTTTTCTTCAGAATAAGAGATGCGCAGCAAGTTGAAAAAGGCAGCCTTCATGATACTTGTAGCCAGAGGACCAGATTGCTTTTACAGGTGAATTTAGGATTGTTCGGAAATGGGTTTCAAGGAGACCTTAAACTTTAAGCCTTGTGTTTTAGTGAAAAAGCTAGATGTTATCGCCAGGTTTCTAAAGTATTGGTACTTCTGCATTTATTGTGTTGTCTGCAAGCAAGCAGGACTTATAATAAAAAGGCTTTCAGAAATGAAAGAGTTTTGGTCCTCTGATGACTGGCCATTGATACTCAGTGGGAAGCAATCAATAAGCTGTTCATATTAATGAAGTAGCTTCCACCTCGCATGATCAAAACCATTGACATCTAATGGAAGAGAGGAGTCCTTAGCACTTACTTGTGCGTAATCAGTTTTGGTAGCTCCCCTTTGTTACCTGGCAGTTCTGGAGATAGGACATTTGAGGCTGCAATGTCCTTGCTGCTTTTGGGTGAGTCCTGAAAATGGAAGGTGCTACATACTACAAGGCTGTGGTCATTGTAACCGACTTTTCGAAACTTCCAGAAGTTTAGCCAACTTGCAATTCCAAAAGTCAGGTGAGCTGTGGCAGCCATTTTAAAAGTCCAACAATGTCCATTTTTTAAAAAGTACAGTTTTTAACTATTTGTAATATTCTCATATCTGCTTGGCATAACAGCTAACAGTTGGAGTTAGGAGCTAAGGTGTGGAGTTTATAGCAGGAGTTAAGCAGAATAGTTTTGATGTTGTTGAACAGGTAGTCACCCAACACAGTGGTGCTGATTGATTGTCATTTTGAGGGCTGCATGTGGATGGGATGCACATCCATCTGGTGCGGACTACTGTTCTGCAGCTATCCTTGGATTCGCGCCAGTGAAATAGCATTAGATCTCATTTATACAACAGCTGTAGGTGGAGATTTTCAAACGTACAGCATTCAATAAATCACTTTGGGACAAATTAATTTACTTTAATATTAAACCAGTCTAAAAACTCTTTACTTGGCGCTGGTTTAAAAATACCTACTGTACATTTGAATCATGCCTGCAAACCAATTTTAAAGCTTGCTTGTTTCTTGCGCCCTGTACCCGTGCAAGCCTTCAAATAAGTAATTTAGTTCATGCAGCGCAATATGGAGAAAAGAAAGACTTTCATTTCTGTAGTGCCTTTCACAACCTCAAGGTGCTCCAAAGTGCTTTTTAGCCAATGAAGCACTTTTGAGGTGCATTCACTCTTGTACTATAGGAAATGTGGCAGCAAATTTGTGCACAGCAAGCTCCCACGAACAAAGTGATACTGACCCGGTAATTTTTTTTTCAGGATGTTGATGGATAAATATTGGCCAAGAAACCAGTGATAACATGTATTGGTTTAAGGTAGCTGTGATTACACGCAAGTATAATAGAGACCCCATTGATTGAAATTGTATGTCGGAGTCGTGAGTTGTCAGCACATAGGTATATTGTTGGTAAGTAGATTGTTTGTAGTACTGATGTTCCTCCTTTCGGAAGCAACCTCGTGAAAAAAGCAGAACTTCAGGAAAGTCAGGGATGGGAGAAGATAATTTGACTTAAGAGAAGATAATATGTTAATTCTTCCACTATGATTATGATGAAATGAGATCCATGCAGTTTCAAATTGTAATAAATGTTTGCTTTTTGTGAATTTGTAGCTAAGTCTGGTGTTTTTACGACTAACCCCTTTTAACCAACAGCAATAGTTTTAGTCTGTCTTTGTACTTCTGAGGAAGGAGAGTAGTGAACTCTGACCGTCTTTAGCAGCCTTTGATATTCCTAGATGTCCTGTCTTTGTTTGCCTACAGATAATCCCCTGTCAAGGCAAATGGCTTGATTATTTCCTCAGACAATATACGTGGTTTTACTGCTGTAAGAGAGAGTGAAGTTCATTGCCTGTAATGGCTGTCACACCAGGGGAAGCCAAATCTAATTAAGTCAAAAATAGAAAATGCTGGAAAAATATGGTAGGGTGGTCAAGCATCTGTGGAGAGAACAGAGTAGTTAACAGGTCTGATGAAGAGTTACGCCCAAATGTTTACTTTTCTTTTGCTCTGAGGAGCTACCATATGTTACCAGCACTCTCTGTTTGTGTTTCCAACTTCAGCGGTTACATTAACTTGCTTTTATTTCTAATCAAGTCAAACCTTGTTTGACTAAGATGCTGTTTTTGGAAATTGTTTAAATTTGTAGATTTGTTACATTTCTGGGCAGATCTCCTCAGTTACCATCCATCATCCTTCAAATCTGCCATTATTACCCCTTGACTCCTCTGTCCTTGCGAGCTACTGCCTGATCTTCAACATCTCTTTCACCAAAAATCTTGAACGTGGTGCCATTTCCTAAATCTGTGCCCGTATTTCTTAGAACTCCATATTTGAACCTCTTCAAACAGGTTTTCGCCTTGCCGTAGAATTGTAATAACTCTTGTAGGGTGTCATTTGTGACAAGAGTAAACTATACCCTCCTCGTCTTTCTTGAGCTGTCCACAACCTTTGGCGTGGCTAACCATGCCATTAACAGCACTTGTATTTAATGTGGTAAAGCATCCCAAGGTGCTTCACAGGAGAGTTGCAAAACAAAATTTGACACCAAGCCCCATACCAGACGTTTGGGCAGATTGCCTAAAGCTTGGCCAAAGTGGTAGGGTTTTAAGGAGTATCTTAAAGGAGAAAAGAGAGGTTTGAGGAAAGAATTCCAGAACTTGTGCCTTGGCAGCGGAAGGCACAGCCAACAATGTTGGAGCAATGATTTAATTAGGATGTTGTACCACAGTGGATGGTCACCCACTTCTCTTCCTCCTTAACTCACTTTGGGTGTAGGTTGATCACCCCCCTGAATGTGCTTTCTAAAAACATTTTCAGTCTTAATGTGTTGGAATGACTCCAGCTGCCCGTCAAGCTCAGAAACCTTGAACTTGAATGCAAGCATTCAGAGAATCTTGCTGCATATCAGTCACTTTGGACAGTTAAAACACTCGGTTCATCTTTCATCACTCAGTTGCTGCACATTTCAGATTGCAGCTGTTCCCAATGCAAACCTTTTTGAACAGAATTTGACATTTAAGCTACTTGAAATATGACTGTGTAGCCTCAACAATGTTATTTTTCTGGACTGCTGCCTGATTGGAGCCCTTCACTATGTTTAACAGTATCCAAACTAAGCTACTGTGAAGTTCAAACAGGTAGCATTTCTGTTTTCTCAGTATGAGGCATGTAACTGTGCCTAAGCTCACTGGACGTAAGTCTCCTTAGGCAGTCCCTTGGAATCGAGGATGACTCCAGTTCGATGAGTTCTGAGATGGCTGGTAAGTCCAATGTGCAAGAGATATGGGGATAGCACAGGAAAATGGTGTTGAAGTAGAAGATTACCCATGATCTCATTGAATGACAGAGCAGGCTTGAGGGGCTGAATGACCTACGCCTCCTATTTCTTATGTTCTTACATTCTTATGCAGACTCTGCTATACATGGGGCAGATAGTGCTTGAAGGGTCAGGCAGATGAGGCTTTTGGGGTTTGTGCTCTCTCTCTCTGGTGCCTGGGCTTTGCCTCTGCATGCTCCCAACTAAGTGTGTAGAAGTGTTTCGTGCCTTCCTGAATAAACCACCTCCATTTTGATCAGTCACAAACCAGGGATGCCCGTGAATTGGTGAGAATATTGGATCTCTTCAGGGTTCTTTGACGATATCCGTGAAGTGTTTCCCTTGTCCTCCTGGGAGTCTCCTGCTGGAACCTAGCTCCAGGTAGAGCAGTTGCTTTGGGGGTCCGGTGTCCGGCATGTGAACGACACGTCCCACCCAGTGGAACTGGCTTTTAGCGATTGATGCCTCGATGCTGGGCATGTTAGCTTGGGGGAGGATGCTGCTGACGGACAGCCTTTCGTGCCATCTGACTTAGAGGACTTTGCGAAGACACAGCTGATATTTCTCTGTTTTGAGGTGGCTGCTGTAGGTTGTCCAACTTTCCGAAGCAGGTAGGAGTGCAGGAATCACTGCTGCCTGGTAAATCATGACCTTGATCTCGAGTTTGAGATCCCTTAAATACTCAAATACTCTTTTATTTTCCTGTTGGCTGAAGGTGAAGTTAGCTCATTGGAGGCAATAATGAATTTTGTTGTCTTTGTCACATGGAGTGAACTGAATTGACTGAAGACTGGCATTTGTTTGCTGGGGACCTCCAGAGGAGGCAGAGATGGATCATCCACTTGGCACCTCTGGCTGAAGGTGGTTGCAAATGCTCTAGCTTTCTCTTTTGCATTGATGTGCTGTGCTCCCCCATCATTGAGGATGAGTATATTTGTGGAGTCTCCTCCTCCAGTGAGTTGTCTTGGCATGCCCTCCTGCACTCTTCATTGAACCAGTGTTGATCCCCCGGCTTGATGGTAACAGCGGAATGGAGTATTTGCTGGGCCATGAGATTACAGATTGTGGTTGAGTACAATTCTACTGCTGAAGGCCCACAGCTCCTCAACGATCACCAGATTCGAGCTTCTAGATCTGTTCGAAGCCTCTCCCATTTAGCACAGTGGTAATGCCACACAACATGATGGAGGGTATAATCAATGTGAAGGCGGGACTTCGTCTCTACAAGGACTGTGCAGTGGTCACTCCTCCCAGTGCTGTTATGGACAGTTGCATATTTTTTTTATTCGTTCACTGGTATGCGACGGTCTTCCATCCTGCAAACATGCCCGAGGCAGCAAAGTTGCCTATGCTTGATGAGTGCCAACATTCTTGGGAGCTTTGCCTTCAAGAGGACTGCTGCATTTGTGATCCCACCCCCCCCCCCCCCCCCCCCCACCCCCCCCACCAAACCTTCCATGAGATACCCAGAATGCACTGGAAACAGTGAAGACGAAAGTTGTTGAGCTGTAGGTTGCCCATGTTTCACAGTCATACAAGTGCTGAGAACGCAGGCCTCATAAACCAGCATCTTGGTCCTAAGGGTCCGCTTACTATTGTTCCATTCATGTTTTGTGAGGTGGCCAAAGGTGTTCGCTGCTGTGCTGATGCATGTGCCTAGTTATGCATCATGAGACAGCTTGTCTGTCACCTTGGACCCAGGGTAGCACAATTTACTAACCACTTCCGGGGGCAGGGTGTTATTTAGTGTGATAAGGGTGGAAATCTGATACCCTGTCCTTGACCCACGACCATAGCTTTCTTGATGCTTATAATCGGGGAGAACAATAGGAGGCAGTCCATGAGTGTTTGCAGCTGAGTTTGTGTAAGCGACTTGCATGTTATCAGCGTAAAGGAGTTTTCTGATCAAGACATGCTGTATATTTGGCTTCGCTTTCAGTCTGGATAGATTGTAGAGTCCACAGTTCTTATGTCCCCATCACAACATGCCCTCCCACCTATTTTTGTATTGTCAGCAAATTTGGATAAATTACACCCTGCCCCCTCCTCCAAGTCATTAATATAGCTAGTAAATAATTGAGGCCCCAGGACTGATCCTTGTGGCACTCCACTAGTTACTTATTTCTAACCTGAAAAAAGACCCATTAATCCCGACTATCTGTCTTCTGTGTGTTAACCAATCCTCAATCCATACTAATACATTACCCCCAATACCATGAGCTCCTATCTTGTGCAATAATCTTTTACTTGGCACTTTATCGAATGTCTTCTGGAAATCAAAATACACTATGTCTATCGGTTCCCCTTTATCAACTCTGCTTGTTATATCCTCAAAGAACTGTAGGAAATTTGTCAAGCATGATTTCCCTTTCACAAAACCATGTTGACTCTGATTGTGTTAAGCTTTTCTAAATGTCCTATTTCTTCCTTAATAATGGACTCTAGCATTTCCTCAACGACAGATGTTAGGCTGACTGGCCTTTAGTTTCCTGCTTTTTGTCTCCCTCCCTTCTTGAACAGGAGCGTCACATTAGCGGTTTTTAATCCGCTGGAACCCTCCCAGAATCCAGTGAATTCTGGAATATTTCGACCAATGCCTCCACTATCTCTGCAGCCACTTCCTTTAAAACACTTGGATGCAGGCCATCAGGTCCTGGTGACTTGTCTGCCTTTAGTCAGAAGATCCAAGGGGACAGCCGAAGGTCTGTAACTCTTTATTATGGGCATGTGAAGCAGTGTTGTTCTGTTGGCATGGCTGATCATTTGAGAGCAAGTGCGTGGGAGGCAAAGCTTGAATGCACGTGGCGATCCACGGGAGAGGAACATCGGAAGGAGAGTTCAAAACCTGGAGGTGGACTCTTGTGGAAAGCATCTGAGAGAGCATGTTGGTTTGGGAGAAGATTCCAAAGCGAGTTCTTGGAGAGTGGAGATTAGAAACCCTCATGTGAAAGACGGAGTTTAGTGAGACCGGTTGGCTCAAGTGTCTGGTGGTGGGGGGTTCAGGAGAGATACATAGCATCGGTTTGGAGTGGCATTTATCACTTGGTTTCAGGGTGTGGTGTGTCTGACCACAGGTCGCCTATTGCTTTACATGGACTGTGTACTCACTGTAAACATTGGAGTACGAAATAGCTTTTGTAACTTGTCCCTACGAATCTGTATATATCTGTAAAGGTATGGTTGTGGGTGAAGGAGTATTATAATATAGTTCATCTTTTCTTGTTTAATAAATGTTTTATTCTTTTGTTAAAATTTCATCAGCTGACTCCTGTGGCTCTGGTCCATCGCCACTCTCCACGTATCTAAACAAAAAATAAAAGTTAGGATCTTTCAAGTCGGGTTCCACCCTGGGACCTTGGTTTGTCGAGTAGTAACATCAGCTGGGCTTATAACATTGGTGGCCAGGGTTAAGGACATCTCCTCGTGGCTGGAAAGGAACTTGGAGTGGGAAGGGGAGGAGCCAGTTGATGTGGCCCACATGGGAACCAACAACATGTGAACCCTAACTCCTTGGTTCTACACATTAAACTCTTTCGAATTATCAACAGTCACAGATTGCAACTCTTTTTGAGTACAATCACAGTTCTTGGTTTCCGGGAGTGGGACATGAACCCACAACCCTCTGATTCAAAGGCGAGGGTGCTATGAACTGAGCCATCAACGATGATCAGCACTTGATTGTTACTTGAGCCACATGTCAATTGGTGAAGGATGAAGCAGATTAGAGACTTAAAAGCATGGTTCAAAGAGTGCTGATTTTAGGAATGGGTTTTGATTCATAGGGCACTGGCATCAGTATTTGGGTGGGGGCCTGGGGGTTGGTGGGGGGAGGAAGGGAGTTATTCTGTCGGGATAGGCTCCACTTAAACCAGACTGGGACCAGTATCCTTGCCAATCGTATATCTAGGGCTGTGGACAAGACTTTAACATGGGGAGAGAGTGTTGGTGAAGGGAGATTGAGAGATCCAAAGACAGAGGTCGAGGCGTTGGAACAATGTAGCAATGTGAGTAAAGATGAGCAGAGTGAACTGACCAGGAATACTGATTGTATTCTGATGTCAGAAACTGAAAATGCTTCAGGACTTCCAGTGAAGGGTTGGGGCAGCAAAAGCTTCATCAACTTCTCATCCATTTTAGGTGCATGCTTAAAATTGTGCCGTATTTGTTGATGCATTTCACTCTGTCCAGTTTTTTTTTTCTCTCTCTAACTAGCCCAGTTTTACTTTACAATTGTGCAGTAGAGCAACATTAAAGAAATACATTTTGGTCCTTTATAGTTATTTTTTGCTAATGATGTGCTTTGACATTTGTGACTATTTGAGTAGAAACAATTACAGTATCACTTTTAAATACATAATGACACAAAATGTTGTGATACTTATGGCAGGATTTTCCACACCGCCTGCCGCCGCGATCTTCCGGTCCCGCCGCAAGTCAATGGACTTCTGGCTGGGGCGCAGCCTCGCCCGCGGCGGGTCCCGCCCGCGCAGGGGCCGGAAAATCCCAGCCTTAGAATCCTGCTCTAGGTTTTGAGAATAAAGGAAAGTGAGAATGAATTTGGCAAAACTACTCTTAATCCTTTGAGATTCCCACAGCCTCACCCTGCGAGGAAAGCTTGATTTTAGTTTTATGAAGTTCACCTTTGTTGAAGTTATAGCCTGCAGTATATTGGAATGTATACTTTAGACAACTAAATTTATGACACCAGCTCAGAGCTGTGATTTTTAGTTTCATTTTTATATTCGAGACTGGAGAGTTCATGTCGAAGAAGTCATTGCAATTTGCTTAAATTTTTAATGGTCTATAAAAAAAAACAGTGAAAACTGTGTTCACTTGCACTAGCTGAAATAATGGGCTTAACACATGGATGAAAATTGAAATGATGTCTCTTTGAAGCGTTAAAGCGAGTCATGTGCAAAAATGCATCAAATAATTTATAATAGAGAAAGAACAGAGGATCAATTCTCAAGCTGCGGGAACATGAAGTGAACAAAAGTGTGTGTGTGAGAGAGAATGTAATAATGACTCATTGACCATTAAATTAAGGTAAGTTGCCCCAGGAGAGGTTCTCTATGTTACTGCTGTCCTTAAGGCTTTAGTCTAACATAACCAAAGAATGTTTTGGATGTTAAGCTAATTGATAGGTTAAGACAATTGAAAGAAGATAAAATACACTGTAGAGAAATCTGAAATGCATTATTAGTTATGTCTTTTAACTCAACAGTGTGCAATTTTGTAACTGTGTTGCAATTGCAGCTCTAGAATTACATTTAAATTTGATTTTGTGAATAAACAAAAGCACTGAAGTCATTTCTTTCATTAGTCACACATGTCTCCATGTAATTAATGTATTTATCCTATTCATATGGTCAGAGCATTCCATGATAACTTATTTAAGATACCTCAATTATTATGATCTCTCTTCCAGCTTAAAAACTTTGGGTAAATTAATCCACTGAAATTTTTGTGAAGCACGCTCTATGGTTTTCTTCATTAATGAAATTGAACTCGAAAGGTTTTGTACATCAACTATGATAAACTTGATTAAGTTGTTTCACTTGTGCATTCCAGAAGCAAGCAGGGGATTAAGGAATTATAGGAGCACAAAAGCAAAATGCTGCAGATGCTGCAAATCTGAAATAAAAACAAAAACATTTTGGAAATGTTCAGCAGGTTAGACAACATCTGTGGAGAGGAAAACGGGGTCAGTATTTCAAGTCCTGAAAGGTCACTGACTTGAAACGTTAATTCTTTTTCACTTCACCAATGCTGCTTGACCTGCTGAGTATTTTTCTGCTTATAAATAGGAGTCCTCTAACTATATATATATATAAAAAAAACACACACTGGTAATTTCAAATGGAAACAAGAATAAGATGTTAATTGTATATCAATTGTGCTTAATTATATGCAGAGGGAGGGCATTAATTGGGGGTTGGTCTTGAGCACTTATAAAGAGACACTTTCACTGAAACTTTGAGGGGGGAGTTAGGAGATATATGCTTGTAATGTTGAACTCTAAATAAATGCAAGACTGATTAAAGATTGGTTCCAATATCATCCTTCACCAACCGGCTTTCTGGAATATAACATTAAACACCTCCAAATCTGTAGTAGAAACTGTAAAACTGCTGCAAAGGAATTGCTAATTCTGTGTGTATTTACCTTTCATGCACTGACTCTTTCTATAAAACTGTCTCAGTGTTATCACTGGGAATCTTGACTCTTGTATGGGAAAATCTAACCATTATTTGTGATGCAGGCTTGTTTGAGCCATGGAACCAATTGTCATGTTGATTTTTTGCTTTTAGCATTCTCTCAGGAGCACTTATTGCAATTAATTGTGCCTATCTCTTCCCCATGTACAATATTTACTGTTGTGTTAAACCTATATTGCAAAATAGCATTGATACCACTTGAGTAGCATTAACATCTGGATTGCATTGTACAATTTGTAAATTGATGTAAAATAACCAACATTTGGATACAGGCTCACTCACCTTTTCCACAGTAATTCATCCCACATTTCCCAGTAAGTGAGATAAGGAATTGCTGTGGGTGTCTGCTAGTTCTACCCTTGACCTGGCTCTTAAAAAAAAGACATGCAATGGTGACTCCTTACTCATTCCCTTGTCCAGAAGGCACAGGAGAAATTGAGATTTAATAATGTGGGAGATTATAATGTGAATTCTACCAATTCATGGTGTGCTACATTTTTGAATCTAATTTTAAACTATCGGTAACAAGAAATGAATGTTAGAATGCAATAATTTTTTTAGAAAGCCATTTCAAACATTAAATGATGTAAAGGCTTCTTTCATTAACCAATGCGGTAAAAATGCTTTATGGCATTAGCATATTTATACTGAAATAATTTACATTTTTGCTACCCCTTTGGGATGTATGATCTGCAATGGACTTTTTGTTGGAAAACAAATTGCAATAAATCCTATTTTAGCTAACTGGGTTTGTTTATAGAAGTTTCATGTGATTTGTACAACAAATGCTAACAATAATGCGCGCTGGCCTCCTCCATTGCCACAATTTCTGCTGGTACTCAGTTCCATGGATGCTTGTGGTTTTTGAACACTCACCAAAGCTGCTCTTATCTCACATGAGATAAGACCATCAATATGAGTGGGCTATTCACCAGGGGGCATCATGGTTATGTCCTGATGACCAAGGAGGTGATTGTAAAACCAAAATGGCAGATCTTTATGAAGTTCAGCATTCTCTGCAAAACTTAGGATATTTTCAAATAGTGTTTTATTATTTTTGAAACCAAAGTAGGGTGATGCAGAAAAGAGGAAAGCACTTTGTACAGAAAGACCACCCTTCAGCCTTCCTTTATTTCTCCTTTTAAATTGGCGGATTATGTTAGATTAATTTTAACTTGAAACTGCTGGAAACATTATAATCATAAAATTTCTTAAAATTAGATAAATATTTCAAAGGGAAGAATATAACATGATATAATGGAAAAATGGGATTAGTTTAGCTCACTGTTTTGGAAAGGTAGCAACGACATTGACACAATGGCCAGAATGACTGCCTCCTCTACTGATTCTACTTGTCTTCAACCGGGCGATCACATTTTTCTGTCCATTTTTCACTCAGGTTGCTGATTGTAGACTTTTGACCCGAATACAAATACAGCTTTATTTGACCAATCATCAGATGGCGTTAAGGTGAAGCAGTATTCCATGCTGTACAACAGCTACAGGAGATTAATTGGTGGGATCCATCATTTGTGGGAAGTAATGTGATGAAAGTGGAAAAGAATTTTTAAAATATTGCACGATTATAAACTTCAGGAGTCTTTATTTTTCTGCTGAACGGAGTCAGACCAATGAGGTCATGTAACGATCAAGTCTACTATTTCATCAATGAGTTAACGATTTATTGCACAGAGGAAATCTTCTGCAAAAATGGATGTTCATCAACTTAATTTACGTTGTTTTTCTATTCTAAAGCAATACAGTATGAAGCTTCATAGAAGCACAGTACATTACAGCAGCAGGATACGCTGTTGGGGTGTACTCAGGGCAGATTTCATTAACACAATCCTGTGGTTGTTACCAATCTTGGCTGATTTGTTGAAGCAGGCACTTCCTCACAAGGCTGAGATTCATCTTGGAGCAACTGATCCAATTAGGTGGAAAATTTAGGGGGAGTGTTGCCTTTACCCATGCGGGAAGGGGAATGGAAAGGGAGCGAAATAGTTTTAAGGTTTGATTAATTAATGCATCTGTTGAAATTCACCAAAGGGCTTCATCGTCTGTCAAGGACACTGTACAACTGAATAAATCAAATCAACTTAGCATTAGTATTTTTAAAAGGAATCTCACCGCAAGCATAAAATTACTAGAGGCAAAAAGCAAAATAACTGTTTCATTGTTCCTCAAAATAATCATCATTGACTCAGTACTTTTTTGAAATAGCAAAAAGGGATCACCACACCATTCCTCCAAGAAGCAAAAATAAGCTACAATAGCAGGGGTTCTCAGCTGATGGTCTGAGAGGTGTCGAGAGGTCTACGAGTGTGTAGGCAAAAGTAATAGGTTTGTTTCCCCTAATGAAATAGGGTGACACCCATTCTCAAATTGGCAAAGTTCCACAGTGCAAATGAGGTACAGTGAGGCCACGGGAGAGTGCAACAGCGAGATGGTGTTTGGAAAAGACAAGTTGTTACAAAGCTGTGCAGAGGTGAAGGCTGGCGTGGAGACAATCGGCACTGAGTCAAGTTAGTCCTAGAAACTTATCGGAGACGAGGCCACGTTTTGAGTTAAGTCCCAGTTCCCCTCTGGCATTTGGATATTGGAGGTAATGTTGACAGTTAACTGGATGAGTTGCACCACGGCTCCCATCCTGCTGCTGATCTGTTCTCTGTCACAGGCCCTGCTGCCCACTGCCCAGACTTTGGCTGTGTTGGGGTCACCTGCCAGTGGCCTCTCCAATAACCCAGGATAATGCAGGAGGTCTGGCCCAGCAGCTCATTGCATAGCACCTCATAAGAACTGGGTGTTAATGTGGGGCAGGTTCACAAAATGGCTTATTTAAAATGTTCCATGTAGAAGGAGGTAAAAGCAAATGTTTGCAACAGTGCACATACTGGAAGATAGCACATCAGTCGAGAGCTACAGGAAGCGTAAGCAAACAGAAGAGGTTGAGGTATCTGATCCTTTGTTCACCCACTGGGATATCTAATGCTTTGCTTATCCATGTCGGGTATTTGGTATGTTCACCCATTTGAGGTTGAGGTATCATGCTTTCACTCATCATTTGGTTAAGAGCTGTGATGTATTTCGTATATATTGATTCTTGCGATGTGGGCAAAGCTGTAATTTATGCCCATCCCTAGTTGGTGAGAGTTTATTACATGTGAAAGCTAAGAAATTAATTTGTTCTCAGATTACATAATATCCACGTTTTTTCTTTATTCTTTCATGGCAAGGCCAGCATATATTACCCATCCCCAATTGCCCTTGAATTGAGTGGCTTGCTAGGCCATTTCAGAGGGCAGTTAAAAAGTCAACCTCATTGCTGTAGGTCTGGAGTCACATCATCGAGGCCAGATGGCAGATTTCTTTCCCTTCCCTGAATGCTGTTAATGAACCAGATGGGTTTTTAACAACAATTGATGATAGTTGTCATATCACCTCACTTGAGACTAGCTTCATATTCCAGATTTATTAACTGGATTTAAATTCCAGCAGCTCCACTATTCCACCAGAGACTCCAATGCATTTGCTTGGGCCTCTGGATTACAAATCCAATGACATTGCCATTACACCACCATCTTTGTACAATTGGGAAGGCTTCAAAGATTCATTAGATACTGTTTCTGGCAGAGCAGACTCGATGGGTGAATGGCTATTTATTATGATATTGCGCAAGTTACACGTTGCAGTTAATGTGTATCTCCATTTCCAGTCCAAATAAAACTGAAATGCAAGTAACTGTCTTCGAATTTCCTTAATTTTATACGGTTAATGGCAATTTTTTTTACTTGCACCTCCAGCTCCTCAATGTTCTTCAGCTCTTACTGTTGAACTAACTTGAGGAAGTTTTGTATTCTTGCTCTGTAGCTTTTGTTGTTTTGAAGCTGATGGATGAATTAAAATTTATGCATACCTGGTATTTATTGTGCACTTGCAAAAATTTTTCCTGCTTTGTGTAATTAATCTTGCTCCCACTGAAATAGCTGCACTGTCACAGAATCACAAGAATTGTTAAGGCACAGGAGGAGGTTATTCGGCCCCTTGTGTCTGCACCTGCTGTCCATAGGAGCAATTTCCATAGCCCTTTTGGGGATGGGCAACAAATGCTGGCCTTGTTAGTAATGCCCATTATATGCATTCAATCTCTCAAAAAAAAGGTGTTGAATTTCCGAGTATGAGATATATATGGTCAAACAATGTTCATTTTTTTAATTGTATAACTACTTCCTATACAGGGAAAAGACGTGTGTGTTACAGGAGGTTTGTGACTTTTTTTATATGGTGTGAAGGGCTGCTCAGAAGCAAAGTGGTTGAGAACCCCTATACTGTACACAAGGGTGTTTTATTTTTAAAGATGGTAATTCTATAATGCTGCTTCTAGTTTGCAGACCTCCCTCACCAACAGAAGTTAAGTGCTAATTGATATTTTGCTAAACAAGCTTGTGCTTATTTAAAATGATAGACTTTATGGCATAAGAGGATCAGATTATGTTAAACACATCTGCACCCAGCAGCAGAATCATACAGTGGTCCAGATCTTCCATTCCCTGGTGGCACCCTGGAAGATGCACTGGGGGGAAGTCCCCAGGCAAAGTATCACGGAAAATGCCTGGGAAGTTTCAACTTCCGTTGGGCAGTTACCCTGCATCTGGAACCATCAGAAACTCCGATTTAAAGTTGGAGACTTTGGATGGTTCCAACTCTCTTAGCAGAATAGTTACTAGAAAATCTTAAAAGAATTAAAACCAGTTCTAACTCCACTATGCTACTGATGCACCCCCGACCCACTCCCCTCAACCACCACCCCGCCGATCCATCCTACCTACTTAACTTACACAGTTACCTTCTATCTTGTAAAAGTGGCTGAGACATTTAAACTTACCAGTTTATTACAGCTAGTGCTGCAAAAAGAGGGTGTGGCTTCACTTCCCCTGATGACCCTGCAGTGCACTGAAGGCCTCCAAGAGCAGCAATGCTTCACATTTGAGCTCCAGACTAAGGTAAGATGGGAGTGGGGTGGCAATCCGACAGTGATTTTAAAAAAATATTTATTTACGGGATGTGGGCATCACTGGCTGGGCCAGCATTTATTGCCCATCCTTAATTGCATAGAAAATAGGAGCAGGAATTGGCCATTCGGCCCTTCGAGCCTGCTCTGCCATTCATTATGATCATGGCTGATATCCAACTCAATAGCCTGCTCCCGCTTTCTCCCCATATCCTTTGGACCCTTTTGCCCCAAGAGCTATATCTAACTCTTTCTTGAAAACAATGTTTTGGCCTCAACTACTTTCTGTGGTAGCGAATTCCACAGGCTCACCACTCTCTGGGTGAAGAAATTTCTCCTCATCTCAGTCCTAAATGGTCTACCCCCATATCCTCAGACTGTGACCCCCGATTCTGGACTCCCCCACCATCGGGAACATCTATCCTGTATCTAGCCTGTCTAGTCCTGTTAGAATTTTATAGGTTTCTATGAGATCCCCCCTCATTCTTCTCAACTCCAGTGAATATAATCCTAACCGACTCAATCTCTCCTCATATGTCAGTCCCACCATCCCAGGAATCAGACTGATAAACCTTCGCTGCACTCCCTCTATAGCAAGAACACCCTTCCTCAGATAAGGAGAGCAAAATTGCACACAATATTCCAGGTGTGGACTCACCAAGGCCCTGTATAATTGCAGCAAGACATCCCTGTTTCTGTACTCGAATCCTCTGGCTATGAAGGCAGCATACCATTTGCCTTCTTTACCGCCTGCTGCACCTGCATGCTTACCTTCAGCGACTGGTGTACGAGGACACCCAGGTCTCATTCCACATTCCCCTCTCTCAATTTATAGCCATTCAGATAATAATCTGCCTTCCTGTTTTTGTTACAAAAGTGGATAACCTCACATTTATCCACATTATACTGCATCTGCCATGCATTTTCCCACTCACTCAGCTTGTCCAATTCACACTGAAGCATCTCTGCATTCTCCTCACAGTTCACCCTCCTACCCATTAATTGCCTTTGAGAATATGGTGGTGAGCTGCCTTCTTGAACCGCTGTAGCCTGTGTGGTGTAGGTACACCCACACTGCTGCTAGGAAGGGAGTTCCAGGATTTTGTCCCAGCAACATTGAAGGAGTGGCAATATATTTCCAAGTCAGGACGGCGAGTGGCTTTGAGGGGAACTTCCAGGTGGTCGTGTGCCCATGCATCGGCTGCCCCTGTCCTTTAGATGGTAGTGGTTGTGGGTTTGGAAGGTGCTGTCGAAGGAACCTAGGTGGGGTTCTGCAGTGCATCTTGTAGATGATAAACACTGGTGCTACTGTTTGGCGGTGGTGGAGGAGTGAATATTTGTGGAAGGCGTGCCAATCAAGCGGGCTGCTTTGCCCTGGATGGTTCCAAGCGTCTTGAGTGTTGTTGGAACTGCACTCGTCCAGGCAAGTGGAGAATATTCCATCATACTCCTGACTTGTGCCTTGTAAATGGTGGACAGGCTTTGGGGAGTCAGGAGGTGAGTTACTCACCACAGGATTCCTAGCCTTTGACCTGCTCTTGTAGCCACAGTATTTATATGGTTAGTGCAATTCAGTTTCTGGTCAATGGTAATCCCCAGGATGTTGATAGTGGGGGATTCAGTGATGGTAATGCCACTGAATTTCATGGGGCAATAGTTAAATTCTCTCTTGTTGGCGATGATCATTGCCCGGCACTTGTGTGGCGCGAATGTTACTTGACACTTATCAGCCCAAGCCTTGATATTGTCCAGGCCTTGCTGCATTTGGACATGGACTGCTTCAGTGTCTGGGGAATTGCGAATGCTGCTGAACATTGTGCAATCATCAGTGAACATCCCCACTTCTGACCTTTTTGATGGAAGGAAGGTCATTTGATGAAGCAGCTGAAGATGGTTGGGCTGAGGGCACTACCCTGAGGAACTCCTGCACTGGTGTCCTGGAACTGACATAATTGACCTCCAACAACCACAACCATCTTAAAGTTAAATGAACAGCCAGAAGACCAGAACTGTTGGCTGTGTGTGGCCATTAAAAATGTAAAAATGTTAGCCTCACAATGACTTGCTGAAAACTTTTTTTTCCTCAATTTTTCTATTTTTTAAAAGATGCGGTTCATCTCATACTTTTCAGAGATAATTAGTGAGAGCACAGAGTGAATTTTTGTTGGTACTAAGGGAATTTCTGGTATACAGAATTGATGTATTGAAAGATGGAATTCTGTGTTTGGTAACACCACTCACCTGGAAGAGCGAAACATCTCACAATTATCACATGAATCAAACATTAATCTGCATAGATGTTGACCTCGAGATGTTCAATCACATGGAAAGCAACACAAGGTAACTAATGGATGCTGGAGAATCTTTATCTCCTTCTCAACCCAAGCAAAAAAAACTTCAATTAATTTGCCTCCTAAATTCAAATTATGATGTGTCAAGTGGACAACTGGACCATACTTAAAAAATAAGTCATATCCCTTTCTTCTGTGCAACTTCTAGAATCAGGACTACAACCAGAGATGATATTCTTTATTTAGAGCAAATTATTTGATTGCTATACTATAATTTCAGCACTCAGATGACCTTGAACTTGCCAAGCTTCACTGGAATTTTCAACTGATTTCCTCAGCTTAAATATCAATTTTGTTCCTTCCCCACTAGCAGGTTTAATTTAGAAAGAACCTTGGTGACTTTTAGGATGTTTCTTGATCCAAATTATATCAGCCGGCAACTTGCAATTCCAATGCATTGGAAACAGCAAGCTAAGCACAAAGCAGAAACAAAAATTGGCTTCCACACTAGTTATCTGATAATTCATCAAATTGATTCTGATTGGTAAGAGGAGGTAGTTCTGAAAGCTCTGCAGAAGCAGTATAAATATAGTTTTGATCTTGGTGTGTTACTTCCACGGTTTTTTATCCAATACCAGAAATTTGAGTTGGAAAAAGGGAGAATGTATGCATCAGCCAAAACCAAATATCCATATGCCAGAAAAAGCTGGAAATACTGTGCAGATCAGGCAGCATCTGTGGACAGAGGAAACAGTTCACGTTTGAAACATTAATTTTGTTTCTCTGTCCACAGATGCTGCCTGATCTGCGCAGTATTTCCAGCTGTTTCTGTTTGATTTCGGATTTCCAGCATCCTCAGCATGAAGCTTTGAATCCAGGCTTGTGTTTGCTACCAGATGCCAATGCTATGCAAGTTTATTTACATCAGTGAAGTGGAAGAATGAACATTGTAAGTTCAAATTTTGTCAAAAAAAGTAATCAAACTGCACTGCTTTAAGTGGCTGATGGTATATCTGAGATATTTATGGTACAAAAATGTAAAGCTACAAATTCACCTGCTTTTGCATAATTTGCATCAACTTTGTATGGAAAGTCCTCTAAATTTCAGCTACTGAGATACAAATGTCTACATGAATAACATTAATTATACCTTTGGACTCAAATGATAAATATGATTGTTGCATTTATACATGAGAAAATAGCTTTCACTGTCACAGCCGTCGCCAGCCGAGTAGCATAGTCTGTGGCTCACTGATGTTCATGTTTAGTCAAATATCCATTTAAAATGTGTTACAAGGGTTGCACTTATAATTTAGAGTTGTCACAAAATGGTAAATATTGTAAACAATGTAGGTAAACTATTGTCTCTCTCATTATCGTGACTGAGATTGTGAACGAGTGAGAAATTCATAATGTTCAAGGCTGTAACCGGAGGACCACAATCTACTATATCCATCATCTTCAGTCAATATTTGTGTACTGTGGGAGAACTTGTGTTTATAAGTTGCTATAAATTTTAATTAAATTTAACAGCAGTCATTTCTGAACTTAGTTTTTTTTTCCCCCAGAAAACAATTTAAAAACTTTTCCACTCAATAATCAACTTAAACATGAACTGTTCAACCACCAGTGCAGAGCCAAGTCACTTGCCTCAATGGCATTTGGGAAAATATTTTTATTTAACCATTGACAGAACTCTTGATTTGCAATACCCTGTACTTGGAACCTTATTTCACAAGAGACGATTCTGATTTTTAAATCTAACAAAGCAGAGTTGAAATTGTACTGTGGATGCTTAAATTTTGAAATAAAACAAAATGCTGGAAATACTCAGGCCAGGCAGCATCTCTGGAGAGAGGAACAGAGTTGTTTTGGGTCTCTGATGAAAAGTGATCAACCTGAAACGTTAACCCTGTTCCTGTCTCCACTGATGCCTGACCCGCTGAGTATTTCTAGAATTAAAATTGGCCTGAATTTAATTTTATTAGGTTTAGTCAGCTTAAAATGAAAAGCCTGAAAGCTTCTATTAAGTGTTTGAGTCTGCTGATAATTCAACGCACTCATCTATAGAAGGCAGTGTTAAAAGTCAACTATTTTTATCACTGAAAACTGTTTACTTCTTATTACACTAGATGGAGCTGCATCTCCAATGGGGAGTTACAACTCTGCAGGTAAAAATCGCTGGTTGATCTGAATTTATTCCACGACTGCATTTGAAAGTACAAAGGACTAAGCATGAGATCATTCTTATCGGGCAGATTTATTAGTCTGTACATGAAACATTTAAAAGGAAAACACAACCCTATGAAGTCATTTTTTTTAAAGGTAGATTTGTTTATTGGTTTCAGTGAGTTTCTTTGCCTCTTTCTCTGTGATCACTGAGGCATATTGAGGTCATGTTGGTCATTCTGCTCATGTCTGCAGGGAAAACCAGTCTGAATTAGTTCAGTAGAACATGACCTTGTGGGCAACAGTGTACATACAAGAGAAGAATAATAAATTTAGAACAGAATTGTTTGAGCACAGCAGAATTCAGTCAGAATTTAGGGCCATTTGCTGACCACAAGGCAAATAAATAGTAAAATATTATTATTAACTTTAAAGTATACATCAAAGTATGAAAGCCAATTCAAGTGTCAAAAGTTTTCATTTAAAACATTTCAAAACATGAAACAAATATGTGCACTAAGGTTATTCTATTAAGGGAGCAAAATAATTTCATTTGAAAATTTGGTGTATTAATACTAGACTCTGATTAAAGTGTCAGTTGATTTGGAAATAGGAAGGATTGGATGCACATTCCCACATGATCTTAAAATGAAAAAAATTCAGGTCTACTTTCTAATTTCTCCAAATACTGATTTTGTTGGCGTCTTAATCCCATATCTCCACGTTATAATTAACAAAGCTATCTGGTCATTACAGAATGTGGATTCTGAAAAGTAGTATTTTAAAAATGCATATTTCATCCGGCAGAAGACCATAAATCTCCCAAGGAGGCATAGTTAAACCTTTAACTATGTAAAACTAAGTGTGTCATTGCCTCTGTTCACTTGTAAGCTTATTGGTTACTAAATCTTTCAGCAGCCTATAACCTAGGCTACAGGCTAGTTAAATGTTTATTCTATCATCTTCTGAAGTTGTGGAAGATTGCATGAGGGGATGTGGTATGTAGCCAAAGTACAGTAATAAGGGTTTACTGTTGGACATCTTTCTTCACTGTATATTATGTAGCTATCTGGCAGGTAATTGCACAGTCTGGCTGACGGGGTTTGCCATGGGACTGATGAGATGCTGAACCTAAGAATAATATCTAGAATAAAACCCTAAAAGTAAGTTCAAACATGCAAAAGGTCAAATTTTATTCTGTCCACAGAGAAAAGACCTGAATATTCGCTTGCTCAACAGTATCACTAAATTAAAAACAAAAAGCTAAAAGCTACTGCGGATGCTGGAAATCCAAAACAAAAACAGAATTACCTGGAAAAACTCAGCAAGTCTGGCAGCATTGGCGGAGAAGAAATCAGTTAACGTTTCGAGCCTTCATGGCCCTTCGGCAGAACTGGAGCATAGTTAGAAGAAAGGAGAAATATAAATTGGTTTAAGGTGGGTGGGGGGGGGGGGAAGAGACACATTGAGGGTGTGGTGTGATGATTGTGGAGATGAGCAGATAATCAAAAGATGTCACAGACAAAAGGGTCAAAGAGGTGTTGAAGGTGGTGGTCTTTGTCTGAGAAAAGTGCTAATTAAGAATGGAAGACAGGATATTCAAAGTACAGCTCTAGTGGGGGTGGGGTGGAAAGACTAGAGATTTTAGTTTTAGATTTAAAAATAATGGAAATAGGTGGGGAAAGAAGAATCTATATAAATTATTGAAAAAAAAGCGGGGGGGGAAAGAAACGGGGTAGGGATGGGGGGAGGGGGAGTTTAAGATCTAAAGTTGTTGAATTCAATATTCAGCCCGGAGGGCTGTAAAGTGCCTAGTCGGAAGATGAGGTGCTGTTCCTCCAGTTTGCGTTGGGCTTCACTGGAACAATGCAGCAAGCCAAGGACAGACATGTTGGCAAGAGAACAGGGTGGAGTGTTAAAATGGCAAGCGACAGGGAGGTTTGGGTCTTTCTTGCGGACAGACCGCAGGTGTTCCGCAAAACGGTCGCCCAGTTTGCGTTTGGTCTCTCCAATGTAGAGGAGACCGCATTGGGAGCAACGAATGCAGTAGACTAAGTTAGGGGAAATGCAAGTGAAATGCTGCTTCACTTGAAAGGAGTGTTTGGGCCCTTGGACGGTGAGGAGAGAGGAAGTGAAGGGGCAGGTGTTGCATCTTCTGCGTGGGCATGGGGAGGTGCCATAAGTGCGGGTTGAGGAGTAGGGGGTGATGGAGGAGTGGACCAGGGTGTCCCGGGGGGAACGATCCCTACGGAATGCCGTCAAGGGGGGTGAAGGGAAGATGTGTTTGGTGGTGGCATCATGCTGGAGTTGGCGGAGGATGATCCTTTGAATGCGGAGGCTGGTGGGGTGATAAGTGAGGACAAGGGGGACCCTATCATGTTTCTGGGAAGGAGGAGCTCTTCTCCTCCTTCCCAGAAACATGATAGGGTCCCCCTTGCCCTCACTTATCACCCCACCAGCCTCCGCATTCAAAGGATCATCCTCCGCCAACTTCAGCATGATGCCAGCACCAAACACATCTTCCCTTCACCCCCCTTGACGGCATTCCGTAGGGATCGTTCCCTCCGGGACACCCTGGTCCACTCCTCCATCACCCCCTACTCCTCAACCCCCACTTATGGCACCTCCCCATGCCCACGCAGAAGATGCAACACCTGCCCCTTCACTTCCTCTCTCCTCACCGTCCAAGGGCCCAAACACTCCATTCAAGTGAAGCAGCATTTCACTTGCATTTCCCCTAACTTAGTCTACTGCATTCGTTGCTCCCAATGCGGTCTCCTCTACATTGGAGAGACCAAACGCAAACTGGGCGACCGTTTTGCGGAACACCTGCGGTCTGTCCGCAAGAAAGACCCAAACCTCCCTGTCGCTTGCCATTTTAACACTCCACCCTGTTCTCTTGCCAACATGTCTGTCCTTGGCTTGCTGCATTGTTCCAGTGAAGCCCAACGCAAACTGGAGGAACAGCACCTCATCTTCCGACTAGGCACTTTACAGCCCTCCGGGCTGAATATTGAATTCAACAACTTTAGATCTTAAACTCCCCCTCCCCCCATCCCCACCCCGTTTCTTTTCCCCCCCCACCCGCCTTTTTTAAAAATAATTTATATAGATTCTTCTTTCCCCACCTATTTCCATTATTTTTAAATCTAAAACTAAAACCTTTAGTCTTTCCACCCCACCCCCACTAGAGCTGTACTTTGAATATCCTGTTTTCCATTCTTAATTAGCACTTTTCTCAGACAAAGACCACCACCTTCAACACCTCTTTGACCCTTTTGTCTGTGACATCTTTTGATTATCTGCTCACACCACACCCTCAATGTGTCTCTTCCCCCCCACCCACCTTAAACCAATTTATATTTCTCCCTTGTTGAAACTATGCTTCAGTTCTGCCGAAGAGCCATGAGGGCTCGAAACGTTAACTGATTTCTTCTCCGCCGATGCTGCCAGACTTGCTGAGTTTTTCCAGGTAATTCTGTTTTTATTTTGTTTGGGATTTTACTAATGTGCTAGTTGTGGACAATTTTTTTGTTAGTGGACTAAAGGGAAAGCAGATCTTTAGTTCATGCTCAACCTGAACAATGAAAAGAACTAACTATGTATTGACAACTGCAGTTATGCCCACAAGGGGAGACTCAGAAGCTAATAACTGTTAATTGACTACTTGACTGATTTCTTTAGAACTGTGAAACTTTTTTGGCTGGAGAGAAGCTGAGTAATCAGTGGATTGTGTTTGGAGGGCACTTCATTTGTGTACGTATAATTAGATTACCATGTAGCTGTCATATATGCTGCCTGGTTAAGCTTCTGCATATTAATACTGTAACTCATTTTATTTCTTGTATGCAATACTTCCACTGATTCAGGTAAATTGCAAGGCAATTTACTGAGTTTTTTATACTGCTACCAGGACTATAAACATCCAGATCATGAAGGGCATCGTTCACAAGCAGGGAGTCTCAGACAGATTTTTTTCTCGAGCCCAAACGCAATGACAAAAATCTCAATGTAAATTACTTATACACCAGTAAAAGTTGAACTTGAAAATTAGCATACAAGAAAATTGAGTGGCACTTGGTTTTGTGTTCAGAGCTTTTGCATCCGGTTCCTAAACTCATTCCCTTACACTGTTTCAGGAAATAGATGCAGGAGAAGGTTGTCTGAACTTGATTGCTTTATTGTCTTCTGGGATCTGAGTTACAAAGGGCAGTATTAGAAACCCACTAGATGACCTATCTAGTGCCGTGAAGTGAAGATATTTATGTCCCACATATGACCAGCCTTGAAAATTTCCTAATCCCTAATCTCGACATCAGCATGTTGAGCATAGCCCACTTCGACACTACTGGACCACACCTAGCACAACACCGTGTTCTCAGATTCCACTTGTCCACCAATGTGTTGAATGACTATGCTCAAAATAAGTAGAGGTGCAGACTAGAAGTTCCTTTTTTGAGTCTTAATGCTCTCAAGATGGCAAGTCACGTAAACCTGTAGCTGGTCCTAAGGATATCCTGATTATAACACCTTCCATGCCCCTCCACCTCCTGCATTAAACTGGGATTCTGCACTGACCTATGCTGCCACTCCTTCCATGTTGATTTATTTTTCCATTCTTGCATTATGAAGTAACACAACATTCATTTGAGAACACACAGGAAAGTTTCCGCACCAGCCAAGGCTGACAAATGACTAAGTCCCTAAACAACTGCATGTCTGTGAGAAAATTTGGATTCCAGCCAGTGTACAATGGCACATGCAAATAGTAAGGTTCATTTATTGGCAGGTAATGCAACTTTAAAACAAAATGTTGAAATCACCAGTCTGACATCTGTCACAGACTTGCTGTTTTGCATAAAGTTTGATCACAAACCCTTGCAACATTTTGCAGCTGAATGAAGCATTGTGATTTCTAGTCTAAAGTTGCAGTTCATGCCTGGTTTAAATTGGATATTTCTGAATAGACCTGCAGGTGAATCTATCATCACTTCACAGGATGATTTTTCTTTGGCTTGCTAGTGGTGGCAAAGAAACATCACCATTAAGCTATAAGGTGGTGTGCAAGGTCAGGTGACCCTAGAGAGAGAGAGAGAGAGAGAGCTAGTTCAGTGGCAACACAGGATTTCACCTCAGCAATAGACAGGTTTATTACCATGGAATCAAATTTATTGCTGTGTGCGTCAGGAGTGACTTGGTAACAGTTGTTTTTCAACTAACTAGCTTATGAGGGACTGCATGCAAACATTTCGAGGATGAGTAGGATCTTGTCAATTCAGTAGTTTGGTAAGGGAGAAAGAATTTAACCCTTCATTTTTGAAGGGATTGCCTTGAGGTTTAAACAGTATTTTTGTACTTCTACTGAATAACCTACCTCCTATGCCTGTAATCTTCTCCAGCTCACAATCCTCCAAGGTATCTGCAACCTCCAATTATGCTGTCTTGACCATCCCCGATTTTTAATTGCTCACATTGGCGGTGCCTTCAGCTGCCAAGGGCCTAAGCTCTGTAAGTTCCTCCCTAAATCTGTCTGCCTCACTATGTCTCTTTCATTCTTTTAAGATGCTCCTTAACACCAACCTCTTCAGCCAAGCTTTTGGTTTGGTTGCCCTTGGGCTCTGTGTCAAATTTAGTTTGATGCTTGTCTGAATTGCTTTGGGACACTTTTACTATGCTGAAGGCAGAACGTAAATACAATTTGTCATTTGTTTGTTTTGGAAGTTTCTACTGTACACCTTGCAGACAGCATGATTGAATTACTTGAAGTTTCACCTTAAAATTGATAAACCCAGCAGTTTTGAGCTATGCCATTTGGCCTTTTATTACCCCATGTGTTCACGTGTTGAATATCTGTAGTTGTACATTGCTGTTGACACTTATATCCCAAGCTCAGAACTTTCTATTGTGAAGGGAGTAATCTAGCAGACTTGTCTTGAACCAGACAAATGTAGTCAATAGTCAGAGATCATAGAAACTTCTGTAAGTAGGCTCCAATTACCCTTGAAAGCTGAGATTTCTCCTTGGTGGAGAAAACATCTTATCCTGCAGCTGGAAGATTAGCCTTTCCTGTCATAAATCCTTAAACTCAGCCATCATTGTATCTCTGCTGCAGGAATGTTTTCATTAAGGCAGAAATGCAACATGAGGGCCTCAATGACAACAATTATTCTTTGTGGGGGCAGGTCCTTGCAGTTAATCCTACTTGCACTGTTCCTCAGAATACCACTTCACCTGATAATAGTTTACAAGAGGAAATACGCCATTCTCAACATTCCTATTTTAATGGACTTGGGCAAAAGGTGCCTGATCCAAGAGGAATACAGAAGGTTCAGAGGGAAGGTGAAAAAGCAATTTAGAGAAGCGAAGAGGGATTATGGGAAAATACTGGCAGCCAACATAAAGGGGAATCCCAAAGTCTTCTATAGGCACATAAATAGTAAATGGGTGGTAAAAGGAGGAGTAAGATCGATTAGGGACCTAAAATGGAATTTACACATGGACAAAGGGGCCATGGCTGAGGTATTAAATGAATACTTTGCATCCATCTTTACCAAGGAGGTAGATGTTACTTAGGCCATGGTGACAGATGAGGAGACTCTGTCACTAGAAGAGTTCAAAATTGACAAGGAGGAAGTGTTGAATAGACTGTTGGTTCTTAAAGTTAACAAGGCACTGGGACTGGATGAGATGCGTCCAAGGATATTGAAGGAAGTGAGAGTAGAAATTGCAGAGGCACTGGCCATAATTTTTCAGTCTTCCCTAACTCGGGGGAGGTGCCAGAGGACTGAAGAATTGCAAACATTACGCCCTTGTTCAAAAAAGGTTGTGAGGATAAGCCCAGCAATTACAGACCAGTCAGTTTAACTTCAGTGGTGGGCAAGATTCTAGAAACAATTGTTCAGGATAGATTTAGTAGTCACATGGAAAAATATAGGTTGATAAGGATTCTAAAGGGGAAATCGTGCTTAACTAACTTGTTGGAGTTTTTTTTGAAGAGTTAACAGAAAAAGTCAATGAGGGTAATGCTGTTGATGTAGTGTACATGGACTTTCAAAAGGCATTTGATACAGTGCCACACAACAGACTTGAGAAAAGTTATTGCTCACAGAATAAAAGGGACAGTAGCAATGTGGATACAAAATTGGCTGAAAAATAGGAAGCAGAAAGTAATGGTCAATGGATATTTTTTGGGCTGGAGGAAGGTTTGTAGTGGAGTTCCCCAGGAGTTGGTATTGGGACTTTTGCTTTTCCTGATATAGATTAATGATCTAGATCTTGGTGTGCAGGGGACAGTTTCAAATTTTGTGGCTAATACGAAGCTTGGGAGTGTTGTAAATTGTGAGGAGGACAGTGGAGAACTTCAAAAAGACATAGACAGGTTGGTGGAGTGGGCAGATAGATGGCAGATGAATTTCAATCTGGAGAAGTGTGAAGTGATGCATTTTGGTAGGAAGAGCATGGACAGACAATGTAAAAAAAGGGTGAAATTTTGAAGGGGGTACTGGAGCAGAGAGACCTGAGTGTATATGTGCCTAGATCATTGAAGGTAGGAGGACAAGTGGAGACAGCAGTTAATAAATCATATGGTATCCTGGACTTTATTAATAGGGGCATAGAGGACAAGAGCAAGGAGGTCTTCAACTTTGCTGGCAAGCCTATTATGTGGCACTTTATCTCACAACTTTTGGAAGTCCATGTACACCACATCAACCACATTACCATCATCAAACCCTCTGTTATCTCATCAAAATCTGAAAAAATAATTGCAGAGCTGCAGGTAAAAGGCAGGGGAGTGGGACTAGCTGAATTGCTGCAGAGGGCCAGCATGGCACTAAAGGCCATGTGACCTCCTTCTGTGCTGCAACCATTCTATGGACAGAATTTTACGGCCCTGTTTCGGCGGGGACCGGGCCGTAAAATGCGGCAAGACATTCTAAACCTCATTGACTTCAGCGGGAACGTAAAATCCCACTGCCGTAAAATTCTGCCCTATGATTCCAAAATGTGCAAAATTATACTGTATCAGTGAGCAAATTTTTAAAAAATGCAACTCTCTACCAGCATAAAGATTAACAACTTGGTTAATTTACAACAGCAAATATAAACCTGCATTTACACTTAGAGCTGACAGTAAAACATCTTGTACCTTCTTGCACCAGTTCTTCCTTGGAGACCGATTTACCTTATAGCCTTCACCACCTTGATTAGATTTCAAAACATATTTTGAATCCGATTTTAAAAAAACTAAACCAGCCTAGATCACAGGATAGGAGACCAGAACACAGTTGCTCTTGTGAATGTTGAAAAAAAGCACATTCCTTCAAGGTTTGAGATCAATCAAGTCATTAGCAAAAAAATTCCTCCAGTCAGTAATGTCAGTGAATAAGCTGGCAAAAATACAGAACAGGAAATATCATTTTACACTCACAGCAGCTTCCACCAAAATTACTTACAGGAAGAATGGATTTCCCCTTCCCCTCCCCCAGTCCCTCATCCTGTGCTTGCTTTTTATAGTGGCCTCCTTTTGACCCTTGCCAGTAAGCGGAGTTTGCCAAAACTTCATTAAGATACTGCCATTCTAATGCCTGTGAATTTAGAATTATTGTTGGATGGAACCCTGCTGATACGATTACTGGAAACAAATATTTTCTTCATTTTAATTACATGTGTTTTAATCACTTCAATTTTGTGTGAGCAATGAATAGATCTATTGTATGTACTGATCAGTATTCCAACAATAATTACCTGATATTCAAGATCATAGTCCATGAACTTAATTTTAAAAAAAATTGACATCTAAGACTTATGTCCGTTACATTTCGGCTTCCTGCGCAAGAAGGTTCAGTAACATATTTGACTGATCCATTGAAGTTACATTTGCCTTTGAGTGCAAATGGTATCTTAACCATTTGTTAATATTTCTGAATGACTGATCCAACAGATGGACCTGTTAAATTTAGAATTGCATTGTTTGAGTTGCATATGTCGGAGTGTGCCATGGAAAAAAAACTGCTTCTCTCTGTCTGCCTGGCTTTTAAGAATGTCTTCAATTTCAACATTTAGTTCTATTCTTCAGTGCAAACCAGTGTATGCATCACTGTGGAAGGAAAGGTATCACTAAAATTGCACAGTCATTCATCCTGATCCTCTTACCAATACTTCTGTTCATATTTAATTTAAAGCTCCATACCAACTGTGTAATTTAGCAAATTTTATTTCAAATATGTCAACCCCTTGCTGTTCTTCCCCTTTCCTTTTTCTGTTCTTGCAGCGCCTACACATTGCTGCTGAGAGGGAAGACTGAGCAGTTGTCCACCCACATACCATCACCAAACCTGCACAAAAGTGGTCTAGTGAACTCTCTATGTGGCTATAATTGATGACTCACCACAATGGTGATGAGATCTGCTGTCCCCTATCATGTGGCACTATGATATTGTGCTCTAATATACTGCCCTCTTCATCTACCCATAATGATATTCATTTGCACTAAAGTTCACTATTGGGAACTGCAGTAAAAAACATGAAAGCAATTGAAGAAAGTAGGAACTTGCATTTCTGTTGCACTTTTCAGAGCACAGAGCACTTTACAAGCACATTTGGAGTTTGGTCACTTTTGTAATGTAGGGAAACATGGCAGCCAGTATGTGCACAGCACGATCACACAGTGAGATGGTGACCAGATAATCTGTGTTAATGATGTTACTTGAAAAACATCAGGATCTTAATAGAATTATTACTTCATTGTTATTGAAAGTAGTTTACAAGTGAACTAGAGTAGTTTAAAAGCTGAATAAAGTTTGCAGCTTATGGTTAATTTATTGGACCAGATTCTGTGATAGTAACAAAAACAGAATTACCTGGAAAAACTCAGCAGGTCTGGCAGCATCGGCGGAGAAGAAAAGAGTTGACGTTTCGAGACCTCATGACCCTTCAACAGAACTGAGTAAAATTAGGAGAGGGGTGAAATATAAGCTGGTTTAAAGTGGGGGGGAGAGAAGTTGGGGGAGGGGGGTGGTTGTAGGGACAAGCAAGCAGTGATAGGAGCAGAAAATCAAAAGATGTCACAGACAAAGGAACAAAGAGGTGTTAAAGGTGGTGATATTATCTAAGAGAATGTGCTAATTAAGAATAGATGGCAGGACACTCAAGGTACAGCTCTAGTGGGAGTGGGGTGGATTTAAAAATAATAGAAATAGGTCGGAAAAGAAAAATCTATATAAATTATTGGAAAAAACAAAAGGGAGGGGGAAGAAACGGAAAGGGGGTGGGGATGGAGGAGGGAGTTCAAGATCTAAAGTTGTTGAATTCAATATTCAGTCCGGAAGGCTATAAAGTGCCTAGTCGGAAGATGAGGTGCTGTTCCTCCAGTTTGCGTTGGGCTTCACTAGAACAATGCAGCAAGCCAAGGACAGACATGTGGGCAAGAGAGCAGGGTGGAGTGTTAAAATGGTAAGCGACAGGGAGGTTTGGGTCTTTCTTGCGGACAGACCGCAGGTGTTCTGCAAAGCGGTCGCCCAGTTTACGTTTGGTCTCTCCAATGTAGAGGAGACCGCATTGGGAGCAACGAATGCAGTAGACTAAGTTAGGGGAAATGCAAGTGAAATGCTGCTTCACTTGAAAGGAGTGTTTGGGCCCTTGGACGGTGAGGAGAGAGCAAGTGAAGGGGCAGGTGTTGCATCTTCTCTGTGGGCATGGGGAGGTGCCATAGGTGGGGGTTGAGGAGTAGGGGGTGATGGAGGAGTGGACCAGGGTGTCCCGGAGGGAACGATCCCTACGGAATGCTGCCAGGGGGGTGAAGGGAAGATGTGTTTGGTGGTGGCATCATGCTGGAGTTGGCAGAAATGGTGGAGGATGATCCTTTGAATGCGGAGGCTGGTGGGGTGATAAGTGAGGACAAGGGGGACCCTATCATGTTTCTGGGAAGGAGGAGAAGGCGTGAGGGCGGATGCGCGGGAGATGGGCCGGACATGGTTGAGGGCCCTGTCAACGACCGTGGGTGGAAAACCTCGGTTAAGGAAGAAGGAGGACATGTCAGAGGAACTGTTTTTGAAGGTAGCATCATCAGAACAAATGCAACGGAGGCGAAGGAACTGAGAGAATGGGATGGAGTCCTTACAGGAAGCGGGGTGTGAGGAGCTGTAGTTGAGGTAGCTGTGGGAGTCGGTAGGCTTGTAATGGATATTGGTGGACAGTCTATCACCAGAAATTGAGACAGAGAGGTGAAGGAAGGGAAGGGAAGTGTCAGAGATGGACCATGTGAAAATGATGGAGGGGTGGAAATTGGAAGCAAAATTAATAATTTTTTCCAGGTCCAGACGAGAGCACGAAGCAGCACCCAAGTAATCATCGATGTACCGGAGAAAGAGTTGTGGGAGGGGGCCGGAGTAGGACTGGAACAAGGAATGTTCCACGTTTCACCCCTCTCCTAATTTTACTCAGTTCTGTTGAAGGGTCATGAGGACTCGAAACGTCAACTCTTTTCTTCTCCGCTGATGCTGCCAGACCTGCTGAGTTTTTCCAGGTAATTCTGTTTTTGTTTTGGATTTCCAGCATCCGCAGTAGTTTTTTGTTTTTATCTCTGTGATAGTAATGTTGATGAAACTGTTGGCTTTCACTATCATTATACCTCTGAGACTGACAGCAACCTCTGGAGACCGAACATGTACAGCCAAGTGCGGAAATCCAGAAGTTGCTGTCAGTGACCCTAGTTTCTCCATAGTGTGTGCTGTTGAAGTTCCTCCACCCCTCGCTCCTCTCCACCTCCTCACCGGAGTCTGCAATCAATTAGAAATCAATGAACTGATGGGAACTTGTGCTTTTATGCTATTAATCTTGCTGTTCAAAACCTTTGAAAAAGTTCCATCTTGTTAAATGAGGTATAACTGAGTTTTTAATAGAGGCAAAGTTCATAATTACTGCTAAACAGCCTCACTGGCTCTCAAACTGTTATAATTGTGAACTGTCAAATTTCTCAATGATGATTAATTGCATCTTTATAAATTTGTTTTTAAAGGTTGGATATTTCAGATTCAACCTTATGCCATGTGTATGTCCCAGTCATTTATTTCACTCTCTATAAAGTTCAGTTACATGCGCAAGATAATCAATGCATTTTACTTCCTGGTTAGCTACCTATAGAGTGCTTCAATCTGATTGACTGCTTACTCTACCTGATGACCTCACTGTTGCGGGATACCTGGAGGCTCCTTTGACTGGGCATCTGATTCAAATTAAAGCCTAGAAAGCAGAAACGCACACCACCAGAGATTGACAGTTAGCTTGTTACCTTGAATGTTTGCTAGGTTACATTATGGCAGAACAATGTTTTACTACATTTTGTGGGTATAAAAGACATTGATGTATTTAGAGACTTTGTTGCTTTTAAATTGGTGCTGCCTATATTGTGCCTTTGTGCAGGACATCGCATACAATGACTGCTTTAAGTTAAGATCTATTTGAAATCAGCAGAGGTAGCAGGATTGGTTTGCATGTAGTCATCAAGATCTCGTCAACAGAGGTGCACAGTTTGCTGATCTATTTCTAAATCCAGCAAATGACATTTTTCACTCCTCAATTTGTATTTCAATGATTCAATGAGGCAATGCAATTAGTTTTGTATCTTTACTGTTAGAATGTGAATAGAAGATGGAGGCTGTTGAATCTTAATTATGTCTTGTTTTCTTGCTATTTTCTATACCACTTGTGGTTTGATGGAATGTTAGCTGCTGCACCTAATGAGGCAGTGACCTATTTGTAAGTATAGTACTGACGCTAAGCTTCTGTTTTATTTCAACACAACTAGATGCAGTCTGTGTGGTTGGTTGTTTATTGATATGTGTGAATAATCTTTAAACTGTTTTCCTTGATAGGTTAGGCATGTTTGACTGTCAATTCTGAGACTGTTCTGGCAGACTGGGAATATTGAATTTGCAATCAAAAATAGCTCGCTAAAAATTCATACATTACAGTTAAAATAATAGTAACAGTGGATGACATCAGGAAATTTATATTCCAAACTAATTTAAACAAATATATTTTTCTTTTGGTTGTAAGATCTTGGTCTTGGACTGAAACCTTGGGTTCCAGATGAGGCTTTCCTGGAGCAGGATGGTATGATACTTCAGTTTTCTTTCTGATTTGTACTGAAGAACAGTAAGGCTGAAGTTGTAAATTGGATTAACAATGTTAAACCATCGATGATTAACATGTTTGTCTTTGGTATAATAGCAATCAAGGAGTGGAGGTCATCATAGAATTTATCCTTGACTTCATCAGTGTTGATCATGGTAGGGGTGTGTACATTGAAGAGAGTTGCTTGCCTGTTGCTGTGCAGGGGGAGGTTAAGCACCATCATTCTGACCTTCCTTGCATCATAAGAAGTGGGGATGTTTGCTGATTGCACAATGTTCAGCACCATTCGTGACTCCTCAGATACTGAAGCAGTCCATGTCCAAATGCAGCAAGGCTTGGACTGACATCACAAGTGTCAGTAAATGACCATCTCCAACAAGGGAAAATCCAACCATCGTCCCTTAACATTCAATGGCATTACCATTGCTGAATCTCCCACTATCAACATCCTGGGGGTTACCATTGACCAGAAACTGAACTGGACTAGCCATATAAATACTGTGGCTACAAGAGCAGGTCAGATGCTAGGTATTCTGTGGTGAGTAATTCCCCTCTGATTCCCCAAAGCCTGTCCACCATCTACAAGGCACAAGTCAGGAGTGTGATGGAATACTCTACACTTTTCTGGATGAGTGCAGCTCCAACAACACTGAAGAAGCTTGGCGCCATCTAGGACAAAGCAGCCCGCTTTGGCATCCCATCCACAAACATTCACTCCCTCCACCACCGATGCACAGTAGCGGCAGTGTGTACCATCTACAAGATGCACTGCAGGAACTCACCAACGCTGCTTAGGCAGCACCTTCCAAACCTACGACTGCTACCATCTAGAAGGACAAGGGCAGCAGACAAATGGGAACGCCACCACCTGGAAGCTCCCCTCCAAGCCACTCACCATCCTGACTTGGAAATATATTGCCGTTCCTTCACTGTCGCTGGGTCAAAATCCTGGAGCCCGCTCCCTAACAGCACTGTGGGTGTACCTACACCACATGGACTGCAGCGGTTCAAGAAGGCAGCTCACCACCACCTTCTCAGGGCATTTGGGGATGGGCAATAAATGCTGGCATAGCCAGCGATGCCCACATCCCATGAATGAATTTTAAAAAACAGACTATTATTAACACCCTTGGGAAGACAAGTCCACTTACTGACGAGACGGTTCATGACAGCAAAGCTGAAGCCAGCTTTATGTTGTTTTCCTTTTCCATAGCCACTCCAAAAGAATGTGTAACCTGCACTGATTTCCTGAAGCTGGCCCACCTTGGGCAGATGAGTCTCGCTGAGGGCAGCGATTTGGATGTTGTATCTGGGTGGCTCTCTTAACAAGCAGTTCCTCTCTCAGGTCTGTCGGCTGTGGTGTGTTAAAGAGAATGCGCAGGCTCCATGCGCCATTGATGGCTGGTGTGACCTTTACTTTCTTTTTTGAGATCGACTTATGACTGTGATGATGGGATCCCTACTAGCTGTGACCTACTGGCCAGGAAGATGAAGCAGACAATGTTTTGGCCACCTTTTCTCGTCCCCTCCTCACACTGAGGTGAGCAGTGTGGTCCTGAAAAGGGCTGCTCTTGGGGCTGCCGAAATCCACTTCAGTGAAAAATGACCCTATGGCCTGAGCCGCCTGTGTGCAAGTTCGTGACTCTTGCTTCTAGTGAATCTACACCTTCTGCTACGTACTTGCCTTTTGCCACAGGACTGGTGACAGATAGATAATGGATAACAGGTGTTAGTAAGATTATGAACAAGACCAGTGTGAATTGGTTTATAGTGAGTGAGAGTTGTTCATCGTCAACCCTTCTCTCCCATCCTGACCTAACTTGCTCCTGTGGCAAGATGAGTCTAGATGGCCGCGACAGATTCGGATACATTGGGTCATCGGGCATCTACTGTGTCTTGTTGAGCTCCATGCATTCCACCACACGCCACTAACTCACCTTCACGACCATTGGACCTTGATTGGTCTCATCTACCCGAGACATATGGACTTGAAACGTTAACTCTGTTTCTCTCTCCACCGATGCTGCCAGACCTGCTGAGTTTTTCCAGCATTTTTCTGTTTTTTATTTCAGATTTCCAGCATCTGCAGTATTTTGCTTTTACCACTGCAATCAGTCTTCACATGCCAGGGTAGACACATCCCTAAGTCACAGCGGGTAGAAGACACAATAACTATCCTCACCTGGCTTGGTCTGCCCGTCGAAGTAGTTTACCAGGGTGTGCCTGCCGCCACATGCTAACAACTACTTGGAGTCACAGGTGAGAGGTGGGTGAAGGTGAAGATCAATGCAGGATGAGCCACTCCAGTTAGTGCGGCAAGCCTGCGTGTGAGAGGTGCTACCCCTCCCTTACACCCCTTCTAAAGAGTGTAAACCAACAATTGAGCTACATATGATTATGTATGTATCCATTCTTGTCCAGAAAAATTGGGAGGCTCCCATATGCCAAAATTTAACCCTCAAAAATTGATTTTAAATATGATGGCTCTTATGCAAAAAATGAGTCATGTGGTAATTTTGTGTTTATATAGTAAATACTCCTGTATTACTGGTCAATCCTGTAAGTAAATGTAACTTTTTGTATGATCTGAAGAACATTTTTTACTGCTGTTATCTAGTTCAAAGATAGGGTGAACCTGAAATCCTAAGGGGAATTCTGTTTTGTGTGCTAGCTGTTGATGTAATGCGTTTCACATGGGTGTTCTTTTCCCTTTATTATTGAGATAGGCATAACTTCAAGTCAGTCATTAGGTCAATACTGTCCATTCATCTATTTTATAAAGACATATTTCACAGTTGGAATAGTCATTTTCCTATTTTGTTATAAAAAATGAAACACTCAACTAACTCATGGGTTCACCATGTCTAGCTTGAAATGCTTCATCCATGCAGCTTTCTTGTATGAACCATGACAGAAGCTGCCAAAAGAAGGTTGCTGCGCACTTGTTACAGGAAGAAAAACAGCTTCTACTTGCTAGTAGTTGTTTTTATGCCCTCAATTGGTGTAGTGTTTGTACAGTACAGCAAGTAACAGAAAGGGTACCTCACATCCTTTGTGGTCTTTCTTGACCTTAGACGGTGTCAAGTAACATGGGTGCCCGAGTCTCAGTTTGAAGAAATAAGACAGATTAGCTGCTGGAACAGCATGGGCTAAACTCCTGAAATATGTGGCATTTGGAGCAAAACACTCTGATGCCATACATGGTAAAGATAACAACATTGCACTGGCAGAGAAGCATTGTAAGGCAGCATTGTGACTTTTGTTAACATTTTTATTTTAAGTTGTCTTAGTTTACAGCAATAGCTTTGTAGAGATTTAGAAAGCAGCAATGCAAATATTGACTCATGATTTTTGGAACTTAGTAAATGAAGACTAAGGCACTCTTATACTGGCTGAATAAATTGGGGCTTGTGCTAGTTATTGCATTTGCTATTTTTTTTTTGATTGCATGTAATAGTATCTTGAAGAAAAACATTCAATTCATCCATTTGACTCATTTAGAATAGTTTCTGTTTTGCTTTCTCTGGTTGTATGTTTCTTTCCCTCTGGTTAGAAATCTTTACCCAGAGTAGATTTGTGACTTGTCAGGTTTCACTGAAGCATAATGATCCTAAATTTGTTATATATTCTTGGTATGTAGAATTACTTCTGCTAGGTTGACTGAGGGCGAAGCAAGATTTTCCTTCCATTAATCTACCTACAAGGCTTATTGTAAGAAACATAACCCGTGGGGATTTTTTTTTCTCTCTTAGTAGCCTACAGGAAGATTTTGAGTAGAACATCTCATTATTTTTCCATTTCATACTAGCCTCGGTCTTCATGCCAAACATTCCATAAGAGAATGCCATTTGTACAGATGCCTGTAATTAGTTTCTGTAGTTCATCCAGTAGGACTGTATCTAAAAGGTTTGTTTTTTTTTCAAACCAAATTAACTGCACTAAAACATTACACACACATTAACTATAGGTTCTACTTATTGAAGAATTACTGTTCATGGTTGAAATTGCTCTTTTTTTTTTTGTTTCATTGTTGGTGACATCCTTCACATTAAGTTAGCATTGTGATTTACCATCAAATGGTACTGGATGCCAAGTGTTGTTTCTGAGTAATTAGCCTTGTTTTGACAAGCAAAAATGTAGGTTGGTTTTGCGTATGAAATTGATCAGAGTCTTTAAGCTAATTAGTGGGGGGGGAGGATTCAATTGAAGGGAAGTTTAGAAAATCAGAAATAAATGAGAGAGCAGAGGTGGCAGGGTAGTGAAGAGGCAAACGATAATCAAAGTGCGACTGGAAGGGGCAGAATATATAAGCAGAAGTGTACAGCAGAAATTAGAAACAGAATGAGTAATAATGGTAAAATGTCAAAGCTCTTTATCTGAATGCATGCAGCATTTGAAACAAGATAGATGAGTTGGTGGCACAAATAGAAATAAATGGATATGACTTGATAGCTATTACAGAGATGTGGTTGCAGGGTGACCAAGACTGGGAACTTAATATTCAAGGGTATTCGACGTTCTGGAAAAATTGGCAAAAAAGAAAAGGAGGTGGGGTAGCTTTGTTAATGAAGGATAATTAAGTGCGGTGGTGAGTAGTGATGTAGGTGCAATACATCATGATTTGGGATCAGTTTGGGTGGAAATAAAGGAATAGCAAGGGGAAGAAGTCACGGGTGGGAGTCGTCTATAGGTCCCCGAAGAGTTGCCTCACTGTAGGACAAAAGTACAAATCAGGAAATAATGGAGGCATATAAGAAGGGCACTATAATTGTCATAGTTGATTTTAATCTGCATATTGACTGGACAAATTGGATTGACAGGGGTAACATGGAAGACGAGTTTGTAGAGTGCATCAGGGATTGTTTCTTAAAGCAATACGTTGCAGAACCTACCCAGGAACAGGATATTTTAGAGCTAGTAATGTGTAATGAGGTGGGATTAATAAGAGGTGTCGTAGTTAAGGATCCTCTAGGGGGTAGCAATCACAATATGGTAGAATTTCAAATTCAGTTTCAGGGCGAGCAACTTGGATCTCAACTCAGTGCCCTCAACTTAAATAAGGGCAATTACAGAGGTATGAAGAAAGAGTTGCCAAAGTGGGCTGGGAAAATAGACTAAGGGGAAGGCCAGTGGATGAGCAGTGGCAGACATTTAAGCAGATATTTCATAACGCTCAGCAAAAATTTATCCTGGTCAAAAAGAAGGACTCAAATGAGAAGGATGAACCACCCATGGTTAACAAAGATGGTCAAGGAGAGTATCCAAACAAAAACTAAGGCATATAAAGTGGTGAAAAGCAGTAGTAGGCCAGAGGATTGGGATTTTTTTTAGGAACCAGCAGTGGATGACTAAAAAGCTAATAAAGAGGGAGAAAATTGATCATGAAAGTAAATTGGCAAGAGATATAAAAACAAACAGCAAGAGATTCTACGGTTAAATAAAAAGAAAAAGACTGGCTAAAGTGAGCTTGGGACCCTTGGAGGATGTGACTGGAGAATTGATAATGAGGAACAGGGAAATGGAAGATCATTTAAACCAATGTTTTGCATCGGTCTTCATGGTGGAGGACACTATAAACATTCCAAAGATATCAGATAAGCAAGGAGCTAATGGGAGGAAAGATCTTGTAACAGTCTCTATCACAAGGGACAAAGTATTTGAGAAACTAATGGGAATAATGGCAGGCAAGTCATCAGGGCTCGATGGCCTGCATCCAAGGGTTTTAAAGGAAGTGGCTGCAGAGATAGTGGAGTCAAAATATTCCAGAACTCACTGGATCCGGGAGGGCTCCAGTGGATTGGAAATCCATTACTGTAACGCCCCTGTTCAAGAAGGGAGGGACTCAAAAAGCAGGAAACTGTAGGTAAGTCAGCCTAACATCTGTCGTTGGGAAAATGCCAGAGTCCATTATTAAGGAAGAAATAACAGGACATTTAGAAAAGCTTAACGCAATCAGAGTCAACATGGTTTTTTGAAAGGGAAATCATGTTTGACAAATTTGTTAGTGTTCTTTGAGGATATAACAAGTAGAGTTGATAAAGGGGAACCAGTAGATGTAGCATATTTGGACTTCCAGAAGGCATTCGATAAGGTGCCACGTAAAAGGTTATTGCACAAGATAGGAGCTCACGGTATTGGGGGTAACGTTTTAGCATGGATTGAGGATTGGTTAACACACAGAAGACAGAGGGCAGAATTTTCTGCCTACCGGGCCAGCGGGCCCGACCCAATCTCTGGCGGACGGGGAGCCAATCCCCGCCGGAGAAACGGGCCCCACTGCCATTTTAAGTGGGTGAGCCAATTAAGGCCCGCCCAGCGTGACATCTGCCGGGAAGCGCTATGCGCTTCCTGTGTGGGCGGTGGGGATTCCCCAAATGCGAGTGTGTGCTCTTTCACGCATGCGCACGAAAGAGTGCACATCTCCCTGAAGCTAAGTGCTGCCTCGGGGAGATCGCTGACAGCTGTATAAACATTAAAAGTAGCAAAAAAAATTCTTAACATGTCCCCCTCATGTGACAATGTCACACGAGATTGGACATGTTAATTAATGTCACTAAAACTTTATTAAACTTTTTTTAAACCCTACATGAAACCTCATCCCGCCGGTGGATGAGGTTTCATGTTTTTTCTATTCCCCGCCGGGGCTCCTGGCCTGCCCGCCAACCATAAGGTTGGATGGGCAGGTCCTTTAATTGTTTTAATGATCCTGTCAATGGCCTCAATTGGCCATTGACAGGTTGGCGGACGCACAGCTGATTTCGCCTTCCTGAAGATTTAAATGGGGCGGGATGACGTCAGGGGTTTCCCCCGACATCATCACGCATCATTTTGCGCGTAGGCGAGCGGGCCCCACCCCCGCTCGCCGACGGCAAAATTTAGCCTAGAGAGTCGGGATTAATGGGTCTTTTTCAGGTTGGAAAGACGTAACTAGTGGAGTACCACAAGGATCAGTCCTAGGACCTCAATTATTTACGATCTATATTAATGACTTGGAGGAGGGGGCAAAGTGTAATGTATCCAAATTTGCTGACGATACAAAAATATGTGGGAGGCATATTATGATGACAACATTAGGAATCTGCAAAGGCATATGAACAGGTTGAGTGATTGGGCAAAAACTTGGCAGATGGAGTTTAATGTAGGGAAGTATGAAGTCATCCACTTTGGTAGGAAAAATCAAAAGGCAGACTATTATTTAAATGGAGAGAGACTCCAAAAAAGTGCAGCCCAGGGGGATCTGGGTGTTCTTGTGCATGAAACACAATAAGTTAGCTTGCAGGTGCAGCAAGTAATTAAATAAGTCAAATAGAATTTTGGCCAGTATTGCTAGGGGGTTGGAGTTTAAAATAGGGAAGTTTTGCTTAAACTATACAAGGCACTAGTTAGACCACACCTAGAATACTGTGAACAGTTTTGGTCCCTTTGGAGTACAGAAGAACGAGAGTTGACCTTATTGAAACATATAAGATTCTTAGGAGGCTAGACAGGTTAGATGCTGAGAGGTTGTTTTCCCTTGTGAGAGAGTCTAGGACCAGAGGGCATAATCTCAGAGTAAGGGGTCGCCCGTTTAAGACAGAGAGGAGGAGGAATTTCTTCTCTCAGAGGATAGTTAATATGCGGAATTCTTTACCACAGAGGGCTGTAGAGGCTGGGTCGTTATGTATATTCAAGGCTGAGATAGGCAGATTCTTAATCAGTAAGGGAATCAAAGGTTTTTGGGAAAAGGCAGCAAAGTGGAGTTGAGGATTAACAGATCAGCCATGATCTCATTGAATGGCAGAGCAGACTCGATGGGCCGAATGGCCTACTTCTGCTCCTACATCTTATGGTCTAAGGGAATACTCTGGTTGCCTCTCATTCTTCTAAACTCCAACGAGTACAAGCCCAACCTACTCGACCTCTCTACATAAGAAAATCCCTCCCTACCTGGGACCAACCTGTTGAACTTTCTCTTGACTGCCTCCAATGCCAGTATATCTTTCCTTAGATAAGGGGACCAAAACTGTTCACAGTATTCTCGGTGTGGTCTAACTAGTGCCTTGTATAGTTTTAGCAAGACTTCCCTATTTTTATAGTCCAGTCCCTTTGAAAGAGCATGCTTGGGATAGTTTTTGGATCACTAAGCAAGTGTCATAGTTTTTATTTTCAAAGGGGGCAGTTGTAATTTGTAGGTACTATTCTTCAGCTTGCTTTAGCAAAAAGAACAGAGCCTTAACCTGTGTTTACGTCGTTTATTCTTGTTCTCACCTGAACCCAGAAGAAATAACTGATGTGTAGTCAGGCATTCCTCATATGCCCCCTGCAGCATATTGGTTTGTTTAGTGTTAAAGTTCTGACAGTCCTTCAAAGTTACAATAAAAAGCAGTTAATGCATAAAACCCACAAGAAAAATCCATTCTCAGCTGTCAACAGTTCAGTTATGCCTGGGCCTTTGTCCTACAGGTCTAAGTCAATATGCACACTACAGCGTTTGTAATAGTTTTGTATTAGCCATTATACGTAATGTTAATATTGGTCAGAAGGAATTCATTTAAAATACTGACTTTTAAAAACATTCTCCTGCACTCGCCATGATTCAAAACTAACCTACCACCGCAAAATAAATTAGTTTCTGTATCTTTATGCAATGGTAGTTCTTGGGGAAAAAAAATAGTCAATCACTTTCTATTCGGTGCAATTGCTCCTGTGACCTTTCTCTGGAACAATATTTGAAAATAACGATGGGAAGGTTTAAAGGGCCCAGCTTTAAGGATTAGTATTTATAAACCATTTACTTGACATTCAGAACAATTTTAAAAATACAGTTCAGACTGTTAAATGTGTGATAACAAGTTTCTGGCACAGCATACTAAGGCAGTAATTCAGTTGAGTGAGTTTGATAATGTCAAATTCCATGAGCAAGTATCCATTGATGTAGTGAGTGTATATGTAGCTTGGTTTTTTTTTTCACCCTTCCCCCGTTCCAGTTATGATTTTTGAAAAGTAAACAATAGTCTAAAACTTTATCGGATGTTGAATATGTCTTGCATGTGCTTCACCAAAGCAGTATTTCTTCCTAGTAATACGGTTGATGCATTTTCATGTCAATAAAAATAAATGATTTGCAGCATATTTAAAAGCATACTGTGGGAACTACAGTTTTCTTTTTTCCGCTGTTTCCCCCCACCCCATCCCAAAACTAACATTTCAAGTATGTTGTGGATGTGTTGTGGATTGCCAAAGCTACTGTGTTCATTTGGTGCAAGGTCGATTCAGTATTAAAAGATATATTTTAGAAAAATTAAATGATTTTAATCAAAAAAGGACCAAATCAGGATTGTTGGTTTAAAAAATCATTGGAGAAATATTAAAGCTGTCTACTGTTAGGAAATAGAGAGAGCTTAAGTAAGTTATGTTTGTATTTGTAGGTGTTAGGAATGAGTTTTAGCTTTAACGTTTATGTTTGATTTGTATTTCTGTATTTGTGTGTTGAGAAAGGTCAAGTTGAGTTTTAGTTTCACTTTAAAAATTTCTAATGTGAGCTTTACGACTGTTGCAGTGAAGTTAAACAAACGAGACAAACTGGGCTGTTGCCAAGCAACAGGGATCCAGCGAGGCAGGTCCTTTCCACAGACACACACACACACACACACACAAGAAACTAGAAACATCAGTTTTGATTTGGAAGCTGTTTGAGTTCAGTTGGTTTTGAAGACAGCTGCCAGGAGAGACTGGAACAAAGGGGACAGATAGCCAGCCCCAAGCCAAAGAAAAGACCTCAAAATCCAGGAGAGTAGAAGAGGAGATAGTCCCAAGAAGACCTTCTAGTCAAAGGAAGGACAGGAACTTGGAAAAGATCCTGTTAAATGAAGTTAAGAGTGCATGGAAGAAAGCTTGAATGCATGTAGGAGCAGAGAGAAAGACTCCACACTTCAAGCTTAAAGAGATAAAGGCTTAAAAAGCCAGAAGGTCCAAAGAGGCAAATGAAGGTCTGTAACTCTTTGCTATGGGCATGTGAAGCAGTATTGTACTGTTGACAGCTGAGTCAGTGAGAGAGTGCGTGGAAGAAAGCTTGAATTCATGTGGTGACCCAGAGGAGAGGAACATCAGAAGAAGAATTCAAAAGCCTGATGGTGAACCCTTGCGAGAGGCATCTTAGAGAAAGTGTCAGTTTGGGGGAAGATTCCAAAGCAACTCCTTCGAGAGGAGTTTTTTAATTCATTCATGGGGATGTGGGCTTTGCTGGCTGGGCCATCATTTATTGCCCATCCCTAGTTGCCCTTGAATCGCTGCAGTCCATGTGGTGTAGGTACACCCACAGTGCTAATAGGAAGGGAGTTCCAGGATTTTGCTGCAATGACAGTGAAAGAATGGCGATATATTTCCAATTTTAAAACTTGGAAATATATTGCGTTGTCCTATTATTAATCGATGATGCTACTTGGTCTGTATTATGTATTTGCACATAATTGAAAGATTGGAAACTCTTGTGTGAAAGATGGAGTTCAGTGAGACTGGTTGGCTCATGGCGCGACAAGCGTCTGGGGGAGTTGAGGAGAGATCCATAGCACCTGGTTGAGGTGGCATCCGTCACTTGGTTTCAGAATGTGGTGTGTCTGACCACAGATTACCTATTGGTTTACATGGACTGTGTATACTGTGAACATTAGAGTATAAGATAGCTTTTGTACCTTGTGTTGTCCTTACAAACCTGTATGTAACTGTAAAGGTATAGCTATGTGTGAAGGAGTATTATAATACAGTTTATTTTTTATTGTTTAATAACTCTTTATACTTTTGTTAAAAGTTCATCAGCTGACTCCGGTGATTCTGTTCAGTAGCCCCTCTCCATTTATCTAAACAAATAAACTTAGGATCTATCAAGCTGGGTTCCTATCTGGGATCAGGCTTGCCCAGGGGTAACCTCAGCTCAGATCAGAACACTACTGAAAAATTTTCAATATATATTTTGTGTAACGAAAGTTTAATTTTATTTATAGGGCTGTGTCACATTAAAAAGCAGAAATTGATTGCTAGAAACCAGATGCATTTTGAAGGTATCTGGAAAGGCATTGTGATAATGTTGCTTTTTAACAAATTGCATTGCAGTCTGCTCAAATACGTTATTAAGAAACCAACCTTGTCACTGTGACTGCCTAGGACAATCCTTCATATTCTATGCGTTTGCAGCTGTTAGCCTTGTCCTATTATTAATCGATAATGCTACTTAGTCTGTATTATGTATTTGCACATAATTGCAGACTTTTGTAAAGAAATCATTACTTTTGATGGTTTGATGCTCTTTGTACAAAAGTTTAGAAATTTGCGGGGTTTTTTTGCATTCACTGGGCAGATTAAACCTGATCCTTGCTTCCTTGTTTCTACATAGTTTTCCAAGTGATTCTGTGTTGTGGAATTAAGGAAATAATTACATGATCAATGGAGCAATTTGGATTTTTTTGTGTCCTAAAAATCCAAGGGCCTACAGTTTTTAAATAAACTTTTTCGGCAGATCTGGAATGACTAGTATGGCCACATTTAGTAACATTTATATAACCATCAGCAAGTTAATGTTGACAGATTCAAGTATTTGATAATTATAGAGTATATCCTAACTCTGAAGTGCAAAAACAGAAGATATTTTGAACAACTTTGTAGTTGATTTGTGAGTGGTGGACTGTCACAATAAATGATGATCCATTGCTTTCTGACTTTACATCTGGTTTATTTTTCCTGTCATACCTGAGGAGGCCGGTGAAGGTGAAATTCCTGGTATGCTTTGGTGCTGCCCAGTGTCTAGTCTCTACTTGCTGGAGGGTTTAATAATATCTGACAGAGCATCTGTTCCCGGTACATGGTGAAACCCACCAACAGCAGACTAGTCATCGGCTTCATCCCAACACATCCACATTCCACAGGTCTGATAAACTGTCTGTGAAATCACACAGTGCCTTTTTGTTTCTATCAGCGATGTTGTACTGTTGCACTGCATTTCAGCTCAGTCGAACCATGCACGCCTCACTGATGGTTTGCATCTAGCAAATGCCTGCAGGAGTTTTTGGATGTAAAATTTGTGCACCGAGCAGATTGCAGGCAAAAGGAGTAGGGCCGAAAAAATGTCCAAGCCATCACGGCTGGCCAGACCTTTCTCAATCACTGCAGCTTCTAAGCTATCTGCAGTAAGGAAGGAAGATTCCAGCCACAGATCAAAGACAATCAGCTTGGGTGAAAAGCTGCAGAGGACAGGAAGCGAAGGGACCCTGAGTAAAATGCAGCAAGTGCAAGTAACGCATGTTACTGCTAAGAAGAAAGGTTGTGCTCCAAAAGGTAGAACTGTTAAAAGTGAAGAAAAATAAGAGGCTGCATGCAGAATTATTTTTTGAAGATGAGTTACAAGATTTGGAATTTAAATATCTAGTAGATAAGATCATTTTTTTAGAAGTTGAAAATGCCACAGGATAGCCATGGTCAAACTGAATTAATATAATTTATTGATTTAGTCATTGAATTTTGCAGTGAGTCAATGTTTAACTGGTGTAAGGGTGCATTATAATTCATTAATGTGGTGTATCTGTAATAAGTCCTAATCATCACTATTCTGTTTGCATTGTAAATCATTTGGAAAGTCCTCCTTTTCACATAATTGTTTGACAGTATTGATTGTATGAGAGCAATGAGTTGGTCAGAATTATTGGTAAAGTAATTTATTTATAATAGCTTAGGATGACAGTAAATTATATAGCAACTTGCACTGTAATGTTGACAATCTTTTTTTTGCATAGAACCACAACTGCAAAATGAAATTTAGAACACAGAGGAATGCTGGCATGCTGCAACATATTTTAGCAATTGCATATTTTGTAATTTAAAGAATCTATGCAAACAGCCTGTCATGCCCCATTTAGCAAAGGTCCTTTGCATACAAGTTTCCACTTTGTCAGTTTTCAATTTTGCTCTTCCGCAAAAATAGATTTTTAGTTTGACAAAATAGAAATTGTTTAATTATTCCTTTTGCTATAGGATTAATTATTAAGACGTATTACTGAATCACCAGACGGCCCTTCTCCTTTTTAGCTAGCACTCTAATAAATGCTTTCTAAGCTAATTTTCTTATCAATCTAATACTCTTAAACTCAATTTTCCAGAACTGCTTTATCCAATTCAGGGTCATGGGGTGTCGGAGCCTATCCCAACAGGCAGTGGGTGTTAGGCAGGGTACACCCAGGACAGGATGCCAGCCCATCACAGGGCACACGTAACTCTTAACCTATTAAATATAAAATTAAGTTTATGAAATATGCTAATCCATAATTTTACATTCTCTGGGATTTCTAACACTATTTTCACCCATGCTCTGTTTCTACACTTGTTAATAACTGATTGAAATGTGCAGAAGTTGATTCCATGAACAACAGTTTAGGGGATAAGGATACTCTTGCATGTTGTAACTTAAAAGTGTATTGAGTGCTTAAGATGTCCAAAACCTGTATTGAAAACTGTAAAATACACTTAGGCCAGTAAAACCATGGATCTTGGATAGATGTTATCAACAATCAAAATTATTCCATGAAAAGATTGACTATTGTGTGGAGTATTGGCTCACCGCAATCCATCGGTTTTCAAAGGAAGATTTAGCAAACTAATTGTTAATGCTAAAGAGCCAGGTCCGTAGAACTGGAAACCACCAAGGTTAAAAAGACTGAAGAAAAGCAGTTACTTGCATTTATATATCAATTTTAGCATAGAATAATATCCCCAAGAAGTTTCATAGATGTGTGAGGAAAATGGACGCAAAGCCAAAGTTTGTTCAGAAATGCCTGTTTTAAGAAGGGGGCGGCGGGGGAGGAGTTTAGGGAGGGATTGAGGAATTGATAGTTCGGATCAAGGTAGAGGTTAATTAGGAAGGAGGTAAGACTGGTGAAGAGGTTAAGGATGAAGATAACCTCAAACTTTATAGCGTAGGATCCCATAGTCAGTGAGGAGAGAATTGATGAACATGTTGAACTGGGATAGAATCTGAGCAGTCAAGTTTTGAATTAGCTGAAGTATACAGAAAATAGAGGATGTCACAGGAAACAATTGAAGTTAAATTAACAAGTGGTGGTTAGTTAGATGGTGTGAAGCTTGGGGTTTACAAGCTTTAACCTTTTAGAAGGAAGAGGAATTCCATAGTTATTCAGGTTCTAAGAATAAGACAGAGTAGACAATGCTGTGGTAACTCCTGATTTTATTATAGCAAGAATATAGAAAATAGGATGAGTGTGTAGGATGCATATTTACAACTTAGAAAGAACAAAGCATAAAATTAAGATGAACACTAATGATATAGTATTGTGAAGTAGTGAAAGTAATAAAGGTTGAGACAAGAGTTTGGAAACTTAAGGATGAGAAAGGAATTGTATTCTGGATTTCTAGCTTTGTTGAATCCTGCCCACGAGTGACAGAAGAGCTTTACAGACCTTCGATGAAGATTAAAATCTTGAATGGAATTGGGCTTTTAATATACCATGGAGTCGCATATCATAATGGGGAGCCACTTAGCTCATCACATCTGTGCTGGTTCTCTCTTTGAAAGAGCTACCAATCAGTCTGCAATTTTTTCCCCTATTCATGGGAGCTAAGAGTATTGAGAAAACAAGTGTTTTTCTTGAAACTGATGTAACTTTATTGGATGGTGGAGACTTAGGGGTTCTATTTGAGGTTATGGGGGGTAGTGGGTGCCAGAATGATAAATGGTGGAGCCATCAAATGATAAATGCATTTTTAAATAAACCAGGCTAGGTTGTTTTCGAGAGAGTGAAATATAACACCTAGTCGGGTGAAGTTCGGAAACAGTGTGCTTATTTTTCCCAAAGATTACTGGTAAAACTTGGTACTATGTGAGATTTTTATTATCAAAAAGGTATAGCCCAAAGGCATAGTGAAACAATGGGAAACAAAGGGGAAAATATGTATAAAGGAGTGAAGGCTGTGTGTAAGGGTAGGCATTTTAGGATCTAGCAAGTGTGAAAAGCCTTCAGCATCTATGCCTCAAGCTGCTGTTTTCAAAGAACTGAAGTTAAGAAAACTCACTTTGAATTTGACTAGTTCAGGGTATTGTGTGTCACCTTGCCTGGGTCTTTTAAAATCCGTGTCTTACTGTGGCCTTAATGAAAGTGTAACTGGGTGTCAGATTAAGTCATTTTAGAAGTTTCAGATTTACAAGTTATTATAGTGATAATTTGCAGGCATGTGTATGTGCTTAAAATCATTTTTCTTGTTAATAACTGCTTAATCTAGTTTTGTAAAAACCTATAAGACTTGGTGGTCTTATTACTACTGAATTCAAGGCACGCATCTCAAAATTTATACAAATTGCAAAACAAGTTGTGGCAGTTGTTTCAAGTTTCCCTTTGGGATTTGAGAAGCTCAGCATTTACCACCGGCTATGCCATAACAATAGCTAGACAACCATATAATATAATTGAGACTATAAATGCCAGGCTTTATGATGTGCATGATTTACAAGTGTTGCTGATTAGATAAACTGATGCAGGCAGCACAGATAGTAAGACCGCCAGTGCTGAAAGTCATGCTGCTGATCACTCCAGCCATGCTAGAGGTTTGAAGGTGATGAATAATTTGAGAGGTAACAGCAACTTCCACAATTTCAGAAAGTGTTGAGAAAATGAACATATACTTGTGGGTGTGCAGCCGTCATGTCTCACCGCTTAATTAACCAGCTTGTCTTCAGTTCTGTTCCTGCAGTCCTATCTATTTTTACTGAGATAACACAATCTTACCATACTATTTTCTGGAGTTAAGGGAGGTTTGCCAGCATGGTTATATTTCACTAGAGGGGAGAAAAGGATGATTAACTTAAGAGCATGTATTCAGCAAAGCTGGTGACTTGACCTTTTTTACAGCTAAAATGTAGAGGTTTGGGTTTAAAGATAAGAACATGAATTAGAAACTAGAAACCTAAAGAGTAGTGGTAACTCCAAACTCTAATAAACTATGTTTGTATTCCCTAGCTGCAGCTTTGATCTCAAACAATAAAGGTTAAGCAAAAGTGATTTTTCTTCTGAAGTTATAGATTTAATGTGACGGCTTTGACCATGGTCAAGATTTTTTTTACAAAGGGATATGTTTTCAGCCTTTTGTAAGCTTCCAAACATGTGTGAGAACCAAGGTAATTTGTAATCTATGGTATTTGTTTCAGTACATTTGCTGCCTCTTTTTTGATCCTGTCAAACACTTCTCTCAATTTTGTTATACACTATTAGATCTTCTGTGACTTTGTCTGATGTCAAATTAAATGTGGTCTACCCAGTTCTATATATTATATAGAAGTCATATTGGATTTGATGTTAACACAGTTTCTCTCTACGGATGCTGCCAGACATGCTGAGTTTTTCCAACACTTCTTGTTTTTGTCAATTAGGATTTTATTGTTGCTGAGGGAGATTTTGCAGATTGCAATGTGCTTCTAAATTTCAGCTTCAGGTTAATGAAAATATTGCCTTCTTTCCCCTATCCTAAATACCCTTGACATTTTGGCTGGAATTTTCCAGCCCCTCATGCCAGTGGGATCTTCCAGTCCCACGATGTGAATGGAGAAATGGAGATTTCAGTGGCTCACTGGCTCCACCGTTTGGGGGGTCGGTGCTGGAAAAACCTGGCCTTTGAATCATGTGACCATATTTTCTTCAACACCCAAAGCATAAGAATTTCACTGGCCAGAAGCACCCATCAGAAATTTGGTAATTTACTACCCACCAGTTTCCATCTGTTAAATTGAATGAACTGAACAAACAACTTGTGCTTGCATTTTTAACAAGTAGTTCTGGCAAGTGAGGTCATGTATTTGGGCTTTGATATCTTAATGTAGTGGATGCTCTAAATATATAACCAGAGGGGCTATGTTTGAGGGACCAGATGGAGTGCTATGCACTAAAAAAAGATACTAAACTAGTAAATATACAGCAGTCAGTTCTGTAGTGTCGACAGCAAAAGGTCACGTTGGAGTGTGAAAATGGAAATAACACAAGTTAAACATTAGAAAGTTGGTGTAAAAGGGGAATTGGCTGGATTTCTTTTACTACAAACTTGTATAAATTATTAGGAATGCCATTGAAGCAGATGGTATAAGTAGTTTGGGGGAACTGTTGTGTGTTGGAGAGAAAAATGTTTACATCATAGGAGAAGGTAAACGGGTGGAATGATGATCTAACAGGGCTTGTTGCACTGAATGGCCTTTGTTGTGCTTTTTTTACTGTCTGTATTATGCAATTGAGTTTATGTCTGGTTTTACCTTTGTTGTTTGCTTTACTTTTATTAAGCTGTTAATCTGTGTCCATTAAGACAGTTAAATCTAACTTGGTGCATTTTAGGGCTGGCATATTATAAAACTAGTCATTTGGTATATGACCTCTTGAATCTAACAGACCCCATTGGGATATATATATGAGTATCATGCGATCTGTAAAATTTATAATCGTAGATAAGACCCACAAGTTTCGGTAAGATCTGGCTAAGGACCAATAACATTTTGTTTAAAGTAGACAAAGTTTGAAATTCAAAACACTTGCTTAGAGGATAAAGCCACAAGACTCCACGGGTTTTGAATAGACAAAAATTAACATTTACTATACAAGGTCAAAAAGATAAAACAATTTACAGTATTTATCTTATATTCTAACATTCAGGGTTAAAATGAGGTACATGTTAAGTAATAGGCAAACTATGATCGAACACACCGCACTGCAGAATAAATAGCAAATGTGACCAAGGCAGATCCCACAGATTTCTCAGCGACCCACTCAGATGTCAGTAAACACCTGTGAATCGACTAATCTCATTGAAACTCTGTCTCTATCACAAGGGGCTCCAGACTTTTCACTTTTGAAGATCAAGCCTCTGAGTTCCCTCAAAGCTGCTCCAACTTGGACTGCCTCAATGACTGCGCACCGTCCAGGGTTTCAATCTCATCTCCTGAGACTCCATTCCTCTGGATTTCTGAGTGTGCAATCCAGCCTCTACTTACTGATGCTATTTCAGCTCTTCAGTAGCGGGCTAGCTTCACTGGGCTGGCAATGCCCCTGGATTTCACCAAGTTCCAATCGCCCCAGCCACACCAAGTTTATAAATGGCTCCCAGGGCTTCTTCTGAGCCCTAACCCTTTCCAGCATGGAGCCAGTGACCTGCCATTTCTCAGTTCCCCAGGACCTTTCCTGAGCTTTAACTGCACAAAACTATCATATGGCTCCTGGGGCTTCTCCTGAGTCCCACTGCACAGAACCACCTAACAGCAATACTTTTTTCTGCTTGGTGCCTGTAAACAGCCACACTTTTTTTCAGTATGACCTTTTCCCCTGCTGCAGAACACCCACTCCCCCACCAAACACCCTCCCTCAGCAAACACAGATAAATTGAAACCCTAGAACTTTCTTAAGCTCCAACCATCTCCTTAACTACATAACCTTCCAGGGCTCACTGAATGCTTTTAAATTAATTGTAGCTTTAACTCCCAAAACAAAATGACTCTCTGGGCTGCATTTCTTTGCAAGCAGTGTAGACACCTCATCTCCAATTCTCCAGCTAAGTAAGCACACCTGCTGTTTTACGATCTTGCCGTTCTAGCTTTGAACCTCTTGGGTCAACATGGGCCCAAAAGTGAAAGCTTTAAAGCTACTTTAGTTGCATTTATCCCATTTTCTACAGTTAAACTTTAATCTTCCCATAACTAAAAGTTGCCTCTAAAATATCACCACCAACCATGAACTAGGTATTTATAACAAAATATAGAAAGTGGTGTTTTGGATTTGGGGAAAAATTCTAAATGGTCTCCATGGGGATTTAAAGAACATTCCATTATGACAATTTTAGCTACAGAGAAAAATATTGTTCAGTAAAGTTCCAATTAAGTATTAACTTAAGTATTTAAGTTTAAAACAATTCCATTAATAGAATACATTTGGTTTGGTGTGGTTCCAATTCAAAAATACTCCAGATTTGCCCATTCATGGTACAATGTAGAGAGGATAAAGTTGTTCTGGTCCATTTCTGTTTAAAGGTTTATCCTGTGTAATTCCTAGTCCCATATTACAGTAATGGAATGGAAACTTTGAAAGAAAACAAGAATTTTAACCTGATCTCTGTTGAAAAATAGTATTTTTACTGTCCATTTGAATCAACGAAGGAAATTAAGGATTGTGAGTTTAAAAAGAAACTAGAGAAAGCTCATGTGAATCATTGAATCACAAAATTTTAGTGGCACGGAAGGAGGCCATTCGGCCTATTGTGTCTGCACTGGCTCTCCAGATGAGCATTATGACCTGGTGCCATTGCCCTGCCTTTTCCATGTATCCTTGCACATTGTTTCCATTCAAATAATCACCTAATGCCCTCTTGAATGCTTCAATTGAGCCTACCTCTATCACACTTCCGGACAGTGCATTCCAGACCCGAACCACTCGTTGTGTGAAAAAGTTTTTTAATTTGCTTCTTTTGTAAATCACTTTAAATCTGTGCTCTCTCGTTCTTGATCCTTTTACAAGTGGGAACAGCTTCTCCCTATCTACTCTGTCCAGCCCCCTCGTGATTTTGAACATCTCTATCAAATCTCCTCTTAGCCGCCTTCTCTCCAAGAGGAGCAGTCTCAGCCTCTCCAATCTATCCTCATAGCTGAAGTTTCTCATCCCTGGAATCATTCTTGTAAACCTCTTCTGCACTCTGACCAATGTGTCCACATCCTTCCTGTAATGTGGCACCCAGAAATGTACACAATACTCCAGCTGAAGTCTAACGAGGATCTTACATAAATTCAGCATAACCACCATACTCTTGTACTCTATGCCCCTATTAATAAAGCCCAGGATAGTATATGCTTTATTAACTGCCCTCTCCACCAGTCATGTCACCTTCAATGATCTATGCACATATACACTGAAGTCCTTCTGCTCCTGCACCTCCTTCAAAATTTCATCCCTTATTTTATATTGTCCGTCCATGTTCTTCCTACCAAAATGCATCACCTCACACTTCTCTGCATTGAACTTCATCTGCCACATATCTGCCCACCCCATCAACTTGTCTATGCCCTCCTGAAGTTCTACACTGTCCTCCTTGTAGTTCGCAACACTCCCAAGCTTTGTTTAATCGACATACTTTGAAATTGTCCCCTGCACACCAAGATTTAGATCATTAATATATATCAGGAAAGGCAAGGGTCCCAATATTGACCCCTGGGGAACTCAACTATAAACCTTCTTCCAGCCCAAAAAATACCCATTGACCATTACTCTCTGCTTCCTATTTTTCAGCCAGTTTTGTATCCAAGATGCTATTGCCCCTTTTTATTCCGTGAGCAATAACTTTTCTCACAAGTCTGTTATGTGGCCTGTATTGAATGCCTTTTGAAAGTCCATGTACATCACATCAACAGCATTACCCTCATCAACCTCTTGAAAAAACTACAGCAAATTAGTTAAAAACGATTTCCCTTTTAGAAATCCATGCTTGGCTCTTACTTATCAACCCATATTTTTCCATGTGACTACTAATTGTGTATACAAAATAAGGTAAACTGGAATCAGATGTAACGGTATTACAGTTGAATAAAGGCAACTACAGAGGCATGAGGGAGGAGCTGGCCAGAATTGACTGGGAGATGAGCCTAGCAGGAAAGATTCTGACCAGGCTCTGGTCAGACTACATTTAGAATATTGTGAGCAATTTTGGGCCCTGTATCTCAGGAAGGATGTGCTGGCCCTGGAGAGGGTCCAGAGGAGGTTCACGAGAATGATCCCAGGAATGAAAGGCTTAACATATGAGGAACGTTTGAGGACTCTGGGTCTATACTCGATGGAGTTTAGAAGGATGAGGGGGGATCTGATTGAAACTTACAGAATACTGAGAGGCCTGGATAGAGTGGACGTGGGAAAGATGTTTCCATTAGTAGGAGAGACTAGGACCCGAGGGCACAGCCTCAGAGTAAAGGGAAGACCTTTTAGAATAGAGATGAGGAGAAACTTCTTTAGCCAGAGAGTGGTGAATCTATGGAATTCATTGCCACAGGAAGCTGTGGAGGCCAGGTCGTTGAGTGTATGTAAGACCGAGATAGATAGGTTCTTGATTGGTAAGGGGATCAAAGGTTATGGGGAGAAGGCGGAAGAATGGGGTTGAGAAACTTATGAGCTATGATTGAATGGCGGAGCAGACTCGATGGGCTGAATGGCCTAATTTCTGCTCCTATGTCTTATGGTCTAATTCGAACCTGAGTAATTGTTTCCAGAATCTTGCCCACCACTGAAGTAAAACTGACCAGTCTGTAAATGCTGGGCTTATCCTTACAACCTTTTTTGAACAAAGGCGTAATGTTTGCATTTCTGCAGTCCTCTGGCAACTCCCCTGAGTCTAGCGAAGATGGAAAAATTGTGGCCAATGCTCCTGCAACTTCTACTTTCACTTCCTTCATTCAATACCCTTGGATGCATCTCATCCGGTCCCAGTGCCTCATCAACTTAAGTACCAACAGTCTATTCAACATTTCTTCCTTGTCAATTTTGAACCCTTCTAGTGACGAGAGTCTCCTCGTCTGTCGCCATGGCCTGGGTAGCATCTATCTCCTTGATAAAGACGGTTGCAAAGTATTCAATTAATACTTCCGCCATGGCCCTCTTTGTCCATGTGTAAATTCCCTTTTAGGTCCCTAATCGGCCCTACGCTTCCTTTTACCACCCTTTTACTAGTTATGTGCCTATAGAAGACTTCGGGATTCCCCTTTATGTTGGCTGCCAGTCTTTTCTCATAATCCCTTTCTGCTTCTCTAATATGCTTTTTCACCTCCCCTCTGAACCTTCTGTATTCCTTTTGGGTTTCAATTGTATTTTCTGCCTGACACCTGTCATAAGCACACTTTTGCTTCTTTATCTTAATTTCAATCTCCTTTTTCATCCAGGGAGCTCTAGATTTGTTTGTTCTACCTTTCCCTTTCGATGTAATATACTTTGACTGTGCCCGAACCAATTATTTTTTGAAGGTAGCCCATTGTTCAGCTACAGTTTTTCCTGCCAATCTTTCGTTCCAGTCTATCTGACCGAGCTCCATTCTTGCCCCATCGAAGTTGGCTCTTGTCCAGTTAACTATTCTTACTCTAGAATGCTTATCGTCCTTTTCTATCATCGTCCTAAAACGTCAGATACAATGATTACTGTCTCCTGATCTACTTGGCCTACCTCATTTCCAAGAACCAGGTCCAGCAGTGTGTTTTTTCCTGTTGGATTTGACATGATTGGACGTGTGCTCATGATTTAAGAGTGTACGAAGTGCTGCATGACACTCCTACTTCCTGGTCGGGCTTTACGTACACTTGAAGTATTTTATACTTCATTTACTGCATTTACATTGGAGAGCCACTCTGCAGTGGCAACCACCATGTTTATATTGCGGGATGATTTCTTCAACTCACTCAGCTTTAAACATCTGAACATGTATAAGCTTGTGCAGACATGGTTGCTTCTGAATTATGAGCAGGAACTTTTTTTTACAGTGCAAGTACTATTCTGAATGTTTGGAAATAGTTCAGTTAGGCCATGGATAATTAACTGGGAACTTCGCAATCCATTGGAAGCAATGTTTTTTTTCATTGTCTCTACCAATGGATAGGTTGATGTTATGTTACTATGGTTGATGGCATTGTTTTCAGAAGGGTATGTACGCCCACGCATTGGTGGGGTGGGGGAGGGAGCTTTTGTTTTTTGATGATGTGTGTGTGTATGTGTGTGTGTGTGCCAGTGAGAGGGGGGGAGGGGATTTGATGGCCTGTACTGATCTGTGTTCATGTCGAGGGGCAAGTGTTATTGGGGGGAAAAAACCAGAGACTAGTCCTGTATCCAATTCAAAAACCTGTGTCGGAAATTTCTCTTCAGTATTTTATGGACATTTAAATGAACTCCAAGAGGCTTGAGTAAGTTTGTTTTATTCCAAAATGTTATCCACTTTTTTTCCATAATCTTGTACCCAAACATGTGCCTAACAGAAGGACTGCAAGAAATCAGTTTTCGCTTGTCATCTTTTGGAATCCTGATTCACAGGTTGATTAACTTGAGGAAAGGTAAATTTTACATACATGAAAACTCATTCTCTGCAGCCTCAGTTTGAATAATTACCTCAAACTCTACGTTGCTAACATAGAGGTGGAGGTAATGATGTAATGTCCTTAATCATTTTAAGACTCGAACCAAATACCGTCCCATTTTATTCCTCAGCAGCAAATCCAAAGCCAGGATGTGAAAATTTGTGAAACGTGGGTGAATGCATGTAAATGGACGAAACATGATTGTCTTTCTCAGTACCCTAATCAAAGCTAAAATGTTTTTTTTTTGAGGTGAATGCGTATGTACTGTTTAGTTTTAAATTTGTGAGCTATCTTAAAGCTGGAGTATTGCTGAAAAAAAAAGACATTGGCTTTTCATCTTGCACTCATCAAGACACTTGGTAAGAATACCAGTATAAGGGGAAAACATCAATTTATACCGTGGCCTAAATTTTCCCATCAGCGATTTGGGGGCGGGGCCTGCTCACTGACGGGAAAATGAGGTCGGGAGGAACCCCCAACGTCATCCCGGTCCATTTAAATCTTTAGGAAGGCGGGCAGACAGTGAAATCAGCTGTCAGCCCGCCAACCTGTCAATGGCCAATTAAAGCCATTGACAGGCTAATTAAGATCATTAAAGGCCCTGCCTCTCCAAACCTTAAGGCTGGCGGGCAGGCCAGGAGCCCCAGCGGGCTTCTGATTATACATGAAACCTCATCTTCTGGTGGGATGAGGTTTCATGTCCGTTTTTAAAAACTTTAATAAAGTTTCTGTGCTTCTTATTAACATGTCCCATCTCGTGTGACATTGTTACATGAGGGGGTACATGTTAATAATTTTTTTATTTTTCTATTTTTAAAGTTTTTTAGACTGTCAGTAATCTCCCTGAGACAGCACTTTGCCTCAGGGAGCAGTGCGCACTTTGACAGTTGGGGAATCCCCCCCCTGCCCGCACAGGAAGTGCATGGCACTTCCTGTCGGGCAGGCCACTGGGCGGGCCTTAATTGGCCCGCCCACTCAAAATGGCGGCGGGCCCCTTTTTGGCGGCGGGGGTTGGCTGCCCGTCCGCCGCTGAGCTGGTGGGGCCCACCCGCCAACCTAGGGCAAAATTCTGCCCTGTATGATAAGAGAGTGCTAATTGGTTGGCAAGTGGCCTCTGATTGGTAGAGGCATTACCATGGAGAATGCAACAGCTGATGGTTAACTGCCAGCATTGCTTGAAATTTAAACCAGGCAGCTTGACCCTGATTAGTCAAGTCATTGCCCTGAGGAATGAGTCAGCGAATGGCTGTCACTTTTTTTGTTTAGCTGAAACAGGCACAATGTGTGTACATATTCTTTCTGTCTGCAAAGAACAGGGCTCTGTGCATTAATATATGTAGCTTCCGGTACATACAAGTGTGCCATACTGTGAGCCTAACTGACAACCTTAAATTTCTTGACAGCGTAATTCTTAGCACACTGAGGATTATTTAGCAAATGTTGTCCAATCATGGAATCACATCTAATGTTGGACACTGTGTTTTGAGTTTTGCAAGCACAGGCTGGTTGGGTACAGTCTGTACCTTGCCCATTGTGAGCAGCATTTGGGACATGCTGCTTGTTACGATCTACCAGTCTTTGGAAGGTACGGCCAACATACCTAGCATCACACTGGCACTGAAATTCACATACCACATTACTCATTTATGTGATGGGCAGAATGTCTTTTTGGCTTGATGGCAGCATCCTGTTAGTGGCGAATACCACTCGTGTTGCTGCTGCATAGTAGCAGCGTGAAACAGCTAGCTTCACCTGTTGCTAAATTTTTGAGATACCTTGCCCTTCCAGGGTAATCTGAAATAGCTGGCCACCTTTCAGGGTCAAAAGTGATGAGTTCATAAGTTTGCGTGATACACAGTGCAAAATGATCATGCACATTTATGTGTTCTGGATGCTACATATGTTAATACACAGGGCCCTGTTCTTTGCAGACAGAAAGAACATGTACACACATTGTGCCTGTTTCAGCTAAACAAAAAAAGTGTCAGCCATTCGCTGACTCATTCCTCAGGGCAATGACTTGACTAATCAGGGTCAAGCTGCGTGGTTTAAATTTCAAATAATGCTGGCAGTTAACTGTCAGTCACCATCAACTGGTGCATTCTCCATGGCAGCACCTCTACCCATCAGAATACACTTACCAACCAATCAACACACTCTCTTCTCATACAGTACAAATAGTTGTTTTCTCCTTATATTCGTATTCTTGTGAAGTGTCCTGATGAGAGCAAGATGAAAAGCATCAACACATCTCTTTTTTTTCAGAAATACTCCAGTTCTGTACTACCAAATGACTATTTATCTTAAAACTATTGAACTTTTTTTAATCAGACAGCATTAAAGAGCACTTAATGAGAGTGTCTGCCAAATTTTTCCTGTTGGGCAGGTAAAAAGGTAAGCAAAAACCTTGTGTCATTTCGTTATGATAAAGATGCACACAATTAAAGTAGTATTTCATTGTGCTTTGCACTAAGTAAATTTGTAAATTCATGACCAAAGATTTGCCAGGAGTATTTTTGTGAAGGTGGTGCACTCTTAACATGGTAAAGTTTTCTGCATTGGTTTGGAGATAAGAATATAAGAAATAGGAACGGGAGTAGGCAATTTGACCCCTTCAGCCAGCTCTGCCATTCAATAAGATTGTGGCTGATCTGATTGTGGCCTTAACTCCGCTTTCCTGCCTGTAGTCAATAATGCTTGATTGTCACGTAGATCAAAAATCATGCATAACTCAGCTTTGAACATATTTAATGACCCAATCTCCGCTACTCCTTGGGGTAGAGAATTCCAAAGATTACTGATCTTCTGAAAGATGAAATTTCTCCACACATCCGTCTTAAATGGGAGACCACTTATTTTTAATTTGTGCCCCCCAATTCTAGATTCCCCTACAAGGGGAAAGAGTCTGCATCTACCCTGTCAAGCCCCCTCAGTATCTTTTATATGATTCAACAACATCACCTCTCATTCTTCTAAGCTTCAATGAATATGGGCCCAACCTGCCCAACCTTTCCTCATAAGACAACCCCTTCATCCCAGCAATCAACCTAGTGAGCCTTCTCTGAACTGCCTCCAAGCCAAGGAGGCCAAAATTGTACGTAGTACTCTAGGTGCAGTCTCACTTATGCAGTTGTAGCAGGACTTCCTTAATTTTTATACACCATCCCCCTTGCAATCAAGGCCAATAATCCATTTGCCTTCCTATTACTTCCTGTACCTGCATGCTAACTTCTTGTGATGTATGTACAAGGACACCCAGATGCCTCTGTGTCACCACATTCTGCAGTGTCTCACCATTTAAATAATCTGTTTTTCTACTCTTCCCACCAACCTCACATTTTCCCACATGACACTCCATCTGCCAAATGTTTGCCCATTCACTTAACCTATGGAACCTGGGATGGGAGGAGTGTGCAGTTGATCTAGCCCCACTACTGCACAGGCCACAACATTAGTATAAATGTTTAATTCACTTACTAAAATGGCCAATTATTTATCTTCGCTACCATTAGACCCAGAATAAAAGAGACTTTAACCAGGCTTCTTTCAATAAACTCAGAATGATTTATCTGTTATAAAACAAAACTTTTTTAAAAACAAGTTGCAAGAACTGATTAACACACAAATTGTAATCTGCAAATGTAACTTCGCGAGCGCACACACACATGGTCTCAGCAGAGATGGGTTGTTGAAGAAAAGGCGTTTAAAACAAAGGATAAAGTTCACAGGGTTTTGACACTCTCTTGATCTGGAGCTCCCTCGTGTGAAGACAGATCACTAGTCCCTGTAGATGCCTGGAGGTTCTCACCAACGTACCTTTGGCGTGGAGGAAAATAGAGCGGGATCAATCCTTGCCTTAGCTTCTCAGGTTTCCAAAGACAGACAAGTTCCATTGAGATGAGGATTCCTTGCTGGATACTGATAACCATTCTATTTCAGGCAAGGGAAGGAGACTGTGAGCTGGGTAGCTTCACTTTCTCAGTTCATTTCCAACTGAGTTTTAAAAAAAACAGTTCAACACTTAAAGCTCCTCCGTCAGGTGATTTCTAGTAAATCTCCAGGCCTTTGCCTTTAAACCAGTGTTTTTCCTATCAATTACAGTGATTGCAGTTCTATAAGCAAACAGCTGACACCCTCAAGTGCTATGCTGGTCAGATGATTTCTTGGAAAAGGCATGCTTGTTCACATTCCAAGGTGAACTTATAACCCTTTTTAAAAAAAAAAAAATCCAGGTCATCTTCCAAGTATCCAGATAATAATGTCCTTCCATACTTTAAAAGAAAATGTCATCCTGGAAGATATGGTTCTAACACGATCTATATCCCTTGGCAGATCCTTTGACGTCCTACATTCTACATCTACAGGCTCCCCTTTATCCACTCTACCTGTTACTACCTAAACGAACTTCATAAATTAGTCAAACACTATTTCCCTTTCACAAAACGATATTGGCTCTGCCTGATTGCATTATGATTTTCTAGTGTCCTGTTACGACTTCCTTAATAATGAATTCCAGCATTTTCCCTATGATAGATATTAAGCTAAATGGCCTGTAGTTTCCTTCTTCCTGTCTCCCTCTTTGATTGAATAGTGGTGTTACATTTGCTGTTTTCCATCCACTGGGACCTTTCTAGAATCTAGGGAATTTTGAAAGTTTACAACCAATGCATCCACTATCTCTGCAACTACTTCTTTTAGGAACCTAGGATGCAAGTTCTATTAATGTTAATACTTTTTCTCTAGTGTTTAAGTTCCTCCATCCCCTTTGCCGCTTGATTCACTTCTGCTGTTCTTGGGATGCTTGATTGTCTTTTCTGTAAAGTCAGATTTTTACTTGAACACCAGGTCTAAACATTATCACTAACGATAAATAAAAATGATTTTTATTCTGCTTGAAGGGTGAGAAACTGTCACAATTTTCATCATATTCTGCATCTTACATATTCATATCATACAAACTTGACAGGCAGGAAATGACTAACTGGTCTATCAAGTCTGTCTCACATTTGTCATGAGTAAACACAATCTCCCTCTCTGACACCTTCAGCGGATCAAAACCAGTCCAGGAAATTGCGCGGACCAGGTCTCATCTATAAAGACACTTCTTTCTAATGCAATCTCTGACCCAGCCGAGAATCAGCAGTCCTCTGCTCTCTTAACCCTTCCACAGATTTTTGTCATTTGCATACTTATTTACCATACAGCCAACTCCACTGTCCAAATCAGTAAAGCTAAGACAGTGATAAAGACATTGAACCATAGCAGTCCAGGACTGTTCCCTAGGAGAGACCACTGGTAACATGCCTCCAGGCTGAGCTGCTTCTGTTGATATTACAAAATTTTAGCTGCAGGACTTAAGCCAATTTCTAATCCAGCATTTCAGATCTCCCTTGATAAATTCTAACTTTTAAAGGTCCAGATTGGCAATGTCAAATCTGACCTCCCTCACCTACTGCTGTAGTGACTTCCTCAAAAAAAACTCCATCAAATTTGTAAGGCACATAGATGTAGATGAATAACCTAACTTGTTAATACTGAATTCACATTTTAAACTATCCCACAGAAGGAGGCTCAGGTCGTCTTGGCTCACAACGCAACTAAAATAATGTACTTTTGTTGATGACACCACCATCTGAGTTATACAACATGGTCTGCCAAACCAACTTTTATAATGTCTTTCATGTAACAAGATATCCAAAAGGACTTCATGGGAGACATTGGGCATCAAAAAGGAGCTTGAAGAAAAGTTAGGGCAGAAGACTAAGATTGTGGAAGACATACAATACTTGTCAAGAGAACAAGAGATTGTAATATTTTTTGTCTGGCAATATCACTGTCATATTTCTTATGTATTGGAAGACAGGCTGTTTGTTGGGGGTTGTAAATATGGTAATTGGAGTAAGAGCCAGAGTGACTGCAAGAGTCTAAAGCCAACAGTAAGAAGTGGTTTTGATATGTTAATGAACCGAGAGGAACTTCAATCAGAAGTTTACATAAAGCATTAACAGGGGTTGTTTTGGCTTGAGTTCTTTTAGTTCGAAGGGGGATATATGCAGACTGTAAAAGGTGTAAGCAAGGTAAAGAAAGGGTAAGTTTGTTTTTTATATGCCGAAGAGCTAGGGTAAAAAACGAGTTTAATCAATTCTGGGAAGAAAGCATTTCTGAAGAGACTGGTTGAGACAATAGAGAGATCAAAGGGAAGGAATGCATTTAAGGAAATACTGAAGCCTAGGTGGGGTAGCTGCTTGGATCTCCCAGAAGACAGCAGGATAGCTGGTCAGACCACCCAGAAGACAGTGTGAACAAGGCCCAACTGGGAGAACCAGTTGCTGTCAGCCTCAGAGGACGCCACAAGGCAAAAAGGCACTGTGTGGTAAAAATTACTAGCATTCTATAGATTTTAAAATCTATAAGGATAATTGCTGAAAAGGGGAAGGTTAGCTCTGAGGGTAGTTAAGATAAGATCTTGTGGAACTGTTTTAAAGTACTGTTTACTGTGTGAAGCCATTCTTGTGTTTAAGTGTAATTGTGTTTTTAGTTTTTTTTGCTTTAACTTTTTAAAATAAATCTTTACTCCACTATAAAATCATAGGTAGTCGGGGTCATCCTTTCCTGTTTTCAGAACCTCTCCTCATATTATACAAATTGCATAAACCATTTTGGAAGCTGTTTCAAGTTTCCCTTTGAGATTTGGGCAACTCGGCATTTACCACCAGCCATGCCATAACATAGTCCAGAGCTATAAAGAGTGCCAAATTTAAACTGCCTCCTATCTTTCCAGCCTCAGCAAAGTTCTACAAGACTATAAAGGGATTCATAAAAAGAGAATGTGTATTTTAAAATCAATGGAGAAAGGGGAGCCAGGTGGAGTTTTACAAGGATAACTGAGTAGAACTTAGTGTCATATGGAGTATAAATTCTGGATTATTTTGAGTTGATATAAGGTGCAGTTATTGAACAGAGCATTAGAGAATTGGAGCCTGGAAATAACAGTCATGGAATAGGCCTTTGTGTTGTTCTGTGTCCTTTGTGCTCCATCTCCATAGCATCACCCTTTTATCTTTTCATTCTCATTTGTCCATGACTGATGTGGTGTACTTGGATTTCCAAAAGGCATTTGCTAAGATGCCACATCAAAGGTTCCTACACCAAATCAGAATTCATGGTGTAGGGGGTAATATATCAGCATGGATAGAGGATTGGTTAGCTAACAGAAAGCAAAGTAGGAATAAATAGGTCTTTTTTGGGTTAGAAAGCTGTACTAGTGGAATTCTGCAGAGATCAGTGCTGGGGCCTTAACTCTTTACAATCTATATCAATTACTCAGAGGAAGGGACTGAATGTATGGCTGTTACAGTTGCTGATGACACAAAGCTAGATAGGAAAATAAGTTGTGAAGAGGACATAAGGAGTCAGCAAAGGGATATAGATAGTTAAATGAGTGGGTAACAAATTGACAGATGGGGTATAACGTGGGGAAATGTAACTTGGGCCATTTGGTCAGGAAGAACAGAAAAACAGTATATCATATAATTGGAGATCGGGTTGCAGAACTCTGGAGTAAAGAGGGATCTGGGCGTCCTGGGACATGAATCACAAAAATTATTATGCATGTAGAGCAAGTGATTGGAAGGGCAAATGGAATATTTATTGCTAGGTGAATGGAATATAAAAGGGAGGTTTTGCTACAGTTCTGCAAGGTGTTCGTGAGACCACACCAGGCGTACTGTGTACAGTTTTGGCCTCCTTAATTAAGGAAGGATAAAACTGTATTAGAAGCAGTTCAGAGAAGATTCACTTGAGTGGTTCTTGGAATGAAGAAGTTGTCTTATGAGGAAAGATTTGACGGTGGGGCCTGTACCCATTGGAGTTTAAAAGAATGAGAGGCCATCTTATAGGGGACTTGACAGGGTGGATGCTGAGAGGATGTTTCCCCTAGTGGGAGAGTCTAAAACTAGGCAATACTATTTAGAAAAATAAGGACGCTCCCATTTAAGACAGCAATGAGGAGCAATTTTTTTTTCTCACTGAGGGTCGCTAGTCTGTGGATTTCTCTTCCCCTGAGAGCAGGGTGGAAGCAGGATCACTGAATAATTTTAAGGCTGAATTAGGTTCTTGATTGACTAGAAAATCAAAGGTTATAGTGGGTAGACAGGAAAGAAGAGTTGAGGCTACAATCAGATCAACCATAATCTTATCCAATGGCAGAGCAGGCTCGAATATCTGAATGGCCTACTCCTAATTTGCATGCTTGCATGAGCCTACACCTCCTATAATGTGTGTATAATGGTCTGCTCTGATATTTCCCAAAGTTCCACCTTTGGCTCTCATGTTGTAAATTCACATTGTTTTTATTTGATTCCACAGTAGGAGGTGGATGTGATATGGGTGTGTAGTAGTTGCTGGCTGGTTAGTGGAAAAAGATGAATGTACGTGAGGTAGGGATAGAGGTGGGTGATTTTACAGGAGTGGAGTAGATGGTCTTGGTAAGGGATTGGTTATAAAGAGTTACCACATCAAAAGCTTTGAAGGAAGATGAGAAGGATAATATGCTATGGTGGCAATCTCACAGGCGATCATTTTTTTAATATTCTTTCTTGGGCCTTTTCTAGGCAAGGCCAAGATTTTTTGCCCATCCTTAATTGCCCTTTTAATTGAAAAAGGTGGTAATGAGCTGCCTTCTTGAACCTTTGCTGGTCTAGCTATGCCCACAGTGCTGATAGGGAACGAATTCAAGATTTTGGACTGAGCAACAGTGAAGGAATGGCTATTATAGCTCCAGGATGGTGTGTGACTAGGAGAGAAACTTCAGGTCGTGGTTTTAATGCATCTCCTGTGCTTGTCATTCCAGGTGGTAGAGGTTCTGAGTTTAGAGGGTGCTGACCTTGGACAGCACTGCATGTGGACAATAGTTGCAAGTGTTTTAGAGAGGAAGGGATGAAACTACTTAGGAAGTGGGGAATAATGCTTTTAAAAATCAGCTGACGAGATTAATGTGAATTGGGCTGAGGGCTGAGCTGATAGGGACTTGAAAGTTATAGTTGGTATGTATCCAGTGAGGGCTGGGGGAAGATAGAGGTAAATCTACAAGGTGTTGCTGGCTCAAGTTTGGAACAGGAGAGTTTTTTTTATTTGTTCATGGGATTTGGGTGTCGCTGGCTAGGCCAGCATTTATTGCCCATGTTCAAAGGGCATTTTTAAGAGTCAACCGCATTGCTGTGGGTCTAGAGTCACATGTGGGCCAGACCAGGAAAGGATTCGTGAACCAGATAATCGACAACGGTTTCATGGTCATTTTTAGACTTTTAATTCCAGATATTTATTGAATTCAAATTCCATCATCTACCATGGTGGGATTTGAAACCGGATCCCCAGAGCATTACCCTGGGTCCCTGGATTACCAGGCAATACTACTATGCCACCACCTCCCCCTAGAGTCCAGGTGGGAGAGATGGCATTGCATGATAAGGTTGAGACAGATACCCTCAAATTTATTGCAAATCCGTATCACACTTGATGTCAGAAGTGACAATGCAAAAGTCAGAAGGTGGGTGGTGGGGGGGTTGGGGTGCCAGTTGCTACGTTTGTCATTTTTGATTTTGTCATGATTGTGAAGTTTACCCTAATAAAATTTGGTTTGAAATGATGCAAGTATTTTTATTTCAAATTTTGTGGCCAGCGGCAAAGTGTCAGCATTTGCTGATGACAGAGAGAAAAACAAACTTACCGGCTAGTTACCTGCAGCAAGAGCATCTTAATCTTGCTGCCACATGGCCCACTGAGTCAACAACCTGAGGCCCGGCAGTGAGGTGCATTGCTGGTCAAGCCATACCTCCTCGTGATATCATAAGCTAAAGGCACGCACCTTCTGGTCAGCCTTCATCTCAAAGGCAGTTGAATGATCTTAAATGATTTTAAACACTTTAAACAATTTTTAAAAATGTTATAAACATTCAAATACTGAAACTGAGGGAGATGGGGAGACAGACAGAGAGGGAGGGAGAGAAACTTGGTTCATTTGAGATCTGCAGTGGGTCAAACAGGGTTGCATTCTGGCACTGGCACTCTTTGGTGTTTTCTTCTCTTTGCTGCTGTCATATACCTTCAGGTCATCCAGAGAGGGTGTCTACTTATGTACCAGAACTGATAGAAAGCTGTTCAGCCTTGCCCCCCTGAGAGCCAGGACAAAGGTAGGCCAGGTCCTTGGAGCTGATGCCACACTAGCACTCCATACTGAGGAACACCTTCAGTGGCAAATGGACATTCTTTTTCACACATGTGAAGAATTAGACCATAAGATTTAGGAGCAGAAGTAGGCCATTTGGCGTATCAAGTCTGCTCCAACATTCAATGCAATCATGGCTGATCTGAAAATCCTCAACTCCACTTTCCTGCTTTTTCCCCATAACCCCTGATTCCCTTACTGATTAAAACCTGTCTATCTCAGCTTTGAATATACTTAACAACCCAGCCTATACAGCCCTCTGCGGTAAAGAATTCTACAGATTCACTACCTTCTGAGAGAAGAAATTCTTCCTCATCTCTGTCTTAAATGGGTGACACCTTACTCTGAGATTATGCCCTCCGGTCCTAGACTCTCCCACAAGGGAAAACAACCTCTCAGCATCTACCCTGTCAAGCCTCCTAAGAATCTTATATGTTTCAATAAGGTCGCCTCTCGTTCTTCTAAACTCCAATGAGTATAGGCCCAACCTACGCAACCTTTCCGCCTAAGAAAATTCGCCCCCATGCCAGAATCAACCAACTGAACCTTCTCTGAACTGTCTCCAATGCTAGTATATCTTTCCTTCAATAAGGGGACCAAAATTGTTCACAGTATTCTACGTGTGGTGTAACTAGTGCCTTGTATAGTTTTAGCAAGACCTCCCTATTTTTATACTCCATTCCCTTTGAAATAAAGACCATCATTCCATTTGCCTTCCCTATTTCCTGCTGAACTTGTATGCTAGCTTTTTGGGATTCATGCTCGAGGACTCCCAAATCCCTCTGTACTGCAGCTTTCTGCAGTCTTTCCCCATTTAAATAACATTCAGCTCTCTTTCTTCCTGCCAAAGTGCATTACCTCATGTTTTCCCACATTATATTCCATCTGCCAAGTTTTTGCCCACTCACCTAACCTGTCTATATCCCTTTGTAGACTTCTTATGTCATCCTCACCACTTGCCTTCCCACCTATTTTTCTGTGTCATCCGCAAACTTGGCGATAGTACATTCACTTCCCTCATCCAAGTCATTAATATATATTGTAAATAATTGTGGCCCCAGCACTGATCCCTGTAGCACTCCACTAGTTACAGGTTGCCATCCTGAAAATGCCCCCCCCCCCCCCCCCCCGCACCCCCTCCCTTACCCCAACTCCCTGTGTTCTATTAGTTAGCCAATCCTCTATCCATGCTAACGTACTACCCCCAACACCATGGGCTCTTATCTTATTCAGTAGCCTTATGTGCAGTACCTTATCGAATGCCTTTTGGAAATCCAAATATATTACATCTACTGGTTCCCCTTTATCTATTCTGCTTGTTACCGCCTCAAAGAATTCTAATAAATTTATCAGGCATGATTTCCCCTTCATGAATCCATGCTGACTCGACTTGATTATATTATGCATTACATCCTTTATAATAGACTCTAACATTTTCCCAGTAACGGGTGTTAAGCTAACTGGCCTATAGTTACCTGTTTTTTTTTTTGTCTCCCTTTTTGAATAAGGGTGTTACATAGGCAGTTTTCCAATCCCCTGGGATTTCTCCACAATTTAAGGATTCTTGAAAGATTACTGTCAGTACATTGATTATCTCTGTAGCTATTTCCTTTAATATCCTTTGGTCCAACCCATCGGGTCCAGCGGACTTATCGGCCTTTAGTTCCATTAGTTTCCCTAGTAATTTTTCTCCAGTGGTAGTTATTGTATTTATTTCCTACCCCCTCCCCCTTTTGCCGCTTGATTATTTAGTATTTTTGGTATGCTATTAGTGTCTTCTACCATGAAGACTGATGCAAAGTATTTATTCAACTCCTCTTCCATTTCCTGGTTCCCCATTATTATTTCTCCAGCCTCGTTCTGTGAGGGCCCTGTGTTCACTTTGGCCTCTCTCTTCCTTTTTATATATTTAAAGAAGCTCTCTGTCTTCCGTTTTTATATTACTTGCTAGTTTACCCTCAAAGCTTATTTTCTCTCTCTCATTTTTTGGTCAACTTTTGTTGGGTTTTTTTAAACTTAAAGCTTACCACTAATCTTTTCCACATTGTATGTTTTTTCTTTCAATTTGATACCATCTGTAATTTCCTTGGTTAACCATGGTTGGTTTATCCCCTTCCTAGAACCCTTCTTTCTCACTGGGATATATCTTTGTTGTGAGTCACGAACTATTTTCTTAAATGTCTGCCATTGTTCGTCAACCGTCTTTTCTGCTAAACTCCTTTCCCAGTCCACTCCAACCAACTCTGCCCTCATTCCTTTGTAATTACCCTTATTTAAGCTTAGCACAATTGTTTTTGACCCAAGTTTCTCACACTCAAACTGAATGCTAAATTCTACCATATTATGGTCACTGTTTCCTTGGGGATTTTTTACTCTGAGATCATTTATTAAACCTGCCTAGTTACACATTGCCAGATCCAAAATAGCCTGATCCCTGGTTGGATCCACAACATACTGTCCCGAATACACTCTGAGTTTCTGCTCATGGCTACCTCTGCCAATTTGATTTCCACAATCTACATGAAGATTAAAGTCACCCATGATTAATGTACTGCCTTTTTTACATGCCCTCATTATCTCCTGATTTATTCCCTGTCCTACAGTAGAGACGACTCCCACCAGTGTCGTCTTCCCCTTGTTATTTCTTACCTCCACCCATATGGATTCCACATCTTCCGATCCAAGATAATTTCTTGCTATCGTACTTCTTCCATCTCGTATTAACAAAGCTACCCCACCACCCTTTCCTTCCTGCCTGTCCTTTCAAAAAGTCATATACCCTTGAATATTTAATTCCCAGCTTTGATCTTCTTGTAACCACTTCTCCATAATGGCTATAGGATCATACCCATCAACCTCTATTTGTGCCGTTAAGTCAATTATTTTGCTCCGGATCCTACATGCATTTGAGTAAAGAGCCGTTAATTTTGCCTTTTTACCATTTTTTCCCCCTTTGACTCTATTTGCTGTTTTTTTTTTGTTTGTTTGTACACCTTGTCCCTTCCTGTCACACTCTGGGTATCAATACCTAAATAGCTGCCTTGCAAGGCTGCCACATCCTTTTGCTTTGTAAGCTTACATATCCCCTCTCCATAACCCCCCCCCCCCCCCCCCCCCCCCCCCAACCTCTATTTAGTTTAAAGCCCTCTCTACAGTCCTAGTTATCTGGTTCACCAGGACACTGGTCCCAGAACAGTTCGGTGAAGCCTGTCCCACCGGAATAGCTCCCTTCTACCCCAGTATTAGTGCCAGTGCCCCATGAACTGAAACCCATTCCTCCCACACCAATCTTTGAGCCACACATTTAACTCCTTGACTTTGACTTTATTTATGCTTTGCCAGTTTGCCCGTGGCTCAGGTAGTAATCCCGAGGTTATTACCTTGGAGGTTCTGCTTTTTAATTTAGCCCCTAACTGTTCAAATTCTTTCAGCAGAACCTCCTTTCTAGTCCTGTCAATGTCGTTGGTACCAACGTGGGTGATGACAACTGGATCCCTCCCATGCTCTCCAGCCCTGAGGAGATGTCCTTAACCCTGGCACCAGGCAGACAGCACAGCCTTCAGGACTCACGCTCACGGCTGCGGAGAACAGTAACTACCCCCTGAATTATACTATCCCCTACCACTACTATGTTCCTATTTCCTTCCCTCCACTTGAATGGTTGGCTCCCTGTACCACGGTGCCATGGTCAGTTCACTCAACCTCACTGCAGTCCCCGCTCTCGAGTACACAGCTTGCAAGAACCTCGTAACTGTTGGACAATTTCAGGGGCCGCGGCTCCTCCAATGCTACCCCTGGGTCCCCATACCTGCTTCACTTGCAGTCACAACCTCCTGTCCCTGATCACAGACCAAATTCGAATTACCTAATCTGAGGGGTGTCACCACCTCTTGGAGCAAAGCGTCCGGGTAACTTTCCCCCTCCCTGATGTGGCGCAATGTCTGCAGTTCGGATCTGAAGTTCCTTACTACTAAACGCTTACTACAGATGTGCTCGCTGTGGATCACCTTGGTGTCCAGCAGTTCCCACGTGCTGCAGCAGCAACACATCAACCATCTGGCCATCACTATCGTATTTTATTTAATTTATTAATTAATTACTCTAGTATCCCTGCTCTTTACACTTTATTGTAATTTAATTTTTTACACTAGTATCAATCTTATACTTAAGCTATTTTTAAGAGAGAAAAAAAGACTCGAGATCTAAATACAAACTAAAGATCTTTCTTTTGCTTTAAGGACTATAAACACTCACCAATCCTATTAACCTATCAGCTGCTTTCCCTGCATTCGCATCACGCTGTGTTTCGTGACGTCACTCCACCACTGGTCTCACATGAACTCTCCCCACTCTTTTTTAAATGAAGTCTCCTTGCTCTCCCCGCTCTTTTTCAAATGAACTCTCCCAGCTCTTTTTCAAATGAACTCTCCGCGTTCTCTCCGCTCTTTTTAAAATGAACTCTTCCTGCTCTTTTTGAAAACGAACGCTCCTTGCTCTCCCCGCTCTTTTTTGAAATGAAGTCTCCTCGCTCTCCGTGCTCTTTTTCAGGTTGTAAAAGCCCATCTGGTTCGCTTATGACCTTTAGAGAAGGAAATCTAGAAAGATGGCTGTATCCTCAAATCTTCTGTATGGTGAACTGGTCACTGGGTCATGACCTGCTTGGTGTCCATACCTCTGCTACAGGGACACGTACAAGTGAGATATAAAGATGGTGGGTATTGACACTGCCAACTGGGAGACAGTCACCGATGGCTGTGGCTTTTGGAGGCTGACCGTTTGGAGGGGCATTGGAAAAGGTGAGCAGAAATGAAAAGCTCAGTTAGCTGGGAAGAGGGCCCAAGAAAATTTAGGCCAGCAAATCATGTACCCTGTCAGCTCAATGTCTTCCTCTGCAGCAAATATAGCAGAGAGTACCATGCCAGAGTTGACCAGCGTGGTGCAAAACATCATCTTATGAGGCAGAAGGCTGCCAAGTTATTTAGTTACTGAAACAGAGGGAGAAGTGGAGAAAGACGGGGAGTGACAGAAACTTAGATGCTGAGAAGGAGAAAGAAACGCACACAACAGAGGGAAAGAGAAACTCAAAAGAAAGAGAGAGAGAGACCCAGAGATACTCAGACAGTTGGAGAGACTGAAACACCAGACCTGGAGGGAGAGACTGAAACACCAGATCTGGAGGGAGATATAAAAGAGGAGCCACTTCTTGTTCAAAAGTAAAATACTGCGGGTGCTAGAAATCTGAAATAAAAACACACAGTAAGCTGGAAAAACTCAGCAGGATAGGCAGCATCTTTGGAGAGAAAGTGATTAATATTTCAGATCAATGATCTTTCATCAGAACTGGAGAAAGATGGAAATGTAAAAGTTTTTAAGCCAATTGAAGGTGGAAGGGGGCAGGAAAAATAAAGGAGAAGGTCTGTGATAGGGTGGAGGGCAGGGCAATGAAAGAGCCAAAGATTTCATGATGCAACAGGCAAATAAAGTGGTAATGGATAGAGTAAAGAAACAAAAGTCGTGTCCTAATGAGGCATGAATTGCGACATAACCATTTGATTGCAACATGAAGAGATAAAGAAAGAAACAAGACAAAGACCGACCCACACGTGAACCCATCAGTGATCAAGCTGCCGTGTGCTCATGAACACCCTTACGTAGTGCCACCACCCCTCCTCCCTCCACCCCATGTTTTCTCAGTGAAGGTGGAGATAGGCTGCTCACCTCTCTGTAAGGTATGGAGGAGTTTCGTGGCCAACCTCTTGTGCAGGGACCTGTTGGGGTCCTACCTGAGACTGTGGGCCCTGCAATTCTGCCGTGGTCACTGGAACATGTATCACGGATCAGGGTTCTAGCAGAGGGGCCAGGGAAACCATGGAAGATGAAGGTGCAGAACTGCTCGCAGCACCCTCATCCTCCTCTGCAACGTCCTCAGACCTGGGTTGGCTTTCTGCAGGATAGGATGAGATGGGCTGCAGTGGCGCAGCAGTTGTCCATTCCAGCAACCATTGTGCCATCAGCAAGAATGTTCTGTTATGGATACACAGCACCTCGTATTCCATGGAAGTAGCACTCATACTCTGACCAGACTGCTCCTGGCTACTGAGTGAGCCTTGTGCCCTTTCCAGGAAGTTACGCTGCTCTTGCATCCACTCATGATGCTGCATATGTGCCTCTGTATTGGCCATTCTCTTATGGTTGGAGCTTATCTGGCCGAGCCCCGAGGCAAGGTTGAGCTTATCACTGCCGTGGACTCCCCCACTTGCAGTGTGAGAGCTCACATTGTCTCAAGGAACTCCGCCCGATGTACGCACATCACCAGCTGCTGCTAATCTGAGTACTATGCCCCATATGTGACTCCTGAGGCCCTACCTCTATGCCAATTGGAGCATCATCGTCACTGTCCTTCCTCCCTCCGAGGGGGTCTGTGCACAGATGTTTCTGACTCTGAAACCTTCTCCTGCACTCTGCAATCGCATCCATCACCTTGTGCAACTGGCTCTAAACACATGCTACTTCCCTCTGCAGTGCTATTATCTGTGCTGGTGGATTGGGCTGATCAGATGGGATGGTGCTTCCTCGGACATCTCTTTCTCCTCCTGATGCCCAAGGGATGATCAGGCACTGGGGGATGGGTGTGTGGTGATGGGATCTGTGTGAGACAGAACAGGAGATGATTAGTGTAAGCCTTGATTGCTGCGAGCGCACATGCAATTGCACATCATTCTCAGCAACCATATGAGCCAGTGATAGGTGGAGATAACCAAAAGATGTCACAGACAAAAGGACAAAGAGGTTTTGAAGGTGGTGATATTATCTAAGGAATGTGCTAATTAAGGGTAGAAAGCAGGACAAGCAAGGTACAGATAGCTCTAGTGGGGGTGGGGTGGGGTGAAGGAATCGAAAAAGGCTGAAAGGTAGAGATAAAACAAAAATTTTAACTAAACTAAAAATTCTTACTTGATTTTTAAACATTTTGCAGGATAAAATACAGCAAAATAACTCAACCTATTGGTAATTAAATTGCCATGAGATGCTCCCTCTCTAATCTGCTTTTTGAACTGTGTAGGTGCATGTAGACACATACAAGGGTTGGATTATTATTGGAATCCAGTGTCTGGAGTAAGCCAATTAGCCCTTTGAGCCTGTTCTACCTTCAGTGAGATCATGGCTGATCTGCAACCTAACTGCATTGGTATTTGAGCGACGCTCGTTGAAGGAGAGTGGTACTATTGTGTACATATATGTGAGATCCTTCCCATTTGATTGTGATTTTTGAATTGGAGGTAGTTGACTTTGCATATTTAAAAATACTTGGAACATGAGAATAAACAGTTGATGGGATTTGGAATAAATAAAATTATTTTGATGCATACCTTTTTAAATTTGGCAAATATAAGTCTTAAAAAGACCTTGGGTTGCAAAAATCGCAAGGCATAAAGTTACAAGAATTGCTTAATCATATTATTACATATATACCTTGTTGCTATAGCTTCATCACTAATTAGAATGAGAACACTTTTTGAGATTGTCATCACTGTATAAGAAATTAGATTAAAGTTGCTGAATTTGAAATGTTGCCTAAGATGCATCCACATCATATATTGTGCGCACGATATATTCATACAAGTGTTAAAATTATAAATGTGTTCCAAGGTGTAAAAATAAGACCCATTATTAATGGGAAAAGTAGCTTAAAATTACTAGTGGGAGCAGAACTAAAGTCAATGTGACAGTAAGTCAGAACACAAGCATGCTATGTTGAATCCTGATAGCAGGAAGATGATTTTTCAGCTGTCATACTCATAAATGTGCAACTTATACAATGCATATTGTCAGCCATCTTAGCTTTGAACATAAACAAAAATACCTGGAAAAACTCAGCAGGCCTGACAGCATCTGCGGAGAGGAATACAGTTAACGTTTCGAGTCAGTATGACTCTTCACCAGAACTAAGGAAAAATAGAAAAGAGGTGAAACATAAGCTGGTTTAAGTGGGGGGGGGGGGACAGGTAGAGCTGGATAGAGGGCCAGTGATAGGTGGAGATTGCCAAAAGATGTCATAGACAAAAGGACAAAGGGGCGTTGACAGTGGTGATATTAGCTAAGGAATGTGCTAATGGTGACATTAAGGGTAGAAAGCAGGACGAGCAAGGTACAGATAGCCCTAGTGGGAGTGGGGTGGGGGGAAGGGATCGAAATAGGCTAAAAGGTAGAGATAAAGCAATGGATGGAAATACATTTAAAAATAATGGAAACAGGTGGGAAACGAAAAATATATATAAATTATTGGAAAAAGGGGTATCAGAAAGAGGGTGGGGATAGAGGGGAGAGTTTATGATCTAAAGTTGTTGACCTCAATATTCAGTCCGGAAAGCTGTAAGGTACCTAGTCGGAAGATGAGGTGCTGTTCCTCCAGTTTGCATTGAGCTTCACTAGAACATTGCAGCAGGCCAAGGACGGACATGTGGGCATGAGACCATGGTGGTGTGTTGAAATGGCAAGCGACAGGGAGGTCTGGGTCATGTTTGCGGACAGACCAAAGATGTTCCGCAAAGCGGTCACCCAGTCTGTGTTTGGTCTCTCCAATGTAGAGGAAACCGTATTGGGAGCAGCGAATGCAGTAGACTAAATTGAGGGAAGTGCAAGTGAAATGCTGCTTCATTTGAAAGGAGTGTTTGAGCCCTTGGACGGTGAGGGGAGGGGAAGCAAAGGGGCAGGTGTTACACCTTCCGTGGTTGCATGGGAAGGTGCCGTGGGAGGGGGTTGAGGTGTAGGGGGTGATGGAGGAGTGGATCAGGGTGTCCCAGAGGGAACGATCCCTGCGGAATGCTGCCGGGGGGTGCCCATGCCCCCTTGTGCCCGTGCACACCCTCGTGCCCGTGCACACCCTCGTGCCCATGCCCCCTCGTGCCCGTGCCCCCTCGTGCCCGTGCCCCCTTGTGCCTGTGCCCCCTCATGCCCATGTCCGCCCTCATGCCCATGCCCCCTCATGCCCACACCCCCTCACCTGTGCCCGCACCTCTTCTCACGCGCCTGCTTTCTCTCTCCCTCTCACTTCTTTAAAAAAGGAATCTTTATTGCTACACCATTGATGTTAGTGCAAAATGCATGTATTACTGTGCATTAACTTTGATCTATTTGTGCAGATTTCTGAACAGTTTCTTCACTTGTTCACCAATGCTTTTCTAGAGTGACATTCAAATTGTACTGGTTATTCTTTCCCGAGTTCCACTTATGCAGTATTTTGTCCCATTGAGACTTCAGTTGTACAGAAAATGATTGAAAATTGCTCCTTGAAAGGTTTTCTAAAGCCTGTGTCACACATTATTGAACTGCAGTTAAACATCTTACTCTGTTTGAGATAGCATAAATCCAGAGAGGGAGCAGGAGCAGAAATTGAAGAGCCAAAAATTAAATTTGATTTGTTTGAATGTCCACAGTAGACTTTTTCTTTTAGAGCTACGCAGAAGGATGAACCCAGCAGCCTTTATCTTAATGGAAATATTGTAGATCAGAAATGCTACCTGATTCTGCAAGTTGTTTTTTTGATCAAGAAATGTCTGCTAACTTAACTCACTCCGTACTTCTAGTGACTCTCGATTTTGTATTCAAATGGACTTTAAATTGCTAATTTTGTCTTTCAGTTTCATTCCTTACAATTGCCAGATAAGGCAGAGCAGAATTCCACTGTTTTCCTGTAATCTAAGAACTGCCCTCTCTGTTGTTTCTGCTGGTTGATCATAGGGAATCTTTGGGTGAGGTTCCTATCAGAGTTTAAAGTCCAGTTGTCTTCTTTGGACATTGTTTACCGCCATGTCCTCATTCTGGCCTCCAGGATCATAACTGTACTTTCATGTTGATCCTACTTTCCTCCTAGCTTTCAATTCTGCTTCACCTGAGAGCTACACTCAGTCTTAACTCCCCTGTGTGTAATTAGACGGGATGTTGCAAGGTTTCTAATGTCGTCTTATATTATGTAACATTTTAATGTATTTAAAATCTTTCATCTGCTTGCACATCCTGCCAACATTTTATATTGTAAATTCCCATGTCTACATTTATAATGGCCACTGGCCATTTTAGAGATGCCAGGCTCTAATATCACACCTTTCTCCCCAACCCACACCCCCTTCCCTACTACCCCACCACACACGATTAGGTAATGCAGTGCCCTTATTGACAGGAGGGTGTAATTGTAGCATGCCAAGTTTATTTAAACTTGGCATGCTATAATACAATAATTAACATGTTTTAATTATAAATGTGAAAATAAGAAGGGGAGAGAGACCTTGCATATATATAGTGCCCTTCAGAACCTCGGTATGCTCCAAAGTTCTTTACAGTGAATGAAGTGCTTTTGAAGTGTGGCTACTGTTATAATGTGGCAAATGTGGTAGCCAGTTTGCACACAGCAAGCTCCCACTAAACTTCAATGAAATAAACGGTCAAATAATTTGCTTTGGATGTTGATTGTGGGATAAACGTTTGCCAAAAGAACTTCTCTGCTCCTCTGAATAGTGCCTCAGCATCTTTTATGCCTGTCTGAGACAGCAAGTGAGGCCTTGATTTTGTATCTCATTTGAAAGATGATACCTGAAGCAACACAGCACTCCCTCAGTATTGCACTTAAGTGTCAACCTGGATTATGTGCTTAAATCACTGGAGTTGGGCTTGAACCCAAATAATTCTACCTCAGTAGATAAGTCTACTGCTGAGCCAAGGCTGACACCAAGTTTCTAAACCAGTGTTCAAAGTTGTTACTATGTAGCATTCTATGCACATTTTTAGTCCAAATGAATGGACTAGCTGACACTGCAGAATGTCACATGGAGAATTATTTTAATGGCTACCTAGTGTTGAATTTGTGGTACTGTAACTTTGAAGTTCTCCATCTAGTGGCAGAATGTGAAATTGAATGGCACTTTAGTTTTGATGCATTATGGTCTGTGCCAAAAATGCGGTTGTTTAAAAATAGCACCAAACCTCTTGAAGACTTTATAATGACATAACCACCATCATGATTAAATGTATTTAATCCTGCCATTATTGTCTGCCCTAAATGTAACAGTTATGAATCATTAGCCAAATTATTAAGGTTCTAATACTCATCAGTGGGCTAACTATTTATTTAATTGTACAGAATAGGTAAGAAGTGTGCCACCATAATTCATTCCATTCGTTGCTATTAAATAGTTTAATGCTCTAAACATGTAGTGAGTGCACTGTGCTGTAGAATACTTAACTGACTGGAGAAAAGGGTCTTTGGTATCCTATGTAATAAAGTACATTCTATAAAATATGAATTCTTAGAATGTAAGATAACTGAACAGAATCTAATTTTGCTTCTATCTCTGTATGAAGAGATAGAAGCAAAATTGGATTCTGTTCAGTTATCTTACATTCTAGGAATTGAGATATTTTAATCTAATTTATTTCTCCCATTACCATCTCTTTTGTGGATCAAGGCTTCCCCTCAGCCTCAATCTGAAGAATGACTAATTGGGATAGTAAAGCTTATTTGTTATTGATCTTAAAACTGTTGGATGTTTTTGGTCTTTCTTCCCCATCCAGACCACTCTTCATAATTGTATGACCGTTTAATCTACAATTGTGATCACTACTCACTACTACATTGCATATAAATACTTTGAATATAGAATCATTTTTGCAAGTTATTTCTGGTAGGCTTTGAAACAAAGTATTTAAATTTTCCCTGAGCTTAGGTTGAATCCCCATAATATGTGAGATTGCCACAAAGGCTGGAATCGCAGCATACAGGCTCAAATTTCGAATAGGGGAGTGTCCACAAGTTAAATTGAACATCTTTATGAAGTGGATAGTGAATGGATAGTATTGACCATAGTGAGGTAGAGGAAGGAGATCGTGTGAAGGAAATTGGATAGGCAGCTGACACAGAGGTCAATTGAGAGGCAATGAATTCTTGTAGTTTCTTCATTTCCTTATTTGATAATTGAAATGTTTCATATAGCTTGATTTATGTAGGATATTGGCTTTATAATTAATATCAGCTCTAGAAAGATTGTACTCATTGGGAGCAGCAAGATGGACTTTGTAAACAGAAAGTGAACTAAACCTAAAGCCCATGTAAAATTATTTTGAATCTTAATTGTTCTTTTTCATTTAGTGCTGATTACAATGTACCCTAAATTCACATAACTTCACAGTTCTGCAAACTGTTTTTAAGAAATAAATGTTTTTAAGAATAAGCAGCATTTCACTTGCATTTCCCCTAACTTAGTCTACTGCATTCGTTGCTCCCAATGCGGTCTCCTCTACATTGGAGAGACCAAGCGCAAACTGGGCGACCGCTTTGCAGAACACCTGCGGTCTGTCCGCAAGAAAGACCCAAACCTCCCTGTCGCTTGCCATTTTAACACTCCACCCTGCTCTCTTGCCCACATGTCTGTCCTTGGCTTGCTGCATTGTTCCATTGAAGCCCAACGCAAACTGGAGGAACAGCACCTCATCTTCCGACTAGGCACTTTACAGCCTTCCGGGCTGAATATTGAATTCAACAACTTTAGATCTTAAACTCCCCCTCCCCCCATCCCCACTCCGTTTCTTCCCCCTCCCTTTTGTTTTTTTCAATAATTTATATAGATTTTTCTTTTCCCACCTATTTCCATTATTTTTAAATTTCAACTAATACCTTGTCAGTCTTTCCACTCCACCCCCACTAGAGCTGTACCTTGAGTGTCCTGCCATCCATTCTTAATTAGCACTTTTCTTAGATAATATCACCACCTTCAACACCTCTTTGATCCTTTTGTCTGTGACATCTTTTGATTATCTGCTCCTATCACTGCTTGCTTGTCCCTACAACCACCCCACCCTCAACTTCTCTCCCCCAGCCCCCCACCCTAAACCAGCTTATATTTCACCCCTCTCCTAACTACACTCAGTTCTGTTGAAGGGTCATGTGGACTCGAAACGTCAACTCTTTTCTCCACCGATGCTGCCAGACCTGCTGAGTTTTTCCAGGTAATTCTGTTTTTGTTTTAAGAAATAATGTCTGTCTACAATACTAATTTGTATTTTAACAATTATTAGCCAGTGTTTCCAATATGGAACAGTAATTGTAGTTTTTGCTCTCATTACTTTCTTGTGGTTCAACACCAATCGTTTCAGGACTTGATCAAGTATTGGAAGATTTTCAGCTCTGTGTTAGCTTTGGCTGTAAAAGGCACCTCTGTCTAAGCCAGCATTAACCCTGTGAGTATTCATCAAAAGTGTAGGCTGCAGTCACAGCTTTTGTGGGATTGCTGTAAAAACGGTTTTATAGTTGAGCTCCTACCCCCAAAGTTTTCATGTGTTTTTCATTAAAAGAATTGTCTCTGATTGGGGGAAAAAAAAGAACTGAGAACTGTAACCTTTGTGGGACCTGGAAGGGAACCAAGCTTTGTAAAACCCACTCCAAACTACTTGTAGCAGGTCCAGGCAGTTTGCTTTGCTCAAAGTCTAATTTAGTAGGTGGACTTAACTAATATTGCATATAAAAGGAGAGAAAGCATTTCAAACATTGTCTATAATTATAAATTTCTTCTGGGTTTACTAGGTTCTGTTTCATGATAAAAACTTTCAGTTCACCCACCTATAATTAAGTTCTAAAAACACCAATATCCTCCTAAATTAACAAGTCAATCTGAGCATAGAATTACACTCTAAGAAATCAACCTTGCAGTAATGATCTATCTGATCTTTTAGAGCACCACGCAGCAACACGCACAAAGGAGAGGAAGAAGAAAATATTCAGACTTTCATTAAAACAGCTTTGCAGTTGATAGAGGCTGAAAGTTCATTATAGTAGAACAGTTCAAATCCTGGAAAGATCAACAGATGAAAAATGTTTCACTGTTCCCCATGAATTAGCAATAACAAGGTTTGAGTGTAATTTGGACAGAGTGCATCCAGCCAGGTCCAATTTCAGCTTATTTGCTGCGTGGTGCTCTAAAAGATCAGATAGATCATTACTGCAAGGTTGATTTCTTAGAGTGTAATTCTATGCTCAGATTGACTTGTTAATTTAGGAGGGTATTAGTGTTTTTAGAAATTAATTATAGGTGGGTGAACTGAAAGTTTTTATCATGAAACAGAACCTAGTAAACCCAGAAGAAATTTATAATTATAGACAATGTTTGAAATGCTTTCTCCTATTTGTTATTGTGGCATGGAATTCTACAAGGCTTCCTTGGAAAAATTAGAATTTGCAAATTAAAATAGTGCATTGTGGTTAATTTTGAACACACATCAAAATAGTGTTTTTAATTGACATGGGTTCATTCATACTGTTGGATGATTGGAGGTGATGGCATTATGCAGTGTATCAGTTATTGTGTAAGCATAGCAAAATTTGAGATGATGAACTACACAGTTACTCTTACTTTAGGACAACTGAGGCAAAGGTAGAATTATAGGAACTTGCAACATAGAATTAAGTCATTCGGCCCATTATGCGTATGCTGGCTCTTGGAAAGAGCAGTCTTGCTTCGTCCCATGTCCTGGCTTGTTGTCTGTAACCCTGCAAGTTCCTCATCCTCAAGTACCTGCCCAAATCCCTTTTTAAAAAGCTTTATGGAATCAGCTTACAACACCTCCTTCAAGTGGAACATTCCAGACCTTGATAACTCTGAGTGGAAAAAGATGTCTCTGCATCTTCCCCCTAGTTCTTTGGTCAATGATTTTAAGTCTATGTGCTTTGGTTATTAACCCACTTGCCAGAGGGAATAGTTTTCCCTCTGTATATTCTATCAAAACTCTCAACAACTTCAAAATCCTTTGGCCTTCTCCCTCCCAAGTTCTAGCTTTTCCAACCTCTCTTCATGTCTGAAATCACTCATCAAAAATAAAGTGCCAGAAAATGTTTGTGCCACCCTTGAGGACATTCCTGATCACAACAATTTGGTGTGATGGAAAAATAAAACCCTGATACTGCTGGTTCTTTTACCAATCATTTTAACACTTCTCCTCTGGTTACTGTCATTCTTCTTACTGGAAAACAGTTTCTCCTTATTTGCTCTATCACAATCATTCATGATTTTGAAAACCCCTATCAAATATTCTAACCTGCCCTGCTCTAAGAACAACCCTAACTTCTCCAGTCTTTCCTGTACTATATTAATCTGTGATTTAGTCATAAAAGCATACATTTGTGCAGAAGTTTATCTTCCCTTTCTGCTTCTCCTCTTAGCACAAGCAGGTGCAATTAGTTGCCTGTATGTTTGTTCTTTGTTGGAATTATAACTAGCTTAGCTTTTGTGTTAGCAAAATCCAAAAAAAGCTATAGATGCTGGAAAAATCTGAAACAAACACAGGAATTCATTTTAAATGTGCAAAAATTCAGGAAGCATCTGTGGAGAAAGTAAATAGTTAATATTTCAAAGATCGACTCTTTTTTATGAGTTCTTAACTTTTCTCTCCAGCGCTGCTGACTGCCCTGAATATTTCCAGCATTTTTTCTTTTTGTTTTTATGATTCATATTGCTGCTTTGACCTGCATCAATAAAGTTCTTAGTAAGTAAATTCAGTACTGATTACTGACTGTATTTTTCTGTTTATTACTTTCCATTTCAGTTCTCTTGTGGCATTTTTACGTGCCCACCGGTGCAGAAGTGCATTAAAGTCAAAGTTGTATTGTACATATGAACCCATATCTTAGGTATTCATTAAAGTCACAGTGGCAAAGGTTTCCCATTTATTTAATGTGTGTAATACAGAAAGTAAAGGATATCATCCAACCTCTTCGCAAACCATGCAAAAAGCTGATTAAATTTATAGCTCATCTGAGTGTACATGCAATTGCTATTCTTTTATTTGTCCTCTACCTACTGAAATTTCGGTAGCAGGGGTCACCAAATTTGCTGACTGAAGGAAAGCTTAATAGAGTAGCCGCTGATGATTACTGGAGCACCATCCTGTTATACAATTTACAATTTTGAGTCTTCTACTGGGTAGTGTGACCCGTTCTGATGTGCAAATTCAACTTTGGGGTTGGGGTGTGGGGGGCATGGGTGACTCACTGAAGTCCACAGGTAATGGAAATCACAGCGAGGCACAGCTTTTACAACTTAAAAATAAACCAACAGTTCTGGCTTTGAGCTTTGCTCAGTTAAATGCTATTGTTACTGTACTGTCACACATGTCATGCAAAGCAACTGTATTCAATTAAGTAGCTTTGTATATATGGGGGAAAGAATGAACTTTAACCCGTAAAATGTATATATGCTTTAATTCAAAATTCAATAATAGAGTTTCTGATTCATAAAATTTTAAGTCCATTCTTCAAATTATGAATGCTGTATTAAGTTAAACTCCAAAAAGAGCAATTACTAATAACATGTGTATGTTTCAGCTTTGATAGAGGCTTTTATATATGTTCATAATGTATGCTATGATTTTTCAAGGCTCGGGTAAATGAATGAATTGCACATTGTTACTCTAAAACAGCAGTACTGTAATAATCTAACGTGTGGTGCCAATGAAATGTTGGCTTGTGAATATATTCATTGTTGAATTCACAACCAGAGCTGCATCACAGGAAATATCAAACAGATATTCTGTGATCCTAAGCTAATGTTAAAGATAAATATGGATGACTAGGGTCATTGGGCTTGTTTCAGCTCATCCATCCTGAAAGATCCTCCAATGCAGCATCCAGTTACTTAAGGAATTCTGTATTTTTTGATTCCCTTACTCTACAAACATCCATTCCATGTGTTCTTCTTGCTTTTTGTTTAAAACTTCCTGACAGTTACTCATATATCTGCCTTTTACTAGGTTAAATCTGTGTGCTCTTATCTCACTTTCATAATTAAATTTAAACTAGGTTTCCAGATCTACATTTTCCATATCCTTTGACTATCTTGTCTCCTTGTCCAGGTTCTTTTTGTCTTTCCTTGTTCCTCAGACCCACTGAAGCTAGAGGTCAGCCATGTAATTTCTCTGGATGGCTCTGGTGCTCGAATATTTTCCTTGTGTCAATTTGAACACACTACTCAAGTTATAGTCTGGCCCAAGTACTATGCATTTTGAGCATGACTTCCTTTGATTTGTACTCTATTGTTCAGCTATGTGGTCCAGTATTCAATTTGTTTCATTGATTGCAATTCTGCAGTACCAAGTGTACCAGGATCTCTAGATCATGGACTAGGTATGTTGGTTATTTTCCTCTTCCTGTGTTCTGTACATTACATTTGTCTATATTCAATTTCATCTGCCTCTGTTCCCCCAATTATATATTTTCCTCAACTCAAGAGCTCCTTGTAGTTTGGAATGTGCGCATTTAACCTATTTACATCTTAGCTTTTCTATCCTAACACGCTGAAAAGGCACGGTTAAGTCATGGTGAGGGTAGGGTGGGATTGATGAAGAGGTGTTGTGGGAGGAGTGTATGAGTTTGGGTGGGGGTGAGTGGTTAAACCTGACAAAAGAGTGTGTGCGTCAGGAAAGTGGTGCCAACCTCCCACCTTTCGCATTAGGTTAGTTGTACCAAATCCCTATCAGCAACCCAACCAACCATGACCGATAATACTATAATGAATTTCATAGGTCCACTAGATATGGTTGAACAAGCCATCAGCATACTGATGATGTACTTCCCGTACCTAAACAGATCTGGAGGTGCCCTGCAATACGCACAACCCAGGGTCTCCATAATGATTGTGGTGTGCTGTGTTCTGCATAACATTGCAGAGCGGGCACAATTGGAGTTACAGGGGGAATGAAGCACCCATGGTCGATTCCGAGGAGGAGAAAGACTAGAAAGGTGATGAGGACAACCCAACCCTAACTGCTTGCATTTCTGTCAGGCGTGCTGACACAGTTACCTTGAGTACTTGTGTTCACATTGACAGGGAGATATTCAAGCACCAGAACTGCCCAGAGAAGAGTTCACAGGGCTGACCTCTAGTATCAGAGGCCTGAGGAACAAGGAAAGGCTAGAAAAACCTGTGCAAGGAAACAACAAGATGGTGAATGGTTATGGAAAATGTAGATAGTGGAAATCTAGTTTAACAAGAATGCCTTTATTCATGGAAGGTTCACTTAGGTTGCACCAGTGGACTGTTTATGTTAGAAGTACATACAATGGCCACTCTTGCTCCATCCCAGTGACACAAAGCAAATGACCAACCATCCATTCCAAATCACCCCTCTCCCCATTGGTCCCAACAGCAACTGTACTTGTATAGCATCTTTTTGTAATAAAATGTCCCAAGGTGCTTCAAAGAAGCATTATAAAGCAAAATTTGACACTGACCCACATGAGGTATTCGGGTAGGTGACCAAAAACTTGGCTAATGATGTAGGTTTTAACTAACATCTTAAAGGAGGAAAGAGGCGGAGTCATTTAGTGGGGGGAATTCCAGAGCTTAGAGTGATGACATGGCTACCAGTGGTGGAGCAATTAAAATCAATGACACTCAAGAGGCCAGAATCAGAGGAGCGCAGATATCACAGAGGGTTGTGGGGCTGGAGGAGATTAGAGTTAAGGAGGGGCAAGGCCGTGGAGGGCTTTGAAAACAAGGATGCCCGTTTTAAAATCGAGGCATTGCTCAACTTGGAACCAATGTATATCACTGAGCAATGGAGTGATGAGTGAATGGGACCTGATAAGGACCCAAGCAGCAGCGTTTTGAATGGCCTCAAGGTTATGGAGAGTCGAGTGTGGGCAGGTAACCAGGAGTCTGTAGTGGTAACAAAGGCATGAATGAGGGGTTCAGCAGCAGATGCCCTAAGGTAGGGGCAGAATCAGATGATGCTACAGAAGTAGAAATAGGTGGTCTTAGTGTGTGGCTATGTGGTCAGAAGCTCAGCTTGGGATCATATAGTGTTGTGAACAGCCTGATGCAGCCTTAGACAGTTACCAGGGAAAGGGTGGAGTCAGTAGCTTGGGCATTGAGTTTGTAGTGGATGACAATAGCTTTGGTCTTCCCAATATTTAATTGGAGAAAATTTCTGCTCATCCACTACTGGATGTCTGAAAAGCAGTTTGATAATTTAACAACAGTGGAGGGATTGACAGAAGTGGTGGTGAAGTGGGGTTGAGTGTCACCAGTGTACATGTAGAAACTAATGCAGCATTTTTGGATGATGTCCCCATCAATTCATAGTTCCCTGTTCCTGTTCATTCTCAGGTAAGTTGAAAATTGACTGGCTACTTAGCTACCAAGAATGGGCAAAGTGGAATAGTGCCTCAAACTAATAAAATTGGTGATTCTATGAAAGGAAGGAAACTTAACAACATTAGGCACATGAGTGTTTTGAGAAAATGTAATGTTGTACAGCTACCAAGCTTTACTGTTTTTTCTACCTCTCCTATGTGGTGTAACCTCTGTGGCTTGAGCAGAGGTAGAGGCAGGCTGCTCTGCTCTGACTGCTGAGGTGCACTTTGCCATCCATCTCTGGGTTTTGGAGCCCATAAGAGCCCTGCCAAAGACTGCTGCTCCTGCACCTGTGCAAGGGCAAACTCTGCCATAGGCCCAAGGCAGCATGCCAGATAATGAATTGCAGTATTGAGATTGGTGGCAATGGGTGAGAAGTGGAAGCACTTTCAGTAGCATTCTCACTTACTTGTTTCCTTTTTGCCATGATCCCTCTCACGTGCCAGCCGCATATTATTGCTGCTGGAGAGCACTTGATGCAGATCAGTGACATAATGTAAGGTCAAGGCTAGGATTTCTGTTATCCTATTTAAGATACCAGGCATGTTGGCATCCAGAGTGTGCATGGCTGTGGTTAAGGTTTGCATAGACTCATCTAAATGCTGCATTTGATGTTCCACAGAGTTGTCCACTCTTATCTATGGAAGAAGCCATTCTCCCAATAGCCTGTGACATCATCCAACTCGTGCTTGAGGCAGACTTCTCCATTCTCTCTGCTAACATGGTCAGTGTCTTTGGAGTGCCTGTCAGTATGTTTTTGCTGACCTCTGCTTTAGTCCACGGTATAGCATCTATGTCCAGCTGAGCAGAGCTTGGAGAGGGCTGAGGTCTTACCACTACTGTCATTATCACCAGCGTCTGCTCTAGCTCTCTTGTGAGGTATGAGTCACCACATTAAAACTGTCTGTCTAACGAGTCCCTCCAAACTGCAAGTTGAGTATCTGAGTTGATGCATGGTAAGCATGAGCCCCTTGAGGGTGCACCTTAAGAATGAATCATCTTCTCTGAAGATTCGTAGTTTGTGAGGTCCATGCACTCTTGTTGCATGTGTAAAGGCCCTTTTGGAGGTGAAAAGATATGAATTAGTGCTGACAAGATAAGAATGTTGCAACTTAATATTGTGAAGATTTTGTCTTTCAATCCCAGCTGAAATCAAGTCACAATGACTCAGTATTGTATGATGTGTGTCTCTTATGTTTTAATGTGTCACTAGATCACTGCAGGGTCCCTATCCCCAATGAACGTGCTGAGATAAAACTGATCTTCAGTGCCACCTTATCTGCAGGTTTCACCTGAGAGATCTTTGGAGACCTAGTTCCTGTTCTCTCCCTCTCCCTTGAGCTCTATTTTCTCCAGCAGTGGGGTGAAAAGAAGACCTTTGAGTGACTGCACCTGATGGATGGAATGTATTTAGTGAGGGTGACTATTAGAGAGAAGCGCCAAATTGCATAGGGATCAGGGTGAGTATCAGTGGTGAATGGATAGTTGGGGATATGAGGGGTGTGCATAGAAGGAGAAGAATGGGTGCATTTGCAAGACAAGTGGGTATGAGGAGTGATGTGATGGAGTAGGCTTGATGAGGCAGAATTGGATGAGAGTGGGTGCACAGCAAGGTGTCGGGGAATATGCAACCATAGTAACCTTTCCTGACCTGATTAGATCATTAAAGTTGTTGGCAATCCACCTGGCACAATGCTGCTGCCCTCTTGGGGCAACTCCAGCCCCTCCTTTTATGCTAAGTGCAGGTTTCTTCGTCCTATTGCAGGGGAAGAGAGTATCTGTCTGGCTCTTCATTGCCTCCATGAAGGGAGGAATCATTGAAGCTGGGTACAGCCTTTGAGTTTTCTGGATTCATTGTCAAGCTCTTCTTCTCTTGCTTCCATCTCCAATTCCTTCTATCTTTAGATTGGTTGTGACCACATCTGCAGAGCAATCAATGCCAAACCCAGATGTAAAATGATAATGAGATGGCTGCGTTAATATATCATTGATGGATTGAACTTGGTTCTGGGTTTCCCATACAATATTGGACATTCTGCCCCCAACATGCTTGCGAGTTATAACTGGGGCCATTGCTTCAGTTAGCTCAGCTTATTGCTTGTGTATAATGAGCATCAAGACAGAAGCAAGAATTCCAGACCCTGTAGAAATGAGCAAACAGATGTGTCACATTACCAACTGGATGAAGGAAGAATCATTCTCTTTCCAAGAAGTGATTTTCTTCGAATCCAGCAAGTCTTGACATTAATAACTTGATTTAATGTTCCTCTGCCTAAAGCTATGGGTGTTGCCAGCTGATAAGAATCAGTACATTGAACATCAGAGGTAGATCTCAATTTTATAAAAATAAAAATACCTGGAAAAACTCAGCAGGTCTGGCAGCATCTGCGGAGAGGAACACAGTTAATGTTTCGAGTCCATATGACTCTTCAACAGAACTAAGTAAAAATAGAGAAGAGGTGAAATATAAGCTGGTTTAAGGGTGGGGGGTGGGCCAGGTAGAGCTGGATAGAGGGCCAGTGATAGTGGAGATAGCCAAAAGATGTCACAGACAAAAGGACAAAGAGGTGTTGAAGGTGGTGATATTATCTAAGGAATGTGCTAATTAAGGGTAGAAAGCAGGACAAGCAAGGTACAGATAGCCCTAGTGGGGGTGGGGTGGGAAAGGGATTGAACTAGGCTAAAAGGTAGAGATAAAACAATGGATGGAAATACATTTAAAAATAATGGAAATAGGCAGGAAAAGAAAACTCTATATAAATTATTGGGAAAAAAAGGGGGATCGGAAAGGGGTGGGGATGGAGGAGAAAGTTCATGATCTCAAATTGTTGAACTCAATATTCAGTCCAGAAGGCTGTAAAGTGCTTAGTCGGAAGATGAGGTGCTGTTCCTCCAGTTTGTGTTGAGCTTCACTGGAACAATGCAGCAGGCCAAGGACAGACATGTGGGCATGAGAGCAGGGTGGAGTGTTGAAATGGCAAGCGACAGAGAGGTCTGGGTCATGCTTGCAAACAGACCGAAGGTGTTCTGCAAAGCGGTCATCCAGTCTGCGTTTGGTCTCTCCAATGTAGGGGAAACCGCATTGGGAGCAATTTTATAAATTGCTTAATCTAAGTCTGCATTTCATTATTCATTTTTGATGTGACGCAGGCTACACCAGTAGATTTTCGTTAAAACAACAGTGAAAGATGTTTCTTCATCCCTTGTTTCTTTTTGGCAGTAGTTGTAATGCATCCTTTCTTATGAGAAGAATTTGAGTTTCCTGTTCTGCTTTTCTGCATTGTTTCAGGATTGAGGCCTGCTGCAAGATAATCTAATTATTATTGGGGATAGTTGTTGAACTTTCCGGCAGAAGGTCATCTTGTACTTTTCTGTGAACAACCAACTTTGGCTTTAATAATGCTTGATGATGTAGGTGATTAAATTTGATGAGAATGTTGTCTATAAAGGAAAATACAGCTAAGGTTGATGCGCATTAAGGCTCAGTCAACGCTGCTTTCTGTCTTAGTCCTTTATCTTCCTCTGCTTCAAGTGATTGTCTACTCTTCTGTTAAGGACCTCAGCCACTTCCTATGGCAAAGCATTCCATGCTCTTGACAATTTATTGTAAAAAAAATTCTGTTAATCTCTTTCCTCACTCTGTCAATTTTAAATTGGTGACCCAGAGTTACTGATGCTTGACCAAAGGAAATAGTCCTTCCCTATTTACCCTATTAAAGCTCTTCATAATTTAAAAAATCTTTAACTCTTTCTTCACCTTTGGTGTGAAAATAGCTTCAGTATCGTGAGCTTTTCCTAATAACGAGTTTCCTATCCCTGTTAACATTTCAGTACCCATTCTTTTTCTCTTTGGTTGCCATTGCTACCAATAGTTGCCACCAGTAAGGTGCGGGCATAGTGGAAGAAATGTTTAATTGCATTATTCTTGTCTATGGTATCAATGGTAAATATGTTGCTGCCTGGTGAAAGGGATCTATTAAATTTTTAACAATATTAACATTGGCCATTGTGGATGAATCCTTCTAATCTCTTCACATCAGGAGCTTGAATGGATGGGGCTGAGTCCATGATGGAGCAATTTGTGAATGATTTCCAAGGCAACTAGGCTTGGTTGACTAAAGGAATTTTTCTCATTCACTACAACTTCATTTTGTACTGTTAACCTTTCAATCCGAGGAAATAGTTTTGCTGATCGCATTCCTGGCTGGTTTTATAAGTTAAAATTAATTTTCAATAGAAAACAATTGTTCCTGGTGTTCTGGCACCTACACTAATAATTTAAGAATTCCAGGGTGATTGGGTGACCATCAATATTACTGACCCCTGCGATTAACTCTAAATGGTTATATATGTGTAAGAGTGAACAAAAGCTTTCATGTCACTGTGTTAGTTAAGACACCAATGAACAGAACAAGCACAGTGTACATGTATGCTCCAAAGTTAGAATGTAAAATTTGATTTAAAGGTTTTGTTCTGAGATGTAATATTGTGCAGAAATGATTACATTTATTGTATATAATTAACTAGTAAGGGTTTGTATAATGCACAATAAAAATGTTTCTTGGGGCTATATCTCTATTAGCTGTTAAGTTCCTTGGGTAGAATTTGAAATGAAGAAAGAGTTTTAGTTTATCTGCAATTAAATTAATTCCACTTTTGGCTGTTATAAAAGGGATCTGTCATGAGTCTCATTATCTCTGACCAGGCGATCTTCTCTCGGCTCCAAACATGTCCATCACACACAGAAAGAAAGAACTTGTGCTTTTAATGATCTCAGGACAAGCCAAAGTGGAAGAGCTTCCTCTAGACAGCTAACCACTTCAAATTATATGGTTCCTCTAGCAACTGAGTACTTCAGAGTTGCAATTAGGGAGTAAATTATAAAGTTGCTGAAACAAATGAATGAGAAGGAAAAGTATTTAAAATCGTGTCCTCGCTATTCTAAGAAATCCTCCCACAGTGTTTTTACAACCCAAGTCCATCCTCCTACAACTTCCACACCTAGAATTCACATCTCAATGCTCCTGGACACTCTATTCTTCTCTATTCAATGCTCCTGGACACTCTTGTCTGACACCCCTCTCCCAACTCTCTTCTGGTAACCCTTCCCATTAAGATCACATCTGGCATCTTTGATCTTGCATCTCCACTCCTTGTTTTCTATTCCCTGTCACATTTCCAATTATGCTACACTACATGGAACAATATTGCCATTCCTTCACTGTTGCTGGGTCAAAATCCTGGAACTCCCTCCCTAACAGCACTATAGGTGTACCTACACTAGATGGACTGCAGCGGTTCAAGAAGGCAGCTCACCACCACCTTCTCAAGGGCAATTAAGGATGGGCAATAAATGTTGGCCTAGTCAGTGATGGCCACATTCCATGAATAGATTTAAAAAAACTGTGTAAGCCCTGCTCTCAAATTCAACATTACTTACCTCATTCCTCCCCACTATTGTGACAAGCTTGGTGAGTTGCTGCTGTGGTTCCTGTGAATAGCACTTACTGCAACCACACAGCTGGTGGCAGAGGGATCATTGTTGTTGGGTCCAGTATCATTCAGGGAAACAACACTGTTCTGAATGATGCTGCACTGTTTGGGCAAAACTGCAGAAGTACTCATTCTGATGACAGGTGAGCATTCCACAATACTGCTGACTTCAGACTTCTAGATGGAGAAACTTAGAGACATCAAAAGATAAACCACTTAAGTTCTGCCGAAGGGCCATGAAGGCTTGAAACGTTAACTGATTTCTTCTCCGCCGATGCTGCCAGACCTGCTGAGTTTTTCCAGGTAATTCTGTTTTTGTTTTGGATTTCCAGCATCCGCAGTAGCTTTTAGCTTTTTGTTTTTAACCACTTAAATTACTCTGCCCTGATCTTGTTTTAATTCTAGTTTCAATCTGTTCCAGTTCAGTTTCACATTAATGGTGACTCACAAGGCATGATATTTAGAAACCTTCTAGAATGACAGTGCTGTTGTGGATCAGGCAAAGGTGATTAGAATCAATCTTGTTGGGGATGGGCATTACTGTTTTATATGTTTGCAGGATATGAGCATTGCAGGCAGGGCCAGCATTTATTTCCCATCCCTTGCCCTTGAAAAGATGGTGATGGTGATTGTGGTGGTGGTGAGTCCACTTCTGAAACTACTGCAGTCAGAATGGTGGAGATACACCTGAAGTTAGGTAGGGAGTTCCAGGATTTTGAGCCAGCAATGAAGGAACTGCAATTCTGAGTCGGGGTTTTGTGCCGAGTTGGAGGGGAACTTGCAGGTGTTGGTGTTCTCATGCGCTTGCTGCCCTTGTTGTTCTTGGTGGTTTGAAAGGTGCTGTTGAAGAGGTCTTGGTGAGTTGTTGCAGTGCATGTTGTAGATGGTACACATTCAGTCACCATGTATTGATGGTAGAGATTGTAGATAAAGTGCCAATCAAGCAGGCTGCTTTGTCCTGGATGGTGTGAAACCCCTTGAGTGCTGTTGGAGCTGCATTCATCCAGGCAAGTAGAGAGTTTGCAATCACACTCCTGGCTTGCACCTTGGTGGAAAGGCTTTGGGGAGGCAGGATGTAAGTCACTTGCAAAAATATACCCAGCTCCTGACCTTCTCTTGTATCCACAGTATTTATGTGGCTGGTCCAGGTAACTTTCTGGTTAATGGTGGTCTGCAGGATGTTGGTGGGGGATTAAATGATGGTAATGCTATGGAATTTCAAGGGGTGACGGTTAGGCTTGTTGGAAGGTCGTCATTGCCTGGCACTTGTGTGGCACAAATGTTCCTTGCCACTTATCAGTCCAAGCCTGAATGTTGTTGATGTGAGCATGGATTGCTTCATTATTTGAGGAGTTGTGCTGCACTCTGAATTCTACTCTTCCCTTAGCGCCCCATCTTCAGGAACCATTTTTCTCTTTTTATTGTATCAAAACTGTATGATTACATAATTATTTGTCCAATCAAGTGGTCTAGAGGTTAGGGATAAATGTGTAGTCTGTCAATTGCTGCTTGGGGTTAATATTAATGAGGGGAGCATGGGTTCCAGAAATATAAACTAGTAACTAAACTGGAGAAGTATTTACACTCAACTTCATTGTAGCAGCAAAACAACACTGTTACAATCTTGGTCCAGACCAATAATCTGTTTCTAAGAAAAGAAATCTGAAATCCCAGTTATTTGCTCAAAGAATGAAGCCACAAAATTCCATGGTTTAAAGCACAATAATTTTTACTATATACATGGGTCAAACAAAGCAAACATTAAATACTATCTTGGGTAACCTCCCCTACTCTTAACATCCAGAATCAGCAACTTAAAATTGACAGGCAAATTGCGGTGATTTTTAAACTTTAAATTACACACAAAATGGCAGATACAACTAAGACTTTGCAAATTGGCTTGGCTGTCCATTCAGCATATATGTAATCAATCTCGGTCACAAAGTCTTTCAAGACTCTGTCTCCCTCATTAAGAATTTCAGCTGCCCTTCTTCTAGGATTTGCTACTCAGCTGACAGCAGTGGACAACCAACCCAAATTCCAAGGGCAAGATCTTCACCAAAAATGGCACATGTCTGCAGAACCTCTTCAACTTTGCTTATGATGCCTGGATGGTGTAGTTCCACCAATGATATCTTCTAGTAGCAGAAACAGCTGCGGCAACTATACCTTCGCTTATTCTCAGCCTCTGAGTCTAACCTCTGTCTTCTTCAACCGGCTTGTACTGCGCTGGAATCATCTACTGAGTTCCAATGGCTCCATCTCCTTTCAACCAGAAACTGAAGTCTCAGTTTCCTTAGAAACTGAGAGGGTCCGTTTCCCTTTTCAATTAGGGTCTGTCTTTAAAAAGTACAAGCTTTGAAACTGCGGATTCCATCATAATACATTAAGGTATAATTGCTACAAAGATCCTACCCTTTATAAGACAGTTTATCCTCTGACTTGATGTGAATAGCATCTAGGAAGATCCACCTATAACCTGGAAAAAGAATTCTAATTTGTGTGCAGATTACAGTTGTATTAAGTAGAGTTTTGATACAGAATTACTCTTCAGCTTTACAATGCGCTTTTCTGATTGTATCAGAAATATTCAACCAGATTCCAGTCTTCGACAAGCCAGGAAAATTTTATTTCACGACTTGTTTTGTGTCTTCTGATATTGATTGTAATTTATAACCTGATTCTTGTATTGTCTTGTATTCATGTCAGATATTCAACATCCTCTGTCTATCCATTTTCCATACGTGGATTGGTTCATAATTCAGTTTTAAGATTTGGGCCGGGATTTTCCGTGCCCGCTGGTGTCGGGTGTGTTTGGTGCGTTTGGTGCCGTGAGCGGACAATATGGTGAGAAGGCCAAAAGTCAGTTTCACGATGTCGCGAAACCAATTTGCGATCGTCCGCTCCGCCAGCCAATGGCGGGTTGCATTCCCTGCCATCGGACATCGGGAACCTCATTGTGATGTTTCAGCATGTCATTATAAGGCCAGCCTGCCAGACTCATCTCTCCTCTGCCCCCCCCACCCCCCACCGCCAGCTGGGTCGTCCACCCATGTCGGCGGGAAAAACAACAGCATATATAAGGTGTGCACTTGGGCTGCACTTCGCTCAGGATTTCAAGGTTTGTTTGCCTACCTTGCTTCGGTCAGCACTCGCAGTCATCAGCGCCAGGCTTCACAGACAGCACCACATCACTTTTAGGGAGGCTCATGGGTAGGTCTCTACCTGCCAGATTAACCATATGTGGGTGGCTTTTCGATGGCTGCAGGACAAGAGCTGTACTGGGGAAGGTGGGTATCCCAGGGTGTGTGTGGGGGCACATGTTGATCTGTGCAAGTGGCCTCAGGGCGGTGAGGGCTGAGGCGGCAGTCTCCAGAGATGAGGCCAGATGGAGATGTGAGGGTGTGTGAGAGAGTAAGTGGTGATGTCCATTGACCTGGCAGTGAGTGAGGTGCCGTTGAATGTGTGATGGGCTTGAGTGTGTGAGTTTAGAGTGATGAGTTGGTTGCCATATCCTGGCTGCATGGATGAGATCATTCATCCTCTATCTGCATTGGATGGCCAATCTCTTCTGTGCAACATTGGCACTGATCATCATTGCCATCGCCTATCAGGCCAGGGCGGGGGGTAGAGGACATCAGAGCGGGCCTCCACAGCGTCCAAAAGACTCTCGAGGGCTGCAGTCGTCTTGACTTTCGGGGCTATTTCTTCTTTGCTGCAGTCCTGGGCTGGAAGCACTGAGCACAGCTGTACTTTAAATATGGCACCTGGCATGCTGAAGCAGCGTGGCATGGCAGGAGAATGAGAGCCCACCCATCATGGAAATGGTGTGTTTCCCGGGAATGCATAAGTAATGTGGCGGGTTTGGTGGGATACTGTGTGATACGTTGTTTAACCCGCCCACTACTGCACTTCCTGCGAATCTGGGATGATTCCGTCCATGGACTTTGCTGCTGCTCTCCACCCATGTCTCTGTAACTTACCTAGTTTTAGAATAGCTACACAGCTGCTGTCTACCTAACTTTCTGAGCTTCACTGCAAAGGATAAATGCAGTGATGGAGCTCATTCTCCGGGGTTATTGCAAAGTGAGGAGTCCCAGCTTTGGAAGCTGAAGAAGTCCTGCAAAGGCACAAATAGTGACTATAAGGGACTTAAAATAGTTATACTAACATGGTATAGCTGTTCACATATTTACAGTGCTCCTGAAAATATTGTGCAAGAGTCCTGTGACAGGAATATTCCCTGTTCTGGAAGGAATCTTAGGATATCTACCCTTTGTTGGGATTTGCCATCTTGGTGTTGGAAGGAAGGGTAGCTCTTGTATAATTACAGTTACTATATCATTTTCCCTGTGCAATGCTTTCTGGGAAAATGGCAATTTGCTAGCTGTAATTAACTTGGTGCAAATCCAGCAAACTTAATGCAGAAATATCAACGAGTGCTTTGGAGAATGTGTAGTATCATGAAGTGGAAAGATGTAGGACACCTGCCTTGCCCTCTTAGATGAAGGATGTAGACAACTCAGGAGGCAACCTGTTGTTAAATGTCAGCTCCGAGTTGAATGGAGCTTCAGATCTTGTGCCAAGTTTAGCCGTAGAGTCCAGCAGCTTTGTTTTTAGAACAAACCCTGTTAAACTATTAATGGGCGGTGCTGCTACATACAATTATATTCTTCCTTCACAAATTCATTCATAATTAGTCCCCTAGCAATTTATTTTGCATATTGGCCACCTTTTGCCTTTGATTTGTTGTGTTATTTCAGATTACACCTGTGTATGTCTTTTGAACAATGCTCTGTGTTCAGGAGAGTAAGGCACAGTAGTTCCAGTACCCTTGGGTAAAGTGTCAATTCGTTTCCAGTTTTAAGCATTGGAGGTAATTGCTTCAGACCTCATTCCTCTTTTCACTTGCTGTTTTTCAGCACAGCATCCTCCTGATGGTGCATTTAGTGACATCTCTATGGAAACCTAATGAAATCGGTGCTGTGCAGAAGAAAAGAACAGCAAAGACTATTCCAGTTATATCAGTAGTTCTCCAATTGTTTGTAATGATCCTTGTAATTTACATGTTTTTCAGAGAAACAGTTCATAGGATCAATTTAAATTGTGACCATTTGTCTCTAGCTTTTGGGACTAGTTTTTTTTTCTAGAGGCAACAGTTGAACTTTGTCATCTCCCTGTGTATTTTTCTTCCCAGCTTGGCACAGGCAAACTCCATCATGGTGTTATTATCTGCTTCATTTGGCTGCATCTCTACAATGTTTGAAGCTAAATTGCAATGAAATTCGGTTAGAAATCAAAATTTTTACAATCTTATGAATTGTTGCAGTTTTCATGGGGATACAGGAGAGAGGGGTTGGGTCAGGAATGGAGCATTTAATTAAAATTCCATTAATTGAGTTCAGTTTCATTTTTTTTCAGATAAAATCTGAGATGAGTCAGCTTAAGCTCAACATTTCTTGTATTGGCACATTCTACGGTGCGAAATTCCAGCTACCTTGAATATTGATGATGTTTCATGTTACATTTGTGTTGAGGCATATAGATAAGAAGACCTCCTTGCACTGTTTTCCCTCGTTTACATTACATTGTTCAGGTCTTTGTGCAGTCCGTTAGCTACTGACTGATTCAGCAAGGATATGTTTACAACTCATCTGCTGAAATCAACTTGCCTTTTTTTACCTCAACTCTACTATTTCAATACTCCCTTGGCTGACCTGCCACTTTTTTCACCCTCTATAAACATGAGCTCATACAAAGTTCTGCTGCCTGCACCTGAACTCACACCAGGCAACACCTGCTCACCCATCTCCCCCGTGTTCGCCAGCCTACATCAGCTGCCACTCTGGCAACACATCAATTTTTAAAATTCTCAGTTGTGTATTTTTTATGCTGGCTGCACCTACAAGTTGCTGAATCCTTTCTTTCAAACATTCGCTGAAATACTTGTTCAGCAATAAGCAGCTGCCCAGACTTAGTTACTATTTGTAACCAACCACAAGCCATTCCAACCAGTTGTTTGCTGAAGGATTAAATGACAGTGGTAATCTTTCATATATAATTATAAACATGCAGAGACTAAGTCCTTCAAAATTATTGCAGTTAGTCAACGTGAAGATTTCCTGCGGCATTGCTCATGGCAAGTTTTATAACAGAAACGTTAGACCATAAAATGTGCAAACATAGAAACACAAGCAGTTTACAGCAAGGAAGGAGGTCATGGGGCTCATCATGCCTGTGCCGGCTGAAAAAGCGCTGTCCGGCCTAATCCCACTTTTCCAGCTCTTGCTCCATAACCTGGCACTTCAAGTGCATATCCAACCCAGGTAAATGTTAACTGTAACGAAGACTTCTGCTCCAACCATCCTTTTCGTGAAGTAAGTCCTAGAGCCCTATCACCCATGGTGAAAATATTTTCTCTCGTTCCATTCTAATCCTTCCCTTAATTACTTTATGCCTCCTGGTTATTGTTCTGTTTGCTAAGGGAAAAAGGTCCTTCCTATCAATGCTATCTAGGGCCCTCATAATTTTAAATATTTCAGTTAAATCACTCCTCAGCTGCTACTTTTCCAAAGAAAACAACTCTAGCCTATTGAATCTTTCCTTGTTGCTAAAATTCTCCATTCCTGCCAGCATTCTCATAAATCTTCTGTGTACCTTTTCTAGTGTGATCACATCCTTCCTGTAAAATGGTGACCAGGACTATACCTAGTACTCTAGCAGTGACCTAAATAGTGCTTTAATGCAGTTCTAGCATAACCCTCCTGCTCTTTATACCTTCTCTGATAAAGGAAAATATCCCATATGCCTTCTTAACAGTCTTTATCTACTTGCCTTGCTACTGCCAAGGGCCTGTGAATGTGCGTTTCAAGGTTCCCCTGTTCCTCCACGTCTGAACCCCCTACTATTTATTGTGTATTCCTTTGTATTGTTTGTCCTCCCCAAATGCCCTCCTCCTCGCACTTCTCTGGATTGAATTCCATTTGACACTTTCTGCCCACCTAACCAGTCTATTTATATCTTTCTGCAGTCTGCAGCTCTCTTCCTCATTAACAAACATAGATGGTGAAATGCATCATCATCTCTATTGTGCCAGCTCAGCCTTTAGCCAACAGAGAGAGTATTTGAGGACCAGGATCAAAAACTTGAGACTAAGGTCATGGTGTACCGGCAGCAGTGATCCCCACGCTCCTTTATGTCTCGAAGACTTGACAAGATTCTCCAGATCAGGTAAGAAGAAGGATGGTCCAACAGCAGCATCCTCTCCCAAGCCAACCTGCCCAGCCTCGAGGTGCTAGTCGCTCAAGACCAGCTCCGCTGGGTGTGACATGTCGCTTGTATGCCTGACGCCAGACTCCCGAAGCAGCTGCTCTACTTGCAACTCTGTCACAACAGGAAACTCCCAGGAGGATAGTAGAAATGCTTTACGGATGATCTCAAAGCATCCCTGAAGAGGTCAAACTCATGGGAGACCCTGGCTTGTGACTGACCAAAATGGAGGAGGCTCATTCAAGAAGGCACCGAACCCATCAAGATTTTATCGGGAATGTGCAGAGGTGAAGTTGAAGTGTCAGAGGGAGCCACAAACCTCCAAGCAACCCATCTACCCAACACTTCGAGCACCACCTGCCCTGCACATGGGAGAGTCTGCAGATCATGCACTGGACTTATTAGCTATTTCAAAACCCATTGAATGGGATTGGAAGCAAGTCATCCTCGACCCCAGGGGACTGCCTAAGAAGAAGAATATGATGGATATGTTTAAATTTTTTTGTGTAACTACTACCATCTCTGGCACTGCTATAGTAAATCTAACATACTACTTTGTGACAGGAGTATTACACCATGTAGTGCATAACGTACAATTCTGCTGCTTGAGTGGAACCGTGTATAAGTTAGTCTGGCCCTTTTTAAGGTCAGATGAATTACTTTCTGTAAATCAACACAGTTTGAGGTACTCAGAATTCAATTGTTGTTTGGTTAGGAGCTTTACAGGTTGTAATATGCTCCTGTTTTCAGGTTTTAGCTATGATTACCCAGTTATTTTAAAATCTTTTCGCATATGTAGCAATGTGATGAGTGGTTACACTTACCAATTTTAATATATTACCATTGCTTTTTCCCACAATGCCACATCTAGCTCCCCAAGTGCTACAGTTTTATGAAGTACAATGTAAGATATATTTTCAAGGCTACTGATTTTTGAGCAGAATTTTTCACTGAGCAGGCAGACGCACGCCTCGACATAATTGCACACTTGCACAATATTTTGGTCGGCGGGCACACACGGGAGTCAGAGCCGCACCCGCCATCGATTACGAGGCCAGTTAATGGCCATTAAAAAGGCAATTAAGCTAGATTTTACGTTGCCCTTGCAATTTCACGCTAGTCACATGGGCGAAACAGGCTGCGGGCAGCTGAAAACTTGCTAAACCTCATCCATGGATAAAAAGGGACAGCAGCATTGCCACTATGAGTAGTGAGGAGTTTTGGAGATCGTTTGCTGCTGGTTGCTTATTGGTACTTGGCTGCTTCATGTCTGTTCAGGGCTTCATTGTTTGCATTTCCACGCATCATTTCAGGACTCATTGCTGACTCCAAGGCCCCCAGAGGATTCAGACCGTGTGGACCCTTCCAGATATCAGACAGTCTTCCCTTATCCTGGTGATGGGGACTGTGGTCTCCACTGGTGGCACCTCCTCTGAGGAGGAAGAGAGGGGCAGAACGGAGAGGAGGTTAGATGTCCCAGTGCAGCTTCCAGGGGAGGGATCTATTGGAGTGGAGGAGCAGGCACAAGGGGTGCAGGGCCAGCAGGAAGTCCAAGGTTGAAGGGGCCGCAGAAGACTCCACTATCCTGCCGCCAGGGTTTATAGGTGGCGATGCAGCTACCTCAATATCCCTGAGGTGCAATGCTGAAGGAGGCGCCGCCTCTCGAGGGAAACCATGACCTCCATTTGTCAGATGATTGGGCCTGAGATCAGCTCCGACTGTGTGGGTGGACACCCCATGCCAGTGGCTCTGAAGGTCACAGCGGCCCTCAACTTCTATGCCTCTGGCTCTTTCCAGGGGTCAGTGGGGGATCTGTTGTGTCGAGCTCTGTTCAGGTAGGTACTGACCTTTACTCTTTACTGTACAGATGAGGCCAGCCAGGCTAAGCGAGCCCGAGGCTTTGCAGCAATTGCTGGGTTCCCCCGCGTCCAGGGCGCCATCGACTGCACACGTGGCTTTCAAGGTGCTAGTGGGTCAGCTGGGTGCCTCCATTAACAGGAAGGGCTTCCACTCCATGAACGTGCAGATAGTGTGTGACCACAGGATGCTGATTCTACAAGTCTGTGCAAGGCACCCTGGCGGCTCCCATGATGCCCACATCCTCAGACACTCCCAGGTGCCGAGGCTCTTCAGTGCTCCAACCCAGTTGGATGGATGGCTGCTGGGTGACAAGGGCTTGAAAAGGTGGCTTATGACACCTCTCTGCCATCCACGAACAGAGGCAGAGCAGCGTTACAATAGGAGTCATGCCTTCATAAGGGCAGTGGGAGCGGCCTTCTCAAGATGTGCTTTCAATGCCTGGACTGTTCAAGGGAAGCACTACAATACCCCCCAGAGCAGGTGTCACTGATGATGGTTGCATGCTGCGCTCTCCACAATCTGGCACTGGCAAAGGGGGACCCACTGGAGGAAGAGGATCTTGTCTCAGCTGCACAGGCCACAGATGACGAGTAGGGAGCCAGAAGAGGAGCACGGAGAGGAGGGCGTGGAGGCAGACCTCGGTAACCTTCAGGGAGGCAGGGGCACTTTGATCCAATGCTCCTTCAGCTAGGCTGCCAAAGATCTGCTTCCATCTCATGCCAGGGCTGCCGCCTCCATCCCGGAAGTCTGGAATGACCCTTTCATTTAAACCCAAAGTCTACTCAATGCCTGTGCAATAAAGTATCGAGCCACTCACGTCCAGCATTACATACTGGCGTACCCTGCACCAGAAAAAAAGTGAAGCATGCTCAGGCCATCAGAACAAAAGCAAATTTAATGTTATTGTCATATTGAATGCATAATGACATTATCATTACTGGTGTTGATGTTCGCACCAGCAGACATATAAACCAAATATAAATGAACAGAAAATTACCCATGAATTGTCCCTCTTGTGCTCATGGTGCCTTTAACTTACATTTTCAACTGCCACATCTTGGTGCCCTGCCTCCCCCCACCTCATTGGCACTGACATTGGAGACAGCCTGCTGACTCTGCTGTCTTGTTGGCCTTGATGACCTTGGCGGCCGTCTTCTGGCCAGTGGAGCCTGTGCTGGCCCTGCCTGGGAGGGAGTGGCCACTACCACAGCTGGCATCTCCCCAGCCATCACAGCTTCATCAGATGCCACAGTCACTGGCAGAGGGGTGGAGGCGTTGCTGCCGTCATCCAGAGCACCCTGAGAGGAGCCCGCAGAGATGACAAGTAGGTCATGCGTCAACGTGAAGTTGTTCTGGACCTCCCTGCTCACCATTGATGGACAGGCACCTAGCTGGCATACTCATCCAACTCCCACACTGGCGTTGACCACCTGAGGTCAGTGCCTGTGTGAGGGCTTGCAGGTCTGAGCGCATTCCCAGGAACCCCTGATTCCGTAGCAGGAGCTGCCTCTTCACGAGAGTCGCCACCCTCTCAATTGAAGAGGCAGTCTGCTCGGCCATGAGGGTCAGCGCAGTGTTTATGCTCTGCAAGGATTCTTCCACAACAGAGACCATGGCACGCAGACCTTCATGGATCTCTGTCAGATCCTCTCGCATGTCCGGCTGGACATCCAATGGACGACTCCAGAGGCTCATCATCTGCCTTCCTGGTTTGTCCAACATTGTCTTGGTCTTTTTTTTATTCGCTCATGGGGTGTGGGAACCACTGGCGAGGCCAGCATTTATTGCCCATCCCTAATTGCCCTTGGGAACGGAGTGCCTTTTAGAGGGCATTTAAGAGTCAACCACATTGCTGTGGGTCTGGAGTCACATGTAGGCCAGACCAGGTAAGAACAGCAGATTTCCTCCCCTAAAGGACATTAGTGAACCAGATGGGTTTTTATGACAGTCGGCAATGGTTTCATCATCATCATCATCCAGATTTTTATTGAATTCAAATTTCATCATCTGCTGAGGTGGGATTCGAACCCAGGTTCCCAGAGCATTACGCTGGACCACTAGTCCAGTGACAATGCCACTACGCCACTGCCAGCGCCCTGGGCACTCTCTGCCTTTGCCTACACCTCAAGCAAGTGTGAAATGCCCTCACCAGAGTGTACTGACATAGCTGCCAATCTAATGCCCACTCCGGTGTCAGGGGTGGCCCTTCGGGGTCCAGCAATTGAGTGCATGCTGGTGAATGTAAGGGAGAACAAGGACATGTCATTAGTTAAAGTCATCACACTGTCACTATGCGTGCCAGGCATCCTAGTGAGACAATGGAGATCTGCATCATGGTGCCATCGTCTTTCCATGATCAATGGGGACTCCAGGTTTGAGGCTCACATCAATGAAGAGACTAGACTAGAATAGTTGCACCATCCAAAACGCTCACCCCTGTGCACTGAGCTCTTACCTTCGTCTGGCACACCCGCCTCTCCATCCCCATCTCTCCAGCCTGGAGTTTCCAGCTGCACTTAACTCCCATCATGTTATGTGACGAGAGACTGAACAGACGTTCTTCCGTGGCAGCCTTCCAGGGGCTGCCTGCACTGTTTTCAAACCACCTGCCGGGTTGCCATTGGATCCGGCGGCCGACAAGCCCCTGCTCGGCCCTTCCCAACCAGTGGGGGGGCCGCAATTCACGCTGGGTGAGCCTTAATTGGCCCGACAGCATGGTCAGGGGCCGATTGCGGGTGGCAGCACGTTTCCCGGCCGATCCCGGGTCCGCCTACCGCGCCCGCCTGCTGAACTGAAAATTCTGCCCGTAGTGTTTGAGGAATTCTGCTGCAGGTATGCTGGTGATGGCTTTGGGCAGAATTCTGTGATTATGTCCACATGGAAACTGTAAATCCATGACCTTTATTACTATTTAGTTACTAATTTAGTTAATTTTACCCTTCGCCTTTTTTAAAACCCCAAAATATAGTGCAAAATAGTCAGGAAGATTTTGCAGGCAGCAATTAAGTAAGATGTAGATTGTACAAACTGCATATAGTGGTACTAAAGATTGGTACTAGAACATGATTTATCGATTTTGCTTCTAATTTCCACCCCTTTCTCATCTTCACATGGTCCATCTCTGATACTTCCCTTCCCTTCCTTCACTTCCCTGTCTACATTTCTGGTGATAGACTATCCACCATTCATTACAAGCTCACCGACTCCCACAGCTACCTTGACTACAGCTCTTCACATCCTGCTTCCTGTAAAGACTCCATCCCGTTCCCTCAGTTCCTCCGCCTCCATCACATCTGTTCAGATGATGCCACCTTCCAAAAGGATACTTCTGACATGTCTTCCTTTTTCCTTAACCAAGGGTTCCCCACCACTGTGGTTGACAAGGCTTTCAACTGTTTTCGACCCATTACCTCTGCCCTCACCCCTTCCCCTCCCTCCCAGAACCATGATAGGGCCTCCCTTGTCCTCACTTTTCACCCCACCAGCCTCCACATTCCATGGATCATCCTCTGCCATTTCCGTCAACTTTAGCATGATGCCACCACCAAACAAATCTTCTCACTACCCCCATCAGCATTCTGTAGGGACTGTTCCTCTGTGACACCCTTGCCCAGTCCTCCATCACCCCCTTCCCTCGGCACCTTCCCATGCAATCACAGAAGGTGCAACACCTGCCCCTTTACCTCCTCCCTCTTTACCGTCCAAGGCACCAAAGACTACTTTCAGGTGAAGCAGCGCTTCACTTGCACCTCCTTCAATTTGGCCTACTGTATTCGCTGCTCCCAATGCAGTCTCTACATTGGAGAGACTAAACGCAGACTGGGTGATGGCTTTGTGGAACACCTTCGCTCAGTCTGCAAACAAGACCCAGGCCCTCCTGTCGCTTGCTCTTTCAACACACCACCTTGTTCTCGTGCCCCCATGACTGTCCTTGGCCTGCTGCAGTGTTCCAGTGAAGCCCAATGCAAACTGAAGGAACAACACCTCATATTCTGATTAGGCTCTTTACAGCCTTCCAGACTTAACATTGAGTTCAACAACTTCAGACAGAGTGCTACTATCAGCATCTTCTTTATTCTTTACCACTACCTTTGTCCTGTGTCCATGACATCTTTATCAACTTCTCCTTAGTTCCCTCCTATCCCTGACCTTCTATCTTGCTCCACCTGTTCCACCCCCTCTTAAACAATATAAAATCCATCCCATTTCTACTTCCCTTTATCTCTGAAGAAGAGTCATACGGACTCGAAATGTTAACTCTGTTTTTCCCTCCACAGATGAGTTTTTCCAGCATTTTCTGTTTTATTTCAGATTTTCAGCATCCACAGTATTTGCTTTCAAACCAGGGGATCAACCCTGGTTCAATGAAGAATGCAGGAGGGCATGCCAGGAGCAGCGCCAAGCATACCTAAAAATGAGCTTTCGACCTGGTGAAACTAAAACACAGGACTACTTGCGTGACATACAGTGAAAGCAGCATGTGATAGACAGCCAAGCGACCCCACAACCAATGGATCAGATCTAAGCTCTGCAGTCCTGCCACATCCAGTCGTGAATGGTGGTGGACAATTAAACAACTCACTGGAGGAGGAGGCTCCACAAATATCCCCATCCTCAGGATAACCACTTAAAAATTTGCAAAAACTGCTTAATTCATGAATGTGTCAGTAGCAGTTAATGGTCTAATTATATACATATGAAAGCATAATACTTGCACTTCTGCACTGAATTCTTCGTTGTTTTCTTAACTCAGTAACTAAAGCATGTTGAGAGAAATTTCAAATGATTTGGTATCAGAATAACACAATAGAGAGAAAGAAATAAAAAACAAATTTATATTCATCATGCACCCTTATGACATCTCAAAGCTCTTTACAGCCAATAAAATACTTCTGAAGCATAATCACATTGGTGTAATTTGTAATTTGGTGTAAATTGGTGTAACAAAGCCAACTTGCGCATTGAGAATCCACGAACATCAAAGGGATAATAACCACATAATCTGTTTGTGTTGGTTGATAGAATTACTTCGCCCTTCGAGGCAAAGATGACCATGTTACATAGAAAATAGGAGCAGGAGTAGGTCATTCGGCCCTTCAAGGCTGCTCAGCCATTCAATATGATCATGGCTGATCCTCGATCTCAATGCCATACTCCTGCGCTCACCTCATACCCCCTGACATCTTTAGAGTCTAGAAATCTATCTATTTCCTTCTTAAATATATTCAATGACTTGGCCTCCACAGCCTTCTGTGGTAGAGAATTCCATGGGTTCACCACCCTCTGAGTGAAGAAGCTTCTCCTCATTTTAGTCTTAAATGGTCTATCCTGTATCCTGAGACTGTGACCCTTTGTTCTAGACCCCCCAGCCAGGGGAAACATCATCCCTGCATCCAGTCTGTCCATCCCTGTCAGAATTTTATACGTTTCAATGAGATTTCTCCTCATTCTTCTAAACTCCAGTGAATACAGGTCTACTCAACCCAATCTCTCTTCTTATGACAATACTGCCATCCCAGAAATCAGTTTGGTGAGCCTTTGCTGAACTCCCTATATGTCAAATGTATCTTTTCTTAGGTAAGGCGACCAAAACTGCACACAACATCCCAGGTGTGGTCTCACCAAGGCCCTGTACAGCTGCAGTAAGACATCCTTGCTCCTGTACTCAAGTCCTCTTGCAATGAAGGCCAACATACCACATATCATCTTAACTGCTTGCTGCACCTGCATGCTTGCTTTTCAGTGATTGGTATATAAGGACACCCAGGTCCCTTTGTACATCAACATTTCCAAATTGATCACCATTTAAATAATACTCTGCTATTCTGTTTTTCCTACCAAAGCGGATAACTTCACACTTATCCATGTTATACTGTATCTGCCATGTATTTGCCCACTCACTCAACCTGTCAAAATTACCTTGGAGCCTCTTAACATCCTCCTCACCACTCATTCCCACCAAGTTATGTGTCGTCAGCAAACTTGGAAGTATTACATTTAGCTCCCTCATCCAAATTATCGATATATATTGTGAATAGCTGGGGCCCAAGCACTGCAGTACCCCACTAATCACCACATGCCACTCCGCAAAAGACCCATTTATTCCCACTCTCCGTTTCCTGTCTGCTAACCAATTCTCAATCCGTGCCAATATATTACCCCCAATCCCATGTGCTTTAATTTTGCACACTAATCTCTTATGTGGGTCTTCATAAAAAGCTTTCTGAAAATCCAAATATACCACATCCATTGGTTCATCTTTATCTATTTTGCTAGTTACATCCTCAAAAAAACTCCAGTAGTTTTGTCAAACATGATTTCCTTTTCATAAATCCATGTTGACTTTGTCTAATCCTGCTGATATTTTCTTAGTGTCCTGTTATCGCATCCTTTATAATAAACTCTAGCCTTTACCCTACTGCTGATGTTAGGCTAACGGATCTGTAATTCGCTGTTTTCTCCCTCTCTTTTTGAATAGTGGGGTTATATTCTCCACCCTCCATCTGCTGGGACTGTTTCAGAACCTACAGAATTTTGGAAGATGACAACCAATGTATTCACTATTTCCATGGCCACCTCCTTTGGTAGCGTGGGATGTAGATTGTCGGGCCCTGGGGATTTATAGGCTTTCAGTCCCATTAATTTCACTAGTACTATTGTTTTAGTAATACTAATTTCCTTCAATTCCTCCACCTCACTAGACCCTTGGTTCCCTAGTATGTCTGGGAAGTTAATCTAAATCACCCTTTCTTTTACAATTAAAGAAATGCTGCCTTTTTGTAAAATTTTACAACACAGAATAAGGCCATTTGGCCCATCATGCATGTACCAGCTTTTTGAGAGAACTATCCAGTTTAGTCCAACATCTCAGCTTTATCTTGATAACATTGCAAATTAGTCCTGTTGCCTTTTAAAGTTTCTATAGAATCTGATTCCACCAACCTGTTAGGTTGTGGATTCCGGATCTTAACAACCCTCTGTGTGAAGAAATCCTCCTTCTTCTCCCTCCGAGTTCTCGGGATGCCTACCCACTAACCGGGGGAAATTAGTTTCTTCTCTGCTTGCTTTACCAAAACTTCTAATGGAAGTATTCAAAATGATGAGGTCTCCCCATTGACCTTCTCTGGAAAAGCTGAAATTGTTTTCCTTGGAGCAAACTCTCCACGTAACTGAAGTTCCTGATATCATCCTGGTAAACCACCATTGCAACCTCTCCAGAGCCTTAAAATCCTTCCTAAAGTGTGGTGTCCAGAGTTGCATAGAATACTCCAGCTGAGGCCTAACCATAGATTTCTAAATGTTTAGCAAGACTTCCTTGTTTTTTGTATTCAATGCCTTTATTTGCAAAGCCAAGTATCCCATATGCTTCCTCAACTTCCTCTGCCACCGTCAAAGATTTGTGAATATCCACTCCGGGTCCCTCTGCTCTTGTTCCTCTCAAAAATAGCATCATCTAGATAATACTGCCTCTCTGTTGTTTTTGCCAATGTGCCTTACTTCCCCTCACAGTTATCTGTATTAATTGCATCTGCCATGTGTCTGCTCATTTCATCAGTCCTCCTGTTATCTACTATTTTGCTCAATGTTTACAAAGCTTGGCCAAGCAGTATCATCTGTAAACTTTGAAATTGTACTTCCTATACCTAGGTCCAGATCATTTATATATCTAAAGAGCAATGGTCCTAATACCACACTGCATACTTATATCCAGTCAGTAAAATATCCATTTGCTACTTTTCTCTACCTCCTACTCCTTGGCCAATTTCATACCCAAGTTATCACCATCCCTTTATTACAATGTGCTTCTCCTTTCTGTACAAGTCTAGTATGTGGTACTTTATCAAATGCCTTTTGAAAGTCAATATATACAGCATGTACCTTCTTCAGCCGTGTCTGTACTTATCAAAGAACACAAATAGATTAGTCAGACATGATATGCCTTTAACAAATCTCTGCTGGCTGTCCCTTATTAACCCATGCTTCACCAAGTGAGAAGTAATTTTGTCCTAGATTTTTTAAAAATTCATTCACTGGATGTGGGCTTCACTGGCTGGGCCAGCATTTATTGCCCATCTCTAGTTGCTCTTGAGAAGGTGGTGGTGAGCTGCCTTCTTGAAGCACTGCAGTCCAAGTGGTGTAGGTACACCCACCGTGCTGTTAGGAAGGGAATTCCAGGATTTTGACCCAGCGACAGTGAAGGAATTCTAAGTCAGGATGGTGAGTGACTTGGAGGGGAACTTCCAGCTGGTGGTGTTCCCATCTATCTGCTGCCCTTGTCCATCTAGGTGGTAGTGGTTGTTGGTTTGGAAGGTGCTGTCCGAAGGAGCCTTGGTGAATTCCTGCAGTGCATCTTGTAGATGGTGTACACTGCTGCTACTGTGTGTCGGTGGTGGAAGGAGTGAATGTTTGTGGATGTGGTACTAATCAAGCGGACTGCTTTTTCCTGGACAGTGTCCAGTTTCTTCAATGTTGTTGGAGCTGCACTCATCCAGGCAAGTGGGGAGTATTCTCTCACACTCCTGACTTGTGCCGTGTAGATGGTGGACAGGCTTCAGGGGGTCAGGAGGTGAGTTACTCGTTGCAAGGTTCCTAGCCTTTGACCTGCTCTTGTAGCCACAGTATTTATATGGCTAGTCCAGTTCAGTTTCTGGTCAATGGTAACCCCCAGGATGTTGATAGTGGGGGATTCAGTGATGGTAATGCCATTGAACATCAAGGGGTGATAGTTGGATTCTCTCTTGTTGGAGATGGTCATTGCCTGACACTTGTGTGGCGTGGATGTTACTTACCACTTGTCAGCCCAAGCCTGGATATTGCCCAGGTCTTGCTGCATTTGGACATGGACTGCTTCAGTAGATAATGATCTTTGGTAAGATTCACATTGCTGACAGGTTGATTGACCTGTAGTTATGTAGAACTGTAACATTTGCAATCCTCCAGTCTTATGGCACCATTCTCCTACCCAAGGTGATTGAGGTCAGAGCTTTTTGTTATCTCTGTCCGGCTTCCCTCAGCTACCCACAATGCATCCTATCTTGATCAGATAATTTACTTAGTGATGCCAACATAATTTGCACCTTCTTCAAAAAAAAATGCTAAGTACAGTACTCATCAGTATCTTAGTTATATTCTCCATTTCCATTAGAAGATTTCCTTGCCCCTCCATTCATTTTATTATCCTCATTTCTATATAGGAAGATTTTTGGGTTCCTTTCCAAGTTATCCACTAATCTTTCCTTCGGCTCTTCTCCTTTCTTGTACTCTTTGATTGAATCCTGTACCATGCTTTTGTCAAACTTTCTTTTGCTGTTTTATTTTAATTTATATTTCCTTTGTCATCCAGGATTCTTCAGGCCCTCCATCTTTCCTCTTCATGGGAATTTGTTTGGATTGTACCCAAACCAGCTCCACCTTGAAGGCCTGCCACTGTTAATTTACCTTTTACCTGGCTAGTCTTTTTTCCAGTCCAACTCAAATCACTGGAATTGGCTCTTTCAATTAGGTATTTTTATCTTTGAATTTTCTTTGTCCCTTTCCAAACACTTTAAAACTGATTATATTATGAAGATAAAAGCAAAAAACTGCGGATGCTGGAAATCCAAAACAAAAACAGAAACAGAAATACCTGGAAAAACTCAGCAGGTCTGGCAGCATCGGCGGAGGAGAGCACAGTTGACGTAACTGTGCTCTCCTCCGCCGATGCTGCCAGACCTGCTGAGTTTTTCCAGGTATTTCTGTTTCTGTTTTTGTTTTATATTATGAACACTATTACCCAGATGTTCTCCCACTGAAACGCACTTTCTCCACTTCATTCCCCAGAACTAGATCCAGCACTGTGTCATTCCTCATTGGATTAGAAACATATTAGCCTGGATTTCACCATCAGTGACGAAGGAACAGTGTAAGCCGTTCACCTCTTGACAGCTGTCCACAAATTTTTGCGACCTTTAGATAGTAGAGGCTTGTTTGAATATGGTGTTTGATCCACTGTGGCCCCCTTTATAGGGTATCTGAGGCATCTGTAAGCAGGGCAAAAAGAAAAGTGAGGCTGTTTGGAAGTAAAGGGCAAGTGGAACAGTCCATGTGTTTGCATTGATTTGCATGTGGAGTTTGTCAGCGAGGACTGTTGTAGTGCACCCTATGGAGAAGCGGGCTGACAACAGCTTCTTGATTTCATATAGGTTTATGCTTTCAGTCCTCTAGTATTTTGTCCCACTGTAGAACTGTGATATTATCCTTAATCAATATTGTCACCGTCTCTCCCTCCCACACCCCGCAACTTTTTTTTCCCCTGCTGTATCCCTCCTGAGTACATTGTAACCAGGATTGTTTAGTTCCCATTCAGCCCATGTTTAAATCAGGTATCCATTATAGCCACTTAGCCACCCCTCCCCCCATGTGGCAATTCGTGGCTGTAGCCCAACAACCTTATTTATAACACCCCTTGCATTATCACACATGCACTTCAGCACTCTGCTTCACATTTTTCCTCCATTTGCTTCCTGCTTTTATTGCACTATTCTTTGTTGTATTGCAGTTCATCCCTCCTAGATAGGTATGCTCCTTGCCTCTCCAGCTGCAGCATCCTGGTTTCCCCTCCCCTATTAAATTAATTCAACCACTTCCACCTCACACACGCACACCCCCCCCTTCCCCCTCCCCCAAGCACTAGTTAACCGCCCTGTGAGGACTTTGGTTGCAAGCAATCTGGCTTGTTCTGAAACCTCCTGACGCAGAACAGTTCCCAGTCTCCAGGAATCTGAAGCCCTCTCTCCGGCACCACTTCTCCAGGGGATTCCTACTTTACCTCCTAGTCTGCTTAGTGATCTATCTTCTTCTGAACTCTCTGTAGCTGTAGCTATCCACACCGTTCTCCACTTTTTATATGCACGGTAGTGATGCCTTCATACAAGCTTTTCCAAGACAGTGTTCTGGTTTCCCCACAGGATGTACAGGTGATGAGCTGCGTGTAGATAATAAAATTGTAAGATATAGGAGCAGGAGTAGGCTATTCGGCCCAATGGCCCTGCTCCACCATTCAATAAGATCACGGCTGATCTGAGTGAGACCTTAACTCTATTTTCCTACCTGGCCCCCATACTCTTGCTTTCCTTCTCGATCAAAAATCTAACTCAGCCTTGAATATATTCAATGACGCAGCCTTAACTGCTCTCTGTCGAAGAGAATTTCAAAATCTAATGACCCTCTGAGAGAAGAAATTCCTCATCACCTACATCGTAAATAGGAGACCCCTTATTTTTAAGCTATGTCCTCTAGTCCTAGATTCCCCCATGAGGGGAAACATACTCTTAACATCTACCCTACCAAGCCCCCTCCAAACCTTATATGTTTCAATAAGATTACCTCTCATTCTTCTAAACTCCAATGAGCATAGGTCCGACCTGCTCAACCTTTCCTCATAAGGCAGCCTTTTCGTCCTAGGAATCAGCCTAGTGAAGCTTCTCTGAACCACTTTGAGTGCAAGTATAACACTCAAGTTAGGAGACCAAAACAGTATGCAGCACTCCAGTTGCCTTCTCAATAACTAACAGCTATTGAAGGTTGTTCAGCTTTAAGACTAGGTAACTGTTTAACTAAACACAAATGCTAACCACTAAAACATTAACCAATAAAAACAGTAAACCAACAAAACCAATAAATGAAATAGTTTAACAACAGTAAACACCAAATGCTTATCCTAAATACTTACTGTAATTCCTTGGGTTCCATCCTCCACCCTGATTGTGACATTACTTCTTCAAATTTTCTCCCTATAGTGGTTTTGTCATGTTGTACTGTATTTATGATCCTTGGCTCTTCTGCAATGCTCTCTGATTATTTATTGTTGCCTCTTGGTTTAAGTTATGTAGCACATCCTTTCCCCTCTGTACTCAATGTTCATGCTCACCAAATTCCCGTTGCCCACTTTGTTTGGCAGATGCTCCCAGTACTTTGCCTTTGGAACATAAATCCTTGTCAGCGAATGGCTCCCTGAAGTCCCAATATGTGACAATGCACTTCTTTTGACATTCAAGACCAATGCAGTATTACCTAGAGTTTTATTATATTATTTTCCAGTTTACAGCAAACCTCCATGATGCCTATACTACATATACAATGACATTTGGACAGCCCTGGGTATTACTATTTTGCCTTTGTCTATGCCCAATCAGTCATCTGAATCATGATACTCTAAAAGTGGTCAAGTAATGTTAAGTTGATCCTTTGTCTTATGAAATCTTACATTGAGGTACATAGAGTCTAGAGTGCAGAAATAGACTAATGGCTTACTGGTCTCTTGTGGCATTTATTGCTGCAAGATCCTCCTCCCACCCCTCTTCATCTAACCCTGAAACTTGACCTGTTTGTTTTCTTTGTTACCAATAGTGGTTTGTTCTGAAACTAAATTTTAACACTTTACCTTGTGGCCTCATCATTCTGCTTTGTAGTAATACTGACCAACAGGACTTGGAATAAAAAAAAATTGCTGCAAGGTTCTAAAGTAATTGACGATGTTGAAAAGTTATAATTTTCCTGATAATATACTAAAATAGTAACTTATGTTGTGTTTTCGAAATAGAAAAAGAGTTGCTCCGCATGGTTAAATTTGTATGGACTGCAGGGCATAGAGATCTGCATGAACAACTTCTCTAAATTGCTTGTGACATCAATAATGGATGGAAAACATTATAGTGAAATATCTCCTCATCGCCCTTGGTCTTTGATGATTTAAAAAGACTACAATAAGATCTTAAGTTTGCTTCAGATTTAAAGAATTATTGTTTTTATATAAAAGTGCAAATGTGTTTGTGTTTTTCAAACGCTGCAGTATAGAAACTCTAGTCAAAATGTACTGCTCTATTTCAGACACCAACGTGACAAAAATAACGTGTGGCTGCCCTCTGAACTGCTCCCCTGTGGCTTGCATGGTGCCTCTTTAACGACTAACCCACTAGAGTCTGACTCGAATAGAGTTTCAAACTTCGACCTCAAAGCCATGGTAACAATAGATGCCTTTAACCTGCTTCCTGTCAGATTCGTAGTTTCAAGAGTAAATCTTTGATCAGCAATTGTTTCATGGTGGACGTGATCAGTAGATTGGAAAGCAGTAATGAGTCTATTCATCTGGAGCCGGTCCTCCTCTTTTTGAGTTGTTTACAACCAGTGGACATAGGAACTTCGCACACAGGTTCCACCTCTTCCAATTTGTGCCTCCATGGGAGAGCACCACAGGAAATCTTCCATAAGCTTTCCTTCTAACCTGAGTTCACAAGGACATTTTCTGTTCCCTCAAAATTTCTCTGCTGTGAATTGATATCATCTGGACAAGAATGTATCTTGTCAGAGAGAAGTTTTTCAAAGGGGCATGGTGACCCTGTTCAATGAAAACTTTGTTTTAGCATGTTGCTTAACAACACTGAATGTAAAAGAAGTAAGTGCAGAGAGAATTTGTGTTTTTGGGGAATATATCCAAATTACTGTGGAAGTAAAACACAGTCAACTTGTGCACCATATTCGTAAGCTACCCCAGGAATGTAGGTATGTAATTAATCTATTTTGCATTTTTAACATTTGCTAATGACTTGACTACAACTTGTATTCCTTGTTACATGGAAATATTGATAGTGAATGAAATGGGATATTATACTTCTTTTTCCCTGTGATACACACAAAGGAAGTAGCCCTCAGTTATACTCATCATCTGGACTTACTCAGACTTGTAAATGAGACAGCATCTCTTCTACAGTCTGCATCACCAGAACACAAGTTAACCAAAATAAATCTGACTTCCTGTCTCATTTCTCCGAACTTTTAAACAGAGCTGCCTGATATCACTTTTGCCAGAAATATTTCCAGAACTACTGACATCTTTTATGTGGAATGGAAACTAAAGCAGCCTGTGAAAGTGAAACATGCTTTAGCCTTTAGCTTATTCAAAGACTTGCCTCGTCAACCTAATTGTTAGCTATTTATGATGAGGAGTGTCCTGACTGTTTTGGCTTTAACCTATAATTACTTTCAGCAAGTAATCATTTTCAGCTGTACTATGTTAATTGTAGCTCTGGTGTGAACTCAGAAGAGTAAATATAACTAAAGTTAGTGGCCAGATTAAATTTGTGTGGTTTAAAAACTTCATAATGAAGTTTTAAAATGCATACAATGAAAACTCCACTGCCAGTTAAAGGCAGAAGAGCAGTGTTGTGAGGTAGAATTTCACCTCCCTGGTACTTGCTTTTACTGGCAATTTCATGTGACTTTCACATCAACAGCATAAAAACTGCTTGTGATCCTGCAGCGAGTGGAGCTTGACTGCAAATCGAGGCATAAAGCAAATTCTGCAGAAATGATGAGTAAGTAATCCAATTGCACTACTGATACAAGGCTGAAAAAATAGATGTATCTTGCTAAACTGCTGTTCCAGGAAACCCGAGGGCATACGTGTAACATGTACTTAGTTTATTTGTGAAATATTAAGCTTTTGCAGATCTTTTAACCCGATAGAACAATAAACTGGAATTTGACTTTCAGTGTACCCTTCTATTCTATTCATGAAGGATGTAACACGTTAAATTATGTTTGAATGCGCAGCAGGAAATCTTTTTTTGCTCTGCAGTCTTTTATATCACAAGTCAAATATAAACGAGGTGATGGGCTCCAATACTACTAAATGGGTTTTTCTGTGAATACCTACAACTTCACATTCCTCTACATTTGCTGACAGAGGAAATCCTTGGAATGTTGTGTCTAATGAGTGTTAAATCTCTTCTAATAGAGTAGAATGTTCTGTCTTTGAGGACGTAAAGCAGGGAACTGTGTGTGTGTATGTGTGTTGGGGGGTGGGGCAGGAGCTCCCACCATGTTAAAGGGGATGAGGAAGGAGTTGCTCACATTAAGGACAAATTCCCAGTATATTTATTACTTGCATGAAATTTACAATTAACTTTCAAAACATTAGGTCAGGACTGGGCAGCAGGAATTGAAAGCAGGCTCCAGTAAAGTCAAATGTAATTGATGTGAATGTTGCCATTGTGCATGTTGTCGACTGGTTAACAGAAATATTTTAATTTTGCATGCCTCTTTGAGCAGATCAAGATTCTTAGCTTTGATTATTACGAATTATCCAACTGTGCTAATATTTAACTTTTTGATGGAATCTTAACAATCCCCTTGCCTTCTGCTATTGTTACAAACCTTTCCAGCTACCAGCAAGGAGCAGCACATTTGTTTTTTTTGCGTGTTTGGTGTTTGACTTTGAAAGCAGTAGAATTACCTCTGAAGTATTGATTTGCTTTGAATGAATCAGCATTTAGAAGCTGATGTTCCAAGGGGAGTGTCACAGTTAGTATATTTCCTGGCAACTCCATTTTTCTTTTAGCTTTCCGCCACCTTAATGAATAGTTTTGTGTTTCTCTGACTCGAATATGTTAACCAACAGGAATTGACAAAATTACAGTTGGCCTGAAAAAATGTAGGACTTGCTGAAGTGGAGGGTTTGTGTTTGAAAAACATATAGGTATGTATAGTTGCCCTGGGAAAAAAAAATGTAGGACTTACTGGAGTGGAGGGTTTGTGTTTGAAGATGATGGAGATGTAGTTGAGCGGTGTGTTCATGTTTCAAACGCTACCAAGTCTTGTCAGTTCTTCCAGTTGGTAAAGTTGTCAGTTAAAATTAGATTGCCAGCTGTCCCTCGATTTGAGGATGATGTTGACTCAGGGTAATGAATTTCTGCCATGGGTCTTTACATGACTGAGCAGGCCAGCTCTCGATGTGTAGATCTTTGGGCACAAGGGGCAGGATGTCCCCACGAGGTAGTGGAATTTGGAGTGCAGGAATTTCTTTCCTTTTTTTTTGCTGCCACCCTGGGTGTTGCAACTCAAAGCTTGATGGACAAGTTGCCATTCTGAATCATTGGTAGCAAGCTCGTCCAAGTCATCAAAGTCAATGCTGCTACATTTCAATGAGAGTGCCTTTGAAGCTTTTTCTTTATCCGGAATGTTGGCCATTTGAGAGTACAGGATCTGGCGGGGAAGACCGTTTTTGACCATCAGCACAAGGCATCCAGTCCATAGGAGTTTTGCCTAAATGCTTGTGGACCTGGTTTCAAGAAGGGAGATAAATCACGCTGTGGAAATTAATGAGGTATTTCCCTCTTGTGCATAGCAGGGAAAATCCTGATGCACATTCTCCTGAATTGCCTACTCCCTGTGGCAGAGGAAATCTCCCCAAAGGCACAGTGTGGCTTTAGACCTTCCGGAAGAGCCTTTGTCAGGTCTTTGTTGCTAGACAAGTCCAAGAAAAATATCGAGAACAACACCATCATTTTGCATTCATTGACCTTGACTCAGTAAATTGTGAAGCTCTGTGTGTTGGGCTTCAAAGATTTGGGTGTCCGAGAAACTTCATTACAATCCTGTGATTACTTCGTGATGACATGACTGGAACTGTCTTGAGTGAGAGATCAGAAACCGACACCTTCAAAATCTGAATCGCTGTCAAGCAAGGCTGTGTGATAGCCCCCATACTATTTACAATCCACCTGACGATGGCATTTGATCTTTGATGTAGTGTATAGCCCCCCTGGTGTCATTATTAAATACCATCCAGATGGAAAACTCTTTAACCTCAGTCACCTCTATGCCAAAACTAAACTGACCACCAGAGACATATATAATCTACAGTTTGCTGATGACTGCAGTGTTTCCCCACACTGCACCAGATTTGCAAGCCACTCTCAATCTCTTCAATTCTGCTTGCAGGAAACTCAGCCTAAATTTTAATGTTGCCCAGACCAAACTCATATCAATCCACATCTGGTCAACCAAATATTCCACCTGTCATCCATGTTGAAGGAGAGACGCTGGAATATGTTCCTATATCTTGGGAGCCGCCTCTCTCTAGAGAGAGAGCCGCTGACTAGGAAATCCAACACTGGATCAGTTGAACCAGTTCAGCCTTCTGCAAACGAAGATAGTGAGTGTTTGCCAATAAAAGCCCTAGTGCACAGAGCAGATATTGTCACCACACTCCTGTACTGCAGTGAGACCTGGACTGTGTATCAGCGACACATGGGAGCACTAGAGAAATTCCATCAGCAATGCCTCTGCCACATCCTCCAGATCTAGTGGGAGGACCATTGAGTGAACGATATTAGGTTAGACTCCAGTATAAATGCAGTGTGACGATGAGGGTTTTTGATTCACTCAAAACTTGATTAGGTATATTCTACCCCAACTCAAGCTGACATTTTTAAACCTGACGCACAGATCCTGAGCTTTACACTCTGCCTCAAAGTATGTTTCCTGACCTTGGCTGGTGGACAGGATAGTAAAACCTTCAGCACATTGTACAGTTTAATTATCAAATATGTGCTGAAAACTTTCCTTTGGGAAAACATACAAAGAAAAAAACACACATTTTTTCTCTTGTGCAAAGATCTGACCAGGAAGAGTAAAAACATAGTTGTCACCATTTTGAACAATGTGTGCAATCTATAAATCAGATTGTCTAGGCTAGATAGGGATATTAACAGCAGATGCTGCACATAAACTCCGTCTAGTTTTTAAAAATTGTTTAGGGATAGTGCTTGAGAGGCCTACTGGCTAATGGTTGTAATGAAACCTGCCTGGATATTTCCTTGCCGCAAGATCAAGTAAACAACGCAGATTTCTCTTGACTGCCAGATCAAGGCTATGAATTCTGAGCTATTGCAGTTTGGAACAATCACTGGCTATCTGATTATTAAAAAGTGTGAGCTTTCTACAAAATTTTGCAGTGCCTTATTTTGTATGGAAACTTCGCGAATGCAGCCTTTCCTTTTGTATATATCAGCACTGTCAACCCTTTCCGTTTTCTGGTATTGGTTGACAGATATTCAACGTTCCCGTTGCCTTCCACAAGGACACTATTATAGCATCATGGAATGGTTACAGTACAGAAGGAGACAATTCGGTCCGTCATGCTTGAGCCAGCTCTCTGCAAGAGCCAATTCACCTAGTCCCATTCCTCTGCCTTCTCCCTATAGCCCTGAAAATCTTTTCTCTTCAGATAATTATCTAATTCCCTTTTGAAGATCTTGATTTAACCTGCCTCCATCACATTCACAGGAAGATCCTAACCATAGGCTGTGCAATTTTTTCCCCTTCATGCCACTGTTGCTTCTTTTGCCAATTATCTTAAGTCGGTATCCTCTGGTTCTTGACCCTTCTGCCAATAGGAATAGTTTCTCCCTATGTACTCTGTCCAAACCCCTCATGATTTTGAATACCACTATCAAATCTCCTCTCAACCTTCTCTTCAAGGAAAACAGTCCCAATTTCTCCAATCTTCCTAAAAACTGAAGTTTCTAATCCCTGGAACCATTCTTGTGAATCTTTTCTGCACCCCAATGCCTTTACATCCTTCCTAAAGTGTGGTGCCCAGAATTGTACACTATACTCCAGCTGAGTCCAAACCAATGTTTTATGCAGGTTCATCATAACTTTCTTGCTTTTGTACTCTATGGCCCCATTTATAAATCCCGGGAATGCTGTGTGCTTTGTTAACTGCTTTCTCAATATGCCCTGCCACCTTCAAAGATTTGTGTGCAAATACCCCCAGATCTGTCTGCTCCTTTGTCCCCTTGTACCCTTTATTTTATATTGCCTGTTCTTGTTCTTTCTTCCAAAGTGAATTACTTCACACTTCTCTGCATTAAATTTCATTTGTCACTTGTCCGCTCCTTCCACCAGCCTGTCTGTTATCTTTTCGAAGCTTATTACTATCCTCCTCCCTGAAGCAAAATAAACTTTTTGGTTTACCATTATTGCAAAAGGAAAATTTAGTTGGCATCCACTGCTGTTTTTAAAATAAATAATTGAATTAGGCAAAAAAATGTTGGTGCTTCTGGAAGTTTATGGAACATTCTGCTCACTTAGATCATGCTCTCCCAAGAAACTAACAAAAGTAAGAATGATTTGTTTTTTTAAGAAAAAGGAAATAGAATTACTTTGAAATTCAAATAATAATTCACCATAATGTTGCTGACTTTACCTTCAGCTCTTGGAAGCTGAGTTTATTTTTCCCTGAAGAAAATGTTGCCATTGTGTGAGCATGGATATTAAAATTAAATTATCACGGAGAAGTAAGATGGTCCAAATAAGAGAACTTTTTGCTGTCCGACTGGGTGTTTGCCACTCGCATCGTTTTGAATCATAGATGTGATTACTGGTTTGGATTGCTTAGGCCTGTCTAAACCAACTTTTAAACCAGATTCAGTAATAACCTTGCTCATTTTCAGGAGAGTTCACTTTAGAAAGTGAGTTAAATTGCTGTAAACTTGCTAAAGTTTGGCCAAATAAGATTTTGCCATGAAGTTCTTAGTCTGAAGCAAAACTGTGCTTACTCGAGGGAAAAATCCAATGTCTAGCCCTATGAAAAGAATGTCGAAATTAAGCAATGGCATGTGCGTGGATCCTTTCTACAACATTGAAATGTGCTATTTTAAACAAGAGGATGATCCCTCTATGCATTGAAAATATGATCACACTCTGTTACCGGTGTTGTCCTAAAATGATTTTTGATGCATAGATTTTTCCTTTCTCTTTGTAGGTATCATGTAATATATTCAGTTCTATTTTGTTACTCAATAATTAAATGCAAAGCATTGACATGTGATTTGCTGAATATGTAGACTTTACTTTCAAATTAGCAGATTGCCAAATCAACCAGTGCTACTGTTGACAGTAATTAGAAAAAGTGCTTGGTGTGCATTGAGATCTGAGAAGGAGACTTAACAACCTATAAATACAGCTGCCTCTTTGTTAATACTGCTACAAATCCATTTTGCTCTAGACAACGCAAGTCGAATGATGCCACTTAGTTAAAAGAGAGTCGTTGGATTATAAACTGAGTTCTAAACCACTGTAGACAGAATTGTGTACAGAGAGCCTAGGTAATGTCAGAGATGGTCACTTGAACTCTCTCAGCTGTGGCACCAGGTGGCACCAGATGAGCAGCAGCAGTAGCAAGGAAGAATAACTAAGGGGGTAGGAGAATAAAACATACATTTTCAGATGAATCATTTTTAGTTGTTTATATAAACTTCAGTGATCTACAGAAATTTCCACAGCTTTGTGATCGAATCTGAATAGTTTACCTCCTTTTGGCTTGAAGTTCAAAGGGCGTCTTTGATATCACAGCAGATTGGTTTGTTGACTTAAATTGGAGATGGTTTCTTTGATTTAAGTAGGGTTTTCCTGTAACACAAGCTGGCTTATTCCATTCTGGAGACTTTAATCCAATTAAGTAACAACCTCATTTGACTTGTATATCTGAAATGGCTTTTGCACTGGTAGAATCAGACCCTCCTTTTGTTTCTCTTAAAATTGTTTAATGTATTTAAATATTTTCAAACTCAAATTCTTGTTTGATTTGTGCTATTGCATATCTTAAAGTTGCATGAGAGGGAAAGCATCGGAAAATATTGGTTTTGACATCAATTTGACAGGAGAATATTTTCTGAAATCCGGTGGTGAATAACAGAAGATGCTGGAGTAGAAATTAGCAGAGTTAATAGTGCGACTTTGTCAAATGAATAGAGTGACTTGAGCTAAATCGTAAGCTATATTTACTGCAGCTAGTTTAAGCCATTAGAGATGTTTTCATTGTTATATATGTGTTTTTAATAATTTGCCAATTATTATTTAATAATAAATGAGGGCTTGTCTGGGGGAGGTGGTGGCATAGTGGTAATGTCACTGGACTAGAAATCCAGAGGCTCAGACTAATGCTCTGTGGACACGAGTTCAAATCCCACCACGCAGCTGGTTGAATTTAAATTCAATTAATAAATCTGGATTAAAAGCTAGTGTCAGTAATGGTGACCATGAAGCTATTATTGTAAAAAATCCATCTGGTTCACTAATGTCCTTTAGGAAATCTGCCATCCTTACCTGGTCTGGCCTATATGTGACTTCAGACCCCCTTGACGTTCAATGGCATTACCACCGCTAAATTCCCCACTATCCTGAGGGTTACCATTGACCAGAAACTAAACTGGCCCAGCCATATAAGTACTGTGGGGAATTCTGCAGCGAGTCACTTTCTGACTCCCCAAAGCTTGTCCACCATCTACAAGATACAAGTCAGGAGTGTGATGGAATACTCCCCACTTGCCTGGTTGAGTGAAGCTCCCACAACACTCAAACAGCTCAATACCATCCAGGAGAAAGCAGTCCACTTGACTGGCATCCACCCAACCACCTTAAACATTCACTTCCTCCATCACCGACACACAGTGGCAGCAGAGTGCACCATCCACAAATGTACTGCATCACCTTCCAAACCCATGACTTCTGTCACCGAGAAGGACAAGGCCAGCAGACACATCGGAACAATTCGCCTGCAAGTTCCCTTCCAAGCCACTCGCATCCTGGCTTGGAACTATATTGCTGTTCCTTCACTTGTGATTGGGTCAAAATCCTGGAACTCCCTTCCTAACAGCACTGTGGGTGTACCTACACCACATGATGTGCGGTGGTTCAAGAAAGCAGCTCGCCACCACCTTCTCAGGGGCAATTAGTGATGGGCAATAAATACTGGCTGAGCCAGTGAAGTCCATATCCCATGAAAGAATTAAAAAAAATCTCTGCAATATCTGCCACTTTAATAATTTAATAGCACAATACAAGTTTACATTAAATTCATTATATAGGCAAATTAGTGTAAGAACAGAGTATAGAAAAAGTACAAATGTATCATATCTTATGCTGTTATATGACCTTTACTTTGGATAGTCTTAAACTCAATATGATTTCGGGGATTTTAATTTTAAATATATATTTACTTTGTCAAAAGACAAATGTGCAAGGAGAAAGAGTGGTGGGAGTGGGATTAATTGGATAACAGTGGGATTAATTGGGTAAGCATTGACATAGGGATGATTGGCTGAATGGTCTCCTCTGTACATTAAGATTCGTCCTATAACAGACCCATATACAATGGGGGCATGGGGGCAAGGTTTGCAATTGGTGAGCTGTTTAGTTCAGCCAAGGCATTAGCATCTCACTTTCAGGTTTTCCGACCCATCAGGGGGTGGCAATGGGTGATTCATCCAGTCTGTCAAAGGAAGTACTTCTAATTATAGGGACCCCAGCAGGGATCAGAGAGGCAGGACCCCAGCAGGGATCAGAGAGGCTAAACTGTGCTTTGATTTCTGAAGCTTCAGTGACCACTGGAATGGAGAAGAGACCTGGGAAGGCTGCCCTCTTCTAGAGCTCTGACTCTTACCTGGAGGTCCTGCTGAGGGACTGAAATGGGATGATGTTTCCAAAGGACTGAAGATAGAGGCATTTCTCTTAAACCAAGCAGGCATGAATAAAGTGGTCAAAGAAGTGAGTAACAGGGGCGTGGTCCCTCAAACCTGGAGACAGTGCCCCAAGAGGTTCAAGGACCTCAGGAGGGCAGGAAAGGTGAATGGCAATCCCCACACCTCAGACCAACACACCTTACAGCTCCATTCATTCCTCTCTGCTCAGGCCCATCAGAACAACCAACATTCATACTCATTATCATTTCATCTCACATAGTCATGCTCTACAAATGCTGTTGTCCATTCCTCCTCTTTACAATCAATTTCTCACACTCCCAACTCTCTGCTTTCTCTCCTTACAAAAGAAAAGATTACTGAGCTCTAGGAGTGGTGGGGGCCGGGTGGGGGGGTGGTGGTGGTGGGTGGGTGGGCACCTATATGCTGCCTCTTGACCTCCAGTGATGATCACTTTAATGGCCATTGACAATGCATGCATATCTGGTCCTCTGAGAAGTGGGCCTTATTCCAGGAAGCTGCAGATGTCATCAGTCACCTGCCCTGAAAGCCCGAGTCTCCTGTGGCACTGGTGCTCACACTTGTCAGGAGGGCTGATGCTGTGCCTATATATTTTGTGTTCGGGATTGTGTCTTCTTGGAGCTGGATCTTGGTTTCCATCTGCACAGGCCTATGGAGCAAAGTGTGGCTGAGCAGAAGCCAACTGGTGTTGTTAGCATTTCTGCTCCCCTTGCTCCTCCTCAGAGGCACAGGATAGAACTTCAGAAGCTGCTCCATGCTACTGAAAGCTGACAGTCGGGAAGTGCAGCTCAAGGTAAATTAAGTCCAAGACAGATTAACTGCCTTCTGAGAAGTTGGAAATCACCTTCTGAGTGTGTGCTTCCACTGCTTCACAGAAGTGCTGTGTGCACCGCTTACCTAGGCATGGCTGCAGCTTTCAGCTTCACTCCTTGAATGCTTCCCAACCTGTTGGTTTCTTTGAACAAGCACTCCCTCCTGTGCTATTGCTAGGTTGACCCTGGTGAGTTCCACACAATGCAGGAAGCCCCTGCGCTGGCTGTATAATACCAGAAATTTGGGTTAAACCCTGATAAATATTAATTTTAATTACTTGCCCGACAGCTCCACAAGGGTTTCCTGCTCACGTGCAAACCTGCCAAGGTTAAACCACAAAGTGGGTGGGATCATGTTGGATTTCTGATATGATGCCATTTTTTGGGCCTTTAACCATCCATCACCCAAAGCACTTGTACCTGAACTCCTGCCCTCGACAATTAACTTTCTCTCCTATGAATCTATGTCTTATGGTTACTTGTACACCACTTGATTTATAGAGAATAGTTTTAGTGGAATAGGTAAATTTCTATTATTCCATGTTTTATAAAGCTTTTCATTTAAAGCAATTGCTATAGTATGTATAAATTAATAGTCCGCAGGAGTTTAATTTGTGTGTTCTGATTTTGCCATTATAAGCAACAGATTTTTGAGACTGCCCAAGCAATAAATGTAATAAGTTCTTATGAATTAGTGCTGGTTTTGGAATACAGCCTCCAGGAAGGACCAAGAATAGTTATATCCTGAGGCTACTATAAAATTCAGATTATCCACTTCGACTTTTCCCACTTCTCTTTTGCTTGTGGTGACTGTTACTGGCAGTTTTGTAAATGTTGTGATTTCTCTCCCTGTGTTCTTCTTGTCGGCAACATATTCAATCAAGTAAAGTTTGATTTAGTCTTTATCTAAAATCTGAACTTTCAGCGAGAACGCTCTGGATGATGGCCTCAGATGGAAACCAGGTTGATTTTTCTTGAGTCCAGTGATGCTGTAGCAAGGCAGCTGCTCTGGATGATATTGGCCCAGCACAGAATAGGGAGTGCAGCTGAAAGCTGCTGGTTTGTCTTGCGTGATATTGGCATCCTGTCTCACGTTTCCTTTAAAGATTTGTACCCCCCTCTCAATCCCTTGTCCAACCATTCCTTCATGGCATTCTTGATCCACTCCCAAACTGCATTCCTCTAACTCAAACCATGCCACATCCCTTTGCATTTCAGCCCCTGGGAATGTACTGACTGGAATCCCCTACATTGTTTTTCTTTCTCTCTCTCCTCTTTCAAAATTGCCCTCAAAAATCAGACTATTTCAGCACAAATGGATCTCCAAATGTACCCCTGCCCAATGCCTTCAATTTTTTATACTCCCAAACCACCAACATGTTCCGTTAGAAATTATTTTGTGTACGTCGGTGATTCTTCTTGCCCTTCCAACTCCTGTACTGTTGCTTTTACATTGGTACTTTCTAAAATTGTGGCAACTGTTGCAAGCTCTTAAGTTGCCCTTTACCTTTAAAAACCCATGACTGCCAATATAGTTTTTGGAATGGAAACTCAACAGTGACCTTGTTGATTATGTGATGTGCCACTAGAACTATGCTCCTATTTCTCACCTATATGCTGTCTCTTGGCAACATCATCTGGAAAGTAATCTTCAGTTTCCACATGTACGCTGACAACACCCACCTCTATCTCACCACTACTTCTCTTAACCCCTCCACTGTTTATAAATTTTCAGACTCCTTACCTGACATTCAGTGCTGGTGAGCATCAATTTCCTCCAGTTAAATATGATGAAGACTGAAGCCATTGTCTTTGGTCCTTACTACAAACTTTGTTCCCTAGCACTGACTCCATCCCTCTCCCTGGCATCTATCTGAAACTGAACCAGACCATTTGCAACTTTGGTATCATATTTGACCCTGAAATGAGATTCCGACCATGCAATCAAAGTCTGCCTATTTCCACCTCCATAACATAGAAACATGGAAAATAGGAGCAGGAGTAGGTCATTCGGTCCTTGGAGCCTTTGCAGTGTCCAGTGCCTTCAGCCGTTTTTTGATGTCATATGGAGTGAACCGAATTGGCTGAAGACTGGCATCTGTGATGCTGGGGACCTCTGGAGGAGGCTGAGATGGGTCATCCACTCGGCACTTCTGGCTGAAGATTGTAGCAAATGCTTCAGCCTTATCTTTTGCACAGATGTGCTGGGCTCTCTCGTCATTGAGAATGGGATATTTGTAGAGTTTCCTCCTCCAGTGAGTTGTTTAATTGTCCACCACCATTCACGACTGGATGTGGCAGGACTATGAAGTTTGGGTCTGATCTGTTGTTTGTGGGATCATTTAGCTCTGTCTATCGCATGCTGCTTATGTGGTTTAGCACACAAGTAGTCCTGTGGTGTAGCTCCACCAGATTGGCGCTTCATTTTTAGGTGTGTCTGGTTCTGCTCCTGGCATGCCCTCCTGCACTCTTTGTTGATCCCCTGGCTTGATGGTCATGGTAGAATGGGGGATATGACGGGTCATGAGGTTACAGATTGTAATTGAACTGTTGATGGCTCACAGTGCCCAGTTCTGAGTTGCTAGATCTGTTCAGAACACTGATGGTGCCAAACAATGTGATGGAGGATATCCTCGATGTGAAGAACGGACTTCATCTCCGCAAGGACTGTGTGGTGGTCACTCCCACCAAGGCTGTCATGGACAGGTGCGTCTGCGACAGGTAGATTGGTAAGGGCAAGGTCATGTAGGTTTTTCTCTCTTATTGGTTCCCTCACCATCTGCTGCAGACCCGTTCTAGTAGTTATGTCTTTTAGGATTTGGCCTGCTCAGTCAGTCTTGGTGCTACTGAGCCGTTCTTGATGCACATTGAAGATGTTCACCCAGAGCACATTCTGTGCCCTTGCCACTTTGTGCTTCTTCCAAGTGGTGCTCAACATGGAGGAGCACTGATTGATCTGCTGAGTGGGGTGGGGGGGTGGGTTTAGTGGTAATCAGCAGGTGGTTTCCTCGTCCATGTTTGTCCTGATGCCATGATACTTCATGGGGCTGGGAGTGAATGTTGAGGGCTCCCAGGGCAACTTCCTCATAGCTGTATACCACTGTGCTGCCATTTTGTATGGTCTGTCCTACCAGTGGGACAGGACATACCCAAGGATTGTGATGGTGTGGTGTCTGGGACATAGTCATACTCAAGGAATCGTACCTTACAGAAAATGTCAGGCTGTTGCTTGACTAGTCTGTGGGACAGCTGTCTCTAGTTTCAGCACAAGCCCCCAGACGTTAGTCAGGAGGACTTTGCAGGGTTGACCGGGCTGGGTGTACTGTTGTCATTTCTGGTGTCTAGGTCAATGCTGGGTGGTCTGTCTGGTTTCATTCCTTGTCTTTATCTGTAGTGGCTTGATACAACTGAGTAGCTTGCTCTGCCATTTCAGAGGGCATTCAAGAGTCAATTACATTATGGGTCTGGATTCACATGTAGACCAGTCCAGGTAAGGATGGCAGATTTCTTTCCCTAAAGAACATTAGGGTTTTTACGATAATAGCTTCACGGTCACCATTACTGATACTAGCTTTTAATTCCAGGTTTATTAATTGAATTTAAATTCCACCAGCTGCCATGGTGGGATTTGAACCTGTGTCTCCCCTCAGAGAACATTAGCCAGGGCCTCTGGATTACTAGTTCAGTGACAGTACCACTATGCCGCTATCTCCGCAAATTGTAACTCTTAACACTCAGTCAGGGCTTTAGCCCCATTCCAGAGATTTAAGTATATAATCGATGGTGATGTTACAGCACTGTAAGACGTGGCATCTTTTGGATAAGACATTAAACTGTGACCTCGTCTACCCTCTCAGTCGGATGTGAAAGATCCCATGGCACTATTCAAAGAAGATCAGGAGAGTTTTCCTGGTATTCATGCCAACATTTATTCCTCAGCCAATGTTACAGAAACTGAATTGTTTTGACTGAACCATTGGCTGCTTTTGGGACCTTGGCCGCTGAATTTCCCAACACAGTGTCTAAACTTCAGAAGTGTGTTGTTGAGTATGAAGCTCTAGGGGACGTTTTGAGGTTATGAAAGATGTTACATAATTGCAAGTACTTTTTATTAAAAGTATGCAACTTTTTAAGCAATGGCTTTAATCTTTACACACTTCTATTCTTAGAACGAGCTTCTTAGTTTCACTGGGGATTATGAATGACCCACTGCATGTTTTTTTCTAAATCAGAAAAACACCTCTCATCAGCCTTTCAGAGCAATCATGGAAATGGTTGTTGGAGTTCAGTTTGCTTATGATTGTTCCTTCCCTCAAGGTTGCGCAGTTAATGATTATGCTCATCAAACCAGACAAATCTTTCAAACAGTAGATGAGTCAGCAAATCTCATGAGTCCTAGGGCCTACCTTATGAAGCTTGATTGCATTCTACCTTCCAAAATGTTCAAAATAATAAAAGCTCACTAGCTTGAGGTTACAAGTGAATGTTAGAATTATTCAGGTGCTCCTTTGGTTTTGTTGTTTCTCCCTCTTCTGATACAGATATTAAAGCTGTAACGTGTAGTTGCAATTTCAGTGGTAGATTCATAGGTTTTCAAACTGTGCTGTGTAGTTGAATACCACGGGCTCCCCAAGGTCGTCAGATGACTGAATGTTTCTGTGTCTGTTGACGTACTAGCATGTTAGTTCTTTTGCTTTGTACTGGTACCCTATTCTGATTTTAAACTTGCATACCCTGTTGATGCATCCTGATGCATTGTATTTTCTGCAATTATGTCACTCTTTTCCTTTGGATAGTTGATATTTAGTATTTGGAAATTGAGATAGATGCTCTGTGAGAGTGTTGCCAGTTTGTGCATGGGTCCCTGGGAGAGTGTTAACATTTCCCAGTCTGCTCCACACTGAAAAGTTTGAAAACGTTTGATGGGTGAATATCTGAGTAACTTAATTCTAGAGGCATTATCTAAGGTGTTTGCTTATTACGCAATTGGGTTAATTCAGCTTTCAGGCCAATATTTACCTCTGCATCAACATCATCCAAACAGACTATCTGGTTAACATCATGCTTTTTTGGGAGATTGCTGTGTGCAAATTGGCTACTGCGTTTCCTACTTTAACACTGGCAACACTTAAGAAGTACTTCAGTAGTTGTAAAGCGCTTTGGAAGTCCTGAGGTCATGAAAGGTGCTGTATAAATGCAAGTTATTTCTTATCTCGTCACATTTACGTATCCCATTCTTTCATGTTATTAGGGACAGAGAGGCTTTGGAAGATGGGTTGCAAAATCTCTCTGCTCTTAACATTGCTTTCCATGTAAGTATTTACAGCATTGTGACTGTTTCTTCAGAAAATTATGAATAATGTAACAACGTAATGCAGCAACAACTTATTTGGCTCTGCCCTCTAGGTGGATTGCTCTTCCTTTACCTCCTTTTCTAAACCATGCTTTCATAAATAGAAATTTTCAAATGCTCTAATCACCTTCTATCATTTTCAAATTGATGAAGAGCATTGTTCACACTGAAAACTAGGGAGACAGATGCAACAGTACATGAAGATAAAGTCCTATAGAAATAAAGAGTAGTATGATCATCTGGATCTAGCCGAGGTGGAGAAAGTGGGAAAGCATGTGGAAAAAGCAGTGGAAGGGTTGAACAGTGAAATGATTTGTTGGTGGGAAAGTGGCATTAAAGAGGGGAATTCTCAGCTTTGTCTAAAAACTGGCACCACCATTGGACAGTAAAGAGCTGCAGGAAGACTGAAAAGATAGGCCACTTCAAGGAGAGAACTTCTGCCCTAAAACAAGCCCCAGTTAGATTACAACAAAAACTTGTATTTGTATTGAACCTTTAACATAGTTAAACATCCCTTGTAATTTTACAGGAGAAATTATTGAATAAAATTCGACACCAAGCTACATGAAAGTATGTTAGAACATGTGATCAAAAACTTGGTCATAGGTATGTTTTAAGGAGTGACTTAAAAGCGGAGGGAGAACTAGAGGTGGCAAGGTTGGGGAGGAGGATGGGAGGTGAGATTCCAGAGCTTGGGGACTTGCAATGGTGCAGAAATTAAAAGCGGGGTGAGTAAGGCCAGATTGGAGGAGTGAAGTCTCTCGGGGCTCTAGGATTGGGGGAGATTACAGAGGACGGAATGAGACCATAGAGGGATTTGAAAACCAGGATGAGAGTTTTTAAAATTGAGGTGTAGCTGGACCAGAAACCAATGTAGGACAGCAATCACAGGTCGTTGGATGCATGGATGTGGTGCAACTTTGAACATGGGCAGCAGAGTTTTGGATCAGCTCAAATTTATGGAGAGTGGAAAGCGGTGGTTGACCAAGCGAGCATTGGAATGATCAAGTCTAGAGCTAACATCTGCAAGGATGAGGATTTCAGCAGCAGATGAGTTGAGTCAAGGTCAGAGAAGGGCCATGTTAGGGAGATGGAAGTAGATGGTTTTGGTGATGGAGCAGATATGTGGTCAGAAGCTCATCTTGGGATCAAATAGAACGGCAGGGTTGCAAATAATCTGGTTCAGTCTCATACAGTGGCCAGGATGAGAGATGGAGTCAGTGGCTGGGGAATGGAATTTGGGACTGGGGTGAGGGGTGGTCAAATAAGAATTGAGTGGCTGTCAGCAAAGTCATTTCAGAGCAATGTGGTTCAGACCTGGCTAGAGTATTTTATCTTCCTTTAATGGACAAAGATGTTGTCATGAAGTGTTAACAACCATCAGCAAGGGCTACCTGTGAGCGTTTTGAGTGAGTATATAGGAATGTTTCTCTCATGTGGCATTTAATTTAACAATTATCTGCATATAGCAAGTGCAGCTGTTGTTGTTAGCTGATGAAATGGGCCAGTATTTCTAATGCAAAAATGTCATGTTGCCTTTGCAACAGATACTTGCTCCTCCTCCTTTGTGTTTACTGGAAAAACAGATGGTGGTTGGCCTCTGATTCCAATTCCCTAACACCTGAATTAAGTAGAAAATTTTCTTCACTTCTTAGTGTAGCTAAAAGACCATCAGCGTAGGATTGAATTTTGAATCAGCACATTGTAATTGTGATAATGGAGACTAAATCAGTAAGAACTGACAGATGTGGAGGCATAAGTCTCGATTTTTTTTTGCACTACTTGAGCTGAGACATGTACTTAGGCACTCAATCTGTATCAAGCACTACCAGATCAGGCATAGCACTGAGATGGTGACCAAGGTGTTCTCTTTTCTGTTCCAATGGCAACCCTCAAATCCAACCTAACAGCATGGGGCCCACCTCCCACTGTGAGTGTGACATTTTATCCCTTTACCATGCCAGCCAGTTAATGCTGAATTAGAGACAGTTTTGTCCTTTGGCCCATGAAGAGCTGGACTGAGTATCTCTGAGCTCCTTTTGCAAGGGAGCTTCACACCTAACAAACTTTTATCTCATCACGATGAAATGGTTTGGGACCCAGATCCCAGGAGTAGATGGTCAATGCTCAATCTGCTGTAACTTTTCCTTAGCTCCAATGTGTATAAAACTTCCTTATCTTTAAGTACTGCCATTCAGTGACATGATGTATTGTTTCTCTATGAATGTTAAGGACACTCAACTCTACCTCTATGCCAGATCGCTCAGCAATCTGTATACTATCATTATCTGCCTGACAGAGCAATGAATTTAATCCTACCACCTAGTTAAAATCTGGTATGCAGTTAAAATGACCAGGAAGACTTGTCCATCTATGTTCTGCACCATTCCTGCTGTGATCAAATTTAATCTGATGTTCTAAACAGGAGGAAAGTGAACCCACCTGAAAACAGCAAGGTCCTCCTTTAAATACGCAGCTGGCTTTTAACTGGTGGCCTGAGTGGGAAAGCTGCTGTGACTTTTCTGCCAAGGGAAGTTGATGAGAAGAAGAGCCAGAAGAGGCCCATTCAAGATAAACTTTTTTTTTTCACACTCTTTGTGAGGTCAGCAGGAGTCTTGCTTTGGATTCCATAATGAAGTTTAGGTTTTCACCTCCCTGGGCTCCTGACCCACTGCATTTTTATGTGAGACCCTCCTGAGTACCCTATCCTATGACTTGCATAAATGCCAGTGATTTTTCCTTTGGTTTCAGGTGCTGGCTTCCTTCTGCCCAAAATTACACTTCTGCCACTTGACCAGCTGCCACTTAAGGCAGGCAAATGGCTGAATGTATACAGCAATTAAAATCTACCAGGCCTCATGCTGCTGAGGTCAGGGATGTGTTGCACTCAATGCGGCCTTGGCCTGCCCATTTCCCACTCCAGGTTAAAATCAAGCCTGTGGATAAGCCAAATATTTTTTGCAAATAGACATTAGAAAGACAAAAAACATCATGTATAGCACCTGCTTAAAAGCTTGTTCCCTCTCCATTGATTTCATCCTTTCCTTGATGTTTGCTCAGGCTGAATCAAACAGTGCACAGTCTTAGATATCCTGTTTATCCAGAGTTGAGCATCAAAGCCTATATCCCATCCATGTTCAATACCACAGTTATATTGTAGTACTCCAATATGATTTAGAAACTATATGTTCATGTGAGAAATACATTCGATGAAGCTCCAGCATTTGAGCCTAAAAGTGATTATTTCAACTTCGGGAACCATAAGACATAACGTGGTGGCAACAGGTGTCTGTGAATAAAACCCAAGCATTAAAAAAAATGAAATAAATGCTGAATTAGATTAAGAAAAATCAACCCAAATTCGTGCCACAGAGAAGGAAAATACTGAGTGTATCACGTGAAAACAAGATGGCAACCACCACAGTGATAAGCTTACAACTCCCGGTCCAGGATGAATTAGGAGGCAGATGATGTCATGGAGGCATTTGAGAAGTTAAAGCAAGTGTAGATTGCCATTTGGTAGCTTTCTCAAAGGCACTAGTGAAGAGGAAAGGGTCAGTTATATCCTTCCACATGCAGGAGAGCAAGGTCCCAGCTATTGAAAATATCCAAACATGAATGGAGATGACAGTAAAAACCTAGACAATTTTTGAAAAATTCACACATTTCCAGCTAAAATCAAACCATCAGATCCACCGATATAAATTTGAGTTTGACTTGGGAATCAGGTGAGCCTGTTGACAATTTCTTAATGAGATTGAGAAACATAGCAAGCAAATTGAAATTCAAAGAAATGGATTGAAGGATACTAGATCGGCTCATCTGGAGCTCTGTACATCCTGATGTACAAAAACCTCCGATTGTATAGGACAAGTTCACAATATCACAGGCTGTAGACAGTGCCAGAGCACGTGAAACCACAAGTAGACAGATGAAGATGCTGACTACCCAAAAGCTACCCAGCAGCTGAAGGAGCTGTCACTGAAGGTTGAAGGTATTGCACCCATTAAATAGTGTCCTCTTATCAGAAGCAGGAAAGTGATTGCTAGAGCCTACACTTTGGGCAAATTCCATTGTTATGAGAGAAAACATGCAAAGCCAAATGAATGGCCTGCAGTCGGGTATTGGAATTCTCAAGGCCAATATTGAAAGAAACAAAGAGCTTCCGACAGAAAAGGAAAAAAGAGCTCATTTGGAAAGTTTGGGCAGATGAAGATTTCCAGATACTTGCAGCACTCCAAGATGAGAAGTTAGAACCAGAGAATAAAGTCACTGATCTGGAAAAACTGAAGGCTGAGCAGGACAGGATGCGGCATGCTGAAAAGGAGCATATGGAAGTGAAACTGCAAACTGTACAGTTAGCAGAGGAGGCTAAGAGGGAGATACTGAACCTCAGGTCAAAACTTCAACAGCCTGTGCTTCAAATAGAATGACTTGATAATGAAAGAATGACAGTGCTGAGTTCAGATAGCAAATAAGTGAACTGCAGATGCAGCTTAACACAATATCACAGTCAGAGAATGATATAGTGGAGGCCAATAACAAACTGTGAGAAATGCTGGAGCATTTAAAAGAGGAACTACAACAAGCAAGAACCAAACAGAGTGGGCACAGCAGGAAGCTGAAAAACTGGTGGAAGAGAGACACATGGAGTGGTTGGAAGAGAGACAGAAGCTGCAGAATCATACTGCAGAGCTTGAGGAGGAGTACTGTCAGGCCAAAGACTGCAGTGTGTGCTCAAAAGAAGAGGCACTACATTTTACCATCTGAATGATACCGTAAATAACGTTTTGAGAAAAGATGATGAGCTATAAAAGACTTTTAAGGTGTTACATTTAAGTATAAGAGTTGTTTGCTAATCCTTTAGTTTAGACATAACAAAAAAGATTAATGATTGGAACAGTTATATTGATATCTAGAAGGCATCATATATTTTGAAGAAAGAGGGATGTTATATGATTTAGTAACTATATGTTCATGCATATGCATACATGATACCCGGAGTGCCACATTACTAATGCACTACGGTCTATGTATTGAACAAACAATATATCAGTCCACAGCACGTGGTGTGACCTGAGAAATGCATTCAATGAAGCTGCAACATTTGAGTCTAAAAGTTTGATTATTTTGAACCTTTGGAAACCAGAGGATAACAGCCACCTTCAGGTCATCATCTGCCACCAGCTCTGATTCAATCCTACTGCTATTAAAATGCTGATCCACAGCTCTAGATTTGATTTGTACAGCATGCTTTTTTCTGATTTATTCATGGGATTTGGAATTTGGTCAGGCTAGCAATAATTCCCCATCCCTAATTGCCCTTGAGAAGGTGGTGGTGAGCTGCTGTCTTGAACCACTGCAGTCCATGTGGTTTGTGTAGGTACACCCGCATTGCTGTTAGGGAGGGAGTCCAAGATTTTGATCCAGCGATATTGAAGGATGATGAGTGGCTTGGAGGGGAACTTACAGGTGGTGGTGTTCCCATGTGTTTGCTACCCTTGTCCTTCTAGATGGTAGTGGTTATGGGTTTGGAAGGTGCTGTCAAAGGATCCTTGCTGTTCATTTGTAGATAGTACACAATGATGCCACAGTGCGTTGGTGGTGGAGGGAGTGAATGTTTGCGGATAGGGTGCTGATCAAGTGGACTGCTTTGTCCTGGATGGTGTCAAGTTTCTCGCATGTTGTTGGAGCTGCACTCATCCAGGCAAGTGGGGAGTATTTCATCACACTCCTGACTTGTGCCTTGTAGATGGTGGACAGGCTCTGGGGAGTCAGGAGGTGAGGTACTCACCACAGGATTCCTAGCCCCTGACCTGCTCTTATTGCCACAGTATTTATATGGCTAGTCCAATTCAGTTTCAGGTCAATGGTAACACCCAGAATGTTGATTACGAGGCTCCTTGCCAGCCTGTTGTGCTTTGTTCTCCAACTCATTCAAAACTCTGCAGTTATCCCCATTTGTCTGTGATCCCCTATCCTCGTTAATCTGCACTGGTCAACATATTCAAATTTACACTTGGCTCCATCTTATTCATCGCCTGTACTGTTGAGGCCTCCAGTCCTTTGTTTCTGGTTTCTAATACAATCTCCATCTTCTACTTCACTAATGGTGGCAGAGCCTTCAGCCATTGATGTTATCCTCTGGTTACCCATCTGTAATCCCTTCACATTGCTGCCTAGGGCCCCGTATGTAAAAGCATTTCAAAACCTTCTGATATCTTTGCAAGACAGAAACATTGTTTACATGGAGTTCTTGAACCCAACTGAACTGGTTTATTCTGGTTTGCTTATAAACATACACAAATGGTCACAAGAGGGTGCCAATACAAACTTGATCTTTAATCAAGCCTTTGGTCTCTTATAATTTTCTGGTGCCTGTTCTTTTCTTCCTCTATGAAATGTTGTAAACAAGTTTTCCACCTTGAAGGTGCTGTGCAAATTATGTATTTGTGTTTATTAATAATGCCGTAGAGATCAGCTGGTGACTAGCGAAAGTCACCTAGTTTCAGTTATATGTGCAAATTACAGCCTTGGTTATAGGAGCTCTGTATATGTGGATGGGTGATCATGACTTTGCATTTTTGAGAACTTAAACATACAAAATAAGCTATTTTTGTTCTTTGGCAAAGAGGGGACCAATCTTTCAACTTCACTGAGGGTGTAAAACTTGCTGCTTTGAGTTTGGCCACCTATTATACATGGATTCCAATTTTCCATTCCAACAACTTCAACAGGAAGGAAAATGGACCGAGATTAATTTAGCTGGTGGTATCTCATTGGTTGCCCAATAACCCCTTCCAAAGTTGAAATCTTCAAGGTGTCTGTGTGTGGACAAAACAGAGGTTGGTTACACTTATGTATGAACACTTGACTTACAACATAACATCTGCTTTCCAGGGCCAGAAGCTGAATTCTTTTGCATGAGCTCCACTTGTTGTAAAAGTGAGAAAGATTAGACTATCAAAGGAAAATGACTTAATTTATTTACTGGAGAGCTGCAGCTTTATGATTACTCCGTTCAATAGTTATTTGGTCTCCGTGTTTTGTGAACCAATTTATGGGAAGTTCTTGAGTTTTTTCAATACATTCTTGGATGGTCAGCTTCCTACTGATCTATTTATAAAATATGTAGATACAGACATATCATTCCTGGCCTCTTGAGCATCCTTGATTTTAATTGCTCCATTGGCAGCCATGCCTCCAGCTGCAAAGTTCCTAAACTTTGGAATTCCCTCCCTACACTTTGAGTCACTTTCCTCCTTCAAGATCTTCCTTTACACCTCCAGCTTCATCAATGCTAATGTCCCCTTTGTGGCTCAATGTCAAATTTTGTTTGATAATGCTCCTGTGAAACGCCTTGGGATGTTTTACAATGTTAAACGGACTATGTAAACACAAGTTGTTGCTGTTGTAAATGGTAAATGGTAATATGTCACTAAGTATTTCAATCCAACTCAAGTAGGACAATCTTATGGTTATTAAAACCATAATTCAAGGAAAAAGGCAAATTGGTTTTATTTTAGATTTGAAGTGGCTATAAATTTGAAACCACTCCAAAATTGCTGAGATTTTGAAATGCTAAATTAGATTTCTGAATGTGTAATTTTTGAGTTAAATCTGTCAGCATTTATGAAAATTGTTACCAGATTTCTGTTGGCTAAAACTTCCTGCAAGGTAGAAGCTGAATGTAACTTTGACCAGATTTCTTGTGATTAACTAAATCCCACCCTCGGGGGCGGGGGGTGGTGGGGTGGGGGAAATTCCTTGCTTTGTGCTGCCCACCCATTCTCAGACCTCAGATTTCTGGTTTTGTTAGATTGTGCAAGAGGTAGCTTGAACTATATAGTTTTCGCCTTAAGCTGTGTCCCCTTGCTTGCCCTAAGCAGTGTTTGCATCTGGGAACCAGGTATTGTGCTGGGAAACCACTAAACGATTGTAAATTACAGTGCAATTTATAATGGTTTTGATTTTTTGTAACACTGGGAACATTCAATCTCTTGCACACATTGTTATTCTGTCAGAGCTATATTATTTATACTGGATGCATCAGAAACAAAAGTGGACAGTATTTTAGAAATTCCACCAGCTTGAGGGTGGTCTGGTAAGAAAGTATCTTGTTCCCGTCCAAGGTTACAAGATTTGAATATGAGCACTGCCTTGCCAAATTCTTCTTTCTATATCAGTTTTGTCAGATAGAGTATGCATAAAAGGGGAGGGTAAGCCTGAAATTTTTGACTTGGCTCATTTCTCTGCTAATAAATGAAAAGGGTGCAGGTTGGACAAAAAAGAAAAAAAAACTGGCCCAAAGTATATAGAATCATTTTCCGCATTACCACACTTTGACAGCAAATGGTCCCTTCAATGCAAGCAACCATTTCAGTAGATCTACCAGTGCCCCTTCCGTGGTTCAGTAGCTAGGAATACCACGCATTAAAGTGCTAGGTGGTGCACACCCAGTTACATTACATTCCCATTAATTGAGCTGCTGATGTCTGTCAGGGTGGCAGTTGAGACACAATAGTTGGGCGCAGAGTCCTGCAATTAAAGGGTGAAAAAATCAGTCAGATCAATGACCCTCATCAGAAAGCACAATTGTAGGTGATGCGTGAGGCAGAGATGGGTGTTTTCCCCATCCCACAAGGTTAAGCAACTCACTCTCGGAGCTTGCACACAGGTTTGGAGGAAACTAAGAGTGCTAAAAGACCGTTATTGATCCTTTTAAATCTAGATACCTTACCAACCCTGATTTTGATTATATCAAAATTACAGACATTACAAAAGGATTGAATATGCATTTATATACCAGCACAGTGCCCATGTGCAATGCATTCTACATGATGCAAACAACTGTCCTTGTTCTTCTAGGTGGTAGAGGTTGCATGGTTTAGAAGGTGCTGTCTAAGGAGCTGTGAATTGCTGTGGTGCATCTTGTAGATGGTACGCACTGCTGCCACTGAGCACCAGTTGGTGGATGGGGTGCCAATCAAGTGAGCTGCTTTGTCCTGGATGGATGTTCCAGTGCAGCTACAACACTGGCATCTACCCGGCAATGTGGAAAATTGCCCAGGTATGGCCTGTACACTCAAAGCAGGATAAATCCAACCCGGCCAATTACTGCCCCATCAGTCTACTATCAGTCGTCAGTAAAGTGATGGATATCAACAGTGCTATCAAGCGGCACTTGCTGAGCAATAACCTGCTCACTGACACTCAGTTTGGATTCTGTTAGGGTCACTCAGCTTCTGACCTCATTACAGCCTTGGTTCAAACATGGACAAAAGGGCTGAACCCCAGAGATGAAGTAAGGGTGGCCCTTGACATCAAGGCAGCATTTGACTGAGTGTGGCATCAAGGAGCCCTAGCAAAACTCGAGTTAATGGGAATCAGAGGGAAAACTCTCTGCTGGGGTCATACCTAGCACAAAGGAAGATGGTTCTGGTTGTTGGAGGTCAATCATCTCAGTTCCTGGACATAACTGCAAGAGTTCCTCAGGGTAGTGTCCTAGGCCCAACCATCTTCAGCTGCTTCATCAATGACCAGCCTTCCATCGTAAGGTCAGAAGTGGGAATGTTCGCTGATGATTGTACAATGTTCAGCACCATTCGCGACTCCTTAAAGACTAGGAATCCTGCAGCAAGTAACTCACAGAATCACAGAATTGTTAGTGTAGAAGGAGGCCATTCAGCCCATCATGCCTGCACCAACTCTCTGAGCATTTTAACTTAGTACCAATCTCCTGCCTTTTCCCCGTAACCCTGCACATTGTTTCTATTAGATAATCATCCAATGCCCTCTTGAATGCCTCAAGTGAACCTACCTCCCCCACACTTCCAGGCAGTGCATTCCAAACCATAAATACTTGCTGTGTGAAAAAGTTTTTTCTCACCTCGCATTTGCTTCTTTTGCAAAACACTTTAAAACTCTGCCCTCTGGCTCTTGATCCGTTTACAAGCGGGAACAGTTTCTTCCTATCTACTCTGTCCGGGCCCCTCATTATTTTGAAAACTTCTATCAAGTCTCCTCTCAGCCCCCTCCTCCCTCTCATCTCACTTCCTGACTCCCCAAAACCTGCCCACCATCTTACAAGGCACAAGTCAAGAGTGTGATGGCATACTCTCCATTTGCCTGGATGAGAGCAGCTCCAAGAAGCTCAAGAAGCTTGACACCATCCAGGACAAAGCAGCCCACTTGATTGGCACCCCTTCCACAAACATTCACTCCCTCCACCACCACCGACGAACAATAGCAGCAGTGTGTATCATCTACAAGATGCACTGCTGAAACTCACCAAGGCTCCTTAGGCAATACCTTCCAAACCCATGACCACTACCATCTAGAAGGACAAGGGCAGTGGATACATTGGAATACCACCACCTACAAATTTCCCTCTAAGCCACTCGCCATTCTGACTTGGAAATATATCACCATTCTTTCACTGTTGCTGGGTCAAAATCCTGGAATTCCCTCCCTAACAACACTGGGTGTACCTGCACCACATGGACTGCAGCTGTTCATGAAGGCAGCTCACCACCACCTAGGGGATGGGCAATAAATGCTAGTCTAGCCAGCGATGCCTACATCCTGTCAATGAATAAAACAAAACATATGGGGTTTCTAATAATGATGAGAGCATGGAAAAGGTGAGGTTCTATATTTTTAATCAACATTTGGTTAGTTTTGCAGGGGTGGTCTTCAAATGGGTTTGCAGTTCCACCTTTCAGGATGATGGGTCAAAGAGTTCTCACATCTAAAAGTCCCAGCCTGTGAAAGCTACTCAGATCACATTACTCTTTCGGATTTTGACTCGGACATTTGCATCTGCTGTTTTCTTCGCCATGTCAATTGATTTTTCTGATTGCTGGCTCTGGGGCTGCGGGAGGGGGCAGTGCCTTTCCACCATACAGCCTTTTGAGGAGCAGTGAAAACAGACTGCAACTTAAGGATTTCTGTTAACCTGCACTTGCACTAAATCCTAAAGTTGCGATCAGCTTCAGAGGGCTAAGAACTGTAAATGCTGACATTTCATCACCAAATCCCTGGAAATGGTAGGCCAAAGTGCCTTAAACTGCTATGTCCTCACCTGTACTATAAACCCTATTTAATTAGGCTTTTCAATGCATGTGGGTGTCACGGGCAAGGCTAGTGTTTATTACCCATTCCTAATTGCCTTTAACTGAGTAGCTTGTTGGGCCCTTTCAGAGACTGTTTACAAGTCATATATATTGCTGTGGACCTGGAGTCATATTGGCCTGACCAGGTCAGGTTAGCAGATTTCCTTCCTTGAAGGACATGGATAGACCAGATGGGTTTTTTTTTTCAACATTTCAGTAGTTACATGGTCAACATAACTGATACTATCTTTTTCATTTCAGAATTTAATTTGTTCACTGAGTTCAAATCACCCAGCTGCCATGGTGGGATTTGAACTAGTGTATCCAGATTGTTTGTCCAGGCCTCTGGATAACCACTATTCTATCATCCTTTATGATAATTTACTGTATAGTGGGATTTGCAACTTTGCTGGGGAAGGATGGTTGAGCTAAAAATTCAAGATAAGAGTGAGCAACGATGCAGTGAGTTGTCAGCACAATCCGCTTACTGGGAGGCACTGTCAATATAAAATATTAATTATTCATTGCTATTTTAGTGGCAGCAAATTGCATATTTAGAATAGTTACAGTAAATTGCATATTTAGAATATGCAGTGTGCATGATATTGCATCCATGGTGCTTCATAATTAGTAATTGCTGATTAGTTTGGATTTGTAGCTGACAGGGAGAGAGAACAATGTGTACCAACTTGTCTGCCCACTGTGACAATGTTTGGTGAATTTTGATGGTGCCACAGAGCTTTGGGAGTTAACGCTATTCAGATTGGATGGCATAGACTCCCAATCTTTGGTGTAAGAATTGTGTTGAACGTGTTGTTGATGTGTTGACCAGCCAATGGACATTCTAAAGGTCCATTCCAAAAGAGTACGTGACCCCCTCAGATTCTCGAGCATTGTGGTCATGGAGGTCAGATGCTGCAATCCTTTCACTGGATATAAACCACACTAACCATCTTCATTTAATATCTCAACTGAAGGGCAGCCATGCCTTGTTCTACTTGGAATAAACATTGTTGACTCTTAAATGGGCAGTGGCATAGTGGTATTGTCACTGACTAGTATTCCAGAGACCCAGGGTAATGGGGATCCAGGTTCGAATCCCACCAAGGCAGATGGTGAAATTTGAATTTAATAAAAATCTGGAATTATAAGTCTGATGATGACCATGAAACCATTGCCGATTGTTGTAAAAACCCACTGGTCCTTAAGGGAAGGAGATCTGCTGTCCTTACCTGCTCTGGCCTACTCCAGACCCATAGCAATGTGGTTGGCTCTTAAATACCCTCTGAACAAGGGCAATTAGGGAAGGGCAATAAATGCTGGCCTAGCCAGAGATGCCTGTGAATACAAAAAAAACAGATGTGCTCAGCTGTCATGTTGAATCATTCCTGAATCTACCATTAGAAGTACAGCTATCAACGTCCACGGCAGCAACAGCAAAACAAAATGCATCTTAAGATGTGGCATAGCACTTGCTGTCAATTCCACCCATCATTTACCTCCAATCCAGTCTTTATCCGTCTTTATCTGCAGAGATAGTGGAAGCTTTGGTCGAAATATTCCAGAACTCACTGGATTCTAGGAGGCTCCCAGCGGATTGGAAAACCGCTAATGTGACACCCCTGTTCAGAAGGGAGGGAGACAAAAAGCAGGAAGATATAGGCCAGTCAGCCTAACATCTGTCTAAAAATAAAAACAAATAACTGCGGATGTTGGAAATCCAAAAGAAAAACAGAAATACCTGGAAAAACTCAGCAGGTCTGGCAGCATCGGCGGAGAAGAGTACAGTTGACGTTTCGAGTCCTCATGACCCTTCAACAGCCTAACATCTGTCGTTGGGAAAATGCCCATTACTAAGGAAGAAATAGCAGGACTTTTAGAAAAGCTTAATGCAATCAAACAGAGGTTTTGTGAAAGGGAAATCATGTTTGACAAATTTGCTAGAGCTCTTTGAGGATGTAACCAGCAGAGTTGATAAAGAGGAACTGGTAGATGTAGTATATTTGGATTTCCAGAAGGCATTCGATAAGGTGCCACATAAAGGATATATTGGCATTGGAGGGAGTTCAAAAGAGATTCACTAGGCTGATTCCCGGGATGAAGGGGTTGACTTAACAAGAACGGCTAAACAGGGTTAGGCCTTTATTCACTAGAGCTTAGAAGAATGCGGGGTGATCTTATTGAAACGTATAAGCTTCTGAGGGGCCTTGATAGGGTAAATGTTGAGAAGATGTTTCCACTAGTGGGGGAACCTCGAACTAGAGGACATAGTTACAGAATAAGGGGCACTCCTTTAAAACTCAGATGTGAATGAATTTCTTCTCTGAGGGTAGTGGATGTCTGGAATTCTCTACCCTAGAGAGTTGTGACAGCTAGATCACTGAAAGTATTTAAAGAGAAGGTAGATTTGATTTGAGGGCTATGAGGAGCTGGCACGAATGAGGAATTGAGGTCTGGGGCAGATCATCCTCGATCTTATTGAAGGGCGGGGCAGGCTTGAGGGGACGAATGGCCTACTCCTGCTCCTATTTCTTATGCTCTTACGTTTATGGACTCATTTGGTAGCATAGCCACTTCCAGATTGAGCACTGCTCCACGATTTGAGCATGTAATCTAGTTTAATGGTTCAGTGCTGCATTGTTGGAGGTTCCATCCCAAGATGAGATACTAAATGAGCTCCAGTTTGGTTGTTCCACTGATTCAGATGGACATTAAGGATCCCAATATACTAAATGAAGAGCAGGGAGTTCTCTTGATGTCACGGGCAACATCACTGAAAGCAGATTTATCTTGTTACTATTTATACAGTCCTGTCAAAGATAAAATGGCCCTTGATCGCCCAACCACTGAGGTGGGAGGAGTAAAGGGACAGTGATTCTTGTTTTTGTTAGTACTAATCTTCACTTGTGTCAAGAATACTGGAGGAGAATGGTTAGTGGGGGTATAGGAAAAGAGTTTTTTGTGAAACCAATGGTAATCTTTCATTTGACATTTGGCAAAAGGCTGTTCGAAAAGTTACTAATGCTGTCATTGTGGACAGAAACCACAGATTGTTTGTTTGTTTGTTTTTCTGCAGTTTTCACTGCTTGGGTTTTCTTTTACATATGTAAATAAGTGTAATTACAATTTCACCTCCTCTCCCCCCACCTGAGCAGACTTTGTTTACAGAATTGTAGTATCTCTTAATTGAGGTATAGGGAAGCATTTTGATAAAATCATGTTTGTTATCTTCCATGTTTCATAAATCTCAAGTTAATAAGCACACATTTTCATTGGGGAAAGGGAGGGAAGCTGTTTTGAAAATGGTGAAAGGTATGGATGGACAAGGTGAAATTGAACAAATTTGTTACCTTGGATAAGCACCCAGGAATAGAAAAATGTGCACAATTCACAAGCCTCAAGCATAGCTAGTGATTAAAACATTTTTCCCTACAGATAGTGAATATGTGGAATAAACAGAAAGCAGTTGATTCTGAGGTAATTCATGCCTTTTACAAAGCAGCAGTGTTGACATTTGTTGTCAAGTAGATTTGAAGATTACAGAAATATTTAACACTGCCTGATTTTGTTAAAACCATTTTTGGGCAGTCAAGGAAATAAATCTTTTCTGTGAAGAAGCAGGTTAACATGTGGTGTGGCTGGGAAGCCAGGATAGAATAATTATGGATTCTGGGTGGAGGGGGCTTGATGGGTTAAATTGCCTCCTCTTGTTCTAAGCCACCTTCTGTTTAAATAAATTCCTCTAAACGCATATATTTTGTTAAACCGCCCCCCCCCCCCCCCCCACCGTACATGTATAATCGATAAATTGTGGATGGTTATTGAGGACATCTAGCTGAAATTGGAAAGTACCATGGATTCAACAAAATACAGATTTTACTCTAACAATGAGGACTCTGCATTATGGTTAACTGTGTATTGCAGCAATGTATTAAGCTAATATTGCCACATTAGACCAGCAACTGAGTAACTGTTTTGTTGACTTGCTGTTTGTGGATGGTAGAATTTAGATTTGTGCATAGTTTACATTTTTTCCTGTTGGAGAAGGCATCCATCTAGAGCTATTTTGACACAGTACAGGCATAGTTGGGGAAGATTTCCTCTGTGCGTTATCTGTTGGAAAACACAAACGTTTTCTTTGTAACTAGGTTTTGTGACTTAGCTACACACAGCACATGAACAAAACCTTTCTCCAATGCAGCTCTTCACAGAAATGGGGAACACTGTGGCAAAAGTTGACATGCACGATGTGCACACCAAGTGGCTGGACAGAGTGACATAGACAGGAGGCCTAAACATCATTTTGGCCCCTTTAGGCACAGCTTTAAAGTAGGAAAATGTATATGTCGTGGGCTGAGAAAGATGAAAAGATTTGTAGGCATTAAAGCTACGACGGGCTGAATGAAAAGGTAATGAGCTATATTTATTTTACTAAATGGTCTCACATTGACATGTTGAAATTTGACATGTTTGTCCACCGAAGTTTTTCAAAGTAGATTCCTCACCACACCCTCCACCCACCAATCCCGGGTTATTATAATTTGTGACTTTCAGTCATCCGGCAAAGATTTTTTTCCAACATGTTCCCCTTTTGCCAAACGAATTCCCTCTTCCTCTAAAACAAAGATGCAGGATGCTTGCAGTTTCTTTGGAACCGTTTGAAAATTGATTTCTGTTTGTGCAAGGATTGTAAGCCAAGCACTGCAGTGCTTGTTATCTGATTTAAGATATTATGGTATTACTGCAGAGCCCCTTAGCATAGTTTGATTATGGTGCCTTGTGCAACATCTCAGATAAAGCTCTTCTACTTGTAATTTATTTTATTGTCCCGGGGCTTCATTAAGTTTGTTCAGTGGGATATGCCACTGAAAATCACTCCATCTTGCAGGAGGTATCAAGGCATTAATTTACTTAAATCTAAGAACAAGATTCATGAAAAAGTTTCAGCTGCTTGGAAATGTAGGGGGAGAAATATTTTTGATATAACTCTAGACTGTGTAGTCCAACCATAGTTGGTGGCAAAAAGGAAACCTTTTGGCCCTTCATGCCTGATGTAGTGACTCTTTGAGCAATCCAAAAGTAATCCTGCTGTCTTGCTCTCTCCCCTTTGTCCTGTTTTTGTCTGCTTCAAGTATTGCTTTTAAGTGTCAAAAATGTATGTAATTTTGGAGCATGGAGGTATTGTATGGCCAGTGGTAATAAATATAAAGCCTGTCTTGCTTGATCATCTGAAATCTGCAGATAGTCATTTTTAAAAGTTGATTTGCTGAATTGACAACCACTTAATTCTATTAACTAAAGATATGGTTTCATGAAGCGGCAACTAAAATCAGACCATTTTAATATAATAGTGCTGCATACCAGGCCACTTATTTATGGCAACAACCTGTTTGCATTGGGAATGACAACTGTTTTCCTTTGACTAGAATAGTAATGGTCTGCAAGACTTGCTACGGTTTTAATAGATTGAATTCATCTGTGCTGTCAAGATTCTCAATCTTTTTGCTGCTGAGGCTCTTCTCCCATCTTATGAAAGTTCCATGGATCCCCGAAACACAACACAAGTATTTATTCTGTATGAAATATATGTATTTATTATTTTTGTTTTACTTAATTGTAAAATTTGTTGCTGGGCCTAAGTGGCTACTGTCAGGTGGTTTAAAAACCAGCAATAAATTTACACATAGCAAGGTCCCGCAACAGAAGATCATAGATTACCAGATATAGGCCCAGAAATTGTGTTCCCCAGGGGGTCATACCCCAGAAGATGCGCTGGGGAACCCCACGGAAGTCCCACCTAAGGGACTGCATGGGAATTGCCTGGAGGTATAAACTTCCGTTGGGCAATTGCCCTGTGCCTGGAACCCTCCAAAACTCCAATTTAAGTCAGAGATTTCAGATGATTCCGACTTTCTCTCAGCAGAAATGTTAGGCAGAAAGATTTTTTTTCTATTTTCAATTATACTATTAAGTGGAGGGTGGGAACCATCTACTAAAAGGCAATTACCGCATATTTGAGTGCAAGAGTATTGTTTTATAACCATAACTAGCAGAAACATTTCTCCCAGGAAATGTTAGAAGTATTAAAACCACTTCAAACTCCTGGATAACTATGGTACTGACTTCCTTACCCCTGCCCGACCACCCAACTACCCCATCCGCCCCCTGACGGTGATTGCCACTCTCAAGGCTGTCTGCACCTCACGTGAGTGATACCCCTGGAACTTGGACCTGGGACCATGTGTTTCCTGTGGCAAGTTTCCCTGCAGGCAGTTTGATTCGATGCCTGTGCTGTGCTTGGCTCTGTAAACCGCTGCCATGACCAAGCAGCAGTCAGTCAGAAAGAGCAAAGGGTGAAGTCAATTGAACATTCACTGACCCTCTTTGATTAATTCTCAGTCCACTGCTTCACAAAACGGACATCAAACCCCATTGAGTTGGATGATCAGCTATGATCATAATGAATGGCGGAGCAGCTTCGAAGGGCCGAATGGCCTACTCCTCCTATTTTCTATGTATGTTTCTGTGCGTTGACCTGTTGCTTTGTTTAGCCAATTTAAGTGGCAGGCAGGAGAGGGTCTCCATGTGGCTTGCTGGGAAAAGAACCCATCGCCAATTATCACTAATGGATCTGTGGAGGAAAGGGCAGGCCCTCCACTCCAACATCAGTATTTTAAAAAAAACTTCCTTTTTGCTTCTCCCAATGCTGGGAGAGTGTAATTGCATGAAGGGTGCTCCTAATGCCATGTCAGGAATAGCACAGTGGAATTTTTAATCGCAAAATGATATTTTTGAAAAAGATTTTATACTTGAAAGATGCTGATTTGGCAAACTCCTTAAAACCTTCTCATGGACCACTAGGATACCAAGGGCCCTTGCAGCAAAAGACTTGACATGGAGATTATATATTGTTTTGATTGCTAGCAGCGGTATTTAAATGGGAATATCCGGTGTATTTAAACAGTAATGCAAGTCTGTTGCATTTGTGTACGTTTTTATTGACCATGTGGTAGTTTAGTCACTCTAAGGTTTCTCATGGGGAGAATTTTCCCCATGTTGTACGGGTCAAGAAGGAACAAGCACGGGTGGGCGCCCGTGATCTGGTCCGTGCTGCCATTTTACGCGGGCGGGCCAATTAAGGCCCGCCCAGCGTAATGCGTGACTCCCGAGGATAGCAGGAGTGGGTAGGCAGCAGTGGCGGCCTGTTTAAATGAAGCACTGGCAGCCTTTGCAAGGCTGCTCACAATGGCAGGTAGAAGGGCTCACCAGAGGGCTTCTGGTGAGCAGGCAAGTCCGGTGGGTAGACCAGCAGAACAAGCCAGGCCGGAGGGTAGGGCAGCGGGGCAGTGTGCCCCTCGGTTTTTGGGTGAGGGCCTAGCTGCCCTCCATGAAGAGGTGGCAGCACAGCGGGATATCCTGCTTCTGAGGGATGGGAGGCGGACGCTCCCCCACCTGACCAAACGTGCCTGGGAGGAGGTGGCCAAGATTATGAGCTCCCATGATGTGGTGCGATGCACGTGGGTCCAGTGCTGCGAGAGATTCAACGACCTCCTGCGCTCGGGAAGGGTGAGTACCATGTTGGCCGAGGTCACTTAATGCAGCCATCAGCCTTTCTGCCCCAAGGCGCGCCATCCCCCCCACCCCACCATCCCCCCAACAACTCTGAGTGCAGTTACAGCATTGAATCCTTCATGGCATGTATCCCTCGCTGGGTGGGCCAGCAGATATTGCCCATGCCTAGTTCACCCTGAGAGCGTTTTGCTGAGATGGGTTCTGCACCTGCAGCATGTGTGACATTGACACCCAGAGTATAGATTTGGGGGAAAACTCAAGGGTCTGCAATGAGGCAGAGTGCTGGAACTGTGAAGCATGTCAAAGTCAGGTGGCGTGGCACCAATCCATCTGCTGGCCTTTGCATTCCATGTGCTTGAGCCTCCTTGCTTTGCAAGGTTAGAGCATGTGCTGCCAAATGTGATGGAGGGAACATTTGGTCAAGGGGAGTCAGCCCTGGCTGCGGGGTGACGAAGAACTGGAGCCCTGCAATGTCCCACTCTGGTTGGGTTGGCCGGGATGCGATAGGAATCCAGGTACAGGTTGGACTAATCAATGCTCTCCTCTCCTTTTCAGAAGACTGCACACAATTCTGCCAGGCAGATGCGGACTGGCGCCGGCCAGGCCCAGTTGGCCACCTTGAGTCCTTTTGAGCAGCAGGCCAAGGATCTGGAGAGGCGCCATGTGCCCAGGTCCACTGGTGGCGGTGAGGCTGGGGTGCCACGGGGAGGCATGTTTGCCGAGCACTGAGGTCATCATGTGTGTCCCAGCAGCCATGGCACTGCTGAATGCTCAGTGATTGACGTTTGCAACCTGGGTTGACCATTGATTATGGAAGGATAAGCGCATAATAATCTGGGGGACAGGGATACACATTGACGTTGTCTGCACTGTAACTAATCAAATGTCCTTGTTCTTCCTTTAAGCATCACCGGAGCAGGGCCAGGAGGAGGAGGCAGAGGGGCCACCTCTCACACCTGAGGGCCCTGAACATATTGACTCACCAGCGTCACATCATCTCTGCCAGGCAGGCACCAGCGCAGGATACTTGCACCTCGGAGGAAATTAGATCACTGGCTAGCGTCCTGGAGCACAGCAGTGAGGGCACTTCATACTCGCTTGAGGTGCAGGTGGAGACAGAGAGTGCCTAGGGTGCCGGCAGCCGGAGGACTACTGGGGACTAGGCACATGCTCAGTCGGTGGCTGATGATGTGCCTCTGGAGTTGTCTGTGAGGCAGCAAATGCTGGAAGTGCAGCAGGGTATACGGGAGGATCTGGCAGAGATACGTGAGGCATGGTGCCCGTGTTGGAGGAGTCCACGCGGAGCATCATCGATGCAATGAGCCTCATGGCCGAGCGCCATGTTTCCTCCATGGAGAGAGTGGCGACTCTCGTGGAGAGGCTCCTCCAGGAGACCAATCAGGGCCTCCTGGGATTGTGCTCGGACCTGCAAGCCCTCACAATGGCATTGACCTCAGCTGGTCAGTGTCAGTGTGGGAAATGGTTTGGGCACCAAGTTTCCCAGCTCGGTGCCGATCCACCTGTGGTGAGCAGGGAGGTCCGAAGCGACCTCATGTCGGCGAAGCAGCTGCCTGTCGTCTCTGCAGGCTCCTCTCAGGGCACTCCAGATTAGTGCAGCAGTTCCTCCGCCTCTCTGCTAATGGCCGTGGTATCCAATGAGGCTGCGGCAACTGGGGAGATGACAGCTGTGGAACTGGCCGCTCCCTCCCAGGCTGGGCCATCAAAGGTTCCACAGGCCAGAGGACATCTCCCAAGGTCGTCGAGGCCAACAGGACAGCACAGTGAGCAGGTTGTCTGAGATGCCAGTGCCAGAGAGGGGACAGCACCTACACGTAGCACCCATAAGTATAAATTCAAGGCACCTTACGCAAACCATGGGTTTCTCACTGGTGCTTTTATGTGGCCCCACTATTAGTTCATGACCACTTGGTGTGATGTGCAACACCTTTTTTTTCGGTTTCTGAACTTCATTTTGTTATATCATTAAATCTTGATGTAAGCATGGCTCAGGGTGATTCCTTGCTTCTGCAGGTGGACGGGAACCCATGATGTTATGAGTGAGTTGTTTGACATTGAGCTTTATTGTCAAGGGCCTTAGTTAATGTTCCTACCCAGGCAGATTTTGCACACGGTTATCGAGTATGGAACCTGCAGCCCAGGTTTGTCCTAGAGGTCCATCTGTAGTGGGCTAGTTGAAAGTTCTTTGGGTTAAAGCCTCCCAGGTGTCCCTGCCTCCCTGGTGTATGCCCGGGTCAGCGTCTACACACTCAGCGTTCTCCTTTGCGCGCTCATCCTCGGACTCACTGCTGGACTTATTGTGTGCAGCCGGAGCAACTGCGTCTACATCTTCTTTGTCCACTGCTTCACCCCTTTCCAGTGCAAGATTGTGGAGAGCACAGCATGGAACCACTATCAGCGACACACTCTGGGGGTATTGGAGTGCGCCCCCTGAGCGGTCCAGGCATTGGAAGCGCATCTTGAGAAGACTAATGGCTCTCTCCACCACAGCCTTTGTGGAGACGTGGCTCCTATTGTACTGCTGCTCGGCTTCTGTTCTTCGATGGTGGAGAGGCGTCATGAGGCACCTTTTGAGGGGATAGCCTTTGTCACCCAGCAGCCATCCATCCAGCCGAGCCGGAGCACTGAAGAGCCCCGGCACCTGGGAGTGTCTGAGGATGTAGGCATCATGGGAGCTGCCTGGGTACCTTGCACAGACTTGTAGAATTAGCATCCTGTGATCCCACACTATCTGCACGTTCATGGAGTGGAAGCCCTTCCTGTTGATGAAGGCACCGGGCTTGCCTGCTGGCGCCTTGATGGCCACATGTGTGCAGCCTATTGCACCTTGGACGCGGGGGAAGCCAGCAATGGCCACGAAGCCTCTGGCTCGCTCTGTCCGGCTGGCCTGGTCCCAACGGTAGTGGATGAAGGTCAATGCACAGCTGAACAGAGCGTCTGTCACCTGCTTGACACAAGTGTGGACAGCTGATTGGGAGACTCCGCAAAGATCACCCACCAACCCCTGGAAAGAGCCGGATGCATAGAAGTTGAGGGCAGCCATGACCTTCAGAGCCACTGGCATGGAGTGCCCACCCACACAGTTGGCGCATATCTCAAGAGCCTATCATCTGACAGATGGAGGTGACTGTCTCCCTTGAGAGATGGAGCCTCCTTTGGCATTGCACCTCAGACATATTGAGGTAGCTGCTTCGCTGCCTGTAAACCCTGGCAGCAGGATAGTGCTGTCTGCTGCGGCTCCTTCCGCCTCGGACTTCCTGTTGGCCCTGCGCCTCTTGTGCCTACACCTCTTCTCCCAAAGGTGGCTCCCTGGAGGCTGAATGTGGGCTCCTAGCCTCCTCCCCCTTCTGGCCCTCCCTTCCCCCTCAGAGGAGATGCCTCCAGTGGAGAGCACAATTCCCATTCCCAGGCTAAGGGAAGGCTTCCTGAAAGCTTCAGGCCCCAAAACTGATGTTTACTGTAGAGTCCTGACCTGAAGGCTCTTACTCCTGTCCCAGCAGCTGTGAAGAGTTTTGATGCATTTCTGCTCTCACAGGCAAATATCAGTAACTTTCACAATTAAATATCTAACAGAAAGCACTCGTGACCCCACTGAGCCCTCTTATCCTGCCCGTGGATGAGGTTTATACAAATGTCTCCGACCCGCCTGCCCATTGTGCCAGTGCAATGTCCTGAAGATCGCACGGGCCCTGAAAAAATTGCTGACAATTGGTGCCTCAAGGGCCTTAACCAGCTGATTAATTAATGGCGGGTGCGCATTCGAGAATATTGTGCATCCGCCCACCTAAATATCGCGATGGTGCGCGGTGTTGTCGTCGGGATGCTCGCCCGACGTCACCGCACGTCATTTTACGCATTGGCATGCGGGGCCAGCCCCCGCACGCCAACGAGAAAATTCTAGCCCATATCTCTCAAACCACAGTTATACTGCTGAATTTATGTCACACCCTGGATAGACAAAATGTGTATTTGACTGTAGCTGATTGCTTCCATCAAATTTTGTCCAATTCTATAATATCAATTCTAATCTTTAGACCATTATCTCCTAGCTTGAGTTCTAGTTACACTCATCGTCTTTCCTGTTTTGTGTATATTCCACATTTCTTTAAGGAACACTCATGGGTGCTATCAAAGGAAATTGTGCCTGGTCCACCGATGTGGACCTAGGGATGGGCAATAAATGCTGGCTCAGCCAGCGAAGCCCACATCCTGTGAATGAATTTTTAAAAAGTGTGTTTTGGGTTATCACCCAGCTTACCAATTTAGTATCGGAACTATAACTTGCCTAACATATGCAGCATTTTAATTAGAAAAACCGAGAATTTTATGCCAGGCAATTTTGAAGATGCAAGGGATTTCCTGTGGCTGGGCCATATGCCCATCAATCACTGACAGCCAATGCAAAATCCTCCCTTTTCAAAACAAATCCCAGGCTATACTGATGCTCTCCTTTGCATCAGCATTGTACTTTTGTTGAGGCCCATTTCCTCTGTCGGTTGTTGAACTGTTCTCCCATCCTGTTCCTTTAGTGAACTACAAGTGTGGAATGAATCGGTTTCACCAGCAGTAGAGTTATCTGGGTAAGACTGCAATAATTGATTTCATACAGAATATTTTTTGATATGTTGATTAAACCTGTATTGAACTGGAGTTGCAAATTCTTCAGCTTGCAAGGACAATTGGTTGTATATCTTCCAGCAGAGTTCTAATAACTACTGACCTAATGCTGTAGTGCTACGATTTTTGAAATGTTTGTCTTTCTGAACATTAAAGGGAAATAAACTGAAGCCTTGTAAATAACCATTTGCACCAATGACCTTACTCTGTTCATATGTAATATTGCATATTTCAATTGTCTTGTGTGTTCAAACCAGAGCACAATTTACTGAGATGGGAGAAGAAAACATGCCTAAAATTATTGCGAGTTAGTCTGTTTCCATTTTATGAAGGCCATGTGGGTAAAGAGTAAAGTCAGTCTAATCCTTGGATTTTAGTGTGTCATGGTCTGTCTGAATGCATTCCAGACTCTCTCTCAAACTAGGCTTTTAACCTGTGTAGTATGAGTTGTGGGTTTAGTATGGAACGAGTAGACATTTTAGAATGTAAAGTTCTATGTTTTCCACCTTTTAGCCCCTCTAATTTTACAACATGCAATGTTTTCAATTTAACATTGGAAAAGAATGAATGGTTGTAACTTTTACATAAAGAAGTACAGAGCCATTTTGTATCAACAGCATAACACAAACAGCATTGAAGTGATTAGTCAATTAATCTGTTTTATTTTGGGATTGACTGAAGGAGCAATGTTAGTCAGGAAACTAGAATAACTCTATGATATTCTTTGAAATATTCCAATGGGTACTTAACATCCACTGGACAAGGGAAGGAGGGAGGAGTTCAATTTAGCATCCCGTCCATAGAATGGCCCGTCTGGCAATGCGGAAAGCCCTCAGGAATGCACTGGAGTCTCAGCCTACATTACAACAGTACATTTATGTAATGCCTTTAATGGAGTAAGATGTCACAAAGTCCTTCACAGTAGTGTTATCATACAGAGTTTGACACTGAGCCACATGAAATCTTGGTACAAGTGATAAAAAAGTTTGGTTTTATGGTGTGCCTTACAGGAGGAAAAGGGCAGAAGTTTAAGGAGGGAATTCTGTAGCTTTGGAGTGAAGGAAATCAAGGATACGCCAAAGGCCAGAATTGGAAAATTTGCAGAGAATTCTAAAGCTGGAAGAGGTTACACAGCAAGAGACTGTGAGCTTTGAGTGACTATGTTTTTGCCTGTAGTAGAGAATGCTAACAATTGAGCTGAGGGGGTGCTGTTTGTGGTGCAAATGCACTAAATTTGTGGGGTAGACACCTGATTTTTGGAGCAAGGAATATTGAAGGATTTGTTTTGCCCTAACAGCCTACTTGTAACTAACTAAGGTCACTAGTGGCTATAGATTGGAAGCAGGTCCCTTAGTTACAGGAGATATAGTTTGGGAATGAAAAAAAATTGTAATACTCTTTTTAAATAAATAGCTTGCTATGCTTATTTTTGCAACTTCAATTTTGGTGCTTTTATTTCTTCTTGTTTTTCAGTTTATTTTCCGTTCACTCCTTGAGTTGTATCTGTTCTTTTTCCCAAACATTGGTTCTGAGCTGGGTAGGAATAGTAACCTGGACAGAACCGTCAGCATTGAGCAAGTACTGGATCTGAGATTCTCAGTCTAGAGGCTGTTGCATAGGTAAGCTCCACATCACAAATGTGGTTATAAGTGGCAAGCAGCATTCACAGCACTCATCATACGGTGGCAACAACAACAATTTCTATTTATATAGACCCTTAACGTAATTAAATGTTGCAAGGTGCTTTACAGAGGCATTATAAAACAAAATATGACAACATACCACATAAGGAGATAAAAGGGCAGATGACCACAATCTTGGTCAAAGAGGTAGGTTTTAAGGAGTGCCTCAAGGGAGGAAAGAGAGTTAGATAGGTGGAGAGGTTTAGGCAGGGAATTCCACGGTTTAGGACCTTGGCAGCTGAAGAATTGTAATAGTTTTACTTAGTTTGAAAAGTCACAGCCGTGATGTGTGATTTGCACCATGGGTCTGTTTGTAGCTATAACTTTGAAGGATGTTTTCATTTTGATTGTGTTGGTGGTGGAGCCCCTGACAATATAGTAATGGCGGATAGAATATACCATCCATAGTAGTGTGGTCAACATCCACAAGAAACTAGTGAAATAAGTAATCAATAAGAATATAATGGATTGCAAACTGTAGACAAGAAGCACAAATTTAACATCCATGTCTATTTTCATGCACTTCATTTTTTTAAAAAAATGACTGCTGATTTTGTTTCCTGTACAAGGATATAATCTCTTTGACAAGGTCCAAAGTGCAATATAGATCCAGAATATACAAATGGAGGGATGGTTTTACAAAAATAGTCTGATTCACTGTCAAGTTAACCTGTGTCAAAAGTAATAGTAGTAACACTCTTACACATGCTGTCAAAAGATGCTTCTCACGACAATTTGACTTGACATAACCCTCGACAGAAACAAAAGTAATGGAACCGAACACCTGTAATTTGGTAAAGGTCTTGCTTATTAGGATTGAGAATTTTATTCCTTCTCTGATTACCAACTTCAAGTGAGAAGTTTTGACATTTGTGAGTATTTTAATACTTTCATCCTTCAGTCTAAAATTAGCTAGTTAGCTTTCACTCATCCGCTCTTGCTTTGGGAGTTGATACATACTGACATTATAAACCATGGAATCAAATTTATATCACCTCCCAAACCATTACTGACAACAAAATGTGTATTGCCCTTGGACTGTAAGGGAATTAGAACACATGATGCATTCTCCCATCAGATTAGGAATTTCATAAAACTTTGATTTCCATCCCTGACCCAAAAAAAACGCACTTGCTTTCAATGGACTGCCTATGAAGAGCCCATTAGTGCACTTGTGCAGAAGAAGCTCCTATGTGAATGCATAAGATAAGAAATAATAGCCTAAATAGGCCACATGTCCTCTTGAGTCTGCTCCACCATTCAATAAGATCATGACTAATCTTTGATCTCAACTCCACTTTCCTCCAACTCCCGTATCCCTTGATTCCTTTCAGACTTCAAAATCTATCGATCTCTGTCTTGAATATACTCATTGACAGCTTCCACAGCACTCTGACGTAGAGAATTCTAAAGATTCACAAACCTCTGAGTGAAGACATTCTTCCTTATCTCAGTCTTAAATGATCGAGTCCTTATTCTGAAACTATGCCTCCAAGTTCTAGACTCTCTAGCAAAGCACATTCATTCATTCATGCAATGAGTGGCACTGGCAAGGCCAGCATTTGTTGTCCATCCTTAATTGCCCTTGAGAAGGTGGTGGTGAGCCACCATTGCAGACCATGTGGTGTAGGTATACCCAGAGTGCTGTTCGAGAGAGAGTTCCAGGTTTTGGACCCAGCTACAATTATGGAATGGTGATATATTTCCGAGTCAGGGTGGTGTGTGACTTGGAGGGGAATTTGAAGGGGTATACATCTACTGCCCTTGTGGCCTCCACCAACTAGAAGAATAAGTTTGGAAGGCCCTGTTGAAGGAGGCTTGGTGAGTTAAGATTCTGAAGGGGCTTGAGAAGGTAAACATTGAGATGTTGTTTCCCCTGGTTAGGGAATCTGGAACACTGGGCATAGTCTCAGGATAAGGGGCTGATGATTTAGGACTGAAATGAGAGATTTTTTTCACTCAAAGAATTGTGAATCTTTGGAATTCTGGACCTCATAAGATTGTGGATGCTCCATCAGGGAATATATTAAGGCTGAGATCGACAGGTTTTTGGTCACTTAGGGAATGGAGGAATATGTGGAGTGGCCAGAAAAATAGAGTTGAGGCAAAAAAAAATCAGCCATGTTAGTATTAAACGTTGGAGCAGGCTCAAGGGGCCATATGGCCTCCTCTGCCCCTATTTTTTTATGTTCTTATTTTCTTACTACTGTGCATCTTGTAGATGGTATACACTGCTACTACCACTGTGTACCAGTGATGGAGGGAGTGAATATTGAAGGTGGTGATTGGGGTACCAATCAGTTGAGCTGCTTTGTCTTGGATGGTGTTGAGCTTCTTGATCGTTGTTGGAACTGCACTGATCCAGGCAAGTGGAGAGTATTCTATCACACTCCAGACTTGTGCTGTGTAGAAGATGGATAGGCTTTGGCAAGTCAGGAGCTGAGTTACTCGCCGCAGAATTCTCAGCCTCTGACCTGCTCTTGTAGCCGTGGTATTTATGTGACTTGTTCAATTAATTTTCTGGTCAAAAGTAACCTCCAGGATGTTGATGGTGAGGGATTTAGTGATGGTAATGCAGCCGAATGTCATGGGGAGATGGTTAGATTCTCTCTCTTGTTGGAGATCGTCTTTGCCTGGCGTTTGTGTGGCACGAATGTTACTTGCCACGTGTCAGCCCAAACCTGAATGTTTTCCAGGCCTTGCTGAATACAGGAATGGACTGCTTCAGTATCGGAGGAATGACAATGATCATAGTGGTGTTGCTTATGTCATGATGAACTATGTCATTATCTATAGGAATCTGAAGGCTAGGCAGGAGATGGCTTTTGTTGAATGTTTTGATTTTTTACTCATGATGGTGAGGAACAAAATCTTTTCTCTGCTATGATATCCATGCAGTTTTTAATGGACTGCTTTATTCTTGCACAAAATAGAAGTGAAAGGAAAGGTGTGATTTCATGTTACTCCTGGAATCTGTGACAAATGCATTATCATTTTTCTGAATTTTGATATATTTTTTTAATCAATGGGCCCTAACTTCCTTGGAGTGCCAATCAGCGTCGATTGCCACTCACTGCCCACTTAATTATGCCAAATTTCTTCCGTGCCTGTCTCGCCTGACCTTCCAACTCGGACCGGGCGAGATCCTGTCTCTGAAGTCCAGCGTCGAAGTGCAGCACCATTGAATTGAAGGGGGACACACCCTCTTTTTTACAGCACTAGCTTCCATAAAGCAGGTAAGTTCAAAGGTCCCATTGAAAGTAATAGGCCAGGGAGAAGGTAAGTGCCTAAGGTAAATGAAAAGGATTTGGGAGGTGGGGGTGTTTGGAGTTCGGATGAGTTTGGGGGAAGAGGGGTGGACATTGTAGGGGGAGTCAGACATCGGGAGGGGGTGCAGCCGGCCAGACATTCGGGGGGGCTGAGGAAGTTGGACATTCGATGGGGTCGGAGAGTGGGAAGGGGTGCAACAGGCTGGACATCCGGTGGGGCTGGGGTGGTCGGCCATTTGTGGGGGTGCTGGGGGGATTGGACATCGGAAGGGTGTGGAACGGGCCAGACATTGAGGGGGACGGGGTGCTGTGGGAGGTCGGACATCGCTGGGGCTGGAGGGGGGGGGCGCAGGGTCGAACATTGGGAGGGGTTTGGGATCGGGTCGGGATAAGTGTTGGGCCCGTGGGGAGGAATGATTGGACAGACCAGGCTTTTATCCACTGGAGTTTAAAAGAGTAAGAGGCAACTTGATTGAAACATATAAGATCCTGAGGGGTCTTGGTAGGACGGATGTGGAGAAGATGTTTCCTCTTGTGGAAGAATCTAGAATTAGGGTCACTGTTTAAAAATAAGGCATCGTCCATTTAAAACAGAGATGAGGCATAATTTTTTCACTCAGAGGCCCATGAGTGTTTGGGACTCTCTTCCTGAAAAGGTAATGGAAGCAGAATTTTTGAATATTTTTAAGGCAGAAGTGGATAGATTCTTGGTAAGCAAGGGGGCGCTAGGTTATTGGGAGTACATTGGACGCAAATCAGCCATGATCTTATTAAATGGCGGAGCAGGCTTGAGGGGCTGAGTGGCCTATTCCTGTTGCTTGTTTGTACTATTTGAATTTATAATTTCTTAATGGTATTTTCTGATAGATGAACAGTATTTTGCAACTAATTTATGTTTGAATCAATATTTCAGGAGAAATGCTGTTTTCTTTTTATCCTTTTGACCTAATTGATGTTGAAGTTGTTTGGAAGATGGAATCCAGGCAAAAGGAATTTTTTTTTTTTGAACAGTACATCACATGCCCAAAATTGTACTTATTAAAAAGCATCTTCAGTGACTCCAGTATTATGACAATGTTCTTCCAGGTGGCTAGAAAGGGGACCATGGATTTCTGAGATTTGACAGCTGATAGTTTTAGTGATCTAGTTGCATGGCTGTGCTGCTGGATCAAGTTTGGAATGGCTCCACTTAGGGAATGGCTCCACTTACTCCATTTCCCTGGCAATTCATTCCACATGAAACAAATGTTCCTTGCTGTGCATGTAAAAGAATGCATGTCTTATATGCATTGCACAGTAGATCCCATTACTTTACAATTGCAGTAGAGGGCAAGCCGTTCTTCTTGAGCTTATGTGGAAGTTATGGCCTGAATTTTACCCTTGGCAGGCACGCACGATCGGCAGGCCCGGGAGTGGCCAGGACGTGGGCTGCCACCCACGATCGGCCTCCGACTGTGAATTCACGCTTGCGGGCCAATTAAAGCCCGCCCAGTGTGAAACGTGGCTCCTCACTGTTCGGGAAGGGCCACACAGGGGCAAGGGCCTATCGGCTGCCAGATCCAATGGTGACCTGGCAGGCGGTTTAAGAAGGGCACAGGCAACCCCTGGAAGGCTGCCACAGACGAACGAGTGCTCGGTGTTAGCAAAGTTATGGAGTTGAGTGCGGCTGCAGGCGCCAGGCAAGAGGGCAGGTCGGGTGCGCTCGGCCCCCTGCTTTTCAGATGAGTGCTTCGCTGTTGTCCTGTAGGAAGTGACTACCAGGAGGGACACCCTTGTCCCCAGAGATGGAAGGAGGAGGCCACCACACCTCACCAAGAGGGCATGGGAGGAAGATGCAGTGCTGGTTAGCAGCCATGAAGTGGTGCAGCTCACATGGGTGCAGTGCCAGAAGAGGTTCAATGACCTGCTGCACTTTGGAAGGGTGAGTACCGTGTTGGCATGGGTCAGTGCACAGAAGTATTAAGCTGTGACCATCCCCCTGTGGACCTCAGGGGCACTAGAATCTTGAGTGCCAACTGTCAGTGGCGCTAGAGCTGGCCAAGGGGGTGAGCCCTGGCTGCATGGACTGAGTGCCTTGCGGCTGGAAGGCCACATCTTGGATGTGCCCTGCGAGGTGTTCCTCAGCTGGGGTTGGCCGGGCTGCAATGGCGCTGCAGGTACAGAGTGGACTAATCAATGCTCCTCTGTCATTTTAGAAGACAAGCCATAACCAGTTGGACAGGTCACGGACAGGGGGAGGCCCACCCAACTTTCTGCTATTCAGCAGGTTCAAGCAGGGCGCATTTGAGCTGGAGAGCTCCACATGCAACCGGGCGTGGAGAGGTGGGGGTGCCAGACGAAGGAAAGAGCGCAGTGCACAGAGGTGAGAGTTTTGGATTGTGCAACCTTTCTAGTGTATACTGTTCATTGATGGGAGCCTCAAACCTGGATTCCCCATTGATCATTGAAAGACGATGGCACCATGATGCAGATCTTTATTGTCTCACCAGGGTGCCTGGCATATGCACAGTGACAGTGTGATGACTTTAACTAATGACATGTCCTTGTTCTCCCTTTTAGATTCACCAGCATGCACTCGATCGCTGGAAGCTGAAGGGCTATCCCTGACGCTGGAGGACCACAGGGCTTCATTTGCACCTGCGTCACACCCGTTCTCTGAACCAGGCACCAGCGCAGATACCAGCACCTCGGTGGGCATTAGACCGGCGGCTAGAATGTCGGTGCACATTGGTGAGGGCACTTCACACTCGCTTGAGGTGCAGGAGGAGGCAGAGAATCCCCAGGGCGCCAGCAGTCGGAGGACTGCTAGGGATTAGGACAATGCTCAGTCAAAGGCCTCTGGAGTCATCCATTAGGCAGCAGATGCTGGATGTCCAGTGGATGTGCGGGAGGATCTGGCAGAGATCCACGAGGGTCTGCATGCCATGGTTTCTGTTGTGGAGGAGTCCATATGGAGCATAAGCACTCCTTTGACCCTCATGGCTGAGCGCACTGCGTCCTCCATGGAGAGACGGGCGACTTTCATGGAGAGTCTCCTGCCTGGACAGCTCCAGTCCAGGCACAGAATCGGGTTCCTGGGGTTGTGCTCGGACCTGCAAGCCCTCACACAGGCAATGACCTCAGGTGATCATTGCCAGTGTGGGAGATGGATGAGGCACCCAGTATCTCAGCTAGGTGCCAATCCAACAGTGGTGAGCAGGGAGGTCCAGAGCGATCTCATGTTGGCAAACAAGCTGCTTGTCATCTCTGTGGGCTCCTCTCAGGGCACCCTGGATGACGGCAGCAGCTCCTCCGCTCCTCTGTCAGTGACCGTTGCATTTGATGAGGCTGCGATGACTGGAGAGATGCCAGCTGTAGCACTGGCTGCTCCCTCCCTGGTGGGGCCAGCACAGACTCCACTGGCCAGAGGACAACTGCCAAGGCCAACAAGACAGCAGAGTCAGCAGGCTGCCTCCAATGCCAGTGCCAGCGAGGGAGAGGTGGGGGCACTAAGATGTAGCATCCAGAAATGTAAGTTAAAGGCATCATGAGCACAAGAGAGACAGTTCACAGGTAATTTTATATTCATTTATGTTTGGTTAAATGTCTGCTGGTGTGGACATCAACACCAGTAATGGTAATGTCATTAGGCTTTCATTGTGACAATAACAATAAATTTGCTTTGATTCTGATGGCCTGAGTATACTTAACCTTTTCTCTTTCTGGTGCAGGGTACGCCAGTATGTAATGTTGGACGTGAGTGGCTTGATACTTTATTGTACAAGCAATGAGTGGACTTTGGGTGCAAACGACAGGGTCACTTCAGACATCTGGGATAGAGGGGGCAGCCCTGGCATGAGGTGGAAGTAGATCTTTGGTAGCCTAGCTGAAGGAACATTGGATCAAGGCGTCCCTGGTGTCCCTGCCTCCCTGGAGGTTACCGAGGTCCGTCTTCACACCCTCAGCGTTCTCCTCAATGGGCTCTTCTTCTGACTCACTATTGGATTCATCTTCTGTGGCCTGTTCAGCTGCGTCAAGATCCTCTTCCTCCACTGGGTGCCTCCTTGCCTGTGCCAGATTGTGGAGGGTGCAACATGCGACCACTATCAGTGACACCCGTATTGTAGTGCACCCCCTGAATGATCCAGGCATCGGAAGCGCATTTTGAGAAGACCTATGGCCCTCTCTACCACCGCCCTTGAGAAGGCATGACTCAAATTGTAACGCTGCTCTGCCTCTGTTCTTTGGTAGCGGAGTGGTGTCATGAGCCACCTCTTCACCGGATAGCCCTTGTCACCCAGCAGCCATCCATTCAGTCGGGCTGGAGCACTGGAGAGCCTCGACACCTGGGAGTATCTCAGGATGTAAGCATCAAGGGAGCTGCCAGGGTACCTTGCACAGACTTGCAGAATATGCACCCTGAGGTCACACACTGGAGTGGAATCCCTTCCTGTTGACGAAGGCAGCAGGCTGACCCCCTGGTGCCTTGATGGCCACATGTGTAGTCGATGGGACCCTGGATACAGGAAACCAGCAATCGCTGCAAAACCTCTGGCTCATTCAGCCTGGCTGGCCTTATCTGTACAGTAAAGAAGAAAGATCAGTGCCCGCCTGAACAGAGTTTCTGTCACCTGCTTGACACAAGTGTGGACAGCTGATTGGGAGACTCCACAAAGATCCCCCACTGAGCCCTGAAAAGAGCCAGAGGCGCAGAAGCTGTGGGTCACTGTGACCTTCAGAGCCACTGGCATGGGGTGTCCACCCACACAATCAGAGCTGATCTCGGGCCCAATGGAGGTCATGGTCTCCCTTGAGAGGCGGAACCTTCTTCAGTATTGCACCTCAGACATTTTGCGGTAGCTGCGTCGCTGCCTGCAAACACTGGCAGCAGGTTAGTGATGTCTTCTGTGGCCCTCTCTGCCTTGGACTTTCTGCTTGCCCTGCGCCCCTTGTGTCTGCACCTCTCCTCCCACAGGTGTCTCCCCTGGAAGTTGCCTTGGGACACCTAACCTCCTCTCCCTTCTGCCCCTCTCTTCCTCCTCAAAGGAGGTGCCACCAGCGGAGACCACAATCCTCATTACCAGGGTAACGGAAGGGTGATACCTGTAAAGGTCCACACAGTCTGAATCCTCTGGGGGCCTAGGAGACACCAATAAGTCCTGACATGAAGCCTGGAAATACTAACAATGAAGCCCTGAACAGACATGAAGCTGCCAAGTACCAATAAGTAACCAGCAGTAAACTATCTCCAAAAGTCCTCACTACCTACACTAGCAATGCTGCTGACTCTTTTTATCCCGCCCTTGGATGAGGTTTCTGAAATTGTCGGCTGCCTGCCTGCCCGTTTTGCCCGTGCGATAAGTAAAATGCAACTTAGTTGTCTTTTTAATGGCCTTCACTGGCCTCGTAATTGATGGCGGGCACAGCTCCGACTCGTGCCTGCTGACCAAAATATTGCGCGAGTGCACGATGACGTCGGGACTCTCACCCGATGTTATCATGCGCTATTTTACGCTCGAGCGTGTTGGGCGTGCGCCCACATGCCATGTGAAAAATTCTACCCTATAGTGAAGATAACAGCTTTTATTCTGGCTTTAGGTAAATGTATTTTGTCATATTTTGGGATTTCTATCTATTTTGCATGTAAGAATTTTTCAGTTTAAGCTAGAATATGGTCTTGATATAACATTACATTCCAGGATTCCATGAGTTAATGCAAAAATTTCAATTTATTTTTTGGATGGAACCATTCGGACAGTAGGGAGTCAAGAATCTCTGCGTGCTGTCTAGAACTGAAGTGGGCCAACTATCAAAACTGTCCTCCTTATCGACTGGGGACAAATTGATAACACATCAAGATATTTCCAGCAAGGGTTCACGCCTGGTATTTGTGCATGCAAGTTCAATGGAAGTTGTCAAGCAGAAATTCACACTTGGGAGGACAGTAGTCACTTCAGTTGTCAATATTACTGGTCAGTTGTCAGATAGGGATTGAGTTAGAGGTCAGGCAGCTGAATTCTTGTGCAGCCATTAATTTGAGGAAAACATGCTGCCTGGAGATGCTTGCTGTTAATGCTATTAAGGGAGCATAACGTTACAGGGACAAAGGCCTCGTCTAGAACAGAGTTATCCACAACACTCACCACTCGTCACAGTTGACAAATCAGCGACAAACAATGAACATTTGCTATTCAATTTTTAGACCCACACACTTGAATTGTGTTCAAGTTCAGTGGTGGGTATTGTTATGACGTGGCAGATGATGTGTGCCAGGAGGACCAAATCCACAAGGGAAACTTGGTCATGCTTTCACAATGGTTTTGCAATTTGTATTTATTACGAGAAGATGTCGGCTGCCTGCCTGCCCTTTTGCCCGTGCGATAAGCGCGAAATCGCATGGATCACGTAAAATGCAACTTAGTTGTCTTTTTAATGGCCTTCACTGGCCTCGTAATTGATGGCGGGCGCAGCTCCGACTCACGCTTGCTGACCGAAATATTGCACAAGTACACTGAATTCAGAAGTAATGAGTTCACCAAGACCTTTAGAGATTTTTCACAAATTAAATTAAAATATTTGTTAACAAAATAAAAGATTTCAAGCACATACATGAGACTACAATTACTTGCTACTATAACAAATCATAAAATTCCTAACTGACCTGACTCCCAGTTACGTAACCCCGTAAAGGCAACAGTCCAAAATAGATTTTAATCAAACCCAGCAAGTTAACAGAATACCCACTTGACAGTGGAGTTCCAAATGGTTTTTCTCCAACTTCAGTCACTTTACATAGCAGACTTATGCACAAATGGCTGGAGGCTTCTTGAAGGCTGTTTCACACACTCCTGTTAGATCTTACATGGTCTTCCTAATAAAGCCTTTCATTCTCCTTTATATGTTTCTCTTTCTTTAAAATGTAAATTCTGTTGTTCCATATGTCTTTGAAACTGCACTTTCCTCATAATATAAAACTTTCATGTTGCCAATATTGTCAGTAACCTTTGGGGAAAATTAAACACACTCCTTAGCCTTGCTTACCTGGCTAGTTGTAAACAGACTGAGATCCCATTGAAATCCAACAATCCCTTAATTTATCTAAAAATGCAAATTCCCTTCACACCTTGCATGCTAAGCCACCATCCATGTTTACCCATTATCAAGTTAAACACACTTCTACATGTAGCTTCTTTTGATGATTTCAAGCTTGCAGTCTACTTGACTCCAAAAGCAATTAAGTCTCACAGACCGACCCAACTATAATCGCACCCATAAACCTACTTCACAATAAGCCAGAAAATGATTATCAAAGTTATTACACTTTCATCACAGGTATGAGTATGCGTGTCACTCACTGGACTGCTATTTGTTGTCCATCCCTAATTGAGCAAGGAGGAATCAACCATGTCACGGTTAGACAGGAGCCATATATTGTTCAGACTGTGACTGTATTTATCAGAACGTAGTTCAATTGTTGGATTTCTGGTGATCTGGAAACTGAAGAGCCACTTGCTCTTTGAAATAAGAAAAATAGTCTGTCGTTTGTTACCTTCTCTGTCCCTATTCTCTCTAGGTGCTTCTAAGTGGCAATCCATTTAGATCTGTGAGACCACTTTGTAAAACACTGTAAAAGTGAGGCAGATTTCAGAAGGGCAATGCTACAATTGCTCTCAAACTTTTCTTGAGTAATCTAGTGACACGGGATGCTGACTGAAGGTTTTGGCTTTGTTTGGCTGGTAGTTGGCAGTTTTTGTAGATCATTTGAAGTGCGTGAGTGACGGACAGCACTGCATGACTGCCAATGAGGGCTGAAATGTGCAATTTTGGCAAGCTGGAATGGTGTAGCAACATTCAAATGTGTTCAGCCTTCATCTTAATAGATCTGTTGAAACAAGCGATTGAAAGGAAGAGAGTGCAATTAATGTGATAAGTGAAATTACAGGAGGTTGGCCATGAGCCAAAGGTCAATTAAATCTGGATGATGTGTTTGGAAATGGTAGACAATGAAGCATAAGCAAGGTAAGCATTAGCACACAGAAGCTAATATACAAAAATTTGTTGATTCTTTTCCCTCCCCGATTCTCCTAATATCTCAATCCTGACAAAATAAAGACAGTTTTACCCTTGAAGAGATTTTTAAAAAAAAGACAACTGGAACACGCTGTCAGAAATGGAACACTTCACTTAACAGATTGTTACCACCCATTGAGATGGTATACGTGGGCTTGTGTTGTGGAACAGATTGCAAAACCCTTTTGAAGTTGTTCACCTGGCTCTGATGGTGAGTGCATTGGTCTTCATTGCTGACAGTTCTAACTTTCAAACTTATTTTCAAAACATTGAGCATTTGATGTAATAGTATTGCATATGTTTTGTATCATGTGGTGAATATGGTGACCTAATTGTCACAAGTTATCACATGTGACTCCAGATTCACAGTAATGTGGCTGATTCTTTACTGCCCTCTGAAATGCCCCACTAAACCACTCAGCTCAAGGGCAATTAGGGATGGACAACAAATGCCAGCCTTGCCACTGATGTCCATATCCCGTGAAAGTATTAAAAAAAATTGGGACAAAGTTAACAGTCATTGGGGCAAATGCAGATTAATTAAGGAAAGCCAGAACAGATTTGTACTGGCTTAGCATAGAAATCCTATTAGACAACATCCATCAAACCATAGAATAGTTACAGTACAGAAGAAGGCCATTCAGCCTGTTATTTCTGTGCTGCTCTCTGCAAGAGCAACTCATCTCGTCCCATTCCCCATTCTTCTCCCCATAGCCCAGGTAATCGTTTCTCTTCAGATAATTATCCAATTCTCTTTAAAAGTCACAATTGAATCTGCTCCACCACACTCTCAGGCAGTGCATTCCAGATCATAACCATTCAATGCATTTAAAAAAAGCTTATCCTCATGTCACTTTTGCTTCTTTTGCCAGTCACCTTAAATCTGTGTCATCTGGTTCTCAACCCTTCAGCCATGGAAGCAGTTTCTCCCTATCTTCTCTATCCAGACCCCTTTATGATTTTGAACACCTCGATCAAATCTCCTCTTAATCTTCTCTTGTCCAAGAGAACAACCTCAGCTTCTCCAATCTATCCACATAACTGAAGTTCCTCATCCTTGGAACGAGCCTGTTATGTACCATATTATCAAATATCCTTTGGAAGCCCATATACACCACATCAACTACAATACCCTTATCAACCCTCTCTGCTTTCTCATCAAAAAGCTCAAGCAAGTTGGTTAAACGTGATTTGCCATTAACAAATCTGTTCTGGCTTTCCTTAATTAATCTGCATTTGCCCCAGTGACTGTTAACTTTGTCCCAATTTTATTTATACTTTCACGGAATGTGGGCATCAGTGGCATCTGTTGTCCATCCCTAATTGCCCTTGAGCTGAGCGGTTTACTAGGGCATTTCAGAGGGCAGTTAAGAATCAGCCACATTACTGTGAATCTGGAGTCACATGTAGACCAGACCAAGTAAGGATGGCAGATTTCATTTCCTAAAGGACATTAGTGAACGAGATGGGTTTTTACGACAATCAGTGATAGTTGCATGATCACTATTACTGAAACTAGCTTTATATTCTAGATTTATTATTTGAATTTTAAATGTTACCAGCTTCCAAGGTGGGATTTGTACCCATGGGGATCACAAGTTCAATGACATTACCACTATTCCACCGTCTCCCCCTCTAAAAGCTCCCCCACCACTGAGGTTAAAGTAACTGGCCTGTAAACTGGGCTTATCCTTATACCCTTTTTTCAACAGGGCTGTTATGTTTGTAATTCACCTTTCCCTGTATCTAAGGAGGATTGGAAAATTACACCCAGCACCTTTGTGTATTTTCCACCCTTACCCTCTCTATGTATCCTCGGATACATGTCATATGGTTCTGATGACATATCAACTTTAAGCACAGTCAGCTGATCTAATACCTCCTCTTTATCAATTTTTAGCCATCTGGTGTCTCAACAATCTCGTCTTTCACCGTGACTTGGGCAGCAGCATCTTCATTGGTAAAGACAGATGCAAAGTAGCCATTCGTTATCTCAGCTATACCCCTGTCTCCATGCATAAATCATCTTTAAGATATCTAATCAACCCCATTCCTCCTCTTGTAACCCTTTTACTATTTATATGCCTATAGAGGTATTTTGGATTCCTGTTAACCTCCAGTCTCTTTTCATATTCATTTTGCTTCTCTTTTTGCAATTACACTCTGAGACTTCTGTATTCAGCCTGGTTCTCAATTGTTATCCACCTGACATCTGTCGTTTGCACCCATTATCTGTTTTATCTTACTCTCTATCTCCTTGTCATCCAGGGAACTGTGGATTTGTTTTGCCCCACCTTTTACCCCCATCATGAGAATGTCCCTTGACTGTACCCAAACTACCTCCTTTAAAGGCAGCCCATTGTTTGGTTACAGTTTTGCCTGCCAATATTTCATTCCAGTTTATCTGGACCAGATCTATTCTTACCCCATTGAAGCTGTCTTTCCCCTGTTAATTATTCTTACTCTGGATTGCTCCTTGTCCTTTTCCATAGCCAACATAAAGCTTATGGTGCTATGATCACTGTCACCTAAATGTTTCCCTACTGATACTCGATCCACTTGACACACCTCATTCCTCAGATACAGCCATGCCTTGTTCCCCATTAGACTGGAAACAAACCAATGTGGAAAATTCTCTTGAACACACTTCAGAAACTCATGTCCCTCTTTGCCCTTGACACTATTATTATCCCAGTGTATATTGGGAAAATTCAAATCCCCCATTATAACTATTCTATAATTCTTACACTTCTCTGATTTCCTTGCAAATGTGTTCCTCAACATCTTTCCTACTAGTTGGCAGCTTATAGGACGCACTCTTATTCTTTCTTAGTTCAAACCAAATAAGTTCTGACCTTGAGCCGCCTGGAACGTCCTCTCTCTTCCAGTGTGCTCTTTAATCAATACTGCCACCCTACCACCTTTCATTCCTTCCCTATGTTACCTGAACACTTTGTATCCAGGAATATTTAATATCCAGGCCTGTCCTTTTTTGAGTCAGGCCGCCATAATTCTATACGGTTATCTGCGTCTGCAGCTCACCAATGATATTTACTGCACTCTGCGCATTCACATACATACTCGGTATCCCTAATTTAGAACTTGGCCCTACCTAATACCTTATTATTTCCGACTCTAGTGCTATCTGTCTCTCCCAATTCTCCATGCACCTTGGATTTCCTTTCTAACGTTACCTCCAAATCCTCCTCAATAGCACTAACAAATCACCCTGACTCTCTCTAAGTTCAAACCATCCGGCCAGAACAGGTCAATTTTCCCCCTGAACGGATCCTGATGTCCTGGGAATCTAAAGCCCTCCCTGCTGCACTATCTCTGCAGCCATGCATTCATTTACTTTCGTTGCATTCCCTGCAACAAGACCAATAACTTCTTTAAAAAAAAAAGTATTTTAATTTCCAGTGACTAACTTGGATCAAATGGCAAGATTTCAAGTTTTAAGACTTTTACTCTAATAAACAGACTATAAGTGACTATTCAACAGACAACGTATACCCTACAGAAAATCTCCCCCATTTAACTTTTAAAATGACTGAAAGTCTTCCTGCACGGTTATACTTACCTTAAGTGGACAATTCATTCTCCAGGAATCAATCCAAAGTTATTCTCAGCTCCCCATGGCTCGCTTCCTTTTTTCCCCTTTTCTAGCTGGATAACTTCTAATCCCTGGACTGACTTTCATGGTGACGGTTCCTCCAGTTATTCTTCCATGTAGCTAAAGCCAGGTGATGCATTCAGGTCCATGACTTTTAATCAAAACTCAGTTGCAGTTCTGATGGGATTTCATTAACCTGAAAGATTAACTCTGTTTCTGTCTCCACAGATGCTGCCTGACCTGAGTATTTCTGGTTTTAATCTAAATTATCTGTCTCGTAGAATATAGGAGAATTGTGGTCTGGAGAGTTGGTTCGGTGGGGAAATGGCATGTGCAAGATTACAGTAACCAGTTTTTTTTATTGTTACTGCCCTAAATGAGTTGATATTAAGCATAGTAAGGGATGCTGAATCTGTTTACTGGAGAGAAGGTTACTCTGAACTAGAGGGATGATAGATAGCAGACCTGAAATTTGTAGCACTAGATGTATTTTAATATCCATTAAAACAGAGAAATGATATGTAAATTCAGTCCTTTTTACATGAGATTTTGAAAAGAAGAAAAAGATTCCCTTGGAGTTTGTTGGCGATGGAAGAATAGTTAGAAAACATTAAGTATGACAATCTATTCTATATCAATAGTATTTTGCTTTTGTACATAAGATAGATGTTTGGTTAGTTCGACATTTTGTTACCGAGAGTCTTTTTTTAAAATGGTAGCCTACTTATTTTGTAGTTGATTCAGTCAACAATTTTTAACTAAGGATTCTCACATTACTTGACTAGTAATCCAGTGGTCTGAATTAATAATAGAGGATTGGAGTTCAAATCCACCGTGGCAGTTTTAAAATTTGAATTTTTAAAAAACATCCATTGAGGTGAGGTCATCTTAGTATGCATTTTGGTAGAGGCAGTAGCCCTGGGAGTCTTCAACTTTGAACTCTGGCCTCCATGAAGTTGCATGGCTTCAGTTCAAACATGGATGAAGAAACCTCCTGTTGATTACCAACAGAGAGAGTCACTCTCTCTCAGCTGACTGTTGAACACTACTTGGAGAAAACAGAACTTAGCAAAAGCACATGATGTACTCTGGGTGGGGACTTCGATGCACATCACCAAAAGCGGCTTAATAGTAGCATCACTTGCTGAGCTGGCCAAGTCCTAAAGGACATGTCTGCCAGGTTGGGCTTGCCATAGCCGGTGAGAGAACAACGTAAGAAAATAATCTACTTGACTTCATCCTCTCAAATCTATCTATCTCCGTCGCATCTGTCTGTGTTTGCATTGGTAGTAGTAACCAGCATACCCTTATGGAGACCACGTCCTATCTTCATCCTGAGGGCATCATCCAGAGTATCATCTGGCATGACCACAATATTAGTGAGATAAAGAACAGATCTAGCAATTCAAAATTTGACAACCATGAGATGCTGTGGGTAATTAACCCTAAAATTGTACCCTTAAGATTAAATGCCAAGCTAGGGAAGCTGCGACTATATACATACTATGGATAGGGGTAAGTGATCCACAACTAGTGGATAAGTTCAAAACTCTGCAAACCTATCACATCAAATCTTGAATAGTAATATATAATTCAACAACCAACAGGAGGAGGAGATTTCATGGGCATCCAGATCCTCAGGAGTGGTGTGCAGAAAGTGAATGCATAAGATACGGTAAAGCATTTGCAACCATCTCCAGCCAGCAGTGCTGAGCGAATAATCCTTCTTGGCCTCTACCTGCTGACTAGGGAGTCACTCTCGCCTCACTTCATCCAAAATCCTAATCAACCAATGCCTCTACCAGCAGTGAACTGTGGCTGCAGTGGATATTGACAGGATATGTTGCAGGAACTCAAGGTGGCTTTGGTGGCACCTACCAGATCTGTGACCTCTACCATCGAGAAGAACAAGGACAGGTGCAGCATGGTAACAGCATTACCCCTAAGTACCCCGTTAAACTACACACCATCATGACTTGGGCATGTATTTCTATTCCTTCATAACTGGGCCAAAATCCTGGAACTCCCTCCCCAACAGCATTGTGGAGAACCTTCATTCGGTTTATAACATTTAAGAAGGCCTGCCACCATCCTCTAAAGGGCAGCCAGGGCTGAGTACTAAATATTCAACTTGCCAGGACACACACATCATGAAAATGATTTTTTTTCAAATTACTAAATGTAAATAAAAAATATTGTATGGCAAGTGTGCAAGTACAGTCTCTGTCATACTACATTATACTACCAGCAGATAATAACTAGTAATTTGGAATAAGTAATAATTACTTTGCAAAATCCCCCGGTACTTGTATTCTAGCATTTCACAGAGGATATTTAGAATGTTTGTAGAAAGGTCTGAGCAGTGATATGAACTTCTCCATTATGACCTCTATGATAAATGTTTTGTATAATGCTGTGCACTCTTGAAATCTGGTATTCATACTTGTTTGTTGGATGAGTGTAAACCGACATTGCAATTCTTCCATTGTTTATCACTTTATAAATCCATGGTTGACGCTCCACCAATTTTCATTCTGTACTAGAAATAAAACCTGTGAATTTAATATTTTACAGTATGAAGGAGATGGATTTTCCCTTCTTAAATCTTAATATTTTAAGAGTACTGTAAATGACACGGCTAAATAAACTTTAAGTATGTTTTTTAAGTGAGTGCTGCTATATAAAGCCCTTTGCACCGTTTTGCATTCTTTGCACAAATTCTTAAATTTGGCTTTTAGTTGTTGATGTGCACCTTTTTTTGAAAGAAAAAAATCACATTGGCTTAGTATAACGGATATCCTATTTGCTGTTTACATAATTTTGTCTATCTGTATGCAACCTGTTATCATTAATTTGCACACTGACTAATTTCCGTTTCTTGCATGCATGTTGATTTGGCTGGTGATGAATCTATTTCTAGAAATAAGGTGCATTTTAGTGGTTACTGAAAACAACTGCTGGAAAGGTTGGGCAAGCAGAGATTTGTCAAGTCATTTAAAACTCCAACAAAACCAATTTATATGCATCTGTGATGCATACAAACCTCTGTACAGAGTGTTTTTTTCTTCTGTGATCAGATGTGGATTTTGCTGGTAAGGTCAACATTTGTTGCCCATCCTGAATGGCCCTTGAAACTCTTTCAAGTTATCAACAGTCACAGATTGCAACTCTTTTCGAGTACAATCACAGTTCTTGGTTTCCAGGAGTGGGACATGAACCCACAACCCTCTGATTCAAAGGCGCGGGTGCTATGAACTGAGCCACAGCTGACACCTCCTGAATGGCCCTTGAAAACTCTTTTGAGTTATCAACAGTCACAGATTGCAACTCTTTTCGAGTACAATCACAGTTCTTGGTTTCCAGGAGTGGGACATGAACCCACAACCCTCTGATTCAAAGGCGAGGGTGCTATGAACTGAGCCACAGCTGACACCTCAATGAATGGCCCTTGAACTTGTAAAGGGTTAATGTTTATGTTAATTAGACAATGATGTTAATGATGTAAGCATGACATCAGATCAGATGACCAAGGAACTCTGCAGGAGCAGGTCACAGAACACTCTGTGTAAAGAGAGTAATGTTTTTTACCATGTGGTCTTGGTTGTAAATAAATAGTTTTAGAAGGAAACTAATATAGCCTATGTCCAAGTCATTCAAAGTGTAAGGGGATCCTAGTTCAGCCCGAAACCAACGCGAAGCATAGGACAACGATCCAAACCAGAACTCCCTGGCTTACTAGGCCATTTCAGGGGGCGCTGAAAGAGTCAACAACAGTGCTGTGGATCTGGAGTGACATGTAGGCCAGACCAACTGAGGCTGGCAGATTTCCTTTCCTAAAAGGGTATTAGAGAACCAGGTGGGTTTTTACAACAAATGGTGAGATTTTCATGGTCACCAGTACTGACCTTTCAATTCCATGGTGGGGATTTGAACCTGCGTCCCCAGAGCATTCTCCTGGGTCTCTGAACTAATAGTCCAGTGACATTACCACTATGTCACCATCTCTCCCAAGTGTTCTCTTGCATGTGTTCCTATTCCTATGACGCAAATATTGTCAGCTTCCTTTTGTCCTTTTAAAGATCTCCATTTTATTCCCCTGTGTCCCTTACCATGTCAGCTTCATGTCCTGGAGTCCTGTCTTGGAGTCTCCAGGAATTAAAGATTGGTCTCTTGAAAATTGCTATAAGCAACTAATGGGATAATTCATAGGAACATTATTTAAAAAAAACTCTTTTCAATTAGCTTTTGTTTGCTAAAATATTGGAGATTGGTGGATAGGGCTAATGTACCAGATGGGACATATGACCATAAGACATTGGAGCAGAAATTAGGCCATTCCACCCATCGAGTCTGCTCCGCCATTCAATCATGACTGATAAGTTTCTCAACCCCATTCTCCCGCCTTCTCCCCTGTAACTTTTGATTCCCTTACCAATCAAGAACCTATCTATCTCGGTCTTAAATACACTCAATGACCTGGCCTCCACAGCCTTCTGTGGCAATGAATTCCATAGATTCACCACTCCCTGGCTAAAGAAGTTTCTCCTCATCTCTGTTCTAAAAGGTCTTCCCTTTACTCTGAGGCTGTTCCCTCGGGTCCTAGTCTCTCCTACTAATGGAAACATCTTCCCCATGTCCACTCTATCCAGGCCTTTCAGTATTCTGTAAGTTTCAATCAGATCCCCCCTCATCCTTCTAAACTCCATCGAGTATAGACCCAGAGACCTCAAACGTTCCTCATATGTTAAGCCTTTCATTCCTGGGATCGTTCTCGTGAACCTCCTCTGGACCCTCTCCAGGGCCAGCACATCCTTCCTGAGCTACGGGGCCCAAAATTGCTCTCAATATTCTAAATATGGTCTGACCAGAGCCTTATAAAGCCTCAGCAGCACATCCCTGCTTTTATATTCTAGTCCTCTCGAAATAAATGTCAACATTGCATTTGCCTTCCTAACTACCGACTCAACTTGCAAGTTAACCTTAAGAGAATCCTGGACTAGGACTCCCAAGTCCCTTTGCACTCCAGATTTCTGAATTCTCTTCCCATTTAGAAAATAGTCTATGCCTCTATTCTTCCTACCAAAGTGCATGACCTCACACTTCCCCACGTTGTATTCCATCTGCCACTTCTTTGTCCATTCTCCTAACCTGTCTAAATCCTTCTGCAGCCTCTCCGCCTCCTCAATACTACCTGTCCCTCCACCTATCTTTCTATCATCTGCAAATTTAGCCAGAATGCCCTCAGTTCCTTCATCTAGATCATTAATGTATAAAGTGAAAAGTTGTGGTCCCAACACTGACCCTTGCGGAACTCCACTAGTCACCGGCCGCCATCCTGAGAAGGACCCCCTTATCCCCACTCTCTGCCTCCTGCCAGACAGCCGATCTTCTATCCATGCTAGTACCTTGCCTCTAACACCATGGGCTCTTATCTTACTGAGCAGCCTCCTGTGTGGCACCTTGTCAAAGGCCTTCTGGAAGTCCAAGTAGATAACATCCATTGGCTCTCCTTTGTCTAACCTGCTCATTTCCTCCTCAAAGAATTCTAACAGATTTGTCAGGCATGACCTCCCCTTGATGAAACCATGCTGACTTTGCCCTATTTTACCATGCACTTCCAAGTATTCTGAAATCTCATCCTTAATAATGGACTCTAAACTCTTACCAATGACTGAGGTCAGGCTAATCGGCTTGTAATTTCCCGTCTTTTGCCTCACTCCCTTCTTAAACAGGAGGGTTACATTAGCGATTTTCCAGTCCTCTGGTACCCTCCCTGACTCGAGTGATTCCTGAAAGATCACCACTAACACCTCCACTATCTCTTCAGCTATGTCCTTCAGAACTCTGGGGTGTAATCCATCTGGTGCAGGTGATTTATCCACCTTCAGACCTTTCAGTTTTCCTAGCACCTTCTCCTTGGTAATGGCCACCATACTCATCTCTGCCCCCTGTCTCTCTTGAATTTTGGGGATGTCACTCGTGTCTTCCACTGTGAAGACTGACGCAAAGTACCTATTCAGTTCCTCTGCCATTTCTTTGTTCCCCATTATTACTTCTCCAGCGTCATTTTCCAGTGGCCCAATGTCCACTTTTGCCTCTCTCTTACCCTTTATATATCTAAAAAAAACTCTTGCAATCTTCTTTTATATTACTGGCTAGTTTACCCTCATATTTAATCTTCTCCCTCATTTCATTTTTAGTTGTCCTCTGTTGGTCTTTGTAGGCTTCCCAATCCCCTGGCTTCCCGCTGCTCTTCACCGCATTGTATGCTTTCTCTGGATCCGGATGGCAGGTCATAATGAGGAAAGCTCCAGGAACATGTCGAACCAGAGTTAGCAAACCAAATTTAGAAGCTGTCCAAACAACCAAGTTTCAGGACTCTGCCTATCTTGCTGCATGAATGTCTCCTACAAGCTACATGAGCTTGGTATTGGATGATTCCTTCCAGTTCTCTCCCCCTGTGGACTGTGGATGCATTCCAGTATCCACTATGGTGTAAACTATCTACTCTAATAGGATAAGCATTTTTTACAGGTCTCGCTTTAAAACTATTTCTAAAACACCCTATTACTTCAACAGCAGATACGAAGTCAAGCAAATATAGGGTTGCCAACCCTGAAGGTTGGAGGCTCCAAGAATTGAAGATCAATCTCCAGGACTCTGCTGTGTGCAACCCTGGAGAAAAATCATCGAGGCACTAAAAAAGGATATATTTTTTTGACATTTACTTTGAACATTTCTCTGTACTGCATATACAAATATTGAAAATGGGTGGAAAGAGCTGTTTGGCTGATGGTCAAGCATCATCCATTTGGGTAATGAGTCTATTTGCTTTCCAATTGGTGTAGGAAGGCAGTGCGTCACAAAGATGGATCTTTTGGCTGAATAATGGCTGGAATGTGGGGCAAATCATGTGATGAAACCTCCAGGAATACATTTAATTGTAGTTGGCAACCTTAACCAGGTGTCTAGTTGAGCAAGTTGGAATTCATTTAGTAACAAAGACTAAAAAATTCACTGCCAATCATTTAGAAACATTAACCCTTGGTTATTTCTGCAGCTCAATAATCAACCTAACACGTATTCAATTTTGATTAATTTCAGTGACTGTTTTGACTTTTAAAGGACATTGGTTTATTGACTGAGAGGATACAGACACTATTTTTCTGTCCACCAAATTCTGTACCATAATGCCAAACTCATCAAAAGGACACAGTCCACACTGCAGGAACTTCTGCTTTCTGAATGCCCTTTAAAATGATTTTCTGGCTGTGAATTACATGGTTTTAACCTTTCCCGATTCTGTGGCAGGTTGCCAGGCTTTTTCCTCTCCAGAGATTGATTTTTGCAGGCCTTTGTACCTGCCCTCATAAATACAACTGCACATTTCTAACCAAATGCTTTAGATCTTCATTCATATTCCTGCAGCATCATTAATACACTGAGGAGGATTTGCTGTAACCTTAGTCCTGGTATTACCAAAAGATACCTAATAGTTTTTAATAGGAGTGATGTGCCATCCAAAATATCACAATGAGGGTAATTATAAGTTGATTTCCACTATTTTAAGTAAAACATTTATCCACAACAACAATTTGCATTTATATGGTGTCTTATGTGGCAAAATGCCCCAAGGTGCTTTGTAAAACATTGTCTCACACAATTTGACATCAAGTCACCTGAGGAGATATTGGAATAAGTGCCTAAAAGCTTAGTCAAAGATGTAGGTTTTAAGAAGCACTTTAAGGACAGCTCTATTTATGACAAACCATGTGTTGTTGGACTTGCAACAGAGGCTGGGAAACATGAGTTTAAATCCTGCCAAGGCGGGTTGGGGGGAACTTAAAGTAAGTTAATAAATCTAAAATAAAATGCTAGTGTCATTAATAATGATCAACCCATCCAGTTCACTAATGTCCTTCAGAGGAGGAAATCTGCTATCCCGACCTGGTCTGGCCTACACACGACCCCAGAGCCACAGCAATGTGGTTGATTCTTAACTGCCCTCTGAAATGTTCCGACAAGCCCACTCAATTGTATCAAACCAATACAGCTTGGGTGTACCTATACCACATGGACTGCAGCAATTCAGGTAGGTGCTCACCATCCCTTTCTCAAAAAAAATTAAGAATAAATACTGTCTCACCAGCAACACTCACATCTCAAGAACTTAAAAAAAACTGAAGAAAAAACAGAAACTGAAACCATCCAGTAATTCCATTTAGATTTCTACAATTGTTTCGTCTGCCAATTTTCTTTTCCCACAATCTTAAATATCCAGGTTTCACGGTACTATCACCTACTAAATAACTTACAAATAACAGAAGGCAAGAGCGCTCAAGAAGTTAAATGATTTGAATTTTTGATTGTTCAACATTCTGTCCAATCAGCTATATCTCAAATGAAGATAAAAATCCCATCCCCATTGCTTGGCCAATATTCATCCCTTAGTCAGCATCACTAAAACAGATTATCTGGTCATTTTCACATTGTTGTTTATTGGAGCTTGCTATGTGCAAATTGGCCTCTGCGCTTCCTACATGACAACAGTGACAACACAATAATGACAAAGATAGGTAGGAAAGTAAGTTATGAAGAGGACATTAGGAGGCTACAAAAAGATATAGAAAGGTTAATTAAGTGGGCAAAGATCTGTGGGGAAAATGTGAAATTGTGCATTTTGGCAGGAAGAATGAAAGAGAAGCATATTATCTAAATGGTGAGAGTGCAGAGCTCTGAGATGCAGAAGGGTCTGGGTGTCTTAGTGCATAAATCACAAAAGGCTAGTATGCAGGTACAGCAAGTAATAAGGAAAGCTAATAGAATGTTATTATTTATTGCGGGGGAAATTGATTACAAAAGTAGGGAGATTGTGCTTCAGTTATACAGAGCACTAGTGAGACCACATTTGGGGTACTATGAACAGTATTGGTCACCTTATTTAAGGAAGTATGTAAATGTATTGGAAGCAGTTCAGAGAAGATTTACCAGACTAATACCTGGAATGGGCGGGTTGTCTTATGAGGAAAGGTTGGACAGACTAGGCTTGTATCCACTGGAGTTTAGAAGAGTAAGAGGTGATTTGATTGAAACATATAAGATCCTGAGGGGTCTTGGACTGTATGGATGTGGAGAGGATGTTTCCTCTTGTAGAAGAATTTAGAACTAGGGGTCATTGTTTAAAAATAAGGACTCGACCATTTAAAACAGAAATGAGGGAAAATTTTTACTCTCAGAGGGTCGTGAGTCTTTGGAACTGTCTTCCTGAAAAGCCGGTGGAAACAGAGTCCTTGAATATTTTTAAGGCAGAAGTGGCTATATTCTTGGTAAGCAAGGGTTATCAGGGGTAGATGGGATGCAGATTTCAGGTTACTATCAGATCAGCCATGATCTTATTAAATGGTGGAGCAGGCTCAAGGGGCTGAATGGCCTGCACCATTCGTATGTACTCACCATGCTCATATGTAACACCTCAAAACAAAGTACTTAATTGGCTGTAAAGTGTTTTGGAATGTCCTGAAGTTGTGAAAGGTCCTATAGAAATGCCCGTCTTTATTTTCTTAATTCAGAATTTTAGTAAAGTGCTTCGCTTTCTTTCTCTACCTCATTATATTCAGTCTGGGCCTTGTCAGCACCAATTAGCTCTAAACCTTATTAAAGCCATGATCTAGACATGAACGCAAGAATTGAATGCAGAAAAAACTTGAGAACTGCCACCCTCAGCGTCAGTAACAACTTTAATTTATATAGCGCCTTTATTATAGCAAAGCCTCCCACGCTTCAGTTGAGCATCATCAAACAAAGTTTGGCATAGTTATATAAGCAGATAGTCAAGTCGATGAGGTAGGGTTTAAGGAGTGTTCTAAAGGAGGAAAGAGGTATATGAAGGGAATTCCAGGGCTTTGTGCCCAGGCAACTGAAAACATGACTGTCAGTGGAGGACCAGTTAAAATCAGGGATGCCTAGCAGAATAGAATTGGAGGAGCATAGAGATCTCAAGGTTGTAGGGCTGGAGGAAGTTACAGATATGCAGAAGAACAAGATCCATGGAGGGATTTGAAAACAAGGATAACAATTTTAAAATTGTGGCATTGTTTAACTGAGAGCCAAGATAGGTCAGTGAGTACAACGGAGATGGGTGAATGGGACTTAAGGTAAGATACAGGCAGCAGAGCTTTGGATGATTTCAAGTTTGTGGTGCGTGGAAGATAGGACCTGTCCAGGGGTGAGTTGGAATAGTTAAGTCTAGAGGTATACTATCAAAGATTTCAGCAGATGAGGTGAGGCAGGAGTGGAATCGGGCAATGTTCCAGACATGGAAGTAGATGGTTTTGGTGATGGCATAGATATGTGGTCAGAAGCTCATTTCAAGTCATGTATGACACCAAAGTTGCAAACAATCTGGTTTAGCCTCCATGTTGCTTGGGACAGGGTCTTAGAGACACTGACTATGGAATGAAGTTTGTACCGGGGATCAAAGCCAATGCCTTTGGTCTTTCCAGTATTTAGCAAGAGGAAATTTCTGCTGTCCCTGTACTAGATGTTGGATATGCAGTCTGACAATTTAGAGACAATGGAGGGATTGAGAGGAGCGGTGGTGAGGTAGAGCTGAGTGTCATCAGTGTACCTGGGGAACCTGACCGGATGATGTCACGAGGAGCAGCATGTGGATAAGAAATGGGAGGCAGCATTCAACTTGCACCTAGAAGGCCTTAGCAATGCTCCAGTTAATGTGGGTTGAAGGGAAAACTGCTCACTGCCTGATGTTGTACTTTATGTAAAGGAAGGTGGCTGAGGCCACTCAGTACAGCAAATTGTGTGAATCATTATCAACCCAGCCATTTCACTTACCTTTATCAATGACTTTTCCTCTGCCATAGGCCAGGGGGCACACCATCACCTTCAAGTTCCCCTCCAAATCACACCACCATTGTCCCTTCATTGTTGGACCAAAGTCCTACAATTCTCTACCAAGCACCATCACCTCAAGATCTAGCAGTTCAAGGAGAAGGCCCAACTATAATCCACTCAGGGCAATTGGTATGTGGGCAATAGCATTAAATAATAAATTAAAACAAAGGAATGCAAGCCTCCACTAAACATAATTATTTAATGGGCTGTAACTTCCAAGCTCCAGGGCATCGTATTAGGTGTTAGCCCAAAGATGCACTGGGGAACCCCCCACCACACGGCGGCGCACCCCCCCCCCCCCCCCCATCCCCAGTCCCTGCCAAGAGGTCCCCAGGTAAGGATTGCATGGTAATTGCACAGAAAGTGCAGACATCCCCTGGGCAATTGTCCTGCACTGGGAACTGTCCTAAAATTGTGATTTAAATTGCAAACTTTGGATGGTTCTGACTGTATTACATCAATAGTTACCCAGAAAAAGTTAGAAGAATTAAAACCACTACTAGTTTCTGGGTAACTATTGTACAGACCCACACTGACCCCCTCACGGGACTCCTCTCGCATCCCTGAACCCCCAGGGGATTCTACCCGCCTCGACTACTCCCCCACAGGACGCCCCCAGAAACCCACTATCCCCCACAACGGGACTTCCCCAGTCCCCCACTACACCTCCAGGCCCGACTCGACTCCCCAAGGTCTGACACCACCACCTCCCCCCCACTCCCCTGACCAAATCCTATTCACTTACCTTGTCAAAGACCTTTTACAGCTAGTGCTGTAAAAAAGAGGGCATGGCTTAGTTACCTTCACGCCTGAACTGCCCAGATCTCGCCTGGCCTAAGTCATAAGGTCAGGTGTGATAGGTTCACCTGGATTTTCAGGTAAGAACTTTTGAGCGGAGTGGCAACCTGACTCAATTGCCACTCCATCGGAAGTTATGGCCCACTATATTACTGCAGTATAGTACTGTAATATATTTTTTTTTTTTTGTAAAAATATACTTTATTCATAAAATATCTTCAATCACATTCCAAACCATTTCAAAAACAACATTACAAGGGTACAATCCAGGTTAAACTTTTACAAAATGTATCACCAGGTGCATCAGTACAAACAATATTACAATCATTTACAGCCTTTCATTTTGATCTGTACAGCCCGAGGGGCTCTAAACAGTTCCCAGTCTCTCGGTGCGCTGTGGTAGAAAGGTCTTAGACAGCGACCCTTCCCCATTGCGCCTTTGCGGCAGCTGCCCCAAGCTTTAGTGCGTCCCTCAGCACGTAGTCCTGGACTTTGGATTGTGCCAGTCCGCAACAATCGGTCGGGGACAACTCTTTGTGCTGGAAGACCAACAAGTTTCGGGCAGACCAAAGCGCCTCTTTCACCGAGTTGATGATCCTCCAGCTGCAGTTGATGTTTGTCTCGGTGTGTGTCCCTGGGAACAGCCCGTAGAGCACAGAGTCCTGTGTCACAGAACTGCTCGGGATGAACCTCGACAGCAACCACTGCATCTCTCTCCAGACTTTCTTTGCAAAGGCACAATCCACAAGGAGGTGGACAACGGTCTCTTCCCCACCACAGCCACCTCGAGGGCAACGTGCAGAGGGGGTGAGCTTCCTGGCGTGTAGGAAGGATCTGACGGGGAGGGCCTTTCTCACCACCAGCCAAGCTACGTCTTGGTGCTTGTTGGAAAGTTCTGGCGATGAGGCATTCTGCCAAATGACTTTGACAGTCTGCTCGGGGAACCATCCCACAGGGTCCACCCTCTCCTTATCCCTCAGGGCCTCTAGGACGTTACGTGCTGACCACTGCCTGATGGACTTGTGGTCAAAGGTGTTTTTCTGCATAAATTTTTCCACCAGGGACAGGTGGTACGGCACGGTCCAACTACTTGGAGCGTTCCGCGGCAGCGTGGCCAGACCCATCCTTCGCAACACCGGGGACAGGTAGAACCTCAGCACGTAGTGACACTTGGTGTTTGCGTACTGAGGGTCTACGCACCGCTTGATGCAGCCACACACAAAGGTGGCCATCAGTATGAGGGCGATGTTGGGCACGTTTTTTCCCCCTTTATCTAGAGGCTTGTACATCGCGTCCCTGCGGACACGATCCATTTTCGACCTCCAGATAAAGCGGAAGATGGCTCGAGTGATCGCCATCGCGCAGGAGTCTGGAATGGGCCAGACCTGCGCCACGTACAGCAACAGCGAGAGTACCTCACACCTGATGACCAGGTTCTTACCCGCAATGGAGAGGGAGCGTCGCTCCCACATGCCCAGTTTCCTTTTCACCATAGCCACTCGCTCCTTCCAGTTTCTAACGCATGCCCCGGTCCCTCCGAACCATATCCCCAGCACCTTCAGGCCGTCAGCCCTGACAGTGAAGGGGACAAAGGATCGGTCAGCCCAGTTCCCAAAGAACATGGCCTCGCTCTTCCCACGATTTACCTTGGCTCCCGAGGCCAGTTCGAACTGGTCGCAGATGTGCATCAGTCTGCGCACCGACAGCGGATCCGAGCAGAAGACGGCGACGTCGTCCATGTACAGGGAGGCTTTTACCTGAGTGCCTCCACTGCCTGGGATCGTCACTCCTCTTATGCCCGGATCCTTCCTGATGGACTCGGCAAAGGGTTCTATGCAGCACACGAAAAGGACAGGCGAGAGAGGGCAGCCCTGCCTGACTCCAGATTTAATCGGAAAGCTATCTGTTTCCCACCCATTGATTGAGACTGCGCTACTGATGTTAGTGTAGAGCAGTTGGATCCAATTTCGAATTCCCTCCCCAAACCCCATTTTGGAGAGCACATCCCCCATGTAGGTGTGCGATATTCTGTCAAAGGCCTTCTCCTGATCCAAGCTGATGAGGCAGGTATCCACACCCCTGTCCTGTACATAGGCAATCGTATCCCTGAGCAGCGCCAGGCTGTCAGAGATCTTCCTGCCTGGCACAGAGCAGGTCTGGTCAGGGTGAATTACCAATTCCAGAGCGGATTTGACCCGGTTGGCGATGACCTTGGACAGAATCTTATAGTCCACATTCAACAGTGAAATGGGTCGCCAATTTCTAATTTCCTCCCTTTCCCCCTTGTGCTTGTAGATGAGGGTGATGATGCCTTTCCTCATGGATTCTGACATGCTGCCGGCCAGGAGCATACTCTCGTACACTTCTAGCAGGTCTGGGCCGATCAAGTCCCACAGAGCCGAATACAACTCCGCCGGCAAGCCGTCGCTTCCGGGAGTTTTACTCTTCTCGAAGGACTCGAGGGCCTTAGTCAGTTCATCAGGAGTTAGCGGTTTGTCTAGGCTCTCCTGCGTACTGTGGTCTAAGACCTCCGTGATAGAGGACAGGAAGGACTGGGAGGCCGTGCTGTCCGTGGGCTTCACGTCATACAGTCCGGCATAAAAGGATTTGCTGATCCTCAGAATGTCGGACCGTGATGACTTTACTGAGCCGTCTTCTTCCTTCAGGCTGCTGATCACAGAGCGCTCTCTGTGTACCTTTTGGAAGAAGAAACGTGAGCACGTCTCATCCTGCTCCACGGAGCGGACCCTGGAACGGAAGATGATCTTGGAGGCCTCCGAGGCAAAGTGCGAGGCTTGCTGGCCCTTCACCTCTTGGAGCTCCTCCTTGACATCGACCCCCATCGACTGCAGCCGGAGCAGATTCTGCATCTTTTTCTGGAGTCGGGACATTTCCCTCTGTTCCTTTCTAGCTTTCTGGGTGCCTTTGCGGATGAAAAACCTCTTGATGCTTCCCTTGATCACTTCCCACCAGTGTGTCAGGGACTCAAAGAGGGGTTTCACGGTTCTCCAACCTTTGTAATCCCTCTTGAGCTCCTCAATGTTCTCTGGGGTCAGCAGTTGCACATTTAGCTTCCATGCCCCCCTGCCCACCCTCAGGTCCTTCTCCAAGTGGCAGTCCGCCAGTAGGAGGCAGTGGTCAGAGAAGAACACCGGCTTGACCTCGGTGGATCTGACTGTGAATGCACGGGACACAAACAGGAAGTCTATCCTGGAACGAATGGACCCGTCTGGCCGCGACCAGGTGTATCTACGCTGCGCTCCGTCTGCAGGGTTGCTGAAGACGTCGTGCAGCTTGGCATCCTTAACTGTTTCCATCAGGGATCTGGACGTAGCGTCCAATCTGCTTCCGGCCCTGCCGGATCGTCCAGCCGCATCGATGATGCAGTTGAAGTCCCCGCCCAGAATGACCGGCCTGGAGGTCGCCAGCAGCAGTGGGAGCTGCTGAAAAACCTCCAGCCGCTCAGCCCCTTGTGCCGGGCCATACACGTTAATTAACCGGAGTGGAGCGTTCTTGTACATTACGTCTGCTACGAGGAGTCGCCCGCCCACCACCTCCTTGACCTCGGAGACGGTGAAGTTGCCTCCCCGCAGCAGAATACCCAGGCCGGAGGAACGAGAGTCGTTTCCGCCCGACCAGATCGATGGCCCGTGGGACCACCATCGTGACCATTGCCTGTAGGAGCTGAGGTGCGGTATCGCACACTCCTGCAGAAACAACAGGTCAGCTTTGACCTTGGCTAGGTAGTCCAAGGTCGCAACACATCGCGTAGTAGATTTAATGCTACGCACATTTATGGATACAATCTTTAAACCCATTTTAAAGCATTTATTCTCCTACCAAACTCACTGTCTCTGAGAGTCCCAGACCTTTAGTCTGCTCCTTCATACCCGTAGTGAGCTCAAATTCCTTCACTTTGGATGGGCTGAGGTAGATCTCCTTGGCCGTGTTCTGCTCCAGTGGCATCTGGAGGTTCACGTAGAGAGCGGGTTTTGAGATGACCTTTGCTGGAGAAGCTTCTCCAAAACTCACCCCCTCTGGGGTATTGCTGTTCCCGGCTTCCTGGAGCTGGGGTGCGATGATTGCCTCACTGCTCCCAGATTCCAGGGGCTGTGGTGCACTGGCCTCCTCAGGTTGCAGGCAAAGTTGGGGTGCGCTGGTCTCCTTGTTGTCTCCAATTTTCTGGAGCTCGGGTGTCTCGTCCTCCAACGCCCTGGAGCTTTGCCGCCTCTTCTGTCGGTGCCGCTCTGGCACTTCATCATCCGAAGAGCTGCTGCCCTTGTCATCCGTGTCGGATGGGAGACGCCTCTTGCCGCTTCTCTGGGAAACGCCTTTGCTTCTTCTTCGCTCCCTCTTACTTTTCTTGTTCTTCACCGTCCGCCACTCCCCCTGCTGCTTTTCCACTGCTGCCTCCTCCTCCATTGATTCGCTGTCCTGAGGACTGGGAGGTTTAGGGGGTAGTGCTGTTGATTGGCTCTCTGTTGCCTCGATCTCTTTCTCCACCTTGTCTCTCTCTGTGTCCTCCTTTGTCCCGTTTAGCTCCCTGGGGGCCTTGGTGGTTGGAGTGACACGGAACATTTCTTCTGCTTCCCCCTGGTCGGCTTTGGCTAGTACTGTAATATATATTACCGTAGATCTCATGTGTTTATGAAATACGCAGGATTTGTGAAACTTGTTTTGGTGAATGAACAAGTGGTCAACTATTTTAGTTATACTTTTAAAAAAATTTTTGCTTTTCAGTTAAATATGGTTCAACATATTCAAATTTGGAAGTAATTTTCCTTCTTATAAGTTTGCAATCTCAGTTTTGTGGTGATAGGAAGGTAACAAATGGGGGCTCACCGCTTCTTTGCAAAGCAAGATGAATAATGAAGAGGAATGGGCTGGCTTCAGGCAGTTCCTCCTTGTTGGTACCAGTAATTTTGGTAGAGGCCAGGCAGGAGTTTACCATCTGTCCTCAAACTCTGCTGCATTGCAGCGGCAGACTTAAAAACAATAAAGGAAAAAACATGTTCTCTTAACTAAGTATCAAGATATGCAGCTAATCAGGACAAGGGCATTGGGTTACAATAGGATTTATTGTATTGCAAGGACAGTGCGATATAAAACTGAGAGCACTGCTCAACTGCACCAGGATTTAGCACTTGGCATATTCAATCGAGTATTGGTCACACAGGACTGGGATGTCAACATTTTGGGTAAGGGTGGTGGTCGATAACAATAATACCCCGTCTTGGCACTCAAGGCACCAGGCTGGGCATTATTGGGGGATATCATTGGCACTTTTAAAATGATGAAGTAATTCCATTTTCTCCAGTTTGATGGATTATTTAAGGTGATAGGGATGGTAAGGCAAGGAGGGATGCAAATAAAATCCTCAGACAAAGATTTAGGTTGGCTGTTTGGAAGTATGCCAAGAAAAACTGTGCATTAGGATAGATCATTGAATCATGTAATGAGGACATATCTACTGCAATTCTTCAAGGGAACGGGACAGTTGAGAGAGGACACCTCTTGTTATAGCGAGTGTGTTAAGTGTTAGATGACAGTGGTAAAGGAATTTTCTGTTTTGGCCTCAGTTTTATTTTCCACCTCTCAGGGCATTTGAGGACGAGAGGAAGTGATGTATACAATAACAGCATTTCTAGATGTCACAGGCTTGATTGATGGGCTACTGAAGAAGCAGAATTTTCTCAGGAGGAAGGTAAAAGTTGGCAAGACATGTAAGCTCAGATGTAAAGTGAGGCCGGAGAAATTATTTTGCACGTGACATTCCAGACCAGCTGCATGTTCCTAACATGCTATTTTTTTTAAAAAAAAAGTCAGGTGGTCTAAAAACAAGTTCCTCAGATTGCTTTGACACGCTTGCCCTGCTTTTGCTAGTACAAGAATGATTTTTTAAAAATCCAGGTGTGTTCTACTGATAGGAACAACCTTTATTCAGCATTCTATGAATGTTTCAATAATGCCTATGAAGTCTCCCACTGGAATCATAAGTAGACTAACGCTTGTATGCTGTTACTATAGATGAAGACAGTCTGGCTTCTAGTAATGCTGTAACCCAAAATTTCTTCTTTGGGTTTGGAACAGTCCAACCCAGCATAGTCATTGGACAAAAAGTTCCAGTTGGGTCAATGCCTAATGGTGGACAACTTGGGAGAAGCACCATCTTCTTGAGGGTATTAAACTTGTTGAATTTGAAATCCAAAGACGCATGAGAAAACTGTTCTTCTTAGACTAGCATTGACTAGTTTATGAAAGAAATGTTTTTCATACCCTTTTTTTGAGAAAGAAGGTTTGCCCGTTATATAAATGTTCAAATTATGTAAATCATAATAGTCAAGCACAGTTCAGATGTTGAGTACAGGTGTGGGTAAATTATAAACAGATGAAAGCTATAGAAAGAATTCAGGATAGATTCACCTGTATATCAGATATGGAAAACTTGAAGAAATTTGAGATAATAAAGCAGAGAAGGCTAAGCAGACATTTAAAGAAAGGTTTTAAAATTATGAAGGATTTCGATAGAGAGAGAATAGGGAAAGATTACTTCCTCAGGTTGGCGAGACTGTGAAGAGTGATCATCAGTTTAAAACAGTCACGAAGGATGAGGAAAAAGTTGGAAGAATTTTCTTCAGGCAGAGGGTTGTTGAAGCATGGAACATTTTGATGCCAGGAGAGGTTGAGACAGAGACCATTCATCTTTTAAGAGGAATTTGAATAAATCCCTGAAGCAGATGGAGGTACAGGGTTATAGCGAAAGAGTGAGGCAAGGGTTTCGACCTTCCGACCAGCGTGGAGATGGTGCCTACTACTGACTGTGATTTTAAACTGCCCACTTGTCATATTACACTGGAGCCTTTTGACCTTCCGGTCCTGGCTCCAGTTTGAATCCGGCGATGAGGAAAGTCGGGAGGCCAAGTGGCGAGAGTAATTACAGTGAAGCCACGTCACCATTTTTCATCGTAAACTGAAAACATGCTCCTTAAGGTCTGTCTTCAGTTCATTGACTTGCACTGTTTGCAATGCTCAGCCCCCTCCCTCACTCCTGACAATAATCAGCTTCCTCCCAATGATCAGCTCCCTCCCGACAATGCTCAGCTCCCTCCCTCACTCCCGGCAATGCTCAGTCTCCTCCCTCGCTCCCGGTAATGCTCAGCTCCCTCCCTCACTCCTGGTAATGCTCAGCCTCCTCCCTCACTCCCGGCAATGCTCAGCTCCCTCCCTCACTCCTGGTAATGCTCAGCCTCCTCCCTCACTCCCGGCAATGCTCAGCCTCCTCCCTCACTCCTGGTAATGCTCAGCTCCCTCCCTCACTCCCGGCAATGCTCAGCCTCCTCCCTCACTCCCAACAATGCTCAGCCTCCTCCCTCACTCCCGGCAATGCTCAGTCTCCTCCCTCACTCCTGGTAATGCTCAGCTCCCTCCCTCACTCCCGGCAATGCTCAGTCTCCTCCCTCACTCCCGGCAATGCTCAGTCTCCTCCCTCACTCCCGGCAATGCTCAGTCTCCTCCCTCACTCCCGGCAATGCTCAGTCTCCTCCCTCACTCCCGGCAATGCTCAGCCTCCTCCCTCACTCCTGGTAATGCTCAGTCTCCTCCCTCACTCCCGACAATGCTCAACCTACTCCCTCACTCCCGACAGTGAGCAGCTCCCTCCCTCACTCCCGACAGTGAGCAGCTCCCACCCTCACTCCCGACAGTGAGCAGCTCCCTCCCTCACTCCCGACAGTGAGCAGCTCCCTCCCTCACTCCTGACAGTGAGCAGCTCCCACCCTCACTCCCGACAGGGATCAGCTCCTCCCGACAGTGAGCAGCTCCCTCCCTCATTCCTGACCGGGCTCAGCTTCCTCCCTCACTCTTGACAATGCTCAGCCCCCTCCCTCACTGTCAACAATGCTCAGCCCCCTCCCTCACTCCTGACAGTGTTGATCATCTCTCCTCACCCCTCAACAATTAACTCCCTCATCACTCACCCCAAACATGTTCACCCTCTCCTTCACCCCTTCGACATTGTTCACCCACCTTCTCCCCTCACTCTGAACAATGCTCATTCCCCCTCCCTGCGCACTCCCAACAACGCTGACTCTTCAAACATCTGCAAGATTAGAGCTAGGGATTCCAGAGGTAATTCGGGAGTCGGGGTGAATGTTGTTGGGACGGATGGCTGAGCATTGTTGGGGGAAGGGGGGACGTGCACATGTCAGGGAGCTAAGCATTGTTGGAGGACGAGTGAACACTGCCAGGAGCGGGGTTGAGCATCTCCGGGACCGGGACGAACATTGTTGGGAGAGAGGGCAAGCATTGGCAGTAGTGCTGAATGTTGGTGGTGTTGTGGTGCTGGAGTGCTTTGACACTTCAGCTGATTCACTTTGAGCTGGGCTGCTCAGCCGATTTTACACCTCCGAGGAAGTTCTAGGTAAATCTGCATAAAAACCAGCTAAGTATATGGCAAACAGCCCAAGCCTGCTTGCTTCTAGCCACCTGATCCCACTGTTGTAAGGAATTGTGCAGCAGTCCGGGCAGGGTAAAACTGACAATCAGAAGTTTAAACTTCCCACATAAACTTCCCACATAAGGGTTAATCTGCTCATTGCTGCCCAGCAAAGCTGCTGCGGCTGCTCCTCTCTCTCTGGCTGATGACTGAGCTTCACACGCACTAAAACTTCCTCCTGAACTGAAGAGAATGGAAGTGAATCCAGGGAGGGTGCAGAATCTGGAAAAGTTGGCGCAGGTCTCTCTCTCTTTTCACAGGGAGAGTGTGTGAGAGAAACAGCGTGGTCATTTACAGCGAGAGAGTGTGAGAGAAACAGCGTGGTCATTTACAGCGAGAGAGTGTGAGAGAAACAGCGTGGTCATTTACAGCGAGAGAGTGTGAGAGGAACAGGGCCATTTACAGTGAGAGAGTGTGAGAGGAACAGGGCCATTTACAGTGAGAGAGTGAGAGAGTGTGAGAGGAGCAGCGTGGTCATTTACAGTGAGAGAGTGTGAGAGGAACAGGGCCATTTACAGTGAGAGAGTGTGAGAGGAACAAGGCCATTTACAGTGAGAGAGTGTGAGAGGAACAGGGCCATTTACAGTGAGAGAGTGTGAGAGGAACAGCGTGGTCATTTACAGTGAGAGAGTGTGAGAGGAACAGCGTGGTCATTTACAGTGAGAGAGTGTGAGAGGAACAGCGTGGTCATTTACAGTGAGAGAGTGTGAGAGGAACAGCGTGGTCATTTACAGCGAGAGAGTGTGAGAGAAACAGCGTGGTCATTTACAGTGAGAGTGTGAGAGGAACAGCATAGTCATTTACAGTGAGAGAGTGTGAGAGGAACAGGGCCATTTACAGTGAGAGAGTGTGAGTGGAACAGGGCCATTTACAGTGAGAGAGTGTGAGAGGAACAGCGTGGTCATTTACAGCGAGAGAGTGTGAGAGAAACAGCGTGGTCATTTACAGTGAGAGTGTGTGAGAGGAACAGCATAGTCATTTACAGTGAGAGAGTGTGAGAGGAACAGGGCCATTTATAGTGAGAGAGTGTGAGAGGAACAGGGCCATTTACAGTGAGAGAGTGTGAGAGGAACAGCGTGGTCATTTACAGTGAGAGAGTGTGAGAGGAACAGGGCCATTTACAGTGAGAGAGTGAGAGGAACAGCGTGGTCATTTACAGCGAGAGAGTGTGAGAGGAACAGGGCCATTTACAGTGAGAGTGTGAGAGGAACAGCGTGGTCATTTACAGCGAGAGAGTGTGAGAGGAACAGGGCCATTTACAGTGAGAGAGTGTGAGAGGAGCAGGGCCATTTACAGTGAGAGAGTGTGAGAGGAACAGCGTGGTCATTTACAGCGAGAGAGTGTGAGAGAAACAGCGTGGTCATTTACAGTGAGAGTGTGTGAGAGGAACAACATAGTCATTTACAGTGAGAGAGTGTGAGAGGAACAGGGCCATTTATAGTGAGAGAGTGTGAGAGGAACAGGGCCATTTACAGTGAGAGAGTGTGAGAGGAACAGGGCCATTTACAGTGAGAGAGTGTGAGAGGAACAGCGTGGTCATTTACAGTGAGAGAGTGTGAGAGGAACAGGGCCATTTACAGTGCGAGAGTGTGAGAGGAACAGCGTGGTCATTTACAGCGAGAGAGTGTGAGAGGAACAGGGTCATTTACAGTGAGAGAGTGTGAGAGGAACAGGGCCATTTACAGTGAGAGAGTGTGAGAGGAACAGCGTGGTCATTTACAGCGAGAGAGTGTGAGAGGAGCAGGGCCATTTACAGTGAGAGAGTGTGAGAGGAACAGGGCCATTTATAGTGAGAGAGTGTGAGAGAAACAGTGTGGTCATTTACAGTGAGAGAGTGTGAGAGGAGCAGGGCCATTTACAGTGAGAGTGTGTGAGAGGAACAGGGCCATTTACAGTGAGAGAGTGTGATGGTTATGATCTTATAGCCATTACGGAGATGTGATTACAAAGAGATCAAAGCTGGGATCTAAATATTCAGGAGTATGTGACTTTTCAAAAGGACAGGCAGGAGGAAAAGGGTGGTGGGGTAACTTTGTTAGTACGAGATGGAATAAGTATGATAGCAAGAAAGGATCTTGGATTGGAAGATGTAGAATCCATATGGGTGGGGGTAAGAAATAATAAGGGGAAGAAGACACTGGTAGTAGTATTCTATAGGCCCCCTGATATTAGCTATACTGAAAGACAGAGAATAAATCAGGAGATAATGAGGGCATGTAAAAAAGGCAGTACATTAATCATGGATGACTCCAATCTTCATGTAGATTGGGGAAAATCAAATTGGCAGAGGTAGACAGAAGCAAGAATTCATAGAGTGTATTTGGGACAGTTTCTTAGAACAATATGTTGTGAATCCAACCAAGGATCAGGCTATTTTGGATCTGGTAATGTGTAATGAGGCAGGTTTAATAAATGATCTCAGAGTAAAGGATCCTCTAGGAAACAGTTATAATCTCCGGATTATTACCCGAGCCACGTGCAAATTGGCATAGAGACGCGAGAATAAGGGAAGTAAACACGTGGCTAAAGGAGTGGTGCGGGAAAGAGGGGTTCCATTTCGTGGGGCACTGGCAGCGGTATTGGAATAGGAGGGATCTGTACCGTTGGGATGGTCTCCACCTGAACCGATCTGGGACCAATGTTCTAGTGAAAAGGGTAAATAGGGTGGTCAACAGGACTTTAAACTAGAAAGTGGGGTGGGGGGAGGGAAGGGTAAAACTCCAAGAAGTATGACTAATGGGAAACAAAGCAGCAGGTTAGCGTGTGGGGGGGTGGATTCAACTTCATGGAAAATTATGAAAAAACTGAAAAGAAAGGAGGGCCCAGGAATGTCCCCAGAACATAAAATAGGACAGAGTGTTTGGAAAGGGCTAGGAATCTAACTTCAAGCACATCAGATAAAGGGACGACAATGAGAAAGGGGACGGAAAATACAGGACTGAAGGTGTTGTATCTGAATGCACGCAGTATACAAAATAAGGTAAATGAGCTTGTGGCGCAGATTGAAATTGGCAGGTATGATGTGGTGGGCATCACGGAGACATGGCTGCAAGGGGATCAGGACTGGGAGCTAAATATCCAAGATTATACATCCTATCGAAAAGATAGGCAGGTTGGCAGAGGGGGTGGGGTTGCTTTGTTAGTAAGAAATGAAATTAAATCGATAGCAAGAAATGATGTAGGGTCAGATGATGTAGAATCTGTGTGGGTAGAGTTGAGGAACCACAAAGGTAAAAAAACCATAATGGGAGTTATGTACAGGCCTCCGAACAGTAGTCAGGATGTGGGGCACAAGTTACACCAGGAGATAGAAAAGGCGTGTAAGAAAGGCAAGGTTACAGTGATCATGGGGGATTTCAATATGCAGGTAGACTGGGAAAATCAGGTTGGTAGTGGATCCCAAGAAAAGGAATTTGTAGAATGTCTACGAGATGGCTTTTTGGAGCAGCTTGTGGTGGAGCCCACTAGGGAACAGGCAATTCTAGATTTAGTGATGTGTAATGAGGCAGATTTGATAAGGGAGTTTAAGGTGAAGGAACCCTTAGGAGGAAGTGACCATAATATGATAGAATTTACGCTGCAATTTGAGAGGAAAAAGCTGGAATCAGATGTAACGGTACTACAGTTGAATAAAGGCAACTACAGAGGCATGAGGGAGGAGCTGGCCAGAATTGACTGGGAGATGAGCCTAGCAGGAAAGACAATGCAACAGCAATGACAGGAGTTCCTGGGAGTAATTTAGGAGACACAGCAAAAATTCATCCCTAGGAAGAAGAAGCATACTAAAGGGAGGACGAGGCAACCATGGCTGACAAGGGAAGTCAGGGACAGCATAAAAGATAAAGAGAAAGCATACAATGCGGCGAAGAGCAGTGGGAAACCAGGGGATTGGGAAGCCTACAAAGATCAACAGAGGACAACTAAAAAAGAAATAAGGAGGGAGAAGATTAAATATGAGGGTAAACTAGCCAGTAATATAAAAGAAGATTGCAAGAGTTTTTTTAGATATATAAAGGGTAAGAGAGAGGCAAAAGTGGACATTGGGCCACTGGAAAATGACACTGGAGAAGTAATAGTGGAGGAACTGAATAGGTACTTTGCGTCAGTCTTCACAGTGGAAGACACGAGTGACATCCCCAAAGTTCAAGAGAGTCGGGGGGCAGTGGTGAGTATGGTGGCCATTACCAAGTAGAAGGTGCTAGGAAAACTGAAAGGTCTGAAGGTGGATAAATCACCTGGACCAGATGGATTACACCCCAGAGTTCTGAAGGAGATAGCTGAAGAGATAGTGGAGGCGTTAGTGGTGATCTTTCAGGAATCATTGGAGTCAGGGAGGGTCCCAGAGGACTGGAAAATCGCTAATGTAACCCCCCTGTTTAAGAAGGGAGTGAGGCAAAAGACGGGAAATTACAGGCCGATTAGCCTGACATTGGTCGTTGGTAAGATTTTAGAGTCCATTATTAAGGATGAGATTTCAGAATACTTGGAAGTGCATGATAAAATTGGGCAAAGTCAGCATGGTTTCATCAAGGGGAGGTCATGCCTGACAAATCTGTTAGAATTCTTTGAGGAGGTAACGAGTAGGTTAGACAAAGGAGAGGATGTTACCTACTTGGACTTCCAGAGAGCCTTTGACAAGGTGCCGCACAGGAGGCTGCTCAGTAAGATAAGAGCCCATGGTGTTAGAGGCAAGGTACTAGCATGGATAGAAGATTGGCTGTCTGGCAGGAGGCAGAGAGTGGGGATAAGGGGGTCCTTCTCAGGATGGCGGCCGGTGACTAGTGGAGTTCCACAGGGGTCAGTGTTGGGACCATAACTTCTCACTTTATACATTAATGATCTAGATGAAGGAACTGAGGGCATCCTGGCTAAGTTTGCAGATGATACAAAGATAGGTGGAGGGACAGGTAGTATTGAGGAGGCAGGGAGGCTGCAGAAGGATTTGGACAGGTTAGGAGAATGGGCAAAGAAGTGGCAGATGGAATATAACGTGGGGAAGTGTGAGGTCATGCACTTTGGTAGGAAGAATAGAGGCATAGACTATTTTCTAAATGGGGAGAGAATTCAGAAGTCTGGAGTGCAAAGGGACTTGGGAGACCTAGTCCAGGATTCTCTTAAGGTTAACTTGCAGGTTGAGTCGGTAGTTAGGAAGGCAAATGCAATGTTGGCATTTATTTCAAGAGGACTAGAATATAAAAGCAGGGATGTGCTGCTGAGGCTTTATAAGGCTCTGGTCAGACCACATTTAGAATATTGTGAGCAATTTTGGGCCCCACATCTCAGGAAGGATGTGCTGGCCCTGGAGCGGGTCCAGAGGAGGTTCATGAGAACGATCCCAGGAATGAAAGGCTTAACATATGAGGAACGTTTGAGGACTCTGGGTCTATACTCGATGGAGTTTAGAAGGATGAGGGGGGATCTGATTGAAACTTACAGAATACTGAAAGGCCTGGATAGCGTGGACGTGGAGCAGATGTTTCCATTAGTAGGAGAGTCTAGGACCCGAGGGCACAGCCTCAGAGTAAATGGAAGACCTTTTAGAACAGAGATGAGGAGAAACTTCTTTAGCCAGAGAGTGGTGAATCTATGGAATTCATTGCCACAGAAGGCTGTGGAGGCCAGGTAGTTGAGTGTATTTAAGACCGAGATAGATAGGTTCTTGATTGGTAAGGGGATCAAAGGTTACGGGGAGAAGGCGGGAGAATGGGGTTGAAAAACTTAGGAGCCATGATTGAATGGCGTAGCGGACTCGATGGGCCGAATGGCCTAATTTCTGCTCCTATGTCTTATGGTCTTATAGTGACCATAATATGGTAGAATTTAGCATTCAGTTTGAGAGTGAGAAACTTGGGTCAGAAACAATGAGCTAAACTTAAATGAGAGTAATTACAATTGAATGAGGGCAGAGTTGGCTGGAGTGGACTGGGAAAGCAGTTTAGCAGAAAAGATGGTTGATGAACAATGGCAGATGTTTAAGAAAATAGTTCATGACTCTCAACAAAGATATATCCCAGTGAGGAAGAAGGATTCAAGGAAGGTAATAAACCAACCATGGTTAACCAAGGAAGTTAAGGACAGTATCAAATTGAAAGAAAAAGCATACAATGTGGCAAAGGTTAGTGGTAAACCAGAGGATTGGGAAAGTTTTAAAAACCAACAAAAGATGACCAAAAAAAATAGAGGGAAAAAATAAACGTTGAGGGTAAACTAGCAAGTAATATAAAAACGGACAGTAAAAGCTTCTTTAAATATATAAAAAGGATGAGAGAGGCCAAAGTGAACATCGGCCCCTTAGAGAATGAGGCTGGGGAAATAATAATGCGGAACCAGGAAATGGCAGAAGAATTGAATAAATACTTTGCTTCGGTCTTCACAGTAGAAGATACTAATAGCTTTCCAAAAATACTAAATAATCAAGGGGCAAAAGGGAGGGAGGAAATAAATACTGTAACTATCACTGGAGAAAAAGTACGAGGGAAACTAATGGGGCTAAAGGCCATTAAGTCCCCTGGACCTGATGGGTTACATCCTAGGATATTAAAGAAAGTTGCAACAGGGATCGTGGATGCACTGGTAGTAATCCTCCAAGAATCCTTGGATTCTGGAAAAGTCCCAGAGGATTGGAGAATGGCCAATGTAACACCCTTTTTCAAAAAGGGAGGGAGACAAAAAACAGGTAATTATAGGCCAGTTAGCTTAACATCTGTCATTGGGAAAATGTTGGTGTCTATTATAGAAGATGTAATAAAAGAGTATTTAGAAATATATAATCTATTCAAGCAGAGTCAGCATGGCTTCATGAAGGGGAAATCATGCCTAACAACTTTATTAGAATTTTTTGTGGAGGTAACAAGCAAGATAGACAAAGGAGAACCAGTAGATGTAATATATTTGGATTTCCAAAAGGCGTTCAATAAGGTACCGCACATAAGGCTACTTAATAAGAGAAGAGCCCATGGTGTTGGGGGTAGTGTGGATAGAGGATTGGCTAACTGATAGAAGACAGAGAGTTGGGAAAAGGGGGCCATTTTCAGGATGGCAATCTGTAACTAGTAGAGTGCCAAGGATCAGTGCTGAGGCCTCAATTATTTACAACATGTATTAATGACTTAGATGAGAGAAGTGAATGTATTATCGCCAAATTTGCGGATGATTCAAAAATAGGTGGGAAGGCAAGTGGTGAGGATGACTTAAGGAGTCCACAGAGGGATATAGACAGGTTAAGTGGGTGGGCAAAAAAGTGGCAGATGGAATATAATGTGGGAAAATGTGAGGTTATCCACTTTGGCAGGAAGAATAGAGGAGCTGAATATTATTTAAATGGAGAAAGACTGCAGAAGGCTGCAGCACAGAGGGATTTGGGAGTCCTTGTGCATGAATCCCAAAAGCTAACATACAAGTTCAACAGGTAATAGGGAAGGCAAATGGAATGTTTAATTTCAAAGGGAATGGAGTATAATAATAGGGAAGTCTTGCTAAAACTATACAAGGCACTAGTTAGGCCACACCAAGAATACTGTGAGCAATTTTGGTCCCCTTATCTAAGAAGATATACTAGCAGTGGAGGCAGTCCAGAGAAGGTTCACTAGGTTGATCCTGGGTATGGAGGGATTTTCTTATGAGGAGAGGGTGAGTAGGTTGGGCCTGTACTTACTGGAGTTTGGAAGAATGAGAGGCGACCTTATTGAAACATATAAGATTCTTAGGGGGCTTGACAGGGTAGATGCTGAGAGGTTGTTTCCCCATGTGGGAGAGTCTAGGACTAGAGGTCTCAGAATAGAGGGGCGCCCATTTAAAACAGAGATGAGGAGGAATTTCTTCTCTCAGAGGGTAGCCAATCTGTGGAATTCTTTACCACAGAGGCTGTGTCGCTAAGTATCTTCAAGGCTGAGATAGATAGATTTTTAATCAGTAAGGGAATCAAAGGTTATGGGGAAAAGGCAGGAAAACGGAGTTGAGGATTATCAGATCAGCCAAGATCTCTTTGAATGGCAGAGCAGACTCGATGGGCTGAATGGCCGCCTTCTGATACTACATCTTATGGTCTAAGTACTGTTGATGTGCACCTTTCGGGGCTTCCTAGGGGTCCCAAGGCAGAGATATTTAAGATGAGTCATTCGCCACTAGTCATACTAGAAGATTTAGGCCAGTGAGATTATTTTTGGACAACTTTAGCAAAGAGTAAACAGTGACATGATGGCCAGAATTAGCATTTTTTTTCAAGAAGTGTTTTAAACCTGTCATGTGGAAATATTATTCATTTACATACACTGACAAATGCTGATCTTTTAACAATAAGCTGCTTGGCTGATGGGTTGGCAGAAGTTTAATATGTTCGATTGTAATTAAATGGTTTCGTCAATGGTATTTGTCCAGGTATTTTAATATGTATTATTTTGACAGGAGCTCAGTGGACTAGCCTAGCTCTTGACTAGCATTACTTTAACACCCAAACTAACTCATTTATTTAAATCCCTGTATTGTGAATCCATAAAGCTTAGGGTGCTGTCTTTGTTATTCCTGCCTTGACGGTTATCCATATCCTAATCTTCCTGGTAAGAATCCACTCCTTATCAAAGTTCAAAACCCTAAAGATGTCGGTTGTAACTCTATCCTGACCCATTGCAGTAAGGATCAGGAACCAACTGTCTCTGGCAGTAAAATGGATTATTTGTCTGAGCTTTTTAAACACTCCAGGTCTTGGTTTAGAACAATTGGCCAAACACTAGATCTAAAATAGCCTGTTTCCCAGTTAGTTCCTTGACGTACTGATTCAAAAAGCCCAAATTTTGAAATGATCAATCATTCCATTTTACATTCAACAGACCTCATGAAGGAGGTGACAGTAAACACAGTATTAAACGTCTCTATTTACAATAATCACTGAGTATCGTTTGGCAAAGAGTGGTAATTGTTCCAGTTCTGACGCTTCCTGAGCCATTTCCAGTATAGTTTAAAAATATTTTCAGGAAACATTTTCCACTGAGGGGAAGCTGGGTACTTTTTAAGTTGCGTAGTTTCCTACATGTCCTATTCTTCAGAGGAAGTCCTATTTCATCTTACAAAAAAAAATCATAAAAGGGATATTTAATTACAGTAAGAAGTGGAACAGAAATAAATTGTAGTTTGTCCTTCAAGAACTTTAACAGTTAGAGGGAGATTAAAGCTGGCTGAGGGCGTTAAGAGTATGTAATTTTTTCATTTATTTCATTTATTGGGTTCTGCCAGGGTCACTTGGCTCCTGACCTCATTACAGGGTTGGTCCAAACGTGGACAAAACAACTGAACTCCAGATGTGAGGTGAGAGTGACTGCCCTTTACATCAAGGCAACATTTGACCGAGTGTGGCATCAAGGAGCCCTAGCAAAACTGGGGTCACTGAGAATCGGGGAAAACTCTCCGCTGGTCGGAGTCATACCTAGCACAAAGGAAGATGGTTGTGGTTGTTGGGGTCAGTCATCTCAGCCCTAGAACATCACTGCAGGAGTTCATCAGGGTAGTGTCCTAGGCCCACCCATCTTCAGCTGCTTCACCAATGACCTTCCCTCCTTCATAAGGTCAGAAGTGGGGATGTTCGCTGAAGATTACACAACGTTCAGCACCATTCGCAACTCCCTGAAATACTGAAGAAATCCGTGCCCATATTTAGCAAGACCTGGACAACATTCCAGCTTGGGCTGATAAACGGCAAGTAACATTCATGCCACAAAAGTGCCAGACAATGATCATCTCCAACAAGAGGGAATCCAACCATCTCTCCTAGACAATGGCATTACCGTTGCTGAATCCCCCACTATCAACATCTGGGGGCTGCCATTGACCAGAAACAGAGCTGGACTAGCCATATAAGTACTGTGGCTACAAGAGCAGGTCAGAGGCTGGGAATTCTGCAAAGAGTAACTCACCTCCTGACTCCCCAAAGCCTGTCCACCACCTACAAAGCACAAGTGAGGAGTGTGATGTAACACTGTCCCCATCCACAAAAATTCACTCCCTCTACCACCGATGCACAGTAGCAGCAGTGTGTACCATTTACAAGATGTACTGCAGGAACTTACCAGGGTTCCTTAGGCAGCACCTTCCAAAACCATGACCACTACCATCTAGAAGGACAAAAGCAGCAGACACATGGGAACACCACCACCTGCAAGTTACCCTCCAAGCCACTCACGATCCTGACTTGCAAATATATCACCGTTCCTTCACTGTTGCTGGGTCAAAATCCTATAACTCCCTCACTAAGAGCACTGTGGGTGCACCTACACCACATGGACTGCAGCGGTTCAAGAAGGTGGCTCACCACCACCTTCTCAAAGGCAACTAGGAATGGCCAATAAATGCTGGTGCTCACGTTCCATGAAAAGAATATATTAAAAAATTGCTAATGAAGTGTTACTTCATTGTGCCACCTCTGTGTCTAGGTTTTCCAAGAAGAGCAAGATCAGGGAATACTTTTTCATGAAGATAATGGTCTGGATTTTGCTGTCCAAATAGTGGTGAATGCTGAGAAGTTAATCATTTTGAGGTCTGCAATGGCAATGCAACTTCTGGGAAGCCCACATACGCTCAAATCTGGAATTTGGAGTTTGCCTGAGTGGACTCCATTGGAGCCTACACTGATGGTCCTTCTGAGACCTGTCAGTGTGAAAACCTGGGCTGCTTGCCCTATATTTACCCCAGAATTTATGTTGATTTATTTATGACTGCTCTGAGCAGATGTAGAGCTTGCTCGGGAGTGCAGGCCTTTAAATCAACAGTGTGAAAACACTCCTGGACCCCTGGCTCCACCCAACCCATCACCTCCCCTCCTCCCGCCTGACCACCACCTCCTCTCTGCCCCTGCTGCTCAGTCCCGCCAATGTTGGGGTTGGGAGCTACAATTACCACTAAATCAAATAAAAGGTAGAAAATGTTTAAAAACCGCTTAACGAAGATCTGTAGATAGGCCATTGAATCAGAGACTGTTACTGAGCTGAAGACAGACCTCAAGAGAGTGTGTGTGGTTTCACTGGGAATTGCGCCATGTAATTAGCCTCCACCGTCACCTCACCAATGGATCCATGCTGCAACCAGGAGACCAGCTTACAACCAAAGTAGGGTTGTGGCTTTTCACACAGTCAGCGGTGTATACCTCCACTTTGCTGCTGACTGCAAGATCTGGGTTGGTGACTATTTTGGGTCTACTCAGAACATCACAGGTGCTGAACATTGGCTTCAGGCAGTGTCTGGATTGTCTAAGGGGCTAATCCACGAATTCTGAAAAATCTGAAACCAAATATAACCTTTGCCTCCCAGTTTTATGCCAAATTATTCCACAAATCTGTTTGAATTGCTCCAAACAGGCTTCTATAACTTTTACATCACAGATGTAGCCTTCACCAAAGTCACAAGTAGTTTTGTCTGTGACCATGACCTTCCTCAGCCTCTCTGCAGTCTTTGATGAATTTAACCACCTCATCATCCCTGTGTGGTACAGCTCTTTCTTGGACCCACTCTTACCTGTTGAATTGTAGCCAAAGAATCCATGGCAATGAATTTTAATTGCAGCCGCACAACATTATCTTCATCCGTGGTGTGATCTCCATTAATCAGTGTGGAATCACCAATGTATTCATGTTGACATTGTCCTGTTTCTCATCTACTTGCTTTCCATTTCTGATGTCATCTGCAGATGTGGGCTAAGTTCCACTTGAACATTAGTGGCACCCAGCTCTACTTCTTCACCACCTCACTTGATCTCTCCACTACTTCCGTGCTGTCAGACTACTTGTTTGAAATCCAGCCTTAATTGATCCTTAACTTCCTCCAGTTAAATATTGAGAAATTTGGAATCTAAAATTCTGTACCCTCTCCAATTCCAGCCTGCTTCCTGGCCACTGTCTTCAGCTGAACCAAACTGTTTGCAAACTTGGTGTCCTGTTCTAACCCAAGCTGAGCTTCCAACTGCATATCCTCTTCATATCAGACTGGCTACTTCCATCATCAGCTTTCACTCCTCGCTCAGCCCACTTGCCACTGAAACCCAAAAACTTAGTGGCTTCAGTGTCTGAAACTTGGCAACTTGGGCACAATGAAAGACAATCTGATACTCTACCTAGTGGTTGCTCCCATTGCTGCCCCATATTTGGCTCTGCACTCTGTTTGGACTCCACGTGGAGCTCTGGCGTGGGGGTGGCAGTGAGTGTTGTATAGGGGAAATGTCAATATTGTCTAAAAACTAATACCACAGCTAATCAGTAAAGTGCTGCAGGTAGGTTGAAAGGACTGGAGGCAGCAGCAAGAGGACTTCTACTCTGAGCTTTAGGGCAAGATATAGAGAAATTATTCAAGTTTTAATAAAGATGATCCACCAAAGGTGGATAGAACTTGTGTGTGATTTCTTTCTTATCAATATACAAACATGAGTTGTTCTGGTTGGTCTAAGTTGTTATGATCACAGCTATTAGTCTGTACATTTCTGTGTACTGTGAAATAAAGCAGTTTATGAATCAAAGCAAACTTTACATCAGCTAATGTGAACATGGTCACCATTGGAGAGTTGGAGAAATACATATGCACAAGACATGGTGCTCCAGTCCTGATGAGGAGGTTTCATTGTTGCACTTCTGGGCACGTTGTCTGTATATGTACATGAAGGCCAATATAAATCATCCCCATTAAAGTAAGATGCTCAGACTGCTTATGGGAGCAACTGATGCCACTAAACCTGAGAAGGTTCCTATGGCAGACTTGGATTCATAAAAGTGATGTTAGCTTAGGTGCTTTGTGAATAAAAACAATGGCACAATCTTCATAAGGGATTGAAGGGGGTGGAGAAGCAAAGTGATTTGGGGGTATAGATACACAAATCACTAAAAGCAGAGACAGGTTAATAAGGCTACAAAAAAAGCAAACTATGTCCTGGAGTTCATTTCTCGAGGGATAGAATTGAAAATCAGGGAAATTATATTAAACTTTTATAGTACCTTAACAAAAATAAAAATACCTGGAAAAATTCAGCAGGTCTGGCAGCATCTGCGGAGAGGAACACAGTTTGTGTTCCTCTCCGCAGATGCTGCCAGACCTGAGTTTTTCCAGGTATTTTTATTTTTGTTTTGGATTTCCAGCATCCGCAGTTTTTTGCTTTTTGTTTTTTTTTGTAGAACCTTGGTTAGATCACACTTGGAATACTGTGTACAGTCCTGGTCTTCATATTAAATGTTAGCCATGGTTCAGTTGATAGCACTTTTCCCTCTGAATCAAAAGATTGTGGATTCACAACCTTGGGGGAGGTGATGGTATTGTTGCTGGGCTTGTAATCCAGAGATCCAGGATAATGCTCTGGGGACCAAGGTTCGAATCCTGCCATGGCAGATGGTGGAATTTGAATTCAATAAAAACTTGGAATTAAAAGTCTAATGATGATCATAAAACCATTGTCGATTGTTGTAAAAACCCATCTGGTTCACTAAGGTCCTTTAAGGAAGGTAATCTGCTGTCCTTACCTGGTCTGGCCTACCTGTGACTCAAGACCCACAGCAATGTGGCTGACTCTTAAAAAATGCCCTCTGAACAAGGGAAATTAGGGATGGGCAGTAAATGCTGGCCTAGCCAATAATGTTCACATCCCATGATCAAATTAAATAAAATTCAAGGCCCATTCCAGAGCTTGAGTACAAAAATCAAGGCTAACACTCCAGTGCAGTACTGAGAGAGTATTGAGGTTACATTTTTCAGATGTGACATTAAACCGTGGCCCTGTCTGCTCTTTCTCTCAACCAACAACAGATTAAACTACACAAATACAGTGAAAGGAAGAAATCCAGAAGTTGCTGTCAGAGATACCCTACTCCTCCACAGAGTGAACTGTTACAATCTTCGCCAATTGACTTGGCACTGAAATCACTATAATGGCATGAACTTGGGATAATTACCACTCCTTCTACACTAAAAATGGCTGAAAAAGTTTGGGTTAGTTGATTCAAAAGCCAGTGAGATTTTAAAGGCACAATAAGTGATAATTACTTTTGAACAACCTCTCTGCCCCTGAAAGGATTAATTTTACGTATGTGGAGTCTCATTCCCTCAGATGAAAATTAATGTTTGAGATTTTCAAGGAGTATATATTTTTTAAAGTTTGTTTTCTGTCTCCTTTATCTGTCTCTTAATCCCTCTATTTTTCTCTATATTTATTTTGTTTTTTTTAGATGAATCAAATGTAATTTATATTTCCTGTTTTTCAATTCCTGGTTTAGACTCTCTGAGAATTCTTCTATCTTATTGGTTGAAAAACCTCACTGTTGTATGCCCTATTGAGAGAGATGCATGGAAACTGATGCTGAATGACTGAAGTCTCTTTGGAGAAGTTTGTGAAAAGTCTGTTGGCAACTGTGTGTGAAGTAAACAGCGAAAGCTATTCCTTTGACACTGAGGGGAAAATCCTTGCTGTAATTATATTGCCCATTTGCCATGCATGTTACAATAGCTTTGTAACTATCAATTTGGGTCCAGTGAATTATTATAGGATAGGTTCAAAGATAATTTTGTCTGACTATGTTCTGTTGCACTTGTTTTGAAGATGGAAAGCGTGTTTAAAATACTAACTCTCATGTTTGAAATACTAACTAGCAGTGGGTTGGATCTCTTAAACACTTGTGTTAAAGAGTGCAAAACAAGCTAAAAGATGTATTATGAATTTAACATTTAGAATAAAAGTATAAAAACTCAGAAGCTTACAAAAAATCCTGGTGAAACTTTTTCTTTCATGTGCACATGGAAAACAAATTGGCTTTCATCACCACACGTGCACCTATTTGATCATTACGCAGAATAGGGTTAACTTCTGGCAGAGAAACTGTTCACTATGTGCAGTGACCTTGAAGAACTAAAGATCAGATTTATTTAAGGTTAATGGTTCTGCATGACCCTTTCCACTAAAAGTCATGACACTTGTACCCTATTCAGCACTCAGTTTAGTGGACCTTGAAAGTACTAGAATTTGTGCTATTTATTTTGGATCTAGGCTAGAAGTGAATTTGAGTGGGTTGAGTTGTACTTTGATTACAAAAACTAAATTGTTACAATGTTCAAGTATTCTAGGTTTTTATATTGAAAATTTATGCAAAGCTTATAATGAGGATTTTTCTTTTTAACAGCAAATCTATTAAGTATTCAGTGTGGACAGCTTGGATTTCTTGCACAAAGCTTGCTTGCCTCTGGGAATTTTAGGGAGAACCCTGCCTCATTTAAAAAACGCTCAGTTTAATAGTTTGTAAAACATATCTTTGGTTTGGGTTCTAAAACAGAGTTCAATGCACAAAGGAGGACCTTTGCTTCCCCATTCAATGTTTTATTGTTTTGCAACATAGCATCATTATTAGACATGATATTTTGCAATATATCCTTCGTGACACCATGAAGGTCTATCCCCAGTGATTAGGAAGTACAGACTATTATCTATGGTGTTTAAGGAGCTAAATCTTGCTAAAAATGTACAAACCTAGATTGTTCATAATCAACAGTTTTAGAGTATTAAACATGGGGCAACATTTTCCCCCATCGGGGGGGAGGGATGTGCTGGAGCGGGCGCGGGCGGGTGGGTTCTGAATCGGCGCCTCCAGTTGGGGGCACGCTGCCGTTTTACATGGGAGGGCCAATTATGGCCCGCCCAGCGTGATGTCTGCCAGGAAGCACTATGTGCTCTCTGTGCAGGCGGAGGGGGGGGTGGGATTCCCTGAGACAGGAGTGGGCTCTTTTGCACATGTGCATGAAAGAATGCACAGATCTCCCTGAGGCAAAGTGCTGCCTCAGGGAGATCGGCTCAGATTTGAAACTTCCAAATAAAGACGAGAAAAAAATTTTGCTACCATGTCCCCTCATGGTACACTGTCACGTGAGTTGGGACATGTCCATAACTTTTATTTTGAAATATTCCGAGATTTTTAAATAACTCATGAAACCTCATCCCGCTCGCGGATGAGGTTCCATGCTTTTTCAGAAGCCCGCCAGGGCTCCCGGCCTGCCCACCAACCTTAAGGTTGGATGAACAGGTCCGTTAATGATTTCAATTAGTTTTTTAATGGCCTTAATATGCCGTTGACAAGTCAGCAGGCATGCAGCCGAGTTGGCTGTCCGCCCACCGACCTGAAAATCTAAATGATGCAGGGTGACTTCGGGACGCATGCCTGATGTCACCCCACATCATTTACGCGTCGGTGAACAGGCCCTGCCGTTGTTGGCCGAACAGAAGATTCTGCCCATGGTCTTATGGTTTCAGATCCTTTGGTACTGATTCCATGGTCAACAGCCTGTCGACAGTAAACTGATTACACCCTTCATGATATGAAATCTGCATCTTTGCATTATCTGCTTTAGCCATGGACTCAGGATCATCAATATTGTTGTACTGCTCAATTTTGCTTGGTTTAATGCTTCAGTTCAATATTTCAGTTTAGCTGAAGTGAGCTCCACTTGCATCCCGAGAATCAGATTTAAAACAAAAAAAACATCTTTCACTCGGCGATGGTGACTTGCAATTTTCCCCACAGTGGCACATGTTTTGCACAGGAAACATGCAAGCTAAAATGAAATAGCCTTTTTGTGTGAAAATCCTTCTGAATCCAGTTAGATATATAGAATAGCAGAAAGAGCCTTGCTGTACCCACTTCATTTTTCTTACAAGTATGAAGGCATTTCTTTGTGTAGGAAAAGAAATACATTTTAAAGATATAATGCATGAGCAAAGCAGCACAATGACACTTTGTGGATCTAGGGCAGTTCACCGACTGCTTCCATGCATACCAATTAGAAAGTTTTAACAGACATTGATCTTACACAATAATATAATTCATATAATATATATATATAATTTAGTTATATATATTTATGTTTACATATGTTATTATTTCTCAGTTAAACTGAATATCTTGGGAATGTAAAGGAGGACCTCCCCCCAAAACCCAAAGCACAGGAGCTAGAAGCAAAGTCAATAGTAACTTTCAGAAGAGAATTGGATTTTTAAAAAATTATTCGTTCATGGGATGCAGGCGTCGTTGGCAAAGGCCAGCATTTGTTGCCCATCTTTAATTGCCCTTGGCTTACATTTATTTAATGTGGTAAAATGTCCCAAGTGTTTCACATAAGTGTTAACAAACAAAATTTTGCGCAGAATGTCATGAGATATTAGGACAGATGACCAAATTCTCGGCCAAAGAGGTAGGCTTTAATGAGCAACTTAAAGGTGGAGAGATTTAGGGAGGGAATTCCAGACCCCAGTGCTTAGGCAGCTGAAAACAAACTTGATATAAAAAACATTGCAGGGCTAAGGGGAATGAGCAGGAGATGAAGTAGATAGCTTGTTCATAGAGCTGACACAGGCATGATGGATTGAATGGTTTCCTTCAGTGCCATATTCTTTTATGAATTCTGTTCTCCCATGCTAACTTTGCATTTCACTGGCATGGCTATAACTTGAAAGGTAATCCATGCAATAAATCATGGCTCTGGTTACTTGGATTAAATTCTATCTGGAGGTCCTGGGCTGATTTTTAACTTGCACTAATTCACTTATACAGAGTTAAAATTAGGCCACTTAATTCCAGAATGAGAAATGTGAATTATTGACTTAAAGATTTACATCTGCAAAAGACGTTTTTCATCCTAAAAGTCTGTTGTTTATCAAGCTGAGCAAGAAATGTGTTTAAGAAGGCATTTAACTGATTGAGTTTACGGTTTTAAGATTTACTTAAATTGGGCAATTTGTGACCAAAGTGGAAACTGTACCTCAGTAAATGCCCTGTATGGAGAAAACATTAACTAGTTGTGGTACAGGGGCTTGTTTTCACTTAAAGCAAATCCCATTGGCACTTTGCAAGGATATCTAATTCGTTAATTTAAATCCAAAATCATTCCTCTGTTCGAAGCCCATGTTCAAAGTGAACACCTTGTTACCTGTAACATTCGAGCCACACAAGTGCCAGGCAATGACCATCTCCAACAAGAGAGAATCCAGCCATCTCCCCATGACATTCAGTGGCATTACGTCCTGGGGGTTACCATCGACCAGAAACTGAACTGGACTAGCCATATAAATACATTGGTTACAAGAGCAGGTCAGATGCTGGGAATTCTGTGGCGAGTAATTCACCTCCTGAGTCCCCAAAGCACATCCACCATCTACAAGGCACAAGTTAGGAGTGTAATACTCTCTGTTTGCCTGGGTGAGTGCAGCTCCAACAACACTTAAAAAGCTCAACAGCATCCAGGACTAAGCAGCCCACTTGGCTGGGACGCCATCCACCACCTTCAACATTGACTCCCTCCACCACTGATGCACACTGGCAGCAGTGTGTGCCATCTACAAGATGCATGACAGCAATTCACAGCTCCTTTGACAGCACATTCTAAACCTGTGACCTCTACCAACAAGAAGGGCAGCAGCTGCATGGGAACACCATCACTTGCAAGCTCCCCTCCAAGCCACACACCATCCTGATTGAAACTATATCACCGTTCCTTCACCGTCACCGGGTGAAACCCTGGAACTCCCTTCCTAACAGCACTGTGGGTGTACCTACACCACATGGATTGCAGCGGTTCAAGAAGATAACTCACCACCATCTTGAGGGCAATTAGGGATGGGCAAGAAATGCTGGCCTAACTAGCAGTGCCCACATCCCGTGAAAGATTAAAAAAAAAACTCTTATTCCTTTCTCGGTAAAACCAACAAAATTGCCTATTAAATGCAGATACATGCTTCAGTGGCCTACTTGACTCCACCGCACTTACAATCGTGGAATTTACAATCCTTGTCTTCCTCAGGGGAAAAATGAAGCTTTGAATGTTGATTTCTTGCTGGGTTAAATTGTATATGACCTTCATTGGTATGGTGGTTTATGACCAGAATTTTGGGGAACTGGATGGATAGCCCTATCTACTTGAAAGAGCTTGGGTAGGGATATCTTAATAATGCAGCTGTGTCCTCTTCATCTCTCTGTCCTTAGGAGAACTTTGAAAGATGAGGCTACAACCAAATGAAAATACTTAACAGATTACATCACAAAATTATCTCCTTGGTATCCTTGGATTTAACTGGAAGGATAGTCTAGGGTAGGCAGAAATTTAACCTTTAGCACCTCAATCATCCAATATGATCAGTTATATGAGCACTTTTGTTCTGATGCATGAATGTGTCATTTATTTGTACAAGGGGTGCGAGTGGCACTGGCAAGGTGACATTTACTGACCATCTATAGTTGCCCTGTAATGATGATGGTGATGGTGGACCCCTCTCTGCTCTTTTGGAACCGCTGCAGTCTGTGTGTTGATGGTGCACCAGATCATGATACATTGCAGTTCCAAGATTTTGACCTGATTAGTAATGAAGATATATGTCTAAATTAGAGTGGTGTGATATTTGGAGGGGAACTGATCGTGACTTTTTCAATTTTCAGCCATTAGTCCTGTTTTTAGCCAGTCAAAACGCACATTTTTGCAATCTGTTCCTTCTTCAAAGGTAGAATTGTTGGGAGGAGGAAGTGCGGGTGGTGGTGGCAGCAGAACAAGTTTAAATAAAGGGTTTAAAAATTAATGTCAAAAAGCAGATGGGAATAGATTTAGCATGAAGGAAATTCAGCTAGAGAGGTAAGTAAAATAAAAGTTAAAATAATGATAGTAATACAGAACAATAAGGGAAGCAAAGTCAGTGAGCAGGTAAGTCGCTGGACTAGTAATCCAGAGATCCAGGGTAATGCTCTGTGGACCCGGGTTGGAATCCCGCCACGGCAGGTGGTGGAATTTGAATTCAATAAAAAATCTGGAATTAAAAGTCAAATGATGACCATGAAACCAGTGTTGATTGTTGTAAAAACCCATCTGGTTCACGAATGTCTTTTAGGGGAGAAAATCTGCTGTCCTTACCTGGTCTGGCCTACATGTGACTCCAGACCCACAGTAATGTGGATGACTCTTAAAATGCCTTTTGGGATGGCCTAGCAAGCCACTTAGTTGTATCAAACTGCTACCAAGTCACAAAAAGGAATGAAACCGGATGGACTACCTGGCATCGACCTAGGCACCAGGAATGACCGGCAAACTCAGCCCTGTTGACCCTTATTAAGGGTGGTAAGTAAGGAAGTCCTCCTTACTAACAGCTGGGGGCTAGTGCCAAAATTGGGAGAGCTGTCTTACAGACTAGTCAAGCAATAGCCTGACATAGTCAACCAGGTGGTGAGGGAACCAACAAGAAGGGAAAAACATACTTGACCTCATCTTCATCAACCTGCCTGCTGTAGATCTGTCTGTCTAGTGCAGGAGGGCATGTCAGAAGCAGCACCAGGCATTCCTAAAAATGAGGTGTCAACCTGGTGAAGCTATAACACAGGGCTACTTACATGCCAGACAGCATAAGCAGCAAGTGATAGACAGAGCTAAGTGATTCCACAACCAATGGATCAGACCTAAGCTCTGCAGTTCTGCCACATCCAGTCGTGAATGGTGGTGGAAAATTAAATAACTCACTGAAGGAGGATGCTTCACAAATATCCCCATCCCCAATAATGGGGAAGCCTGGCACATCAGTGCAAAAGATAAGGCTGAAGCATTTGCTACCATCTTCATCCAGAAGTGCCAAGTGGATGATCCATCTCAGCCTCCTCCAGAGGTCCCCAGTATCACAGATGCCAGACTTCAGCCAATTCAATTCATTCCACATGATATCAAGAAATGGCTGAAGGTACTGGATAGTGCAAAGGCTATGGGCCCTGGAAATATTCCAGCAATAGTGCTGAAGACTTGTGCTCCGGAACTTGCCGTGCCCTGAGCCAAGCTGTTCCAGTACAGCTACAACACTGGCATCTGCCTGGCTATGTGGAAAATTGTCCAGGCTTGTCCTGTACACAAAAAGCAGGACAAATCCAACCTGACCAATTACCGCCCCATTAGTCTACTCTCCATCATCAGTAAAGTAATGGAAGGGGTCATCAACAGTGCTATCAAGTGGCACTTGCTTAGCAATCACCTGCTACTGACGCCCAGTTTGGGTGTTGCCAGGGCCACTCAGCTCCTGACCTCATTACAGCCTTGGGCATCCGCCCTCACACCTTCTTCTCCCTCCCAGAAACATGATAGGGTCCCCCTTGTCCACATTTATCATCCCACCAGCCTCCACATTCAAAGGATCATCCTCTGCCATTTCCGCCAAGTCCAGCATGATGCCACCACCAAACACATCTTCCCTTCACCCCCCCGGCGGCATTCCGCAGGGATCGTTCCCTCCGGGACACCCTGGTCCACTCCTCCATCACCCCCTACACCTCAACCCCTTCCCACGGCACCTTCCCATGCAACCGCAGAAGGTGCAACACCTGCCCCTCTCCTCACCGTCCAAGGGCCCAAACACACCTTTCAAGTGAAGCAGCATTTCACTTGCACTTCCCTCAATTTAGTCTACTGCATTCGTTGCACCCAATGCGGTTTCCTCTACATTGGAGAGACCAAAAGCAGACTGGGTGACCGCTTTGCAGAACACCTTTGGTCTGTCCGCAGGCATTACCCAGACCTCCCTGTCGCTTGCCATTTCAACACTCCACCCTGCTCTCATGCCCACATGTCCGTCCTTGGCTTGCTGCATTGTTCCAGTGAAGCTCAACGCAAACTGGAGGAACAGCACCTCATCTTCCGACTGGGCACTTTACAGCCTTCCGGATTGAATATTGAGTTCAACAATTTTAGATCATGAACTCTCTGCTCCTTCCACACCCCTTTTCCGTTCCCCCCCCCGCCTTTTTTTCCCAATAATTTATAAAAAATTTTCTTTTCCTACCTATTTCCATGATTTTTAAATGTATTTCCATCCATTGTTTTATCTCTACCTTTGATTCCTTCACCCCACCCCCACTAGGGCTATCTGTACCTTGCTCGTCCTGCTTTCTACCCTTAATTAGCACATTCCTTAGATAATATCACCACCTTCAACACCTCTTTGTCCTTTTGTCTGTGACATCTTTTGGTTATCTCCACCTATCACTGGCCCTCTATCCAGCTCTACTTGTTCCCCCCGCCCCCCCCCAATTGAACCAGCTTATATTTCACCTCTCTTCTATTTTTACTTAGTTCTGTTGAAGGGTCATTCGGACTTAAAACGTTAACTGTGCTCCTCTCTGCAGATGCTGCCAGACCTGCTGAGTTTTTCCAGGTATTTTTGTTTTTGTTTTGGTTCAAACATGGACAAAAAAGCTAAAATCCCAAGGTGAGGTGAGAGTGACTGCCCTTGACATCAAGGCAGCATTTGACTGAGTGTGCATCAAGGAGCCCTAACAAAACTGGAGTCAACGGGAATCAGAGGAAAAACTCTCCACTGGTTGGAGTCATACCTAACACAAAGGAAGATGGTTGTGGTTGTTGGGGGTCAGTCATCTCAGCTCTAAGACATGACTGCAGGTGTTCCTCAGGGTAGTGTCTTCGGCCCAACCATCTTCAGCTGCTTCATCAATGACCTTCCTTCCATCATATGGTCAGAAGTGGGGATGTTCACTGATGATTGCACAATGTTCAGCACCATTCACGACTCCTCAGGTACTGAAGCAGCCTATGTCCAAATGTAGCAAGACCCAGACAATACCCAGGCTTAGGCTGACAAGTAGCAAGCAACATTCGCACTACACAAGTGCTAGGCAATGACCATCTCCAACAAGAGAGATTCTAGCCATCGCTCCTTGATGGTCAATGGCATTATCATCACTAAACCCCCCACTATCAACATCCTTGGGGTTACCATTGACCAGAAACTGAACTGGACTAGTCATATAAATACTGTGGCTACAAGGGCAGGTCAGAGGCTAGGAATCTTGCAACGCGTAACTCACCTCCTGACTCCCCAAAGCCTGTCCACCATTTACAATGTGCAAGTCAGGAGTGTGATGGAATACTCTCCACTTGCCTGGATGAGTGCAGCTCCCACAACACTCAAGAAGCTTGACACCATAAAGGACAAAGCAGTCTGCATGATTGGCACCACATCCACAAATATTCACACTCTCCACCAGCAACGCACGGTAGCAGCAGTGTGTACCATCTACAAAATGCACTGCAGGAATTCACCAAGGCTCCTTAGACAGCACCTTCCAAACCCGCAGCCACTACCATCTAGAAGGACAAGGGCAGCAGATAGATGGGAACACCACCACCTAGAAGTTCCCCTGCAAGTCGCTCACCATCCTGACTTGGAAATGTATCGTCATTCTTTCATTGCTACTGGGTCCTAACAGCAATGTAGGTACCTACACCACATGGACTGCAGTGGTTCAAGAAGGAAGCTCACTACCACCTTCTCAAGGGAAACTAGGGATGGGCAATGAATGCTGGTTCATCCAGCAAAGCCCACATCCTATGAATGGATTTTTAAAAATGCTCTGATTTGAGCAGCTTGACTGCTGTAATAGTATTATTTCAGGTCATAGTGCATGAATTTATATTATGCAACCTCCTGAGGAAGAATTAAATCTCACTTGATCTTCAGGCAAGCATTAAAATTTAATGACATACAGGACTTGAACATGTGCTTCATCCGTTGTATCTTTAAATATTTAAACTAAGAGGTGATGGAGGAGTTGGAGAGGATAAAAATGAAGAGGAGGCACTAAAGATATTGGCAGCACTCAAAATAGAAAATGTAACTGGTCCAGATGGGATGACGATAGACATTGCTGAGGGAAGTAAGGGTGAAGACCTGGGCCACAACCTTCCAATCCTCCTCAAATGTGGGTGTGGTGCCAGTGGATTGGAGGATTGCAAATGCTATCCCCACTCAAAGAATAGGGGTAAACCTGGTGACTACAGACTCATCAGCCTAATGTTAGTGGAAGGGAAACTTTTAGAGACACCAATCTTAGACAAATAATTGTCCCTTGGAAAAATATGGATTAATGAATAACAACCAGCATGGATTTGCTCAGGGCAAATAATGTTTGACCAGCTTGAATGAGTTTTTGATGAAGTAATGGAGAGGCTTGATGAAGATAATGTGGTTGATGATGTACATATGGAGCAGGAATTTTGCCCCGTATGTGGGAGGAAACAGAAGTTGGTGGGCTGGCAATGATGCACCGCTGGCCGGCGTGCAGTTTGCCGGCAGCATCCTGTCCCTGAGCCATTTTACTGGAGGTCAGATTGGATGCAGAATGACTACCCGCTTGCAAGTGGCGACCGGCTTGTTAAGTTCATTAAGGGGCCAGTTAAAGCATTTGATCTAAAAATTTCGAGTCGGACTGCAGGATCTTGCGCTGTCAGGAGCACTGCAGCTGCTCGGAGTCACAATAAATAACACCCCTAAATGATGCTGGAAGTGGTTAGCAAATTCTGGTATCTTGGGTCCACAGTGGATAGACAATCAGTCTCTTGATGCAGAACTCAGTACACATATAGAGAAAGCAGTTACGATCTTCAGTTGACTCATGAATAACATCAAGTTGACTCTTAGGACCAAGGCCCAGGTTCATGAGGCCTGTGTTCTCAGCTTCTTTTTGTATTGCTGTGAAACCTGGTGACTTACAGCTATCAAGGAAGAAAGTAAGTCGCCGTAGTCCCAGAGGACCATAGGCTGCTCTCCCGTTAGAAAGAGATGACTGATAGTGAGCTTAACCTGAGGGTCACCACCCCTCAGGCAAGGGACGAGGTTGAGAAGGCGGGGACTTCATGGATGACCTCAACCGGTACTGGAATTGAACCCACGCTGTTGGCGTCACTCTGCATCACAAATCAGCCGTCCACCCAACTGGGCCAAGCGACCCCCATGAAAGGGACCTCAACAACTTTCATATTCCCTGTTTGCAGAACACTCAGCTTCCACTGCTCGCTGGGGCAATGAATTCTAAAGATTAGTGACCCACTGAGAGAAGAAATTCCTCCTCATCTTTGTCTTAAGAAGACCCCTTATTTTGAAACTGTGCTCCCATTTCTAGATTCTCTCACGTGAGACCCAACTTGTTTAACCTCTCCTCATAAAACAATCTCTCTATCCCAGGGATCAACATTTAGTGAACCTTCTCTGAACTGCTTCCAATGAAAGTATATCACTCCTTAAATAAAGAGGCCAAAACACAGTACTTCAGATGTGGTGTCACCAATGCCCTGTATGGCTGTAACAAGACTTCCTTACTTTTATATTATATACTCCACCCCCCGTGAAATAAAGGCCAACATTCCATTTGCCTTCCTAATTACTTGCTTTACCTGCATGCTGACTTTTTGTGATTCATGTACGAGGACACCCAGGTCCCTATGTACCACAGCATTCTGCAGTCTCTCCCCATTTAAATAATATTCTGCTTTTCTATTCTTTCCACTGAAATGGACAACCTCACATTTTCAAACATTATACTCCACCTGCCAAATATTTGCCCACTCACTTAATCTATTCATGTCCCTTTGCAGACACTTCCCGTTCTACTTTTATTTCTACTCGAGAGTACTTTACGGGATCTTGAAGGTTCCCTCACTTCTCCTGAGACCTAACCAAAGTGTGCCACCAGGAATTCGCTTTGGTTCTCCTCAGTGTTCCCACTATCTTCCAAGCTGTAAGATTTCTTGGGGTCCTTCCACTAGCATCCAGCTAAGCAACCCTCCAACTCTCCTTAAGCTCCTCATGATTGTGGACACCCCAGCTCAATCATGGGCCTCACACCATTCTTACTTAGTGACTCCAACTCAGAAATGTCCCTGATTTCTGATAGCTCTCTGCTCCTGGTCCATACCTCCTTTATAGCTTCTGGTAGATTCACTCTGTCTGTTTCCAAGCTGTTCCAGCTCCAGATATAAAACTGCCTGTTTTAAAGCTCCGCTCAAGCTGATTAACATGTTTCTATGAGAAAACACACAGATTAAATCCAAAACAAAACCTATTTCCGTAGCAATGTGGCATTCTGGGATGTTCCAGATAGCACTTAAACCCAATTAATTTTACTTCTAAAGCATTGATTTGATTTTGGGACCCACATGAATAACTTAAACCCCTAACAAAAACAGAATTACCTGGAAAAACTCAGCAGGTCTGGCAGAATTGGCGGAGAAGAAAAAGGTTTACATTTCGAGTCCTCATGACCCTTCAACAGAACCATGAGGACTCAAAACGTAAACTTTTTTCTTCTCCACCGATGCTGCCAGACCTGCTGAGTTTTTCCAGGTAATTCTGTTTTTGTTTTGGATTTCCAGCATCCGCAGTTTTTTGTTTTTAACTTAAACCCCTTATGGAGATAGCTGTAGACATTTCGTCTCCGCCAAGGCTCTGAGAGTTAGCCCATTGTTTAGTGTTTTCACACTTCTACCTCTTTAAGTAAACATGGACCATCTTTTGAATGGCTATTATCTTGGGTTTGTTCAACCCAAGAGCTTTTCCTTTACCTTACATTTAATAATTTCAATCCCCAAACTTAAAGTTATACTGCAAAAACATATGAATCATGAAATGAGACATTTTTGCAATTGTAGGCACCTGTCTTTTAGTCCACCTTTTGGTGAGAAGGAAATCATGTGGGGCCACATTTATTCCACTAGTTAGTGTACAGAGTGAGGTTTCTCTGTTCAATCTCTCAGTCTTGCTGTTGACTAACTAGATAAAAAGGGAAAGACCCAAAGCTGCTTAGGGAAATAGCCTTTGACACTGAATCTAAAAAAATAGTGTGAAGGGCCAAAAAAAGTGGATGGTTATAATTTATTAGATCAACCCCATTGTCTTTGCAATTAATTTGCAAATTTTAGGTGATACTTTGTATGGAAAATTAGTTTTATCAGTTTATTAATGTGCCTCTTTCACCTTAAAATGTAGTTACCTTAACACCCTGTGTGCACCCTGATTGAACGAATTTAGAAGATTACAGATGATGCTTGATTTGAACAGACTAATGGGCACTTGTGTGGTGATGAATATTTTGGCCTAGTTTTAATGTGATAGTTGGGTTGGATGTGTAATTGAATGGTAAACCTGATTGGGAAACACAGTGAACTCTGTGAGAATCCACACAAACAAATTTTGTACACATTTTCTGATATTCCTGGGTATGATGAAGGAGAACGTTGATGTCTCCCTGTTAAGAGTCAGGAAACTATCCTGTATATAGGATAGGAAGCTACTGTTTAATGCAACTTTGCATGTGATGGTAGTTTGTTACAGCCTCCACGTACAATGAACGAGTATATGATTTGAGCACTGCTCGGTCCATTAACACTTAATTACTGCTTTGGGACCATGGATAAACTACATATGTAATTTTCAATGTTCAATGATGTCAACCATATGCTTTGATTGCAAAACCACATATTGTTTACATTTTCTAGGAGGAAACCAGCGCCTGCTGGGGGAAGGGATTCTAAAAGAATCTAAAAGAGAAAATTGAACTGAATTTTAAGTAAAGCTTTCATTCCCGCCTGAAATGAATTGGCTTTGCTCTAGTGGGGATTTAAATATGATTGTGTAAAATGCAATTGCTAATATTTAACTCTGTTAAAAACCTAATATAATTTTCATTTCTGAATTTGAATCCACTAGCTTTCCAGTAAGGTCTTCCTTAAAAGGAATCGCATACAGTGGGGAAAAAGGCCACAGCTTGTCACAAAATCACAGAGCAATTAATGATTTAGCTACACACAATGCACAAAGGAAATATTCCCCAAAGTGTATGATTTGACCGGCGTAGTTTTGAATAGCAGTAAATAGTTTTTATGCAGCCAGGGCAATCTGTTCCTGTTAGGTGATTGGTGTCCCTTGAAACAAATGTTCTTTTTGTTTATTCAGGTAAACGATGTTTACTTTTGCATTGTAATCAAGTTATATTTATAATGCAGTTGTATTTAAAGCCAGTTATTCCAGTTGACTGGGAACCAAAGAGATTTTCCATACTTCCCAATCATAAAATAAATATGTTGACACTGCAAGAAACATAGTAACTGTAAAAGAAGAATGCAGTTTGTCTCTTGGTAGGATGAAATAGGGCTAACCACTCATAACGTTGGCTGCAGTTCATACAAAACTTTGCTGTGCAGAAGTTATTTCAATCGACATCATTTGGATGTATTTATGTAATGTAATGTAGCTATGCAATATGCTTAATGCTCAGAACGTCAAACTAATCTTTTATATTGCCTCATTTGTTTTGCAACTTGCTGCAACTAAATGCTTTACTTTATTTATTAACTGGTTTTAAAGAGGGACTTTGTTCTTAAAATTGCAAGACTGAATTGTTGGTCTGTGAGAGGTACTGCTGTGGGAAATTAGGAAAGAGTTGGGTGTGCTGAAAAGACAGACACCTGTTGCACTGCTAACGGAAGGCAGCCCAGGGATTAGTCGACCAGTAGCTTCTTTCAGTAATACTGCAACCTACTATACCACTGAGGGCCATTAGTGTTAAATAAAGGATACTTGTTGCTGCCGATAGCCAGTTTATTTTATACGTCCGCTTGGACAGCTTGCAGAAGTACTATGTTGATAAAGTGCTTGAGAAAAGTAAGCTATGTTTCTGAGGTGTAGGTTTCCGTAAAACATTTGTTCCAGTCTAGAAAAATGGAGGAGAATTCAAACCATGAGCCTGAGGAGTGTCTAAAAGAGCCAGACAGCAGACATGTTATGGGTAAGTAACCAATTCCCTGTATGGATAGACTACTGTACAGTACTATTAGCTATTCTTCTTCTAAGCACCAGAGTTCAACACTACATAAATCCAAAATAGTCTTGAAAAGTACTAGTAGTTTGTTGAATACAGACTCTTGCTGTATGCCTGCATTTGTTTGTTTTGTAGGAAGCTGTCTTAAAATAGCCTGAATGGTGTATGGCATGTTCATGGTGATGTCAGTGTGTAAATTGAGTAACTTGCTCAGTAAATGAGATATTGAGCAGAGGCTGTGCTTCCTAAACTAAAGGAATGTGAGCAGTTGAAGTCCATATTAACTGTTTCATAGCATTCTGTGCATTATGTACTCTGAGAGTGAATGGTGTACAATAGCCAATACTCTGATATATATTTCAAGGTGATAAGATCAGAGTGGATAAATTTCAACTCAAGTAAAAGAGCTCTGACTGAGCTTTATCTGGATAAGTGCTGAAGAATTTGCTTGTGTGTATTGTATGGTGGAGGAGCTGAGATGTTCCATATTGATCTAGTTTGAATTCCTAAAACACTGATGAATCTGATTAAACCTTTAATTTCACATTCCACTCTGAGGCGCTGTCATGTTTTCCATTCTTGCTTTCTTTTTGATGTGCTGGTTGCAGTTTCAGATTTTGGATGAGCTTTAAGTGCAATAACATTCATTGTGTTTTCTAATTCATTCACGGGATATGGGTGATACTGGCAAGAGTGCTCATCCCTAATTGCCTCAGAGAAGGTGGTGGTGAGCTGCTTTCCTGAACTGCTGTAGTACTGTTGGGGAAGGAGTTCCAGGATTTTGACCCAACAGTGATGGAACGATGATATATTTCCAAGTTAAGATGGTGCATGGCTTGAAGGGGAGTTTGCAGGTGGTGGTATTCCATGTGCCTGCTGCCCTCCTTCTGCTGGGTGGTAGAGGTATTGGGTTAGGAAGGTATTGTTAAAGGAGACTTGGCACGTTGCTGCAGTGCATCTTGTAGATGGTGCACACTGCTGCTACTGTGTTGTGGTGGACAGAGTGAATGATTAAGATGTTGGATGAGACACCAATCTAGAGGGCTGCTTTGTCCTGGGTGGTGTTGACTTCTTGAGTGTTGTTGGAACTGCAATGAAACGGTGATGTCAGGATGTGAGTCCTTGCAGCAGAATTCCCAGCCTCTGACCTGCTCTTATAGCCACTGTATTTTGTGGCTTGTCCAGTTAAGTTTCTTGTCAGTGGTGACCCCAGGATGTTGATGGGGGGAGATTTGATGATGGTAATATTGATGAATGTAAAGTGCAGGTGGTTAGATTCTCTCTTGGTGGAGATGGTCATTACTTGACAAATGTGTGGTGTACTCATGAAGAGATTAATATCTATAATGGTATTGGAAATTATTTTTTAAAAATAGAGTTTCATGGTGTCTGTGTCTATGTGTGTGTGCCTTAATTGGATTAAAGCCAGCTGGTCTGGAGGCTTTGATGTATAGAAAGAAGTAGGTTTCAAGTGGTGATTAGATAAACATGGGGAAGTTTAGAAACATAGGTGTCAAGGGGGCAATTTGATTTTTAAATAAAACATTTAAAAGAGTGGGTGAAATCATGCACCTAGCTAGAAGATGCCAAGCTATGTGTTCATTTTTTTCAGCTTACTAATAAAGTTGGTGGAATCAAAGGGTGTTATTGCTTGGCCAGTGATATTACCACTACAGCACCGCCTCACCTAACTGCACATAATGATGAAAGCAAAATACTGCGGAAGCTGGAAATCTAGAACAAAAACAAAAATACCTGGAAAAACTCAGCAGGTCTGACAGCATTTGTGGAGAAGGATACAGTTGACGTTTCAAGTCCGTATGGCCCTGTCCGTATGACCCTTCATCAGAACTAAGACATATAGAATTCTATAGATTCTATATGCCTTAGTTCTGATGATGGGTCATACGGACTCGAAACGTCAACTGTATCCCTCTCCGCAGATGCTGTCAGACCTGCTGAGTTTTTCCAGGCATTTTTGTTTTTGTTGCACATAATTATGGTTGGTTCAGGATTCAAATGTGTTACAGTTCAGAATTCCACTCTTCCAATTCTGGAAAGGTTCCAGTGGATTGGAAAACCGCAAATGTAACACCTCTATTGAAAAAAGAAGGGGGGCAGAAAGCAGAAAACTCTATACCAGCCTATGCCAGTTGGCCTAACATCTATCATAGTGAAAATGCTTGAACCCATTATTAAGGAGGTAATAACAGAACATTTAGAAAATGATGATCCAAGCAGGCAGAGTCACCATGGTTTTGTGAAAGGGAAATAGTGTTTGACAAATTTGTTAGAGTTCACTAAGGTGCCACATAAAAGGTTACTGTGCAAGATAAGAGCTCATGGTGTTGGGAGTGTTATATTAGCACGGATAGAGGATTGGTTAGCTAACAGAAAGCACAGAATCGCGATAATTGGGTCATTTTCGAGTTCGCAAGCTGTAACCAGCGTAGTGCCATGAGGACCAGTGCTGGTGCCTCAACTATTTACAATCCATTTTAATGACTTGGATGAAGCGACCGAGTGTATGGTTGTTAAATTTGCTAATGACACAAAGATAGGTATAAATGCAAGTTGTGAAGAGGACATAGGTTGAGTAAACGGGCAAAAATTTGAAAGATGAAATATAATGTAAGAAAACGTGAGCTGTAACACTTTGGCAGGAAAAATAGAAAGGCAGAACATTATTTAAATGGAGAGAATTTGCAGAAATTTGTGGTACAGAGGGATCTGGGTGTCCTGGCACACGAATCACAAAAAAATAGCATGCAGGTACAGCAAATGTTTGGGAAGGCAAATGGAATGTTGGCCTTTATTGCAAGGGGAATGGTATAAAAGTAGGGAAGAGTTGCTGCAGCGGTACAGGGCCTCAGTGAGACCGCATCTGGGGTACTGTGTACAGCTTTGGTCTTCTTACTTGAGGGATCTCCTTGCATTGGAAGCAGTTCAACGAAGGTTCACTCAGCTGATTCCTGGGATGAAAGCATTGTCTTCTGAGGAGAGGTTGAACAGGTTAGGTCTGGTGCTCATTGGAGTTTAGTCGAATGAGAGATGATCATATTGAAACATAGTTGTGGTGTACAAGATTCTGAGGGGACTTGACAGGGTTGATGCTGGAGGATTGTTCCCTCTATGGGGAGTCTAGGCACAGTTTAAAAATAAGGGGTCTCCCATTTAAGACAGAGATGAGGACGGATTTTTTTTCTCTGAGGGTTATTAGACTTTGGAATTCCCTTCCCCAGAGAGCTGTGGAGGCTGGGTCATTGAATATATTCAAGGCTGAGTAAGACAGATTTTTGATATATAAAGGAGTTAAGGGTTATAGGGGAGCAGACAGGAAAGTGGAGTTAAGACCACTTTCAGATCAGCCATGATGTTATTGAATAGCAGAGCAGGCTCAAGGGGCTGAATGACCTATTCCTGCTCCTATTTCTCATGATCTTAATGGTTCAGTACCGTGCCTGATTATACAAGGTTGATCCATTGGGGCAGGGGTCAGTACAAACATTTTCAGTGTGGTATTTTGTTAATTTTTTGTAGTCATAAAAAAGAAACAACAAATATGATGGGTTCCTAATGAGCATACAGTTATGCCACTGATTGCATTACTGACAACCCTCTCCACAGGCAAAGAAGATGGAGTCTTGCAGAACAGCTTAATTTTATAGCCAGCCACTTCAAGTGCCCTTTGTTGTGCAAGGGATGCTTCAACCAGCCCTTATTTTCCAGTCATCTGACAGCTGGGCTGCATTCATTCTGATTTTTTAAAGCTTTCTGTGGAGGAATTGACTGAAAGTTCACAATGTGCTTTGCTTCTTTTTCTAACTTTTTAATGATCATTGCAATATCAATTGTGTCATGCTGTGTGATTTTGCTGAATTTTTGCCAAGGGACATTGTTAATGGGACATAAGTCTACCAAAGACAAAAACATTCCTGTAGCTATCAGTGAGTTTAAAGATGACCTACAAGCAAAGTTCATTTTAATTGAAACCAGACTCCCAGTTGAAAAGACCAAAACCTGCATTCCATGTGAAACTAAAAGCTCTGATGCCTTGAAATTACTGATCAATAGTCTGCTAGCTTTATCAGCTACATGAAAAGAAAAGATCCTTGAAGGATAAGACTTGAATGATTGTTTTTTTAACTTTCTGTGTGATCCAAACATTTAAGTAATCACATTTTTTAATTCAAATGCCCATAATTAAATGAACACTGTTTTCTTCATTGTTTGAATCCAAACATTAAATCACTTGTCAGACTTTGGCATGCTTGTTGCAGTGCAGATAAGTGGTGCTATGTCAAACAGTTGGTCATTAACTAGATATTTATATGGCAGCCAAATAGGCCTCAGAAGGACATCAGATTGTTCCTTTCAGGCAAACTTCATAATGGACCAATTACACAAAAGGTAAAACAACACATATATTGATGAGATGTGTCACAATTTTTTTGCAAAATCTCTCAATTAAAACAAAGCTGGTCATGCTCATGAATATCTATTTTTCGTTATGAAGCATGGCACTTTCCAGAAATCTTTACTGATTTCTATGAAACAAGAAGGAAGACTTGCATTTATATAGCACCTTTCGCTGGCTCAGGGTGTCCCAAAGAGCTTTACAGTCAACAAAATACCTTGAAGTATAGTCACTGTTGTAATGTGTGAAACACAGCAGCCAATGTTTTGCAAAGCTTTTAGTATTTGTGAATTCTCATGAGATGGAGTAGAGATCCAACAACAACTTACATTTATATAGCACCTTCAACTTAGTAAAGCATCCCAAGGCTCTTCACAGGAACATTATAAATTTGACACTGAGCCGCATAAGCTGATATTAGGGCAGACAACCAAAAGCTTTTTAAAAATTATTTCATGGGATGTGAGTGCTGCTGGCACAGCCAGAAATTGTTGCTCATTGCTAATTGCCCTTGAGAAGGTGCTTTCTTGCACCGCTGCTGTCCACCTGGTGTAGGCACACTGAGAATGCTGTTACGAAGGGAGTTCCAGGATTTTGGTCAAAGAAGGTGGTTTTAAGGGGCATTTCAAAGGAGGAAAGCAAGGTAGAGAGATTTAGAGAGGGAATTCCTGAGCTTAGGGCCATGACAACTGTAGGCATGGCCACCCAAGATGGAGCAATGAAAATTGGGGATGCTCAAGAGGCCAGAATTGGAAGAGTGCATATATCTCAGAGGGTTGTACAGCTGGAGGAGATTACAAAGATAGGGAGGGATAAGGCCGTGGAGGAATTTAAAAACAAGGTTGAGAATTTTAAAATTGAGACATTGTGCAACTGGGAACCATTGTAGGCCAGCGAACACAGGGGCGATGGGTCAACAGGATGGTCTGAGTTAGGACACAGGCAGCAGAGTTTTTGGAGGATCTCAATAATGAAGAGGTTACGATGGGGAGGCTGGCCAGGAGTGCATTCGAGTAGTGAAGTCTGGAGGTAACAAAGACCATAAGACCATAAAATGTAGGAGCAGAAGTAGGTCATTCGGTCCATTCGAGTCTGCTCCACCATTCAATGAGATCATGGCTGATCTGATAATCCTCAATTTCACTTTCCTGCCTTTCCCCCATAACCCTTGATTTCCTTACTGTTTAAAAATCTGTCTATCTCATCCTTGAAGATACTTAAATGACCCAGCCTCTACAGCCCTCTGCGGTAAAGAATTCCACAGATTGACTGCACTCTGAGAGAAGAAATTCCTCCTCATCTCTGCCTTAAATGGGTGACCCCTTACTCTGAGATTATGCCTCCTGGTCCTAGACTCTCCACAAGGGGAACAACCTCTCAGCATCTCCCCTGTCAAGTCCCCTAAGAATCTTACATGTTTCAACAAGGTCGCCTCTCAGTCTTCTAAACTCCAATGTGTGCAGGCCCAACCTACTCAACCTCTCCTCATAAGAAAATCCCTCCATACCTGGGATCAACCTAATGAACCTTCTCTGGTCTGCGTCCAATGCCAGTTTATCTTTCCTTTGATAAGGGAACCAAAACTGTTCAGAGTATTCTAGGTGTGGTCTAACTAGTGCCTTGTATAGTTTTGGCAAGACTTCCCTATTTTTATACCCCATTCCCTTTGAAAAGAAGGCCAACATTCCATTTGCCTTCTCTATTACCTGTTGAACTTGTATGCTAACTTTTTGTGATTCATGCACGAGGATGCCCAAATCCCTCTGTGCTGTATCTTTCTGCAGTCTTTCTCCATTTAAATACTATTCAGCTCCTCCTCTTCCTGCCAAAGTGCATAACCTCATATTTTCCCACATTATATTCCATCTGCCACGTTTTTGCCCACTCACTTAACCTGTTGATATCCCTCTGTAGACTCTTTGTGCCATCCCCATCACTTGCCTTCCCACCTATTTTTGTGTCATCCTTAAACTTAGCGATAGTACATTCACTTCCTTCATCCAAGTCATTAATATATATTGGGCACGGATATAGTTTTCAACAGCAGATGTGCTGAGGCAGGGTCAGAGCTTGGTGATGTTGCAGAGGTGAAATTAGGCAGTCTTAGTTATGACACGGATATGTGATCAGAAGCTCATTTCCTGGATCAAATATTGGACCAATGTTGCAAACAGTCTAATGCAGCGTCAGCTGCTTGCCAGGGAGAATGATGGAGTTAGTGTCAAGAAGGGAGTTTAGAATGGGGACCGAAAGCCATTGCTTCAGTCTTCTCAATATTTAATTGATGAAAATCTTTGTTCCTCCAATACTTGATGTCAGACAAGCAGTCTGACAATTTAAAGACAGTGGAGGGAGTCAAGAGAGGTGATGGTGAAGTAAAATTGAATTTCAAGTAGATGAAAAATAGGAGAGGGCCAATGAGTGATCCTTGGAGGACACCAGAGGTAACCATGCAGGAGACAGAAGAGAAGCCATTACTAGTGGTTCTCTAGCTCCAATTAGATAGGTAAGAATAGAACCAGGCGATTGTAGTCCTACCTAACTGGATGATGGTAGGGAGATGTTGGAGGAGGATGGTCAATCTTTCAAAATCTTCAGGCAGGTCGAGAAACATGATGGGGGATAGTTTATCTTTGACACAGTCATATAATATGTCACTTATGTCTTTGACATGAGTTGTTTCAGTACTGTGGTCAAGATGGAGATCTTAATTGGAGGGTTTCAAACATGGCATTCTGGGAAATGTGAGCATGGATTTGGGAGGTGAGAACATGTTCAAGAACTTTGAAGAGAAAAGGGCAACAAGTGCTACATTACTTATATGTAATATATTAAATGTTTTATATATTTAATATACGGTACATGATATGTAATTGCAAAATATACATTACTGACTGGAAAGAAAAATTTGCAATAGTCCAGTAGGTGGTGCACCAAACCACCTTTGGAAGGTTGGGTCAAAGATGTTTCATGCTGGCCATGTGGTACTTGGGAGTTTGGTAATGTTTGGGCCTCAGAATGGAAGTGTTCTATTTCCTGAACACTTGATTGTTATATAAAAAAAGTGATTTAAGAAATACATAAGCATGTATCATGCATTTTCAGTTGTGTTTTAACCTGCATAATAAGGGTCAATGTGCAGTTGGTGTAACTGGATGTTTTCATTAACAGTTTGTTTTTCTGTGTTGCTGAATCTGCATTGAAAAGCATCATGATCCAGACAACATTTTTATATTTTCCAATTAAGTTGAGTTGGAAAGTTGAAAATGCTGGGATCTTCTCAAGAATTATATGTTATCTCTGCCTAATAAATATAAAATATAACTGCTTGATCTGATCTGAACACCGATTTAGTTCTAATATCAGTATTTGTGAAGTTGACTTGTGCTTGCAAGGAGCATTTCACACCTCCTTCTCATAAGTAATTATTTGGTTAGACATCTATTTTTAGACCCTTTGGTTCTGGTGTGAATTAGACAAGGATTCAAGTTTGAATAAATAAGTGCGATCTTGGTAGTTGCACTCTAGAGTCCAATGGCATACTTTTTGCATCAGCAGGTTTCATAATGGCAAAAGGAAATTGGCTTTACAGAATGTCCAATCACTACAGAACACCTGATTCACTGCAGCCTGCAGGTTCCTGCCAGCAGAAATACTGTACTAAGAGTTGTAGTAGCTGCAACTAACACCCTCTCATTAGCATCCTCCTATTAAAGCATCATTCAGAGCCAAGTGCACCTTGTTATTGTGTGATCGGTGCCCACATGTTGCAGTCAGTGGTAAAGGTACACCTCTGATACTTTTGTCTTCAGTCAGTTGATTACTGAAGAATGCTTTTTTGGCAGTTCGTATAACATTCCCAAGCATGGTCAGGAACTGTAATGTAGTAAATAAAGGCAGAGATCAATGAGAGAGCCATATCCTGACCATGTAATATGAGGCTAGCGAGTGGAAAGCCAACTCCTTGGGGAGGCTGAGCCTTTTTGGCATCAATTAAGGGCTCAGTTGGAATCCAATGTCAACATCAATCAAACTTGACCAAACGTGTGCCCAAATGTGACTGGCCTGAGTTAACTTCCTTGCTCTTCCTCTGAATTCGTTTTGTCTTTTCTAGGAACCCTCCTTTCTTCCTCCCACCTGTTCTCTACTAATACTGAAATTTTTTTATTGCTGATTCAGCCATGTTGTACTGAACATTTAGTCACTTCTGTAGAGTTGGGGGGAGATTGTTTGTATGTCCAATTTATTTTAAAATCAAGAAGTTAGGCTCTTCTTGTGAAGGGGGCCCGTTTGACTTAGAGCCCTCGTGAAATATTTCAGGAGAATCTCATTAGCACATACTGGAATCTAAAAAAATATATAAATTAAGGAGAATTCAGTATAAACAATCAGGAACTGAATGATGCATGGAACTCCTTTCTTCCATCATTTCATGCGTAAGAAGGAATTAAAGTTTGAGACCCAAACAATGGACACATTCTTTAGCCTTGCTGGTAAGAGACCAACTTTGGCCAAGTCTCTCTTTCTTGCTTTTCACCGTATATATTTTCTCCATTTTCCCATTTTCTGTACTTTCAGGTGTTCCTCTCCTGGGTTACATACCATTCCCCGGCTGAGAAGGTGGATTGCTCCCAAGCTGGAAATTGTCTATCAGATTTTTTTCCCTTTCTTCACGGAGGCTTATCTCTGCTCGCCTTCTCCAAATCTGCATTTACCTGTTCCATGGTCCTTATGAAGACCTGCAATGTATTTTCTGTTTCACTGAATGCATTTTTATGGCATCAGTACAAGTAACAGTAGAAAATGAAAAGCTTCCACCCATTTGGAACCAGTACAGTTACAAAACATTTGAGTGTACAGCTGTTTAGCATGGGGGCAGAGCTATTATAACCATCCGTGATGTGGTCAGGTGTAGGGATCGATATATGGTTGTAAAAGGGTGAAGAAATTTGGTTGTTTTGACACATTTGCGCCAGAGTTCCTTGATCTTTTATGCTGGGTATTTACTTTGCAAATTTTCCTGCGCAAATATACGTTGAATACATGAAATTTCACCCTTAGGGCTGAATTTTACATCCTGCGGGTGGGCGATGCCCGACCTGATTGGGCGTAAAATCACGCGAGAAGATGTCGGGCGAGCATCCCGACATCATCGCACACTCGTGCGATATTTCGTTCAGTGGATGCGCGCAAAAGTCGGAAGCATGCCCGCTGACAATTAAGAGGGCAATTAAGCCCATTAACAGTGCAATTGTCTCTGAATTTTCATGGCCCATCCAATCTTTGCAGATTAGAAGAATGAGAGGGGTCTGATTGAAATGTATAAAATTCTAACAGAGCTAGACAGACTGGATGCAGGGAGGATGTTTCCCCTGGTTGAGGACTCTAGAACCAGGGGCCACGGTCTCAGGATACGGGGCAGGCCATTTAGGACTGAGATGAGGAAAAATGTCTTCACACAGAGGGTTGTTAAACTGTAGAATTCCCTCCCACAAAAGGCTGCGGAGGCCGAGTCACTGAGTATATTCAAGAGAGAAATTGATAAATTTTTGGATGCACCTGCCTATTTTCTTTCATTGACTGGTGTACAAGGACACCCAGATCCCTTTGTACATCCACATTTCCCAATATATCACCATTTAAGTAACACTCTGCTTTTCTCCTCTTCACACCAAAGCATATAACTTTACATTTATCTACGTTATACTGCATCTGCCATGTGTTTGCGCACACGCACAACTTGTCTAATATATATCTATATCGTGAATGGCTGGGGCGCAAGCACTGATCCCTGTGGTACACCACTAGTCACTGCCTGCCACCCAGAAAAAGACCCATTTATTCCTACTCTCTGTTCCCGGTCTGTCAACCAATTCTCAGTCTATAGTATATTACCCCCACGATGCTGTCCACGATAATCTCAGCATCGTGGATGCTCCACAGTGAATCCACCAGCAGCTCCAGCTCCAAAATGTGGTTAGCCAGTAGCTGCAGCTGGACATACTTCCTGCACACATGGTCATCAGGGACACTGGAAGTGCCCATGACTTCCCACATAGTGCAGGAGTATATCACGGGTGCGAGCTCTGCTGCCATGACTTCCCTTTAGGTTAAGCTCGTTAGTTACTCCCTTTAAAGAATACTAATTACACCAGGGGCCTTATTTCACTCCAAACACTCCCACTACAGTCCAAAGTCCTCATCTTATTTTGTTTGAGCTAATGGACTGCAACAGTAATAGTAAAAAAATGTAGAAGTACTCACCTGACCCTACTTACCAATCAGCTGCCTCCCCTGCGTCGTGTCACTTTTTGAATCATGACATCCTCGTGCCGCTTTCAGCCCTGAGTCTCCCTGGAACTCTCGCTCTGTCCTCATGCCGCTTTCAGCCCTGAGTCCAGCTCCCACTCTTTTTAAATCTCCGCTCTGACTCTCAACTCCCGCTCTTTTTAAATCTCCGCTCTGACTCTCAGCTCCCGCTCTTTTTAAATCTCCGCTCTGACTCTCAGCTCCCGCTCTTTTTAGATCTCCACTCTGACTCTCAGCTCCCGTTCCTTTTAAATCTTACCAAGGCCTCCGCTCCTCTCGCACTGCCTCACAGCCCCACTCTGGGGACCACCAGCTGTTTTATCTGCTCCCTCCTCTCGTGCTATTTGTTATAAAGGATGTTGTAAAGGAAGATCACATGATCTCCTGTACCCAATAGCGGAGTGGCGTGGGCTAACTCTGTAGTTAGTTAGAAGTCAGTTCTCTGTAGCTAGAAGCAGAAGTGTGGAGATAGGGTTTGATGTAGAAGCACACACGTGTAGCTGCTGAGTACCTTGTAAATAAACAGAATGTGTTCCACCTAATAAGTGTCTGCTAATCAACTCTAGTGATAATACCATCTCAGCCATCCCACAACAAGCGTGCAACTGGGATTCACAAGTCCGAACAACTATTCTGCCTGTTCTATCTGAATTCAGCATTTGCTAGCCAATTGTAGCAATCTCCATTGCAATTAAAATGATTTCTGATGCAGTGCAGTCTTCAGCAAAACAGGAAATGTATGCTGGTTCATAGCACATTTAGTCAAAGTAATGCTGATTGGATACAAGTTATACTGCTACAACCCAAATTTAGAAGATAGAGGCTCATTAACTTTATGACATTTGTTGTGATGACCTTTGACCCAGAAGCAGTACAGTAAGGAAAATTTGTAATTCCATTAAAATGGCTGTGGAATTTGTAATTGTCTTTAAGACTGTTTGGAAAGGGCTTTTTAAGCGGTTGCATTAAATTGTAAAGGGAACAATTGTATTTCCGACTGGTCCATCTGACCTGGTGGCTTTGACCTGGAGGCTGTACCAACAGGATGGAAAGTAAGAAAATGACGCCATGTGGCCAGACGCACAGGAGAGCTACCGATACAAAGAGGAGCTACAGCAGAGGGGAGAACATGCACATTTACAAGGAGCTGTGTGTACTAAAAGGACAGAAAGACAGGGTTAGACCATAGATTGTGAATTGAACAATTCTACAGCTATACTTCAGTTTTGCCAGAGCAGACCAGTTAATTCAAGGTGTAGTATAAAGGGTTAACAGATGCTAATGTATGGTGTGATGATATACTGCTGACATCATTCAGTCATGCGTTAAGACTCTCATGTAAGAGAGAGATTGGAACATCATGCCTAGGAGCAACATGCCTACTCTGTAATCTGCTTAGATGTAGTACTAATAAACAAGTGTTAAGCAGATACCAGAGTATGGCTGCAGTCTATCTACTTAACCAAGTCCCACGCCAAGAGTCCAGAGATAGAAGGACCACGTTAGTTCATAGTGGCAGCAGTGGAAACGTCGATGTAAAAAAACACGTTGGAGTTATCGAAGGAACCATGGAGTGAAGGAAACATTGATAGCAGCTCGTAATAAATCAACGGGACGAGGAGGCATACTGGTCAGAAGTCGCTGCCCCTAGCCCACCTGGAGGGCCCACAGAGATGCCAGCGGTGGGAGTTATGGAAATCCCATTTCCTCTGGTGTCGAGCTGCATCGGGCCTTTACTGTAAAGAAAAGGAGTATCAAGTCAGCTCCTTTCTTTATGATATAGTCCAGTAGCAGATGACATTCTCCTGAGACAGAGTGTGGAGGAGTCCACTGCGGACTTTGAGACCATTCTGAAACCCTTTGACACTTATGTTAGCCCGAAGCGAAATTAGTAATCGACAGGGCATGTTTTAACCAGAGATCACAATAAACTGGGGAATTGATTGAATGATTTCTAACCAACCTATATCATCTAGCTAGTTCTTGTGGATACGGGGTGCTGAAGGATGAGTTAATCTGTGATTGTATATTGCATAGTCGTGGGTGTCCAGAATGAAACCCTCTCCACTTTCTGCAGATCAAAAATGATCTTACTTTGGATCAAGCGATCCAGTATGAGAGGCAGGCCGAACGTAGAGCATTTAATCGGGCTGTAATTCGATATGATTCCGAAGCTTAACATGACTCCATTGATTGGGCAGGGACCCCATCCACAAGAAAGCCCACCATTTTGAGATGCTTGCAATGTGGCACAAAAACCCAGCATAGATGCCAGGACTGCCCGGCAGAGGGCGTGGAATGCTTCTAGCGCGGCAAAACTGGACATTTCAAGTGTTTCTACAAATCCAACAGTTTTAATTGAGGTAGAAGACAAGAAAGTATTTATGAAACACAATGGAAAGTCAACATAAAGATAAAATTACAGAGTTCCTAGGGGAAGTTGATAGTCTTAGTCCAGATATTGGTCAGTTATAGTATAAGTTCAAGCCTTCAACGCCACCTTTAAAATCGATACCGGAGCTGCTGTTGACATATCAACAGATGATCTCGACTGGCTTCAGCCAATGACCCTTTATCAATCAGACATCAAATTACTAGGACCAGGCAGCATAGACATTACAATTAAAAGCAGGATTATTGTTCCTCTTCACTACAAGGAGTGACAGATTGTTGATCCTCTCTATGTTCTTCACAATCAATGCAAACCTTTATCGACTGGCGATGTTGACATACTTCTAGAAATCCTAAAAAACCCTGATGATGTCCACCATTTGAATGACTCACTGTCTTTAATGCAACAGTCTTCAACCATTTATTTGGAACTAGTGGAACTTTAGCCTTCAGAAGCTGAGGAAGTTTATACAATCAACAGCAGGTTTCTTTCTTTCACAGAGACACCACCCACTAGACCCCATATGGAAACTGAAGTTATGAATGTCTCGGTGGTTCTTGAAGTAAGGTCAGAGGCAGGGAGATATAGAAGGCACTGCAGTGACCATTTCCCTGACGGCCTGCTGGACTGAATTGGCTCTTCCTAGAAGAAAGTGGTGGAGAAGAAGCCCTTGCAGCACTGAGTGATCTGTTAGAGGATGATTCATCTTTCCAGTTGATAGATGCACCATATGAAGTCTCTGTTGTTTTTTTGGAGGAGTCAGCTGTGTTTCTAGTGGCTGAGCAGCTTTCAGGTCTTTGTTCCACTGAACCAACCAATGTATTGCCTGGTTTACCTCTCATTGTCCATGAAGAATCTTCCAGAGAGGATGCCTTGCCTGAGTCCATGCACAAGTCCATAGAGGATCACATTGCTAAAGAGCTAATACACTCCAGGCATGAAAGTCAATTGACACCCATACTTCAGTCCCAGCCGAAAGTCGTCTTCCCTCCAGAGCTGGAGGTCAGCACAGAAGCTGTGGCAGAATCTTTAGCATTTCTGAAGCTGCAGAATCCTGTACAGCAATCTTGTCCCCGAGTTAATTGTCTACAGGAAATTAGTCTGATTACAAAAAATGAGACTGTCTTGTCAGCAATTCTTCCCCTTGCCCATAGTGAAACAGCCTCACACAGAGAGAAGTGTGACTGCCTTACCACTGCCTACAGAAAGTACACCGTCCTCCTGAAATTTCATTGGGAAATCTCTTCATCTTTTCTGACAGTGTTACAGGAAGTTGGTATGTTTTCCTTTGTCGTCTAAGTTAATTGAAATCTCAGATCTTCAATGCCTTTTAAGTCTTATACAACAGTGGATGATACAGCTGTGACAGTCTTCCCTGGAGCTGAAGATCATTCCTCTTCTGAAGGTCTTTCTATTGTGCTTTGAGGGAGCAGCAAGTTTCTCTGAGCGTCCTGAGTTCTTCCCTTCTAGTCCCAGAGAGTCCAAAGGTAGATTCCCTTCAGTCTCCTCTCTTGGATCAGTGTTTTGTTGCGAAGTCTTTGTTGTCCTTGTGGTTCAGTCATCCTGCAACCTAAACCCTGCTTCCCAGTAATGCTGCTAAAGCGTCCTGTCCTACAGATGATGATGTTCTATCAGATCCAAAAGAAAGCCCACATGTCTCCAAGGCATTTTCCCTAAGGGCTGAGAATATTGTGGGAGATTGAATCCCTCAGGAAAGTGACTCGGGGAGGGCAAGATTAGGGGTTGGAGTTGAGTAGAATCTGTAGTTGTAAAAAGGGAGATTTAGAAGGGTAATGTAAATAGCTAAATACATAGTTTCATGTTATTGGAAACAGGATAGTATACTTGGGGGAGATATAGGATAAAGGGTTAACAGCTGGGATATGTTAATGTATGACGTAGATGATGATGTACCGTTAACATCATTCAGTCATATGTTAAACCCTCAAGAGAAAGAAAGATTGGAACACCGTGCCTACGAGCAATATCTCTACCCTGTAACCTGTTTAGAAGTAGTACTAATAAACAAGTGTTAAGCAGATACCAAGAGTATGACTTCAGTCTGTCTGCTAACCAAGTACTATGCCTAGAGTCCAGAGATAGAAGGACTATCTCAGAATAAATTTTCAAGACTCTCCATGGAATCTGTACCATCAAGACTGATGTGAACCTCATTAAGGAGGATTCTGCAGGCGTGTGGCGTTGGGTGACGACTGTGTCCGGGGAACTTGGAAGGCATGGAGATACTGTTGCAGGTGACTCAAGGACTAAATCCATTAAGTGAGAGAAGTGAGAGATCTGACATATACTGGAGGCCGGGTTGGAAAGACTTTGACACTGCACGTGGTGCCACATTTATGCAGGGAGTGATGTGAATGCTCATATTCCCATGAGATAGTCTTCGGCGTATCTGCTTTTCCATGTGTAATTTATAGTTCATACTGTTATTTGCTTGTTAACTCATGTTTAATTTACATTGATTATTTTTGTGTTAAAGTAAAAGTTCCTAAAAGTAAAATCCTGTTGGTATTTTCTTCATTGGTGGTGGTGGGAGGAGGGGGTGTCATTTGGTAAATTTGGTTATTTTGGTTTATGGTTCCTCCATAGGAATTGTAACAATGTTCGGACACTATTGATCAGGTTTATAGACAATTTCAAATAATTTCCTGAAAAGAAAGCATACTTCATCACTAGCCCCTCCTTGTCCTTTGCCGATTGCTCTAAGTTCTCTTCGTCAATGCTGAGTTAAATCATTCTCTTTTTTTCCCTCCTCCCCCTCTGTCCAGGTGCACAAATACAAACACAGCTGCCAGAACAATCTATTCTGTACCCAGCAATCCATTATCCATGGCCTTTAAAATGCCTTTATGCCAGCATTGAAAAGCTTTGGAGATTCTATAGTGCTGAAATCTGAAAGATCCAAATGACAGAAATTCTGCTGTACCAGCTCAAGCAAGCTGCATCAAACAACATTGCTTTAAAATTCCACTATTCAATTCTTTGCATTTTTTAAAAGCAAATTTTAAAGCAAATAGTCTCCAATTAAAATTGCACATTCAGTATCTGGTAAATTACAATTGAAGACAGTATTTATACAGCAAACTTTCCTGAACTCTTGTTGCTTATACGTCGTTTAATGGGGTTCAAATGGTCATATAAATGGTGCATTGAAAAAGAACTATTTATCTTGTGTCTGTTTTCATTTATCAGACAGAACAAAAATTAATAGTCATCATTGAGTTCAATTTTAGTTTGAAATTCTAAAAAAAGTGACCGAACTCTCCAAATGTAAGTAAGAAAGGATCATTCGACACACAAAGTCACAGACAAGCTATTGTATTATAGATTGCACCCAGTCCATTCTTGAACTAAGATTCCGAGAATTTCTGCCTCCCATTCTTCAAGATGAATTGAGGAATTAGTGTAATGGCCTCTGACCTTACATCCTGTATAGTAGTATATTTTTCACCAGTTATGAAGACTACCACTTGCCTGCTTTGAAATGGCAATTCAAAGATTCAACCTTTGGACTATTTGATTCTAATCAGATATTCTTGCATCCTTTTTGAAAACACCTTCAGCTAGGAATCTATTCCACATGCTCACTATTTTGGGGAGGTGGTGGAGAGAATTTATCTAAGTTTGGTTCCTATCACTGATGTTGAATGGAGGCTTCTGTATCTGAAGAACATGACAAATACTGAAATTCTAGCTCTCTTGTCTGCTAGTCTGGATACTAATACTGGGAAGTAAATTCCACTACCGACTCCCACAGCTACCTCAACTACAGCTCCTCACACCCCGCTTTCCTGTAAGGACTCCATCCCATTCTCTCAGTTCCTTTGCCTACGTCGCATCTGTTCTGATGATGCCCCTTTCAAAAACAGTTCCTCTGACATGTCTTTCTTCCTTCCTTAACAGAGGTTTTCCACCCACGGTGGTTGACAGGGTCTCAACCATGTCCGGCCCATCTCCCGCGCATCTGCCCTCACACCTTCCTCTCCCTCCCAGAACCATGATAGGGTCCCCCTTGTCCTCACTTATCACCCCACCAGCCTCCGCATTCAAAGGATCATCCTCCGCCATTTCTGCCAACTCCAGCATGATGCCACCACCAAACACATCTTCCCTTCACCCACCGCTGGCGGCATTCCGCAGGGATCTTTCCCTCCGGGACACCCTGGTCCACTCCTCCATCACCCCCTATACCTCAACCCTCTCCCACGGCACCTTCCCATGCAACTGCAGAAGGTGCAACACCTGCCCCCCTTTACTTCCCCTCTCCTCACTGTCCAAGGGCCCAAGCACTCCTTTCAAGTGAAGCAGCATTTCACTTGCACTTCCCTCAATTTAGTCTACTGCATTCGCTGCTCCCAATGCGGTTTCCTTTACATTGGAGAGACCAAAAGCAGACTGGGTGACCGCTTTGCGGAACACCTTCGACCTGTCCGCACGCATGACCCAGACCTCCCTGTCGCTTGCCATTTCAACACTCCACCCTGCTCTCATGCTCACATGTCCGTCCTTGGCCTGCTGCATTGTTCCAGTGAAGTTCAACGCAAACTGGAGGAACAGCACCTCATCTTCCGACTAGGCACTTTACAGCCTTCCGGACTGAATATTGAGTTCAACAATTTTAGATCATGAACTCTCTCTTCCATCCCCACCCCCTTTCCGATCCCCCTTTTATCTAATAATTTATATAGATTTTTCTTTTCCCACCTATTTCCATTATTTTTAAATGTATTTCCATCCATTGTTTTATCTCTACCTTTTAGCCTATTTCGATCCCTTCCCCCCACCCCACCCCCACTATGGCTATCTGTACCTTGCTCGTCCTGCTTTCTACCCTTAATGTCACCTATTAGCACATTCCTTAGATAATATCACCACCGTCAACACCTCTTTGTCCTTTTGTCTATGACGTCTTTTGGCAATCTCCACCTATCACTGGCCCTCTCTCCAGCTCTACCTGTCCCACCCCCCCTTAAACCAGCTTATATTTCACCTCTTTTCAATTTTTCCGCAGTTCTGTTGAAGAGTCATACAGACTCGAAATGTTAACTGTGTTCCTCTCCGCAGATGCTGTCAGACCTGCTGAGTTTTCCAGGTATTTTTATTTTTGTTTTAGATTAGGCTTATCTTGGACTCATTTGTATCTTATCTTCTATTGTTCTTTAACAGATCTTTGAGCTCTTTTCCCTTGTGATCATAGGTTAACAGTTCAGAGCAGAAATGTATCCAAGTCTGTGTGTGTGTGTGTACCAAATGTGTGAATATGTGGAAGTAAAATGGTTTCTATATTAAACATTAATGAAGTAATGTAGAAGATGACTGGCCCAACATCTAGCCCTCCAATCACCCTGAACATCAGTCGGTTAGCTTCTTAAGATTCTTACAAGGTCCTGTCAGAAGAACTCAGCTTTCATCATTTACTTAATCAACCAACCAACCAACCAGTATTCCATCCAAATAATAGCCAACATTGTGCCTTTATACCAGGAAAGGCGCAAAGTCTGAACCCAGTTACCACTTCTAACTATCACTACTGTCAATGCTGCTAAGTATCCATGTTAAACATACCATGCCATTAAGTTGCTCCAGTATCTTGATCCTTACAATTTTCAATTTGGTCATGAATTTGTTTTGAGAGTAATCATATCAACTTATTTGGTTCTAGGAGGATGCTCCAATGTCCTGGGATGGTATGTTCCTTTCCTTCCCCAGTGCTCGGATTTTATTATCACACTCTTGAACTTTACTTTTCTTTACCCTTCTTTTTGGTTCCTTAGTTCCTCATCCATTTCAAGAAGGCAGCTCACCACCACCTTCTCAAGGGCAATTAGACATGGGCAATAAATGTTGGCCTAGCCAGGGATGCTCACATTCAATGAATAAATTTTAAAAAAATTCTCCCTGCTGCTCTTTTTCCTTCTGTTCAGATGCTGTTCAGGATGTTTGGAAGATTGGTCCTAATGGAGAGCACTGTAGTTAAATTTGTTCCTTCAGGGGTCACATGATTGATCAGAAAGAACCTGTTGCTTGTTCTTTGAACATTTGGCTTCTTAGATGACTTAATGGGTGCTTTTACCAAGCAACTGTGTTGCTACAGAGCAGTGCTATAGATAGGCCGTGGTGCAAAACACAGTTGCCTGGTAAAGTATGCGGGACCTTCCAGATCTGTCTTGGATAACAGCAAGAGTATACAACGAGAATCACAGAATTGTTACAGCACAGAAGGAGGCCATTCAGTCCATTGTGTCTGCACTGGCTCTCCGAATGAGCAATTCACCTAGTGCCACTGCCCTACGTTTTCCCTGTATCCCTGTACATTCTTCTTTTTCAGATAATAATCCAATTCCCTTTGAATGCCTTGATTGAACCTCTCTCCACCATAATCTCAGGCAGCACATTCAGATCTCAACCACTTGCTGTGTGAAAAAGTTTCTCCTTATGCCTCCATTGCTTCTTTTGACAATTCTCTTAAATCTGTGCCCTCTCATTCTCGATCATTCCACTAGTGGGAACAGTTTTTCTCTTTTTATTCTGTTCAGACCCCGTCATGATTTTGATTACCACAAATCAAATCTTCTCTCAACTTCTCTTTTTCAAGAATAACAGTCCCAGCTTCTCCAGTCTCTCTCTGCAACTGAAGTTTCTCATCCCTGGAACCATTCATGTTGATCCTTTCTGCCTTCACATCTTTCCTAAAGTCTGATGCCCAGATCTGGATGCAGTGCTCCAGTAGAGGTCGAACCAATGTTTCATACAAGTTTAACATAACCTCCTTGCTCGGCACTCCGTACCCCTATTAATAAAGCCCAGGATACTGTATGCTTTAGTAACCACTCTTTAAGTCTGTCCTGCCACCTTCAATGACTTATGCACACCCAGGTCCCTCTGCTCCTGCACCCCCTTTAGAGTTGTACCTTTCATTTTCCATTGTCTCTCCATGTTCTTCCTAACAAAATTAATCACTTTACATTGCTTCACATTGAATTTCATCTGCCACTTAACCTGCCCATTCCACCAACTTGTCTATATTCTAAGTTCTACACTATTATCCTCACAGTTTACAACGCTTTCAAGTTTTGTATCATCTGCAGATTTTGAAATTGTGTCCTGTAAACCACGGTCTAGGTCATTATATAATCATGAAAAGCAAGGGTCCCAACAAAAACCTACAAATTATCCATTAACTAGAAACACCAATTTTTCCATGGTCTTTGAGGTGCCTAAAACTACATCCGCTATTTCTTGCCTTTATTTTTACTTTAACTGTGTCATCTCCCAACAAAAAGCTAATCTTTCAGACTGTAATCCCCCCATCGTCCTTAAGATGTGTGCCCCATTATGCACTCATATATGTTATGACATTGTTGCAATATCCCTTATTCCTAGCCCATTTCTTCTTCTTGAAAATTTGCTTAGCTTACCGTATTTTGGTTCTCGTGTCAATGTTATGTCCCTCTCTGCAACCGCTGTCTTGGTAATTAGTCCTTGCCTCAAATATCTCCAAAACGTTTCACAGCATTATGCATTTCTAAGCAAGTTATTATCATAAGTCCTCTCACCAAACCTATGTTCGTCGTGTCTTATCTCCTTCCCTCAACTTGTTCTGCTGTAGTTGATAGCTTATTTTCTGCCCTGTTTCCCAGCTGCTCTGATCCCTTAAATCAATTTTGCTTCCTCTATTCATCATCTAGCCTTATTTAATCTCATAATGATTATTTCATTCACATTCCTCAATTTACTTCAGATCAGTGGTCCTAAGTTGCAATGATCTTGCAGTGTTTGGTTGAATCACTATTGTATTCTGCTGCATACCCTACAGCAGGGCAGTGAAAACCTTGTTTCACTCAGTTTTTTAAAGACTCATGTTTTTGTTGTCTCATACAGAAATAGCCAACAACTACCACCTCTTCGCCCTCTTTCAATGCTCGTGGCCTTGATTGTGTCCTTTGACTTCAGCTGCAAATCCACAGCTCTGTTATTTTTCAAGCTGTTTCAGGTAGCTGTTTTCTCTCTTCCTGAGATACATCTTTATCCCTCACCAACTGTTAATATTCTAGAATTCAAATTTCAAAGTTATTTTTAGTATCCTTCATGCCCCTCTGAATGGATTCAATAATAGCTGGGTTGACAGACAATCTTGCTCTCACTTGAATCCTTCAACAAACTAACATTACATTTTTATTGATGTTCTCTATTTTATTCTTACTTCTGTAGTCAGTATTACCCTGAACTTTCTTCCTTTATCTAAGGTCTAAATATGCCCTCCTGTGCACTTTTTTATGCGTTATTTCGTCAGTAATTTGAAATCGATTTAGTATAGTGTCACCAACTCTTAATTCATTTCTTTCCGTTTCCCAATACCATGGAACTCCTTCTTTGCTTGCTGTTAATCTTCAGGATTTTAAACCCCAAGCTTTGTATCTACCATTATTTTCTGATCTAACTTGTCTTCTCTTTTCGCCTTCTCAAAATTGATGTTGCTTTGCATTATGGACTTTGGCCTTTCATATTGGTTTCTCAAGTTGACTCTTGCAGTGTCACAGTTTGAATTTTCATTCAGAAAATCTGACCATTTTTTGCAACTTTCACACATGTGTTACAACCAGGTGAGAAGGGGTATACTGTCACCTCTCTATCCTCTCTATTCAGCCTCCTTAGTTGGTCACAACAAAGGTTTAAGTTTCTTGTTCACGAGGATGTGCCTTTTCCAAATCAGAATGTATTTCACTATTTAAGCTTTGAACAATAGAAGCCAATCAAACAAGGTTTTCTTGAGCCAAAGAGCAAATTTATAACTACTAAACCCGAGAAAAATGATAAAAACGAAATGACAAGTGTTTGGCCCTCATGCAATCATTTGGGCCCACGCACACACAGGCATCAGAAATAAGGGGAGTTAGAATCCAATAAAGAAAAGGTACAGGTTTAAACAGTTAAGTCTTATGATTGCCCTTGAGGAGTAGATTTTAAAATGCTGTGGTTAATTTGGGTTTGCTGGTTTCTTGGATGCAGTCAGATGTATAAGACGTTTTAATTATGACGAGATCTCAGTTCACAGGTAGGTTTCTGGTAGAGTTCTTCTTGAAATAGGCAATCTCTCTCAAATGGCTGGGCAGTCTTGCCTTGAAATACTTCACCCATTGTGTATTTCCAATAGGTTTTGAGTGGATCTGTCAGTGGCAGCCATTGTTCCAATGTCCAGTACTTTGCACTTTTAATATCTCTTCTTTAGACAGTTACGAGTTTCGACATGTGTCAGGGTTATAGGAAATGCCTTTCTCATCATATTCTCCTGAGGGTGATTTGTTGTTTCTCACCTTCACCTTGGAATGTGGCCTCACGTGTTAAGCAGTTAATTCTGTCTCATTTCAAATTGCAAAATTTCCAGTCAGTTGAAAGTTGAAAAATCACATTTTCAAATATAAAGGGACATAGCCCGGTGACACATGGCATTGGATCCCAGTAGTGATGTTTCGTTGGAGCTGCCAAATTGGACCGCTGGGAAAGTCACATGTTCAGATAAATAGCTCAACATAAATACCTGTTTTTTTATTCATTTATGGGATGTGGGCATTGCTGGCTAGGCCAGCATTTCTTGCTGAACCCTAATTGCCCTTGAGAAGGTGATGGTGAGCTGCCGTCTTGAACCGCTGCAGTCCATGTGGTGTAGGTACACCCACAGTGCTGTTATGGAGGGAATTCCTGGATTTTGACTCAGCGAAAGTGAAGGAACAGCGATATATTTCCAAGTCAGGATGGTGAGTAGCTTGGAGGGGAAGTTCCAGGTGGTGGTGTTCCCATGTGTCTGCTGCCCTTGTCATTCTAGATGGTAGCGGCCGTGGGTTGGGAAGGTGCTGTCTAAGGAACCTTGGTGAATTCCTGCTGTGCATTTTGTAGGTGGTACACACTGCTGCTACTGTGTTTCGGTGGTGGAGGGAGTGAATGTTTGTGGATGTGGTGCCAATCAAGCGGTCTGCTTTGTCCTGGATGGTGTCAAGCTTCTTGAGTGTTGTTGGAGCTGCACTCATCTAGGCAAGTGGGGAGTATTCCATCACACTCCAGACTTGTGCCTTGTAGATGGTGGACAGGCTTTGGGGAGTCAGGAGGTGGGTTACTCATTGCACTATTCCTAGCCTCTGACCTGCTGTTGTAGCCACAGTATTTATATGGCTAGTCCAGCTCAGTTCCTGGTTAATGGTAACCCCAGGATGTTGATAATGGGGGATTCAGCAATGGTAATGCCATTGAATGTCATGGGGCGATGGTTAGATTCTCTTATTGGAGATGGTCATTGCCTGACACTTGTGTGGTGCGAATGTTACTTGTCACTTGTCAGCCCAAGCTTGGATATTGTCCAGGTCTTTCTGCATTTGGACGTGACTCCTCAGATACGGAAGCAGTTCACAAATGGTGCTGAACATTGTGCAATCATCAGCAAACATCTCGAATTTAGACCTTATGATGGAAGGAAGGTCATTGATGATGCAGCTGACGGTGGCTGGGCAGAGGACACTACCCTGAGGAACTACTGCAGTGATGTCCTGGATCTGAGATGATTGAACTCCAACAACCAAAACCATTTTCCTTTGTACCAGGTATGATTCCAGCGGAGAGTTTTCCCCCCGATTCCGATTGACTCCAGTTTTGCTAGTGCTGCTTTTTGTGCACAAGACAAACCTGGGCAATTTTCCACATAGCCGGGTAGATGCCAGTGTTGTAGCTGTACTGGAACAGCTTGGCTAGGGGCACAGAATGTTCTGGAGCACAAGTCTTCAGTACTATTGCTGGAATATTGTCAGGGCCCACAGCCTTTTCAGTGTCCAGTGCTTTCAGCCGTTTTTTGATATCATATGGAGTGAATCGAATTGGCTGAAGACTGCCAACTGTAATGCTGGGGACCTCCGGAGGAGGCCGAGATGGATCATCCGCTCGGCACTTCTGGCTGAAGATTGTACCAAATGCTTCAGCTTTACCTTGTGCACTGATGTGCTGGGCTCCTTCATCATTAAGGATGGGGATATTTTTGGAGCCTCCTCCTCCAGTGAGTTGTTTAATTCTCCACCACCATTCAGGACTGGATATGGCAGGACTGCAGAGCTTAGATCTGATCCATTGGTTGTGGAATCACTTAGCTCTGTTTATCAGTTGCTCCTTCTGCTGTTTGGCATGCAAGTAGTCCTGTGTTACAGCTTCACCAGGTTCACACCTCACTTTTAGGAATGCCTGGTGCTGCTCCTGGCATGCCCTCCTCCACTCTTCATTGAACCAGGGTCCCCTTGCTTGATGGTAATGGTCGAGTGGGGAATATGCCAGGCCAAGTGGTTGCAGATTCTGGTTGAGTACAATTCTGCTGCTGATGATGACCCACAGCGCCTGATGGCCTTGAGTTCCTAGACCACACAACAATGTGAAGACGGGACTTGGTCTCCACAATGACTGTGTGGTAGTCACTCCTACTGATACTGTCATGGACAGATGCATCTTCGGTGAGCAAGTTGGTGAGGATGAGGTAAAGTATGTTTTTCCTCCTTGTTGGTACCTGCCGCAGACCCAGTCTAGCAGCTATGTCCTATAGGACTTGACCAGTTTGGTCAGTAGTGGTGCTACTGAACCACTCTTGGTGATGGACATTGAAGTTCCCCACCCAGAGTACATTCTGTGCCCTTGCCACCTTCAGTGCTTCCTCCAAGTGATGTCCAACATGGAGGAGCACTGATTCATCAGCTGAGGGGGTGTGTGGTATGTGGTAATCAGAAGGAGGTTTCCTTGCCCATGTTTGACCTGATGCCATGATACTTCATGGGGTCTGGAGTCGATGTTGAGGACTCCCAGGGCAACTCCTTCCCAACTGTGCCGGCACCTGATGTTGGTGCCTGAAACATTATCTGTAAGGTATAATTCCATGAGGATGACTATGTCAGGCTCTTGCTTGACTAGTCTGTGAGACAGCTCTCCCAATTTTGGCACAAGCCCCCATATGTTAGTAAGGAGGATTTTGCAGGGTGGTTAGCATTCGGTATGTCATTGCCGTTTCCAGTGCCTAGGTCGATGCCAGCTGCTTTGTCCGATTCCATTCCTTTTGGCGGATTGATACAACCGAGTGGCTTGCTAGGCCATTTCAGGGGGCAGTTAAGTGTCAACCACATTGCTGTGGTTGTCACATGTAGGCTAGACCAGGTGAGGATGACAGATTTCTTTCCTTAAAGGACATTAATATACCAGATGGGTTTTTACGACAATTAACAATGGTTTCATGGTCATGATTAGACTTTAAACTTTTAATTCCAGATTTTTATTAGGTTCAAATTTCACCATCTGCTGGGTCCCCAGAGCATTACCTGGGTCTCTGGATTACTAGTCCAGCAACAATACTACTATACCACCGCCTCACCTGTTGCAGACCTGTGGACTTGAGGGGCCTCTGCTTCATGAGCTCAGCAATCTACTGGACCTGATTTAAAGTGGGTTATTGCTGCTGTGATGATTGCGCACATGGCAGAATGGTTACTTCCCCATTTGAAACACGAGCATCAATTAAATTAGAATGAACAGATTCGGGTGTAGACTGAGTCAGACAGTGGTTAGCCAAAAGGACTGAGAGCTGAAGTCAGTAAACCTATCGAGGTTATTTGTGGTTTCGACCAATCTCTAGTCCCTCAATTATAGAGCATTCGTTACTTCTAAAAATAGTCAGTCCTTGACTTTTGTCATTGCATGTGAACTGCAATGGGACAAATGAAAGATTGCTGGAAAAAGTGGCACAGGTTAATAACTTACTGGGAGCCATCACCAACTTTCTTGTACAAAGCCTGTAACTGCTCAGACTGGAGCAGTATCATGTGACACATGAAGGGGAAAAGCAGACCCATGGTCAGAAGTTAAACCAGATAGTGTTCTGCAAAATTGCATTGTTCACTTTATTATATGAAATGAAGTTCTATCAGCACTTGTGACTCATTTTTGCCTATTTGTCCCACAATTATTGTTCTGTGTTTGGTGGCATAAATTAACTGTATGTTTATAACAACTATGCTTGGCAGCAGAGATTGGGTTCATGGGATAAACTCACCCCTTTTGACATAACCTGTGAAAAATTTATATTGGCCCGTAACTTCTGAGCTCCCCAGCGTCGGATTTGGGGGGGTACCTCAAAGATATGTCACGGAATCCCTCTGGGAAGTTCCCAGGTAAGGGTTTGTACGATAATTGTCCAGAAGTGCACATGTCCTCTGGACAATTGCCCTGCACTGGGAACCATCCGAAAATGCGGTTTAAATCGCAAACCTCAGGTGGTTCTGCCAGGGTTACACCAATAGTTACTTAGAAAAAGTTAGAAGAATTAAAACCTCTTGTAACTTCTGGGTAACTATTGTAAGTAGGGCCTGAGCCTTTTGCTCACCTTGCAAGCTTGATGATGAAATAGAGCGCATCAGAGCTCTCCTGGGGATAACGGCTACCCCGATCAGAGCATTGCTTGGTGCATATCGCGCAAACTCATGAATGGGCCTAGGGCTGCCACTTTCGGTCCTGAAGAGTGCCCAGTTTACCTCAAATTACCCTGGAAGGGTAGGGGATCTTAAAAATCTGAGCAACAGGTGAAGCTGGCCATTTCACACTGCTATTATGTAGTCGCAACATGTGTGGTATTCTCCACTAACAGGATGTTGCTGTCAAGCCAAAAAGATGTTCTGCCTACCACACAAATGAGTAATGTGGTGATTGAATTTCAGTGCTGGTGTGATGTCAGGTATATAGGCTGTTTGTCCCAATGACTGGTGGATAGTATCAAAAAGCACGTTCCCTCACTCTTCACCAAAGGCAGAGCACTAACCATACTCAACCAGCCCGCGCTTGCAAAGCTCAGGACATAGTGACCAACATTAGATGTGATTCCGTGATTGGACAGCACTTACTGAACAATCCATAACGTACTAAGAACTACACCAACAACCAATTTAAGATTATCAGTCAGGCTCACTTACGCTTGCTAGAAGCTACATATATTCATAGGCAGAGCCTCTCCAAATATAAAAAATATGTCCAGGCATTTCCCTCTTTCAATTAAACAAAAGCATAGGAGACAATTGTTCCCTGGTGCATTCCCCTTGGAAACACCTTGACCAATCAGAATTGACTTGCCTTTTTTGAATTTTACCAAAAGCTTGAAGGATTACGGTTCCCTGGTGCATTCTCAATGGCAGCCCCTCGACCAACCAGAGTTGACTTGCCAACCAATCGGCACCCTTTTCTCATGCAGTGTAAATTGCAGTTCCCTTTGAAATTTGGTATTCTGGCGCCTGTCCTGATGAGTACAAGATGGAAAGCTTTGACAGCATGTCTCTTTTTTCAGCAATATTCTGTTCTTTTCCTTCCTCAGTCTGGTAACTTTGAACCCCAGAACTCTCCTTCACAGTGAGAATCTTTCCTCTAGCTGAAGCTAGGTGAATTCTTAAGCTTTTTTTCAACTCTTCATGAATTTGGTCTTTTCAATCTGAGCACGAGCTTCCACCTGCATTCCTATGCTGTAGACCATGGAGACTTTTGGCCTCTAACTGCTCCTTCTCTCCCAGACCCTGGCTGTGACATTCAGTGATATTTTAAGAAAGCCTGTAACCTAATATCTCAATGTCCTCCTCTGTACCCTCCCCATCTTAAAGCTATCACCATGGGAATCACATGGGCATTGTGTCCAAGTAGAGAGGCTGATTAGTTATCTGTGAGACCCTAACTCTCTTTTATCTGGGAAGTAAATGGTCAGTTTAAAGCACAACTGTTTACAACTCGACATTCTTAACATTTCTCTGAGACTTTAGAGACTTGCAGTCTATCCACTGTTAGTTCACAGTCTGCTGCCATTGCCTTTGCCGTCTTCCCAGTAAAACAATCTGGGCTCCCTTTAAACTCTAGCTGTCAGGCAGGTCACATGACTCCCTTCATTTGACCTTAAATTAAAGACACAGTCCCAAGTGGGGATTGATTATATTTTAAGGGTGAGTTAGGCAGATTTTTCACAATCACAGAATTGTTACAGCGCAGAAGGTGGCCATTGGCCCATCGTGTCGGCACTGCCTGTCCAAAAGAGCAATCCACCCCTGTCTTTTCCCTGTAACCCTGCACATTCTTCCATTTCAGGTAACAGTCTAATTCCCTTTTGAATGCCTCGATTGAACCTGTCTCCGCCCCACACCTCAGGCAGTGCATTCCAGACCTTAGCCACTCAATGCATGAAGAAGTTTTTCCTTATGTTGCTTTTCTCCTTTTGCCCATTAGTTTAAGTCTGTGCCCTCTTGTTCTCGATCCTTTCATGAGTGGGAACAGTTTCTTCTTATCTGCTCAATCTGCATTTTTCTCCCCAGTGTGGAGGAGACTGCAGCGTGAGCAGCGAATACGGTATATTCAATTGAAAGAAATACAAGTAAATATTGGCTTCACCTAGGAGGAGTGTGTGAGGCCCTAGATGCTGGGAAGAGAGGAGGGCATCTGTTGCATCTCTTGGGCTTGCACAGGAAGGTGCCGCAGGATGGGAAGCCGGGGTTGGGGATGATATAAGAGATGGCCAGAATGTCGTAGAGAGAACGGTCCCTTTGGAGTGCATAGGTGGTGTGTATTCGGGTCAAATATAAAGAAAGGGACAAGAAGCAAGTGCACTGTGGCTGGAGGAAAATGCAAATGTTCTTGCCTAATTTTTGAACTCTGTTTCTTTTATTTTTCAGATCAAGTGAAAACGAATTTGCGTGTAACGTCATTAGATGATGCTGAGCGTATTAAAGCAAAGCAAACCTTTGCTAATGGAAATAACCGTGCTTCAAATACTAAAATTGCTCGAAACATCCCACGAAGGCACACTGTAGGTGGAGCTCGCAGTTCAAAAGAAATATTGGGAATGCAGCCATCGGAAATGGATAGAAAACGAGAGGCTTTTTTGGAACACCTGAAACAGAAATATCCCCATCATGCAAATGCAATCATGGGACAACAGGAACGCCTTAAAGAACAGGTATAAGAACGTTGTCCTTTTTTTGCTAATTACCTTCCTTTAGTATTCCACCCCCTCCTCCTGAAGGCAATAAGAGCTTGCTGTGGTATGGTGGCACTTTCCCTCTAGAACCTTTTCTAAGCAGTTATTGTATGTGTATCAGTTTAATGGCAATTGTCAGCAAGCCACTCAGCAAATTTATTTTTTCATCAAAAATATTCTGTGACTGCTCCATTGTCACAGGCTCCAAAATGTACCCTTACTGTCCACTTAGCTTGAATTGGGGGAGGTGATGGTGTAGTGGTTTTGTCGCTGGACTAGTAATCCAGAGACCCAGGGGGCCTGACTTTGAATCCCACTATGGCAGATGATGGAATTTGAATTTAATAAAAAATCTGGAATCAAAAGTCTGATGATGACCATAAAACCATAGTCGATTGTTGTAAAAACCCATCTGGTTCACTAATGTCCTTTAGGGAAGGAAATCTGCCTCCCTTACCTGGTCTGGCCTACATGTGACTCCAGACCCACAGCAATGTCTTAAATGCCCTCTGAACATGGGCAATAAATGCTGGCCTAGCCAGCGATGCCCACATCCCATGAATGAATAAAAACACAATCAGAGAACACACAAACTTGGTGTCCTGTTCAACCCAGAGCTGAACGAAAATCTCATGTCCAATTCAAAAAGTGAGATTACTTACCTCAAGACACTTTAGAGCCTTGAGGACTCAACGTTGAGTTCAACAATTTCAGACCCTTTTTCTATAGCATAAAGCCTGCTACATTTTTACCTTCAGTTCTGAAGAAGAGTTGTATTTGACTCAACACTGTTTTTCTCTCTCCACAGATGCAACCAGATCTACTGAGTTTTTCCAGCACTTTGCTTTTATTTCAGATTTCCAACATCTAGTCTATTGTTTTATATCACTTCTATCTTTGCAACATTACTCTGTACAGCACCTAACTTACTTCTGGCCCTGAAACTTATTTTCATACTAAGATAAAAATAAAATACTGCAGATGTTGCAAATCTGAATTAAAAACAGAAAATGCTGGAAAAACTCAACAGGTCTGGCAGCATCTGTGGAGGGAAGCAGTTAATGTTTCAAGCCCAAGAGCTCTGAAGAAGAGTCATATGGGCTCAAAATGTTAACTCTGTCTCTCTCTCCACAGATCCCTCAAACAACATGACTAAAAACAATTATCTGGTCATTTATGTTGTTGCAATCCTTGTAGAGACCGATAACTTAAGTGATTTGAATTCCCAGTGACCAACTTAAAAGGATCACATGACAGATTTCAAGTTTTAAGATGTTTACTGTAACAGACAAACTAAAATCAGCATTAAGTAAACATTACTTAGTACGCAACTAATACTCTGAACTACAGAAGAGATATCCCTTATTAGTATCGTAATACATCCAATATCCCCACGCCCCATTTATACATTATGCCGCATTCTCCACAGAATTAGGGTCCTTAAATTATAGTATTTATAGTCTTTGAACCAGTCCAAAGTTACTCCCAGCTTCCAGTGGGCTTACTTCTCCCCATTTTGCTGAGTCCTAAGTCCAAAGTTGTTTCCCTCGATCTTCTTGAGAATCCCTGAACTTCCAGCAGAAGGCCCAGCTCCGATGATTTCTTCTCCTGGCCTTGCTAGGGCAAATCTTCCAGTGCCCTTAAATTTCCACAGTTTCCATCTCTTTGACCAGAGAACATGCTCCCATCTGCATGCTACCTGGTAGCTAACAGAAAACAGCCTTTTCCCTTCTGCTCACAGTGGCTACTGCTGCTCGGAGGTGAAGGTATAGTGAAGGTTCACTAAATTGGTCCCTGGGATGAGGGGGTTGTCCGATGAGGAGAGGCTGAGTAAATTGGGCCTGTATTGCCTGGAGTTTGGAAGAATGGGAACATTTAATTGAAACATTCAAGATTCTGAAGGGGCTTGATAGGGTTGATGCTGAGACTGTTTGCACTAATCTAAATCACCGGTGGGGTTGCTGGTGGGGCACGGTCCTAGAATAAGGAGCCAATTGTTTATGACTCAGGAGGAGAAATTACTTCACTCAAAGGGATGTGAATCTTTGGAACTCTCTACCCCAGAGGGTTGTGGATGCTCCATCATTGAATTTAAAGCTGGGAGAGACCAATTTTTGCTGTCTCAGGAAATCAAGAGATATGGGGAGCAGGCAGGAAAGTGGAGTTGAAGCCTAAGATCAGCCATGATCGTAGTGAATGGTGGAACAGTCTCAAGGGACCGTACAGTCTACCCCTGCTCCCATTTCTTGTGTTCTGCTTTCCTGTCTCCTCTCTCTGGGATCTGCGAGACCCTGAAAGTCTGTAAGTTTGCCCCTGGTAAAACCAGCTGCTCTGTGCTTTGTTTTCAGGTGTTCAGTATGGCATGTGGATTTCAATAACACTTGCCCTGGGTCCCCTGTTGCAATGGAAACTGGCCACCCAGGTTTATCATTGGGTAAAACTAGTAGCATGTCATATGCCCTTTACTTTACTCCATTTTACCTTGTATTCAAAGAGACAGTTAAAACATAACCATCTTATAAAACCTCGTATTCATAACAATGTTACTGTGGCATGTGGGACCTTGCCCTACCCAAATTAGCCTCTGTGTTTCCCTACATTACAACAGTGAATCTGATTCAAAAATACCAATTTGTCTGTGAAGCACTTGAGGATGTCCTGAGATTATGAAAGATGCTATATAAATGAAACGTCTTTATTTTTTACTGCAGCATCCTCCTCACTAACTTCTACAAATGTTCCATAACTGTGCCTGACTTGTATTCCTTTGCGTGTCCTTTGATCCATGGTTCTTGTTTCTTCCTCAACCCCACTACTCTCGCCCTACTTTATGGAGATTCCTCCAGAAAACCAACCTCTTGGCTACTTCACTGCCCACTTTTAAAAACCTCTGCAACCAAGCCTCCAGTCACCGTCTCTTGGTTTCCCTATAGAAGTTTGTTCTCAGCTTCTGTCATTTGCCTTCTGTTATAGTAGAATAAATGCAAAATATTGATGTTCACATGCTTATATCTAACACAAGGTCCTGTCTAGTGATCAGGAGTGGGAACTGTGGTTGAGGTTTCTCCTTCCCTCAACAAAATCACTGATTCAACTTCAATAGTGGCACTAGCATTATTCTGGCTGACATTACCTAACTTGGCAGACTGGGGATCAAACCTGGGATCATCTTGGTTTCTATGGTAAGCTGCTCACTGGATAAAACAACGCATGTTCACCTTGACTGTCAGGATTTATCCAATGGTGTCTGTGGAGAAATGTCTTGTGTAATACTAAAGACTTAGTTTTAACAAAAATATAGTTTTCTCACTGCTGAGAAATCATGATTGATATACAACTGGCTGACTGCACTATTGTGAACAAATTCATTGACTAATTGCCACATCAGTTTAGTCTGACACCAATCATGGCCTGTACACACTGATACTGATACCAAGTAATGGATTATTTGAATCATAACAAAAAAAGCTTCATGTTCAGCTTGATGGATGGATCAAGCATGGATCTAGCAGCAGTCAATAGTTCAAAAGACGTGGGTAGCTTCTGAGTGATACAGTTGAATAGTTGGGTTGCCTTCAAGGCATAGTAAATAACATGATTCTCTTCACCAAATCAGAGATGGCTAACATGACCTCTCTATGTCCTTAGCAGTCTACATGCTCAAAGCTGCTAAGTTTCAAAGAAAATTGTGATGAGATTGTTGGTTGCCAGTAACAAACCTGGATTGTCGCCTTGCCTCAAAGCTCTTTGTTTCCTGCAGGCGCTATTTGTATGTCATGGTTGATTTTGTACAATCAAAAATGCCAACTTTCATGCTCGTGTTTTCTGAATCTCAATAAATTCTTGTGCTTTGTTGCCTCATCTTTCTTGTCTCAACAGACATGAGCTGTGCCCTAAAGAGATAGATGGGCTGCCTGAAAGCATATAACAATTCCTCTCTCTCATCAGCCACAAAGAAATACGCTGCATTAGGATTGCTGATGTAATCAGCCTCCACTGCTTCTCATACAGTGCAGTCCATTCTACACATTCACCCACCCTCTGTTTTAAATCTCGACTGAATTTTCACCAACCCTCTTCTTAAGTTTGATGCTATACAGAATCTGTGACTGTGTCAAACCTAGTAATGTTTATCTTGTCTGTTCCCGTTAAATTCTTGAAGATATAAATAAGTAAGATTATCCCTGTGGCTCATGCTCTTTAGTATTTTTTTCCTTCTTCCTTGTTGGAACGTGCCTAGCTGGTCCCTGCTATGAGCTTCTCCACCCAGTGGAGCAGTTACGTAGACACTAACCCATGCTTCACTGATAGGGTGTGTATTTTACGGATTTAAAACAATCAGTAAGATTTTAGATTTGCTGCAAACAGTTTTTTTCTCATAAGATGTGGTGAGTTTTTTTAGCCTGACTACAATAAGGGTCTAAAGGAAAGTGCAGACTTTGTGAGCCTGCATGTAAAGTGTAACAAATCTGGTTTTTAGATGCCTAACAAATAAAACATTTTCTTTTTTTAAAAACTTTTTTAGCTATTCTGAGTCTGAGACAGTAAGGTGAATTTTTAGTGTAAAGTCAGTATGCCCATTCAGAAAGCGGCACAACCATCCATTCTGCCAGATCTCCGCCCATTTAACATGTTACATATGAGTGAGAGCTTGACCACTTTAGGCAACTCCCACCTAAACTGGAAACTTAATTTTAATATGTTGAAGATGTCCTCATGGTCCACACAATTTCTCAATACTTCTGTCCACATATTGCTGGTCTGTGTTCCCATTTGAAGTGGACTCTCAAGGTTGCAAGGCACAGATTTTTTTATGTGGGTTTAAAACCCTGTTAACAGCTAATATGCACCATAGGGTGGCGCTGCCAACAGCAGTAACAATCAACTGCACGCTCAACTGTGTCTTCACCTCCTTCCAGCAATGGATGCCTCGTGATGACAAAATGAGGCCACTGCTTTTTAGCTGCCTTTACTTTGTCAGCCATCAGGCAGGTGGTTGGGTGGTGACCTGTCCCGTCATTTGCTAGCAGAGAATGTTTTATGCCCACACATTAGGGGCAGGATTTTTGGGTCGTCGGGAGTGGCTGGGAAATGGCCCTGCCGCCCGCAATCGGCCCCCGACCACGATTTCACGCTGGTTGGCCAATTAACGGCGCTGAAAGGCTCAATGCTGCTGGGGTGGGGGTGGGAGGAGGACGAGCGCTGACGTCAGCGCAGGCGCAGGGGAGCGTGCAATGAAAGCTTCCTGAAGCTGTCTCAGGGAGCTGAAGAGTTTAAAACCAAGAAATAAGGATGTAAAAATGCAGAAAATAATTTCCACACATCGGGCTCGCTCACCTAAACATATAGATAATAAAAATTCTGCCCAAACATTTTAATTTTAAAAAATTGATATCAGAAAACTCATCCTGCGCTTGGATGAGGTTTCCTTAAAAATCCGAAGGCCACCTGGCAGATTCACCCGCCCGCCAACTGTAACTTCGGACGGGCAGCGAAAAATCACCGCTAATTGAAACTTTAATGCCCTTAATAGGCCTCTTAATTGTCAGCGGGCGTGCTGTCGACTCTCGCGCGCGCCCGCTGACCGAAATCTTGCACGAGTGCGCAATGACGTTGGGATGCTCACCCAACGTCATCACGTGCTATTTTATGTCCGATTAGGTCGGGCGCGCATGGGCCCGCAGGATGTAAAATTCTGCCCTAGGTTTCCTTTCAGTTTAGTTTTGCTTGGTACTCTTCTCTCTCTTCAGCATTGGCAAAAGCAATCAAAATGCCTCTCTAACGCCTCCAAAGATTGTTGCCCTTATGCTGTCACATCTTTAAATTACATCTGAAGCATAATCTTTTGGTTTCTTCTGGATCAGACCACCACCATGTATATGGCGCTATGAATATTAACAGAAGTGCATGGACCACTGAAAATTATATGTAACTAGCCCCCTCCACTTCTGGTTGGTTTGCAGCAGCTGCTACTGCAGGGCTCCCAACCCTCCCAGAATGATCAGGAGTTTCCCAGAATGAGTGGGGGATCCTCTCCTGAGCTGTGCCTTCAGCAGCCTGAGAGATCAACTACTTAAATTTTCCATCGGTACCCATCTGGGGAGACAATGAATGCGTGAGACTCTGAAAATGGAGGGGCTCTGAAATCGAGTGGGATGGGGCCTGAAGGGGTGGGAGCTCTGAAATTGGGAGTGGGCTTGAGAATGGAGTAGGGGAGAGAGAAAGGAGACTGGGGATCCAGGGGAGACAGGGGATCAAGGGGAGACAGGGAAATGGGGATGGGAGAGTGGTGAGGATTGAGGGAGTGATAAGGATTGAGGGAGTGATGAGGATTGAGGGAGTGATGAGGATTGAGGGAGTGATGAGGATTGAGGAAGGAATAGAGACTGTAAGATGAGAATCAGAGGAAGAGATGGAGGCTGGGAATGTGGATCAGGGGAAGAGATGGAGGTTGGGGAATGTGGATCAGAGGGAGAGATGGGGGTCTCTGGGATGGCGATCCTGAGAGAGAAAGTGATTAGAGGTTGAGGGATTGGGGCTGAAGCAAGAGGGCTGGAGGTTGTCAAATGTCTTGGGTGTAGGCCTGGGGATCAGCGTTCTCCCAGAGTTAGAAGCAGCAGCAGCAAGGACTTGACTCAGAATAGCACTTAGAGAGGAGTAGTCAGTAAAGGGGAGAGTGACATCTGGAAGTCTGATTATGGGTAAACTGAGAAAAATTATTTTCATTGAGGGGGTGAATGAGGAACTATGGCCTGGATTTTCGCTCCCAGAGTTGGGATTTTTTCTGGGCTCCACAAACCTGACCTGGGAAAAAGTGTCCTGGAGGGTCAGAGTTTCGTTCCGAGGTGGCGGGATTCTCTGGATGTCGGGCCTGCTGCCCTGGAACAAGTGCAGAGGCTGCTGGGTGTGATGGCGGGTTGGGTGGAATGCTTGCCTTGGTGGCCCAGCACAGTGTCCAAGAATTAAAAGAAAGCAATAAAACAAAAAACAGCTCTCCAGTCTCACCCTTCACACCCTCTCAGCCCCCGCACTCTCCCCATTCTTGATGCATGCCAACCCATGCCACCTCTTGCTCTACACCCACCCCCCATAACCTCTCATATCCTCCATGCAAACCTATGCTCTCATACCCACCTCCATGGCCCTTTATAACCCCTCTAACAACTTACTGCCAACCCATGATCTCCACCATCACCCTTTGCCCTTGCACCTATTATGCCATCTCACCCAGTATCCACCATGGGCAGACCTCAGGACCCTTGCTGAAATTAAATAAACTAAAGGTCGATGTGCCTCTTGCAGACATTTTTTTTAAATGCTGTCATTCATAAAAAGTCATTCACTACATTTACATTCCTTCAACTACATCCTTACAAAAACAGACAATTTATTCAAGTATTTAACCTCTCATGAAATTAAACTTTGGAATTCATAGTCTCACTTCAAAGTGTCTTTAATCACTTGGAGCTGTCAATCAAAATGTGAAATGGAAGGCACCCTACTGTGATATTGGAAGGTTGTGAAATCAGTCATGCAGCACTAATGTAGTAATGGTCTCCCTCAGGTTTATGTCAACAAACAGAGTTAAATAGCAAGCATTTTTTTTAACACTCCAGACATTTTTTTCAAAGATTTAAATGGCAGGCATTTTAAATTCCTTGACAACTTGATAGTTGCCTTTGACAGTTCATTTTGACACTCCTGACAGTTCCAATGAACTTGACAGCTAGTGAGCTTATGCACTTTTTATGCACATTCATGCCTAATTTTAACAATCCCAAGGGGCACCTTATCTCCCCAAATTGTCCAAGGATGATACCTTTCCAAACAGGTACCCCAACTCTCCAAAGGAGTTCACAATTCAGACCTGCTCCTATCTGGTCGAACCTGTCCTTGAGTTCAACTCATATGACTGAATGTAGTATCAAGAAGCCATGGTAAAATTGAAGTTAATGGAAATTAAAGCAAAAAATCTCTGCTGGCTAGTCATAGCTAGGAAAAAGGAAGATTGTCATGCTTATTGGAGGCCAATCATCTCAGTTCCAGGATATTGCTGCAGGAATTCCTCAGGGTAATGTCCTAGATCCAACCATCTTCAGCTGCTTTATCAATCACCTTCCTCCATCATAAGGTCAGAAGTGGAGATGTTTGCTGCTGATTGCACAATGTTCAGTTTCATTCAGTGACTCAGATACTGAAGCAGTCTATTCCCACTTGCAGCAAGACTTGGACAGCATTCAGTCTTGGACTTACAACTGGCAAGTAACATTTGTACCACAGAAATGCGAGGCAATGACCTTTTCCAACTAAGGAGAATCTATCCACCCTCTCATGACCTTTCAAGTTGCTGTAGGATTAGCCTATAATAACGAGTGCTCATCACCTCAGTATTATTATAACAGCGATATCTAGGTCAATAAAAAAGCTTCCAACAACCAAACTTATTACTAACTTTTCAGAGAAGCTTGGTTGTTAATAACAGGCCCATGACTGTCAATCCTTGATTTCCATATGATTTCTCATTTTGTAGGGGAGAATTTTCTCCCCGCTGGGGGTGTTGGATGGGTGCGAGTGGGCACACAGTTGATCACTGCCCGCGATCAGCTGAGCACCGCCATTTTATGTGGATGGGCCAATAAAGGTCTGCACAGCTTGACGTGCAACTGGAAGTGCTGAGCGCTCCCTGTATGTGCGGGGGGGGAGGAGGGAGAGTCGGGGCCTGCACACTTTCGTGCATACACGTGAAAGAGCGCAGAAATCTCCCTGAGGCACAGAGCTGCCTTGGGGAGATTAGTTTGATTTTCAAAAATTTTAATAGAAACAAAAAATTTTTTTTAACACATGTCTCCTCATGTGACAGTGTTACATGAGCTGGGACATGTCAATGGGCTTTAATAAAAAGTTTCATTCAACTTATAAACATTTAATGAAACCTCACCTTGCCCATGGATGAGCTTTCATGAAAAATGCGAAGGCCGCGTGGGCTCTTCACCTGCCCGCCAACCTTAAGGTCGGACAGGCAACTCCGTTAATTCCTTTAATTGATGTTCAAATGGCCTTTGACAGTTTGGCAGGTGCGCAGCCGACTCCAGTGCACGCCCACTGAACTGAAGATCTGAATGTCGGGCGCTGACGTCAGGGCGCACGCCCGACATCACTGCGCGTCATTTCACGCCTCGGCAAGCGGGCCCCGCCCATGCTCACCGACCCGAAAATTCTGGCCATAAAGTATTTGACTGACTTACACGTCATTCTGTCATTTTCTTTGCCTCATTTCAGAAACTCTAGCTTTTGACAGAATTTCTTTCCTCCCCACTCAATATTTGGTCTTTGTTGAATTCCTCAGTGAACTAACTTCAATAAGCAACAAGTACAAATGCCATTTGAAAAAAAATGTAAACTGAGAGGAAACGTGAAGGGAAGCTGCATTGACTTCTTTACATGACAAGCTAACAGAAGCACATCACAATATATTGGAAGCATTTTTGTGGCTTTGTGGATCGCCTAAAACAAAAGTACAGAATTCTGTTTGCATTTGTGATACCAGAACCCAAATTGTTTATTATATATCCTTTAGAAAGACCCCAAGAAAAATTGAGCTGTAAAGGGAATTAGATGCACTGTGTTATGATCCTTGACCAGACCCCCAGGTTTTTGGTAAAATTCAGTTAGGGACAGATAATGTTTTGTTTAAAGCAGACAAAGTTTGAGATTGAGGACACTTGCTAATAGAATAAAGCCACAAGATTCCATGGGTTTTGAACAAGCCAAGATAAACTTTACTGTACAAGGTCAGAAAGACAAAGCCATTTGCTGTATCTATCTTATACTTTAACATTCAGAGTTAATGAGGTACACATGATTAAACAGGCAAACTGTGGTTGAACACACCACACTTCACAATAAATGGCAGGTCTGACTGACCAAGACAGAGTCCATGGATTTCTCAACAACCCATCCAGATGTCAGTAAACACTGTGAGTCAACCAATCTCACTGAAACTCTGTATCCCTCATGAAGGATTCCAGTCTTCACCTTTGAAGATATAGCCTGGAAATTTTCTCCAAAAGTTGCACCAACTCAAATGGTATCAACAACGGCCCACCTTGCAGGCTTTCAATCTCGTCTCCTGAGATTCAGTTCCCCTAGTTTCCCGAGTCAGCACTCAAGCACCAACTCATAAGCACAGCTTCAGCTCTTTGGCCGTGCTGTGAAGAACACTACTTCTCTAAAGGGGTACCTTTCCCCCAGCGGCCTGCAGCACAGAATCACCAACATTCAGCTCTCATTTTGGATCGTCAGGGCTTCTCACAAGCCCTCTCCGATTACTAGGGCTTCTCTTGAACCTACCTCGAATGCCAGGACTTCTCCTGAGCCCTCTTCACTTAAAGCCTGTTAATCCCAACCCTTTTCTTGTTTGGAGCCTGTTTCTCTGCTCCTCTCATTTTTCCTTAACTGGGATCTGCCGCTGTCCCCTACCTGGGACTTCCATTTGGGTCCTTTTCCTATCCCCTCTCCTTTTGGGACCTTTCCCAGTCTGCTAACTGCAGCCCTTTTCCTACTTCTCAACTTAACTGTGGTCTCTTCCTGTCCCTGTTCCCTGTCTGGGACTCTTCTTTTGGGACCTCTCCCTGTCCCCTCTCCCTTTGGGACCACTCCCTGTCCCCTGCCTAGAACTCTTGTCTTCAATGGTGGTGTACTCCCGGTCACATGACCCAGGTGTTCGCACCGTTTTCCTCTATGCACAGGCATGCTAGGCCCAGCTTTGGTCCAAAGAACTTAAAAATGCTGAATTGCGCACAGTCAGCCTGCTCTGGGTCTGCACGTGCGTGAAATCTTTGAAACCTGCGGAGACTTTGAGTTCCTGACCTCTGCCCTGGACAAGAAGGTAAGTCTGGCTTTCAGAACAACTGGCCTTCTCCTCTAAAAGTAAGGAGTCTCCCAATTATAATGAAGATGAGGAGAATTTTTTTTCCCTGAGTGTTAGCCTGTGAAATTCTCTTCCCCAGAGAGCAGTGGAGGCAGGGTCATTGAATATTTTTAAAATTGAGTTAGATAGATCCTTGATTGACAAGGGAGTCAAGGGTTTTAGGAAGTAGACAGGAAAGTAGAGTTGAGGTCACAGTCAGATCAACCGGAATCTTATCAAATGGCAGAAGCAGGCTCGGGGTGGGGCGGGGGGGGGGCCCGAATGGCCTACCCCTGCTCCTAATTCATATATTTGTATACTTGTATAATGGTACAAAGGAGCCTAAAAGTAAGGGACAGTAGATGAAATGAATTTTATCATTCATTTATAATGATTTGTATATCCTTCATTCAATTTATAACTCCTGTTGATAATCAGGGGTATAGTGCAGGACATACATAACTATATGTTACTGCTTTTGGAGACTCAGACATACTTACCTATTGGTATCAACGACCATTGTTTCAATCACTTTCTTGACTCAGATGTAAATATGTACTATCTATTGGATTCACATAGCAAGTTGCCAAGGTTTCTTTGCAGCCACCAAACGCACATCATGCACCATCTAGAATAATGTGAGTAACAGGTATATGGAAACACCGTAACCTCTATGTTCCTGCTCAGGCAATCTGTTAGATTCATCATTAACACTTTTCCAGTAAAACATTTATTCTCTCACATTTCCTAGTATGGACTCTTTGCTCCTTCAAGTGAATTGAGCACATCAGGTGCACTACTGATTTAGCCTTCCATCACCGAAACTGGCTAGAACACAAGAACTATCAAATTCATTTCCCGCTGCCAAAAATGTCCAATAATCTTGGAGAGAAAAGATAAGACACCATCATCTTTGTGACTCCACTATCCAGCGTTCCTTATGCCACTTCACCCCCAACTCCAACAATAACTATGTGGAACTCATTGACTTATTTGGGAGCAACCATTCGTTAAGCTGCATCTGCTGACTCCGCCACCCCTTGCCTCTCCCTTATTCTAGAATTGACCCTGCACCTTTTTCTAGCTTATCTCCTTAGTCCCATCATGCCCTCTCTAGGATCACCTTGCCCAACACCACTTCCCCCTCCCTTGGCTAGATTTTCAATAAGCTGTTTTGATTCACTTGGCTTTGATTCCTGGCCACCACGATAGCTGACTTTATAAATGGTTCCCTTCCCTCAAACATCGGCCCCTTCCTTTTAAAACTGTCATCACCACACCCTCTTCAAAAAACCCAGCTTGAGTCCCTTTGTCCTTGAAAACTGCTGCTCCTTCTCCAAACACTTGAATATTCTGTTTGCTTTCAAATCTATGCTGATGTTTCTTGCTGTTTTGAATTTTTCCAATTAGGATTCTGACCTTGCCACAGTACTGTACTAGCCCTGACCAGTTCACAAATGAGAACCTGCGACTAGAACAGTGGTCCATTTTCCCTTTTCAATTTCACTGCAGCCACAGCCAGTCACTATTCCTCCAAAGTCTCGCTTCCATTGTCTAGCTGAGTTACACTGTCTTTGTTTGATTCCACACTTAATTGTTCAATTATAGGGAGGCCAAGTATGTTGATGACACCCAGCTCTACTTTTCCACCACCTTTTTGACACCCCCTCTGCCCCTGTGCTGTCAGACTTCTTTCAAACATAAGTCCTGGATGAGGTGCAACTTTATCCACTTAAATATTGGGAAACCAAAGTTGTAATGTTTGACAACCACCACAAATGTCGTACTTCTGCCACGATTCCATCCCTTACAGAAGCCACTATCTCGGCTTGAGCAACATACTTATTGCGACATATTCTTTCCACTCAAGAGGTACCTACTTCCACCTCTTTTAATATCATCTGTCTCTGCCCAAGCCTCAGCCAATCTGCTGTGGAAATTCTCATCCTTGCATTTATTGCCTCCATATTTGACTGTTGTAGCCCACTGGCTGGTCTCCTGTCCTCCATAATCTTCAACTAATCCTAAACTCGGCTGCTCTATCTAATCACACACCAAGTCCCACTTATCCATCATCCCCTATATCCACTGACATAGATTGGCTCGATGTTCTTCAACAGATCCAGTTTAAAGTTCTCACCCTTATGTTTAATCTCCTTCATGACCTTGACTCTCTCTCTACATCTGTAACCTCCTCCAGCCCTAAAGACCCTCCATAACTTTCTGCTTCTTCTGCTCTTGTACATTCCTTTTTTCACCTCAGGGATGGAGGTAAACATTGGTGGCTGCGGGTTCTGTTGTATAGCCTGAACACTCCAGCAGTCTGCCCTGGGCCCCTTTGCCTCTCCACCTCTCTCTCCTTTAAGCTCCTCCCCAAATTCCCAACTCTTTGACCAAGCTTTTTGTCATGCCTACCCAATATCCTCTTCTTGGCACAAATTCCATTTTTGTCTTATACGACTACAAAGTGTCTTGGGAGCGTCGTTTTTGTAGTTCTACTGTCAGCAGCAATAACAGTAGCAATTGGAGCTGCAGTTGTGGTGTTGTCCAGGCTGAGTACAGGCTGTGAGTTGTATTTGGAAACTTCATAATCTCCATAGCTTGGCTATGCATTGGAATTTCATTTTCCCACTATGCCCTAAGACAGCTTAATATATACTTTTAAACTTCCTAAAATCTGGATCTTTTCCTACATTGTGCCATGTGTCGGGGTGTTGTGTACTTGAACATATCCAAAATGCCAAGTGTCATTAAAGCAATTCTTTGGTTCCTTTTGATGTTGAAAAAGCGAATGAAATCTGTACAGTCATTATATGTTATGGCTAAGAACCATAGATTTGTGTCCTGAAACTAAGAGTAAGGATATTTTGAGCTAATTTGTAAGTGTCTGTTTCTTATAGCTGATGCTCAAGTGTTTTCTTTTCTCCTTGCCTCTGTTGACAAGTTTCATACAAATTACTCTTACTTTGTTTCAAAAATGACAAACACTTGGCATTAGCACATATTACACACTTGAAAACACTTCGCAAACACTTTGGAAGAATAACTGACATATTTTGTGGTTTTAAAAGTGCTGAGCTTTTCTTTTCCAAATTTGGCTATCCTTTTTTATCTGGGTTTGTTTCGCTATTTTGAATGCTTTCCACAATCTTTCTAATCAGTCCTTTTGTCAAGATCTTTTATGGTCACACCTTCTAATCACAAAATTGTTACAGTGCAGAAGGAAGCCATTTGGCCCATTGTGTCTGCGCTGGCAGGATAATCAGGATAACTTTCTTTACAAGTATTAAAACTTGAAAAAATGCATGTCCCCACTTTTCCAATTTCAACTGCCATCAATAACCTTTAGAAAGAAAACAAATCCATCCTTTGCTAATAAATTTAATTTCTGGTCTGCACTGAGTTATTTTATCTCAAACAGATTGAGGTGTAATTCCTCTGTGCTTAGCCTGGCAGGTTGAAGAGAATTACCAGAATGTATAAGAATGCTCTGAGACACAGAAGGTAAGGCAATAGTGAAATGGAAGGAAAAGCAGTTCCCCTCACTCCTTGCTCACTTTCTGCTCAGTATCTCATCCCTTTTTTGTAAAGCTCTTGGGATATTTCTCTCTGATAAAGAACTAAAGACATGCCAAAGCCTGACATGAAGATACAGTGTTTCACACTTCAAATTATAAAATAATTTGAGTTCCCAGAGCAGCTTTCAACCGGTATAATAACCTGGTACTCTTTTTTTTAAAAAAGATCGAGTATTGACATTTTTGACAGGCAAGCTTGGTATTACAGTCTTGCACCACCATATTTTTGCAACCTTTTTAAGCCTAATTCTCTGATGTTGGTCTCCAATCTTGCAATTTTGACTCAACTCTGTCCGTGCCTCATCCCAGCATTGGTGGCAATGTCTTCAACTATTTCACCCTCCACTTTAGAATTGCTTTCCCAAGTCCATCCATTTTGCTGCATTTCTCACACCTTCAAAAGCTTTCTTCAAGCTTGCCCCTTCAACACAATTTTTGTTACTTTCCTTAACTCTAACAGCAACTACTGCCCACCATCTCAGCCACTTTTTGGCAATCATCATTGGATGTTTCATTATGTTAAAGATGTGTGCTCTTAGTAGTTATTCCCACAATTATAGAGGTTTGACAGATCAGTGGTGCCATGAGTTGATTTTAGTGTTCCTTACTTAGCAAGAGGGACCCCTAAGAGGCATTGGCTTCCATGCAATCTGAACACTTAACTTGGGGCCGGGTATGACACCAATATTGGATATTTATTACATACCTTATTCTACAGCAACATGCATTTATATAGCTCTTTTAGCATACTAAAAATCCCAGGGCACTTAGCAGGAAAGCTTTCAAACAAAATTTGGCACTGAGCCACTTAAGGAGATATTAGGAGAAATGAACAAAATCTTGGTCAAAGAGTTATGGTTTTAAGGAAAGCCTTAAAGATGGAGAGAAAGATGAAGAGGTGGAGAGGTTTAGGGCCTAGGCAACTGAAAGCCTGGCCACCAATGGTGAAGCCATGAAAATTGAGGATGCACAAGAGACCACAATTGAAGGAGTGCAGATATTTGGACAGCAGTAGGGCTGAAGAAGATTACAGAGATGGAGAGGGGTGAAGCCTAGGAGGATTTGAAAACAAGGAAGAGAATTTTAAAATTGAAATTAAAATTTTCTGGACAGGGAGTCAATGTAGGCCAGCAAGCAAATGGGCAATCAGTGAATGGAACTTGCTGTGACTTTGAATACAGGCAGCAGAGTTTTGGATGAACTCTGGTTTATGGGAGTTGGCTAGAAGAGCATTGAAATATTCATGCCTAAAGGCATGGATGAGAGTTTCAGCAGCAGGTGAGCTGAGGCAAGGGGAGAGTTGGGTGATGTTACAGATGTGGATGTAGGCAGTCTTGGTGATGGCACACATCTGGTTGGAAGCTCATCTTGGGGCCAGGTATGACATAAGTATTGCAGATAGTCTGATTCAGCCTCAGACTGATGCCAGGGAGAGGGATGGAGTCAGCAGCTAGGAAATTGAATTTGTTTTGGGGACCAATGGCAATGGCTTCAGTTTCCCCAATATTTAGCTGGAGGAAAATTCTGCTCTTCAGTATTGGATGTAGGGCCAGCAGTCAGACAATTTAGAGACAGTGGAGGGGTCAAGAGAGATGGTGGTAAGGTAGAACTGGGTGTCGTCCATGTTTATCATCAGCAAACGTGAGGAGCCTATTGTGCTTTCAGATGATGTTCCTGAGGACAGCATGTAAATGAGAGGAGACAGTCTCAGAAGATAAATTCCAATTACTCCGATCCCACATTTTGGTATGCAATCAGGTGTAAACTGAGTAATAAAATTTCTGTAATCCGGCACTCTATCAATCGGAATTCTCTATTAACCGGAATTCTGGGGTTAGGTCTGTATTTTGATAGGACATGTCAAACTCACTGACGATAGTTATTGGCAGCCTGTCCTCGCTCTGGTGGGGAGGCGGTGGTGTAGTGGTAATGTCACTGGACTAGTAACCCAGAAGCCTAGGCTAATGCTTTGGGGACACGGGGTCAAATGCCTCCACAGCAGCTGATGGAATTTAATTTCAATTAATAAATCTGGAATATAAAGCTAATCTCAGTAATGGTGATCATGATTATTATTGATTATTGTAAAAACCCATCTGGTTTATTAATGTCCTTTAGGGAAGGAAATCCGCCATCCTTACCTGGTCTGGCCTAGGTGTAACTCCAGACCCACAGCAAGAACCTAGCAAGCCATTCAGTTCAAGGGCAATTTGGGTTGGGCAACAAATGCTGGCCTTGCCTGTGACTTCCACATCCCATGAAATTTTTTTTAAAAGCCTCCCACTGCTCATTAGCACCATCTCCCCTCAGAGCCATTTGCTCCCACACCTCTCCAGACCTCTACACCTGTGTGATCACCCCAGAGCTTTCTCATTGGATAAAACATCTCAGTTAACCAGCATTTTTGATTGAAGAGGTGATGGCATAGTGGTATTGTCACTGGACTGGTATTCCAGAGACCCAGGGTAATGCTCTGGGGACCTGGGTTTGAATTCCACCACGGCAGGTGGTGAAATTTGAATTCAATAAAAATCTGGAATTAAAAGTCTGATGATAAAACCATTGTCGATTGTTGTAAAAACCCATCTGGTTCACTAATGTCCTTTAGGGAAGGAAATCTGTTGGCCTACATGTGACTCCAGACCCACAGCAATGCATTTGACTCTTAAAATGCCCTCTGAACAAGGGCAATTAGGGATGGGCAATAAATGCTGGCCTAGCTAGCAATACCATGAATAAAAAAAAATCAGCATCTCTTATTCCTGGAGCATAACAGATATTTTTCTTGTACTCACCATGCTCCATAATATTACCAGGTGTACACCAGATGTAAAATTTATATCGGGTGGCTTTCAATCAAGAGTGTTGGCTGGAGTGGCATTCTGTTTTCTTTTGCCCTGGTTATGTAGGTGTCCTGGGCACACACCTTAACTGAAGCAGTGGGTTGTGTTTCTTTCCCATAGGCACCTGAAATCTAATATAGGATACCCCCCAGTTTGAGGGTTCAAACAATCTGTGAAGAAAAGCTATGATTTCCTGTGACATTCCGCCTCAGACAATTTGACTTCCATACAGTGTTCGCTCTGAAGATATTGAGTGGAGTTAGGTAAAGTTGTCATATTTTCAATGCTCAAAAAGTAGTTAATGTCATTGTCACATAGAGGATGTATGGTGTCAAATAGTTTAACAGCACTCAAAAGGGAAAATGCTGCAGATGCTGGAAACCTGAAATGAAAACAGAAAATGCTGGAAATACTCAAGGTCAGGTAGCATGAGGAGAGTTTATTAACTTATTTCAGTCAGTAGACTTCTGCATGACATTGATAAAAGCAGGTTGGAGCTGGGGCAATCGTTTGTGTGTGTATGGTTGTGTTAAAAGAGAGAAAAAATGCAAACAGTCTTGCAGTAGGCACCATGACAACTAATGCTGGGGTTATCGGCTCATGATCAGGCTAAGATAGTCATTAAAAGAACAGCAACTTCAACTCCTGAAGAATTCATTATGTGTAGACATGCAGAGAGTTTCAGCTTAAGCTGAAAGTATCTGGCAAGTTTTAACTGCAATTCCCTTTTGAATTAGCACTTAGTCCATCTGCAGCCCCACAGAAAGATTGTTGCAGCTGGCCTTCATAAACGTAAGGTTGGAAAATTTAATACAAGAATTTGTAAGAAGGAATGTAGTCAAGCAAATATTGTAGGTTAAAATGCGGAACAACATATACATGAATACTTAGCAAACATGGGTATTCATGATTATTTTTGCACATTATTGGCCTTTATGTTAACTAGCTAACTACAAGTTTGGCATTGAACATCATGCCTTAACGTGTACAAATGTTGCACAACTTCCTCATACAGCAAGGAGAATAGAAAAATGGTCTAATTCTATTCATTGCCAACCCATGTATTATACAATAGAACAAACTATAAAATACCTGCCTTCCTGACTATCTGCCAGAAGTTTCCTGGGATAAAGTTCTGTGTGACATGTTGCCAGCAATGATCATTATCCACTAAAGGAGTTCCTTCCTTTGTTATGCATAATTTTTTCGTATTCATTCATGGGACGTGGACGTTGCTGGCTAGGCCAGCATTTGGCCCATCCCAAATTGCCCTTGAGAAGGTGGTGGTGAGCTACCTTCTTTAACCGCTGCAGTCCAAGTGGTGTAGGTACACCTACAGTGTTGTTAGGAAGGGAGTTCCAGGATTTTGATCCAGCAACAGTGAAAGAAAGGTGATGTAGTTCCAAGTAAGGATGGCTTGAAGGGGAATTTCCAGGTGGTGGTGTTCTCATGTATCTGCTGCCCTTGTCCTTTTAGATGGTAGTGATTGTGGGTTTGGAAGGTGCTGTCTAAGGAGTGTTGGTGAGTTCCTGCAGTGTATCTTGTAGATGGTACACACTGCTGCTACTGTGCGTCAGTGGTAGAGAGAGTGAATGTTGGTTGATGAAGTGCCAATCCAGTGGGCTGCTTTATCCTAGATGGTGTCAAGCTTCACGAGTGTTGTTGAAGCTGCACTCATCCAGGCAAGTGGAGGGTATTCCATCACACTCCTGACTTGTGCCTAGTAGATGGCGGACAGGCTTTGGGAGTCAGGAAGTGAGTTACTTGCCACAAGATCTAGTCTCTGATCTGCTGTTGTAGCCACAGTATTTATATGGTTAGTCCAGTTCAGTTTCTGGTCAATGGTTACCCCCAGAATGTTGATAGTGGGGGATTCAGTGATGGTAATGCCATTTGAATGTCAAGGGGCAATGGTTAGATTCTCTCTTGTTGGAGATGGTCATTGCCTGACACCTGTGTGGCGTGAATGTTACTTGCCACTCGTCAGCCTAAGCCTGAATATTGTCCAGGTCTTGGTGCATTTGGACATGCATTGCTTCAGTATCTGAGGAGTTGCCAATGGTGCTGAACATTGTGTGATCATCAGCAAACATCTCCACTTCAGGCCTTACGATGGAAGGAAGGTCATTGATGAAGCAGCTGAAGGTGGCTGGGCCTAGGACACTACCCTGAGGAACTCCTGCAGTCATGTCCTAGAACTGAGATGATTGACCTCCAACAACCATAACCATCTTCTTTTATGCTAGGTATGACCAGCAGAGGATTTTCCCCCTGATTCCCATTGACTCCAGTTTTGCCAGGGCTCCTTGATGCCACACTCGGTCAAATACTGCCTTGATGTCAAGGGCAGTCACTCTCACCTCACCTTAGGAGTTCAGCTCTTTTGTCCATGTTTGAACCAAGGCTGTAATGAGGTCAGGTGCTGAGTGGCCCTGGCAGATCCAAGCTAAGCATTAGTGAGCAGGTTATTGTTAAGCAAGTGGCACTTGATAGCACTGCTGATGACCCCTTCCATCATGTTGTGATGATCGAGAGTAGACTGATGGGATGGTAATTGGCTGGGTTGGATTTATCCTGCATTTTGTGTACAGGACATACCTGGGCAATTTTCCACATTGCTGAGTAGATGCCAATGTTGTAGCTGTACTGGAACAGCTTGGCTAGGGGCATGGCAAGTTCTGGAGCACAAGTCTTCAGTACTATTGCTGACATATTGTCAGGGCCCATTGCCTTTTCAGCATCCAGTGCCTTCAGCTGTTTCTTGACATTACGTGGAGTGAATCAAATTGGCTGATGCTGTGATGCTGGGGACTTGGGGAGGAGGCCAAGATGGATCATCCACTTGACACTTCTGGCTGAAGATTGTTGCAAATGCTTCGGCCTTATATTTTGCACTGATATACTGGGCTCTTCCATCATTGAGGAGGGGGATATATATGGAGCCTCCTCCTCCAGTGAGCTGTTTAACTGTCACCTGGACTGCAGTTGTTCAAGAAGGCAGCTCGCCACCACCTTCTCAAGGGCAATTCGGAATGAGCAATACATGCTGGCCTATCCAGTGAAGCTCATATCCCTTGAATGAATATTAAAAAAAACATCATTCATGACTGGGTGTGGCAGGACTGCAGAGGTTAGATCTGATCCGTTGGTTGCGGAATCGCTTAGCTCTGTCCATCACTTGCTGCTTATGCTGTTTGGCATGAAAGCAGTCCTGTGTTATAGCTTCACCAAGTTGACACCACATTTTTTAGGTATGCCTGGTGCTACTCCTGCCATACCCTCCTGCACTCTTCATTGAACCAGGGTTGATTCCCTGGCTTAATGGTAATGGTAGAGTGGATATATGCTGGGCCATGAGGTCACAGATTGTGGTTGAGTACAATTCTGCTACTGCTGATGGCCCACAGCATCTTATGTTTGACCAATCTTGAGTTGCTAGATCTGTTCGAAATCTATTCCATTTAGCACGGTGGTAGTGCCACACAACACGATGGAGGGTATCCTCAATGTGGAGATGGGAATTCGTCTCCAAAAGGACCTTGTGGTGGTCACTTCTACCGATACTGCCATGAACAGAAGCATCTGCGACAGGCAGGTTGGTGAGGATGAGGTCAAGTATGTTTTTCCCTCCTATTGGTTCCCTCACTACCTGCCGCATACCCAGTCTAGCAGGTATGCTCTTTAGGACTTGGCCAGCTTGGTGTTCAACGACTGACATAAGTGATTGTGTGACATTAACTTGGGAAATGGTGCTTTTGTTGACCAGTAAGTAGATCTACCAGTTTTGAAGCTTCCATTTATTAGTAATCATCAACAGTTACGCAAAAGCAGTTTGAATTAAAAGTGACTTGAAACTGTAAATTTGGAGGCCGATTGGTGGAAGTAATATTCTCATTCAGTCTTCAATTCCAGATTTAAGAATTAATTCCTGGTGGTGCTTATTCCAAATTGAAGTTAGCTTTAATAATGTCAGAGTCTCATGTGTTAGAATATTAATTTATGCTGCAAGGGCTGCTTAGCAACATGATGATAATGGATTTAGGAGAAGATAATATTTCAAAGACATTTTAAGATCTGCCTAACTTATCTGGTTGTAACAGAAAGCAGTATATGATAATCTAAAATTCTTTAGACATTGCCTGAATGAAGATTAATAAGATTTGAAAATGAAGTTTACTGTAATTTATTTTGACTGTTCTTTTAATTGCACCCAAGTGACAGCAATCAATATTTTACTGCTGCTGGCTTCTTGCCACCTTCTATTGACTAGCTATTAGTTAATCAGTCTTCTTATGATTCTGTAATATAGATAAAGAACTGTAACCACAACAGAAAGGGAGTTAATAAAAGCAGAAAATGCTGGAAACACTCAGCAGGTCTGCCTGCATCTGTGGAGAGAGAAGCAGATTTAATGGGCTTCCCAACATCACTGCGAGTCATTCCGATCTTCCGTTCGGCAGGCGTGCGCCGGAGGCGGCTGCGCGCCTGCCGAACTGTCAGTGGCCTGTTAAGGCATTTAATACACCAACTAAACTAATTGACAGGGCTGCCTGTCCTACCTTAAGGTTGGAGCGGAGTCGAAGAGCCCAAGCAGCCTTCGCGTTTTTCGTGAAACCTCACCCACAGGCGGGATGAGGGTTCATGAAAGTGTTATCAAATAAATAGAATTTTTTTTGACAATTCATAAATATGTCCCAGCTGATGTGACATTGTCACGTGAGGAGACATGTCTGAATAATTTTTAACTTTCCTTTTTTCAAACTTTAAAACTGAACTTTAGGATTTTAGGCCATAAGTTGGGTGAATACTTCCCATTCTCTGCTGTTGACTTTGTAGATGATAACTTCATTAATGCTTGGCCAAGAGCAACAAATGGCAAGATCAGAGCTACAAAGGGACAAACCCCTAGTTTGTAGGACACCAGTTGCAGCAAGACTACTATTTGCTTGTAGCAAGTTTGCAGAGCATCATCCCTTAGTTGATTGGAGTAGAGTGTCTGGTTCATACAAGCCAATGGGCTGGATTTTCCTGTAAAAATGACAGTGAGGCTAACAGTGCACACTATAATTAAAGTGCAAGTTGGACAACAACTTCCAATGACCGCACATGCGCAGTTAAATGTGGAAAGCAGTAATTTGCTGGGCCCATTTCCCTTTGCCTTTAAAAGCTGTGCTATACTCAGTGAGAGACTCAGCATTGAAACACATGAAGCAATTTGAAGTTGCTGTACTTACTTGATAAATGCCCACAAAACTCATCAGAAAAAGTTGGGACTTGTCCATTCCAGTGTAATTTTTATTGTTGTGATATTTCTTCATTACTGCAAAACAACCTCTGTGCCACTGAAGATTAACTTTTACAATTGTGGAGTCTTATTCCTCCAGATTTTAATAATGGTTAGAGACTTCCAAAAATAAAAAGAATAACATTTTGTTTTTTCTATTTTTCTTTCTTAATCCCATCTATCTTTCTCCTGTTTCACATTCAGTACATGGTTTTACATTGAATTAAATATTCTAACTGACACTTCTTTGCACAGATTCTGTGCTGCTTAATAACAATGTTTCAATCTTCAATGATTAAGGAGACATTCAGTTGCTTGGACTGCTCATACCCTGAGCCCTTGTGGAGGGTGCTATGCTCTCCCAGTTGCAAAAGTAATTAATTGGCTGTAAATCAATTAGGGACATCCCGAGGATATGCATGGTGAAACATAAAAGTTATTTATTTTTTTTGAATAGCTTATTCACTATGATTGCCTTATTCCTCTCCTCATCTTTAGTGGGTATTCTGTGTACATAGTAGACTGAGCAGAAATAGTCAATGTTATTAATCCAGCATCAAAAGGAAAGGTCTTTTGTTAAGCAGTCAGGAAAGACTGAACAAGCTTGGACTCTTATCTCCAGAGGAAATAGAGGTCTTTTAAATTATGAAAGGATTTATTAGGGTAGATATAGAGGAGGTGGTTCCACTTGTGAGACAGTTCAAAACTAGAAGTCATAATTAAGAGAGTCACTCATAAATCCACTAAGGAATTGCAGAGAAATAGCTTTACGCAGCACATGGTTAGAATGTCAAATTTCCTACCACGTGGAGTGGGCGAGGCAAATAGTACAGATGCATTTAAGGGGAGTCTAGATAAGTACTTGGGGATACAATGCAGATTCACTGGTGCTAAAAGGGTTGAATTATGAAGACAAATTGCATAGATGAGGCTTATATCCCCTTGAATATAGAAGATTAAGGGGTGATCTCATTGAAGTGTTTAGGATGATCCAAGTATTTGATAGGGTACATTGAGAGAAATTATTTTCTCTGCTGGGTGGTTCAGAACAAGGGGCATAACCTTCAAATTGGAGCCAGGCCATTCAGGGGTGACGTCAGAAAGTATTTCTTAACACGAGAGGTGGTGGAAATTTGGAAACCTCTCCCCAAAAGCTCCAAATCTAGATGAATTGAAAATTTGAAAACTGAGGTTGTTAGAGTTTAGTTAAGCAAGGATATTGAGGAATATTATGAATCAAAGCAGAGTTGGAGTTTTGATATAGCTCATTCATGATCTAAATGAACTTGAAACAGGCTCAAAGGCTGAATGTTCCACTTGTATTCCCAGAAATGGGTAGAATGTTATGCAGGTAGAGTGAGATGAAAAAGAGTGAGAGCTGCCTTGTGTGTGGAGCATAAACACTGACACAGACCAGCTAGGCTGAATGGCCTGTTTCTCTATTCTAAATCTAACGGAATCGTGTGTAATTCTGTGTATCACTGTGTGATTAATGTGAAGTCCACCAAAGATAGAATTTCTTCAACAGACAAGCTGGGGCTATAAATTGCTGGCTGTGACACCCCTGGTCCTTACACAAAGACACACACGGTGTTTAACACTAAACTGAGGTTTTCCACATGTATTTCAATACCAAATAATCAGTATATGCCATTAAAGGACTCCATCTACCAGGAGACTTGGTAAGAAGCTTGATTGCTGATTTTCTTTTATTCCACAAATTACCTCTGTCACCTTCCAAAGCAAAAGGCTTAGTTATTTTGTACTGATAAAAAAAAATCATTGCTTTCTAAAAGTAGCAAGTTTTAAAAAAATATGCTTATAACACTAATATCTAGCATCTTATCACAACTCCAACCGGAATCATTTTCACAAGTTAAGACAAGCTGTCTAACTCCAGTGGAAGCAATGCACGTTTTCCCAAATTATGGTTTGTTTTCAAAAAAACTGATCCCAAAATGCAAATTTTGGTCTTAACATGCCAACGATTGCAATAATATGACATTGCTCTAAATTTGAATTGATAGCATTCTGCATATTCAAAGCAACAGAGGCCATACAGCTTGTTTTTAACAGTGTGGTTTGTCATTTCAAGTGGAGAAGCAGGTCTGACAGGTAAAGCTTTTGCATACATACAGGTAGAGGAGTGCTGGTAACCATGGATTCTGCTGATGTCACAGTTGAAAGGGCATGTTGGTGCAGTTCACTGCACATGTTGGCTGTGAGGAAGCCCTTTAGGCTGGGAGGGAAGTTCATGTAAGTATTTAGTCTTCAGATTACCAAAGTAGCTAATTCATTTGATGCATGAAGAAGGGGAAACTTCTGTCCCAATTAGGATTATCTTGAAGTAAGTGGAAGTGTTTTGAAGAGTTTGGAGACACAAGGAATATTTACATCAATCCCAGTATCACAGAGAAGTTACAGGTATAGTGAGGTTGGTTCTTAGTGTCTTGAAGCATAATTTAGTTGCATGCCTTGAAGTGCTTCGGGCAGTTTTACTGGGAGACCTTTTTTGCATTCTGTTGAGTTTATCGTCTAGTCAAAATGTTAGCAACTATACTTGAAATCATCTGTCATTTTGATGTTCCTCAACAATATTTGAAGTTATGGTCATAAGACATGCTTGCAGTCAAAGTGACACTGGTGTTAGAAAAAGCAGCTTCCCATTATTAAGTGAGCCCGAAATGTAAAACTACCTTCCTTTTGTGCTTATCATATGTCATTCATCAGTTCACAACAAGCAAACAACTTCACTCCAGTGATGAATCCCCACTGAGTGACTCTGATAACATCTTGTGCTCAAGTGTTAACTCTGCCAGTTAGTGTAAAAAAGTTACTTCAAGGCTGATTGGGAGGAGTATAAGTAATTAGGGCCTAGTGGCAGATAACTGAGATCCTAAAATCATAAAGTCAGTTCATAGGCACCTGTGAAGTGGAAACATTGAGAAGAAATGTGATCAGTAACGTGCAAACTCCCTGAGGTGAGTGCCTGGATTGATGCCACATTTTTTAGCCATTTTAACTTCAATTAGATTTGCTTGAAATGCAAAGTTGATGAATTGCAGATAGTGTTAGTAATAAGTCACAAGTAACGTTTTGTCAGTGTTAAAGTTCATTGAGGCAGCTGTCTTAGGATTGTTTTGAAGTCTGGTAATGGTAAAAAGATCTAGGCTGGTGCCATCTTTTGTGATTATATGGGTAATACACAGGTTTCCTTGTAATTTATAGGGTTTGATCAGTGACCGACAAACAGAACAGCTGCAGCTCTGCTTATATTTCAAACCAGCTAGGTTTCTACTTACACAGATATACTTCATATTGAACAGTTTAACAATTCCCTCCATAGTCTCTGTTCTGTTGCCAATTCATGCACTTTGAAATGTATTATTTTAGTACAAATAATGAATTTAGTAACTTCAAAAAATGTGTTCTATAGGCGCTTCTTATAATTAACCTTTTTGCAAAATCCTTTTAACTTGATTTTAATGGATATTATCAAAATGCAGGAGCATAATTTGAGACTTCTCGATATCTAAGTCTGTTCATTTTACTTGAGTTTGAAGTGACATGTTTCATGTGATGTGCACAATTAATCTTTCAGCCTCATAACAACATGCATATTTTATCAATTATTAAAGCAAAGAAGATGGTGTCAAAATAGAATGTTTAAATTCGTTGGAAGATTAATGTTCTTGTAAAGTTAGTGAATGTGTTTCCTGTGGTGGACTGATAGTTGAAATAGTGTCTTTTTGACATTATTTGACAAAGAGGACATCCTAGAGTTTCTTCCTCTTCCTTTCATATGTTTTTGTAATTAGATAACTGCTAAATGTCATGGAAATAAGTGAATTGTTTCTTATGTGGTGGAAGGTCACTTGGTGCTCTGCAAATGCATTGAGCTGCCTTACTTCAAGGTGGGTTCATGTTTTCTGTTTTATACTAGAGAACAGGGAATGAGCAGATAAGATTGAAGATGAAGTCATGAAGCCTTTCGCCCAATAACTAAATTTCAACTTCACTGTTGCATGTCTTAATGTAATGCTTTGATAGAACTGCATTAATTAAAATATTCGCAAAGAGATTGTGCTTTTTTATTTGAGTATAAGCCCAGATTCTTTGTTAATGTTTGGTTTTCAATTAACTGCCCTGATTTTGCCATGGTTAAATCAATAGAACATGCTGTCCATCCAACTAATGTCTTGAGGTAATTCTTTTATTCAATAGGTGACTTTGCACTAATAAGAATCTACCTGAAAGCAAAGGGTGCTCTTTGACTATTTGTTAGTAGGTTGGTGAGTATGGTCAGTAAACTAATAAATGATCTTCAAAAGCAGAGTAATGAAAATATATATATTAACATAGGCCTACAGTACAATTGATACCTGGCAGAGGATTACAAGTCTGTAATTTAATTGAGGCATTCTGGTGACTTACAAAGAAATTGCCACAATAATGCAGAGACCAGGCTATTAGACCTATGATCAATATTGACATGCAGTGTTACGTGTTGAAGTGACAATGATGATTTGAAGGCATGGCAATTTTCATTGCAGATGATGTCATACCATATGTGTTCATTTTTTTAAAGAAAAGGCTTTGTCATCTAAACTTTAGTGGTATCAATTTCCCTTTAAATAGTGCGAGGAAAACCAATGTGCTTAATAAACATTATTTGAATGGACAATAAATTAGTCTTCAATATGCAACGTATCCATGCTTTATTTAGTACAACTCATTGTCGGTTCTCCTGGGTCCTAGAGGCCAGTTGAAGTGGCACCATTGCAGGCCTGGGACCTCAGTGTTGTCTCCTCAACCATGGTCATGTGTGGCCCAAGAAATAACTCAAATTTAAAAAGAGTAATAGCAAGCTATATCATTGAATTCAGTTTGAATCCATGTGATTGAGGATTTGCTCAATGATTTCACGAGTGATTCAAAGTAATGAAGAGGAAGGTGAATTCCTGATTTAATATTTGATTTAGCAAATTGATCTCAATCAAACTCTCTAACCTGGGAAAGAAAGAATCAGGCACAGCAGTGTTTTATGATGCTATGCAAGTACAATGCTTTTGTGATGTAAGTGATATTTATGAATAAAAGAAAATGCTTTCCTAACAATCTTTATGCCTTTCAACAAGAATTGTTTGTAATTATTTAAGTTTTCCTTTCATGATGCATAAGACTTGTTGAAAGAGTGATTGTAGTGGTTGACAAGTGTAAATTTGTATTATGGGGTATTAATGCTGGTGGTGGCATTATCACCTGACAATGCTGTGGGATTTCGGTATGTAAAAGGCTATCTATATGCGATTGAATATATTGAGATGGACTCTCCACTCATTCACATCAGTAAAATCAGAGCAATCCAAGTCGAGTCGGGTGAACCAGTACAAATGATTGGAGAATTTTAAATCTGAGTTGTGCCCAAAGCATTTGTATTTGTGTTTTCCATGTTCTTTTACATTGGCTCAAGATTCAATTTGCCTGAATCAGGCATGCTTACAAACCTAGCCATGCCCCCAGTGCAAAATTATAAGATTCAGCCAATTATGTAATCCATAGAATAGTTACGGCATAGAATGAGGGCATTCAGCCTGTCGTACCAATGCCTAGTTCCACTTCCCTGCTTTTCTCCATAGCCCTGCAAGTTTTTTCTCTTCAGATAATTATCAAAAACTCTTTTGAAAGCCATGATTGTATCTACCTGAATTAGTTGGTTTGGTAAGTCTGTTCAACTTTTCTTTATTCGTTCATGGTCACTGGCTAGGCCAGTATTTATTGTCCACCCCTAATTGCCCTCAGAGGGCATTTAAGAGTGCTGTGGGTCCAGAGTCACATGGTCAAACCAGCTAAAGGACATTAGTGAACCAGATGGATTTTTACAACAATTGGCAATATGGTCATCATCAGGCTTTTAATTCCAGATCTTTTATTGAATTCACCATCTGCCATGGTGGGATTTGAACCACCCAGGACCCCAGGGTCTCTGGAATATTAGCCAATACCACTACGCCACTGCCTCTTCATTGCCCACTTGAGGAGGGAGATGGGGCCTTGATTTAATGTCCCCTGAAAGACAACACCTCTAACAGTGCAGTACTCCCTCAGTACTTCACTAAGAATGTCAGCCTAGATTACGTGCTCAGATTTCTCCGATTGAACCTATGAACCTCTGATTCAAAAGTACTATCTCTGAGCTACAGCTGACACCCACTAACTGAATCCAAGGGCTTTGAAAACCATGGAAACTTCACATTCGTGGTTTGACATCAAGAACTAGATATTCCTTTTCACAGCAGGATAGGACTTCTGTCGGCCACTTTGGTACTACCACAAACTGGATTAAGAGTTATATCACATGGATGGCAGGAACTTCATGGAATTCCTGCTGCCGAGAGAGAGCCTGCTAGTGCATTGGATAGAAATGTCATTAGAAGGGGCAACAAGGGATTTAAAAACATTGGAGAACCTTGAAAACAAAATGGTAAAATGCATTTTCAGCCTCAGATTTGGGGGAGGAATGGTGGGAGAGGAGGATGCAAATAGGCCCCTCCTAACCTGTCAAACTTTGGTAGGGTCTACGAAGAGGATCAGGATGAGTGCACCTCAGCTCTTAGGTGAGATGCTGCACCCCTCAATTCTTTGGGCACCATGTTTCAATTTTAACTTTAACTTTACAGTTCTAGTTATAAAGACATACTCTGGGTGTACCTGCATCACATGGACTATGCTTAAGAAAAAATGGCTCACCATCACCTTCTCATGGGTAATTAGGGATGGGCAATAAATGGTGGCCATTCCAATGACACCCACATCTCATGAATGAATAAAACAAAATAATGCTGTAAATTGGCATGAGCATTAGCGGATGCCCCTCTTAATTTAACAAATTGTTTTTGATTATTTCAGTGATGGACCTGACAATTGGAGAAATGATCTTCAAAGATTCAAAGCTATAACATGATCTTTCTGTAATCAGACTTAGTTCCGAGTTGTTGATTTGAAAAGAATAAGTAGTTTAGGTTGCAGAGAGTGGAAGCTATGCAACAACTTGTCCTGCTATATACCTCAGGCACACAATAAGATTTGGAAAATTTAAAAAAATATATATACATAATTGCTTATACCCCACCCATCCAACAAGTTTCTTAAGTTAATATGCAGTAATATGGCAATTGTAGGTAGGAGTGCTAACCCTCCTGGAATGGCCGGGAATCTACTGGAATTGGCACCAATCTCCAAGTAGCCAAAGAAAACATTCCAGGAGATTTTAAAACAATGTTTTAAACAAATCAATCCCATAATTTGACATCAGCAACCATCAATGAGGCAAAAGAAGTTACAACTCCCGTCATCATGAGGCATTGCCACGTGGTGACATCACATCCAGTGCAGCACGTCTAATCAGAAGTGAGATCACAGTGAAACCAAGTTCCTGTACAGACTCCCTGTGGGGGGGTGAACAAACGGCTTCTCTGTCCCTGGAGGAGCTAGCTTGGAAACATGGGGATCTCCTAGAGCTCATGGTCGGCGATTGAGATCAGCAGTCTGGAGTAGTTGATAACTCTCACTCCTCCGAAGTCCACAAATCCATCTCCAGCCTGGAGTCTTAAACTGGCAGGAAACCGCTGGTAGTCAGTGACTTGTCTCGCTTTCCCAGGCAAAAGGCCAGCTAAGTGCTGGTGATGGAGAATGCATTGCTCCAGGTGACCCTGCAGGCTCCAAGTCATCTGGCAGAGGACAAGTCTCCTGTGGTGACCTTCGACCTGTGTTAGGAAGCTCAAAGAGCAGGCTGAGGCATTGCTGTTGATCAAATAGCACAGAGAATTGTCCCCCAGGACAAACCCATCAGCACATCCCAGGAAGACACTGCATGCTCTTATATTTGGGGAAAAATACAACAGGCAGAGCAAACATCCACCAGGAAGCATCCTAATTCTTTGTTTCTTATATTAGCATACAATGAAAAAATAATGAATTAAAAATATCAACAAGGAAAAAAAGGAAGGTTCATTATTTGTATTCAACCTTAAATTCACCATTAAACAATTTCTCCTGCTTATTCCCCAGAGATGTCACCTGTAGAACCCGCTCACGTCACTTTGCCAACATCTCCTGGAATATGTCCAGCCAGAGTTGGCAAGCCTAATTGTTGGGCATTTCACCTGGAATATTATTTTATTAAACTTCATTAATTATGAATTAGTGAAAATTAGGGTCACTGGCGAGTTGTATTTAAACCTGTTGGTGCTTAAGCCCTGAATTAGAAGAATTGAGCCTTTTCAAGCTGCAACATTTTTTTTTACAAGCAGCAGTGAGCTGTTGCCTGCATTATCGACATGTTAAAATGGTGGGGTGGCTTAGCTGTTCGAAAACACTGCAAGTCTTCCATTCTCTGCACAAGCACAAAGCACATTCAGTAGCCCTTTTTCTGAATTGTGCTGACAATCAAATCAGGAAAATGTAATCCCTTTATTGTGAGTGGTTTCTGTTGGATAAGGGATGTTGTCATTACACGTAGTCTAGAGTTATTTGCTGGTTCTCAGGCTATTTCAAGATTAGAAAATATGCTGACAAAATGTAATAGTTATTCACCTGGATTTACATTGTTATTTAATCTTGAAGTTAAACAAAAATCCAGATATGAAACCTTATGTAATGATTCGCTTTGCCCGCTTTTCAGAAACTCCAATAAGACACAACTTGTGTAGTGCTTTTCTTTTTAGGCTGAGACTTGTCAAAATAAACCAATCACAAAGATTGAAAATTTCTGTCTCATAGCACAGACATTTTTGCTGTATCTGTAAAATGGATATGGTTATTGTGGGAGCAGAAAAGACACAAGCAGCAATGAAGCACAGAACATTTGCAATAACCTGTCAGTACTGTAGAATGGTTATCTGTAATATGAATCACTAAACCTTCTTTTGCCTTGTTTTAAATGTGTAACATTTAAGATTTGATTTTAACTATATGACCTGATCTTCATCTGATTGTGTGTGTCAAGACAATTTGGATTGAAATGATTCTCTGAGGCAGTTATTTGATTATATATTGTGGATTGAGACTGCATTCATTGCATCTCATTCAATGAGAACTCTTGCATTGACCAACAAAGCAGTGCTACAATATAATGTTTACAAGCCTCTTCGTGGCTTTGCCAATGTGTTAGCTGATCCTGGAACCAGTGTTCAGAGCATAACGTTCATTTTCAAGCATCCTTTTTAAGTGTCAACCATAGCTCAGTGTTACAGTACTTTCTGCTAAGAAGGTTGTTGGTTCATGTCCTACACCAGAGACTTGAGCACATTAACCCAGGCTAACAAGTCAGTGCAGTACTGAGGGAATTCTGCAATGTCAGAGGTGTTCTGTCTCAAATATGGCCTTAAACTGAGACAAATCTGCTTTTTTGGGTGATTGTGGAGATGTCATGGCACATTTTTCCCCTCAACCAACATAACTAAAATAGATTATCTGGTCAATTTATCATTGCTGTTTGTGGGACCCCTATATGTGCAAGATGGTGCTGTGTTTTCATACACTATAACAGTGACTGTGGGCAGAATCTTCCAGTCCTGCTGGGAACAGGAATCGTGGTGGGCAGGGACGCTTAATTTGGCAGGAGGCATAAAATGTGTTTCCTGACAGCGGGATAAACTGTCTGTTTGAATTTTGTTCTCCCGACTTTCAAGGCGGGTTATAAGTGAGTCACGCTTCCTGACGCACAATGTCGGGAACCCTATTTACACGTATTAGCGTCTCAAGCATGCTCATTAAAAGGCTACCTCGCCAGAATTAAATTCACCCTCCAAATTAAGGTACCCGCAAGCGACCATTTAGAATGTTAATTTTCACAGTTGTACATAAGTGGCATGCATCTGGTGAGCTTCACCTCTTCCACAGCTTTGAGGCCAGTAAATGCTGCTTTCGTCTTCTTGGACACCTTATATAACTTCACTCATATAAAGTGCCGATAGTAAACACTGCACCAAAGCTGGACACTGGAGGCAGGCTAAGCGGGAAGTGGGGGGGTAGTGTGTCCAGGGAAGGAGATGGAGAGCTACCTGGAGAAGGGTGGGTGTGAAGGATTCAGCTATAAATCCAGAGTTGTAAGGGTGATTCTCCTATGAAATGGGGATTAAAAATTAAAAGCAGAGTTCAACTGCTGGAAAAAGATTTAGAAGTTTATAAACATTCCTGGGCATAATTCTGTGCTCAAGGACAACAACATCCTGTAGCATAGGATATGGTATATCCTCTAACACAAGGCAGTGCTGAAAAACAGGAACATCATCTCAGCAATGCATTAAGTGTAAGATACTACAATCTACCAATGGATAACCTTAAGGATGACCCTAAATAACTTGACAACTGAATCCAGGAGATTGAGTGTAGTGACCACGATCTGCACCTCTCAGTATCCAGTTTGTTTGAAAATGTTGACTAAAATTAAGGATGTTGACGTAAACAAAGGATTTTGTCCAGCATGAGTGTTCAACATGCTTCTGCTGGTTCAGTTCTTTTATGGTATAAATAAAGGAACCACATAGCAGGAATTTTTGATTTGTTGGATTCAATGCAGTGTCTCTCAAGGTAAAAGCATAGCTGTTGTAGAGTAGTAATCATAGTTCTCCCCTTAATTGGAATAGAGGTATGTTGCTAGACTTGGTAGCTGCCTCTCAGGGATTTAAGGTAAACTGCTTTAAGTATTGATGGATATCTTAAATATCTCTTTGTAACATTAATAAGACTTGGATTCTCTACTGGAAACACAATTATACTTTCTTTTCCTAGAACTATCAATGTTGCGATTACCCTCAAAAGTGAATTGCATGTTTGGTTCTTTAATAAACCTTTATATAATTTAGAAAATACCCCTGCATATTGTCTCATCTGGGCCTCTGTATCCAAACTCGAACCTGTTTCCATATATCCTTCAGTTGAGATGTACATTGTTGAAGAGAGATGCCTGGACCATTATAATATCCAGGTTGCTATAATCTAGCTAAAACTTTTTTAAAAGGCTATCTGGAAGATGCTAATATTCTTTGGTGGTTCCTTTTCTTCAGGAAGAGTTGGATCAGTTCTTCAGACCCATTTAAGTGCCTGTGGTGCCTGTGTGAGATGATCATCTCAGGAGTGTGCCTGATCTAGAATAGTCCCAAAAAGGGGCTTGGATTATAATCCACTTCTGGGGAAGGGGGTTGACAAGAGTGTCTGGTAAAGGGGTTGCAGGGGAAGAGATTGTCCTAGAGGGTGAGGCTGGTGGTGTCAATGGTGTAGTCCTGGGAAGAGAACTCAGACTACTGGTGATGGGAGGGAACAGTCACAGTCAGAGGGGGGAATGTGGTGAGGTAGGGTGGCAGGTCCAGGGTGAGTATCTTGTAGGTGAAGGTCTCATGGAGGGGCGGTCAGAAAGGGGGACTAGACAGGTAGCTCAGGTAATGGGAGGGGACAGGGTCAGGATGGGCATGGGGATGTGAACAGCTTTCGGCTCTGAGAGGAGGGAAGGGATGTGTAGGTGGATCGTAATAGGGTCCAGGGTGACAGAGGAGAGAGGAATGGTGATATTGGGTGGGTCATGGGTGATGGGGGAAAGTTGTTGGGTGACAGGGGGAAGGTGGAAGGTGGTGGAGCGAGTTTGGAATGTGATGTGCACCATTTTTAAAATCTGACCTTGTCCACGGAGTTAGTCAGCCAGTGAGACCCCTCGAAGTGGGAGGAGGGTCTTTTCAAGTGGGTGAAGTTCAGGGCTGACTAATTATGAGGCAATTAGATGTCAACCATTCTCAGTTGTGTCCTTGTCTCTGTGGTGAAGCTCATATGGCAGCAGGCTTTTGCCGACTCATGGGCCTCATAACATCGAAATCCCAGCCAAGGTCTGGAGCTGCTGCATATTCTGTGCCACGTGCCATCTGCTGCAGCCAGAGGCAGTGATGAAGGGAGGGAGGTGGATGCCTCCAAGGGGCACAACTGGTGGACAGCAGCTCACTCCAGACTCCAAACTTCCATCCTCCCGGGTGAATGGTCATGGCTGACAAGGACTCTATGCTGCCAAGGCAATGGTCTCTCTATAGGGTCTCAAGGGTAGTGGAGGCAAGCAGAATAGTGTCAGAAGAAGGCTTCTTGCATGTGGCAATCAACTAAATGAGGAGAAGGAGGGCCCATCACAAGTTGGCACAGGGCCAGGAAGAGCAAGGGCCTGAGCAGCAAGAGGCAACGGGGCCTCAAGAAGGTCAAGATGCTTCTGAACAGGGTCCACTGCAATGATGAGCATTGGTCTGACCATGAGTGTATCTTAGGTGGTGTTCTTCTCTAGAAATGAGTGAAGTCAATGCTGGAGGTGCCTTGTATGTCCAGGGATGTGGTTGCTCACATCTGCCAACTTCTTCAATACAAGCTGTGGCTGCAAGGACTCTGGAGGAGTAATACAGAGCTCCTGGCCTGCAATGAGTGAATGGCTGTCTGGTTGCCATTTAAATATGACGCCAGGACTTTCAACCCCATAAGGTAGCGGCGGGACTGGCGACTTTGTACCCACCCAGCCATGAGATTCACCGTGCTCTTCGTGGATGCGTAATTAATGAGCTGAACAGCGGAAGACCGCACGTGTTCTGTTGTCCTGCTGCCCAGTGGGAATCACGCCAACTTTCCCACCTGCCGCAGGACTTAGGCTGGGATTTTCCGGCCCCTCTGCATTGGGTCCCGCCATGGCAGATGTGATGAGCCATTCAAAAGTCCCACTTTGGTGGGACTGGAAAATTCTGACCTTAGACTCCAGAATGGAAGATTCCGACCTGTGGGCAGGGTTTTTCACAGTTCATGGTGGCCTCCCTATAGGCTTCTCGGATAGGATGGACCCCTTTCATGGTCAATCCATGGCCAATGGAGGGGCCTCACGGGGGCAATGGCTGTACCTGAGGTTCTGGTACTCCTGCTAGGAGATGCACCCCTCCGATCACCAGGGTATACCTGCCTGGCTCTGGGATGACCTTGCAAGGGGGCCTCAGCCTGCAGGTTCTCATTCTTCTTGTATTCTGCTGCCAGCTTTCTGATCTTAGGTTCCTTCCCTCCCCCACTGAAATATATTTTTGTTGACTGTTTTTTAACTTATGTGTTTCCGATGTTTTCAAATGACGAAAGTTAGCCCTAGGAAAGATCTCCTGTTTATCAAACTTTGCCCTAGAGTTCTTGTAAATCAGCAGTCCATCTTCAGGTATGTTGTGCTGCAGAACTGAAACATTTGAACCGAGAGAAATGTTATGGTGGTTAGTTTGTATGCTACATGGAGGATGCACCTGGGCAGGTGTCCATAATACTGAGGGAAGAAAACTAACCAGCTGTATTTAACTTAAAACTTTCTGACCACATTAAAGATATGTGTCTGCCAAAAAGCTTTTACAAATGTTTTTTTCCCCCTCTAGAGTGCATGTCAAAGCAGGTTATTGCATGACATCATGATATAAATATTTGCCTGCTCTTGTTCATGTTCCTTGGTGACAAATCGTCCCTGTTTAATAGACATCTGAAATAATTAATACAATGTCTGATATAATTCTAGATGTATGAATTTATATGTAATTGTAACTTATACATATTTGTTGTCAATGTAACTAGCACATCTAACAAGTTAAACAGGAATTAGCTGCTTTGGGGCAAGAATCTTCTTGAATCATTGGAAGGAATTTCCAATTTTCCCCTTCTATTCAGTCAGATACCAATCCCCATGCCTTACTGATGCAGTGAAGGTAAGCATTTCTAGTCTCAATATCAGACAGGCACAACCAGTTATGTGACATAGCCAGACCTGACGGCACAGGGCAGTTTATAAACCATTCATTAACTGCAAGCTTCACTGATCCCCAAGTGCTACTCACTTTGCTTTCAAGAATAATCTGTTTGTGTATGGCATGCAGATCCTATCTTTTTTAAACCTAGATGTGTCAAAAATTGAAGACTCTAGGGAGACACTGATTAGAAGCAATTTGGATGTTGTCATTTGAGTCTAGTTTTTTTTTTCCCTGCTTGGTAAATTAAGATTTCCAAGTTAACTTCTAGTATTGTTATACACTGTCTTTTCCCCAACTCTAAAAGAATTAATTTTCTGGAGTACTCCTTCATTACTTCAGATTTTGTATTCTTTGGCTTAAATATTTACCAGACTCAGCATGCATTCAGATGTCACCTTCAACATTGCCACAAACCAAGATTCCTGCTGGATTGAATCAATTTGTAGGCCTGACTCTGGAACCACAGCACCTCATGTTTTCAGATCTGCAGATCTTAGAACACAGTGTAAATGTGGACTCAGGACCCAGAAGGCAAAATCAAACTGGAAACAAGAGAAGAGATATCAGTGTCTTAAACTGGTATCCCAATTGGTTGTCGCTTCAGGGCCAGTGCTAAAAATATTTTTAATGGCTACAAAATCAATCAAATTTTTTCATGCACTTGAGTCAAGACATCACAACACTAACGGATTGCTACTGACTTGGATCAGGTTCTGGAGGTGCTAGTGTGAATTAGCTTCCCAAATCCAAAGCAAACTCAGGAACCATTTGTTCTGAATTCACTGGATGGAGTGTGCAACTTGTCGTCAATTACAAAGTCTGGAAATTAATGTAACACTTCATTTTTTTTCTTTGGATTTACTTTAAATGCCTTAATTGCACTTGCAATTTGTTCTTCTCCCCTGCAGAAATGTCAGGCAGGCCTCTACTAATGGCAGTTTAAACTCGTCAAAGGGAGTGGCTTGGATATTACACTCTAATTCCCGCTTCTCTCCACTGCTGTGGAGCATACAAGACCAGAAACTTGGTGGCTGCAGAGCCGCTGATATGAACAAAACTCCTGTTTTTATATTGAACTTCAATTCATAGCCTGAGCAAAAACATTCTTTTAATAACTTATCTTGCATGTAGTGAGTCTTGAATGGAAGTAGATACATACAAACCTTAAAAATGTTCAAATCTTACTATCTCAATGACTTGTAACTTATCTCTGTAGCATTCCTACAAGCAGTATAGTGGTTACAGAAATTAAATTATAATTGCAGCCCATTTAATTCAGTCAGTACCATTCCTTTAGAAGTGTTACGCAGAAACCTGCACAGTATTGAAAAAGTAACACGTGGCTAAAATGTAGCCATCCTACATATATATAAATGAAAGATGCCTGAGTATCTGGTTTGTAAATGTACTGTACACCAATAATTGACTTGCAATTAATTTGCTGCCCTGTTTATTTCAGAATGGCTTTTAAAGACAGAGCATTGTCTTATAGTGAAGGTCGGGAAAGCTGCATGTTTAGAGTAAACATCGAGAGTTTAAACTAGTCAAGTGATTACCATGGTCATATCACCGATTTAGTGCTGTGGAAGATGGTTGAAAAGTGCTGTTTGGCTGCCATCCTGTGTACAAACAAGAATGTTCTTAAATTCTCTCGTAATGAAGACTGCAGTGGAGAGGCAGTCTGCCACTAGGTTAGCTCCTCCACCTTATTTTTTTCAGAAACCTAGAATTTCTGGAACATTGTCCCCTTTAATCTACTTTTAGAAAGAGTGTTGCGTGACAGGTTTGATTAAACTTTGAGCACAGTAAAGCCCTTCAGTGCTGCAAGGGTTTACCAGATTCAGTTAAATTCCCACTGGTCTTGGCTCTATCTGGATTAAGCGTGACCTTAATTGTAAAACCAGTTCAGTGGCAGGAAATTACACTTGCAGAAGCACATAGACTGGTCAGAAAAACTGTTTACAAGGATTGGTTTCCCCTGCTTGAATCTATATTTACAGTGAGAAATAATAAAAACAGATCAATGCGATTTAGTGGATATTGATCCAGTTTCTGTACTGTGCCTTTCAAACAGCTGGCTGCCTGGTATACTAATCTTCCATACCAAGCACATTGTTGCCCTTTTGTAATATTCACATTATTTCTCTCACAAGGTTGCTTTGAGGAGACAATTCAATCGAACCCTTTTAGAGGTGGTGTTCTGTTTAGTCAGCAATGAGCCACAACATTCCTGATTAGTTTGTATAGTCCAGTGCACATTACAGTTCATGTAGGAATCTCTCACTGCTGGGTGTGTCCGTATCAACATGAATGAGGAGACATAGTCAAAGTTACCCAGTGAGTTGCTTTTTCTTTAATTACCTTGGCTGTATCAAGTATGCTCTTGTCTCATAGACAGCATAAGACACAGAACTTTGTACTTAAGTGGTTTGTATGTTTAGGACCACAAGAGTTATGCTGTTCAGTAGTTATCTATTTTAAAGTTGATTTCTTAAAATAGGCAGACTTAATTGTTAAAACGGATGTTTGATTTGCATTAATGCTGAAGGTGAATCCTTTTTGTTGTTATTTACTGGTTATTGGAGTTAAGTTTTACTCCGTATGTTTTTCTAAGATTTGGCTCTGCCCTGTTGTTTGACTCATGCTTATGAACCGGATTGTTTTCTTGATGTTGTACTGATAGGCCACTTCTTTTTATAATATTTCTGATAAAGTAAACAATGGACCCTTGAAATCTATTTCTGCCTGCCAGTTCAATGATAATATTCAGTAAAATTCCCTTTTAATTTGAGAATAAAATTTATCTTCCTTTCCATATTTCCTGACTCCTCTTTGAGCATAAGAAATAGGAACAGAAGTAGACCACTCGGCCCCTCGAGCCTGCTCCATCATTCAACAAGATCATGGCTGATCTTCTTGTGTTTTGATTTCCACATTCGCATTTACCCCTGATAACCTTTGATTCCCTTGCCTAACAAGAATCTATCTACCTCTGCCTTAAAAATATTCAATGACCCCACCTCCACCACTGTCTGAGGCAGAGAATTTCAAAGTCGCAAAACCCTTTGAGAGAAAAAAATTCTCACCTCTGTCCTAAAAGGGCGACCCCTAATTTTAAAACAGTGCCCCCTAGTTCTGGACTCACCCACAAGAGGAAACACCCTTTTGACATCCACCTTCTCAAGGCCATTCAGGATCTTGTATGCTTCAATCAAATCGCTCCTCACTCTCCTAAACTCCAGTGGAAACAAGCCAACCAATCTGTCCAACCTTTTCTCATAAGACAACCCGCTCATTCCAGATATCAATCTAGTAAACCTCCTCTGAACCACCTCCAATACATTTACATCCTTCCTTAAATAAGGAGACCAAAACTGCACACAGTATCTGAGGTGCAGTCTCACCAATGCCCTGTATAACTGAAGCATAACATCTTTACTTTTATGTTCATTTCCTCTCATAATAAAGGATAGCATTCCATTAGCCTTCTTGGCTCATACAACAACTGCACCTATAGGGCAGATCTCCTGTGCTTGGCATCTACTAATGCTGCTGTGAAATGGGTACCGGGAGCTGTACTATGGCTGAGATACAAGAGATTTAAAGATTTTTCTCTCTGGTTATAAGAAAGTGGCTGCTTCATATCTTCTCATTACCGCCCCCCCACCCACCCATTCCACCTATCAAGTTCATGTTGGTGCTCTTTTGCAACCCCTTTCTTTCTCTTCCCCAGCATCTGCTATGCTCTTTCTCCTCTTCATCCATTTCCCCTTCCAATTCCGCATTGCAGCTTCAATTTGAGTGAAGTTGCGAAAGGAAGCAATTCTGAACTTAGAATAATGTGGGTCAGTGTTCTCACAAGATTTCCTGCTTACAGCACACATCACTTAAAATTATTTCCAGCGGCCACAGGATTTGGATAGGAGTAGGGTTGAGGGGAGAGAATCCTCATCAACACTAATGTTTTTTGCTGTCAACTAACACTGACATATGGACTGGGAATATGTTCTGTTTTGTTGGAGAAAACAAATTTATCGCAATAAGGAAGAACAATAGGCTTCATTTTAACAGGGAACATGTTCTGTTAGGCGGGAAAGAGCCACAACAGGAGGTCAGTGTGAGGCCCAAGCTATTTTCATTCTCAGGTCTTATTTAAATATTGAGGACAGTGTTCAACTCCCCCCCACCACCCCCATCCAATTATTGTCAGGGCGAGCAAGTGGAAACAAAAATTGTGTTAGGAGCTGAGGACACCAGAGGACCCAAGAGAATAGTTCCATGCGTAAACTTGATGCTGGACACGGAATTTGGCAACTGCTGAACCCCCTGGGAGGGAGAAGCAAGTCTGGGGCTGACGATTGAGGCCCAGGGATTTCTTGCATTGCTCAGGGTAGCACCGATGCTCCCTGTAAGCTGTGTGCGTGTACAGGCAGATAGCGTCAGGAAAGTAGTGTGCAGACAACCCACACAAGTTGTCCCTTTTAAGCTCCTGCACAGCAGCTGTATAAGAACATTTTAAGGTATCGACATTGAAGTAGGCAAGCATGACAAAAAAAAATTAGAGAGGTCATTGGGTAGCACTCCTGCTTGTCCTGGCCCACCGCAACCTCTTTCTAACTACTGCTGCCATGGTTTGGCTGACAGGCCAAATCCTGAAGTTAAGACTGTGAAATACTGGCGTGCATGAGTGACTGCAGTGAAGTTTATGGCATAACATTATTTTATCTGTAGTCTGAAATTGAATGCTTCTATATTAAAGTAGATTTAATGTTGCATCTAATTTTTGTTATACATAACCTAATAACAATGTAGTCCCATTACCTATTAAACTGCTGACCACCCATCCTCTGATCCTGGCCTCCATGCTAGCTGGCAATGTAAATGGTTCCTTCTTCTAAGGTACTGACCATTCTCTTTCAAAACCATCATCATCAGCTCCTGTTCAAAAAAGCACCCTTGAATTCCCTGTTCTTGCAAACTACCGCTTCATCTCTAACCTCCCTTTCCTCTCCAAAGCCTTTGAACATGTCATTGCCTCCCAAACCTGTATCTACTGTATCTTTTCTCCAACTTTATCTTGAAATCTCTTGGAACAGGTTTCCACCCCTGCCAGAGCACTGAGTACTTAATCAAAGTCGCAAATGACATCCTCTGTGATTGTGATCATCATTCACTATCGCAATTTGCCCTCTTGCAGCATTTGGCATGATTAACCACACCATCTTCCCCTCTGTTCCATTTCCAGGTCAGTGAGACTGCCCTTGCTTGATTTGATTCTTAACCACCCAAGCAGAGCCAAGACTCCTCCAGCAACGGCTTCTCTTTCTGCTCGCTACGATTATCTCTGGACTCTCTATGATGTACTATTGATGCAATCTTAACCGCTCCTCTTGCTTAGATCCATTTATGCTCGTGATAATCAGTTCTACCTCTACCACAAAAGCAAAATATTGTAGATGCTGGCAATCTAAAATAAAGTCAGAAAATGCTGGGATTATTCAGCAGGTCTGGAAACACTTGTAGAGGGAGAAACATTTCAGGTCGATGACCTTTCATCAGAACAGGTGCCTGACCTGCTGAGTATTTTCAGCATTTTCTCTTTTTATTCTACTTCACTGCCACCTCTCTTGACCTTTCCATTGCATCTGTGTTTTTTGAATGGTCGTCTGACATCCAGTCCTGGATCAACTGCAGTTGCATCCAATTAAATGCCCCCTGAGCAAGGGCATTAGGGGTGGGCAATAAATGCTGCCTAGCCAGCGATGCCCATATCCCAAGAACGAATAAAAATAAAAAAAATTAAAGGTTGGGAAAACTGAAGCAATGTTCTTCAACACACTCTATAAACTTATACTCTCACCACTTGATTCCATCCCCATCCTTGACCAGTAACTCTTGTTCATTCAGAATATTCACAACCTTAGCATCCTTTTTGACTCTGAACCAAGCTTCTAACCGCATTTCCTCTCCATTCTATAGACAGCTTATTCTCCTGTATAACATCCCCTATTTCAGCTCGTTAGTCACTGAAATGTTCATCCTTACTTTATCACCTCCAATATCAAGTATTCCAGTGGTCGCTCTAAGCTTAGCCATTAGCCATCTTTATCCTCTGTTAACCTCATCCCATCCAAAACTCTGTTGCCTGTATTGCACCCTGCACCAAATCTTGCACTCTCATCACCCTTATCCTTGCTAACTTATAGGCTTCTGGTTTGTGAAAGATTCAGGTGTCAATTTTCCATCCCTAGCGCAACATACAAAATTGACGGGCAAGAAAAGACCAGTTGGTCTATCGAGCCTGCCTCACATCATGATGGTTGCAGCAGCATGGCGTACAACTTCTTTCCACCACAGTCCTCTCTCCCCCGCCTTCAAACTATCCATTCCTGTCATTCAGGGCTCTTGTACATCTCCCCTCTTTTCACCCCAACATTTGAAACCATGCCTTCAGCTGGTTTCCATGCTTTGGAATTCCCTCCTTTGATCGCCCCCATCATAATATCTCCTATGAAGTGCCTTGGGATGTCATTTCTATGCTAATGGTGCTATATAAATGCAAGTTGTCATAGAACTATTGTTGCCGATGTTGCTTGAGTGACTCCCTGCTCCTCTTTGAATAGTTCCATTGGATTGATGAGGCCCAGGTTTAGTGTTTCATCTGAACGACAGCATCTCCAGCAATGTAGGAGCAGCACCCCAACATATCATATTGCAGTGTCTGCTTAGATTGTATTCTCAAGTTCTGGAGTGGGGCCTCAACTCACAACATTCTGAACTGTAGAAAACAATGGTATGTCCAGTGGAACTCTGTTCAAATGCTCCATTTGCTTGGATGCCATATAGTACCTATGAGGCCAGATTAGTCCAGCCGATAAGAGTTTTATATTTATTTTGTCATGTTAGGTATGGTCCAAACATAGCTACTCCATATCCATATTAGCAACACTGCAAGTATTAGGGCACCATGTCAGTCTCAAATATTGAGTGCCATATCCCCTTTGACACTTTTATTTTTATAATTACAAGGTATGCTGAATAGTGTTCTGAGAACCAAATCTATTTTATAATTATTAGTCTTTTAATTAATGGTGTTTATGTGAACACAAGTATTTTTGTGTTAGATATTAATTTTACAGACTGCTAAATCACCACCCATTGCTTCCTCCCATCCTGCCAAGCACGGTAAGAACTAGACTTAATTAGCTTCATTTTTAATTAGTAACGCTGGAGCCAGGAATATGCTCTACTTTTGTTAGAGAAAGCAAATTTATCGTACTAAATAAGAACAAAGGACAATGGGCTAGATTTTAACTAGGAACATGTTCCAACAGGCGGGAAAGAACCACCACAGGAGATCAGTGTGAGGCCCAAGCTATTTTCATTCCCAGGCCTTATTTAAATATTGAGCTCAGTGTTCCCGCCTCCCCCCCCCCCCACCCAAATATCATTAGAAGTAACGTCAGGATTGGCAAGTGGAAGCAGAAATTGTGTTGGGAGCTGGAGGACCCAAGGGAATGGTTCTATGCATAAAGTTGATGCTAGACATGGGATTTGGCAACTGAGGCCCTGGGAGGGAGAAGCAAGTCTGTGGCTTGTGATGGAGGCCGGGGGTTTTCTTGCATGGCTTAGGATAGCACCGATGCTAACTCTAAGCTGTGTGCTTTTGCAGACGGGCAGCATCAGGAAAGCAGCGTGCTCACTACTCACAAAATTGCTCCTTTTAAGCTCCTGCGCGGCAGCTGCATAAGGATATTCAAAGCTGCCGTGCATTGAAATAGACAGGCAGGCATGCCAAGTCCTCCTGCTCCTCCTGGCCCACCGCAGCTTCTTTCTAGCCACTGCTGCCATGGTTTGGCCGGTGGGCCTCCCAAATTCCGAAGTTAAAACGCCATTGGCATGCTGATGACATCAGCAAGTCACAAATTTAACATTAAAATTAGACCCCTGTCTACCTGCACCTCAAAGTCAGTGGAAATAATATGTCACCGTGCCAGTAAATGGATTTGGATGATTTTAACCCCTCGTGCACCCTGATCCAGCCAGGTGAAGTTTAAAATTGAGGCTTATTTGTATAAAACTCCGCTAGGGGAGTAAGAACATTTCAGTTGCTCAACAATAAACTTAACAGCTCATTAACAAATTGCAAAAGATTTAATTGAGCAAGGCAGGCTACTTAGATTTCAATAACTGGAATCTTTTCAAGTTTAGCTGCCCGCTGAGCGAGTGACAGCTTGAAACTATCCTATGCTCTACTAGCTTGAAGAGGCAGAGATCTTTCCATGTTTTAATGGAGAAGTGGATTAACATTGGAGGCAGAGAAAAATATGAGGAGAGGCAGGATAGTGGATTAAGTTTGGGTTGCCCAAGCAAAGGGACAGCAGGCGTGATAGTCTAACTGATCATCTCTGTGTGGCAAACTTAAATGATTCTTCAATATTAGCTCTACTGTTATGTCTGCTGCATTAGTTCCTTAACAGATGCACTTTCCACTTATGTCATTGATACTGTCCCAATTGTACAAAAACTTGTTTACACTTTGGTATGATAAGGGAAAAAAAAAGTTGCATTTATATAATGCCTTTCACATCCTCAGGATGTTCTAAAGCACTTTTTAAAAATTCATTTACCGGATGTGGGTGTCGCTTGTTAGGCCAACATTTATTGCCCATCCTTTATTGCCCTTGAGAAGGTGGTGGTGAGCTGCCTTCTTGAACTGCTGCAGTCACTGTGGTGTAGGTGCACCCACAATGCTATTGGGGAGGAGTTCCAGGATTTTGACTCAGCGGCAGTGAAGGAAAGGTGATATATTTCCAAGTCAGGATGGTGAGTGGCTTGGAGGGGAACTTCCAGGTGCTGGTGTTCCCATCTGTCTGCCGCCCTAGTCCTTCCAGATGGTAATGGCCATGGGTTTGGAAGGTGCTACCTAAGGAGCCTTGGTGAGTTTCTGCAGTGCATCTTGTGGATGGTACACACTGCTGTCATTGTTCGTCGATGGTGGAGGGAGTGAATGTTTGTGGAAGAGGCGCCAATCAAGCGGGCTGCTTTGTCCTGGATGGTGTCAAGCTTCTTGAGTGTTGTGGGAACTGCACTCGTCCAGGGAAGTGGGAAGTATTCTATCACACTCCTGACTTGTGCCTTGTAGATGGTGGACAGGCTTTGGGGAGTCAGGAGGTGAGTTACTCATTGTAGGATTCCTAGCCTCTGACCTACTCCTGTAGCCACAGTATTTATACGGCTTGTCCAGTTCAGTTTCTGGTCAATGGTAACCCCCAGGATGTTGATAGTGGGGAATTCAGTGTTGGTAATGCCATTTAAATTTAAAGGGCGATGGTTAGATTCTGTCTTGTTGGAGATGGTCATTGCCTGGCACTTGTGTGGCGTGAATATCACTTGCCACTTGTTAGCCCAAGCCTGGATATTGTCCAGGTCTTTCTGCATTTGGACATGGACTGCTTCAGTGTCTGAAGAGTCGCGAATGGTGCTGAACATGGTGCAATCATCAGCGAACATCCCCACTTCTGATCTTATGATGGAAGGAAGGTCATTGATGAAGCAGCTGAAGATGGTTGGGCCAAGGACACTATCCTGAGGAACACCTGCAGTGATGTCCTGGGACAGATGATTGACCTCCAACAACCACAACCATTTTCCTTTGTGCTAGGTATGACTTCAACCAGCTGAGAATATTCCCCGATTCCCATTGGCTCCTTGATGCCACACTCGGTTAAATTCTGCCTTGATGTCAAGTGTAGTCACTCACACATCACCTCTGGGGTTCAGCACTTTTGTCCATTATTGAACCAAGGCTGTAATGAGGTCAGGAGCTGAGTGGCCCTGGCGGAACCCAAACTGAACGTCAGTGAGCAGGTTATTGCTAAACAAGTGCTGCTTGATAGCACTATTGGTGACCTCTTCCATCACTTTACTGATGATCGAGGGTAAACTGATGGGGCGGTAATTGGCTGGGTTGGATTTGTCCTGCTTTTTGTGAACAGAACATACCTGGACAATTTTCCACAAAGCCAACTTGATGCCAGTGTTGTAGCTGTACTGGAACAGCTTGGCTAGGGGCACAGCAAGTTCTGGAGCACAAGTCTTCAGTACTATTGCCGGAACATTATCAGGGCCCATAGCCTTTGCAGCATCCAGTGCCTTCAGCCGTTTCTTGATATCACGTGGAGTGAATTGCACTCAGCACTTTTGAGGTGTAGTCACTGTTGTTATGTGGGGGTAAAGGTAGCATCCAAATTGTGCATAGTCCCAAAGCAGCGAATAACTAGATTAACTGGTCACCTTCCTTGAGTCAATGAATAAATGTTGGCCAAGACACTGGGATAATTCTAAGGCAAAAAACTGCAGATGCTGGAAATTTGAAATATGAACAGAAAATTTTAGGAATTCTCGGAAGGTCAGGCACCATATGTGGAAAAAGAAACAGAATTAACGGACAGAATCTTGTTGAGGCATCGGGGGTCTGGCCTGCCAGCTGCCTCTTTTTGGGATGGTCTGTCGAACCTCAAGCCAATCAGGCAGTGACGAGGCCAGCAGCTGGCCATCCCCTGGAATCAAGATCCCAGGGGTGGAAGTCTTGTCTATCAAGAGCTGCAGACAGCTTTTGTGCTCAACAGCGCCACTGGAGGGGCCCTGGTTGGTACTGGAGGAACAGGCACTGGAGTCCCAGGATCATGGAGTGACCCAGGCCACGAGGTAATGTTGGCGGGGGGGAGCGTTTCATGGCATGGGGGTCAAGGGAAGAGGGGTGCAGGGAGGTTGGCAGCAAGGGCAGTGGGGTGGCTCTCAGCAGCACCCACCCCTTCCCGAGGTCCACCCCCTCGGGTCAGGCACTGAGTGCCTTTGATTGAGGGATCACTGTCACAGCAGGTGACAAGCTGGCAGCATGGTTTTAGCTGCTGTGCACACCACATGGCGGCTGGCCTGTCAGCCAGTGGGTTAATTCCATTGGCGGTGGAATGAGGCCCTTAAATGGTCATTAATTGCCCATTTGAGAGCCTCAATAGGGGGCAGGTAGGAAGTTCGACCATGGGCCACCCCACCCAGAACTTAATTTGGGTGGAGCTGGGAAGGTGGCCGGGTTCTGGTATGCCACCATCCTGCCTAATTTTGTTGTCCTTTCCTCCTCCTAGCTCCACCACCGATGAGAGCAGAAGATTCCGCTCAACATTTCAAGTTGATGATCTTTTGTCAGAACTGGAAGAGTTAGAGGTGTGGCAGGTTTTAAGAAAGTACAGAAGTAGTGAAAGGGAGGAGGAGGGGAAAGAACAAAAGAGAAGGTTAATGATAGGGTGAAAACAGGAGAGATTAAATGACAAAAGGGAAACTCTTTCAAGTTACCAACAGTCACAGATTGCAACTTCTTTCGAGTACAATCACAGTTCTTGGTTTTCTAGGAGTGGGACATGAACCCACAACCCTCTGATTCAAAGGCGAGGGTGCTATGAACTGAGCCACAGCTGACACCTCAAATGACAAAAGGGAAGATGCGCAAGGCAAAAGAGGGTGGTAATTGGACAAGTACAGGGACAAAGGATGGGTCCAGAGGAGCTGTAAACCACAGCAGCAGCATGATTACCAGCATCTACTATCTGAAAAAATGGGAGTAATGGTTTTGACCCAAATTGTTGAGCTCGATGTTAAGTGCAGAAGGTTGTAAAGTGAAACTGAAAGAACTCTGTTTTATTTTCAGATTATGCTGTCGGATCCTTTTGTCCACTTGAACAAGTAGCTGGGGTCTCAATTTAACATAAGAACATAAGAAATAAAAGCAGGAATAGGCCATTCAGCCCCTCAAGCCTGCTGTGCCACTCAACATGACAGATGTGGCCTTATTTCCAAATTCCCGCCTGCCACACCCACATAACCCTCAACTCCTTTGTCAGTCAACAATCTGGTTAGCCCAGCCTTGGACAGATTCAATGACCTAGCTTCCACTGTTTGTTGGGGAAGAGAATTCTAAACATTAGCGATCTGCTGAGAGAAGAAATTCCTCCTCAGCTCCGTCTTAAATGGGAGACCCCATTTTTTGAAACTGTGCCCCCTAGTTTTAGTTTCCTCATGAGGGAAACACCCTCTCATCATCGACCCTGTCTTATGTGTTTCGATAAGATCATCTCTCATTCTTCTAAAGCCCAATGGATATTAAGCCCAACCTGTTCAACCTTTCCTCATAAGATAAATCCCTCATCCCAGGAATCAGCCTAGTGAACCTGCTCTGAATTGCTTCCAATGTAGGTATCTCCCTTGTTAAGTAAGGTGACCAAAATTGTAACAGTACTCAGGTATGGTCTCACCAATGCCCTGTACAGTTGTAGCAAGATTTCCCTATTTTTAAATTCCATCCCTCATGAATAAAGGCCAACATTCCATTTGCCTTAATAAAGCAGAAAATGCTGGAAAAACTCAGCAGGTCTGACAGCATCTGTGGAGAGAGAAACAGAGTTAACGTTTCGAGTCCATATGACTTCTTCAGAGCAGAACTCTTCTCCAGCTCTGAAAAAATGTCACATGGAATTGAAACGTTAACTCTGTTTCTCTCCCCACAGATGCTGTCAGACCTGCTGAGTTTTTCCAGCATTTTCTGTTTTTATGTCAGATTTCCAGCGTCCGCAGTATTTTGCCTTTATTTCATTTGCCTTACAGATTACTTGCTGTACCTGCATGCTAACTTCCTGTGATTTATATGCAAGGAAACCCAGGTCTCTCTGTTTTGCAGGATTTTGCAGTCTTTCCCCATTTAAATAATATCCTGCTTTTCTATTCTTCCTGCCAAAGTGAATATCTTTACATTTTCCTACTCAATTAACCTATCTATATCCCTTTGTAGACTCTTTGTATCCCCCTTGCAACTCGCTTTCCTACTATCTAGTGAATTTGGCTACAATACAGTCAGTACATTTATCTAGTTTGAAAGACAATTCCAACAATGCAGCACACCTCCGTACTGCACTGAAGTGCTTGACGGATTTTTGATCTACAAGAGAGTTGAAGTTATGGAGGGATGGCAGGAAAGTGAAGTTGAGACTATTAACAGATCAACCATGATCTTATTGAATAGAGGAGCAGGCTTGAGGAGCCGAATGGTCTGCTGCTGCTACTTCTTACGTTCTTCAGCATCAGCATAAGTTGTATGTTGAAATCTTGGACTGAAGCTTGGACACAAAACTTGCTAAGTGTAACCACCTTAGCCAGTCTGACAACTTTGTGGGGATAACACTTCTGCACTCTTCCTGTATTGTACTTATTCCAGCTGCTACAGAAGGAGCTGTTTATAAATTAGAACAAATTTGCTGAAGTTTGTTGCTCTACTCCGCAAGTCTCATTTTTTGCATGCCCACCCCACACCACCTCCCCCGCCCTTAACCCCAGTAGGCATTTTGGGGACTTTATTCGAGTGGGCAAACAGATTACCTGCTCCTTGGCTTCAGCCAGTGCCACTGGTAAACTGCCAGAAGGTAATTGGAAATTGCCAGATAGCTTACTTTCTATTTTGTCCTTGACAACTGTAGTGGGTTTGGGATTAGTGGGCTGCTTATGTTTGGTGCTGATCAATCACAGAGCCTAGTTAAAATAATTGTCTTATCTTGTTCTTGGCCTCTTGTTATTCTTGGTTCCACCTCTACATCGGATGTCAGGAAATTCAAGAACGTACTTAATATTCAGAGACTTGAGGACCATGTGTCAATAAATCCTTTGATTACATGTAAAGAAGCTAGCATTAGTAGTCCTTACATCAGATCTGCATGAAATTAGCTAATCTAGATGTCGCATTAATCCTATCTATGTAGAACTGAAAAAATTGCCTATGCTTTCCACTGAGGTGAAATCAGTGAGATTAATATCTAATGCTGCAGCTGAGGTAGGTGTGCGGGTTGGAGTATGGAGTTTGGAAGATAAGAGGAAATGTTCATTAAGGTCACAGACCAAGATTGAGTAGTGGAGATATGAGGCTGGATAAAGAGTTTGGAGTTTGTCTGATTACCTTAGGAGGATTAGCAAGTATTTATACAGAACCTTCCCTCAGGAGATTAAGTAAGAGTTATTGATAGAATACATTGTACATAGTCTGTCAAAAGCACAGTCCTAATGGGACCAATGATCTCCTATGTTTGCTCATGTTAATATTGAGTCAGTATAAGAAGTAAAATCTGTATATGTAGAGGAATGATGTGCATTCCTCTCTCTTCCCTTCAGTGTATATTAGTTTTCTGAATCATATAATTCAATACACATCAGTCTGTACACATCAGTCAGGGAACTCACTGTTGTAGCTGTGGTTATCTAACATGCTTGAAGTATGGCACTGCTCAGGCTGCAGCGTTTCCACTATTCTTTCATTCATTTTTCTGTCCCTGCTCTCTCTCTGCCTGTTCTCTCTATCTGTGTCTTTTGGATGCACTTTCACTTTTTAAAAAATCTCTCCTTGTTGTCGTTAGCAAATTGTTGCAGTAATTGCAAAAGCTGTGATTCTAGCAGCAGCAATTGAAAGCACATACAGTCCAGTCTTTGCTGAAATTCCATCCCTGTTTTAATTCAGTTTGTGTGTCTGATTTAGGAGACTCTTAGTGCAAATCTGGGACGACTCCGCTCTAAGTGTGGTAGTGGGCAGGAAAAAGGACGTTTTGCCCGCCAGCCGCAATGGCAGGTTTCCGCGCGGTGTCATCCCATTCCGGCCCCATTAATTGCGCATTCCTGGGAAACATGCCGGGTTGCTGATGAACCATCTTCTGATTCGCCCACTCCGTCGCCACATCAGGCCTTCAATAAACCAGGTGCCATATTTAAAGGCCGCTCCTGCAAAGAGCTAGCACTCTTCAAGGGATGGGAAGCTGCTCGGAACTGATGGCTGCCAAAGGGAGGAAACATGTTGCCCTCAGATTTAGCGACATCTCCCTGAAGTGTCTACTGGACACAGTGGAGGCCGGCCGCGATGTCCTCTATCACCCCTCCGGGCAAAGACCAGCAAGCAAGCTCACCAGCTTGGGAGGTGGTGGCAGCGGTGATCAGTGCCAATGCCCTGCAAAATAGGACAGTCATCCAGTGCAGGAAAAGGATAAATGGTCTCATCCGTTCTGCCAGGTTAAGTCACTCTTCTCATCACTCTCAACTCTCACACTCACAAACCCATCACACATTCACAGGGGTCTCACATCTCAAGGGACAACACCACTAATTCTCACGCATACCCTCACATCTCCATCAGGCTCATATCCTCTGGAGCTCATGTCCTCGTCCCATCCATGGCTCCGGTCACGACATAAAAATTCCATGCAGTGCCATGCGTCCTGCTCACACTTCATCTGTTTTCATGCAGGAGAAGCTGGCTTACAGCAGCAGGGAGAGGTCCCAGACCTGGGGGCGGGGAGGGGGGTGGTGGAGTTGGTGGAGTGGCCCACATTAGGCCCCTCACTCACTTTGAGGAGAGTGCCATGGCACTGACTGGTGAAGATATGGACCATGGCTACAATGATGGTGAGATTGTTGGCGAACACTCACATGAGGGTCCTGCACCACATCATCCCCCTCACAACACAACTGTGAGTGTGTTCTCTCCTGCTTTTGACTCTGCTGCCATGCACTAATTATCTCTACTTTGGTTAACAAGGAGCTCTGCCAAGCAATGGACACTCTCAGCCAGCCAGCCAGTCCCTCAGCTCCATCCACATCCTCACTGCCAGCCAAGAGGACACCTCCTCCATTGAAGAGCTGGAAATGAGCAGCCTGGAAGACCCGTCACACTGCTTACCCACACCCTCCACCAGCACAGAGACACACACCTCGGTGGGAGCTAGATCTAGAGCAGGCTGGAGTTCACAATCTGGTGGTCACTGCATGGACATGTGTCTGCAGCAGGAGGAGGCAGGTTCAGCTGAACTCCTGGCACACAGAGGACTGCTGGGGAAGACGCATCTGTAAGGTCTAAGTCAGATGATGAAACTCTGGATTCAGCATTCCAACGTTCCATGGAGAGTCAGCAGAAGGTGGGGGAACATCACGCAGATCTGCTGGAAGCCCTCAGCAGAATGGCACGCAATTCAGATAGTGTGTCCACCTGCTCTCTGATGAAGTGTTGCCCACATGTGCGCATATAGAGGTTTCCATTGGGAGAATGGCAGCGCCATGGAGACCCTGGTCCAGCAGAACATGAAGGTGCATGCACACCTCGCGGTAGCCATGGGTGAGTTCCTGCAGTAGCAACGTGAGAGGGAAGTGGGGCACATCGACTTCCCTGCAGGTGCCCCTTCCCCTCAAAGTGTGAGGCTGGGGCCCTTGGGCATCTGAAGGGAGGAAGAGCGGCAACTGGACACCTCTGGGTCATCCACTCGGGGATCTCAGAGGCTGTCCTCTCCTTTCGAGTCCCTTTTGCCTGTGACCCCCACAACCTCATCCTCTGTCACAGCAGAGGGACAGCCAAAGTAAGCTGGGGCCCTCAAGGCCTTGGCTGTCTAGTGGACCCATGCTGAAGTCATCAGAAGCAACAGGGCCAACCATTGCACAGGCTCTCTCCACCTCTGCTGCGGATGTCAGGGCAGCACCTAGAAGAAGTGGTAGGCCTAGAAATCTTCACAAGTTGATTGCACGGGTGAACACGTTTTGTCACTTTATATTCTGAGAACATATTCACTTTCACTGAATAATGTGCAATGTTGTCTTTCAGCTTCATTGACAGGCTTTGCAAGTCCTCCCACTGCATCCCCCACCCCTTTGCACCCCGCTTCCCCTCACCAGCAGTTCAGCTGCAGGCAGCCGGATCGCAAGTGATTCTGGAGATAGAAGTGTGTGTGTGGCAGGGCCTTTCGGAGCCTTGTGCAAGCATTCTCCCAAGCACGCAGCGTCTTCCTCCATCACACCCTTCCCAATGTCCCGAGCATTTTCAATGCTGTCTGCTGGGGTTCTCTTTGAGTTGTCCATCTGAGCTGACCTGCATCTTCGCCCTCCCACTGATCACACTCACATGCAGCAACTGTGCCCGCCCAACAAGAGGCTCCTTTCACTTTTGATTTTAGAAGCATGGTGGTAGTTAAGTATGCCTTAGCTTGTTATGATGTGGCAGATGATGTGTGCCAGGCCGATCAAATCCACGAAGGAAACTTGATCATGTGGTCACAACGGTTTTGCAATTTGTATTTTATTTCAAGATGCGTGCCCTGAATTCAGAAGTAATAAGTCTACCATGACTTCAGAGATTTTTAGAAAACTAAATTAAACATTTATTAACAAAAGAAAAGATTTCAAGCACATACTTAGGTCTACAAATTACTACTATAATAACTCCTAAAACCCCGAATTAATCTGACTTCCAGTTACACCCCCGTTAAGGCAACAGTAAAAAAAATAGATTTAAACAGATCCAGGCAAGTCACCACAATACCCTGGACAGTAGAATTCAAAGTGGCTTTTCTCAGCTTCAGTTTCTATAGACAGCAGCTTAATGCACAAATACTGGAGGCTTTTTACACTTCTGGTAGATCTTGCAATGTCTTCCTCGACACGTATTCTCTTCTTCATACATGTTTCTCCATTTTAATGCAAATTCCAATGTTCCCATATGCCTTTGGAACTTTACTTCTCTCATAATATAAATTATTGCATGGTGCTAATATTATCAGTAACCTTTGAGAAAAATAAACACACTGCTTGGCCTAGCTTCTCTGGCTAGGTGTAACATCCTACCATCTCTTTGAAATTTAAACTACCCTGATTTATCTAAAAATGCAAATTCCCCATACCTCACATTCTAGTTTCAGCCATGTTTACATGTTTAACATTTCAAACCTAGCTTCTTTTGATGAATCAAAGCCTCCAGACCAGCTGTCTCCAATTCCATTAAACACACACACACGGAAACTATCCAAATCACACTATTAACCTACTTTTACAATAAACCACAATAATATCATGAAAATTATTATACTTTCATGACAAGCTCCCCTGTCCTTTCCCCTCCTCCAGTCACCCATGTCCTTTCCCCCGTCACTGTTGACCCCCACCCCGGCATCAGCTTCCACCTCCCCACCATCACCTACCAGCCAGAACCCTTTTCTTTCTGGGATGTCCAGGTGAATGTGCAGGTTCCCTTCCTTCCCAAGAGTCCCACCCCCATCCACAATGATCTCCCACACCACCTCCTCCCCATCCCAAGGATCCGTGTGTGCCTCCGAGACCCTACCAACCACCCTCGCCGTCTTTCTACCGTCGAACCCTCACCCTCCCACCCTACCGGCTCCCTCTGCCCTCTCTCATTATTACTATTCCCTCCTACTACACCCACCCTCATTTTGCTCCCCAGGAGACAGTCATCGGCTCCACAGACCCGTCCCTTGCACGTTCACCTGGGCATTCCCCCCCACCTTACTCCTTGCTCCACCCTTACTCCTCCTTCCCCCCTCCGAACTCCTTCCTTCCCCTGGACTCCTTCCCCCCTCTGATCTTCCTCTCCCCGAAGTTCTCCCCCCCTCTGAACTTCCTTCCCCCGAAGTCTTTCCCCACTTCAAACTCCTTCCTCCCTCCGAACTCCTTCCCTTACATTCTTCCCCCCATATACCTACCTCCTCAGTTGCTGCATTCTTGCCCATTGCACCCATATTTGCACCCATACTCCCTCCCCCCTCCCAACCTCAGCCCCCTCTGACACCATCGCTCCCCCCGTCCAACACCATCGTTCCCCCTCCTGACACCATCGTTCCCCCCCCCATCCCCCCACCTCACCTCCCATGTACACCTCCATCTCCCAGTCAAACCTAGACCGTCTGCACCTCATACTTGTCAAGCCGTATTCTGGGCCAGCGTGTTTTCTCGCTGACATGAGAGGAAAATTTGACTTGGGGGGGATGATTCCGGCGAGCAGGGCTTATAATAACATGCATATATATTAAAATGAAGTTCTCGACGTCCGGTGGTGGGAAACACCATTGACTGGCAGAGCAGACGATCACAAGCTGGTTTCACGATGGCATGAAACCGATTTTGGCCTTCCCGCCATATTGTCCGCTCATGCCCATCATGACGCCCAACGACAACAGGGATAGAAAATTCCGGCCTCAGGATAGCCTCAGTAATATCCGATACTCAAGGCTTTGAATTAACCTTTTGGTGACAATGCAAGGGCTTTATATAGTTATAGTTAGAGATCTCGGCATTGTGTGGATTGCATTTGACTATTGCGCATATTTGAGAACCCATTCTGATAGTAAAGAGACCTTCTGATGTTCAAGTCAAGAAATGGTGAAATCAGCTAGGCACAAACTAAGTGCTAATTGAGTCAAGAATAATGTTTGTAATCCTCTTATATTGGATTCAGTAAGCAAAGATTTTTTGGAAGGAATATAAAATATTTTATGTAAAGCAAAAATATACTTCCTTTCGCAAAATATAATCTTAAAATGAGATGACTGCATCCCCAGCACCTTCTCACCCAAGGAAGTTCATTCAACCAATTGAAGGTATGCTCCATTTGGATATTGCGCTTTGATACGGGTAGAATAAAATGTCCCTTTGCCCTAAATGAGGAACGTCACTGCTGATCAACTCCTTTTCAGATTATATCTTATGGAAACAATTGCAAGTATTTTTTATTTAACATTTTTTACATTTCTTTTTTTTTAAATTTGCTGATTAAACCCAAATTTGTGGGTGATTTCATGATCAGAAGACCTATTACTATCATTATTGGTTCTCTCATCTGCACATTAATTAAATGCAATCCACATAAACCTGTGATTACACCAGAACTTCACTATGCCGACTGTTATACTAAATTCTAAGCTTGGAATTTATCTTTCAGAGATCAATTGTCAGCATTAATCATCTTTCTTACAAAGTGTTAAACAGTCTGCCTTCTTGGGGCTTGTAGGAGGGCTGGTAGTGATGTTGAAGATCCCAGGGCACTATTTATGGACATGCAGTGAGGTTTTCCTGATGTCTGGCCAACATGTAACTCTCAACCAACATCTTTAAGAAACTTTAATTCTTTACCTGGAAAAACTCAGCAGGTCCGGCAGCATCGGTGGAGTTAATCACTTGCATAATAGGGAAGTTTTTAAAGAAGTAAAGCATGAGTATGAAGAAGGTGCATTAAGGATTGTCGCACAAGTTGCTGTGGTTGATGATCTTCCTTTTGTTTATGTAATTTGCAATACTCAAAGCTTGTAATTCCAGCATCCGCAGTAGCTTTTTGTTTTTATCTTTAAGAAACAGATTATCTAGTCAGTTATTTCATTGTTGCTGACACCTTGCTGTGCACAAATTGGCTGCTACATTTCTTTAAATCACAATGGTGATTATAACCAAAAATACTATGTCGGCTTAAGTGCTTTGGGAAGTCCTGAGAGCTGTTCTCTTAATGTAATTTTAAAAATTTCCTTATTTCTAAAATCAAAAGATTTAGTTGTAAGCTATAATTAGCCAAGTACTTGTTAAGTGGGCACTGTCAGCGTGGAGACTGGGCCAAGCATTTGAGTTAATTTTATACTTTAGATAGCTTTTCACTCTTTACAAACCTGCAGCTACTCTCAGATATTCGTGGGCGTGTACACTCCATGGGAAACAGTGAAGAGAAAGGCTACAGATGCCAAATAAGCCACCCTACCAGTAGTGAGGGATTGTTGCTTACAGAAATTAGCACGACTGTGCAGGCATACAGTAGAGATAAGTGGTGATAATCACTTGCATAATAGGGAAGTTTTTAAAGAAGTAAAGCATGAGTATGAAGAAGGTGCATTAAGGATTGTCGCACAAGTTGCTGTGGTTGATGATCTTCCTTTTGTTTATGTAATTTGCAATACTCAAAGCTTGTAAAACTATAAATTCTTGAAGTGACCATTGCTATGATAGTACAAGAACCCTCTTGTAAACATAAGCATCAGATGAGTTTAACATCCGGAATTAAGCTGGTAGGGGCAGCTGACAGTCCCGCATGAGAGTGAGTCAGAGCCCTGGCAGATTTTAACTGCTTGGCCATTTTTGATGGAAAGTCATCATCAATGTCTGTCCCTCGATTTAAGGATGACATCTACTCAGGGCCGCAATTCTCTGCCATACGTCTCCATGTAACTGAGCAGGCCAATTCTTGACCCGCAGATCTTTAGCCACTTGAAGCAGAACATCCCATGAGGTAGTGGGATGTGTAGTGCAGGATTTGCTTATTTTTCTTTCCTTCTCTGCCGCTGCTCTGCCTCATCGTTAAGGTGTTGGATTTGAACTGTGATTCAGCTTGATGGACATGTTATTGTCATTCTGAACAATCGATAGCAAGGCCCCCTCAGTCATTAAGATCAATGGTGAAAAGTGATAGGTGACAGGCAGGGATGGACAAAACTTGTGTGGCCCAGAAACTGCCTGCTAATACCAGAAGACGATCATTGTCCATAACAACATCAACTTATCTGTATATTTATATAGCGTCTTTAATATTATAAAATGTCCCAAAGTGCTTCATTGGAGCTTTATAAAGCAAACTTAGATGCTGAGCTGTATGATGAAATATTAAGGCAGATTGCCAAAAGCTTGGTCAAGGAGGTAGGCTTTAAGGAACTTATTAAGGGAAGAGAGAGTTTGTGATTAGGAGAGATTTAGGGAGGGAATTCCAGAGCTTAGGACCTAGGCAGCTGAAAGCACAGCCACCATTTGGTGGAGCATATGACATGGGGAATGCACAAGGGGCCAGAATTAGAGAAGCATAGATATCTCAAGGGGATGTGGGGCGGGAGGAGATACGGAGGGCCGAGGTCATGGAGGGATTTGAAATCAAGGATGAGAATTTTAAAATCAAGGCATTGTTTGGGAGACAGCGTAGGTCAGTGAACACAGGTAATAGGTGACTGGAACTTGGTGTGAGTAAGGACACAGGCAGCTGATTTTTGGTTGACCTTATGTTTAGAGGGTAGATAGTAGGAAGCCAGCCTGGACTGCATTGGAATAGTCAAGTCTAGAGGTAACAAAGGCATGAATGAAGATTTCAGCAGCTGATAATCTGAGGCACGGGCAAAGTTGGGTGATGCTATGGAGAAGGAAATAGGCTGTCTTATTGATGGCATGTATATGTGGCCTGACAGTCTTTGTGGGGTCAAATATGACACCAAGATTGTGAACTTTCTGGTTAGTTGGTGGCCAGGGAGAAGCATGGAATTGATAGCTAGGAAACAGAGTTTGGACTGAAGATAATGGTATTCCCAATATTAAACTGGAGGAATTTTTTGTCACAGTCAAATAGGAAGCAAGATAAATATAGGATGGGGAATTGCAGGGTCTCATGGCTTGGGGTGGGGAGATGGTGGTGGGGTTGGGGAATCTGGCAGCAGAGAAGTGGACTTCCTTTGATGGGTTCGAAGGAGTACATTTTTTTGTATATGCTGTCTTGGTCATTTGGTTAGCTTCACTGGCTTCCGGACAGATTTTTGGTTGACCTTATGTTTAGAGGGTAGATAGTAGGAAGCCAGCCTGGACTGCATTGGAATAGTCAAGTCTAGAGGTAACAAAGGCATGAATGAAGATTTCAGCAGCTGATAATCTGAGGCACGGGCAAAGTTGGGTGATGCTATGGAGAAGGAAATAGGCTGTCTTATTGATGGCATGTATATGTGGCCTGACAGTCTTTGTGGGGTCAAATATGACACCAAGATTGTGAACTTTCTGGTTAGTTGGTGGCCAGGGAGAAGCATGGAATTGATAGCTAGGAAACAGAGTTTGGACTGAAGATAATGGTATTCCCAATATTAAACTGGAGGAATTTTTTGTCACAGTCAAATAGGAAGCAAGATAAATATAGGATGGGGAATTGCAGGGTCTCATGGCTTGGGGTGGGGAGATGGTGGTGGGGTTGGGGAATCTGGCAGCAGAGAAGTGGACTTCCTTTGATGGGTTCGAAGGAGTACATTTTTTTGTATATGCTGTCTTGGTCATTTGGTTAGCTTCACTGGCTTCCGGACAGATTTATCAGAGAGTCTCCTAAAGTGTGGTTCGGAGTGCCATTGTGCCCCATGCACATCATGGCAGTCTGCCTTGCACTTATTCCTGAGATTCCTGGTGGCATTGCATTCACTGCCAAAACCAACAGCACAAACTAACAGATTGGCAGCTAATAGAACCCCATGCACTTTAACTGTTCCTCTGCTCTTGTTTCCATTGATTGGGAAGAGTTGGCTTTGCCCCTTAAGTGTGTTTGATAATTTTTGAAATACAAGTTTAATTTTTATGTGGCCAGACAGAAAGGCAAAGACTAAAACCTCTCGGGAGCTAAGTGGTATCGTTTGGTGAAGACCAGCAATTTTGGTCTTGTTTCTTGAAATTTGAGCTGTTCCTACAATCAGTTTGATTTTTTGCTTGTCTAAACATAGAAGGGCTCATTTCCTGGGGGGCCTTGCCTGTGAGGTTGATGAGGACGTGTGAAGCTGAACTTGAACCATTTCCAAAACACGTTTTTGTTTTGAAGGAATCATTGGGCGAGGTCAGCCTTTCGCTTTCTGTGCTGCACAACAAAGGTAGAAATAGCAATCCAGTTGATCTTTCACAGTGGCCGTTCAATCAGTTGTTGTCATAAGATGCTTTTTCCATTGCTCTCGTGGTGGCAGGCTCAGCATTTGTTCCGAAGAAGAGTCATATTGGACTCGAAACGTTAACCCTGTTTCTCGCTCCAGAGATGCTGCCAGACTTGTTGAGTTCTTCCAGCACTTTCTGTTTTTATTTCAGTCTTTTTACAGTCTTTGGCAACACCAAAGCCGGATTAACCTAGCACAAGCTGGAAATACCTGCTTTTTTTTTGTTACTGGGTGTAACTGGAAGCTGGGCCTTTATGAACCTGACAAATTTAGTTTGCTGCTGCTGGCTGTGCAAGACCTGCATGTTGGGAGCAATAATGGCAATAAAGCAATATAAAAACAGTTTAAGTGAGTTATACGAAAAGCTTATTGTCTAAATCTACTGAGAGGAATCAGCTTCCCAGACCTCATTATTAAGGCATACAGTGACTGAAAAAGTCAACATTTATTTTTATTATATGACATTGTGTTATTCCATTTCTGGGAAAACACAAGTTAGTGTCCCTGCTGATTATTAAGGACAAGGTGCAGATTAGGTTGTAGCAGAAATTTTATCGACATAATGTTTAAACAGTCTCTAATTTTGGTGTCCACTATTTTGCTACCTCAGTAATCATTCAGTTTTAAAATGAGTGTTTTCACTATGTGGGACTTTCCTGTCATTCTGTAGCAAGACTTTTGATGCTTTTACTTTTACACCAAATGTATTTCTGTGAGTCACGTGTTCATATTCTGTCTTGGGACATTGGAGGCTAAGTAAGAAAATGGAGTCCCAGTCAACTGTATCATTGTACTTGCAGAGCAACAACAACTTGCTTTCATATAGCACCTTTTGTGTAGTAATACGTCCTGGAGCTTTTCACAAATGTGTTATCAAACAAAACTTGACACTCAGCCATATAGGAAATATTAGGACAAATGACCAAATAGGGTGCATCATGATGTTAGCATATTGAAGCGATTCGCATGTTTTTAGGCTGACCAGGGAGCTCCGGCAATTGCAAGAGATCAGAAAGCCTAAGAAGAACTGGGTTCCCTGCCATTATCCTAGAGCACTTGGGGGCTAATATTCTGAAGGCACCACTGCCAATAGTGCGTTCAAGTCACCTGTTCCAATGTCTCCATCTTTGACTTGGTTGTTAATTGTTGTCTGTTTCATTATGTTATTGGAACTATATAGATGCAAATTGTTGCTATCAGATTTATATATATTAAGTTTTTATCGCTACTTTGGCACAGCACTGGGGAAGTGTTCTATTATTAGAGGTACTGTGCTTTGGGTGAGATGTTAAAGAGACAGTACATTTGCCTGTTCAGATGAATGTAAAATGTCCCATTACACTAAGATTATGAAAGGGTTTAATGGGGTGGACGTGGAGAAGATATTTCCACTAATGGTGGAGATCAGAACAAGGGACTGTAAATATGAAAGGAGCAGATGTTCTGGCGTTTCTCCCTCAACTAATAACCACGAAGCCCATGGTTATTGCAGCCAGCCATTTATACCAGGAAACTGATAACCATTTGCCATGCCCATAAATGCTAATGACAAAGACACTACTTAAAAGGTATTAAATGCTCCAGTTATTTTGGGCGGACTCAGCTGTTCAGTCAGCTGCTTGTACTTTGTTAAGATGTGATTACCATAGCTTCTTAATCCTGTCATTAGTATTGGGCTATAGTTTGCACTAATTGTAGCAGCAAACAAGTATGGCTTAAATAAACTCAATGAACCTGAATACCCGCTGGTTTACTTGTTTTCTAATGATCTGGTGCATTTTGAATGTTAGGTTAATATTTGAGAAGCCTTGCATGTTTTACCATGCACCTCACAAAGTGAATAACCCCAGATGCAAGACTTATACCCAACAGTTCCCTTGACATTATAAGTAAATGTGTCCCAACAACATTGTGGGCGTACCTACACCAAAAAATCCAGATTAATTGGTCAATTATTTCATGTCTGTAGCAACTTCCTATATGTAAATTACCTGTTGTATTTTCCTGCAAATCAGCAGTGACTACAGGCAGTTTCAACAAGTAAGGAATTAGATGCAAAGCACCTGGGAGTATCTGGAGATATACAGTCAAGCACTACCTAAATGCCAGTGCAGTCTTTCTCTTTCTTTTATTCATTCATAGGATGTGGGCTTTGCTGGGTAGTCCAGCATTTATTGCCCATCCCTAGTTGCCCTTGAGAAGGTGGCGGTGAGCTGCCTTCTTGAACCACTGCAGTCCATGTGGTGTAAGTACACCCACAGTGCTGTTGGGACACATTTACTTGTAATATCTTAGGGAACTGTTGGGTGTAAGTCTTGCATCTGGAGTTGATGACACTGTTACAGTATAGAAATGCCTTTTGAGTGGGATTGGGGTGTTTACCTTCAGGGATAAAGTCACATCCAAGACCAAATCAATTGCAGGTCTCTTAACTGCTGGTTAGTGTATTATGGGAACTGGCCACCTGTTTGCTGTGTCCGCAGGGGAAATGGTCCCAGATGCAAGGGAAAAAAATATATTTAAAACAAATCTTCTGTCCACAACGTACAAACAGAAAATGCTTAAAATACACAGCAAGCTTTTGATCACCTGTCCAAATATCTTCTTACGTGGTTTAGTTTCAAAATTATGTTTGCTAACACTTCTGTTAGGTGCCTTGGCATGTTTTATGATGTTAAAGTTAATATATAAATGCAATGCGTTGTAGTAGTCAGTATCTGTGAAAAGCAATAAGAGGTTATAATGTTTTTGATGGTTACCTCATTTCAGAATAGGGCAGTGATCATCACCCTTATAGGTAAATTTGTTCAACTGCTAATTTTAACTCCTTGCAATTCAGTAGGAATTTGCATGAAAGTCTTCCTTTTGTTTGGCATATACAGTTTATAAAAAAGTGTCCAATGAGATGAAATGTGTGCCATGATGAATTGCATGCAGTGACCTTGCTTGTAATGATGTAAATAGTTTGTATGAACAGCATGGCTTATCTGCAATGCCCATCATCAGACTTCAAAGATTATTTTTTCCCTGACTCCAGCAAAAACACAATTAAAGTGCTGAGGCTCAGTGATATTTCTCATGTCAAAGGCTCTGCAAAGGACACACTGTTGATTCTGTGGTTGATGTATTTTCCAGCTCCAAAGCCAGGCAAGATGTGGGAGGGGATTTGAGTTTTGCTTTGTTGCTGATGAAAATTCGCAGAAAATCATATTCACCTTTTTGACTAACATGTGTCCCTGTTATAAAGCAAATAGCTATGTGGGGAGAAATAACAGGATACTATTTTCCAAAGCAGATAATTTTGGTATCTGGTTTGTTTTAAATGTTAGTGAATGGCCCATTCTGAAACCCAACTATCTGACCCAAAGTTGTATGGTGACAAATCCAGTCTGCATCTCTCATTAAATCTAATGACCGCCTCTGTAAAAGTAACAATAACTGAAGTGCAGACTTTACTGAGGAGTGTCAGTTTCCTATTGAACTGCATGTGTATCTAAAAATAACTCCTTTAACAGAGCCTATCTGAAGATCGACTGCCCAGAATTGTTGATTTTTTTGGAAGCCTTGAAATTGTGCTTTTTAACCAAAAATGATGCCAGCCCCTTCTGAATATTTTTATATTTCTTTAATTGCTGGAGGTCTTCTATCATGCATGCAGTGTACAAATAATTTTATCTCAGTTTATTCTCACTTTATCAGCAAGCCAAGAACACTATCATTTGGAAACGCACTTTAGATCAGGGAATCTGCATTGTGCCTATTTGCAAAATAAATCCCTGAAGAGAATTGTCATTTTAATTCCCAAAATGAGACACTAAAGCTTCAGTTGTGGAAGTATTCCACAGTTCTAGTAGTTCAGAAGTCAGACTGGAAAAAATGTGCTATTCCCAATTCAATACTACACCAGTTTAATACACAACTCATTTTTGCAAACAAGCATTTTGAGTTGCATTTATTTCCTCACCAAGTAACAGGCAAAGAAATTATGTTTCTGGACTATTCAAACAATTAATGTTTCAGGGCTCTACTGTTTGGAAAATGTATTTGTTAACAATATCGCAATGCCAGCCCAGCTCTGCATACTGGAGACCATAGGGATATTTTCCTCTATAACAGCTAACACTATGTAGCAAGCAATTAGGAATGTCTTCATCTTCAGGCAGGAAGTAAATTAGAATGGGAATGAATATAATTGCCATGTGAAAAACGGTATGTCAGTTTGCATCACAGTGGCTGCTAACTTTAGTTTAACTTTAGGAAGAAGTTTATCTTTGTATAGTATCTAGCCTTATCTCTCAAATGGTTCAAAACATTTCAGGTGATTCACTAAGTAGTTTTGAGAAGGAAACATGCTGCTCTTGCCTGGTCTGGCCTATATGTGACTCCAGTTCTACACTGGTGGTAGTGATGGGGGTGGGGGAGCCGAGAATGGGGACACAGAGGACGCAGGGTTTCAGCCAAACCTAACAACAGGACATCATTATAATTTTTTTGTTTTGCTTCCTGCCCAACAGCCAGGCAAAGTAGCAGTCTGTCCTGTGGCTGGAAGGAGAAGCTGCTGGGACCCTGGTGGGTGGTCAGCGGTCGGGGTTGTGGGATGACCACCATTGGGAGGAGGGTGACAAAACAGGCTGGAGGGGAGAGGAAGGTTGGCAGTTAATAGTGGCATTGGGAACCAAGTTGGCAGTCAGGTACCGGGTTTGTGGGGGGGGGGGGGGTGAATTTTAAATCAGGAAGCCAAATGCACTGGGGGAGCCCGATTTATATATATTACATAAGTGGCTCTCCTCCCTATGGCAGGACACTCAGACACAGTTATCCATCACCCTAAAAAAGGAGACAGTCATGTGCGGGGCTTCTTGCTCACAGGTTCACCATATTTAAGTGTTAAGGACCCCCAGAACGTTCACCCACCCATCGAGGAAGAGTGCTTTATAGAGGCCAGTATTCTGTTACATTCTACTTATACAGAATTTGTCTGACAATTTCAAGGTCCCCAGAGGGCTATGGAAGCGCAGTCATTGAGTATGTTTAAGGTAGAGATTGATAGATTTCTGATTAACAATAGCGTAAAGGGTTATGGGGATAGTGTAGGTAAAAGGCATTGAAGTATTTGATCAGCCATGACTGTATTGAATGGCGGAGCAGGCTCGATGGGCTGAATGGCCTTCTCCTGTTCCTATGGGCAGAATTTTTAGGTCAGTGTGCGGACGTGCACCCGACACGTCCGAGTGAGAAATAAAGCGCGTTGACGTCAGCCGAGTGTGCTGACATCAACGCACACTCTCGTGATATTTCGTTAGGCGGGCGCGCAATGAAGACAGAGGCCTGCCTGCCATTAATTAAGTGGCCAGTTAAGGCCCTTGAGACACCGATTTTCAGGCCATCGCACGGGCCAAATGGGCAAGCGGGCAGGCCACAATTTCAGAAACCTCATCCACGGACGGGATAAGAGGGGTCAGTGGGCTTGTTAATGCGAGTAGTTTGTAGTTTAGAATATAACTTGCTGCTGCTTACTTGTGTGAACAGGACATCTTCATTTCGCTTCAGAGCTGCTTTGTCAGAAATAAGAGGTTTCAGTTCAGGACTCAGTGTTGTTTTCCAGGCCCCCGGAAGATTCACACTACTTGGGGCCTTCCAGGTATCAGACAGCCTTCCCTTACCCTGGGAATGGGGATTGTGGTCGCCGCTGGAGGCACCAGAAGAAGTGGGAGGAGGCCAGGTATCCCAATGCAGCTTCCAGGGGAGAGACCTGTGGGAGGAGAGGCGCAGGCACAAGGGACGCAGGGCTAACAGTAAGTCCAAGGCGGACGGGGCCGCAGAAGACACCACTATCCTGCTGCCAGGGCATACAGGCGGCGAAGCAGCTACCTCAATATGTCTGAGGTGCAGTGCCGAAGGAGGCTCTGCCTCTCAAGGGAGACAGTGACCTCTATCTGTCAGAGGATCGATCCTGATCTCAGCTCCGACTGTGTGGTGGACATCCCATGCCAGTGGCGCTAAAGGTCACGGTGCCCCTCAACTTCTATGCCTCCAGCTCTGTCCAGGAGTCAATGGGGGATCTTTGTGGAGTCTCCCAATCAGCTGTCCACAGTTGTGTCAAGCTGGTGACAGAAGCTCTGTTCAGGGGTGCATTGACTTTCATTCATTTCCATACAGACGAGGCCAGCCAGGCTGAGCGAGCCAGAGGCTTTGCAATGGTTGCTGGGTTCCCCCGCTTCCAGGATGCAATCGACTGCACACATGTAGCCATCAAGGCACCAGCGGGTGAGCTTTTGTCAACAGGAAGGGATTCCACTTCATGAACGTGCAGATAGTATGTGTCCACAGGATGCAGATTCTGCAAGTCAGTGCAAGGCACCTTGGCAGCTTCCATGACGCTTACATCCTGAGGCACTCCCAGGTGCTGAGGCTCTTCAGTGCTCCAGCCCGGCTGGATGGATGGCTGCTGGGTGACCAGGGATTCCCCCTTAAAAGGTGGCTCATGACGCCTCTCCGCCATCCAAGAACAGAGGCCGAGCAGCGGTACAACAGGAATCATGCCCTAAGAAGGGTGGTGGCAGAGAGAACCATAGGTCTTCTCAAGATGTGCTTCCAATGCTTGGTCTGCTCAGGCGGTGCTCTGCAATGCCCCCCAGAGCGGGTGTCACTGATAGTGGTTACATGTTGTGCTCTCCACAATCTGGCACTGGCAAAGGGGGGGCGCAGTGGAGGAAGAAGATCTTGACGCAGCTGTACAGGCAACAGATGATGAGTCCAGTAGTGAGCCCAAGGACAAGCACAGTCAGGAGAACGCTGAGGGCATATATGCTGACCTGGGCAACCTCCAGGGAGGCAGGGACACCCGGGACGCTTTGATCCAACGCTCCTTCAGCTAGTCTACCAAATAAGAACCACCACCACGTGCCAGAGCTGCAGGCTCCATACTCGATCCCTGACAGGAACATTTGCTTGGTGAATAACATACACTATGTGCCATTTCAATAAAGTTTAATGAGAAACACGTCCATCATAACATCATGGATTACCCTGCACCTGCAATACAAATGAAGCACCCAGAGGCTTGTTGTACAAAAACACATTTAATGAAATGGTGCCTGGCATACATTCTACAAATTGACATTGACAAGCGTTATCCATCACACCAATAAACAATGAACGTAAAAGTGGGAGAAACAAATATCACCCATGATCTGGCCACGTTGTGATTAATGTGCTTTAAGTTTGCGCTTGCAGGTGCTACATCTAGGTTCCCCCTCGCTGGCACCAGCATTGGAGACAGCCTGCTCACTCTGCTGTCCTGTTGGCCTTGATGACTTTGGTGGGTGTCCTCTGGCCTGTGGAGCCTGTGCTGGCCCAGCCTTGGAGGGAGTGGCCAATGCCATGGCTGGCATCTCCCCAGTTGCCACAGACTCATCAGATGCCACGGTCACTGGCAGAAGGGAGGAGGAGCTGCTGCCCTCATCTGGAGCACCCTTAGAGAAGCCCGCAGAGGTGACAGGTAGCTCGTGCACCAACGTCAGGTCGCTCTGGACCTCCCTGCTCACCACTGATGGACAGGCACCTAGCTGGGGTACTGGGTGCCCAATCCATCTCCCACACTGGCACTGACCACCTGAGGTCATTGCTGGTGTGAGGGCTTGCAGGTCTGAGCGCATCCTCAGGAACCTCTGATTGAGCTCCTGGAGCAGCCCCTTCATGAGAGTCACCACTCGCTCCATGAAGGAGGCAGTGCACTCAGCCATGAGGGTCAATGCCTTGTTCACGTTCCGCAGGGACTCCTTCACAACGGGCGACCATGGGCAGCATTTTCCCCCCTGTTGGGGGGAATGTTTAGGAGTGGGCGCGTGGAGGCGCGCCTTGGGGGCGCGCCGCCATTTTATGTGGGCGGGCCAATTAAGGTTGGACAGGCAGGTCCGTTCATCACTTTAACTACTTTGTCAGTGGCCTCAATTGGCCATTGACAGGTTGGCGGGCGCACAGCTGATTCTGCTGAGCCCCCGCCAACCTGAAAATTGAAATGAGGCAGGGTGACGTTGGGAGTTCTGCCTGATGTCATCCCGCGTCATTTTACACATCGGCGAGCGGGCCCCGCCCCCTCCCGCTCACCGACCGGGAAATCCTCACACATTCCCTCATGTATCTCCACCAGATCCTCCCACAGACCTTGCTGGATGTCCAGCGTCTGCTGCCTCATGGACGACTCCAGAGGCCCATCATCAGCCACCGACTGAGCATTGTCCTGGTTCCCAGCAGTCCTCCGACTCCTGGCACCCTGGGCACTCTATGCCCCTGCCTGCACCTCCAGCGAGTGTGTAGTGCCCTCACCAATGTGCACTGAGATAGTAACCGGCAATCTAATGCCCACCGAGGCGCTGGTATCTGCGCTGGTGCCTGCTCGGCAGAGAGAGTGTGACGCAGGTACGTTGTGATGGGTGCTGTCCTCAGGGGTCGGGGGTGGGCCTTCAGACTCCTCATCCTCAGCCTAAAAGTAAGAACAAGGACATGTCATTAGCTGAAGACATTACACTGTTACTGTGCATGCCTGGCACTCGGATGAGATAGAGATATGCGTCAGGGTGCCCTCGTCTTTCCATTATCAATGGGGATTACAGGATTGAGGGTCACATCAATATAGAGACTACAATGGAATGGATGCAATTACAGATATTCTCACCTCAGTGCACTGCACTCTTACCCTCACTGCGGCCGGTTGACCGAGATGTGTGGCACCTCTCCAGCTCCAGGACGTCCTGCTTATTATCGAGTTAGGATGAGGAGGTGTGGGCGTCCCCCGCCAGTCCGCGACCTCTCTGCATTGTTATGGGATGTTTTCTCCTGAAAGGATAGAGGAGCATTGATTAGTCCACTCTCTACCTGCAGCGCCATTGCAGCCTGGCCAGCCCCACCTGAGGAACACCTCGCAGGGCTCAGCCGATTCGTGACCCTGGAGCCGCAAGGCACTCAGTTCAAGCAACCAGGGCTCACCACCTTGCCCAGATGCTGCCTCATTGACATTTGCCACTCACACTCTAAGACCTCTGAGGTCCAAGGTGGGGGACGGGTAGCTCTTAACTGCTCTGCAAAGTAACCCATGCCAACACGGTACTCACCCATCCTGATTGCGGGAGATCATTGAAGCGCTTCCGGCACTGCAGCCATGTGCACCTCACCACGTCATGGCCGCTGACCCCGGATGCCACCTCCTCCCAGGCCTTTTTGGTGAAGTGGGGAGTGGCTCCTCCTCCTGTCCCTGGGGACAAAGATTTTTCTTCGTGTTGCCACCTCCTGCAGGAGGGCAGCGAGGCATTCACCTGAGAAACACTGGACTAACTGCCCTGCCAACCTGCCCTCCCACCTGCTGTGTCCACTTGCAACGCTGTCCATCACGAGTTCAACATCCTTTGCTGGCAGCCTTCCCAGCTCTGCTGTGGCCGCATTTGAATTGGCCGCTGGATCGCCATTGGGCCCGGCGGATATTGAGCACCCGCTCCCGCCTGCCCCTTCGAGCTCATTCCACAGCTGCGTCTTACGCTGGGCGGGCCTTAATTGGCCTGCCCGCGTAAAATTGTGGCATGGAGCTAATCGCGGGCAGCAATCGGGTTCTCAACTGACCCCACCTGCCCCTGCCGAGCACCCCACCAAGGGCAAAACCCTGCCCTACGTTCCTATTTTGTGTCATAGCCGAATTGTTGCATTATAATCAATGTACTAAACATCATTATTGGCTCTTCGTGCTTTGTTGAATTTTCTGTCCAGTGCAAAAGTGCTGCAACATTTATTATAAGAAGAGTTATCTGTCACAGAATTTATGCTTTGAAATCCATGATTACATGCTGTAATTTTGTAGCGGCCATACATGTAGCCAGGTCATACTCTCCCCTTTTGATGCTGCTGAGTTGGTGGATAATGAGGACACTGCAGCTTACATGAACAATTAATGTGCTGCTAAGTTTGCTGGTGAGTTTCAGTGTGGTGTGAGAGGGTTAAACAGACTGAGTACATGCTGTTTCCATCTGGTAGGCAGTGTTGTTTTTCCTCTTCCAAATTTTCCCCAATTATTCCTATGCTTCTGAAGTGATTTGTGCTGAGTATGATTCCACAGGCAGCTGATCCCTCTGATCCATGTCTTGTCCAAGTGGCCAGTTTTGACCTAGACTTTGCTGAGCCAAAATGGCCATGTTGGTAAGGTATTTGACCATGTGGGTCTTTATAGCTGAGCCTGATCCACTTCTCATCAGCTGCTCACAAAGATGTGCCTTGAAAAGAATATGTGTAATTACTTCCCAAATAAATGGTGTTTTTGGACTGTTCAAATAAATCCTACTATAAAGCAGTACTGTTCGAAGAGGACAGGAATTATCCCTGGTGTCCTTGCCAATATTTATCCTTCAACCAACATCATTAAAACAGATTATGTGGTCATTGTCATATTGTTGTTGGTGGGAGCTTACTGTGCACAAATGTGCTGCTGCTTTTCTACATTACAACAATGACTACACTTCAAAAGTACTCCATTGGCTTTAAAGCACTTTGGAATGTGAGGTCGGGAAAGGTACTACATAAATCCAAGTCTTTTTTCTTAAATGTATTCATTAGCACTATCACTGCCTGATGAGGCTATAAGAATTTTTGCCAACATTTTCAAACTTTTTATGCCAGAAACCCTGAAGCTAGTGTAGTGTGCTGCTGTTGCGACAGCTGGGATTGGCTAAGAGGAGACAGACCAGAGGACCAACTTGGGACTGTCTTGCTATCTCACGGCCTGGTACATTTGTCTAAAGTGTTAATGGAGCAGCTCACAGAACTGTTTAAATGTTATGCTGAGCTTTGCACTACCATTATAGTAGGTTACACTGGGCACAAGAAAACCTGATTTCAATCCTTAATTTTATTGTCGAGATTTACAATAATCATAGACCATTGTTTCCCTTTGTAATATGCAGAACACTACTGTGTATGGTATTTAAAGCACAATAATGTGCTTGGCGATTACAAGTGTAGCATGTTTAAGGATTACTTGGGTAAATTTTTGTCTTCAGTGTCCCTGAATTCTGCATATTGGATCCTAGTGCATAAAACTCTGTCCCTCTAATTATGAAAAATAACCCATAGTTAATAATATCTGTACGCATAATACACAAAAGGTATGACATACTTTAAAGATCTGATAATCAGATGCACTTCTGGAGCAAATGTCAGTTTTTAGCTGCTTATTTTAGTGCACTGGAAACTAAGGCAAAGTTGAACATTCATTTGACATCAAATTTTATGTAATCTAATATAAAGGCTCAGTAGTGACAGTGGGCTAATGGGTATAGCAGCAAAATAAATCAGCTACAATACAACAGCTTATGTAAAAGTTCTCATTATAATCTAACTAGTACCCTAGAGGAGAAATGAGGACTAAATTATCTTGGTTACGTACCTTACAATAAGTTTAATAGCATCTCTCAGGGCTCCAACGAGACAGCCGAATGAGGTACTGGTGTAGTCTAGTTCATCTGGAGTGAGGTGGGCTCAGCTGGGTTAAGGTTGCTATAAGTTAAGAAGCACTACTCTCTGGATGAGTAAGAGTGCATGTTTTTATTCAAAAAGCACACCCAAGGCATATCGCTCCTTGAAGAAGGTTCCATTTAAATATGATTGTTCACTTTTCATGTTTTGAAGTACTTCAAAAAATAACTATATTTTGCTTGGACCTTTTTTTTTGCAGAAGTATCCTCTTTTAATTGATATCTGTATTTTCATTGTGTGGAGGAATCGTGAACTTGTGCTATACAATGTGACACAATGTTTTGTTCTTCAGGAATTTTTTCTATTTTTCCCCTTCTGACAGTGCTGATTCTTGTTGGGGTACAATTCCATAAGCATCTGTTTCTACACCCCAAGTGGTTATTTTTCAATTGTAAGATAGGAAGCGTTAACAAACTGTTTGGCTGTAGAAGGCATCACAGTTGAGGCAGATGCCTTTTCATCATGCTATGTCCATATGCACCCCTGTATGTGCTCCTTCCAGAGTAACTGAATAGCAATCAGGAACAGGAATAATGGCTAATTACTTCCTTTCCAGCCCAGGATGGTGGTGCCAATTCTACTTCGGTTGCCACTCCAACTGAGATCTGCTGACTCAATACAGGCAGAAGTGACCCTGTGATCTTTGTTTAATTGGCGGATATCCTTTTGCTGAATCAGGCAGCAGAAGACATTCTGTGAATCACAACTGATTTATTGTTAAGAGCTATAGTTCAGCACAAATACACTCATCCCTTCTGGATCCTTTCCCTGTCCAGAAGCAATAACCCTCCTACTGGGGAGGAACCTAACTTTTAAGTACAGGCTTCAATGAGCATCACCTGCTCCCAATTCACTCTGAAGCTTGTCCTGGTTTACCCTTAAAGGGATCTGCATTTCTAATATTGTCAATCTTCAGCCTAATAATTCATCCAGGAGCTACTGGAAATGTATACAGATATCCTGCCAAATAAATACATGAAAGGTGGCTAGATAAAATAGACAAAACATTGCCTCAATCACAGCAACTGCTATCACCAGTGTGCATTTTTAGCAATTTAATGTAGACCTAATATCCAACTAATAGGACTATATTTCACAAGTGTATTCATGGTTGGTGTGTCCCAGCTGAAAGTTTGTTCACCATCAATCCAGTAAATAATGCAGGAAAAGGAATTGTTCACTTTTCCATATGAAGAGGTAATGTATATTTATCATTGTGGGATTCTTATAGTGGTGCTGAGCATCACAGCATTAACCTTCACTGCAGTGGAATGGGCAGATTCATTCCCTCCATTCTCAAAAGCCACCCTCGGCAGCTGGGGCTGTGGCATCTGCTATGGGTAAGGGAAGTTGGTGGAGGTCATCTCAACTTAAGTCATAAGTCGCACTTTTTTGAGGCACCGGCAACAATTCAGGAATGGGCTGCCTTGTCCTCTGCACTACAGGTGTGAGCCCAGGGAGACCAAGGAACAGAGACCACGGCCAGGATTTTACAGTTGGCGTGCAGGGGGCGGGCCCGACACACCGGTACGTAAAATGACGTCGCGCATGCGTCCCGACGTCATCGCGCTGTCTCGCGACATTTCGTTCGGCGGGCTTGCGCCAAAGTCGGCTGCGCGCCCACCGATAATTGATGGGCCAATAACAAAGTAATTAATTTCAAGTTTACGCTGCCCATCCAACCTTACGGTTGGGGGGCAGGTGAAAAGGCCTTTACATTTTTTAAGAAACCTCATCCACGAGCGGGATGAGGTTCCCTGAATCTTTTAGAAGTTAAACAAAAACTTTTTTTTAAAAATAAAAACATGTCCCATCTCATGTCTCACAGTCACATGAAAAGACATGGTTCATTAAATTTTTAATGCATTTATTTATTTTTTTCAAAAGCGTTTCAATCTCCCTGAGGCAGCTGCGTGCCTCAGGAGATTGAAGCAAAGAGCACTGGACACGACTCACCCTCCTCCCTCCACCCTCCTACCGCCTGCATATTACGCTGGGCGGGTCTTAATTGGCCCGCCCGTGTAAAATGGCAGTGCGGAGCCAATCGCGGTCGGCTCTGCGACCACCCTGCCCGCTCCTGCCCAGCCTGCCCGACGCAGGAAAAATTCAGGCCCACTTTTTTTTTGAAAAAAGTGATAGTTAAAAAGGTTAAACAGATGATCTGGCTGCATCTATTGGAATGGGAATTCAGTAAGCAACCTTTAGCCAGTCAGCTTTATGATGCAGCAGTCAGGGCTATAAATTTGACACTCTAGTGCTCTGGGTAATAGAACTGTTTGCACTTTAAGTAGAGAAGGAGTCATATGGCCACAGACATCTGCCAGCTGTCACTTTTGTCTACATGTTACACAGCAACATTAGGGACAACTCTCACGATAGTGGATAATACTTTCAGTGACTTGAAAAGGGCTAAATGTAGTTTAATTACCGCTTATCCTGATGTTGAACAAAGTGAAAACTTTGAGGTAAAGATACAGTTTGCAGAGGTGTCTCCTATTCCTTGTGCAAATGGCAAGTGCTCATAGGTTTTCTTTGATTTATCTATTCATTCTACAGCCATGTTCAAATGGACTAATATCTTGGTATGTGATTGATGAGTGATATCAAGTATATTTTTGTTCCTTTGGCATGGAGTTGATGAGATGACACAGTGAGTGAAAAGCTGTAGTGGGCCATGAGTTCACCATTCACTAGAGTGAGGGCCTGGAGTGGATCTTCCAACTTTTTGAATGGAAGTGGTCGAAATGTTTTGACAGGTAGCTAAACCCAGGGATGAAAAGGAATACTAAGAGTTGAAGAAATTGGCTCATTTTTCTGTTTTTCAGACATGAGGAGTGACAGACCTGTCTGAAATATTCCTGTCTGCAAGTTATTTCTGACTCCTGAACTATGACTTGTGTATGCAGGGTAATCAAAACAAGAACAGTATATGCAGCATCTGTAAAGAGAAAAGACAGGTTAACATTTCAGGTATAACCTTTCATTAGAATGGATTTTTTTTTTCATTTGCACAGTGTTCTTTCGTTTATATTGTATAGCTTTCTGACTCCATGTATGTTCATCGTTGCCGGTGTAAAGCATGTAATTGTGCAATTAATTTCTGTGGGGGAAGGATGGTGGGGAACATTTTGTAAGTTATTTCTCTTGGGCTGAATCCTCACTCAATAGAGGCCGAATTGTGCATTCAGGCATAAAAGCCAGTGCATTTGATTTGTAATCCTCCCATTTTTCCTAATCGACAGCACCATGCCTGAATGTCTCATCCAACCTTTTTTTGAGCAAGGCTCCATTCTGGAAATACAAGAATATCAAATTTAGCCCATTGTAATTATTGTACATTGTAATAATTGAGTGTTATGAACGTATCAAATAAAATCTATTAACATGAAGTGAAAGTGCAAGCGGAAGGCAGCCTATGTATCAATTGACAATTAGAGAATTCTACTTAGTATATGTTGCTTTCTCTTTTCCATTTATCTATTAACTGCTATTGGCAGAGTTTTTAATTCTGCAGTGTTTATTGAAAAGAATTGTATCGAGCTTGAATTCCCCTGGATTAAGCACACGGTTATTTCTGTGCTTCACTTGGCTTTCTCCAAAGGACCCATTGATATAACTCTTGCTTCCTTGCAAGCTGCATCACCAACTGCCCTATCCTCTCTCGGTTTCACCTTCCCGCCCAGCAGAGTGGGTGGGGGTTTATCTTGACAACCCCCTTTCCTGTCCTACTCATTATTTCCCTCTTGGGCTCTGCCATCATGTCACCTCCTCTCTCAGCATTTCTTTTAAGGTGTCTGTTCGCTCGAGAATTGTTTGCCATAATCTTCTTCGTGGATAATTACTTTGACACCATGGCTTCTATGGAAACTTGGCTTATAAGCGATGACACCTTAACTTTTAGCAAAGCCTCTTCACCTAGTTATAATTTCCACTTCTCACCCTGCCAAACTGCTGAAAATGACACCTTATTTCACCCCGTCACACCGCTGCCCCTTTGAATACTTCAATTTGTTACAATTTCTTGCTTGTTCCTTAAAATGCTCATTTTCTACTTCATCCCCATGCTCCATTCTAACCCCATGCAGATTTCTCACTGAAATTTTTCACACAAAGGGTAGTTGGAATCTTGAATGCTTTTCCAAAAGGCTGTGGATGCTGGATCAATTGTAGCTTTCGAGACGGATAGCAGAGCTTTACTCCAAGTCACAAATAACATCTTCTGTGATCATGTAGAACATTCCTCCTCCTCTTCATCAACTTTTTGGTAGGTTGACTGCATTCTTCACCTTCATTTCCTCTCCTCTGTTGTTCAGCAAGTGGGACTGCCCTTGCTTGGTTTCACTTTCTCAATCTGATTGTAGCATTTTTAAAAATTCATTCATGGGATGTGGGCGTCGCTGGCTAGGCCAGCATTTATTGCCCATCCCTAGTTGTCCTTGAGAAGGTGGTGGCGATTTGCCTTCTTGAACTGCTGCAGTCCCTGTGGTGTGATTACACCCACAGTGCTTTTAGGTGGGGAGCTCCAGGAACGGTGATATATTTCCATGTCAGGATGATGAATGACTTGGAGGGGAACTTCCAGGTGGTGGTGTTCCCATCTATCTGCTGCCCTTGACCTTCTACATGGTAGTGGTCGTGGGTTTGGAAGGTGCTATCTAAGGAGCCTTGGTGAATTCCTGCATTGCATCTTGTAGATTGTACACACTGCTGCTACTGTGTGTTGGTGATGGAGGGAGTGAATATTTGTGGATGTGGTGTCAATCAAGTGGGCTGCTTTGTCCTGGATGGTGTCAAGCTTCTTGAGTGTTGTGAGAGCTGCACTCATCCAGGCAGGTGGAGACTATTGCATCACACTCCTGACTTGTGCCTTGTAGATGGTGGACAGGCTTTGGGGAGTCAGGAGGTGAGCTACTCACCGCAGGATTCCTAGCCTCTGACCTGCTTTTGTAGCCAGTTCAGTTTCTGGGCAGTGGTAACCCCAGGATGTTGATAGTGGGGGATTCTACTATTGAATGTCATGGGATGATGGTTAGATTCTCTCTTACTGGAGATGTTCATTGCCTGGCACTTGTGTGGCGCGAATGTTACTTGCCACTTGTCAGCCCAAGCCTGGATGTTGTCCAGGTCATGCTGCATTTGGGCATGGGCTGCTTCAGTATCTGAGGAATTGCGAATGGTGCTGAACATTGTGTAATCATCAACAAACATCCCCACTTCTGACCTTATGATGGAAGGAAGGTCATTGATGAAGCAGCTGAAGATGGTTGAGCTGAGGACACTACCCTGAGGAACTCCTGCAGTGATGCCCTGGAGTTAAGGTGACAGGCCTCCAACAGCCACAACCACCTTCCTCATGCAAGGTATGACTCCAACCAATGGGGATTATTCTCCTGATTCCCATTGACTCCAGTTTTGCTAGGTCTCCTTGATGCCACACTTGGTCAAATGTGGTCATGATGTCAAGGGCAGTCATTCTCACCTCACCTCGGGAGTTCAGCTCTTTTGTCCATCTTTGAACCAAGGCTGTAATGAGGTCAGGAGTTAAGTGACCCTGGCGGAACCCAAACTAAGCGTCAGTGAGCAGGTTATTGCTAAGCAAGCGCTGCTTGATAGCACTGTTGATGACCCTTTCCATTACTTTACTGATGATGGAGAGTAGACTGATGGGGTGGTAATTGGCCGGGTTAGATTTGTCCTGCTTTTTGTGTACAGGACATACCTGGGCAATTTTCCACATAGCCGGGTAGATGCCCGTGTTGTAGCTGTACTGGAACAGCTTGGCTAGGGGCCCGGCAAGTTCTAGAGCACAAGCCTTCAGTACTATTGCCGGAATATTGTCAGGGCCCATAGCTTTTGCAGTATCCAGTGTTTTCAGCCATTTCTTGATATCATGTGGAGTGAATTGAATTGGCTAAATACTGGCATTTGACCCTGTATTGAAACTCTGATCCCATAACCTTTCTGTCACACAGACTGCTAGTTTCCTGCTCTGTAACATCACCCATCTCTGACCTTGTCTCAGCCAATCTGCTACTTTACCTTTATCCATGTCCCTTCCTAAATGCTTTTGCTCAAAGACCGTCTTAAAACCCTTTGACCAAACTTTTAGTTACCGCTCCTAATATTCTCTCATTTGGTTTGGCATCATTCTCTGAGTGATTATAGTCTTTTGTAATGCCTTGGAACATTTTTCTGTTTTAAAACACAATGTAAATACAAACTGTTGTTGATAAGCATTAACTGAGGCAAAGACTGCCTGTATGTAGTAAATTGCACTCGGCCGTATTTACTGTGTGCCTATGGCTGTGGCAGAAATTAGCAGCAGGAGAATGGAGCTGGGAACCTGTCAGCCATTGGAAGGAGGGCTTTGTCGGTGATCACGTGTCGGGGGTTCCAGCGTGATTGGTAGGCTGCCTGGGCTGGGGAGGATGCATGACCATTCAATGGGTCTTGGGGAAGCAGCCTTTCTCCTCCTGATCACAAGGAGTTGGTGATGATTTTTAATTCTTAACATGCCCTCCCATCTTGGATCTGCTGCCAGACAACCCACAGTGTGGGAGATCCCTAGTTTATTTTATTTTTATTTTAAAGGCACTGGGCTGCAACTGTTGAATGTTAACTAGGCTGTCGTTTACCCTTTGCCTTGTTGCTGGGCTGATTTGGGATTGTGAAAATTTAAACAGCCAGGAAGGTGGCAGGTTTCAGCCACCAGACCTGCTGGGCGGTGGGGTTTGGTGGGTGGGGGGTGGGGGGGCATGGGGACTTTGGGCGGGCGAAGGGTTAAAATAGAAGCCCAGCTGGACTTGTAATTCATTGCTTCTTTCTGATCTCATAGCTGCCTTTGGATATTTTTTACTGAGTGTTGATACCCTGAGATAGGAAGTGGAAATGGTAGAGAGAGTCACCTGCATCGCTGAGCCAAGACCTGAAAACCTCATGCCTATCTGCTTTCTTGGTCAGAAGCTATTAAAAAGGTTGCTTTGCAGGTAAAAATGTAACGCTGAAATTGTGATCTGATTTGACTTTTCTCCTGGATTCTTCCTTTTCATACCTGCTGTTCTGAAGCCACTAACTCTTTCTGGACTTTTGTTCCATCCACCCATTCAACAGCTCACCTAAGCAGCCATTTTTCAAACATGAGCCTTAACAGTGAAGTCTAGATTTTCAATTGGTGATATTCTGACACTGACATCAACCCATTTAATGTGAATGGGTTATAATTAGATTATAATTAGAACAATGCTAACCAGAAAATGTAGGCTTGTGTGTAGTAGACTGTTCAGCTATTTAAAGACATCACAGCTTCAATTCTGATCCAGCGATCACAGAAGCACTTATGAGCAGGGTTACTATTGTGATCAGAAGCAGCAACCTTTGTCAGGTTTTTCCCTCTCTCTTATCTCAGCAACCAAAGCCCATCTGCCGCGCATCCGCCCTCACGCCTTCTCCTCCCTCCCAGAAAGATGATAGGGTCCCCCTTGTCCTCACTTATCATCCCACCAGCCTCCGCATTCAAAGGATCATCCTCCGCCATTTCCGCCAACTCCAGCATGATGCCACCACCAAACACAGCTTCCCTTCACCCCCCCCGGCAGCATTCCGTAGGGATCGTTCCCTCCGGGACACCCTGGTCCACTCCTCCATCTTCCCCTACTCCACTCCTCCATCTTCCCCTACTCCTCAACCCCACCTATGGCACCTCCACATGCCCACGCAGAAGATACAACACCTGCCCCTTCACTTCCTCTCTCCTCACTGTCCAAGGGCCCAAACACTCCTTTAAAATGAAGCAGCATTTCATTTGCATTTCCCCTAACTTAGTCTACTGCATTCGTTGCTCCCAATGCGGTCTCCTCTACATTGGAGAGACCAAACGCAAACTGGGCGACCGCTTTGCAGAACACCTGCAGTCTGTCTGCAAGAAAGACCCAAACCTCCCTGTTGCTTGCCATTTTAACACTCCACCCTGTTCTCTTGCCCACATGTCTGTCCTTGGCTTGCTTCATTGTTCCAGTGAAGTCCAACGCAAACTGGAGGAACAGCACCTCATCTTTTGACTAGGCACTTCACAGCCTTCCAGGCTGAATATTGAATTCAACAACTTTAGATCTTAAACTCCCTCCCCCTATCCCCACCCCGTTTCTTCCCCCTCCCTTTTGTTTTTTTCAATAATTTATCTAGATTTTTCTTTTCCCACCTATTTCCATTATTTTTAAATCTACAACTAATACCTTGTCAGTCTTTCCACCCCACTCCCACTAGAGCTGTACCTTGAGTGTCCTGCCATCCATTCTTAATTAGCACTTTTCTTAGAAAATATCACCACCTTCAACACCTCTTTGATCCTTTTGTCTGTGACATCTTTTGATTATCTGCTCCTATCACTGCTTGCTTGTACCTACAACCACCCCACCCTCAACTTCTCTCCCCCCGCCCCCCACCTTAAACCAGCTTATATTTCACCCCTCTCCTAACTATACTCAGTTCTGTTGAAGGGTCATGTGGACTCGAAACGTCGACTCTTTTCTTCTCCACTGATGCTGCCAGACCTGCTGAGTTTTTCCAGGTAATTCTGTTTTTGTTTTGGATTTCCAGCATCCGCAGTAGTTTTTTGTTTTTATAATTGTAACAGCTTAGTTGCTGCCACTGTAGCTGGGATCAGTTAACCCTGAACAAACTGGGAATTGAACCATGTCTGAGTGGCTTAGTGCTATGCCAGTTGGTGCTTTTACTCATGGGGACAAAGTGCCCAAATTTATCTTGATTAGTGTATGCAAAGTAAAAGATTAGACTTCATTCACAATGACTCAAATTTTGTTTTTTCACCATTCTCTGACTGAAAGGAGAGGCAAGTATCCTCCTCTAGCATGTCTCCATATAGCTAGCTACTGGGGATCTGTTTAGGTTCAGGGCATGTTTTATTTCCACTCCATTTTATTCCCTTTGCAGGAGCACTTTTTGTTCACTTAGTGCCTCCCCAAGTAACCCTACTGAGATGGGGAATTTTTTGTATAGGAAATTATGAGCATTCCCTCATTGTGGTGCTAATAAACATTACATCAACCCTAACCCCCTAACAGCCCTCTCCTCCCTCCCAGTTTTGTTGCTGTTTTATTGAACAAATCACTTAGTGTTTCATCTTGGGTTCAAGGTCTAGGTGGGGTTTCTTTAGGATTTGCCTGTTACCCTAAAAATGCTACCACAGACTGTTATTCGTAATATCAGGAATATATAATAAATCTCATAATATTATTGGAATTTATTGTAAAATAGAGTAATAGTGGAATATGTCTATGTGTCTATAGGTGTCTGTTTGTGTGTGTGAGACTTAACTGAATTAGAGGCTTTGATGTAAGAAGAGAAGTTAGGTTTGAAATGTTAATTAGGTAAACATGAAGTTTAGAAACAAAGGTGTCAAGGGAACATTTGCATTTTTAAATAAACCAGGCTAGATTGTTTTCAAATGAGGGGTGAAATGTGTCACCTAGCCAGCTGAAGTTTAGAAACAGTGTGTTTATTTTTCCCAAAGGTTACTGGTAAAACTTAGTGCTATGAGAGGTTTTTATTGTCAAGAAGATAAAGTCCAATGATATAGTGAAACCATGGGAAAATATGTAGAAAGCAGAGGAAAGGCAGTTTAAGATCCTACAAGTGTGAAAAAGCCTTCAGCATCCATGCCTCAAGCTGTTGTCTTCAAAGGACTGAAGTTAAGAAAACTCACTTGGAATTCGACTTGTTCAGGGTATCATGTTTCTTTGCCTGGGTCTTTTAAAATCTATGTGTCTTACTGTTGCCTTAACCAAAGTGTAACTGGGAGTTAGATTGATTAGGGGATTTAGAAGTTATCATTGTAGTAATTTGTAGATCTATGTATGTATTTAAAAATAATTTCTCTTATTTATAAATGTTAATCTAGTTTTGTAAAACCTATAATACTTGGTGGTCTTATTACTACTGAATTCAAGGCACACATCTTGAAATTTATACAAACTGCAAAACAAGTTGTGGCAGTTATTTCAAGTTTCCCTTTGAGATTTGAACAACTCAGCATTTACCATCGGCTGTGTCATCATAAAAATTAGGGGCTCGTCCGGGATATATTTGAAATTCATTGACTGGGGTGGAGTTGGTGAATCTTAAGGTTATGAATACGAGAAGCACTTTGAATTCAGGAGTTGGTGTGAGATTTTTCTGTAAAGGTGAGACTGCAATATGGCTTTGGCAGTTGCTCAGACTTGTCTGGGCATTAAAGACATAACTTTGGCTGGTTGTAAAGCTAAGTTAATGGAATTGGCAGATAAGTTACAATTAGGATTACTTGCAGGGGTGAGGAAATCAGTCATAATCAGCATTTGAAATTGTAAGAAACACCTGAGATCCTCAGTTCTCCAAGGGGTGGGTCATTGGAATGGACTCACATTCAGTTGCAAATGAAGAAATGGAACTAGAGGCAGCAGAAAAAGAAAGAGCATTTCAAAGTGAACAGGCAGAAAGGCAGGAGAGAGAAAGAAAACAAGAAAGGCAATTAGAAATGGCGAGGTGAGAAAAGAGAAAAAGAGAGAGAATTCCAGCTTAGAATGCAGGCAGTTAAAAAAGAGATGCCAGTAGGTGAGGAAGGACTTATTTCCAGATCAGAACCCAGCAGGGAGATGTTTAAATCTGTATAAATGCTTCCAAAGTTTGAAGAAAGAGACATTGAAACATTCTTTATTTCATTTGAGAAGATATCTAAACAGTTGAAATGGCTACAGGAAAACTGGACATTGTTATTACAATCCAGGTTGGTGGGTAGAGCACATGAGGTTAATGCTTCACTTTCAGAAGAAATATCAGTGAACTCTAATGTGGTAAAAAGGTTATTTTGAGTGCATATGAGTTAGTTCCTGAGGCATACAGGCAGAAATTTAGGAATATGAGAAAACAACCTGGGCAAACTTATATTGAGTTTAAAAGAGTAAAACAAAGTAATTTTGACCAATGAATATGGGCATTAAAAATAGATATAATATATGCAGCTCTGAGAGAAGTAATTCTTTTGGATGAATTTAAAGATTCAATTCCTTCGGCAGTGAGAAATCATGTGGAGGAACAGCGAATTGAAACAGCAAGGCAAGCAGCAGAGACAGCTGGTGATTCTGAGTTAGTTCACAGAGCTTTTTTCTGTCAACCTTTAAAATCGGAAAAGGATAGAAAGCGGAAAGGTGAAAGGAAGGTGGGTAGTCAGGGAAGAGAAGGAGTAGGTGGAAATTCATAGGAAGTTTTTTCTCAGAATAAAAAGAAAGGTAGTTTGAAAATTGAGGTGTTTTCATTGTAATGAAGTTGGACACAAGAGGTCAGTATGCTGGAAATTGCAGGGAAAATCTGTTGGAATTATAGGGGTGCAGAAAAATACTGGAAGTAAGAGTACTGTGGGTCCTGAGGTTCAGGTACAGGAAAAGCCAATGGTTTGTGTACAAATCAGGGAGAATCGGACAGGTAAAAAAAGTGGGAATGTGTTCACAATTTATCCAAGAGAACTCAGAGGAGCAGGTTACAGAGATGTTTAGAGATTTTATATGTGAAGGGAAAGTCTTTTCAAGTGCGCAGGGTGGAATAGGTAAAGATTTTAAAATTTTATGAGGCACAGGGGCTAGTCCATCCTTAATTTTGTGGGGTAGTGACATTTGTTGTTCAGAGGGAGTACTGCAGGAACAGGAGATAATAGGTGGGGTTCATGAAGATGCTAAATCTGTTCCATTGTGGAAGGTAAATTTAAAGAGTAAGTGGAAAACAGATGAAGTGACTGTTGGAGTGGTGGACATTTTTCCCATTGCAGAAGTTCAATTGGGCAATGATATAGCTGGATCACAAATGTGGGAGATGCCAATAGTAGTTGAGCAGCCTGTAGAGGTGTCTTCAACAGAAGCGTTGCAGAGAGAACACCCTGGATTGTTTCCAGATTGTGTGATAACGAGATCACAGGCTCATAGGTTGAAACAAGAAGGACAGGCATTTCAAAGTCAGGAAGAAGATATTGAAATCCAATTAGCTGACACTGTGTATGATAACATTGTTCAGGAAGAAAGACTAGGGGACAATTCAGTATAATTTATTTGAAGTGTTTAACTCAAGGAGGTTAGTGGAGTTACAGAAACAAATACAATATTTATATCAAACAGCTTACTCAGAAACAGAGGCAAAATGTATTCCAGAATATTATTACCTTAAGGGCAATGTTTTAATGAGAAAATGGAGGCTGTATCATGTTTCAGCAAATGAAAGCTGGAGGGAGGTGTATCAGATTGTTATCCCATTTGGGCATAGGTTCTGAGGATAGCTCATGAAACTACAATGGGGGTACACTTAGGAATTAGAAAGACATAAGCAAAGGCACAAAAACTTTTTTTGGGATGTAATCAAATTCTGTAGAACATGTCATACATGTCAGGTGATAGGGAAACCACAAGCAGTAATTAAGCCGTCACCTTTAATTCCAATTCCAGCATTTGAAGAACCTTTTACTAGGATCATTATTGATTGTGTAGGACCTTTCCCTAAGACTAAAAGTGGAAATAAGCACTTACTGAAAATAATGGATATGCCTACCAGGTTTCCTGAAGCAATACCTTTGAGGAACATTACAACAAAGAAGATTGTGGAAGAGTTAACTAAACTTTTTACATGATATGGTTTACCTAAGGAAATACAATCAGATCAGGGTTCACATTTTGTGTTACAGCTGTTTAAGGAAGTAATGACAGTTTGGGGATAAAACAATTTAAGTCAACACCTTATCATCCTGAGTCACAAGGGGCTTTGGAGAGATGGCATCAAACTCTAAAAGCTATGATGAGAGCGTACAGCCAGGATTATCCTTGGGATAGAGGAAATCCATTCTTGTCATTTGCTATTAGGGATGCTCCTAATGCGTCAACTGGTTTTATTCTTTTCAAACTAGCCTTTGGTCATGAGGTAAGGGGACCACTGAAATTAATTTATGAGAAATATGTGGGTCATAATTCAGAAACTACTCTCCTGGATTATGTATCAAACTTCAGAGAGAGATTGGATAGAGCATGTGAGTTGGCTAGGGAACATTTAAAGATATCACAGCAAGTGATGAAAGACAGGAAAGCTACAGTTCGGAATTTTGTTCCTGGAGAGAAAGTGCTAGTTCAGTTACCAGTATTGGGTGATTCATTAAAGGCAAGGTTTAGTGGGCCTTACGGGATTGAAAGGAAACTGAGTGAAGTGAATTATTTAATAAATACCCCAGATAGAAGAAAGAAGCAGAGGGTGTGTCATATAAATATGCTTAGAAAGTATTTTGACAGGGGAGAGGACCAAAAGGGAGGTGTTAGTGGTAGTAGATAGTGAGAAAGAAGTAGGAATGCAGGATTCTGAAATTGATTTTCCTTTAATCAAATTGGATAATGAGAGGGTACTTGAAAATTTAAATGTAATATTGAATTACCTTCCAGACAAGTGTCAAAGTGATTTGGAAAAACTATTGCGGTCACACAAAGCTATTTGTGGAAATAAATTGGGGAGGGCAGATTTAGCTATACATGATATGTCTGTAGAAGTTGCATCTTCGGTAAGGCAACATCCTTATAGATTAAATCCGGCAAAGTTATCACAAGTATTGAAATAAATTCTCTTCATGCTTCAAAATTATATCATTGAGTTTAGTTGCAGTAGCTGGAATTCACCTATTGTACTGTTACCGAAACCGGATGGAACACACAGACTGTGTGTGGCCTATTGAAAGGTGACAAAAAATGCGGATTCGTATCATATACCACAGTTGGAGGATTTTATTGAGAAAGTAGGACTATCAAAATTTATCACAAAGATTGACTTGCTAAAAAGATATTGGCAAGTACCGTTATCAGAGAGAGCAAAGGAGATAACGGCTGTTGCGATGCCAAATGGACTATATCAGTTTAAAGTCATGCCATTTGGTATGAAGAATGTACTTGCGGCATTTCAAAGACTGACAAACAAAGTAGTTGCAGGTCTGAGCAATTGTGCTGTTTATATTGACAATTTGATAGTATTCAGTCCTGCATGGGAGGAGCATTTGCAGCATCTGGAAGAATTATTTACTCGATTACAAGAAGCTAATTTGGTGATAAACTAGGCGAAAAGTGAATTTGCAAAAGTGCGAGTTAGGTATCTAGGCCATACCATTGGACATGGTAAGGTGGCTCCGAGAGATGTAAAAGTCAAGGCTATCATCAATTTCCCAGTGCCTATAACAAAACGAGAAGTTTTGAGATTTCTGGGCATGGGTGGGTTTTATTGGAAATTTGTACCAAAGTTTAACAGTGTGGTTGCTCCATTGACTGAACTATTAAAAAAGAACAAGAAGTTTCAACGTACACAGGAGCATCAGAAGGCATTTGATAATTTGAAAAGTGTATTAATTACGACACCAGTTTTGACAGTACCCAGTTACACCAAGCAATTTAAGTTGGCCATTGATGCCAATGATATAGGCATTGGGGCCGGACTGTTACAAGAAGGTGACACTGGAATTGAAAAGCCAATAGGGTTTTATTCACGGAAGTTGAATGTACAACAGAGAAGATACTCAAAGATCGAAAAGGAGACTTTGGGTTTGGTGTTAGCATTGCAGCATTTTGAAATTTATGTGGCAAACAGTTCATCAGAAACAATTGTTATACAGACCACAATCCTTTAAAGTTTTTGGACAAATTTTGAAACAGAAGTGCATTGCTATTCAGATGGAGTTTATTACTGCAAACATTTAAACTACAGATATTACTGCAAACATTTAAACTACAGATTATATATGTCGCTGGATGAAAAAACCTGATGCAGATGCTTTATCACGAGTTCGAAGCTTAAAGGGAAAATTGGACATTTAGAAACCTGAGCCAGAATTTTTCGCTTGTTGGGTGGCGTGCGCCTGACCCGAACGAGCATAATATGATGCGCGATGACTTCGGGCGAGCGTCCTGACGTCATTGCGCACTTGCGTGATATTTTGGTTGGGCATGCGTGGGAGTCGGCAGCGTGCCCGCCGACAATTAACAGGCCGATTGAGGCCATTAAAGCACCAATAAATGACATTTTTCGCTGCCCGTCCAACCTTACGGTTGGTGGGCAGGCGAAAAGGTCAAGCGGCCATTGGATTTTTTAGGAAACCTCATCCACGGGCGGGATAAGGTTTCCAACAGTAATTAAAAATTAAATTAAAATTTTAACATTTCATTAATAACATGTCCCTGCTCATGTGACAGTCACATGAGGGGACATGTTTTTTAACATTTTGAAATTCTTTATTTTTCATTTTTTAAATCTTCAGCTCCCTGAGGCAGCTCTGTACCTCAGGGAGCCTTCATTGTGCGCACTTGCGAAGTTCCCTGCTCACCCTCTCCCCCACCCCACGCACACACACACACACACACACACACAGGCAGTGCTGAGTACTGCAGTGCGTGTTTCACGCTGGGTGCCTTAATTAGCCTGCCAGCGTGAAATCGTGGTCACGGCCTGATTGTAGGTGGTAGTCGATTTCCCGACTGCTTCCACACGCCTCCGCTGAGCCCACCAGATGATGGCAAAATCCTGTCCCTGGATTCTGAACTGGAATGATTTCTGTTGATGTAAAGGATTTGTATAAATATTGTTATGTTAATGCATGCATCTGGTACTGTAATAAAGTAAGTATATAGATAACTATAGGAGATAATATAAAATGGGATAATAAAAATGAAGCCATCTATTAAAATTATGACAGTTCATTTTTCAATATGGAGGGGGATGTACGGAAGATATAATAATTCTCACAATATTATTGGAATTTATTGTAAAATGGAGTAATAGTGGAATGTTTGTGTGGGTGTGTGTGTGTGAGGGACTTAATTGAATTAGAGGCAACTAGTCTGAGTGCTTTGATGTAAGAAAAGGAGTTAAGTTTGAAATGTTAATTAGGTAAACATGGGGAAGTTTAGAAACATAGGTGTCAAAGGAACATTTGCATTTTTAAATAAACCAGATTCGATTGTTTTCAAAGGAGGGGCGAAATGTGTCACCTAGCCAGGTAAAGTTTAGAAACAGTGTGTTTATTTTTCCCAAAGATTACTGGTAAAACTCGGTGCTATGAGAGGCTTTTATTATTAGGAAGATAAAGTCCAAAGATATAGGGCAGAATTTTATGGCCCCGTTTCGGCGGGGACGGGGCCGTAAAACGTGGCGAGCCATTATAAACCCCATTGACTTCAGTGGGAAGGTAAAATCCCACTGCCGTAAAATTCTGCCCATAGTGAAACCATGGGTATTTGCATTCAAAGTGGAAAATAAGTATAAAGCAGAGAAGACTGTTTGCAAGGAAAGGCATTTTAAGATCCTACAAGTGTGAAAAAGCCTTCAGCATTTATGCTTCAAGCTGCTGTCTTCAAAGAACTGAAGTTAAGAAAACTCACTTGGAATTCGATTTGTTCAGGGTATCATATTTCTTTGCCTGAGTATTTTAAAATCTATGGGCAGGATTTTTCATACGGCGGGCGTGCTTGGCGGGGGCGGTTGTGGAGCCGATCGCCGCCCGCGATCTCGCTCATGGATGAGGCTTCCTAAAAAACGCGAAGGCCACTAAGCCTTTTTTAGCGTTAACAAGTACTTAAATTAATTTCTTAATGGCCACTTACATATTGCCAGGTGTGCAGCCGACTCTGGTGTGCGCCCGCCGAAGGAAATATCGCGGGACTGCGTGATAATGCCAAGATGCATGCCCGACATCATCGCGTGTCATTTTAAGCGTCGGCGTGTCAGGCCCGCCCCTGCACGCCGACTGAAAAATTCTGCCCTATGTGTCTTACTGATGCCTTAATTGGAAGTTAGATTGATTAGGGGATTTAGAAGTTATCATAGTAGTCATTTGTAGATCTATATATGTACTTAAAAATTACTTCCCTTATTTATAAATGTTAATCTAGTTTTGTAAAACCTATAAGACTTGGTGGTCTTTTTACTACTGAATTCAAGGCACGCATCTCAAAATTTATACAAACCGCAAAACAAGCTGTGGCAGTTGTTTCAAGTTTCCTTCTTGGATTTGAACAACTCAGCATTTACCATCGGCTGTATCATAACAGTAAAAACAATTTTTGTTTATTTACAGATCTGTGTACATCTCAGTACTCTACACAAGGTTGTACTTCTGCTTCCCTCCAGATCTCAGACCTTAGTCATGTGACCTTGGATCATAATTATATCAGTAGTTACATCAGTATCAGGTACTCCTGATGTTAACTCTTTACTCTACATCTCCCCCCAAGCTTTTATCCTAACTATATACATCCTCCAACACTTAGTAAATCCAAATATCTTGGCTAGTAGACCTGTTACTAATAGTTTCAGAGAACTCTTAGCAGAACTCCAGAGGTCGACGTTGAAACTTAAATAAATCATGAATTTGTGTTTGAATTCCGAGCCATTTCAGAGATTTCTACACCTATGTCCTAGAGTTGAGGGGGGCTGTAATGTACTTGTTCATAAATGCTGCTGATCCTAGGCTCTTTTCCCTGTTCGAATATCTTCAGTCCAGTATCTGCCCTTAACACAGCATCAAGATAGCGCTGGTCGAAATTACTGACATCCTTTATGATTGTGACCAGTGGATACTATTCGCCTCAATGCAGCATGTGTAATGGTGGACCAATTCATGCTCTTCCACACCACTCAACCTTGGTTCACCAACAAAGGACAGTCCACATGTGGCTCTACTCTGACCTAATCCAATACAGCCTGTATATCTCCAGCAATGGTGAAAATCTCACCCTTGCATGTTAAATATATTTATAGTCTCTTTCTCATTTATATGTTGCCCCATAAGTGTATGGTTGACTAATACCCAATTTGATCTCTTTGTCAGTCTCTTTCACTCCATCACCTACGTTGACATGCAGCCTTTGTTACATTACAGTGCTCTCATCTATATGACACAGATGTAGGACTCTCTGAAGTGGCTCATAATTCAAAAACAAATTCACGATATAATTTAAGTTTCAACATCGACCTCTGAAGTTCTGCTAAGAATGCTCTGAAACAATTAGTGACAGGTTTGCCAACCAAGCAATTTTTGATCTGCTAAGTAATTTTTTCAATAAAAGAGCACCACAACTGTTGGAGGGGTTGGGCAGTTTTTTAAACATTTAACGCTTTCAACGTTTTTTAGCACCATGGGTGAATGTTCATGACTTCCTATACATAAAATTCCCCATCTCAGTAGGGTTACTTGCGGGAGGCACAATGTGAACCAAAAGTGCTCCTTCAAAGGGAATAAAATGTGGCGGGAATAAAACATTCCCTGAACCTAAACAACTCCCCAATAGTTAGCTACATGGAGACACACTGAAGGAGGATACTTGCCTCTCCTTTCAGTCAGGGAATGGAGCAAAAACGAAATTTAAGTCATTGTGAATGAAGTCTAATCATTTACTTTACACAAAACAAAAAGATGAATTTGGGAGCTAGGTGGCGACAGCCCTCTTATAAACTATAGAACATGTAGGCAATGAATTTGTGTCAGACCGAATATTGGCATTGATAACTACACCACTTTGTTTGCAAAGTAATAAATTCTGTGAATAAATGGGTATGTTTCATGATGTTTTTTCAGGTGACTGGTATTTGCATGTCCAGGTTTGTGTGCTGCCTGTCATCACGACTCTGCAGTTTTCAATGTTCCCCAAATATTCCTTTAACATCATTCTATTTGTGGGTTATAAGATGTTTTTGGAAACTGTTCTCATTTGTGGTAGTTTATGTTTTTTTCTAGAGTGAAATGAATGATTTCTTTTTATTCTTTCATGGCATGTCAGTATCGCTGGCAAGGCTAGCATTTATTGTCCATTCCTAATTGCCCTTAAGAACGTGGTGGTGAGCTGCCTTCTTGAATCACTGCAGCCCATCTGATGTAGGTTACATCCACAGCACTGTTAGGAAGGGAGTTCCAGGATTTTAACCCAGTGACTGAGAAGAAATGGTGATATAGTTCCAAGGCAGGATGCTGTGTGACTTGGTGGTCTTTTGCGCTTGTCTTCTAGGTGGCTGAGGTCATGGGTTTGGAAATTGCTGTTGAAGAGCCTTAATTGGCAAGTTGCTGCAGTGCATCTTGTAGATGGTACACTCTGATGCTCGTGCCACTGGGGAAGGGAGTACATATTTAAGATGGTGGATGAGCTGCTGATCAAACAGGCTTATTTGTCCTGGATGGTGTCAAGTTTCTTGAGTATTGTTGGAGCTGCATTCATCCAGGCAAGTGGAGATATTCCATCACATGCCTGACTTGTGCCTTGTAGGTGGTGGACAGTTTTTAGGGAGTCAGGAGATGAGTTACTTGCTGCAGAATTCCCAGCTTCTGACCTGCTCTTATAGCCACAGTATGTATATGGCTGGTCCAGTTCAGTTTCTGATTAATGAAATCCTCAGGATGTTGATGGTGGGGAATTCAACAATGTTAATGCCATTTAAGATCAAGGGGAGATGGTTAGGTTCTGTCTTGTTGGAGGTGATCATTGCCTGGCACTTAAGTGGCAAGTGACATTCATGTCACACATCACCCCAAGCCTGAATGTTACCAAGGTCTTACTGCATACAGGCATGAACTGCTTCAGTATGTCAGGAGTTACGAATGATACTGAACATTTAGCAATCATCAGTGAACATCTCCACTTCTGACTTTATGATCAAGGGAAGTTAATTGATGAAGCAGCTGAAAATATTGGGCCTGGGACACTACCCTGTTGATCTCTTGCAGCAGTGTTGGAAAATACTGTGTGGCATAAATAGGCATCCATGTTGGTTTCTGCAAACATTATTTTGCCAATCCTCATCCTGGGAAGAGTTGAGCAGCACACTGTTTCCTTTTACTTATTTAATCATTTTGAACTGGGACTTGGTTATTTGTACCTACATTTAATGAACAAAAAAAGCTCTCTCTTGTCCTTTGGATGTGGAATTCCTGAGTAGTTGGCTTTTCCTCAGATTCCATAAATGCTAATGCTGAGTACCAAAAACCATTTGCAAAGTGTTGAGTGGTGAAGTGAAATGCTGAACTAGTAGTGCTGTGGATTTCCACACATGTTCCTCATCCAGTGAGAGTTGCCAGTCTTGACTGGACTGTTGGAACTCTGCCAAAAAACTATTGTACAATCAGGAAGGGACAGATTAATAGGCAAGACCCCAGACTGCTCTGTTACACCTCCTGGTGGTCAGTTGCAGAGGACCATTGGCAGAGGCCTCAGAAGCTGTTGTCTTCAATTAATATCCGAGGGAACCCAATGAGAAAACAAAAGACTTCAGAAGTGGAGAAGTAGAATTAATTGTTAAGAACACGATATTTTGGAATAATAGTTGAGAATCATGTTAATAGGTTTGCCACTATCTTTTAGTCTTTCAAGACAGCACCGTGTTTGCATGGAAAAATTTTTTACAATTTGACCCTATCACGTATATTGTTTAATGTCTGCCTGTTATGTACACAGCTGGTTATTGAGCCTTGCTGTAGGAGAAGTATATACATCCCAATACAATTTATAGGTTGTCTAGACAGGGGGAAACAAGACCTTTCAGTGCAGGCAGTTGTATTTAGAAGTTAGCCTGATTTTAACTGTTTCATGGTGCCATATTTCTGATGGAAACAAGCTGTTTATCTAAGTACTTTATATTAAAAACCTATTCACAAATTGAAGCTGCACACTAAGGGAATATTTATCTTTGCTTCTTTAAATACTGTAATATTTAACATTGGATATCTATCCAACAACTGATCTCTACTGAATGATACTCAAGGGGCAAAGCTGTCTGCTCTTGTAATTTTTCAAGACTGGGTGGGAAGCTAACACAGTTTCAACTGGTTAAATTCCAATAGTATTCAGGATTGTTGAGCAAACTTGTGAGACCCGTAGTTTTGGCCCTAAGCCAAAGTCCTTAATGCGTAAATAAGTGAATCATGTCCTTAGAAAGAGAGTCAATACTCGTATAAGGCAAATAGAAACTATTGGTGTGGACTCCTTAGTAACTTGGCTTGGAAACATTTAAGCATGGTGATCACTCCTTGTTGTGGGGTAATGGTGGTGTAGTGGCAATGTCTCTGGACTAGTATTCCAGAGGCCCAGATGAATGCCCTGGGGTTCATGGGTTCAAATCCCACCATGCCAGCTGGTGGAATTTAGTCTTAGTAACGGTGACTATGAATTGATTGTTGTAAAAACCCATCTAGTTCACAGCTGCCCTTTAAGGAAGGAAATCTGTCCTCCTTATTCAGTCTGACCTACATGTGACTCCAGATCCACGGTAATGTGGTTGACCCTTAAATGCCTTCTGAAATGGCAATGGTTCAAGGGCAATTGGGGATGGACAACAAATGCTGGTGATGCCCACATACCACAAAAAATAAAACAAAAAGACATTCAGGCTGAACCTAACCTTGAAGTTGACCTTAATTACACCGTCACAATATTTCCTGCCTCCATCACCACTTCACCTTTGTTACTTTCATCTTTGCCATTCACAGATACGGGAATCTGGCTCTGATTCAGTGAAACACTTCAAAATATTTAATTACATTTAAAAGATTGCAGGTTGTTTTAGGTTTTTCATGTGTTGACATTAAAAAAAAGTCTAAAATTATATGTGGTCTGAAATATTCGAGGTCTTTGAGACATCCAATGGTTGTGGAAGGCTTTATGTAAATGCAAGTCTTTTTCTTTTGTCTTACTGAAAAATATGCTTCTAGGAAATATATTGATTGATTATTTTGACTGATTACCACCAACTTTACTATGACTGCTGAGATAAGCAAAAATGGAAAAATATGGTTGTAGCAACAGCCAAAATTAAGTGGGTTTCTTTGTTCTCAATCTTCCAATTTTCTTAGTGTTGATCTGAAATTCAACCCTCTGCCTGGGGAGATGGTGGTGTAGTGGTAATATTTTTGGACTAGTAATCCAGAGGTCTAAATCAATGGGAACATGGGTGCGAATCTAACTATCATTATTTGTAATAAAAACCCATCTGGTTCACTAATGTCCCTTTAGGGGAGGACATCTGCTGTCCTTACTTGGTCTGACCTACATGTGACTCCAGACCCACAGTGACGTTAACTCATAACTCAAATGGCAGAGCAAGCTGCTCCTTCTCAAGGGCCATTAGAGATGGGCAACAGATGCTGGCCTTGCCAGCGACATCCACATCCCATAAAAGAATTTTTAAAAACTTTCTCTCATTTGTGGAAGAAATGCAAAAAAACTGCTGTTAGAGATTGATTGTTGCAGTCCATATAGAACAATTCAGGATACCAGAGTCGTTTGAGATGAGGATGCAATAGAGACTGGAATTGGAGGAGCGCAGATATCTTGGAGAGTTGGCGGGCTGGAGGAGGTTACATAGATAGTGAGGGACGAGGCCATGGGGGAGAATTTTCTCCCTGTCGGGCAGGCCGGTTGGGAGTGGGCGCGGGCAGGCGCAGAGCCGATTGGCTGTGTGCCGCCATTTTGAGTGGGTGGGCCTTAATTGGCGTGCCTGGAAGTGCTCAGCGCTACCTGTGTGGGTGGGGGGAGGAGGGGAGTCGGGGCCTGCGCTCTTTCGTGCATGCACACAAAAGAGTGCAGAAATCTCCCTGAAGCATGGAGCTGCCTTAGGGAGATTAATTTCATAATGTGAATTTTAAATAAAGAAGCTAGCAAATCATTTACACATCCCCTCATGTGACAGCACCACATGAGCCGGGACATGTTTTTCAAATGTTCCAAAAATATTTATTAATGTTATAAGCCCTTCATGAAACCTCACCCCGCCCACGGATGAGGTTTCTTGAAAAATGTGAAGGCCACCTGGGCTCTTCGCTTGCCCGCCAACCTTAAGGTTGGATGGGCGGCTTTCTCAATTGGCTTAATTGTTTGCTTAATGGCCTTAACAGGCCTTTGACCATTTGGCGGGCACGCAACCGACTCCAGCGCGCGCGCGCCGAATGGAAGATCAGAATGATGTGTGGTGACATTGGGACACGTGCCCGACGTCACTGTGCATCATTTTACACATTGGCGTGCGGGGCCCACCCCTGCTCGCCGAGCAGAAGATTCTGCCCATGGAGAAATTTGAACATAAGGATAAGAATTTTAAAATGGAGCTATTTCTGTATCAATGTAGGTCAGCGAGCACAGGAGTGATGAGTAAACTGGACTTGCTGTGAATTAGGATAAATGCTCAACTTTTTTTTGTAGGAAAGATCACATATTAATAATCTGAGTTGGTTTCTATGCTATCTAATATGTATATTTTGCCTGAATGTTTTGAAGAACATACTGTGTAGGGGGTTATGATCCTTAGCATTTCCTTTCTGTTTTCTGGACACAACAATCAATCATTGATGCATCTTAATAAAGTTAGAAGGAGCCACCCAGAGACTACTTCAAGGGAAAACTTGTTTTAAGAGTATAACCTTTTATCCAGCATTTCAGAAGGAGTTGAAACCTAAATCCCCGTTGAAGAATTAGGTGTTAGTTCCTGCTGTTAGAACATTTCAAGTACACTTGACCACCCAGAGAGAATTCTCACAACCTTTCAACTTGATAGGGAATAGTCTTTTGGTATTAACTATAATCATCATAACGCATGCACATCAAGAAAGATCCAAGTTTAGAAGAAGAAAAATGAATATTCTGCAACATCCTTTCCAATGTAATGATCATCATGTTAGTATATTCATTATTATTTATTGGACATGGTCAACACCCTGTAGCAATTTTTGCTATTTTGCATATTCATTTAAGTTTTACTTAGGTGCAAAGTAAAGTGTTATCTTTTTAAAATGTATGATTATAGAATAACTTTCAGGAACTGACTGATCGAGTTGCTCAAAGTTAGAGTTAATACACGTAGCTTGGAAACCTAACTCAAATTACTTAATATATTTGAGCTGCTAAGAAGAATTATTCACAGTATTAGTGAAACTGAGTGTTCTGCTGGATCACAGCACATCTGAGAAGCACAAAAGAATTTCCCTCCATGATTTGTGTTCATAGTTAAATACTTTGAAAGCACCATTGTCATGAGACATAGTAAATTTTCCCAACTGTGTAGGCAGCACAAAGTAAGAAGGATTAAAGTATATGTTAAGAACAGCATATAGTTACTGGTATATTTTTATATGAAATAGAATATTTCACTAGAAAAAACTGTAAAAGATACAAAGAATCACTTGGCTAACACAGGTTATTGGAGATTGTTGACTACATGGTTTGAATGTAATTGAAACTGAGTTTGAATTCTTCACATTTGTGAGAGGAAACTTATTCAACAGCATTTTAATGTGGGAATAGCCCATGTAGCTGGATCAAATTGAGCCTTTTTGCTTACTCTGTTGCTGCAACACAATGTAATATCCTGTATTAATGACTGCCGTGGCTGAGTTAATTTGATGAGCAGCCAACAGATCTGATAATTGGACTCTTCCGATTGGATCAGACATGTGCATACATAATCATTTATTCATTATCACCTGATGTGTGTTGTCTGTTCCCCAGAGGGAAGGAAAAAAACCTGTTGTTACAATGGATGTCTTTGTTCTAATGATGGGAATTTTCCTAGTTCAGGAACTAGCTTAGAAGGTAGTAGTGCTGGAATGGTGGCATGAAAGAAAATAGGTGTTGCAGTGAAGTGTGATTTGTTTTTAAGATGTGCTGATTCCTCATTGATTTCAACTTTCGAAGATGTAAAGGCTAGAAAAGTGTAATTCACACTGAAATGATAGGCTCTGCAAGCGAGTAGCCCTGTTCTGAAAGTGGTAGCAGGTAAGTTCTGGTCAAATGTGAATCCTGTCCTGTATGAAATGAAGAGTGGTTGCATCTGTTTACTTTCATTGTCCTTGTGTTGAAGTGCAGTGGGTGAAATGAGTTCAAATATGTTACTAATTGATAAAAATGCAAATCATTTAATAATTATGAACTTATATTTAGTTTTAATCTGAAACTGAAGTTTGTGACTGCTGGTGACAGCTCAACCCAGCCAGCTTCCTGGATAGACACAGGCTCCTGGCATCACCTGAGCTTGAAGTTAGCCGCAGTTGATTAAAATTTCGACTTATGTTTCGAGCACTAACTTTTCGAGTTCATGCCTATGGATTCTTGACCCGAACTTTAATTGTGGTATTTTGTTAAACCCTTTTGAAAAGTTTCTATACCTAATGTCAGCTGTACAATGCCACATCAGCAATATCTGTTCCTTCATCAAAGAACCCAACCAAGTTTGTTAGTCATGGTTTGTCTTTTAGTAGATGTGTTTACTGTCATTAACCCATGGGTTTCCAAATGACAATTAATCTCAGATTGGGTATATATAATATAAAATGAGCGTTTGTGTTCACCATTTGTGCAGAAGGGCAAATACAACAAATTCTTTATGCCAGATTCTTTTCAATAATGTTTTTTTATTTTTTGGGTATCAGTTCATGTCTCACCTAAAACTGAGAAAGCAAAATTGTAATACAATATCAACAGTAGGTCTAACAGTATTTGTTACTATTGAAGTTTTGTTTTTTTTAAAAAAACTTAATGGTGGGAAATTAATCATGTAGCAGTTAAGGCTAATAATATGTTATAAGCAACCAACAGAAAAATATTTCCCCATCCACTTTAATTAGAGTCAAACATTTTTAGTGACCTGAACATGGGCTGATAATTACCACTGGCAATTCAAAAAGGGAAATGTTTACAGGCATCTTTGTTGTACATATGGAAAGTGTGGATGTGTAGCCTAAGGATTTCTTTTGATTTGAGTTGACGGATGGGCAATTGGGGACTAAGTGCTCATGGTTTTCCCAAAATGCATCACAGCTGTCAGCTGAAATAACATGTCAGCTTTCGGCCATGCGACAGGTCACCGACCTGAATCATTGACCCTGTTTCTTCCTCCAGAGATGCTGCTCAGCCTGCTGAACATTTCCAGCACTTTGTGTTTTTATAGGGCTTTGGCTGTATGGAAAGAGCAGAAAAGCTGGAATTGTTGTTGGAGCAGAGAAAGTTAAAGGGAGATTTAAGAGACCTTCAAAATTCTCAAAGTTCTGATAGGCTAGAAAAGGAGAACCTGTTTCCACTGGCAAAAGGATCATTAAACAGAGGGCACAGATTTAAGATCTTTGGTAAAAGAACCTGAATTGGATGCAAATTCATTTTTATTTGTTGAGTTATTTTCATTTGCAACGCACAGCCTGAAAGGATGGTGGAAACAGCTTCAGTAGTAACTTTTGAAAGTATATTTGATAAGTACTTGAAAAGGAGAACTTTTCAGGGCTAATGAGGAAGAGTGCAGAAGTTGTATTGATTAGATATCTTGCAAAGAGCCAGCATGATGGGCTGAATGGCCTCCAGTGCTGTTAACATTCTATGAAAGAAGCTTATGTAATGCATAATAGTATATCAAATGTGCTTTATAATTTAATGACATTATGATATTAACATCATATGCATCCAGCTTTTTTGGGGGAATTGGAATGGTACCTTTTGTTACTTCTGGTACTTTGTTCTCTTATTTTGAGTCTCCAAGATAATTTCCCTAGACTCGTTTAAAATGTTGAGTCTGGTATTTCCTGGGTGGAGCTATAAGCTGTCGTGTGGTTTAGCTGACAGCTGCGATACTTCTGTTTTTGTATATGTCTCCAGGTTCCATGAAACGTGTACGTGCACAATAGGAGGCTTTGGTACTTGCTATGTACAAACTAAATGTCATTGTACTGAATTAAACATTAGTTCAGATTTCATTAAAAATTGGCAGAAGTGTTTGCAGTGCAGTGACATTAAATTGTAACAATAACTAATCCCCTGTAGTGATTCGAGTACAAAAGTCCTTTTCACCAACTGCACAATGTTGCCTGGCACAGTCTCCTGATATCGCGTCCCCCCCCTGTATCTGATTGCTCATGGAAATAGATTGGTATCAGTTATTTCCTGGGGTTTCATTTGTTTACTACATAAACTGCAGAATCTATCCAAATACTATACTGTAGGAATGGTGATTTGCAGGTAGTCAGTAGCATTTCTCTCTTTGGAGGTTGCAATTTTTTTTAAAAATGCTGCTTTCAGTATCTACTGAAAGTATGACCCTTAGTTAATGCAAAACTTGTGTGCAACCTTACTGTTTGAACTGAAAATTGAACTTGCCTGCCTTATGTTTGTTTTAGCTGTCTGTGTTCATATATCATCTGTATGGTATAAGAACTGTGTAGTCTAGCAAAGCAATAATGGAGCCCAGCACCTTGAAATGCCCAAATTTAGAAATGCTTCAGACACTTTTAGTAGTTTTTAATAATGAAACGAAAGCACACCTGAAACTTTCTCTCTGGGTGGTGACACTGAAGTGAATCTTAATTCTGCTCCTCTACTTTGAAGATGCATTAATCTATTTACATTGGTACCAGATTTATATTAATTACCTAAACTTGGAGTACTTTAAAGAACTCTATTCTTGAAATTCTCCCGATAAAACTGGTTTTCAATCACTGCTTATCCCACTGAATATTTTCTTATTTAAAACTAACAAGTTGCTTCATCTGTCATGTTCTGTGTGATGTTTCATGCCACTGTATTTTAAAAACATATTCTCAACATTTGACCGTGAAGCAAAATGACATGGTGTTTCTTTCCTAAAAAGAACGGTACCTCTTTGATTTCCTATGTTGATAGTTCATTATGTTTTTAAAACCTAATCTTGTTCTGAAACATAGATTTTTAATGTAAAGTGCATTCTAATTTCATTAAAATATGTGTAAAATAAATTAGGATGCAAGCATCCTTTACCAAGTGGAAACAAAACTGCTTGACCTGCTGGGATGCTATTCTTTCCAGATGGTGTTTGCTACTTCTGTGTTGATTAGATTGGATACTGAAACAATTATCTGTATTTTGGGAAAGGTTGTCTTAACTCAACATTTGTCACCACAATTTCCATCTTTAGGATGTTTTTGTATACTTTTAAAGTGATTCATAGAGACCTGAAAGGAAATGGATGCTAAATTACCTTCACGTCCAGATTCAAAATCTTGAGGTAGAGTGGTTTTGTAATTGAGGATGGTGAAAGCATAACAAAAACAGAATTACCTGGAAAAACTCAGCAGGTCTGGCAGCATCGGCGGAGAAGAAATCAGTTAACGTTTCGAGCCTTCATGGCCCTTCGGCAGAACTGAAGCATAGTTAGAAGAAGGGAGAAATATAAATTGGTTTAAGGTGGGTGGGGGTGGGGGGGGGGGAGAGACACATTGAGGGTGTGGTGATTGTGGAGATGAGCAGATAATCAAAAGATGTCACAGACAAAAGGGTCAAAGAGGTGTCGAAGGTGGTGACATTTGTCTGAGAAAAGTGCTAATTAAGAATGGAAGACAGGATATTCAAAGTTCAGCTCTAGTGGGGGTGGGGTGGAAAGACTAACAAGGTTTTAGTTTAGATTTAAAAATAATGGAAATAGGTGGGGAAAGAAGAATCTATATAAATTATTGAAAAAAAAGGTGGGGGGGAAGAAACGGGGTGGGGATGGGGGGAGGGGGAGTTTAAGATCTAAAGTTGTTGAATTCAATATTCAGCCCAGAAGGCTGTAAAGTGCCTAGTCGGAAGATGAGGTGCTGTTCCTCCAGTTTGCGTTGGGCTTCACTGGAACAATGCAGCAAGCCAAGGACAGACATGTTGGCAAGAGAACAGGGTGGAGTGTTAAAATGGCAAGCGACAGGGAGGTTTGGGTCTTTCTTGCGGACAGACCGCAGGTGTTCCGCAAAACGGTCGCCCAGTTTGCGTTTGGTCTCTCCAATGTAGAGGAGACCGCATTGGGAGCAACGAATGCAGTAGACTAAGTTAGGGGGAGCATGGTTTGCTTCATTCGCATTGTTATGTTGATAATTTAATGGCCTAGACTCTCCTCTGTGGCGAAGGAACAACACTTGCTAATCCCACGCAGACTTTTCACGGGCCTGTCAATGGAGATTTCCTCCAATATAGTATCTTTTCCAGCATGTTGCCCTCTAGAAGGGCTCAATGGTGTCTTCAAGCAGTGCATGCAACAACTAGCCTCTTCAACCATTCAGAGTGAAAATCCTTACTAAGCCACGCAGAGTTCAAACCAGGAAATGTAAATTTAATTTTAATGGTGCCAGAAACAAAATGAAAATTGGGAAAATGCAGATGGAATTAAGGGAGAAAGATAAGGGGCAGATGGAAAAAGTAAAAACAAAACTTGAATATCTCCATACTAATTTTCATTTGAGGTAATGGGATTCCATACTTGTAAACTTACTTTTTGCAAGGCCAAAGAGGTTGTTCGGTAATGATTACTCCTGCCATTACAAGCTCAGTCTTGAATGTACCAGCTCTTTCTTTTACATGCAGTTACATAGCATTTACATCACAAAAACGAGCCATTTGTCTGGACAGACCTGTGCATATGTTTATACTCTGCACCAGCTGCTTCTCACCTCAATCATCTCTCTCAGGAATTTCTCCCCCATGAACTTGCCCAGCTTCTCCTTTAAATATATTTTTGCTATTCATCTCAACGAGTAGTGAGTTCACATTCTAACCACTCTCTGGGTAAAGAGGTTTCTCCTGAATTCCCCAGTGGATAATAAATCCAATAACTTATATTTTTAGCCTCTAGCCTCGGACTCCCCCAGAAGTGGATACAACTCTTCCACTACCTTATTAGGTTCCTTCTTAATTTTGGAGATCCCTATTAGATTACTCCTTCACCCCCTCTTTCCAGAGATGATGACCACAATTTGTTCAGTCTCCCCTGATAATTCTGATATCTACCTGGTAACATTTGAGTAGTGTGAAGATATACAGGGCACTAAACTGAGAGAACTAAGGAAACGGAACAGAGCAATACTAAATTGTTTGACATAACCACAAATTCTGCAATCAGAGGGACAATGACAAGCTCGGAAGACTAGGGAGGGTTCTGTCTGACTGAGTCAGAATCACTGAGGACAGTGATTAAGTCAGATGCACTGCCCAGTGAGATAGTGAAGATCAATAATGTTGATACATGGCAAAAGAATTCATTGAGCATGTTAAGATTTTCTAAGACGTTTTAGCCGTTTATTGTGGAATTAATGGGTAACTGCAATAAGTTTACACCGTTTCAGCCATTTCAATACCAACTCTGTCGGTGAGGACTGCAACACCGCTTCCTTTGGGCGAGCAGGATATCTCTGACAACTAATGGATTTTCCACATTTAATGGCATGTGTGTGCTCCAGAAGTTGTCATCAGATGTCCTCCAGTAAAAGGGTTAGCAATGATTATAAATGCATTAGATAATGTAAATTTATAGAATTTTAAAGATATTGTGTTGTCATGTGGAATCTTGCCTGCGTCCCTGCAGCAAAAAGGAACAGCTTGCTACATTGAACTATTTTCTGTCCTGAGATTAGATGAGTTTGTATTGAATTATTTTAAAGCTAGGCAAGTCTTCAAAATAAGTGTATTATCTGTAATCTGAAGATAACATTGCCCACTACCTTTAAGCTGACCTCATAGGTCATGAGCACAAAAATGTAAAATGAACATAAGATCATGTTAAAAATTGTTGGTCTGCATTTTTGGCTTTGTGTTTAATGCTAAATTCTGCATATTGCAGTGCTTTTTTAAAATTCATTTGTGGGGTGTGGGTCTCACTGGCTCAGGGAACATTTATTGCCCATCCTTAATTGCCCTTGAGAAGGTGGTGGTGAGCTGCCTTCTTGAACCGCTGCAGTACATGTGGTGTGGGTACACCAAAGTGCTGCTAGAAAGGGACAGTGAAGGAATGGCGATATATTTCCAAGTCAGGATGGTGAGTGACTTGGAGGGGAACATCCAGGTGGTGGTGTTCCCATCTAGCTGTTGCCCTTGTCCTTCTAGATGGTAGTGGTCGTGGGTTTGGAAGGTGCTACCTAAGGAGCCTTGCTAAGTTTCTGCAGCGCATCTTGTAGATGGTACACACTGCTGCCACTGTGTGTTGGTGTTGGAGGGAGTGAATGTTTGTGGATGGGGTGCCAATCAAGTGGACTGCTTGTCCTGGATGATGTTGAGCTGCATTCATCCAGGTAAGTGGAGAATATTGCATCACACTCCTGACTTGTGCCTTGTAGATTGTGGACAGGCTTTGGGGAGTCAGGAGTTGAGTTCCTCGCTGCAGGATTCCTAGCCTCTGACCTGCTCTCATAGCCACAGTATTTATGTGGCTAGTCCAATTCAGTTTCTGGTCAATGGTAACCCCCAGGATGTTGACAGTGGGGGGATTCAGTGGTGGTAATGCCATTAAATGTCAAGGGGCGATGGTTGGGCTATCTCTTGTTGGAGATGGTCATTGCCTGACATTTGTGTGACGCGAATGTTACTTGCCACTTGTCAGCCCAAGTGTGGTATTGTCTAGGTCATGCTGTATTTGGATATGGACTGCTTCAGTATCTGAGGAGTTGTGAATGGTGCTGAACATTGTGCAATCATCAGTGAACACCCCCACTTCTGACCTTATGATGGAAGGAAGATCATTGAAGCAGCTGAAGATGGCTGGGCCGAGGACACTACCCTGAGGAACTCCTGCAGTGATGTCCTGGAGCTGAGATGACTGATCTCCAACAACCACAACCATCTTCTTTTGTGCTAGGTATGACTCCAACCACTGGGGAGTTTTCCCCCTGGTTCCCATTGACTCCGGCTTTTTTTGCTAGGGCTCCTTGATGCTATCTCAGGTTTTTATGTATGTGATTGTGTGTCGAACAGAATCCAGTTGCTTTCTTTAATAAGTGATACCAACCCAGAAACATAATTGAATTTGATTTCTTCTAGACACCATTGTAATCCACATAATTTTATAAGGGGTATTATTTTAAATTTTTGTGCATTTGGTATGAACTGAAGAAAAATTTTATGAATACCTGTAAAGATAACAGTGACAGCTCAGGGATAATGCCCTAGCTCTTCACCAATAGTTTTTTTGAGATTGGCCAATGCAGCTTTAGAGGACCATGTTCATTTTGCTCTGAGAAATCTGTCACCCATCATCGGCCTGTAAGTCTGTGCTGTTCATGGCATGACCTTCAGACTACGTACACCTTTCTGGGACTTTGGAGACTTCCAGACTAACCACTGTGAGCACAGATGTTGATGTCATTGTCTCCAAGTGTGATGACCTTACACCTTCTGCCCAGCAAAACAATCTGGGCCTTCCTTTAATCTTTAATAGCCCTCTCCAGCAGGCCTACTGTCAGGCAGACTTCAGAACACGTCACATGAACCCCTTCATTTTACCCTAAGTTAAAGACACAGTCCCAAAACATAATCTTACAACTTTATAACCTATAAACTTTATAATTGTAACACTATGTACATGGACCCCTAAACCTTTTTGAAACTCCTACTGTTCCTAGCTTTTCACTATTTGAATAACACTTGGCCCAAAACAAATGGCCTGTTACTGAGCCTGCATTTATCACGGTTTTGCCTGCTTACTTGACCTAACAATGTCTCTTCTTTTTTTCTGTTTTCTGTGCTACTTACTGTATCACCAAACTTTATATATGCCGTTTTATGGTGTTACCTTAGTCATTAAGAAATTTGGTGAACATTTGAGGTGCCAGCACAGATTCCTGTGGGGCACCAGTAGTCACTTCCTTCTAATTTGAGTACATATATATTATCCCTACTCTGTCTTCTATTGCCTAACTAATCTCCTAACCAGATCAATGATTTACCCTTAACTCCATATGCTTTAGTTTTAGCTAACGACCTCTTATGTGGGGCCTTATTGAATGCCTTCTGTAAGTCCAAATTAACCAAATCCAGAGACATCCACTGCCTACTTTTTGAGTTACTTTCTCAAAAAAATTAGTTTGGGTTTTGCTAGACATGGCCTACTCGCTGACCAGCTCAAATTTCTCTAGGCATACAGCCACTCTGTCCTTAATTATTGATTGTGATAACTTCCCCACAACAGGTCTATAATTTTTCTCTCACCTTCCTTTTAAATAATGGAGTTACAGATGCAATTTTTCAATCTGAAGGGACATCACAGTCGAGCCCAATTCATTCAGTGCATTTTTCGACACACAAATCTGGATTGCAATTGGGAGCAGAAAACGTGACGTATTTGCTTTTATTTTCTTGCCCTCCCAACTTGAGGGGCACCACGACCAATTGTCCCACCATTTCATCTGGCGCCTTTGTAGTCTCTGAGTTAGTACCATACTGGGTGGTACATTTGCTCACTTGAGTCATCAGGAACCCATTTTGGTTTTCTTTTTATTTCTGCAGGCAGTTGCTTTTCATTTAAATCTGTGGCTGAATAATCACAAAGCATGGTTTTAAAAAAAATAAACATGACCCAGTGGTACAGGGTATGATTATACTTTAATTTTCAACATTCATTCCTCAGTTAAAGCTGTACTCCTTAAGGTGGGAAAAAGAGTATGTAAGCTTGATGTAGCATGATTACTGGTTTCCAAACTAAAAGGTTGATTACCCTGCAACCACTTGATTTTTTGGATACGATTTTAAAAATTGTTCCTTGACATGTCTCTGTCAGTACATTGGGTTTTATTATGTCAACTACAGTGGTCTTAATGATAGCATTTGAAGGAAATTCCAAACACTGACTTCAATGTAAATTAATCCTTTGAGAATTTTCTTCATTTAACAAGATTTATCGTGAGTAAGATGAAGATTAATACTTGGTGATTGAAACAAGATAACAGCCAGATAGATGGTTGAACAGGTTACTAAATGCTTCTTAAAATGTTCCAGGAAGCAATGTTAATGTAAGTCAATAGAGCACAGTACTTGAGTTGTGGCATTCAGCTTGCGAGGCAATTTTGAAAGTTGAATGTTTTTATATGACATTTCTGCTATTAATAAACTAAAATTACAATTCTCTTGGCCACAAGCTAGCCATTGATCTATTCTATATTATTTTTGTTTGTTGGCTTAAACCTTTTACTTATTTGTCTTTGCTGAGTAGGCATCACTCTCAAGGCCATCCTTTAATTGCTCTTGAGAAGGTGGTGAGCAGTCTTCTTGAACCCCTGCACTCCATGTGGTCAAGGCACACGCATATTGCTGTTAGGGAGGGAGTTCCAGATTTTAACCCAATGAGACCGAAGGGACAGTGATATATTTCCAAGTTAGGATGGTGCGTGGCTTGGAGGGGAACTTGCAGTTGGTGGGGTCCCCATGCTACCCTTGTCCTTCAAGGTAGTAAAGGTTTGTAAGTTGCTGCCGACGGAGCCTTGGTGAGTTGCTGCAGTGCATCTTGTAGATTGTAAACACTGCTACCACTATGCGCCTGTGATGAGAGAGTGAATGTTAAAGGTGGTGGATGGGGCATCAATCAAATGGGCTGCCTTGTTCTGGATGGTGTTGAGCTTCTTGAGCACTGTTGAAGCTGCACTCATCCAGCCAAGTGGAGAGTATTCCATCACACTCCTGACTTGTGTCTTGTAGATGACTGACAGCCTTTGGGGAGTCAGGAAGTGAGTTGCTTGCTGCAGAATTCCAAGCTTCTGACTTGCCCTTGGGTTGCAGTATATATGACTTAAGTGTGCTTACGTTAAATATTCACTCCCCCCACAACCAATGTGCAGTAGCAGCAGTGTTTACCATATGCAAAATGCACTGCAGCAACTCACCAAGACTCCTTCAGCAGCACCTTCCAAACCTATGGCCTCTACCATCTCAAAGGACAAGGGCAGAAGATGCATGGGAACACCAGCATCAGCAAATTCCCCTCCAAGCCACACACCATCTTGACTTGGAACTATACCACTGTTCCTTCACTGTCGCTGAATCAAAATCTTGAAACTCCTTTTCTATCAGCACTGTGGGTGTAGCTAAGCCAGATGGAATGCAGAGGTTCAAGAAAATGATTCACCATCACCTTCCCAAGGGAAATTGGGGATGAGCAACAAACACTGGCCTTGCGAGCAATGCACATTCCATGAAAGAGTAAAAAAACTTGAAGGTCCATCCATCTTAAAATGAACATGTATTTTCTCTCTTCAACTCTCCTGCCAGCAATGATGCTAGCATGTAGTTCCTTGGTTGCTGACTATGCCCTAACATCTTACCCAATGTTTTTATGTCTATATCTAGCCAGTAAATGATAACTCCCACTATGCCAAAAGATGCTATCACAACCAAGTTTGGTTCTGTCGCATTCAAAAAAAATAGGCATGCTCCTAGCATCTTGGTTAACTTTCTTCCCTCTCACACCTCCAAAAACAGGTTAACTTGTTATTCATATTTGTGTAAAAATGGCTGCTAAATTTTCATTTGTAACTTTTAGATTACTCTCCAAATATAATTAATTGGATCTGAAACCCTTTGGAATATCCTGACGTTTGCAAGAGGATATATAAATGAATACCCCTTCTTTTCTTCCTCTTGAATACTTAAGCCAATTGTAACATCCCTGCTGCTTTGTAACTGATAACCTATTGCTCCCTGTGGTGTAGTACACACCTGGTTGGTACATTTACCTCCATTAGAGGAGCTCAAAAAATGGTTTGGGTTCCAAATCTTCATTTTACACATCAATGTGTTATGCTTTGCTGTGGGCACAACATTCCATCAATAGCCAGCCCCCTTGCAAAGTCTGCCATCGTAACTAATGAGTGCCATCATAACAAATGAGTGTATGAGGTGATACCTAGAAATGTGCATGGTATCGGGCATGTCTGCTTTCATAACTTCCATTACTGGTTTCATATGTTTTTAATAAATTGAGCTAACCTGATATAACAGAGTAATGAAAACAATCTGTTCTAATTTTCTGCCAATAAAAATGACAGTCAAGCATTAAATGATCTTGATTTATGTATTAAACCCTCTTTGAAGATGGGTGCATTTGAAATGAAGGGAGTGTCTTTACTGTATTTTATTGAAATCCACCCTGTTGATCGAAGAATTCATACTTTATAACCCTTTCTTTCCTCTCACAAGAGCATAATTTAATTTTTGATTTTGGGTGCAAATGTATTGCTTTAAAATTCTGTCCTGTTTACCATGAAACATACTATTTGGGCTGCAAATGAGGAAATTTTTTTCAAAATTTGCATGCAATAAAACTGGCATTTATTTACACCTTTTTAATGTAGATAGCGGTCCCAAGTGTAATCGGAGAAAAATCAATACTGAGCTAGAGAAGGACCTGTTAAGAAAATTGGGTTGTTAGAAGGATCCTAATGAAGGGCAGGTTTAAGGAGAGAATTCAGGAACTTGGAGCCTTGATAGGCACAGTTGTCAATGAGGAGGAACAAAGGGATTGAGAGAAAGTTCTTGGAGGCTTGTAAGGCCAGCAAAGGTTACAGAGAAAGAGGAGGGGAGCAGCTGTAAAGGGATTTGAACACAACTGGGATGATTTTAAATTTGATGCACTGGGGGTCTGGCAGTTGAGGTAAATCAGCGAGAACAGGGGTATGTGGGATTTGGTGAGTTATACTGTTTGTTTCTTTAATTTTTTTATTCATGTGATGTAGGTGTCGCTGGTTAGGCCAGCATTTATTGCCCATTCCTAATTGCGTTTGAGAAGGTGGTGGTGAACTGCCTTCTTGAACCGCTGCAGTCCATGTGGTGTAGGTACACCCATAGTGCTGTTGGGGAGGGAATTCCTGGATTTTGACCTAGTAACAGTGAAGGAATGGTGATATATTTCCAAGTCAGGATGGTGAGCGGTTTGGAGGGAACTTCCAGGTGGTGTTCCCATGTACCTGTTGCCCTTGTCCACCTAGATGGTAGCGGTCAGGGGTTTGGAAGCCTTGGTGAGCTCCAGCAGTGCATCTTGTAGATGGTGCACACTGCTGCCACTGTGTGTTGGTGGTTGAGGGAGTGAATGTTTGTGGAAGGGGTGACAATCAAGTGGGCTTCTTTGTCCTGGATGGTGTCAAGCTTCTTGAGTCTTGTTGAAGCCACACTCATCTAGGCAAGTGGAGAGTATCCCATTACACTCCTGACTTGTGCCTTGTGGGCAGACTTTGGGGAATCAGGAGGTGAGTTACTCGCCACAGCACTCCTAGCCTCTGTCCTGCTCTTGTAGCCATGGTATTTATGTGGCTCATCCAGATCAGTTCCTGGTCAATGATAACCCCCAGGATGTTGATAGTGGGGGATTCAGTGATGGTAATGCCATTGAATGTCAAGGAGAGATGGTTAGATTCTACCTTGTTGGAGATGGTCTTTGCCTGGCACTTGTGAGGCATGACTGTTACTTGTCAGCCCAAGTCTGGGTATTGTCCAGGTCTTGCTGCATTTGGACATGGACTGCTTCAGTATCAGTCATAGCAAATGGTGCTGAACATTGTGCAATCATCAGCAAACATCCCCACTTTTGACTTTGTAATGGAAGGAAGGTCATTGATGAAGCAACTGAAGATGGTTGGGCTTAGGACACTATCCTGAGGAACACCTGCAGTGATGTCCTGGAACTGAGATAATTGACCTCCAACAACCACAACCTTTGTGCCAGGCATGACTCCAACCAGCGGAGAGTTTTCCCCCTGGTTCCCATTGACAGCAGCTTTGCTAGGGCTCCCTGATGTCACACTGGGTCAAATGTGGCCTTAATGTCAAGGGTGGTCACTCTCACCTGACCTCTGGAGTTCAGCTGTTTTGCCCATGTTTGAACCAAGGCTGTAATGAGGTCAGGAGCTGAGTGGCCCAAACTGAGTGTCAGTAAGCACGTGCTGCTTGATGGCAATGCTGATGACCCCTTCCCTTCTATCCCTTCACTGATGATTGAGAATAGACTAATGGGGCAGTTTTTAGCTGGGTTGCATCTGTCCTGCATTTTGTGTACAGGACATACCTGGGCAACTTTCTACATGGCCGGGTAGATGCCAGTATTGTAGCTGTACTGGAACAGCTTGGCTAGGGGTGTAGCAAGTTCTGGAGCACAAGTGTTCAGTGCTATTGCCGGAATATTGTCAGGGCCCATAGCCTTTGCAGTATCCAGTGCCTTCAGCTGTTCCTTGATATCATGTGGAGTCTGATTCACTGACCACTCAACCTTTTGTTCACCTGTTCTTCATCCGTCCATATGGCATCCATGTCCTCACCATGGAACCTTGTCACGTCACAGAAAAGGTCAAAGACAAGAACCAGTTGGTAACACTGGTTCCATCTGAGAATTGAACTTCGGGTCTGGCTGAGAATTGGACTCTTTGGTGCCTTGACCACATTCGCTCTGGGCTGATGACATCTTGTCTGCAGGATTCCAAGTTCCTGACAAATAATTGAGAACTCTGACCTTCTTCTGTCCTGCTCCTAATTGAGTCAGTTCCAGTCAAGCTTGCCTGGTGAACAACGCCTTCACCTTCAACCCTCGTTTGGAAAGAAGTACGTCCCTTACTGTCGAAAAATTAAAGATGATTATGGGGCAGGGTAGTTCTTATCTGCCTCCCAAACATCAGCTCTGCATGTTTGAATGCATGGCTCGCTCAGATGTGTAGCATTGCAACCAAAGTGCCATTTTCTCAATGTCCTGGCTTCTTTAAAAATACCAGCTTCATCACCGGTTTTCCTTTTACATGCACACCGTTTCCACAGGCTTGTCTTTTTTCACTGGGCTGTCTTCTTCATGGGCTGGTTTCTTTTAGGCTCGTTTATTTTTCAAGCTCTGTTTTTTGTGCTTATGCCACAGCTAGCCTTTACTCCGGCTGGAAACTCCTCCAATATGGCTGTGGGGCTTTTCCCATGCTTCCTAATTAGGCCCCGCCCATGAAACGATTCAGCACAGGATTCCATGGACAGCATTGCGACGGTACTGTTTCTCCCAATTTCTGGCCCATTGCCAGATCTGTGGAGAACCCTGATCCTGTGGCTATTAGCTTGCCCCCCCCTGACCACCAACCCAGCTGCTGTGTGGCTAGTGTACTCAGTTTTTTAACCTCCTGCATCCTGTTGAACTCGAGGTACTTTCAGCCAGTCTGGGTAAGCAACTAGTTGCCTCTTTATTGTACTTGATGACCGGAATTCCTCCAGCACTGTCACCTGTGTATGTGGTGTTGTTCACAATTCTCAACTGCTGCCATCATGTTATTATTTGCTCCTTCATTATGTGACTGATACAGGAGTCAAAGAAATATAAACAATATACAAGGAATACGTGGGTTCTTTATTATAACTTGAACTGGAACACGTGTACACCATGTGTCCAGGAGCACATCCTACACACGTCTTAGTTTCAGTCTACACACACAACTCCCAGGTCATGTGAGACTGACGTCACTTCCTTCAGTGACTCTCCACTTGGCCTCTTAAAGTGATTCCACAGCAGTTAGGACATGAGAAGGAGAATTTTGGATGAGCTCAGTTATTCAGAGACTAATATGTTGGCCTGGAAAACATTGGAGCAGTCAAGTTAGGTGACCAAGACCTGGATCAGGGTTTTGGCACCAGAAGGACTGAGTCATGAGCAGAGTTTGGTATTATTACAGATGCGCAAGTAAGCTTGCTTTCTGGTTGAAAGCTTGGCTTGGCTCAGGTTAGGATGCTGAGATTGCGGATGGTGTGGTTCAACCTGTGATAGTGGCCAGTGGGGGGTGGGGAGCTGTGTCAAGCCGAAAACAATGTCTTTCATCTTTCACTTACTTAACTAGAGAATGTAGCAGTTCATCTAGGACTGGATGAGGGGTCAGCAGGCTGCCGATACAGATATAGTCAAGGAACTCCATCATGGACAGGTAGAGCTGAGTGTTAGCACACGTATCTTACCCCATGTCTTTTGATCATAAGAGGCAGCACATAGATAAGGGGACAGGGTAGCAGCAAGTATAGATCCTTCAGGGACTCCTGAGGTGATTGGGAGAAGAAGCCATTGATAAAGATATTCTGGCTATGATTGAATAGATGAAAGTGGAACCAAGCAAGGGCAGTCCTATGGTGATGAAGATGAAGTTGTGATGGCAGATTACTGCCTGTGCCAAAGGCTGCAAAGAGTTAACATGGGTGAGGAGGGATAGTGCACCATGGTCCCAGTCTTAGATTAGAGCTGAAATAAAGCTATGGTGGGGACAGAAAACTGATTGGAGTGTTCTGAATGTGGAGTTCAGTGTAAAACATGGATATATTTTGATGGTGACAACAAGACTTTGGAGATCAGGCATTTAGTTTGGAGAAGGTGGGGATCAAAGAAGGGATTTGAAAGGGTAGGTTGTTGTCAGATGTGAGAAAACATATACTAGGTCAGTTGGCAAGGGGGCTAGAAATGAAACTGGGCAAACAGATGTTTAGTGAGAATGAGGTGGATCTCATGAACAAGGTAAGCTCTTAAGGGCATGAGAGAAGGTAGAAAAAAATGTTGGTTCATGGAACTTTGGCTTGGTGAGCAGCCTAGAGGAAACTGAACGGATAGTCTTGATCTGGTGATAAAGAAGCCTCGGGAGATATCTCACCTTTTGAAGGTAAGTGTGTAGGTAGCAGGAGATGATTAGTTTTGGAACAAAGACGTCATATGGTTGTCTTGGCTGTCCAGGATGAACTTGGAATAATACGAAAATTAAAAGAAAACAGTTTGCTGACAGTTCGAACTCAAACTGTGCAGTCAAATTGGGCGATCGATGTTTTATATCAATTGTGCACCAGATATACTCAGGGCTGTGTTCCTTAGAGTTGAGGAGATGGAAATAGGTGGCAAGTTTGGGGATGACCACTATGACACAATAAGGTTTTACTGGAGACAGGGGCTTAAAAGGTGATGATTCGTATCTTAGAAATGGAAGACTAAAGGCTAGACAGTTGGGGGATTCAAAATACAGTTGTAGTTAACTTCTGGTAGTTTTTTTCCCCACAAGGGTGAAGGCAGAAAGTGAGGTTGGAAAGATGTGGAGTTGGAGAACATGAATAGTGATGAATGTGAGGAAATGGTCAGAGATATCCCTTGTCTGTGATCAAGTTGATGAGGGTAGAGTAGCTACTTGATAAGACAACGTAGAGGGTATGGCTGTGAATATTTGTTGGAGTGTTTATATGGAAGGAGAATTTAAGGGTCAGACAGGAAGGTAGTGAAATCAGGAAGGTAGGGAGGGTGTGGGGGCAGTGGGGGTGAGGAGTGCATGGGGTGGGGTGGGTGTGTGGGGGCGGTGGATAAAGGATGAGATATTGCTCAGTGCAGAGAGAAGCTCATTTTAAGTGATGCCTATGTTGGATTACTATTTGCCCTAAAGGACAATATGAACAAGAGATGGGTGTTTTAGTTCCATGTCTCACTTTAGCTTTGTACTGTTGTATGCAAGTAAACTCAACCAGCAAAACAATACATATATTATGACTTTGAATGTATTATGCACAGTGTTTCAGCCAATAACTTCCACAGCATTTTGATGATCTATGTAGTTTCAGGCGATTTTACTCATAAATCTTCCCTGTTGGACACTTAACTACTGGACTGACTAGTAATCAAGCCATAAAAGGAGATTGTGATTCTTTCTGTGGCTGGTTCTTCCTTCAAACCTGAATTTCTACTCTCTGCATTATAACTGAACAGTGTTTCCTCATCATGACATTTGATCTACCTCAAAGTTTCTGGTCATCATGGGAGTACTTTCTAAAGTATTTTTTTAAGTTCTCTTATGCTGTTTTTCAAGTTTTGAGCTAAATATGCTAATTTTTTAGAAGTTATGCACTTGGAAATTTTGATGTGCAAAAGCAAAAGACAATTATTGCAGGAGTTCCTGTCTGCAATAGAAGTGTTTAGCGTTGGGTATGTCAAATACTTCTGTATGAAATAAGGTAAGACAGTGCAGATCTGTCAATTTCTTTGGATGGTTTCATTTATAAGGATCTGGAAATTCTGTTTTCTAATGGCACTTCTAATAATCGTAAAGTGCTTTATTATGTAATGAATATTATGTAAGCCTCAAATTTGTTAAAGACTCATTTTAATGTTAGTGAATGTGACTTCTCTGTAATGTCCTTTGGAAAGCACACGTGACAATATTGCCTAAAGTGCTGGATAGTACTACCAACTATGAGTTGACGTTAGCAAAAGTGAAGCAATGTTGCTTTATGTTGGCTTCGAGCTGTCAGCAAACTGTTTTCTTTTAATTTTCGTTTTGAATTGTAATTAAAATGGCACCTAGGTCCAGTGTTTAGTTTTTACTGAATTGATTGGTAAGTACCAATTTCCTGTGAGTTCTTCTCGATGGGTGTTTGAGGTTTGCGATCACAGCTCCCGGCATGTATACAGAATGCACCAGTATGCAATGTTGCCAACTCTATCACGTAGGAGGCCAATCTTAGTGTAACTGCCTTAGTGTCCCAGCTCTCATTATCTGTTGGTACTGCATCCACTGGAGAGTTAATTTAGTGGAAAAATCCAACTCCACTCCTAAATTTTGCATGCATATTATTTATTGAAATTCTTTATCTGGCCCAGTATTTACTTGACCAGATATTTAATTATTTCTTGCTGAATGACAGCATTAATTATACTAGTCATGTTTTTGTTAAAAAAAATCAAAGCCATCATATATAAATTGTTCTATGATCCTTCAGCTTCAGATATTTTTGTTCAGCGCTGAAGGAAAATAAGAGGCAGCACTGGCTTCTGAAGTGTTCCAGTGTGCAGTTTCTAAAGGCTGTGAATGCAGTGTTGTTGGTATGCAGATCATCTATCACACTATGCAAATTTGATCACTCCTGTCGTACAACTTTTTCAGGCTTCCTTCAGCCTTCAAAGAGAATAACGTGCAGACGTTTGCATGATGACAGATAGCCAGTCCTGAGGCACGTACAATAGCAAGCCAGAAATGAACATGGCAAAGCTTGTGTAGTTTTCATAGTAGTTTTGCAAAGAAAAATTCTTTACTTTTCATCCCACTTGCAACATGCAGTAGGTTCTCCTACCTAACCCCAACCCCATGATCACCCAAAAGAAGAAGCCAAAGGCATGCCGATATTCTGACTTTCATACAATTAGTCTGATTGCCCACGCGTCAAAGGTTGTGTTCAGAATTGTAACAAAGTGAGTGGGTGGGAAGGCACAGAGCTACATTGGAGATGACCAGTTTGGTTTCCAGAGATAAAGAGGGACAAGAGCAGCAATTGGCATTATAGCATCAATGAGCAGTTTTGCAGGAATTTTGTTTTTGTAGAAAAAGCATTCAATCCTGGGGTTACAGAAGGAAAAACAAGCCATTGTTTCCCAATCATTATCCTCTGAGATTGCACAAGCAGCTGGTAAAGAATGGATATCAGGTTGGGTTTTATGCCCTCGAAGACCAACCTTTTAGCTACTATACTGAACTCTGAAATTCTCTCCTAAAACCATTTATCTTTGTTATTCTATTTAAGACTAGGAGGGAAATAACTTGATGTTTCTTTCCACCTCATTCGCCCTATACTGGCTTGCTATCCACTTTTCCATTTATAAGGCTGTAAACAGTAAGGTATACTATATAAATTCACATTAATAACCTGCTGATGCTCGGGGATGGAGGCTCATGTCTTAAGAATGGTCACGTGTTTGAGGTGCTGAAAATGGGCATGGGGTGGTATGTCAGCAAAACCTTTTGGTAGTGGGGGCAATGGGAAGAAGCATGAATGGAAATTAAAAATAACTGCATTAGCTTGAAACTATACAAACTCAGTTTCTTTAAAGTTGCAATTTGAAACATTTTGAAAACTGCATGTGTGTGACCTAATGTAGGTTCTTCACTTTTTTTAATGCTAGTGTTCTGAATTCTGTCCTGTAATATAAAATGAGTGGGGTAGAGGAGCAAAGGATCTCCTGGGTACAATGCTCACAACCCAAGTAAAGATTTTTTTTTAAATGAAAGGTAGTGATGCAGGTTAATAAGGCCATAAAGCAAATAAAGTACTAGAGTTCATAGTTAGAGGGATTTATTTATAAAACAGAGTACTTTGCACAATCCTGACCTCCAGATTAAAAAATGATAGACACACTGGGACAAATGCTAAAAGGATGATACCAGAACTGAGAGGTTATACCTACTGGGGAAAAATTGAACAGGTTAGGGTTTTTTTTCCCTCCAAAAATCTGAGGAGTGACCTGAATGAGATCGTAAAGATTATGAATGGATTTGATAGATTAGATATAAAGGTGGTTCCACTTCTGAAGACCAAAGCTAGGAGATATGCTGTAAATATAAAATAATCGCAAATAAACCCAAAAGGGAATTCAAGAGAAACTTCTTTACACACAGTGAGTCGAATGTCAAACTTGCTACTGCAAGGTGAATATCATAGTTGCACTGAAGGGAAGACTAGACAAGTACCTAAGGGGGAAAGGAATAAAAGAATGCATTGGAGTTGGATGAAGGATGGGAGGAGGTTTGTGTGGAATGTAAATACCAATGTGGGTCAGTTGAGTTGAATGGCCTTTTTCTGTGCTGTATGTTCTTGGCAATTCTACGTAATTCAGAGCTCCAGCATAAACAATTCGGAGAAAATAGTTCATATATAAGACCATAAGACATAGAAGCAGGTGATAGTTTCTAAATATACACCAAAACTAGTTGTCAATTCTAGATTGAAATAATTAATTCAATTGATTAAAACAATAACTCTACCAGCTGCTGCGGTGAAATTTGAACTCATGTTCCAGAACATTAGCTTGGACCCCTGGATTACTAGTCCAGTTACATTACCATAAGACATAGGAGCAGAAATTAGGCCATTCGGCCCATCGAGTCTGTTCCGCCATTCAATCATGGCTGATAAGTTTCTCAACCCCATTCTCCCACCTTCTCCCCGTAACCTTTGATCCCCTTACCAATCAAGAACCTATCTATCTCGGTCTTAAATACACTCAATGACCTGGCCTCCACAGCCTTCTGTGGCAATGGATTCCATAGATTCACCACTCTCTGGCTAAAGAAGTTTCTCCTCATCTCTGTTCTAAAATGTCGTCCCTTTACTCTGAGGCTGAGCCCTTGGGTCCTAGTCTCTCCTACTAATCGAAACATCTTCCTCACGTCCACTCTATCCAGGTCTTTCAGTATTCTGTAAGTTTCAATCAGATCCCCCCTCATCCTTCTAAACACTATCGAGTATAGACCCAGAGTCCTCAAACGTTCCTCATATGTTAAGCCTTTCATTCCTGGGATCATTCTCGTGAACCTCCTCTGGACCCTCTCCAGGGCCAGCACATCCTTCCTGAGATACAGGGCCCAAAATTGCTCACAATATTCTAAATGTGGTCTGACCAGAGCCTTATAAAGCCTCAGCAGCACATCCCTGCTTTTATATTCTATTCCTCTCGAAATAAATGCCAACATTGCATTTGCCTTCCTAACTACCGACTCAACCTGCAAGTTAACCTTAAGAGAATCCTGGACTAGGACTCCCAAGTCCCTTTGCACTCCAGATATCTGAATTCTCTCCCCATTTAGAAAATAGTCTATGCCTCTATTCTTCCTACCAAAGTGCATGACCTCACACTTCCCCACATTGTATTCCATCTGCCACTTCTTTGCCCATTCTCCTAACCTGTCCAAATCCTTCTGCAGCCTCCCTGCCTCCTCAATACTACCTGTCCCTCCACCTATCTTTGTATCATCTGCAAACTTAGCCAGGATGCCCTCAGTTACTTCATCTAGATCATTAATGTATAAAGTGAAAAGTTGTGATCCCAACACTGACCCCTGCGGAACTCCACTAGTCACCGGCCGCCATCCTGAGAAGGACCCCCTTATCCCCACTCTCTGCCTCCTGCCAGACAGCCAATCTTCTATCCATGCTAGTACCTTGCCTCTAACACCATGGGCTCTTATCTTACTGAGCAGCCTCCTGTGCGGCACCTTGTCAAAGGCCTTCTGGAAGTCCAAGTAGATAACATCCATTGGCTCTCCTTTGTCTAACCTACTCGTTACCTCCTCAAAGAATTCTAACAGATTTGTCAGGCATGACCTCCCTTTGATGAAACCATGCTGACTTTGCCCTATTTTACCATGCACTTCCAAGTATTCTGAAATCTCATCCTTAATAATGGACTCTAAAATCTTACCAAACATACGAATTAGGAGCAGGAGTAGGCCACTCGGTTCCTCGAGCCTGCTCCGCCATTCAATAAGATCATGGCTGATCTCATTTTAATCTCTCCTTCACATTCCTGCCTACCCCCAATAACCTTTCAACCTCTTGCTTATCAAAAACTTATCTACCTCTGCCTTAAAAGATATTCAAGGACTCTTCCCTCAACCACCTTTTGAGGGAGGGAATTCCAAAGTGTCTCAACCTTCTGAGAGGAAAAATTCCTCTTCCTTCTCTGTCCAAAATGGGCAACACCTTATTTTGAAACAGTGACCCCAAGTACTAGATTCTCCCATGAAAGGAGACATCCTTTCCACATCCACCCTGTCAAGTCCCCTCAGGATCTTATTCCTTAATACAGTCTGGACTATTTTAATTTGTATTCAAGTAAACCTGTCTGAGACACCAATAAGAATGTTATTATGAGATGACCAGTTTGTTTTCAGCACTGAACAAACAATAAGGAAGTTTCATCTGAGAGTCTATTTCAATGATATTCATCGGATACTGGGGGAGGGTGACTACCAGTGAAGATTGGGGATAAGGGAATCTTCGATGCTGAAGGTGCACCTGATGCAATTTTCAGGCAGACCTTTAAATAGATACAAAATGTACCCACCTGAAATGTGCAGGAGACACCTTACATATTCAAATCAGAGTTCTATGCCATGTTTAGAGCCCTATTTGCATTTTTCAGGTGCAAATGAACAGACTGTGTGTCACACATAGTCTGTCCATTTGCTGCAGGTGATGTGTGACCTAACCAGCAGTCCTTAAAGGGGCCACAAGGGACAGCTTCAGATAAAGGCCAAACCTTTTTTGGAGGTGTGCTGATGAATTTTGCGGGGCTCAGAAGAAGAATAAATTGGTCTCTTCGCATCTCCCCCTGTTAATCACATACAGCTCAGCTTGTCTGTGAAGCTAATGTATTTCCAGCCCATGTGGTGAGCTGCCTGTTGACACTCATTGAGTTCTTGGCAGTTGACCTGACTTACATTGGTGATACCCAAACCTAGAACTGGTTTGATTCCTGACACTGTCTTTGGGCAGGCAACATAGGCACTTGGTCGATTTCATGTCTGTTTTGGGCATTGGTTCTCAATTAAAGCAGTATAGGTCAGGGAGCATGGGAGCAATAGGTGCACGGAACTTGGTGAGTTAGGACATTTGGCAGCAGAGTTGAGGTTACCCAAAATTTTACAGAAGGCTGATCTTGCAAGGCCAGTCAGGAGTGAATTTGCATAATCAAATCAGGGAACAAAGGCATGAATGAGAGTTTCAACAGCAGAGGAGCAACGACAGGACAGAGTCCTGACATGGGTGTGTGGTCAGAAGCTCTTTTCCGGGTCAGATATGACAATAAGATTGCAAACAGTCTGGTTCACCCTAGGCAGTTGACAGAGAGAGGGATGGAGCCAAGAGCTATGGAATGGAGTTTGTAGCGGTCACCAAAGACAATGTCAGGTCTTTAAGTGATTAATTGGAGAAAGTTTCTGATCATCCAGTACTAGATGTCAGAAAGCAGTGTGACAATTTGAAGTGGATGGGTCAAAAGAGGCGGTGGTCAGGTAGAACTGAATATTGTCAGCAGGCATGTGGAACTCTTGCTGTTTTTTTCAGATGATGCCGCTATGAGGCAGCATGTAGATGAGAAATGGGAGGGGGCTGAGAATGATGTTGTTGAGCAGTAGTTTAAAATCCCTCCCAACTCCAAAATGTGCTGAAACATCAACCTGTTATTTTGCTTTCTAGGCTTCAGTGAACCTACAGCGTATTTCCAGTGAGTTTTGTTTTTGCTTCTACAGTTGATACACTTGTATTTGTTAACATTACCATTAATTCTGAAGGCTTTTTAAATTGGCAGCCTGCCATTTTGAAATAATAAAGTTTCGTTCTTAGTGTGAAGTTGTTTGTTTTCTTAGCCAGTAACAGTTGGAGTTTAATAAATGCACATCTGTTACAGTGCAAGCTCAACAGTTTTAGATGTGATTATTTTTCCACTTTTTCCAATGTGTATATGATTTAGCCCTTAATGAATTGAAGGAAAAGAACGATGAAAAAATTATTACAGGTTTCCATAATATACATAATGGCATTTATTGTCCGAATGTTTTAGTAGTGTGCGTATACATCGCTTAAATTTTTAAGTTCTGATCTTTGTGGAATTATTCTTAATTTTTTAGTTCAAAGGCCACACAATCAGCACAGCTAAAACTGTCTGTAGCACCTATTATTGATTTTGGCTAGTGATCAGTCTTTCACTAATGCAGGACCTCCATTACACCACTTGTACCTCAATTGTGGCAATGTATAGGTTAAATGGCCTTAGAGCTGCAAATTCTAAAGAACAGTTGACCCAGTTCATTATTATCCAATCTGTCCACATCTTCCCTAGGCTTTTGTAGTGGAAGTGTAAACATTGCTGTGCTTTTATGACCTTTACTCCTTTTACTGACTGCTGTAGGCTAAAAATCGTGCTTTCTATGTAGAATTCTGGGCGGATCTTGGTTCTGCTTTATCTGAAGAGTCACATCCTCTGAATAGCTAGACCCAAGTCTACGAAGTTAGTTGCAATAACAACATGTATTTGTATAACGCCTATGATGTAGCAAAATATTCTAAGGCACTTAACAAAATTAGACACTGAACTGCATGAGGTATTGGACAAGTGATTAAAAGCTTGGGAAAAGAGATTTTACAGGGCATCTTAAAGGAGGAAGAGGAGGTTTCTGGAAAAAAAATTCCAGACCTTAGGGCTTAGGCAGCTGAAGTTGTGTGTCAGTGCTGGGGTGATTAAAATTGAGAATGCTCAAGAGACAATAATTGGAGGAGCACAGATACCTTGGGGGTCTTGGAGGGCTTAAGGCTATGTAGAGATACTGGTCATTGTCATCATCATGCTTGCTCTGCTTGAAGACAAGTCCTTGGCTCATAGTAGTCATTCCATGTCTCTCTATCCTGTGCCATTCTTTTCATTTACCAATAACATCCTTCAATTTTTCAAGCCATGCAGCATTGATATTCTCTTCTTTGCTCTTCCTCTTTCTTTTCTTGAAACTTTTCCTCCATAATGTCTCTTACAAATCCGTTTCCTCTTAAAATGTGTCCTGCCCAGTCTCTCTGCCTTTTCTTAAACATTTTGAACACATTTCTTTCCTCAGCATTTCATCATCTGTTACTTTTTTCTGTCCAGTAGATCCTTTCCATTTTTCTCCAAGCTCATATTTCAAAGCTATCAGCAAGTTGATCTCTTCCTTCCATAAGGTCCAAGTCTCTCATCCATTCAAAACAACATTCCAAATCAAACTCTTTACAAGTTGCTTTTTGAGTTGTTTATTCAGCTTTCTGGTTAGCACCATCTTTTCTTACCAAAAATGGCCTTTCCCATTGCCACCCTTGTTCTTATTTCTTTGTTGCATCTTCCACCTGCAGATGATATGCTCCTGCACCTATCCTAATTCTCTTCCTTCAATGAATCTGTGAATATTTCTTGGTGATTTTGAGATATGCTTCACTTTGGTTTTGCCAATGTTGACTTTCATTCCAAAGTTCGTGCCTGCTGTTACTCGTCTACCTGCTGGTTCTTCTAGCCAGCACAGAAGAAGGATTACAAGTATTTTGTTATTGGCAAACTGAACTGACGCTTTCATTGCCCCCAACTACCCCCCCCCCCCCCCCCCCCCCCCCCCCCCCCCCAGCCACAACACCAGATTATTTTGCGTCTTCAAATGCTTCCTTTGATCATTGCTTCTGCATAGACATTTAATAGCTCTGGTGATAAATAATACCCTTGTCAAAATTTCTTCCAATTACATGTGGTTCTGACTTCCCATTGGCTGCTCTCACTGCTTTTTGTCCCATGTACAGATTTCTTATGAGTCATCTATTTCACCAGTCTACTCAGTGTCTTTCAGCACTGTCAAGAGCTTAATCCAGTCAACTTGATCTAATGCTTTTTCAAAGTCTACAAAACAAACACACTCCTGTCCAAACTCTAAACTGCGTTCAAAAACAGAATTACCTGGAAAAACTCAGCAGGTCTGGCAGCATCGGTGGAGAAGAAATCAGTTAACGTTTCGAGTCTTCATGGCCCTTCGGCAGAACTGAGTATAGTTAGGAGAAAGGTGAAATAAGAGTTTATTTATTTATTTATAAGAGTTTATTTCACCTTTCTCCTAACTATACTCAGTTCTGCCGAAGGGTCATGAAGACTCGAAACGTTAACTGATTTCTTCTCCACCGATGCTGCCAGACCTGCTGAGTTTTTCCAGGTAATTCTGTTTTTGTTTTGGATTTCCAGCATCCGCAGTAGCTTTTAGCTTTTTGTTTTTATCTCTAAACTGCGTTCACTCATCAATCTTTATAATGCTGGTTGCTTCTCTTGTCCCTCTTCCTCTTTGGAGATGGCTAGTTTAGGTTCCAATATAGTTCCCACCCACTTTGTTATAATTCTGAACACAATTTTTGAGGCATGGGCAATAGGACTAACTGTACAAAATTCAGAACATCGACATGCCTCTGGCTTCTTTCTCAGGGTGATCGCTTTTTTTCTGCATGAAGTCCTCTGGTCATTCTCCTGATAAGTAAGTATCTTTGCACAGCTTAGTAAACATTGATGTCAGAAGTTCATTCCCATGTTTTTAATCAACTCTGGAGGTATTTCATCTATTCCAGCTGCTTTTTCAGTTTTTATCTCATTGCTACTATTAACTGTCACACTCTAATATTTCTGGTCTAATGAAATTGATGTCAACATTGCACTCTTCTAGCTCAATCACTTCATGTTTTTCAGTTTTGCATATAATTCTTCAATATGCTTGTTCTGTTTTCTTATTTCATCAGAGTTTGTTGGTAAAACACCTTCCTTACTCTCTATTGCAATGGTTAAGTTGGCAATTAAACTGGCGAGCCACCACTGAAAATAGCCAGAGGAAAAATTCTCCCCCTGTTGGCGGGGAAGTACAGGAGTGGGCGTGGGCAGGTGCACCTCCGATCGGAACCCCCGATTGGGGGCGTGCTGCCATTTTAAGTGGGCGGGCCAATTAAGGCCCGCCCAGCGTGACATCCACCAGGAAACACTATGTGCGGGCAGGGGGGATCCCCTGAGCCGGGAGTGTGCTTTTTTGCGCATATGCGCGAAAGAGCGCACTGAACTCCCTGAGGCTAAGTGCTGTCTCAGGGAGATTGGCTCAGAATTAAAACTTATAAGGTAAATGTTTAAAAAATTTCCTTGACATGTCCCCTCATGTGGCGCTGTCACATGAGTTGGGACATGTCCATCACTTTAACTCAAACCTTTATTAAATATTTTTTAAAACCCTCATGAAACCTCATCCCGCCCATGGATGAGGTTTCATGCTTTTTCTTAAGCCCGCCAGGTCTCCCAGCCTGCTCGCCAATCCTAAGGTTGGACGGGCAGCCCTGTCAATTACCTAAATTGGTTTATTAATGGCCTCAATAGGCCATTGACAGGTCGGCGGGCGCACAGCTGAGTCGGCTGCACCGCCGCCTACCTGAAAATGGAAATGATGTGGGGTGACGTCGGGAGTTACACCTGACGTCGTCCTGCGTCATTTTAAGTGTTGGCAAGTGGGCCCTGCTCCCCCCGCTTGCTGACCTAAAGACGCTGCCCCATGAAAACGGCATAAATAAACACCAATGGTATAGATGAGAACCCCTGTTGAAGGATAGGTGAGGTCATGCTTGGCAATGGAGGAAGTGAGGCCTCTCCGGTCACAATCCAGCGAAATGCTCATATATACAAGTTTGATAATAAAAGAATAGGAACATGGAATGTATAAACAATGAACAGGAAAGGAAGGCTAGAGAACCTAAAGCGAGAAATTTAAACAACCTTGAACTATGTGAAGTACAGTGGACAGGTGCAGCAAGCGATTAGGAAGGCAAATGGAATGTTGGTATTTATTGCAAGGGGAATGGAATATAAAAGTAGGGGAAGTTTTACTACAGCTGTACAGGGCATTCGTGAGACCAAGAGCTATATGCAAAAAATGGGAAAACCTGAGATGATTGAGGTAGAAGAAAAGAGTAATGTTGACATTGAGATAACGGACACCATCTCAAAAGCGGCAACCTTAGGATTTCGGGTTGGCGGTTCAGGCCGAGGGAGGTTCGGGCCAAGCCAGGTCGGGTGAAGTCAAGGGTTGCTTGGAATACGGGAATAAACCGGTGTGCAAGTGGCGATGCTGATAACTAGTCTGGTACCACACTTTGCCAATGCAGCACCTAGCGAATTGCCCAGGTAAGTTTTTTATTTATTTATTTTGATTCAATAAATTAATATTGATGCGTGGCACATTCTAAACATCTCCATTTTTTGGACAGCCATAATTGAGACACGGTGCCTGTAGATGGATTTGAAAACAGGGATGAGTATTTTAAAATTTAGACTTTATTGAACTGGGAGCCAATGCAGTCAGCGAGCACAGAGTGAAACGGGACCTGGTATGAGTAGAATACAGACAGCAGAGTTTTGGATGACCTCGAGTTTAGGGAGTGGAAGACAGGAGGCTGGTCAGCACTGTGTTGGAATAATTTAAATCTAACCAAAGCATGGACAAGGGTTTCAGCAGCAAGTGAACTGAGGCAGGGGCAAAGTCAGGTGGTGTTATGGAGGTGGAAACAGATGGCCTTGATGATGGGGCGGTTATGAGATTAGAAGCTCAACTCGATCAAATACAAGGTTGTGAACAGTCTGTTCAGCCTCGGGCAGGGAGGGGAATGGTGTTACTGACTGGGGGACTGAGTTGTGGCAGGGACAGAAGACGATGGCTTTGGTCTTCCTTTACATTTAGTTTGAGGCTCAGTCAGTACTCCATGTCGGACAAACGATCTAACAAACTGGAGACAGTTTGGAGGAAGTTGACAGGTGTTGAAATAGAGATGAGTAATGTTGGCATACATGTGGACCCTGGGTTGTGTTTTCATATAATATCTCTGAGGGATAACATATACAAGTACCCTTAGCTACCGTTTGAGTATCACAGCCAAATTTTTCACTGATCACAAGTGCTAACTATGCTGTACTAGATGTTTGTCACCCAGGCAGCTTATCCATTTTCACCATGCATGCACTGCATCCTAACAATTTCTCTTTCTCTCTCTTTCTTTCCCCTTCCCCATACCCTCGACCATTGTCATTCACCTTGTCTTACGGAGTACAGTGATGTCCTGTGAAAAGTGCATAGCAAGCTGACACCCCTACTCTCACCCATTTTTGTTTTGAGCCACATCTTTTCCTGTGACTAACAAGGTTGCTGGTTTCCTGGGCTGTGTAAATGGTGCTCTTCAGTCAGTTTCTGTGAATTTTGAAGCGTCCCAGTGTTGACTATTTTCCTTCCTTCCTCCACCTTAGCTTCAATTAGAGTTGTTTTGAATGTGTTTTACAGTCAGTTCCGGGGTTTTACTTGGAGCTAGTGTATTTGGTCACCGCCTTTGTCCCTTCCGACACAGCGTGCTTGGCCAGTTCCCCGGGCAGCAGCAGGCGCACGGCGGTCTGGATCTCCCGGGAGCTGATGGTGCTGCGTTTGTTGTAATGGGCCAGGCGGGAAGCCTCACCCGCGATGCGCTCGAAAATATCGCTCACGAACGAGTTCATGATGCTCATGGCCTTGGAGGAGATGCCGGTGTCGGGGTAAACCTGCTTCATCACTTTGTAGATGTAGATGGCGTAACTCTCCTTCCTCGACTTTCGCCGCTTCTTGCCGCCCTTTGCTACCGGTTTCTTTAAGGCTTTCTTGCCTCCCTTCTTGGGAGCTGGTTTCTTCTCATCGACCATCGTCACTTTCAGACACGGAGTTGTTGGTTTGCAGCCATAGAGCTAATCTTAACTGCATAAATTAAGGTTAAGTGTTTACAGGTGGTGGGCACTCTTTTTGGGTAATGATTTGTGCATCCGCTTGAGTTGGTCCAAGTCGAGTGGAATGCCTGAGGTGGCGGCTGCAGCGAAGGGTGGTGTGTCCCGCAAGGCATCGAAGCAATCGCTGACTAAACTTAGCAAGAAGCCGCCCAAGAAGCAGAGGAAATCTCCCAAGCAGAGCTATTCCACTTACGTGTACATGGTGCAGACCCAGACCTTCCACTAGAATCTCATCCAAGGCCATGAGTGTTATGAATTCCTTTGTTGTCGACATTTTCAAGTGCCTCTGAGGCCTCGCATCTCATTCACTACAACAAGCGCCACACCATCTCAGCCCAGGCAGATCCAAAGCACCGAATGCCTCATGCCACCAGGGGAGAACTGGCCAAACACGCTGTCCCCGAAGGCATCAAAGCGGTCACCAAATACACCAACCCGTTTAGGTCAATCGCTTTAAAGATTATAAAGGGATACTTATTGACAGTGGCGATGGGTTGTAGAGTTAAGAGCTGTACATTTATAAAGCCACACTTTGGATAAATCAAAAGTGGAGTAAAATTTGACTTCTGGAGCTGAATTTTTGTCTGGGTGCAGAGGCATGTTATGATGTGAGAAAGGCCATTATTTTTTTGGAGGGAATCCAATTTTCCTCCGCCTTCCTGACCCTGTGTCATTTTCCTCTGGCCTTTTTGTGGGTCGGAAAGTGTGCAAATTGCACACCCGTTCCCGCTGACGATTTCCCCATTTTAAATGGGGGTTGCAACTGGATTTCCCGCTGCACACCATTTTTCATCTTGTGGTGCAGGGTTTTGGAAGTCCATTAAAAGCACGCCAGCTTTGAGTTTGTGAAGAAAATGGAAAGCCTGCTGAGGACTGTGGAACATTCTGAAAGACAAGTGTAAGCGTTTACACACCTTCTGTTGTCACTATTAATTGTAATAGATCTAATTTAAATGCAGCAGTTCATCAGAAGGATTTTCCCTTTTGTAGGTAAATTGACACCTATATTGACAAGCCTTGTTCACCTGCATTAAGGTGCTTTTCCAATGGAGAAAGCACCATAATGCTGTGAAAAATGTTACAGAATGTCCTGTCATCTTTTCCATTGTCATTTAAATGGCTGTGGCTGATTTTTTTCAAACAACCTGGCTTTGACACTTGAAAAAATCTTCACTTGGGGACGGGAGGGGCGGGGTGGTGGGGAGAGGGGGGGAAAGGGAGGAAGGGAAATGGAACCATTTGCTCCCTTATGTTGTTGACAGGTAATCTGATTTGAAATTGTAATGAACATCCCCCATTCTTTCCTCCCCAGAAAGTACTGTATTGCTTGGATGCTATTAATGTTTGGTAGAGCTTCAGCACTCAATGGGTTTCAGCTCAGTAGGTGTTCCTTTTCATCTGAGAATGAATGACAGGTTCAAGAAGTTGTATCAATAGATTGCCAATTGGAAGCTGTTTCTGGTTTGTTGTAACAAGCTAATGGATTTGCAAGTATTACCAGGTTTTTTCTTGCATGGCAGAATGCACTTTTTCCCTCAGTATCAATGATATGGAGGATTTTATTAGATATCAAGAGGCTTATTTTTTGCAAAGGAATGTAAACTACTTTCCATTGATATTGCATGGAATTTGAGGATTGTACATAGTGCATACTGGGTAAGTGGCTATGGAGGATAAATGGGTGCATTGTGAGAGCATAGGCTGGCATGGGGGTGTGGGGGTGGGAGGTGGGGGGCAGTGTGAGAAAGGGGTGAGGTACGATTGTTTTAAATTTTTAAAACAACAGATTTAGTATAATAATCCAGCAACATACTTTGGAGGGGTGGTGGCGTCATGGTATTGTCACTGGACTAGTATCCCAGAGATCCAGGGTAATGCTCTGAGGACACGGGTTTGAATCCCACCAGGGCAGATGGTGGAATTTGAATTCAATAAAAAAAAAATCTGGAATTAAAAGTCTAATGATGACCATGGGGCCATTGTCGATTGTTGTAAAAACCCATCTGGTTCACTAATGTCCTTTTAGGGAAGGGAATCAGCGGTTCTTACCTAGTGTGGCCTACATGTGACTCCAGACCCACAGCAATGTGGTTGACACTTAAATGCCCTTTGAAATGGCCTAGCAAGCCATTCCATTCTCAAGGACAATTAGGGATGGGCAATAAATGCTGGCCTAGCCAGAGACGCCCATATCCTATGAACGAATATTTTTTTTAAAAAGCCTCTTGATAGGCAAGTCTTATGCCTGACTGGGGTCTTGATTCCAGGCCTCACTACTGCCTGATTGTTGTGCAGTTCAGCAGGCCTTCCCAAAAAGAGGCAGCGCGTGTCTCTCACTGGCTCTCTCACCAGAAGGTGGGACCGCTGATGCCTCAATAAGATTCCACTTAGTGTCACCCATATGTTGTTCAGAACTTGACACCCATTCACATTGGCGGGGGGGGGGGGGGGAAGGTTGTTGTTGCCATGTGGAAAAACTGCAGGCTTGTGTAGAATTCCATGCAAACATTTTTGAGAAGTTTGTAGATAATATCTATATTATAAACTTGTATAAACTTATCCCAGGGCAAATAATACAAGTAGATTTTTCTGTGACAGTTAATGCTGTATTATTTTGATGGGAGTATGTTATTACCGCATTGAGGCATGTATTAACTGACTTTGCCAGCACAACAATCCTGAGTCCAAAGGCACATCTGTCTAAGATTTTGTTGCTTATTAAATTGCTCTCAAGCTCCCACTTCACAAGTCTGTATATTTTTATTTAAGTGCTTGCTAAAGTGGAGAATCTGGCTTTTTGTTTGGTGTTCCCATCTGCCTTGAAATGTAAGACAAAAACACAAAATGCTCGAAAAACTCAGCAGGTCTAACAGCATCTGTGGAGCGAGAAACAGAGTTGACGTTTCGAGTCCGTATGACCCTTCTTCAGAGCCTTGAAATGTAGTTTATTAAAAGTGCTTGGTCAAATTTCAAGGAAAACAACCTATTTCCTGGTTGTGGCAACATTTTTTGATTCCACATTTGAACCATTTCTACATTTGCATTATTGAGTTTCATTTCATGCTTTTATTCCAGTATTGTGCTTTTATTGACTATCCTGTTGAATTCATAAAAGTGCCAAGGAATGCAAAGAATTTAGTACTTTGGTTAAATGAATCTAAATTTTAGAATAATCTAGATTGTAGTTAAGTGCCATATTTCTAAAGAACTGATGTGAAATAGTGATGTACATTACTGGTTTTATTTTTTCTTCACTGTTACAAAATTCACATCTTGGATGAAGTTTGAGAGATGGTTTCTTTCTCGCATTACCCTTACTTTTTTCCGTTTCTGTCAATCACAGACTTTGCAATGCATGTTGGCCTCTCTTCAGTCAGAGCTTGACATGCAAATGTTCTTGATGAAAATTGAGTCATCTCATACAGTTAGTACCTTACTTCCTTTCTGACCTTTTTCTTTTCGATTGACAGCTACAATTGTTTGTCTGCATCTCATGTAATACACAATTTAAAGCTAACAAAACAGTTGCATTTTGTGGAACTGTCTGCTTGTCTGATTGGTGCCTGTTGCCTAATGATTGATGTAAGCTCTACAGGACAAAGTTAAATGTTTAACGATGAGTTTACAGGTTCAAAATTTTGTGAAATAAATTGGAACACTTCACTTTTAAAACTGGACCCCTGAAGATAGAATGGCACAGTCTTTTGGCACTCTGACCTACAAGGGGTTGAAGGTTGGGTTAGTACCTGTGACTTCTCAATCTCCAACTGCACTGCTGGGATGACATTCCATGTGGGGGCCAGACGCTACACTAAGTGGTGGGTTAGAAGATTGGAAAGAATTTCCCAAGGCCATTCTTCAGCATTGCCTGATGGCTGCTGGTTGAAGTGCCAGAGGTTCACCACTTACATATTTTTGATATATGGGCAAAGGTGTGGAAAGAAATAAAACCAAAAGTAGTTTCAAAACCAAACTGGACAGATGTTTTTTTGCTGGCACACTGCTATGCATCAATTTTATGGTTCCAATTTATAATTCAAATCTGAGAAGAATGTTGTGTTTCCTCTTACTCCTAACTAGTTTAGCATACTAACGTGGATGATGTGACTCACTGACTGACGTTTGTGACCAGACTATTTGCAACTGTTGTCTTCTGTTGTGGTGCATGTGCGAGTTTGAGAATGTGTGCTTGTTTCCCTGGAGACTTGTCTTGGCAGCAGTTAGTTTCTGAGTGATTTTAAAATTTGTGTTCAGTGCTATTTGCCACCCTTAGCTGCTTTTCAATAACCATTGTTTCTCTGCAGTATATGTAGGCAGCTCAGTTGAATCATCATTCTGCCACCTTCAATTCCTTACTACAGGTGAAGCTTGCAATTAGAATCACAGAATCTTTACAGTGCAGAAGGAGGTCATTTGGCCCATGGAATCTGTACTGGCTTACTGAAAGAGCATTCTACCCTGCCTTATCCCTGTAACCTTTCACATTCTCTCTTTTCAGATAGCAGTCCAATTACCTTTTGAATACCTTGATCGAACCTGCCTCCACCACCTTTTCAGAAAGTTCATCCCAGCCTCCAACCACCCTCTGGGTGAAAAAATTTTTCCTCCTCACTTCTACTCCTCTTGTCCATTATTTTGAATCTGTGCCCTCTAGTTCTTGACGTACTCTTGAGAGGGAACAGTTTCTCACTATTTACCCTGTTCATACCCCTCAGGATCTTGAATACCTGTATCAAGTCTCCTCTCAGCTGCCTTTTCTCTGAGGAAAACAGCCCTAACCTCTCCAATCTATCTCCATAGCTACAGTTGTTCATCTCTGAAATCATTCTTGTGGATTTCCTTTTTGTACTCTCTCCAATGCCTTCCTCAAGTATGGTGCCCAGAACTGGATGCAGTACTCCAGATGAGGCCTAACTAGTGCCTTGTACAAATTCAACATGACCTCCTTACTCTTGTACTCAATGCCTGTATTAATAAAACCTAGGATGCCATATGCTTTATTAACTGCTCTCTCAACATGCCCTACCACCTTCAATGACTCATGTACATATACACCGGAGTCCCTTTGTTCCTGCACCACCTCTGGAGTTTCTTCCTTTATTTTATACTGTCGCTCTGCATTCTTTCTGCCACCTCACACTTCCCTGCATTGAATTTCATCTGCTATTTGTCTGCCCAATCCACCAATGTGTCAATGGCAGGGTGTACCCCTGATCTCCCACCATAACTTCGGCAAAAACCCTGGAGAAATGACGTTAATGGTTGTTTATGCCATTTTCTGACATTTGAGCTGATGTTCTGGTAAGAGGTAGAGAGAAATCCTGCAGAAATGTTATTCCTATATGATGGAACTGTAAAGCTCTATTTAGGGACTGAAGTAGTTGTGAAAACTTATCTATGCAGCAATTTAAAAAATAAGTGATCACAATATAATTGAACTAAGTGATTAAAATGCTGCTAACTAATTAAAAATTAGGGAAACAAGAAATAATCCTGTGTCTATGCAGTTACTGCATGGCACATTGGTTTCCACAATTGCCAGTTCACATATGGTTATATTTATTTACTACATGATGGGGAATTTAAAATATGAAACATATTATGCAGTCTTTTGATGTAGTTCCTTGGCATATTCTTAATCCTCACACAGAAGTACATAGAAGTTACAACATAGAGAAACAGGCCAATTCTTGTGGTGTTTACTCTATACAAAAGCAAACAGCCCTAATTACACTTGCCCACTCTGCTCCCACATCCCTGCGCTACCCTTTCCTTCATCTACAGTTAGAGATGATTCTTGTTGTAATCTTTTTGATTTTAGTCAGGCCACCTGAGGCAGTCGGGAAGTGTGCTGTGCTGAAAATAGAGACTCAGTGTGTAATAGCTATGGTCAATTGCACTACATGCACACCATCTGTTAACCAGCTTTAAAATGGTATTCAGAGATACCCAGATGTAGTTCACCTCTCCACTCTCTTTAGTGAAAGGCTCAGATTACTTCGGGAAAAGAGGAGAAAGAGAAGTAGACTTGGTGACCTTAGAGATATGTCTAGTATTTATTATTTAATTTTAATGCTATGGATTTGGGATTCTTCATGGCTTATTAGTTAGTCCAAAATGATCAATTGAGCATCAGTCCATATTTGGCAGTATGACCAATGTCTGAACATATTCCCAAATATATATCGTAGTTCATCTCTCACTCATGAGACTAATTCATTCATTAAAATATCATTATAAAAAGGGAGTTTTTTTTTAAGTTAAGGTATTTCAGGGATTTACTATGCAGGTTTTGGTTGATGGGCTGAACTCTGCTACACCCTTACCAAAGTTATTGGCTAACTGTTGTGAAAATGTATTCATTCAAAGGATAAAAATTTAATTCTATCTGAATAAGGAGTATGGCTGCAGTGGATGCTAACTTCTAACAGTGCATGGTGTTTAGTGGTTGTGCTTGACTTGTTTCCAGGTTTGTAATTAGCAGTATGGTTGCACAAAGATCTTTAGTGGTCTGTCTTGTATAGTAGTTTCAAAACCCATGTTTTTCTTCTTGCAGAGCAGAAGCCCAAAGCATTTGAGAAGTTCCCAGCCTGGTCTCGGGGACCAGGCTGAACATCTGTCCATCGCATCAGCGGATTCCTTTGAAGCAATGGCAGAACAAGAGGCGCCACCTATCTTTAATAGAGGGACCCGTTTGCGGGCAAGCCTCCCAGTTGTTCGGTCAACTAACCAGACAAAGGACAGATCTTTGGGTAAGGTGTACTTGGCACTTCAAGTATATTGTACTCTGTGTATTGCATGTTCATTTATCATTCCACCTGAGATGAATTATACACCGCTGGAGAGACATCCAAAATCTGGTTTTGGCAGCTGAAATTCTGTTTTGCACGTTTTCAATGTTTCCTTGTTACATATGACCAGGTTTAAATCAACAAAGTGCTGTATTGCTAATCCTAAACAAGCTAGGACAGTTGTTATTCTAATGTTCTCTTGTGTAATTTGGATTTTGAACCCTGCGTGCACTGAATGTTAGTGCAAGAATTACATAGTTTTGTTCACTGTGATGTCTGTATTCTGCTTCATAGTAGCTTTATAAATAGGAATACACAATAAAAAAATTCCTTGGCATTTTGAAAGTTAATGAGATCTTTCAAAGTGAATGGTATAGTATTTAAGTTTTGGAAAACTGTTATTGTAGCAGTTAGTAAAACTTGCTTCTATGTGAGCCTGGAACAATTGCACTGGATTTTTTCTGCTGATTTTAAAATGGGAATGTCCTTTGTAATTAATAGTCATAATCTTGAAGTCCATTAGGAAAAGTCTAACCCTATACTGGATAATCCCTCTGACCTGTAAAATTATTTAAAAATCACCTCCTGCTGGAGCAACCATTTTGAGACCATCCAGCCTAATGTGACTACTGTGCTAGGTCCTCTACTATTATTCACTGCTCTCAATGGCATAGCTACTGAAAGTAATCGAGCCAGGAAATGTCAGTGGGTTTGTAGTGTAATAACATTAAATTTTGGAAGAAATTGCCCATTCTATGGTTACTAAAAATTTATTTGTAGTGGTAGATAATAAATAAAACAATATATTGTAGTTGCAACTGAATAAGACTATTGAATTCAAATGGGGAAAATGGATAATGATGAGTTGAGACAATTTTAATATCTTTAATATTTTTAAGAATCTACTATTTGGATTTTTATGCTGTAACTGGTCCTAAATAAGCTCCTGGTAGAGCCATTCCATACCTTCATTTTACACCCTACTTTTAAGCATGGCTGTTATATTTGATTGACTATTTTTATCCCAGTGAATGTGCCTGCCTTTTGAAACAGCTAGTGTTGGGTTTTATAGGCTGCTTAGAGGGGGAAGAAAGGACACTTGCATAACACTGACAGAGTAGAGCATTCTTGATTGACATTGTCAGATGTCATTGGAGAGTTGAGTGCACTGAAGCTTGGTAACTGGTAAATGGCTGACACCTGAGTTATGCCACTGACCTTCAGTCTTTAACTTTAGTTGTTGTGCTAAATCTGTTTCACTGGGTGGAATTTAATGCGGGCTTGGTGGCGGAGGGGGATATTTAATCAGGTGGGAGGGTGGCGGCGGGGGGGAGCCTTCCACCTTCCTGTCTCTATCCTGATGAACCCTGCACCACCACCAGTTGGGGCCAACTCATCCCACTACCACTGGTATTAACCCAGTGGCAGATTATTATGGGGGTAGCAAGAATAGTAAACCTGTGCTTGATCATGGGACCCAGCGTCAGGAGGAGGAGGGTGGGGCCCATTGAGAGCCACACCCCCTTGTCTTTGCTGTATCCCTGCAAACCCCCCCTCCTCACGGCACCTCTCCCATCACACTCTCACCTGTGGCCTGGGATCCAGTGACGATACTAAGCCTCGAGTGGGTTTTGTACCGGCAGCACCCATTACCTCGCCAATGGTGATGGTGTTTAATAGAGCTGCCGACTTCTGATTGGCCAGCTCCTCTAAGCGGGTGAGCCTTCCGCCCCGGGGTCCTTGATTCCAGGGAAGGCCTGACATTGTCCAGTTAAGTCCCTGAGTGGCACTTAGTATGGCGGGCCTTCCTTAAAAGAGATGATGCGGGCTCTTACCGGCTCTCCAGATGGCAGGCAAAACCCCATTGCCCCTAAATACCGTCCATTGTGCGCGATGCCAAAGCATGAGACTATAATGACATGACTCCAGTGTCTGTCATAAGAATCCCTTAGAAAAAAGTGTTAATGAAGAACTTTCCAAACTCTTGTGGCAATGATTCTCTAGCTAAGATCTTAACATTTAAAGTTTCCCTTTTTAGAAAGATGCTAGAGTCTGGCCAAGTTCATTTCAATTGAGATCCTTCTAGCTAATGGAGGGAAATCAGAGTTTAATCCCATTAATGCAAGATGACTGTGAACCTAGCTTCCAGAGGTAAAAAATGTGTTTAACAGATTGTGTTAACCCACTATCCTGGGGGGTCCTGACTTTAAGGCATTTCCCTTCTTTAATTGGGTGGTTAGTTTCATATTTCTCTGGAAGCAGTCATTACTGGAAAGTCAACAGATACATTTCAGATGGGACCATTCCACGGAATTACTTTGAATCCAGTTACTCTGAAGTGTATGAGAAGTGTTAAATTTCAGGATGTTTGACTGTTTTTCCACACAAGATCTCCGTGTGATTTATATTAAAATGTTACTTTTAAATTAACTCAGGATCTCCCCTGCACCCCCACCGAGCTACCCAGCCTTCTCTCGGCTTGAATTTGGGGAATGATATTTTAAAGTCAGATGAGCCAGTCTGGACTGTTGCCTGTCTTTAGATCAAACCATTGCGTTAAGATAACTCTCCATTTTCAAACAGGCGTTAGTTGTTTGTCCTTCCCCTCACATGGTGCAGGCTTTTATAATTTGCTGTTAACTGGCCTCGGAAAGGATTCAGAGGTCAAGCCTTCAATGTTGCTGTTACAGATGGGGACACACAAGTTCTAGTCCAGTTACTAAGTTTTTTTTTTGTTAAATGGTAAGCGCCTAGGCCGGTAATAAGCCTGACCAAAAGAAAATGTTACCTATAGCCTGCAGTCGGTATTACATGCTGTGACCAGATTTTCAAAAGTCATAAACAGTGAAAAGCCTCGGGAAGACAGAACTCTGTGATGATGCTCATGTTGTGAAACCAATGGCAGGAATCTGAGGCAGTGGCAGTTGAGGGTAGGAGGTAATGTGGTGACACGCCCCAGAATATGACCAGCCAGAGCTGGCAACCCCAAAGACACCCAGTTATTGAAGTCAGCAGTTACGAACCGCAGACTTTAGTTTCAATGACATTTCAGCCTCATTTTCTTAAAATGAATCAAAACTTTCTTTGTCACAAGATCAGAATCCTCTATTTTTTGTGCAAAGTTTACTCCCCAATGCATAATGTTAAGACCAGTCTCCATTTAAAAGCCTTGTTCATTTTCAGTTGCACAGCGGATTCAGAATCTGGATTTTGAAATGTGGGAGATTTGGTTTGCACCTAGAGGAAGCAGGGTCAAACATGTGATCTTTCAATGAGAAGTTTGGCTGAATGTGCCACAGTTCAGCCGAACTTGCCTGCTACCTTCCTCAGTGCTGATTGGTGGTTTACCAATGGGCGCCATCCGACAACCTCTTCAAGTACGGCTTGCAGTTAGTGGACACCACTGTCAATCTTACTCCCTCCTGGCTCCCAGGTGGTCCTGGGGTTAATTTAAAGGAGGTCATGATCTTCTCCCCCCATTTCCCACTCCCACCACCCCACCCTGCTGGCTTTCTGTTCCTCCCCCCTCCCCTTCTCCACTTCCTGCCTCTGGCCACCCGCTCTTTACCCATGCTTAACACCCTCCTCTGCAGGCCTTCTGCTCTCTCTTCCCCATCTTCCCCCCCCCCCCCCCCCCCCCCCCCCCCCAACACCGTTCTTTGCTGGCCTCCCCCTCTCCTCTTTTGTTCCCCCACCCCATTTGCTGGCTTTCCGCTAACATCTTCCCCCACCCCCTTTGCTGGCCTCCTCCATGGAATCTCTGGCCAATCAGAGCATTCTGATGGGATAGCCAATTGGGCTACTGAAAGGTGAACCAACCAGGGCAGCAAACCAGCCCCAAAAATTTGTCCCCATGTGCCTCTGGATGCTGGTGAGAAGGATTTCTGCATACGCGGGAGCGTCGCTTTGCTGCAGCTTAGCGGTCAGCGAGTGGGTGCCATTCCAATTCGCAGGGTGCAGTCGAAGGCTTTTTTTGGGTTTGCCAACAGTAAATGGAGAGCAAGGGTAAAGGGAGAGGAGCTGAAGTGGAGAGATGCTGATGCTATGCGAAAAGGTGAACTGCTGATGACAACCCCTATGATTCATATAAAGAAGGAAAAGCTACAAACTGGAATATTTGAGTCATTTTGAGCAAATCGTCAGGACACTGGGATGTTTAACGAAAAACCGGGACTGTTTCAGCAAAACCAGGATGTGTGGCCACCATGTCACATGCTCTGTTATAAGTAAAAACAGAAAATTCTTTAAATACTCGGCTGATCTGGCAGCTGATTTAAGGACAAAAGGCATGACTGCACAAGCCAAAAAGAGATGGTAATGGAACAATTAAACAAGAGGTTGGTCTAGGTTGGAAGTAGAGTTTTAGATATTGGATGTCTGTAGTGAAAAGGAGATTGTTAAGGCTGGGAAAGTTGAACCTTAAATTGCTGCGCATGTTGGAAGAATTGTGAATGTAGCTTGGACAACGGGAGGAAAAAATAGTCAAGATAGGAAAAAGTAGCATCAGCAAGAGCTGCTATTCAAAAACACACAATAAAAATAGGGGCAAAATTATGACCTGAAATTGTTGAAGTCAGCGTTGAATCCTGAAGGTTACACAGTGCCCGACTAAAAGAAGACAAGCTATTTCTCGAACTTGCATTGAGCTCCATTGGAGATCAGACTGGGAGTGGGGCAGAGAATTAAATTGACAGCAACCAGAAACGAGGGATCACGCTTGTAATCTGAGCCGAGGTCTTTCACAAAGCGATCACCCAATCTGTTTCATCTCCCCAGTGTGAGAAGGCCACATCATGAGCAGTGAATACAGTATACTGAATTGAAATAAATATGAGTAAATCACTGTTTCACTCGGAGTGTTTGGGGCCTTGGATGGTGAGAAGTGAGGAGGTGAAAGGGCAGACATTGCATTTCCTGCGCTTGCAATGGGAAGGGGTGTTGGAGGTGACTCAGGACTGGGCCATAGTTACGGGGCAAATATTCCCTTTGGAATGCTGGAAGGCAAGGATTTATTTGGTTGCACCATGCTGGAGGTGATGGAAATGGGGGAGGATGATCTGTTGAAGGAAGGTGAGGACAATAGGAACCCTATTGTGGTTCTGGCGATGTAATGAGGGCAGAAGTGGGGGAAATGGAACAGGCATAGTTGAGGGTCTGTCAACCATGATGGTGAGGGAGGGGACGCGAGTAGGACTGGAACAAAGAATGTTCCATGTATCCCACAAAAAGGCAAGCATATCCAGCACCCATAAGAATTCCAATAGCAATGGCTTTTTATTTAGAGGAAGTGAGTGGAGTTAAATAACTTGTTCTCAGATTGAATAACAAGTTCAACTAGACAGAGGAGGAAAGTGGTGAAAGGGAACTGGATGTACCTCCATTCAAGGAAGAACTGAGAGCTGTCAGAATGTCCTGATTGGAAGTGGAGTTTTAGATATTGGATGTCTGTGGTGAAAACGAGACTGTTAAGGCTGGCAAAGTGGAAACTTAAATGGCAAAGCATGTTGGAAGAGTTGTGGATGTAGCTTGGACAAGGGGAGGGAAAAATAGTCAAGATAGGAAGAAGTCAGTTCTGTGGCCAAGAATGTGTGAAATGATGGGCCTATGACAGCGGTCCTGTTTCTTAATCTTGGGAAGGAGGTAGAAGTGGGCTGTGTGGATTTGTGAAACTATTAGGTTAGAGGGTATGAAGGGAAGGTCTCCAGAGAAGATGTGCCAGTGACAATCTTTGAAACAATAGCTTGATGTTCAGTAGTGGCCTCATGATCTGGGGGAGGCAGGAGGAGGTGTCTGAAAGTTGGCGTTCAGTCTCCGCTAGGTAGTTTGATTTGCCAAACAACAGTGGCACCCTTGTCAGCAGTTCTGAAGACCATGTTGGTGTTGGACCCATGAACGGAATGCAACAAGTTCAGGGGAATATGGATTACAGTGAGTGAGGGGAACTGAGAAATTGAGATATTTGATGTCATGCTTCCAGTTCTCCATGAAACAATCTAGAGAGGATAAGAGGCCAGATGGAGATGTCCAGGTGGATCGAAAATGATGAAGATTGGAGAAAACGTTCACAGTGTTTGCAAGACCCTTGGCCAAAGAAATAGGTGCGGAGGTGAAGGTGGCAGTGACGGAAGAACTGCTCAGCATTGTGCTGAGCTCTGAATTCAATGAGGGGATGATGCTGAGAACTAGTCATTTGGAGGTCAAAGAGGGGAAGTTTAGAAAGATTGTGAAAGCACATGGTTTATATTTTGATAAGGGACTGAAATTTTTTGAGTTTGCTATGGCTATTACACTATACATGCAAACCTATTTGAAACAATTTAATGATTCTGTTTGGTTTTATCTCATGAAGTGTTAGCTAGCCCATCTCACTGATACAGGGGCATGTGTGAGTTTATAGTAACTAGTTAATGTAGCAAGAGTGTTCTGCCTTCAGGATTCTCGTTCTGCCTAGACTCTTCCCTCTTACCCTAGCTAGATATTTTTGCAGAGAACTGGTAGTGCGACATCAAACATCCCAATTTCTCCAGTACCCTCACTCTCACTTGAGTTTAGCTTCCTCTGAACTTGTAGCACTCTTCCCAAGGTTGCACTATTTCGCAACTAGAAATTGGGCAGTATAGGCAAACACCTAACTCTAAGGGTCTGTTATGGCATAGCAGATGGTAAATGCTGAGCTGCTCAAATCCCGGACGGAAACTTGAAACAGCAGCCAGCCACAACTGTTTGCAATTTGTATTTTATTTCAAGATGCATGCCTTGAATTCAATAGTAATAAGTCCACTGAGACTTAGAGGCTGTTTATAAAACTAGATTAAACATTTATTAATAAAAGATTTTAAGTACATGCATAGGTCTATAAATTACTACTATAATAACGCCTAAATCCCCTAATTAATCTGGCTCCCAGTTATACCTCTGTTGAGGCAACAGTAAAACAAAATATATTTCAACAGACGCAGGCAAAGCATACAATATCCTGGTCAGTGATATTCAAAGTGAATTTTCTTAGCTTCGGCTCCTGTAGTCAGCAACTTAATGCATAGACGCTGGAGTCTCTTCACACTTCTCTTAGATCTCAGGATGCCTTCTTCCTTACACACAACCTCATCTCCTTTATACATGTTTCTCCCTTTTTAATGTAAAATCCATTGTTCCAATATGCCTTTGCAACTTTACTCTTCTCATAATATAAATCTTTCATAGTGTTCATATTATCAGTAACCTTTGGGAAAAATAAACACACTGCTTGGCTTAGCTTTTTATGAATAGGTGTAACATCTTACCATCTCTTTGAAATTCAAACTACTCTAGTTTATCTAAAAAGGCAAATATACATCACATTCTAAAACTTCAGCCATGTTTACGTATTTAGCATTTCAAACCTAGCATCTCTTTTGATAACTCAAAAGCTCCAGACCAGCTGCCTCCAATTCAATTAAATCCCCCCCCCAACCACACAAATGCCCCCACACAAACTAATTCAAACCCCACTATTAATCTATCTCTTCAATAAGTCACAATAATATTATGAAAATTATTATATAGAAGCCAATGATAGTAAAATGTTTAATAAAAACGAGGGGGTTTGGTGTTGATCCCTCTGATTCTTGCCACTTTCCCTTTTAGGAAAGTGTTGAGCAACTGCCCTCTACTTGGTGCCTCGCCATCGTCAGAACTGCAGGATCAGTGTTGGGTGGATTGTGATTGTGAACATGTGTCCGCCTACTCTTGTGCAGAAAACTCTGCACTACACCACATTTTAGGCAGTCCCTCTGGATTGAGAATGACTTGCTTCCACTCCGGTTTGATGGGTTATCACGTCGCAATATGTTGGCTGCATGAAAACACATGTGGAACATATGAGAATCGTTTGTTTGCAAATTCCATACCTTGTGCAGGAACACCTAGGGTCTAATTTTCTTCTGTTTTCTCATTTTAGTGAAGATCTAGATAAAAGGATCATGCCATTTTTAAAGCTATTTACTTCCTACAAGGAAAATTTGATGCTTGCTCAAATCTCCAGCCTGTACCATGTGGAGAACTGGAGCATTTCTCAACAATGAGTGCATCCGTTTAGCTAGTTACCTCGAGAGGATTTAGTAGATCTGGTTGATTTTAAAATTTGCTGTGCAAGTTCTCTTTCTTGGGAACCGGTTGGTTCAGTGGGCTACAACATTGCATCACCATTTTTTGGGGCATGGATTGAAAAAAAGCATGCATTCATGGGACAAGATTTGTCTGTAAAAGATCAGTCTTGGCCTGGTTCCTAGTGGATGTGATTTAATACTAATTTGTCACTAATTCAGTATCATTCATTCAGAGATGAACTCGCAACCTCTGCCCCCACCCCCCTTTTCTTGAAATCAAAAGTATGAAGAGATTACCGGTATGAAGTGATATCTTTAATCCCAATCATTTAAAAATGGATTTTATGTGCAGTTGTTGCTCAACAGCAGCAACTTGCATTTATTTAGCACCTTTTAATGAAGTAGAACGTCTCAAGATGCTCCATAGGTTTACCTTCAAATTTTATTTGATAACGTTATGACTGTAGTAATGTAGTTAAAGTGAGCCTGATTAGTGTTCTGCTGTTTTTAGCAGCTCTTGGGCAATGTGTCTACTAATTTATGATTTCAGCTGTTTCTATTTACCATTGTTGAAACCTCTAGAATCTACAAACAGGAACTAGTAATGTGCATATTATTTTCTGTTATGTACCATGATAACAAGCATTGTACATCAATACAGAATTTGAGGAACAGTTCTGGGCTTTAATTTTTTAACCTGAATCTCTCAATTTAAGATGTGATATCAGGTCAGATGACCAAACGTTTGAACAGAATTAGGTTTTAAGGAACACAGTAAAGGAGGACAGAGAGGTGGGCAGGCAGAGGGGGTTTGGGAGTGAATTCCTGAGCTTAGGGCATGGCAGCTGAAGGTGCATCTGCCAATCATGGTGCAATTGAAAATGGGGAAGCTCAACAGACCAGAATTGAGTCATTTTATGTATTTTTAAAAGAGATGATTTCAAGCGATCACCTTTGAAACTAGTAGAATTGAATATGAAGATTTACAACACATTAATTGGAGAATAAAAGAGAAGCATATTACCTGAATGGTGAGAGGTTGCAGAGCTCTGAGATGCAGAGGGATCTGGGCATCCTAGTGCATGAGTCACAAAAGGCTAGTAGCAGGTACAGCAAGTAATTAGGAAAGCTAACATAATGTTATTGTTTATTGCGAGGGGAATTGAATTTAAAAGTAGGGAAGTTATGCTTCAGTTGTACAGGACACTGGTGAGACCACACATGGAGTACTGTGTATAGTACTGGTCTCCTTATTTAAGGAAGGATGTACATGCGTTGGAAGCAGTTCAGAGAAGGTTTGCTAGACCAGGAGTGGGGGGGTTGTCTTGTGAGGAAAGGTTGGACAGGTTAGGGTTGTGTCCACTAGAGTTTAGAAGAGTCAGAGGCGACTTGATTGAAGCAAATAAGGTTCTGAGGAATCTGGCAGGATGGATGTGGAGAGGACATTTCCTCTTGTTGGAGAATCTAGAACTAGAGGTCACTGTTTAAAAATAAGGAGTAGCTCATTTAAGACAGATGAGGAGAATTTTTTTTCTCTGAGGGTCATGAGTCTTTGGATCTCTTCCTCAAAAGGTGATGGAAACAGGGCCTTTGAATATTTTTAAGGCAAAGGTAGATAAAATCTTGATTAACAAGGGGGTAAAAGGTTATCGGGGGTAGGCAGGCGGTTACAGTCAGATCAACCATGATCTTATTGAATCGTGGAGCATGCTCAAGTGACCGAGTGGGTTACTCCTGCTCCTAATTCGTAAGTTCATATTTTTTCCAACTGAAGTTGTTTTGGTTAAGATCTCAAAATTGATTCAAAGTCCACATATAGTTGAAGATGGCCCAACAATATGCAAATATAAGCTTTTTGTATCCTTTGCAAAAGTAAAATTCAGAAATTCATTCAATAAATAGTGGAATGACATGTGATTTGTAGTAAAATGAACGCTTAAGATTTTTGTTTGTGCTCGAATGAACTTTAAATGCCTAAGCAGCACCAGATGGCCATGGTTTTGATTTGCTGTCTGTCTCTACCTTCAGTATAGAACTTAAGTGGAAACGTATGTAAAATGAACAGGTAAGAAGCAATAGGTGATGGTCTTTGGCGAAGGTGAACTTCTAACTGTCATAAGGTAGTTAAAGTGAGCCCGATTGATGTCATGCACCCAGGCAACATGTTGATTACTTATCTTTTTATGATTTCAGCTGTTTCTGTTTACTATTCTTGAAATCTCTAACCTCTACAAACCGGAACCAGTAATGGGCATATTTTATTTTGTTATGTAACATGATAACCATCGTTGTCCATCAATAAGGAAGATGAACCATTCTGAACCGTTTAGTTTTTGAGCTGGAATCACTCAAATTACACACAAGCTGGGAAAATTATGTATGTAATCAGACTTGATCGTTATTTCCCCACTGCCACCCAGCTCCAACCCCACAAACTTGAATTACTTTTGGCCAATCTGCGTGCTAATTGAAAAAAATTATTACTAAATGTGATAATGCTCTGTCTGTTTCACTACGCAGTTTGCCTATGTAAGCCAGTACAACAATTAATTGTAAATTGCTATGTTAGGTGCTGTGTAAATGCATGCTTTTTAGTATGGAATTGGGCTGTATATAACGGCAGGGTCACATGCTAGATTCCTGAGTCAATTGATCTCCCTTTAAGCTGAAAGACAGGCAGCAAAATTGGCCTTGGTGGCCTGGCCTTGGTGTTCAGTACAATATTATGTCCTGAGTATAGAAGACTAGTGTGGATCTAGGTATTTATGCTTATGGGAAAGAATTGAGATTGTGGTGGTTCTTCAGGACTTCATGCAGAAGATGGGCAGCAAGATGGTTGGCCATTATTGAGTCTATACATTTTGGGTTTGATCCCTGAAGAAGGATGGAGAATCTTGATTATTTCAGCAAAATGTCAGGCTGTTGCTACACTGAAGATTAGCTTGATCACCTAATCTAAAAATTCTGATGTAAATTGAGGGGAAGGAAATTGGTATATTGATAATGGGCTGAGGTGGACATCTGACACTAAATCTGTGCCTATGATCCTTGGTTCAGTAAATGTCTGATTTATGCAAGGTATTTTTACTTCATTTGAGTCCCCTATGCTGTGGAAGTTAGCAACATTTTTGAGGCAAGAGTTCATCCAGTTTTAGGTGCTATCTTCACTTTGGGACAAATCCACTTGAGTTTAGAATATTGACCAAATTATCATCAGTAGATGGGCTGATGGGTTTTTTTTTTTAAAAGCTGTAAGCCTACAAAACCATTTTTTTTCATTCATTCACCAAACTTGGTGATTGTTAAATCCAGATGAAATTGGAAATAAAAGGTCTGAAATTTAGTTCCAATGCTGGCAAGTCTTAGCATGTGGCAAAAATGAAGAAATTCCCCCTCATCTTAGTCCAAATGGTCGACTGCTTACTCTGAGACTGTGACCTTTGCTTCTCAACTTGCCAGCATCTACCCTGTCAAGTCACTTGAGAATTTTGTGTTTCAATGAGCTTACCTCTCACTTTTCTAACCTCTGGGAATAAAGGCTTGGTCTACTCCATCTCTCCTCATAGGGTAAGTCCCTCATCCCAGGAAGCATTGTAGCAAACCATTTGATAGACTTCTCTAATATTATACTTCAATCCTTCTGCAGTAAAGGCTAAGTTACTATTTGATTTCTGAATTGCTTGCTGTACTTGAATGTTAATATTCTGCGATTCATGTAGAAGATAGTAGATATTTTTTCCGTTTTTGTTCTTTTTGTGTGGCGTTGGCATACTGGCTAGGCCAGCATTTTTATTGCCCATCCCTAATTGCCCTCGAAGGTGGTGGTGAACTGCCTCCTTGAACTGCTGCAGTCCATGTGGTGTAGGTACACCCACAGTGCTGATAGGGAGGGAGTTCCAGGATTTTGTCTCAGTGACAGTGAAGGAACGGTGATATATTTCCAAGTCAGGATGGTGAATGGCTTGGAGGGGAATGTGCAGGTGGTGGTGTTCCCATGCACCAGCTGCCCTTGTCCTTCTAGGTGCTGGAGGTCAAAGGTTTGGAAGGTGCTGTTGAAGGAGCCTTGGTGAATTCCTGCAGTTCATCTTGCAGGTGCTACACACTGCTGCCACTGTGTGTCGGTGGTGGAAGTGATGAATAGGGTGTCAATCAAGCGGGCTGCTTTGTCCTGGATGGTGTCAATCTTCTTGAGTGTTGGTGGAGCTGCACTCGTCCAGGAAAGTGGAGAGTATTCCATCACACTCCTGACTTGTGCCTCGCAGATGGTGAGTAGGCTTTGGGGAGTCAGGAGGTGAATTACCCGCCATTGAATGTCATGGGGAGATGGTCACTGTCTGAGACCTGAGTGGCACGAATGTTACTTGCCACTTGTCAGCCCAAGTCTGAATGCTGTCCAGTATTGCAGTGTATTGGCATGGACTTCGGGTGTCTGCGAAATCATGAATGGTTCTGAACACTGTGCAATCACCAGCGAACATCCCCACTTCTGGTATCTTATGATGGAAAGAAGGTCATTGATAGAGCAGCTGAAGATAGTTGGCCATAGGACACTACCCTGCAATGATATCCTGGGATTGAGATGATTGACCTTGGGCAACCACAATCATATACCTAGCACAAAGGAAGGACTCCAACCATTGGAGAGTTTTCTCATTGACTCCAGTTTTGCTAGGGTTCCTTGATGCCACACTCTGTCAAATGTTGCCTTGATGTCCAGGGCAGTCATTCTCACCTCACCTCTTCTCTTTTGTCCATGTTTGAACTAAGAATGCAATGAGGTCAAGAGTTGAGTGGCCCTGGCGGAACCCAAACTGAGCGTCAGTGAGCAGGTTATTGCTAAGCAAGTGCCCCTTGATGGCACTGTCAACGACCCCTTCCATCAGTTTGCCGATGATCGAGAGTAGGCTGATGGGGTGGTAATTGGCTGGGTTGGATTTGTCCGGCTTTTTTGGCAGGACATACCTGGGCAGTTTTCCATATTGCCAGGTAGATGCCAGTGTTGTAGCTGTACTGGAAAAGCTTGGCTAGGGGTGTGCCTAGTTCTGGAGCACAAGTCTTCAGTACTATTTTTTATAGATTACGTGGAGTGAATCGAATTGGTTGAAGACTGGCATCTGTGATGCTGGGGATCTCCGGAGGAGGTCGAGGTGGATCATCCACTTGACACTTTTGGCTCAAGATTGTTGCAACTGCTTCAACCTTGTCTTTTGCATTGATGTGCTGGGCTCCCCTGTCATTGAGGATGGTGCTTTTTGTGGAGCCGCCTCCTCCAGTGAGTTGCTTTAATTGTCCACTACCATTCAATACTAGATGTAACAGGACTGCAAAGCTTAGATCTGATCAGTTGGTGTGGGATCGCATAGCTCTGTCTGTTGCATGCTGCTCTTCTGCTTGGCACACAAGTAGTCCTGCGTTGTAGCTTCACCAGGTTGACACCTCATTTTTAGGTATGCCTGGTGCTGCTCCTGGCATGCATTCCTGCACTATTCATTGAACCTAGCTTGATCTCTGGCTTGATGGTAATGGTAGAGTGAGGAATATGCCAGGCCATGAGGTGACAGATTGTGGTTGTATACAATTCTGCTGTTGCTGCTGATGGCCCATAGCTCCACGTGGATGCCCAGTTTTGAGTTGCTAGATTGTTTGAAATCTATCCCACTTAGCATAGTGGTATTGTCACATGACACGATGGAGGGTATTCTCAATGTGAAGACAGGACTTTGTCTGCCCAAGCAGGTGGTCACTCCTACCAATATTGTCATGGACAGATACATCTGTGACGGATAGATAGACGAGGACAAGGTCAAGTAGGTGTTTCCCTCTTGTTGGTTCCCTCACTACCTATTGCAGACCCAGTCTAGCAGCTGCCCGTCCCAGTCTCTCAAGCTTCAAAAAAAATTGCTTTTCTATTTTTTCTAACATTGGATAACTTCACCTTTCTGTGCATTCTATTCCATCTCCCATGTTTTTGCCAATTCACTTAACGTGCCTAAATCTTTTTGCTGCCACTTTGTATTCTCTTCACAGCTTACTTTCTCACTAACTTTTGTATAGTCAGCAAATGAGATACATTCCACTTGATCCCTCATTCTGAACCATTAATAAAGATTGCATATAACTGTGACCCAAGCATTGATCCTTGTGGTGCCCCACTTGTCATTGCCTGACATCCTGAAAAGCAACCATTTATTTATGTCCATTAACCAATTCGCATTCCATGCTTATTTTTTATTCATCCCTGGGATGTGGGCTTCGTTGGCTGGGCCAGCATTTATTGCCCATCCCTAATTGCCCTTGAGAAGGTGGTGGTGAGCTGCCTTCTTGAACCGTTGTGGTCCATGTGGTGTAGGTACACGCCAGTGCTGTTAGAGAGAGAGTTCCAGGATTTTGACCCAGTAACAGTGAAGGAAGGGCAATATTTTTCCAAGTCAGGATGGTGAGTGCCTTGGAGGGGAATTTCCAGGTGGTGGTGCTCCCATCTACCTGCTGCCCTTGTCCTTCTAGGTTGTGGGTTTGGCAGGTGCTGTCGAAGGAGCCTTGGTGAATTCAAGTGGGCTGCTTTGTCCTGGATGGTGTCGAGCTTCTTGTGTTGTGGGAATTGCACTCATCCAGGCAAGTGGTGAGTATTCTATCACACTCCTGAATTGTGCCTTGTAGATGGTGGACGGACTTTGGGGAGTTAGGAGGTGGGTTACTTGTTGCACAATTCCTAGCCTCTGACCTGCTCTTGTAGCCACAGTATTTATATGGCTAGTCCAGTTCAGTTTCTGGTCAATGGTAACCCCCAGGACTTTGATAGTGGGGAATTCAATTATGGTAATGTCATTGAACAACAAGGGATGATGGTTGAGTTCTCTCGTTGGAGAGGGTTATTGCCTGATACTTATGAGGCACGAATGTTACTTGTCACTTATGAGCCCGAGCCTGGATATTGTCCAGATCTTGCTGCATTTGGACAGTATCAGTATCTGGGGAGCTGCGAATGATCCTGAACATTGTGCAATTATCAGCGAACATCCTGACTTCTGACCTTAAGATGGAAGGAAGGTCATTGAAGCAGCTGAAGATGGTTGAGCCGAAGACATTACCCTGAGGAACTCCTGCGGTGATGTCCTGGAGCTGAGATGACAGACCTTGAACAGCCACAACCACCTTCCTTTGTGATAGGCATGACTCAAACCAGCAGAGAGCTTTCCCCTGATTCCCATTGACTCCAGTTTTGCTAGGGCTTCTTGATGCGGCCTGTAAAAGGGCAGTCACTCTCATCTCACCTTGTGAGTTCAGCTCTTTTGTCCATGTTTGAACCAAGGCTGTAATGAGGTCAGGAGCTGAGTGACCCTGGCGGAACCCAAACTGAGTATCAGTGAGCAGGTTATCGCTAAGTAAGCGCTGCTTGATAGCACTAGTGATGACCCCTTCCATTACTTTACTGATGATGGAGTGTAGGCTGATGGGGTAGATCTTGGCCGGGTTGGATTTGTCCTCTCTATTTTGTGCACAGGACATACCTGGGCAATTTTCCACATAGCCGGGTCAATTATGCTAATAGGTTATCCATGAGCCCTAAATTTCTGGAGTAACCTCCATACAGCACCTCATTGAATGGTTTTTTTTTGAAAATCCAAAGACATTTCATCTGCAGCTGCTTCCTTATCCACCCCGCTAGTTACACCCTCAAAAAAAAAAAGAAATTCTAACCGGTTTTGTCAGGCATGATATCCCTTCCATAAATCCGTGTTGACCCTGCCCATCACATGGTTTAAATGCCCTGTTATTACATTCCTAATAATGGATGATTCTAGCATTTTCCCTACTGCTGATGTGAATTCTATTGCTACTAAATTGTGATAAGTTATAATTATGGTTGGCTTGTGACGTCTATGTTTACTGTTCAGCCTGTTCATTATTAAATTGAAGGATTTCCTTTCCCCGGGTATGTGTGAGAGATAATTTATTTGAAAAAAGAGTAACTTGAGGTTTTATATAAATTAATGTATTATCAAGTGAAAACGAATCAAACACAAAATATGAATCACTTCAGAAATTTAAAGTTTGCTTTTATAGAGTTACTCACTGAATGGAGTTGCAAATTTCAAATTCATGATCAAGCTGATTTCATTCTTTCTGTGACTGTGAAAAAAGGATTGAACTTGTGTCATATAATTTAATCATTTAAAGAACCCCCTGTTGAGGAGCTGCTGCTGAGCTCTATCATTGTGATCACATTTTCAAGCTGGTTCCTTCTAGTTACTCAATGTTTTGAATACAGTGAAAAGAAACGATTGGACTTGTATCTCCAATCTTGTTTCAGTATTAAATAGTTTTAATTCTGTTTAATGAATTTGCAAAGGCTGATATAATGCCCAAGTTTTTCTGAATAAAGTGCTGGGAGTATCCCACTAATAACAGAACACTAGAAATGGACCAGGTTATACAGCTCTTCAAGCCTGCTCTGCATTTGATAAGATCACTAAGATAAAAGCAAAAAACTGCGGATGCTGGAAATCCAAAACAAAAACAAAAATACCTGGAAAAACTCAGCAGGTCTGACAGCATCTGCGGAGAGGAACACAGTTAACGTTTCGAGTCCGTATGACTCTTCAACAGAACTAAGGAAAAATAGAAAAGAGGTGAAATATAAGCTGGTTTAAGGTGGGGTGGGACAGGTAGAGCTGGATAGAGGGCCAGTGATAGGTGGAGATAACCAAAAGATGTCATAGACAAAAGGACAAAGAGGTGTTGAAGCTGGTGATATTATCTAAGGAATGTGATAATAAAGGTACAGATAGCCCTAGTGGGGGTGGGGTGGGGGGAAGGGATCGAAATAGGCTTTTCTATTTTTCCTTAGTTCTGTTGAAGAGTCATACGGACTCGAAACGTTAACTGTGTTCCTCTCTGCAGATGCTGTCAGACTTGCTGAGTTTTTCCAGGTATTATTGTTTTTGGTTTGATAAGATCACGGCTGATCATCAACCTCAATTCCCCTTCCCTATCCTATCCTCATATCCCTAGATTCCCTTTGTACCTAAAAAGCTTATTGACCTCAGTCTTGAATGACTGAGAGTCTACAGCCCTCTGGGTTGTAGAATTTTCAAGATAAAGATTCGAGTATGCTTTTCATCCACACGAATAAACTTCAGCTGTTTCCTACATTTCCAGTTACAGTTCTTACTACTTTTCCCCTCCCACCACTGATGATTAACCTGTTATCATAATCATGCAGAGCAGGAGGCAGATGAGATGCGTTGGTTACCGTTCGAAGGCATGGTCTAATATATCTGCCTGGTTTAGCAACTTAAGAACATAACAATATCATAAGTAGGAGCAGGAGTTGGAGCCTGCTCCACCATTCAGTACAATCATAATTGATATTCTGCCTAACTTCACTTTCCTGCCTACTCCTCATATCCTTTAATTGGAGACCAAACATCTATCTCGGCCTTAAATATATTCAATGATGGAGCATCCACAGCCCACACTGGAGCAGAGAATTCCAAAGTTTCACAACCTGTTGAGTGAAGAAGTTTCCCCTCATTTCTGTCCTAAATGATCGACCTCAGTGCAGCTGTGTGGGCTGTGCCCCCATGTTTTAGATTTCCCCAGCCAGGGGAAACAAACCTCTCGGTATCAGCCCTGTCAGGGCCCCTTCACAATCTTGTATGTTTTGATGAGGTCACCTCTCATCATTCTAAAGTCCAGAGAAAATCGACCCAATTTACTCAGCGTCTCATCACAGGAACCAACCTAGTGAACTATACTTAGGGTTGCTATCAGCCCCACAGGTTGAGAAAAATCTGTCTGATACAAAAGTAGCTTTAGGAAAGGTTTTTAAATTCCTTGTGTGAGGAAGAAAATGTACAAAATTATTCCCCTGGGCTTTCAGGCTGTTCAAGGGACTGATGCAGGACTGGAATCACATGCACCCTGATCAGGTTTGGCCACATGTCCTTTCCCCTTTTAGTATGTTGTTGAAACAGCGAGTTAGTTTTTAATAACAATTTGGCATCTTGAGGCCATTTATTTTTCGATTCTAGACAGAAATTACTGGATGTATTCCATTCAGTTTCACCACTTGCTATGTTGGGATTTGAGCCTCTAGGTTGCAAGTCTGGTCCCATACTCTTGGACAGCCCAAAATGGCTCAAGACAAATGACGAGGATGTTATCTATCCCAGGATATAGAGAAAAACTAGGGAGAGGATTTGTGAGGCACAATCAACCATTGATGGAGGTGCTGGACACTGGCAAAGTGCACTGATGATACGGATGCATTTTGGAAAGAAGAACGAAGGAAACATTACCAAATGGTACATCTTTAAAGCTGGTGCAGAAACAGAGACCAGGGATTTATGCCCACAAGTCTTTGAAGGTTCTGAATGAATTGATTTTGTCAAAAATAATAGCTTTATAAATAGAGTTTTCAAAACAAGGAAGCTAATTGCTAAACCTTTATGAATCACTGGTTAGGCCCTCAACTGAAATAGTGTCCAATCCTGAGCTCCACACTTAGGAAGGATGACGGGTGCTGGGAAAAGGTGCAGAAGAGATTCACTAAATTTACTTATTTGTCTTATGAGGAAAGTTTGACGAAGTTGGGTGTCATGAATCTAATGTGTATAATATTTTGGAAAATATTTTTCTTTTAAAATAGAGGTTGAGTCTGTGGGTATGTCTTAATTGGACTAGAGCCAGCTAGTCTGGGTGCTTTGTGTACTAGTTTTGATATGTAAGAGAGATAGTGTGCATTTGCATTTTTTGAATAGAGCATTCAAGAAGTGGGGTGAAAACTGACACCTATCTATCAGATAGAACCATAGAAAAGTTACAGCACAGAAGGAGGTCATTCGGCCCATCTTGTCCATCCCAGCCCGAGGACACCCAGGTGCCCTCTCTAATCCCACCTTCCTGCACCCAGCCCATAGCCCTGCAGCTTACAGCACTTAAGGTGCAGGTCCAGGTACTTTTTAAAAGAGTTTAGAGTTTTTGCTTCTACCACCAACTTTGGCAACGAATTCCAGACACCCACTACCCTCTGTGTAAAAAAATTCTTCCTCATGTCCCCCCTACACCTTCTGTCACTTATCTTGAATCTATGCCTCTGGTTCTAGAATTCTCCACCAAGGGAAACAATTTTATCCTGTCCACTCTATCTATTCCCCTCATAATTTTGTACACCTCAATCAAGTCACCTCTCAGCCTTCTTTGTTCTAAGGAAGATAACCCTAACCTATCCAATCTCTCCTCGTGGCTACACTTTTCTAACCCTGGCAACATTCTTGTAAACTTCCTCTGCACGCTCTCCAGAGCTATTACTTGTAGTGTGGTGACCAGAACTGGACACAATACTCCAGTTGTGGCCTCACCAGTGTTTTATACAATTCCAACTTTATATCCTTACTTTTATATTCTATAGCTCTGCCAATGAAGGAGAGCATTCCATATGCCTTCTTTACAACCTTGTCTACTTGAACTGATGCCTTCAGAGACCTGTGTGTACTTGTACGCCAAGATCTCTCACTTCATCTACCCCTCTTAAGTTTGACCTCCTTAAATGTATGACCTCACACTTCTCTATGTTAAAATCCATCTGCTACTTTACTGCCCATTCCAGCAACCCATCTATATCATTTTGGAGATTATGGCTATCCTCTACACTATCCACTACTCGGCCAATCTTTATGTCATCTCAACTCGGCCAATCTTTGTGCCATCAAGATACCAAGCAATATTTTTATATTATTAATAAAATTGGTACTATGAAAGGGGTTTCATTGTTAAAAGGTGAAGTTCAAAGAGGCCGGTGAGACAATGGCCAGAAATTTCCCCCATTGGGGAGGTGTTGTGCAGGGGCGGGCACCCCTGATCGGGGCTGCGCCGCCATTTTACCTGGGCAGGTCAATTAAGGCCTGTCCATCGTGATGCGCACCCAGAAGCGCTGTGCGCTCCCTGTGCGGACGGGGGGCATGCAATTCCCTGAGTGGCTCCCTGTGCTCTTTCACGCATGAGTGCGAAAGAGCACAGAGATCTCCCTGAGGCATGGAGGTGCCTCAGGGAGGTTTGTTTCAGTCTTAAACTTTTAAATAAAGGATTTTTAAACTTTTAAAACATGTCCCGTCATGTGACACTGTCACATGAGCTGGGACATGTCAAAGAATAAATGTATACATTTTTATTAGAATTTAAAACAGTTCATGAAACTTCATCCCGCCCGTGGATGAGGTTTCATGATAAATGCAAAGGCTGCCTGGGCTCTTTGCCTGCCCGTCAACCTTAAGGTTGGACGGGCAACTCATTAAATTGAGTTAATTTAGTTTTTAACAGGCCTTAATAGGCCTTTGACAGTCGCCCGCTGAACTGACAATCTAACTGACGCACGGTGATATCGGAACCCCCGCCCCACGTCACCGCGTTTCATTTTACGTGTCGGCGAGCGGGCCCTATCCCCTGCTCGCCAGCGGGAAAATGCTGCCCAATGAGAATTTGAATTCAATCAGTGGTGGTCGGTATAACTTCAGTTTTTGGGTGTGTAGAGCAGAGGCAATATGAGATCAAAAGGCAGCTGTAAGCCTCCAACTGGCTCCAAATGAACCAAAGTGAAAAGAACTTCATTTTAAATTCGTAAGGTGAAAATGCTTTGCCTGGTGTCTGGTTAAGTCTATGGGTTGCTGTTGCCTTAATGGAGATTAGTTTGGGAATTTGTTAAAAGTTATGATAGTAGAAATTTGCTGTAAATTAATAAAATGTTTCAGTTAGTTTGATGTAAAACCTCGAACTGGCGATCTGATTCCTGAATTTAGAGTCGTATCTCAAACATGACACTTAAAATTGTAAGTGATGACAGTTGTTTAAAGTTACCCTCTGGGAATTTTAAATAACTTCGCTTTATCAACTGCATCGGTCATAACATTGGGCCTATACTTATATTAGTGTTTAGAAAAATACTGAAACATGTAAAATTCTGAGGGGCTTGACGGGGTAGATGCTGAGAAGATGTTCCCTTTCAGGGGAATCTAGATCTAGGGGACACAGTTTCAAAATAAGAGGTCTCCCATTTAAGATGGAGATAAGGGGGAATTACTTCTGAGGTCTGTTAGTGTTTGGAATTCTCTTCCCCAGAGAGCAGTGGAGGCTAGGTCATTGAATATATTCAAGGTTGAGTTAGACAGATTTTTGATAGTCAAGGGTTATGGGGGGCAAGCAGGAAGGTGGAGTTAAAGTCTCAGTCGGATCAGCCATGATCTTATTGAATGGCAGAGCAAGCTCGAGGAGCTGAATGGCCTACTCCTCCTAATTCGTATGATCCTATGTTCTTCTATAGAATGGTACCAGGGATGAGAAACTTCTGGTATGTGAAGAGACTAGAGAAGACCATAAGACATAGGAGCAGAAATTAGGCCATTCGGCCCATCGAGTCTGCTCCGCCATTCAATCATGGCTCATAAGTTTCTCAGCCCCATTCTCCCGCCTTCTCCCCTTAACCTTTGATCCCTTTACCAATCAAGAACCTATCTATCTTGGTCTTAAATACACCCAATGACCTGGCCTCCACAGCCTTCTGTGGCAATGAATTCCATAGATTCACCACTCTCTGGCTAAAGAAGTTTCTCCTCATCTCTGTTCTAAAAGGTCTTCCCTTTACTCTGAAGCTGTGCCCTCGGGTCCTAGTCTCTCCTACTAATCGAAACATCTTCCCCACATCCACTCTATCCAGGCCTTTCAGTATTCTGTAAGTTTCAATCAGATCCCCCCTCATCCTTCTAAACTCCATCGAGTATAGACACAGAGTCCTCAAACGTTCCTCATAGCTGGTTTTGTTCTTGGAGCAGAGATGGCTAAGGGGAGATTTAATGGAGGTGTACAAATTAGGTGGGGTTGAAAGTGTAAGTAGAAACTATTTCCACTGCTGGGTGGATTGATGACCAAAGGATGTAGATTTAAGCTAATTTGCAGAAGAACCAGAGGGGAGGTGAGAAGTTTTTTTAATGCAGCATGTTGTTTAAATTGGAAATGCATTGTTTAAAGGGGTGACAAAAACAGATTCAATAACAACTTCCGCAAAGAAATTGATTAAATACTTGAAGGGGAAAAACAGCATGACTATGGGGAAGAGCAGGGAAGGGGGATTAATTTGATAGTTCTTTCAATGTGGTAGGAATAAACTTGAGTATATGTACAATTAGTAAATAGTAAATAGTAACCAACATTGGATTCAGCGGATCATTCCTGAAAAGTTGCTCAGCTTTGAGGATGTAACATATCAATGGACTTAGGAAAGCCCTAGGGCAGTGTATTTGACTTTGTAAAGTGTCACACCAAAAGCTGTTTGTCAAACTCATAGCTGTGGGGGTTCAGGGTATACCTTGGGGATGGAGCAAAAGAAACTGTTTGAAGGGTGGAAAGAAAATAAGTACTCATTAAAGGAGTATGTTGATTGGGAGGAGGGGAAGACCTGAGTCAGGTGCCTTGCAAAGACCACTGTCTATGATTTACATAAACACCTGGATGCAAACTTAATGTTATGTGGTCAGATTTGTTGATAGCAAACTGGAACAATGGAATTATAGAAAACATCTCAAATTAGCATGAGTTTGACAGAATCAGTGCGTGGGTAGATCAAATGGCAGCTAAAATATAATGCTTCCAAGTGAAAACCACATGAGATGGGGGAAAAAAGTATATATGATCCTGAACGGTCTTGACAAGGTAGATGTGGAAAAGATGTTTCCTCTTGTGGGTGAGTCCAGAACTAGAGGGCAGTCTTAAAATTAGGGGCCACTCTTTTAGGACAGAGACGAGGAGAAATTTTTTCTGAGGGTTGTGCAGCTTTGGAACTCTCCGCCTCCAAAGGCGATGGAGGCGGAGCCACTGAATATTTTTAAGGCAGAGGTAGATTCTTGTTAGGCAAGGGAATCAAAGATTATCAGAGTTAGATGGGAATGTGGAATTCGAAACACAAACAGATCAGCCATGATCTTATTGAATGGCAGGGCAGGCTTGAGGCTCTGAATGGCCTACTCCTCCTATTTCATACACTCATAAATAAACAATGTGTGTAGAAGAAAGGAAAGAATTGCCTTTAGATAGTGCCTTTCATAGCCTCGACATCACAAAGTGTGGGCCAATGTGAACATTGTTAAAATTGTAGAGGATGGAGGAGAAAGAGACCGAGGAACCTTAATAGAATCAATGAAAAACATGATCAACCAACACAGAAATGTGATCAATAAACTAACAATATGGTAGCCAATGTAGCCAATATGGTAGAAAAAAAGATGGAAGGGCTATGATTGAATTGTACAATGCTCTGGTCAGACCATACCTTGAGTACTGTGTCCATTTGTGGTTGCTGAAACATGAAGGAGATGTTAAAACACTGGAGGTGATGCAAAGTGCTATGGGGTTGATCTATAGTGTCAGGTGTCTGACCTTTGAAGAAGCACTTGAGAAACAAAACTTTTAGTTGGAAAGATGTCAGAGATGACCTTGGAGCGAGATGCGAGATTATAAATACATGGAAAATATAAATCCAAAACATTACTTTAAAATAAATTGGAAGTAAAAGACCAAGGGGACACAGATTCAGACTGGTTTTTAAAATAACTTTTAAGCTCTTATTGAGAAACTCTTTACACAGTGTGTGATCAACTCTTGGAATTGGACTTCACACCATGGATGTGGAGGTGAGAAAACTCAAACAATTGAATGTTGCACAGGCTGGGCTGGGGTCAGGGGTGGGTGCTGGAGGAGTGGCAGGGAGTAGGAAATCTGCTATCATTCTACAGGATTTTTGTTTTATTCATTCACGGGATGTGAACATCACTGGCTAGGACAGCATTAGCTGCTTAACAGAATTAAAATTTGTGGAATGGGGGGGTTCATTGTCAGCTTGGCCTAAGGAGAAGAAACAGTGAGTTGTGGTAAATGGCTGTTTTTCAGTCTGGAGTATGTTAGACAGTGATGTTCCCCAATACATAGGCTAGCAGAATGGGCAGACAAGTGGCACTTGGAATTTCCTGCTGAGAAGTGTGAGGTGATGCATTTTGGAAGAAGGGATAGGGAGAGGCAATATAGATTAAGTGGTACAGTCCTAAAGAGTATGCAGGGACAGAGGCACCTGGGTGTTCATGTACACATTTCTTTGCAGATGGCATGGCATATTGAGAGAGTTGTTAGCAAAGCATATGGGATCTTGGTGTCATAAATAGAGGTACTGAGTACAAAAGCAGGGAAGTTCTGCTTAACCTGTCTCAAGCTTTGGTTAGGCCACAACCAGAGAATTGTATCCTGGTCTGGTCACCACACTTTAGGAAGAATATGACTCTGACTCTCTGACTAATCGCCTTTGAAAAGGTGGTGACGAGCTGCCTCTCGAACCATTGCAGTTCGTGTGCCGAAGGTGCTCGCTCACACTGTACTAATGGGTAGAGAGCTCCAGGATTGCAATGATGAAGTGATTATATTTCCAAGACGGAATGGTGTGACTTGGAGGAAAACTTGGCGGTGGTGGTGGTTTTCCCATATACCTGCTAACCATGACTTTATGGCAGTAGAGGTTGTGTGTTTGGGAGATGCTATTGAAGAAGCCTTGACAAACTGCGGCAGTGAATCCTGTAGTTGCAGACGTGGTGCCCTGGCGATGGAGGGAGTGAATGTTTAAAGTGGTGGATCAGGTGTTAATTAAATGACTGCTTTGTTTTGGATGGTGTTGATCTCCTGGAGTTATTGGAGCTGCACTGGCCAAGGCAAGTAGAGATTATTCTGTTGCACCTTGTGCCTTGTAAATAGATAGGCTTTGGGGAATCAGGAGGGGAGTTACTTGTGCAGAATACTTATCCTCTAGCCTGCTCTCATAGCCACAGTATTTTGTGGCTGGTCTAGTTATGTTTCAGTAAATGGTAACCCCCAGGATGTAGATGGTGGAGTATTTGATGCTGGGAGTGCCATTAAATGTCTACTATAATTCCTGTCGCCTCTGAACTGGAAAAGGAAGTGGCCTCTCACTCCAGCTGCCAGCGGATGTGCAGTTTCTCCAACCGCTTATGTCACCATCACGCGTCCTGAAACTGTAGCTCCTACCGGTGCCTACTCCCTTCGTTGCTTCTCCTTGGGAGCCCTCCTGCTCCCCTACTGGCCCCATGCCACTCCCTTTGCCGTTGCTTCTCCCCCCTCCATCCCTCCTCCATCCCATGCTCCCCTTGCTGCTCCCCTCTCTGCATCTCCCCTCCACTCCCGCTATTCATTCTGCAAGTGAGGCTTTGGAGATGGAGTCGAGGGGATGTGAGGGAAGTGAGAGGGAGCATTGAAGGGATGTGAAGAAACAGCAAGAAGATGCAAGGGAGCAGTGAGGGGCTGCAGGAGGATGTGAGGGGACAGTGGGGTGCCGGGGGAAGCAGGGAATGCAAGGAGGGAGCAGCAGGGGCTGGTGGGGGACTGGGTTGGCGGTGGGGGGGAAGAAGGGGTGGCAAGGGTACAGTGAGAGGCCACAGGGGAAGTGAGGAGAAGTGCCAAGAGGCCATGGGGGTGGGGGAGAGGGTGGTAGGGTGTTGGGGAGCCAGAACAGTGTTGGATTTTCTATTATTTTTAATGCAGGCAGCTGTATGGAACGTTACTGTCAGTGATGTCACGCGCACTGTCTCTGCATCTGCACATGAGCAGGAAGTGCTCCCCCTACTGTTACAACGCAAATGTTGGAGATGGTCATCACCTGACACTTGTGCAGCATGAATATTCCTCTTCACTTATCAGTCCAAACCTGAATGTTATCTAGGTCTTGCTGCATTCAGGCATGGGTTGCTCCTCATTATCCAAGGGGTTTTGAATGGAAGTAAATGCTTGTGCAATCATCAGTGAACATCCCCACTTCTGAGCTTATGATGGATAGATAAACTAATGTGTGCCAGAGGGTATTTTTAATTATCATATGGAATACAGTAATGCGCTTATCATCAAGGCTGCCTAAAGCAGAGCCTTTCGATTTTTATTCACAGCCATTTTATGCTCGCATATCAAACGTTTTTATTTTCTTATTGAGAGAGAGGGAGGACTTATTTTACATTTTGTGGGCAACACCATACATGTATACGTTGAACACTTAAAGCCTGATGGGGGATAGTACTTTTTTAGGGAAGGGCAGGAAAGAGGGGGAGAATCCATAAGCTTAAAAATGTTTGCATCCTGCCGTTTTCCTCAAATACTGTCAGTATGTTTTCCTTTCAGAAATAGCTACTGTGACGTAGTGGGGTTCTGTCCTGTTTAATTTGATTAGGAACGAGAGATTAGAGATTTTAATTTAATATTTCTCAATGCAAATTTTTAACTTGCCAGTAAATGTCAGGATGTGGAAGGTGAAATTACACAACAAAGTCTGGAAGGAGAATATAGTTGCTAAGACCACCCAAGTGATAGAAAAATGGCCTAGAAATTTCATGATGATACACTCATGTTTCAGGCACTTAACAATGGCCAACCCTCAAATATGGCAGACAGAAAGCATGTGTTCATTATAGGCTGGCAATGCGTTACCTGTCAAATTGAAGTGTGAATCTCCAATTGCATCAGGACCACAAGGCAAACTTATTCAAGATGCGGAATACCTTTTCTAAATTACTGCCCTGCACATAGGGCCTTTCCTGATTTTTGATACATTTCCCCCACCCCAGCGCCCGACTCTTCAGATATTGAAGTTGTACAACAACATGTGGTACTATCCTGCAGGAACAACTGATCACTGGTGATAATTAAAGGGATCATGCACACCTGGAAATTTCGCTTGTGTTGTCATTTTCAGCCTGCTGATTAACTTCTGGGCATCTCATGTTATTTTGTCATTCTGGAAAGTTCACTTTGTTTGCACAAAACAGGATTTTTCTCATGTTGCATTGTTGGTGGCTAATTCATAAATACTGACTGGAGCTGTGAGTGGCCTCATTTAAGCTGCCATCAGGCTGCAAGACGAGGGACAGCAGCAAGGAAGAGAGCAGGTGCAGCTGGCTCAAGAGGGAGGAGGAGGAGGCCATAGTACAGGAGGCCAAACCCCGCAGAGATTACTCAGGGAGTACTAATTTAATCAAGGAGCAAATTTCTAAGTGCCATCGTTTCACTGAAGGTGCAGGTCACTGAGCTATTTTGTTTGCTATAGCTCTAACTCGAATTTTGAACTAGGCATGGACAACACTGAGGCTGTCCTGGTAACAGTGGCCCTTCACTTTGTATGCCACAGACTCCTTCCAGGCTGCAGCAGGTGTAGACTGCAGCATCTCACCATGGGCCAGAGTAGTCTGGCCCAGCTGGATGTGTGGCTCTAATGATGGAGTAGGTGACAGAGGAGGACAACCATCTCCTCTCCGATGGAGAGAGCACAATCCTGAGACTACACCTTGGCACTCCTATGGCTCTGCTTGAGAACACGGTGCAGGAGTGAGGTGATGCTTTGGTAGCTTCTGTAAACAGTGGGCCCCCTAAGCTAAGTTGGCAGCTATGAGAGCTATCAGGAGAGTCTCCATGATAGTGGGTGTAACTGTGTTGATGAAGCTGCCATCATTGGGCAGTTGGTCAGAATGGTCTCCACGCTTTGTACAAAGCTTTGATACAAGTGGGAAATGGATTCTTCAATGCTCTCCAACATTATTTGCAAGCAGGCCGGCCAGCGCACCTAACAATATTTCTTGCTGTACACCCATAAGTAATTTTCAGTAGGTTGTGCCCTTGAAGGGAACACATGAATCCCCTGCATGAAAGGTAGCAAAGCTCCTCTGACAAGCTGGCACCAGTGCCTTCTATCCCAGTACCCTAGCTCCTGCACAAGTGCTTGGTGACTCACCACATGAAGACCAACCCCGATGAAGGTTATTGTGACCACACACTTTTTCTCTCTCTCTACAGATACTGCAGAGCATTTCTGAAGCTTTCAGTTTTTATTTCAGATTTCTAGCGTACACAGCATTTTGTTTTTGTCTGTTTAATGTCACTCGGTGTAGCCTGAGGTACATTGTTTTCAGTATTGTTCTATTAATCGCTTGAGAACATAGGTGAGATCCCATCTATCTCGTATGTGTTTGTTAGTAAAGCCTTCTACAGGTTTCTATTCAAGGAATGCCGATAGAAAGAGTCCTTTCCCCTCTGCACATGCAAAGGTATCTGGCAAAACTTAATTTTGAATTAATTTTGTTTCAAAAGACCGATTACATTACATCTTTTTATTTTTTGCCATTTTTAAAAATGTTCCCTTTTTCTATAAGTTGTCCCACTTCCATATATGACAGAAATATTGAATGCTTCGCCTCAATAATTACCAGGCAAACTAACAGGGTCAGCATGACATTAGAAGTAGAGATCAAAAAAAAGACTTAAGATATAAAGCGGGGGGAGATAATAGATTTTTCAGACTTTGAAAATAAAAGCTCCTGCTCCGGATGAATTGCATCCTTGAGTACTAAAAGAAGCAAGAGAAGAGATAACAGAGGCACTCTTACATACTTATTTTTTAAAAACTCACTGGAAAAGAGGATAGTGCCAGAAGGCTGGTGGACAGCCAATGTTATACCTACGTTTAAAAGGAGAGATAGAACAAGTCCAGGGAACAATAAGACAGTTAGTTTAATCTGTTAGGAAAGATAATGGAATGCCTGCTCCGCCATTCAATATGACCCATGGCTGATCCTCTACCTCATTGCCATATTCCCGCTTTCTCTCCATACCCCTTGATGCCCCTAATATCCAAAGATTTATCAATTTCTTTCTTGAATATACTCAGTGACTTGGCCTCCACTGCATTCTGTGGGAGAGAATTCCATAGGTTGACCCACCCTCTGAATGAAGAAAGTTTTCCTCATCTCAGTCCTAAATGGCCTGCCCCGTATCCTGAGACTGTGGCCCCTGGTTCTAGACTCCCCAACCAGGGGAAACATCCTCCCTGCATCCAGTCTGTCTAGCCCTGTTAGAATTTTATACGTTTCAATCAGATCCCTCTCATTCTTCTAAACTCTAGTGAATACAGGCCCAGTTGAACCAATCTCTCCTCATACGACACTCCTGCCACCCCTGGTATCAGATCGTGAACCTTCACTGCACTCCCTCTATGGCAAGTATATCCTTTCTTAGGTAGGGTGACCAAAACTGTGCATAATATTCCAGGTGTGGTCTCACCAAGGCCCTGTATAACTGCAATAAGACATCCCTACTTCTGAACTCAAATCCTCTTGCAATGAAAGCCAACATACCATTTGCCTTCCTAATTGCTTGTTGCACCTACCTATTTACTTGGTGTACAAGGACACCCAGACCCCTTTGTAGGTCCACATTTCCTAACATATCACCATTTAAATAATACTCTGCCTTTCTCCTCTTCACACAGAAGTGTATAACTTCACATTTATCTACGTTATACTGCATCTGCCGTGTGTTTGCCCTCACACACAATTTATCTAAATCACCCTGAAGCCTCCTTGCATCGTCCTCACAACTCACAACCCCGCGCAGTTTTATGTCATCAGCAAACTTGGAAATGTTGCATTTGGCTCCCTCATCCAAGTCATTTATATATACCGTGAATAGCTGGAGGCCAAGCATTGATCCCTGTGGTACCTCACTAGTCACAGCCTACCACCTGGAAAAAGGCCCATTTATTCCCACTCTCTGTTTCTGGTCTGTCAATCAATTCTCAATCTATGCCAGTATATTACTCCCAATCCCATGTGCTTTAATTTTGCTCACTAGCCCCTTATGTGGGACCTTATCAAAAGCCTTCTTGAAATTCAAATACACCACATCCACTGGTTCTCCCTTATCTACTAGTTACATCCTTAAAAAACTCCAGTAGATTAGTTAAGTATGATTTCCCTTTCATAAACCCATGCTGACTTTGTCTAATCCTATTAATGCTTTCCAAGTGTTCTGTTACCACACCTTTTATAATAGTGTTATGAGACAGCCTTTCGGTAAAGTTGAGTTATTTAAAAATCCCAAAGGGAAACTTTAAACAACTGTCATAACCTATATTTTTAAGTGGTATGTTTGAGATGCAACTCTAAATTCAGGAATCAGACCACCAGTTCTCGAGAGGTTTTATATTAAACTAAATGAAACATTGTATTAATTTACACAAGTTGAATATATAAACATGGCTACAAATTACTACTATCATAACTTTTAACAAATCCCCAAACTAATCTCCATTAAAGCAATAGCAACCCATAGACTTAACCAGACACCAGGCAAAGCATTTTCACCGTATGAATTCAAAATGAAGCTCCTCTCACTTTGGTCCCTGTGGAGACAGTTGTAGGCTTACAGCTACTTTGATCTTGCATTGTCCCTGCCCCTACACACACGAAAACTGCTATTGGTTATATCTAGCACAGCTCATTGAATGTAAATTCTCATTGTATCATCAACCCCTTTGAACTCCACCTTTTCTAACGATAAAGCCCCTTTCATAGTACCAACTTTATTAGTAATATAAACATATTGTTTGGTCTCTGCTAGCTAGGTGCCAGATTTCACCCCACTTCTTGAATGCTCTATTCAAAAAATGCAAATGCAACTTCTACTTCCCTGTTTACATCTCAACACTAGTATGTGTCAAAGCACCCAGACTAGCTGTCTTTAATCCAATTAAGACACACCCACAGATTAAACCTCTGTTTTAAAAGAAAAATATTTTCCAACAATTTATATACATAAATAGCTTCATGACAATAGATTCTAGCATTTTCTCCACTACTGATGTTAGGCTAACTGGTCTGTAATTCTGGTTTTTTTTTCTCCCTCCTTTTTGAAATAGCAGGGTTACATTTGCCACCCTCCAATCTCTAGGAACTGCTCCAGAGCCTATAGAATTTTGGAAGATGACCACCAATGCATCCAATATTTCCAGGGCCACTTCGTTTAGTACTCTGGAGTATAGATTATCAGGTCCTGGGAATTTTTCAGCCGTTAACCACATTAATTTCTCTGGCACCATTTTTTTACTAATATGGATTTTCTTCCAATTCCTCCCTCTCACTAGATCCTTGGTTCTCTAACATTTCTGGGAAATTATTTGTGTCCTCTTTTGTGAAGACAGAAGCAAAATATGTGTTCTATTCTTCTGCCACTTCTTTGTTCCCCATTATAATTTTCCCTGTTTCTGTCTATAAGTGACCAACATTTGTCTTCGCTAATCTTTTACTCTTCACAAATTTATAGAAGTTTTTACAGTCAGATGTTCCTTGCAAGTTTACTCTCATATTCCATTATCCCCTTCTTGATCAATCTTTTTGTCCACTTTTGCAGAATTCTAAACTGCCCCCAATCCTCAGGCTTGCTGCTCTTTCTGGCAATTTTATATGTCTCCTCTTTGGATGTAATACTATCCCTAATTTCTTTTGTAAGCCATGGTTGAGCCACATTTCCTGTTTTTATTTTGCGCCAGACAGAAATGAATAATTGTTGTAATTCATGCATATGTTCCTTAAATATTAACCATTGCCAATCCACTGTCAACCCTTTTTAGTAAGATTCCCCAATCCATCATTGCCAACTCGTGCCCCATATCCTCGTAGTTCCCTTTATTTAGATTCTGGACCCTAGTTTTGGATTCAACTTCTCCACTCTCCATCCTAATGAACAATTCTATCATTTTATGGTCGCTCTTCCCCAAGGGACCCTGCACAACAAGATTGTTAATTAATCCTTTCCCATTGCACAATACCCAGTCTAGGATAGCCTGCTCTCTAGTTGGTTCCTCAATGTACCATCACATACACACTCCAGGAAATCTTCCTCCACAGTATTATTGCTAATTTGGCTTGTCCAACCTATATGTGGATTAAAGTCACCCATGATTACAGTTGTACCCTTATTGCATGCATCTCTAATTTCCTGCTTAATGCCTTCTCTCATATCGCCATTTCTGGTTGGGGGTCTATATACAAACCCACCAACGTTTTCTGCCCCTTGGTGTTTCTTATCTCCACCCAAACAGATTCCATGTCATGATTTTCCAAGCCAATATCCTTCCTCAATATTGCATTGATTTCCTCCTTTACTAACAATGCTACCCCATCTCCTTTCCCTATTTGTCTGTCCTTCCCAAATATTGAATACCCCTGGATGTTCAGTTCCCATCTTTGGCCACCCTGCAGCCATGTCTCCGTAATTGCAACTATATCATAACAGTTTATATCTATTTGCGCTGTTAATTCATCTACCTTATTGCAAATGCTCCAAACATTGAGGTACAATGTCTGTAGACTTGTCTTTTTAACCTTGTTAGTCATCTTAGCTTTATTTTGCACTTTGATCCCATTTGTTTCTCGCCCTTGTTTTTTCTGCCTCCTTTTACTTATTACTTTTCTGTCTTTCGTTTCTATCCTTGTTTCCCCCTCTTTTTTTGTCTCCCTGCTCAGGTTCCCACCCCCCTGCCATGTTAGTTTAAACCCTCCTCAACCGCACTCGCAAACTGCCCACCCCCCCACCCCCTTCCCCGAGGACATTGGTCCCAGTCCTGCCCAGATGCAGCCCATCCTGTTTGTATTGGTCCTACCTTCCCCAGAATCGGTCTCAGAAATCTAAATCCTTCCCTCTTACACCATTTCTTCAGCCATGTATTTACCTGATATATCCTGTTATTTTGTGCATAACTCCAAATGACTGGGGTTCAATTAATACTGAAGAAAATGCAGCAAAATGCAAGAAGACATTATTAATTTGGAGAATGGTCAAAATACAAAATGAATTCCAATATAGATAGGTGTGTGAGAAATCAATGGGTCTCACGTGTGGGTAGAGGAGCAAAGAGACCCAGGATTACAGATAAACAAATTGCTAAAATCATGGGTTTACGTGGACATAAAAATAGAAACAATTCACTGGGGTTCATTTCTAGAGGAATTGTTTCCATATTACAAAAGGATAGAGAGATACTGAAGAAGAAACAGGAATGTGATACAAGGATGGTACTTGGACTGATTATACCTATTAGCAAAAATTGACAGGCTGGAAATTTTTTCTAGAAATAAGACTGAGGACTGACCTATTGGAGGTCTTTAAGATTTTGAAGGGGTTTGATATAGCAGGCCTAGAAAAAATGTTCTGCTTGAGAGGGAGCCCAAAGCTAGCAATCAAACCAATTTTCTTTTCTTGTAATAAGTTGTAAACTTATTCAACAACAAAAAATCTTGGCTCCAGACTTACAAGAGCAAAATACCACAAGTGCTGGAGAAACAGAATGTTAGAAATACTTAGGTCTGGTGGCATCTTTGGAGAAGGAAACATACGTTTCGGGTCAGTGACCCTTTGTCAGAACACCATGCAGTCAGGCAGGATCTAACAAAGGGTCACCAACCTGAAACGTTAACTCTGTTTCTCTGTGTGTGTGTACCATCTACAAGATGCACTGCAGGAATTCACCAAGGCTCCTTAGATAGCACTTTCCAAACCCATGACCACTACCATCTAGAAGGTCAAGGGCAGCAGACCCATGGGAACACCACCACCTGGAAGTTCCCCTCTAAGCCACTCACCATCTTGACTTGGAAATATGTCACCATTCCTTCACTGTCACTGTGTCAAAATCCTGGAACTCCCTCCCTAATAGCATTGTGGGTGTACCTACACCATGGGGGACGGCAGTGGCTCAAGAAGGCAGCTCACCACCACCTTCTCGAGGGCAATTAGGGGTGGGCAATAAATGTTGGCCCAGCCAATGACACTCACATCCCATGAATGAATGAAAAAAAGATATACTAGACCTGTTCAGTATTCACAGCATATTGTGTTTGGCTCAAGAGGTTTTTGTGTTAAAAATCATCACAGAAGGAAATAACGAGCATTGTATTTACAGAATGTATCTTCACTAGACTTACATTTGTGGCCTGTAAGATGTGACAGCTCCAGCTGCCAGATATCATTTGAAGTGAATGTATTATTTTAGATAGCTAAGCACAATCCCCTTGTCCGCATCATATTCACATGCTAATTGGACAGCTATCAAAAGTAGGATTCTTTATAGACGTTTTTTTTCCCTCTCTTTCCAGAACAGGGACATTGTAACCAATTATTTAAATTCAACTATAAGCCCTAGCTGAGAAAAATTAAATGAAATTTTGGAATTTGGGTCCTTTTTTCCAACTTATGTATTCAATATTTCTAGCTGCATGACTGAATCATCAGGGTGTAAATTACTTTTTTGTTTTTAATGCTTTGCACTTGTACCAGTACTTGAATTGCATGTTTTAAATGAACCTGGTTTTGATTCAGTATCTGCATAATTTATTCCAATCTTTTGTTTGTAGGTGTACTTTACCTGCAGTATGGAGATGAAGTGATACCGTTTGCAATGCCAAATGAAATAACAACAATGGATACAGTTCATGCACTCTTTGTACGTGCCTTCCCCAAGCAGCTCACAATGAAAATGTTGGAATCTCAAAATGTAGCTGTATATATTAAGGATGAGGCCAGGAATATGTACTATGAGCTATCTGATTTAAGGTAAGCAAATAGCGCTAATGTTTTCGTTGTCTGCAGTGGATGCAACCCGTATACATCTAGATAGAAGGCATTTTTTTTTTAGTCTTCATTTTACGCCGTGAAAGAGACTTCTGAATGTCAAGAAAAACATTTTTGCTATGTCATTGGAATTCCATTATCTTGCATGCCATTGCTATAGTTTTGGCGTGCTTGTTTAAAGTTCCAGATAAAATTCATTTTGGTACATCGGCTGTACTTTACTCAAACTGGTCTTACCTACTTTCAGGGACTTCAGTTGAAGTTTATGGATTTGCAATAGCATAACTAAACAAGTAATGTCAACGTCCATCTTGTGACAAAGTACCCTCCTGCTGCACTAAGCTGCAAAATGCTTTTTCTTTATGCTAAAACATTTGGTGAAGTGCTAACCTTTTGTGGTTTCCGTAGTTTCAAATTACTCAACTGGAATCAACTGATTTTTGGCAGAATCTGATGTTGGGGGTGAACGTCGGGTCTCTGGTGTTTGTTGGCCTTAAGCTAATGGGTCAGGCTGGGAATCTGTCTCACAATGACTTCAGGCAGCTTTACTATGAGGAGTGTTGGTGACAGTAACCATTTTCTAATTGTTAACATTACCAATATAAATGGCTCAACCTTTGGAACTCCTATGCCATCACAGATCCATGTTTTCATAGGGCCATCATTATACCATTGGATTAGCTGTATCTTTTCCTAGCCTTTTAAGTGGGCAGCATTATTTTTGTGCATCTGTGTGCTTGTGCCATCTTTAGTTGTAATTTAGATAGATGAAATGTCTGCATGTTCTTCCCTGAACTGGCTATTTATAGTCTTATGGAAGGAACATTATCCTTGCAGAAATAGAGAATTTTAACGCATCCTGCTTTATTTTTACTTGCAGAAATATTATCTAATTTTGGGAGAGTGAAACTCCAAAAATAGTGACATCCAAGCCATTCTAATACAAATAACCAAATCATTTTCTTTCTTCCCCTTGACCTGGTTCCTCCCTAGTTCCTCCCTTTCCTACCTACTCTCCCCCGCCTCCCTCTCCCCCCCCCCACTGCCCCGCACCACATCACCAAAAAAACCCACCACCATACCGCTTAAACTTGTCCAGTCCAGAGGTTTCTGCAAGCTTTAGGTGTCCATTTCGGGCAGCTGTCCCAGAATTTACAAGTGACTGTAAAAATGTTTCCAATCATTGGAGACAGACTGAAGCTATCCTATTTGGCTCCTATTTGTCCCTTTTCCATAATTTATTAACCATCCAACTTTGAGACAAATCTGGTTTAGTGGGTCTTGAATATGCTGCTGGATCCCAAGCTGAGATTTTTTTCCATGCTTGTTTCATCATCAGAACTGCCACGCTTCACTAGTTGCAAAATTATCTACATCCAACCCCATCTCTTTGCCACCAGGATTTTAATACGTACCTTTAGTACCTTGAAGTTTGAATTAGGTAATAGCATTACCATCACTGAATTCCCCCACTATCAACATCCTGGGAGTTACCATTGACCAGAAACTGAACTGGACTAGCCATATAAATACTGTGGATACAAGAGCAGGCCAGAGGCTAGGAATCGTGCGACGAATAACCCACCTCCTGACTCCCCAAAGCCTGTCCACCATCTACAAGGCACAAGTCAGGAGTGTGATGGAATTCTCCCCACTTGCCTGGATGAGTGAATGCAGCTCCCACAATACTTAAGAAGCTTGACACCGTCCAGGACAAAGCAGCCTGCTTGATTGGTACCACATCCACACTCAATGGCCATCTTCATTCACTCCCTCTGCCATCGACACACAGTAGCAGTAGTGTGGACCATCTACAAGATGCACTACAGGAATTCACCAAGGCTCCTTAGACAGCACCTTCCAAACCCATGACCACTACCACCTAGAAGGACAAGGGCAGCAGATAGATGGGAACACCACCACCTGGAAGTTCCCCTCCAAGTCACTTACCATCCTGGCTTGGAAATATGTCACCATTCCTTCACTGTCGCTGGGTCAAAATCCTGGAACTCTCTTCCTAACAGCACTGTGGGTGTACCTACACCACATGGACTGCAGTGGTTCAAGAAGGCAGCTCACCACCACCTTTTCAAGAGCAACTAGGGATGGGCAATAAATGCTGGCCCAGCCAGCGAAGCCCACATCCTACAAATTAATTAAAAAATTAATTCCTAGCTAGACTCCCTGATTTCCTTAGCTGAACCCATCTGCCTTCTTACTGCTTAAAGCTCCACATTTTTATTACCCTGGAGCTGCCAGACTTCACCAGCTCACTACTACTCCCTTATCATTAGGGAAGCCCCTACTATTCAATGTGAAAACCTTCAACATTGCTTTTTAGAAATGTCTTCACCCCATCACCGACACTAGACCCTGCCTTCCCACCCCCACTCAATGGCCACCTTCATCCCCATGACTCTTAAGTACAGTTTTAGTCAGCTACTGGTGTTAGCACTTTGCCTAGAAGCACTTTCCAAAAGCTTACTAAGATATTCTTTTACTTACTTTCCCCTTTACTCCATTTGATTTCTTTCTCTGTTTTACCCACTGATATGAAAAGATTTTTGGGACATCTTTCCAGTGTAATTGAAGCATTATAAATGCAAATTGTCTTGTAAAAGTGCCTTCATGATGTGAATAGGCTCTCTGACAATCACTGTCTCAGCCATTACATATTTTTGGGCAAAGGAGTTCGAGACCAAAGCCCTATATAAATGGGGCTTTGAATGCCTTTGCGCTATTGTGAGCTGCAGAGTAAAGGAGTAAAACCTCATGTAAACAAACGGAAGTCAGAAACTCGAGATTCACCCTAGAGTGTACATACTTTGCACTCTAAGCCTTCTTATATTCATCTGATTCACCAGTTTGTTTTAAATAGAAACCCTTGCAAACATCACTTCCAGATGGCCCGAGAATCTAGGCAAACAGTAGGAATTCCAGCTAAAGTATTGGGCCCTCAGTGTAGCATAGACTAAGTCAGTGCTGTTGTGTGCATGGTTTGTGCTCTTAATATTCATATTGGTGTTAATGTTACAGTCACAGCAGATTATAAATATTTTTCCATCTGATGGAAACCATCTTATGAACACTTACTTACAGTAGTTTTTTTAAAGGGGTAATTCAAAAGAAATCCAGCGGTGAAATGAGCAGGAAAATACATGGGTTGGAATACTGGTTGGAAATGTGCTGGGGCCAAAACCTGCATGTGAAAAAAAATATTGGTTGCTTTTAGTGCATTTTTTTCTTGTTTAGGTGTGTCTGTGTTGACACAAACGCTACCACCCACATCAGCTATTTCTAAGCGCTTTGTCAGTGACTTCCTGGGTACCTTATGAAACTGTGCTGCCATCTATTGTCACCTATTAACCCTATTAAAAAGTTGTATAAAGGAAAAATTAATAACATGACAAAAGATTTGAATTGTTATGCTATTCCCAGCTCCACCCTCCAACCCTCCCATTGCTCAATTAGTGAATTCACACAATGAGCTACTGAATCTCACAGGTCAAGTGTACCCTTGACAGTAAAAATGTTTCAAGATTATTCTGCTTATGCTGATGTGCTGCATGAAAGAGAGCAATATAAAAATATGCAGATCAATTAATTTTCTTTTTGAATTGATGAAAGCCAGAACTAAGTGACACAGCAATGCTTTGCATGGCCTTTAGTTCCCATCTGCCAAGTTGTTGATCAAACATGGTAAATTAAGACCAGCCATAGCTCACACCCTTCTCTACTTGGGGAAGGAGGAGAAATTGATTGTTGCCTCAAGCTATTCCTGTGTACTTTCTCACTTCCTGAGCTCACAACTATGAACAATGGAAGAGTTGTGATGCTATGTTCCTGCACAGAGAATGGTTTTTTGACACAAGAAACCTAAACTTGGAGAAGGGGGGAGGGGGGGGGAATATAAACATTTAGCTTCACACTCTTTCACACTCTCCAAGTTGCCCTTTCCCTCCCCAAACTCACTAATTTTCTTCTAGTTGTCCACCTTTCATAACAGCACTTCAACTGCTCAGCTCCTCGGTTGCTCCCTGAGCTCTGCTGTTGCCATCAAATCATTCACTATTGCTTACGTCTGCTGTCCCTTCACCCTACCCCCAACTTCTGATGCTGTCATCATCTTCACTTCTGAAGTCACAGGGCTCCAAATTTGAACATGCCTAGCTCATCACTTGTCCAGTCACTCAACAATAGAATTATTTAAAACAAAAACAGAATTACCTGGAAAAACTCAGCAGGTCTGGCAGCATCGGCGGAGAAGAAAAGAGTTCACGTTTCGAGTCCTCATGACCCTTCAACAGAACTGCTTATGGCAGCCGTTACTGTGCCTTACTTTCCTTGGTCAAATGACTGATCCATAGAAGCGGACAGACCACTGCATTCCACTGAATTTGATCACCTGTGTTCCTTACTGTCTTCAATCCTGTTCTTAAACAGATGTTTTTACTGCCTGTTTTTAAGATTCTGTCAACTTTTGCCACAAACTTGGAAAAATTGCTCTTATCCCTCTGAATCCTCTCCAGTGCATTGATGACTTTTGAATGTAAATGAAAAATATTGCAGAGGATTCTGTAATGATTTCAAGATGTATCGAGGTGTCCAATTATTCTTGTTCACAAGTTGGTCACGGAAGAGGAAGACTATTCCATCCAACTAAATGAATTCATCTGGAAAGATCCTGCTGTGTTCACTAATGTAATATCAAATTGCATTTTGAATAATTCTTGAGTTTTGCCTTCACTATACTTGGATGTCTATTGCAGATGCAAGTCATGCTGAGTAAAGAATTTCCTGATATCGAGGCTAAATTTACCCTATCACTCATTTAAATATCGGTCCTCTTGTCTGTCTTTTTCAATTTTAATTAATTTTACTTTTCAATTACCTTTATATATTTTGTATCCTTGCCAGGCTCAGCACAAAATTTTACCAGTTTTCTTTCATTACCCCAAACCATTAACACGAGGGGTCAACTTTGTGGTGTTTCACTACACTGTCTCCAATGCTTGCATATTCTCCTTGCATCGCAGGAACCGCGAGAACAATAATATAGTGGTAATGTTACTGGACTGGTAAATCAGAGGCTTGGATTATTGCTCAAGTGAAGTGGGGGAATTAAAAACCAATTAATTAATAAACCTCAAATAAAAGGCTAGTCTCAGTAGTGATGATCATGAAACTACTGGCTTGTTGTAAACACCCATCTGGTTCACTAAACTTCAGGGGAAGGAAATTTGTATCCTTATTTGGCCTGGCTTACATGTAACTCCAGACCCACTGCAATATGGTTGACTTTTAACTGGCCTCTGCAATAGCCTAGCATTTGTATCAATGCACTAGGGAAATGTTGAATAAGAATAAAATTGGATGGACCACTTGGCATCGACCTAGGCACCTGAAGTGATAAAGTCACACCTTGCCCAGTCAACCCTGCACTAAAATCTGGGGACTTGTCTCAAAATTGAGAAAGCTGTCCCACAGACTAGCCATCCTCACTGAATCATACCTTACAGTCAATATCCCAGACTCCTCTCTGCCATCCCTGGTATATCCTGTGTCATTGACAGGACAGACCCACCAGAGATGATGGCTCATTGATACACTGTCAGGAGACGGTGGCACCAGGAGTCCTCAATATTGATTCCAGACCCCATGAAGTCTCATGGCATCAGGTGAACATGGGCAAGAGAACTTCCTGCTGATTACTACCTCCACACCCACCCCAGTTGATGAATCAGCACTCCTCCATGTTGAACACCAATTGGAAGAAGCACTGAGGGTGGCAAGGACACCATGCATTCAGAGTTGGAGGCTTTTGCCACAGACAGTGGCTCGGTAGCACCACTACAGACTGATCCTAAAGGGTACATCTGCCAGGCTGGGCCTGCAGCAAGAGAGAACCAAGACAATGGATAAACCTACTTGGCCTTATCTTCACCACTCTGCAGTAGCATCTGTCCATGTTAGGAGTGCCTTCCTTGTGGAGACGAAGTCCCTTCTTTACATTGAAGATACCCTCCATCATGTTGTGAGGCACTCCCAACCATGCTAAATGGGATAGATTCAGAACCACTTTAGCTGCTTAAACTGGATATTTATGAGGCATTGTGGACCATCAGCAATAGCAGAACTGTATTCAACCACAATCTGTAAACTTGTGGCCTGGGATATTCCTCACTGTACTATTAGTATCAAGCTAGGGAGCTATACCTGGTTCAATGAGGAGTGCAGGACAGTGCAATTAAGCAGCATTTACTCAGCTAGTTTGGGTTCTGCCAGGGCACTAGGACCCAGACCTCATTTCAGCCTTGGTCCAAACATGCACAAAAGAATAGGTCTCAAGAGATGAGTTGAGACTGACAGCCCTTGACATAAAGGCAGCATTTGACCGAGTGTTGTTTCAAGGAGCACTAGCAAAATTGAAGTCAATGGGAATTGGGGAAAACTTTTCCACTAGTTGGAGTCATACCTAGCACTGTTACGATCCCAGCTGAGGTTACCCCTGGACAAGCCTGATCCCAGAGTGGAACCCAACTTGATAGATCCTAACTTTTATTTGTTTGTTTAGATATGTGGAGAGGGGCCACTGAGCAAAGTCACAGGAGTCAGCTGATGAACTTCTAACAAAAGAATAAAACATTTATTAAACAATAAAAGATGAACTATATTACAAAACTCTTTCACCCACAGCTATATCTTTTACAGAAATATAGATTTGTAAAGATAATATCTTACAGAAAAATACAGATTTGTAAAGATAACACAAGTTACAAAAACTATCTTATACTTTAAAGTACACAGTCCATGTACCAGTAGGCACCCTGTGGTCAGACACATCACACTCTAAAACCAAGTGACAGATGCCACCTCAACCAGATGCTATGGATCTCTCCTCAACTCCCCGAGATGCTTGTCACACCGCGAGCCAATCAGTCTCACTGTACTCCGTCTTTCACACGAGGGTTTCCAATTTCCACTCTCCAAGAACTTGCTTTGGTATCTTCTCCCAAACCGATGCTTTCCCTCAGATGCCTTCCACAAGGTTCACCTCCAGGGTTTCAAACTCCTTCTGATGTTCTGCTTCCCTGGGTCCCCATATGCATTCAAGCTGTCTTCCACATACTCTCTCTCACTGACTCATCAGTCAATAGTACACCATGGTGTCACATGCCCATAGCAGAGTGTTACAGACCTTCAGTTGTCTCTTTGGACTACCTTGCCTCTTGCCAGATGTTCTGTCTTTATCCTGCTTTCTGAAGCTTTTGTCTCTTTAAATCTGAAGCTTGGAGCCTTTCTCTCTGCCCCTCGCTCTTAGCTTCACTAATGGTACCTTTTCCAGGTTCCTGCCCTTCCTTTGACTAGAATGTCTTCTTTGGACTTTCCCCGCTTCCACTCCCCTGGATTTTGGAGTCTTTCTTTAGCTTGGGACTTGTTATATCTGTCCCATCTAGGCTGTTCCTGTCTGGCAGCTTCAAAACCTGCTGAACTCCAACAGCTTCCAAAGCAAACTGCTTGTCTGTCTTCTTCTGTGTGTGTCTGTGGGAAGGACCTGCCTCTCTGGGCCCCTTGTGTTTGCTTAATGTTAAGTCATAAACTCTCATTAGAAATGCAAACACCTTTTTAAAGTAAAACTAAAACTCCATTTGGCCTTTTCGTAACAGATACAGAAATACAAATCAAACTTAAACTTTAAAGCTAAAACTCATTCCTAACAGACACAAATACAAATATAACTTATTTAAACTGTCTATTTCCTAATAAGCACAAAAGAAGATAATTATGTTGTTGGAGGTCTGTTACCTCCGACTTGGGAAATTGCTGCAGGAGTCCCTCGGGGTAGTGCCCAAGGCTTAATTATCTTCAGCCGGTAAACCAATAATCCTCTGTTTATCATAAGGTCAGAAATGGGGATGATCACTGCTGATTGCACAATGTTAATGCAGTTGGTAAAGCTGAGTTGTTTAAAAATCCTAGAGAGAAACTTTAAACAACTGTTATAACCTATAATTTTAAGTGGTATGTTTGCGATGTGACTCTAAATTCAAGAATCAGGCTGCCAGTTTTCGAGGTTTTACATTAAACTAAATGAAACATTTTATTAATTTACCCAGGTTAAAATATATATACACATGGCTGCAAATTACTACTATCATAGCTTTTAATGAATTCCCAAACTAATCTCTATTAAGGTAACAGCAGCCCATAGACTTAACTGGACACCAGGCAAAGGATTTTCACCGTACGAATTCAAAATGAGGTTCTTTTCACTTTGGTTCCTGTGAGACAGCTGGAGGCTTACAGCTGCCTTTTGATCTCGCATTCCCTCTGCTCCGCACACCTGAAAACTGCTGAAGTTATATCTACCACCGCCCATTGATTGTAAATTCCCATTGTATCACCAGCCTCTTCTAACAATAAAACTCCTTTCATAGTACCAATTTTATTAGTAGTATAAACACATTGCTTGGTAGCTGCTAGATAAGTGTCAGTTTACGCCCCACTTCTTGAATGCTCTATTCAAAAAATGCAAATGCACTCTATCTCTCTTACATAACAAAACTAATACACTTCAAAGCACCCAGACTAGCTGGCTTTAATCCAATTAAGATGCACCCACAAAATAAACCTCTATTTTAAATTAATATGTTTTCCAATAGCTTCATGACATTGAGTATCATTTGCAACTCCACAGATACCGAAACTGCATGCAATCTTGGGATGCAAGATCTAGATAATATTCAGACAAGTAACATTTGTGCCAAACAGTGCCAGGCAATGACTCCCTCAGCAAGAGAGAGCCTAACCATCTCCTCTTGAGCTTCAACAGCATTATCATCGCTAAATACCCCACCATTAACATCCTGGGGATCACCTAGAAATGGAACTGAAGCAGCCATATAAATAACGCAATTACAAGAACAGGTCAGAGGCTGGGAATTCTGCGGTGAGTAACTCACCTCTTGATTCCTCAAAGCATGTCCACCACTGTAAGGCACAAGTCAGGAGTTTGTTGGAATACTCTCCACTTGCCTGGATGAGTGCAGCTCCAGAAATACGCAAGAATTTTGACACCATCCAGGACACAGCAGCCCACTTGATGGCATATATCCACCACCTTAAACATTCACTCTCTCCTGCAGCAACAGACAGTGGCAACAGGTACGTGCCACCTACAAGATGCGTTCTGGTAACTTGTCAAGGTTCCCCCAGGCCCATGGCCTTTACCACCTAGAAGGACAAGGGCAGCAGACACATGGGAAAATCACCACCTGTACGTTCCCTCCCAGTCTCACACCATCCTGACTTGGAACTAAATTGCTGTTCCTTCACTGTTGTTGGGTGTCATGAGGAGATTTTAATGCCTATAATGTTATTGGAAATTATTTTTAAATGGGACTTGTAGTAGGGTCTGTGTCTATGTGTCTGGCTTAATTGGAATAAAGCCAGCTAGTCTGGGTGCTTTGATGTATAGTCGTTTTGATATGTTAATTAAATAAACATAAGGAAGTTAAAAGGTAAAGTACAATTTGCATTTGTTGAATAAACCATTCAAAAGAATGGGTAAAATCTTGTACCAAGCTGGGAGACACCAAGCAAAGTGTTTATATTACTAATAAAATTGGTGGAATGAAAGGATTATTGTTAGGAGAGGTAAAATTAAAAACCTAGTCTTACAATGGAAAATTTACATTCAAAGGCGAAGCTAGGTATAAACAGAAAAGAGTTTGTGTATGTCAGTCAGTCAGGCATTTGAGATCTAACCAGCCTGTAAACATACAACTGTGTCTGTCAAGGAAAACAAATTGAAAGGAACCTCATTTTGAATTTGTAAGGTCAAATGTGTTTTGCCTGGTGTCTGTTTAAAGTCTGAATTACTGTTGACTTGGTGAAGATTTACCTGGGAGTGGTTTAAGTTGGGGATTTGTTTAACAGTTTATTATGGCAGTAATTTGTAGATGTGTATGTGTTTAATTTGTTGATTAATAAATATTTAATTTAGTTTTATATAAAAACCCTCTTGAGACTTGTTGGTCTTATTCCTGAACCCAGAGCTGCATCTCAAACATACCAATTGAAAACATAGATTATGACAGTTATTCTGTTCAAATTTCCCCCTGGGATTTAAACAACTCAGCCTTTACCAACTGCTCTGTCATAGCACTGGGTCAAAAATCCTGGAACTCCCATCCTTAACAACACTGTCGGTTTACTTATGCCATATGGACTTGTTATGGCACAGCGGATGGTAAATGCCAAGCTGCTCAAATCCTAGAGGGAAACCTGAAACAGCTGCCACAACTGTTTTTCAATTTGCATTTTATTTCAAGATGCGTGCCTTGAATTCAGTCATAATAAGTCCACGGAATCCTAGAGGCTTTTACAAATCTAAATTAAACATTTATCCATAGAAGAAAAGATTTTAAGCACATACATAGGTCTACAAATTACTAATATAATAACTCCTAAATCCCCTAATTAATCTGACTCCCAGTTACACCTCTGTTAAGGCAACAGTAAGAACAAAATAGATTTTAACAGACCTAGGCAAAGCGCACAATACCCTGGACAGTGATATTCAAAGTGAGTTTTCTTAACTTCAGTTTCTGCAGACAGCAACTTGATGCTTAGAGGCTGGAGGCTTTTCACACTTCTGTTAGATCTTAGAATTCCTTCTCCCTTACACATAACCCCATCTCCTTTATACATGCTTCTCCCTTTTTAATGTAAATTCCATTCTTCCAATATGCCTTTGCAACTTTACTCTTCCCATAATATAAATCTTTCATAGTACTTGTATTATGAGTAACCTTTGGGGAAAAATAAACACACTGTTTGGCTTAGTTTCTTATGGCTAGGTCTAACACCTTACCATCTCTTTGAAATTCAAACCAACCTAATTTATCTAAAAATGCAGATGTTCCACACACCTCACATTCTAAAACTTCAGCCATGTTTACGCATTTAGCATTTCAAACCTAGCTTCTCTTTTGATAACTCAAAAGCTCCAGACTAGCTTCCTCCAATTCAATTAAATCCACCACAGAGAATCTAACCCAAACTCCACTATTAACCTACCTTTACAATGAATAACAGTAATATTATGAAAATTATTATGGCCAGGAATTTCAGATTGGCGTACGGGCGTGAAATAGTGCGCGATGACGTTGGACGAGCGACCCGATGTCATTGTGCACTCATGCGATATTTCATTTGACAGATGGGCATGGGAGTTGGCAGCGCGCCCACTGACAATTAAGAGGGCTGTTAAGCCCATTAATTAATTTAATTTTTCCCTTCCCGTCCAGCCTTACAGTTGGAGAGTGGGCGAATAGGCCAAGTGGCCTTTGCATTTTTTGTGAAACCTCATCCGCAACGGGATGAGGTTTCAACCAGTGATTTTTTAAAAAAAAAATCTTTTAAAACTCATTTTTAACATGTCCCTGCTCATGTGACAGTCATATGAGGTGACATATTTTCCTTATTTTCCAACTCTTTTCTTGTAATGTTAAAAATCTTCAGCTCCCTGGGGCAGCTGTGTGTGGTTGGGGCCCAATCGCGGGCGGCAGTTGGTTTCGTGGCTGCTCCCAGGCCCTCCTGGCGCGCCCGCCCGACAAGGTAAGAACCCTGCCCTATGTTTTCATGGAAGGACTCTTGCAGTACAAGAAAGCGTCTGACCAGCACCACCTCAAGGATAATTAGGGATGGGCGATAAATGCTAGTCTTGCCAGTGATGCTGGCACCCCATAAACAAACAATGAAGTGTTCAAGGAGCAGTTTGACCAGGAATTTGTACAGCTTGATCACTATCTTGGCAATGTAGTTCAGCATTCTTTTGGCTTTGATTCCTGTTTTTCATTGGTTGTTCAAATTTAGCATTGGTTCTCAGTGAAATGAGTGGGGTGCACTGTATAAAGTAGCACAGCATGTTTAGATTGTAATGAGCAGGGAATGTGTGCCAAGTGGTTGATCAGTGGTAATGTCAAAATGTTGGAATAGCTCCTGGTGGGAAAAGGTCAAAGTTGAGATGGTGGGACAGGGGAATATGAATGGAGTGTGGCAATTGACTGACAGCTTTGGTAAATGGGAGGATGTAATGTTGGTGTTGTGGCTGGCCTAATCGTGCCTTCAAATCACTACAATATATTATAAACCATATGTCTGCCTACATTTCCTGTCTACAAAACCTTGCTTCTGGTTAACCTGTCCCATTAGAAAGATAGAATCATAAAACACAGGAGTCCATTCAGCCCATTGTGACTATGTCAGTTATTTGAACCCAATTAGCCCCATCCCTCTGCTCTTTCCTTGTTGCCCTGCAATAATTTCTCCCTTTCAAGTATAGTACATGTTCATTTACCATTAGACAGTTAGTATTAAATCTTCTTCCACCATCCTTTCAGGCAGTGCATGCCAGATCAGCATGACATACTGTATTTCTTGCTTTAAAAAAAAACAATTTCTCTGGCTCTTTTGGTCCTCTTGCCATTTTAACTTTCTTAATTGCCTGTTTACCCTTGATTCTATACTACAGCAAGCAACATCAAAATATTATTTAAAATAAGAAGTTTAAAACTCCAGGACAACTACTGTTGGTATCTCCACTTAGGGCCCCTTTCCCAGTACTGCAACATTACAACCACCTCCTCTGGAAACTCATCCGTACGTCGTGGTCCAATAATTCCTCATCCTTTAACCCTGCTTACTTAAAGACCAAATTTGTTCCATGACTCCTGTGTGCATGGGGGATCAATTGATGCCACATACAGGAATCTGTAAGTGTAATGCTTGTTTTCTTTTTGGTTTCTCTCTTGCATTATTCTGCCTCACAGTCAGCTCAAAGTAAAGCAGCAATAGATTAGAGATGATAAAGCAGGTAGGTATCAATAACACATGAGAGAATTGTTTAAGAATCCACCATTATGAAAAGCTATTAAGAGCTTGACATACTCAAGTCTAAATGACCAATTAGGAGAATCTGTGAATGAAAGAAATGAGTCATATGGCATACTTAACTGCTTTCAGTTACTGAAGCTTCTAATCCCCCAAAGTGATATTTTAACCAACGTTAAACATCAAAAATACGTAATACACAACAGCATTGTTAAATTTGTAGAATTCGTTCATTTACTTTTAAAACCTTCATGTCAGTTTTTAACTCGAGGCTCAGCCTCTCAAAAAGAAAATCTGGACTTTATTAATGTACGGTTTCACATTTGTACCCCTGCCCCCTCCCAATATAATGAAAAACCGTTAAGTAATTTTTTCCCTTGTATTTAAAAGAGTACCTGATTAACGAAAAATATGAATATATTTACTGTTCAGTTCACAAACTGTCTCTTTGCTCATGTATAATTGTTTCTGTTTGTTTTTAAGCTCATTAAGCTTATGCAATTGCATTGCTAAGGGGAATACAAATTAAAATAGTTTTCAAATTCTTTCACTGAAGAGGGGCACCTCTCTTCCCCCTTTCACACTATAGCACCAAATAGAAACAGTGTAAAGCATGAAATTAAGAATATTTTGTGAGGAAATATTTCAGGCTAAACATGTGTTGGGGGTTGTGTATGTGTGCAATTGATTTAAGCTGCCAATGATTCTAAACTCAGGTCCCCCATTCCTGTTGGTGTTTGAAAATAATTTTATTTACCTTATCTTTGTGTTAAGCAGTTTTCTAGGAAACTTGATACATTGATATTTTTTGAATTGTTCCTCCCCACTCCCCTGCAATGCTCCAAGGTTCCATGGGCTACTTTGTTCCTTTTCCTATGCTGCAAAGGACCCCACCAGAGTGTTGACCAATTTTGAGTCTGTACTGAAGTCTTACCAAAATGCAAGAGAATATTGGAATACAGAGTAAAATTTCTAAATGTGCTAATGTTACCAAACTTGGAGGCCTGGCAGACAATGAGGAGAACACCAATTGACTGACTGCAACAGGACACAAGCTAGCAGAATGGGCAGACAAATGGCAGATGGAATTTAATACAGATATAATTCAATACAGGTGATGCATTTTGGCAGAAGGGATAGGGAGAGGCAGTATAAACTAAATGGTACAATTCTAAAGAGTACAGGGAAAAGGAACTTGGGGGCTCACGTACATAACTTTTTGAAGGAGGCAGGACATATTGAGGGAGTAGTTAGCAAAGCATATGGGACATTGGGCTTCATAAAAAGAGACATTGAGTGCAAAAGCTGGCAACTTATGCTGAACCTGTATAAAGCTCTGGTTAGGCCACAACTAGAGTATTGCTTCCAATTCTGGTCACCAAACTTTAGAAAAATGTGGGGTTCCTTGAAAGGGTGCAAAAGAAATTTACCAGAAGCTTCCAGGGATGAGGGATTTTAGCTGCAACGTTAGGTTGGAGAAGCTGGGTTTGTTCTCCTTTTGAGCAGAGGAAATTGAGGAGATATTTGTTAGAGGTGTACAAGATAATGACAGACTTAGAGAAGGTAGACAAAGAAAAACTGCTCCCATCAGCTGATAGTACAAGGATGAGTGGACGCAGAATTAAGATTTTGAGCAAGCAATGCAGGGTGGATGTGAGGTACAAATGAGTGGTAATGACCTGGAACATACCTATGGGGGTGGTCGAAGCAGAGATGACAAATGATTTCTAAAGGAAATTGGATGGGCACTTGTAGCCTTGCAAGTTTATTTTCTTCAGGGATAAAGCAGGTAATGGGGTTGACTGAATTGCTCCACAGAGAGCAGCATGGCCCATTTGGCCCACCTCCTGTGCCAGAATGAATATTGACTGATTTGATTCCCAGCAACATGCTATAAAGCCAACGGACTACCTCTCGCCTTTGACAGGCATTGCTGATCCTTGGCAGCCTTTGCCCTGGTGCAGCTAAATATAATGCCAATTATTCCAAACACCTTGAACTATTTCCAGAATTGCTTTGTTTCATTCGTTTCCTCCTATCCATGCCACAAATGCCTATGCTCTTCACCACAATGCTGACACAATCAAGGATCGCCACGAGTGGTACCAAAGTTTAGGACTTCCTCTTCCATGTTGCTTGACCACTGAATGGCCCACTGAATGATATGTTTTACATATCTTGTGTATTCTGAGTTTTTAAAAAAGAGACATTAGAGTAAAAGTTGACTATTCAGATAGAGGAGTGTGTAATAATAATGAAGGCCACTGATTTACTGTCTTCACAAAAAACTAATTGGGGAATTCGAACCATAAACCTGACTGGTTAGGCAATTCAACCTTTTTGTGTTTATTTCTGTATAATACGTAACCTCTGCTTTTTAGCATTTATCTCTGAAATACGCTGTTTAAGTTTAGTCAAAGACAAACATCAACCATCCGTTCTGTTAAATGCTTAGCCAAAACAAAGAATTAATGTCTTCTAGCTTCAAGCAAAGTTGAGCTGATTTTTAATCAAATGAAACCCAGTAAAGGGGAAAAAAAAGGGAGATGGAGATGATTGATGTTTTTTTTAAATATAATATGAACTATATAATCCAGGACTTTCCAAATGAGATTTCTAAAATGAGTTTTTGAATGTTACTAGCCAAGTGTGAGGCACACAACTCTCCAGAGCCTGTCCATATTACTGTGCAATTCCAGGACATTACTACACCTAGCATGAAGCTGACTTAATCACTAAAGGCATACCACTATATTTTTCGGAGTAAATTCTTTCTATTAATTTTAATTTGAATTCTTAGAACCTTATCTGGCATTCACAATTTAAAAGCTCTTTGGAAATTTTGAAAGTGACAAAGTTGTAAACATTTCTACATTACATTACCTATGTGACAAATGTGTCTGGATTTCAAAAGAACAAAAATATTTGAACAGATTTAACATCCCTCATCTTAAGTGCCATCACCTTATTGGCCACGAAGACTTTGCTCTGAAATTGAACTGGTAATGAACACATCAGTTTACTCTTGAGAAATGATGTGTTGCCTCAGTTATTTTGAGTAAAATGATTACAATCGAGCTATGAGAAATGACTGCTTCTCCTGCTCTGATCTAAATATAATGGGAAATGCTACCTTTGGAACATGCATTGAATATTTTGTACTTGCACGTAACCAGTTGTTTTTGTGAGCTTATCACTTGTTGAAGGACTTGCTCTCATACCAAACATACCCTTTTGGACTTGGGCAAAGTAGACATTACCTGCATTCCATTAAGTCTTAACATTTAAACATTGATTTGATTTCCATGTAAGTACACTGTGTTATACTGATGAGCAGAGATTGAAATTGCCTCTGAAGCTATCCACAATCTGATCTAGTGTGCAATCCAATTTCCCTGGACGGCACTTGCTACTGAACTGGGAGCGTTAGTTTCATGCCAGCTCTAACTTGAACCTGCGCTAGTGCATTATGAGAATGATCCCCAATATTGGTTAGCCTATTAATTTTATTTTAAATACCAAATAGATCAGTTGGGCTAATTGACCTGTTTCTGTGATGTACATTCTGTGTGATGCTGTGAAAGGTTTTGGATTGAGGTAAAAAGAAAAGGAGATGAAAGGATTGATGGACAAGACTGATTGAAAACAAACTAGAATATTTCAAAGAATGAATACAGAATTAAAAGTAACAAACTGGGAAATGTTTGGTTGAAAAATGAAACATTCTAAAAACCACAATTATGAACATGCAAGATGAAAAGATAAGCCAAAAAAGAATAAGTGTAAATTAAACAGGAATTCTTCAAAATGAATGGCACAATTAAAGTTGAATAAAAAGGAACACTTAAAACAATTCCATTAGGGAAAAGGAAGGAAGGAACTCGGAAGTATAGGAATCTGTTATAACAGTTTCAAAAGGAAATAAGTGTCAAGAAGACCCTCTATCCAACAACAGCAACTTAAATTTATATAGCACCATTAACATAATGAAACATCCAAAAGCACTTCACAGGAACATTACAAATCAAAGCATGACAATGACTGAGCCACATGAGATATTAGGTTATGTGACCAAAAGCTTGGTAAAGGATTTAGGTTTTAAGAAGTGCCTCAAAGGAGGAAAGTGAGGTGTAGGGAGTGAATTCGAGAGCTTGGGGTCTTGGTAACTGAAGGCATGAGCACTAATGGTGGAGCAGTTAAACAGTAATTCTGGCCTCTTGCACATTCAAAGGAGCGCAGAGGATTTTGGGGTTGCAGGAGATTAGAGATAGGGAGGGGCAAGGCCATTAAGGGATTTAAAAACAGGGATGAGAATTTCAAAATCAAGATGTTGCTTGACCGGGTGCCAATGTAGGTCAGCAAGGGACAGGAGTTGCTGCGAGTTAAGACATGGGCAGCAGAGTTTTTGATGACCTCAAGTTCACAAAGGGTAGAATGTGGGAGACCGGTCAGGAGAACATTAAATAGTCAAGTCTAGAGGTAATGAAGGCATGGACGAGGGTTTCAGTGGAAGATGAGCTGAGAAGGGTAAAGCCAAGTGATGTTCCGGATGTGGAAATAGCCAGTGTTAGTATCGCACAAATATGAGGGCGGAAGCTCATCTTGGAATTAAATGGGACATCACTTATTTACCAAAATCTGAAGTTCTAAAAGAGCAGTTAAAGATTAAAGTGACCAGAAAATTAAATAAGCCATTAATTGAAGTACTAAATAATTTTCCGGAAGTGTTCAGTGTAGGGGATATAATAGCTTGCTGTCTGAGACATGTTCTCCAAATTCCACAGTAAATCCTTTATCTTAACAAGGATTTTAAAATTAATATGGCAGAGATACTCAGTTGAGGGATTTTAAGATGCATTTCTGTAGCCAGAAAACTACAGACTGGTATCTCTCACTAATGCCATTTACAAATTGCTTGAACATATTGTTCATTCTCCTGTCATGAAGCACTTTGGAGCTCTCAATGTCCTGGTAGATAGTCAGCATGATTTTCAGTCAAAGTTCTACCAAAACACAGTTTTTGCAGACTGTTGATGACCTAGTTTCAAGTCGTGAATGAGATGAAACTACTCACATGGCAGTACTAGATTTCTCAAAAGCTTTTGACAAAGTTCCTCATGGGAAAGCTCTTGTCCAAACTTCACTACTATGGAATCAGGTGGACATTATTAAATTGGATCCTGCACTTTAGCAACAGAAGACAGAGTGGTGTGTTTGATGGGAATCATCATCTCCTCGAGATGTCCTCTCCAGAGTGCCCCAGGGACCTGTTGGGACCTTTACACTTCATGACGTACATAAACAACCTTCCCAACAAGATTAAAAAAAAACAGGATGCAAATATTTGCACATGACTGTGTGGTTTACGCCTATAGGAAAACTCAAGATCATATCAATTCACTGCAAGATGACCTTCTGGTATTGCAAAAATGGGAGGACCAATGGGAAATGGCATTCAGTTCCAAAAAATGCAATGTCATGTGCATTACCAACAAAAAAGATCCACCTCCAGATAGCTTTAAGTTCTGTAATCAAATTCTCCGGCCGGTATATACACAACCTCACGTGGAGGTTCATCTTAAAAAAAAACAGGGTTATGGATTTCTGAGGAGGAATCTTTGGTATCGCAAAAAAAAATCAGAATTATAGCTTACCAAATATTTGTTCATACAATGCTGAAGTATGGAAGTTGGTGTGGGATCCTTGTATGGCGCAAAATATAAGTACGACTAAAGTGATCCAAAGATATGCTGCAGGATTCTGCATGAAGCAGTATGGAAAAATACACCAATATCACATCCATGATCAAAGATTTGGAAAAGGAATCCTCCAGCAAAGGAGAACGGAAAATAGACTGACCGCAATTTATAAAATATGGAATGGATGGGAATTGACAGAAACCAGTACCTGGTGCCCTCCGGTAATGACGAAACATGAAGTAGCCATTCACTGGCGAAGACCATTTGTTTCCAAGACAGTGTATCAACAATCTTTCTCCCAAGGACAATGGAACTAGGTACTTTTGCACCTCAGCACCTTTTCTCTCCCCCTAGGAACAGCATAACCCAAGCGCACCACTTGCTGCTTCCTTTTTGGTCTCCATTCTTGCTTCTGCTCAACCAAAGTTCCAATACCCCAATTTTCTCTCTCATACATTTTACATTGTATCCCGGCAGCCTCTTGTTACCTTATTCATAATCAGTCCCTTCCTGATCTCTGTGCCTATACCCAATTTGGTATGTCATTCTATGCATAGAGTCCTGGAATGCACTTCCCATAGAGGTTAAAAAATAGCACATAAAAGCAATTTTTCTGTTTGAAAGAAAGGAAACTGCATTTGTATAGTATGTTTTTTAAATTGTGAAGAGTGACCAGGGAGAGTTTGCAACTGGTGACAAAAAACTAAATTTGAGTGGAAGGTAGTAACTTTTTGCAAAGAGGAAAATGTTACAGCCATGAATCTAACAAATTTAGTCCATATGCAAGTATGGACATGGGTTGCCACCTTTTTTCTCTTTTTTTTCCCTGCCCCAAACTTACATTCCTATAACACGTTTAACATGGAAATTGCCTTGGAATGTTTTACTAAGATTGGAATTTGGCAAAAAGTGTCACCAGGCCAAAAGAGGTGACATTAGGACAGGTGCCAAAATGTTCGCACTAGATGTAGCCTTTGAAGGTGGTCTTTAAGGAAGGAAGAGTTGTGGAGAGGTTTAAGGAGGGAATTCCAGAGTTTGTTGCATGGACAGCTGCAGGTACGGCCAACAAAGCTGGGGTGAGAGATGACTAAGAATCCACAGTTGGAGGAGCACCAAATTCCTGGAGAATCGGCGGGGTTAAGGAGGTTCAGAGTTGGGGATGGGTGAGATCATGGAGGGATTTGAACATGATGAGAATTTTAAGTTATTCAGGGACCTCATGCTAACATAGGTTACCAAGTAAATGGGTGATGGGTGAATGAAAGCAGAGTTTCGGATGATCAGTTTATGAAGGGTGGAAGATGGGTGACCAACTAGGAGAATATTAGAGAAGTGTTATGACCATAGCCAATGTTGATTGCTGTGTAAACCAAATCCCAGAGAGAAACTTGGCTTATGGGCCATATCTTTTTTTTATGGATTCTGAAAACTAGAAGAAGACTTACTGATTCCAGCAGCAAGTAGTCCAGGAACACTTTATGGATTTTAAAAATTATAAGTAAGTTTTATGAACAACAATAAAAGAAAATTTAAGCACACGAGATTACAAATACAGTTAAATTTAGCCTTGCAAAACATGCCCCTCAAAAGACACTCTACTTGGTCAGACCCACAAGTAAACACCTTCCATGCAATACTACGTTACAGACGTTTAACTATAAAAACGCAGTAATATTACACAAGGCAAACTGCTGTAGCTTTAATAAACATGTAACACATGAACTCTCCTCCACTCTGTGGAAATCCAAACTTCAGAATAAAACTGTTTTGCAGCCCAAGACTTTCCTGGCTTGACTGGACGGCTGATTCAAATTGCACCTTCTCCTAGCCCAGAGCTACCAGCTCCAGCTCAACAACAGCTAGCAGTAACTCTAAAATACCCCTTTTCCTTTCATCTGACCTGCTCTTGTAGCCACAGCATTTATATGGCTAGTCCAGTTCAGTTTTTGGTCAATGGTCACCCCCAGGATGTTGATTTTGGGGGATTCAGTGATGTTCATGCCATTGAATGTTCTCTCTTGGAGATGGTCATTGCCTGGCACTTGTGTGGTGCGAGTGTTACTTGCCACTTGTCAGCTCAAGCCTGGATATTGTCCAGGTCTTGCTACATTTGGACATGGACTACTTCAGTATCTGAGGAGTCATGAATGGTGCTGAACATTGCGCAATCATCAGGAAACTTCCCCACTTCTGACCTTATGCTGGAGGGAAGGTCATTGATGAAGCAGCTGAAGATGGTTGGGCCGAGGACACTACCCTGAGGAACTCCTGCAGTGATATTCTGGAGCTGAGATGACTGACTTCCAACAATCACAACCATCTTCCTTTTTTCTATGTATGACTCCAACCAGTGGAGAGTTTCCCCTGACTCCCATTGACTCCAATTTTGCTAGGGCTCCTTGATGCCACATTCAGTCAACTGCTGCCTTGATGTCAAGGGAAGTTGCTCTCGCCTCAGAGTTCAGTTCTTTTGTCCATGTTTGAACCAAGGCTGTAATGAGGTCAGGAGCTGAGTGGCCCTGGCGGAACCCAAACTGGGCGTCAGTGAGCAGGTTATTGCTAAGCAAGTGCCGCTTGTTGGCATTGTTGATGACCCCTTCCATTACTTTACTGATGATGGAGTGTAGACTGATGGCGCGGTAATTGGCCAGGTTGGATTTGTCTGCTTTTTGTTTGCAGGACATACCTGGGCAATTTTCCCCATGGCCAGGTAGATGTCAGTGTTGTAGCTGTACTGGAACAGCTTTGATAGGGGCGCGGCAAGTTCTGGAGCACAAGTCTTCAATATTATTGCTGGAATATTGTCAGGCCCCATAGCTTTTGCACTATCCTGTGCATTCAGCTGCTTCTTGATATCACATGAAGTGCATCGAGTTGGCTGAAGACTGGCATCTGTGATGCTGGAGATCTCCGGAGGAGGCAGAGATGGATCATCCACTTGGCACTTCTGGCTGAAGATTGTAGCAAATGCTTCAGCCTTATCTTTTGCACTGTTGTGCTGCTCCATCATTGAGGATGGGGATATTCGTGGAGCCTCCTCCTCCAGTGAGTTGTTTAATTGTCCACCCCCATTCACGATTAGATGTGGCAGGACTGCAGGGTTTAGACCTGATCCGTTGGTTGTGGGATTGCTTAGCTCTGTCTATCACTTGCTGCTTATGTTGTTTGGCACGCCAGTAGTCCTGTGTTATAGCTTCACCAAGTAGATACCTCATTTTTAGGTATGCCTGGTGCTGCTCCTGGCATGCCCTCCTGCACTCTTCATTGCACCAGGGCTGATCCCCTGGCTTGGTGGTACTGGTAGGGTGGGGGATATGGTGGCCCATAAGGTTACAGATTATGTTCGAGTACAATTTTCTGCTGCTGATGGCCCACAGCGCCTCATGGATAGTCTTGAGTTGCTCGACCTATTCAAAATCTATCCCATTTAGCACAGTGGTACTGCCACACAACATGATGGAGGGCATCCTCAATTGTGAAGGTGGGACTTCGTCTCCATAGTGACTGTGTGCGGTGGTCACTCCTACCGATACTGTCGTGGACAGATACAACTGCGGCAGGCAGGTTGATGATGATGAGACCAAGTATGTTTTTTCCCTCGTGTTGGTTCCCTCACCACCTGCTGCAGACCCAGTCCCAGTCTAGTAGCTATGTCATTTAGGACTTGGCCAGCTCGTTCAGTAGCGGTGCTACCGAGCCACTCTTGGTGATGGACATTGAAGTCCCCCACCCAGAGTATATTCTGCGTCCTTGCCACCCTCAGTGCTTCCTACAAGTGATGTTCAACATGGAGGAACACTGATTCATCAGCTGAAGGAGGGCGGTACATGGTAATCAGCAAGAGGATTCCTTGCCCATGTTTGAGCTGATGCCATGAGACTTCATGGGATCCGGAGTCGATGTTGAGGACTCCCTGGGCAATTCCCTCCGGACTGTATACCACTGTGCTGCCACCTCTGCTGGGATGATGATGGTGGTGTCTCCTACTTTTGGCACCAGCCCCCAGATGTTAGTAAGGACTTTGCAGGATTGACAGGGCTGAGATTGCTGTTGTCATTTCCAGTGCTAGGTCCAGTTTCATTCTTTTTTTTGAGGCTTTGTAGTGGTTTAATACAACTGAGTGGCTTGCTAAGTCATTTCAGAGGACAGTTAAGAGTCAACCACATTGCTGTGGGTCTGGAGTCACATGTAGGCCAGACCAGGTAAGGACGGCAGATTTCCCTCCCCTAAAGGGCATTAGTGAACCAGGTGGGTTTTTACAACAATTGACAATAACCACATTAGACTTTTAATTCCAGATTTTTATTGAATTCACATTCCACCTTCTACTGTGGCGAGATTCGAACCTAGGATTACTCTGGGTCTCTGGATTACTAGTCTAATGACAATACGCCATCGCCTCCCCCATGCAAATATTATATCCAACATATTTACTTGTACCTCATACCTAACATCTCTATGCTTTTCATGTTTTAAAGCCCCCCCAGACAGCCTATCCCCTATTAATCCACGCCCAGCTTAATTAAATCACGTACACACCCCGCCCCAGCCTTCAAAGAATAACACCGCAATCCCCCAAAGTTTTTGAAAATGCACCCATTTCTCACAGAACTCAAGTCCGGAGGTTAACAAACAATTGGATGAGGTTTCTGTAGCAGATGAGCTGAGGCAGGATCAGAGATTTTTCACATCACTAACAGACGTGAGGTTTTATAAAATTGATATATTTTAGGACCTCGATCGCGCTCCAACACCCTCGCTCCGGCGTGCCTGCCCTCCCCCTCACCCCGGCGCCCTTCCCCTCGCCCCAGCGCCCTTGCCCCGGCGCCCTCTCCCTCGCTCCGGCACTAGCGCTCCCACACCCTCTCCCTCACTCCCACACCCTCTCCCTCGCCCCGGCGCCCTTCCCCTCGCCCCGGTGCCCCCTCCGTCACCCCGGCGCCCCCTCCCTCGCTCCGGCGCTCGCGCTCGCGCTCCCACACCCTCTCCCTTGCTCCGGCGCTCGCGCTCCCACACCCTCTCCCTCGCTCCGGCACTAGCGCTCCCACACGCTCTCCCTCGCTCCGGCACTAGTGCTCCCACACCCTCTCTCTTGCTCTGGCGCTCGCACTCCCACACCCTCGCCCTGGTGCCCCCGCCCAAACCCAGGGCTCTGGCCAATTCTCAGTCTGAGGCTGCACCTGGGCCTGGAGCCTGGGCTTCTTCCTCAGCCTGCAGGGGTTGAACTCTTGTCCTGGGACATGAATGGAGGTGGGAAAGGGAGGGTGGGTGAGCTGGATGTCCCGCTACCTTTCTCCCCTGCCCCGAGTTATTCTCACTTCACCACCCGATCGGCAGCCGGCAGCTTCCCGTCACTGCCCTGCACTCTTGCTCCTGGACCTTGGGCCTTGCTCTCTGCCCACAGCCTGGGCCTCTTGTGACTGCAGCTGAGGCTCGGGCACCAGAACATGGTGGTGGCTGGCCCAGAGTGCAGCATGCAGTGGGGGGTGGGTGGGGCTGAATTTCGACAGCTCTCAGGAGATGGACTGGGAGGTGCAAGGCCTAAAATGGCAGACTTAAATGTACGTGATTTTTTTCTGAAAACTCACCGAGGGCCGGATTAAAAAGTGCAGTCGGCCAGATCCGGCCCCCAGGTTGGGGATTCCCCACCACTGCTGTAGGCTGTGTTTAAAGTAGCTGTGGTGACAGTGGGCAGATTGTTAATCTGCAAGTCTGGGGAGGTGTGAATGTCGGCTTGTAAACAGATATAGCTGACTATTTCATTCCAAGGTAAAACCGAGTTGGTATCCAGTACAAATCCTGATTTAGCTATTCTTTAGACCCCAAGTCCACTTGGTTCATATTGCCATGGAGATGGGCTTTGAGAGGGGAAGGATGCATAGGAAGCCATTCTAGGATCAGGTTACAAGGTTATCCGAAAAGACATCCCTGAATTTCACAGACAGGTCAGTCTACCAAGATCCAGGAGAGAAAGGGAACCAAGAAATAGAGGCTGCAAGTCTCTATGGTTCACCATGCAAAAACATAGGGTGGGAGCTTGCGCTCAGATTTAAGTGACCAAGTCTGTAAAGATTTAAACAAGATTGGAAGACTCACCTAGCTTTAGCTAGTGAGAGGAATCTCCAATTCGTCCCTCACTGTAAAATACAGTTTTGGGATTTGGAGTTACCTGGCTGAGAAAGGAAAGGGAACAAGTTCTTGGAAGTTGAGAACCATTTTGAATTGGTTCCAGGAGAATGGAGTGTCTACTGAAGGGACAGAGTAAAGTATAACCATAAATATTAAAAAACCTTTCTGTGGTTTGGAGTATAAGTTGCCAACTGAAGTGGTGTTTAGTATTCTAAAGAAAAGTAATATTAGAGGGATGGCCTAAGTTCAGGAGGGCAGAATGTAGAAGCAGTTTGGGATGAGATGAGAAACAATAAAGTCAAAAAGACACCTGTGGGAATAGTGTACAGGCCCCCTAATCATAACTACATGGTAAGACGGAGAATAAAGGAAGAGATAATGGGAGCTTGTCAGAAAGGTACAGCGATAATCATGGGGGATTTTAATCTACACAGAGGCTGGAAAAATCAGGTGGGCAAAGGAAGCCTAGATGAGGTGTTCATAGTATGTTTTCAGGATAGTTTCTTGGAATAGCATGTTCTGGAGCCAACCAGAGAGCAGGCTATACTTAACTTGTGCTGTGCAATGAGATGGGATTAAATGATAAAAACAAAAAACTACTGCGGATGCTGTAAATCCAAAACAAAAACAGAATTACCTGGAAAAACTCAGCAGGTCTGGCAGCATCGGTGGAGAAGAAAAGAGTCGACGTTTCAAGTCCTCACGACCCTTCAACAGAACAGAAGTTCTGAAGAAGGATTAAATGATAACCTCCTAGTGAAGGCACTCCTAGATAGCAGTCATCATAATATGATTGAATTTTACATTCAATTTGAGGGAAGGAGAGTGGGTCCAGACTAGTATTTTAAACTTAATAAGGGCAATTATGAGGGCATGAAAGCAGAGTTAGCTAGAGTGAACTGGCAAATGAGGTTAAGGGATAGGTTCAGAGAGATGCAGTGGCAGACTTTTAAAAGGATATTTCAGAATACACAGAATAGATATATTCCAAAGAGAGAAAACTTCCAAGGGGGAGCATCTGTGGTTAACTAAAAAAGTTAAAGATTGGTATCAAACTTAAAGAAAGAGCATATAATTGTGCAAAGATGGGTGGCAGGTCAGAAGATTGGACAGAATATAAAAAAGCAGCCAAGAATGACAAAAAAAATTGAGGAGGGGAAAATTTGAGTACGAGAGAAGGCTAGCTGGAAATATAAAGATGGATAGTAAGAGTTTCTATAGATATTTAAATAAGAAAAGTTAAAAACCAGTAACAAAAACAGAAAATGCTTGAAAAACTCAGCAGATCTGACAGCATCTGTGGAGAGAGAAAAACAAAGTTAACCTTTTGAGTCCGTATGACCCTTCTTCAGAAGTCAACATGGTTTTGTGAAAGGGAAATCATGTTTAATCAATTTATTCAAGTTCTTTGGAGGAGTCACATGTGCTGGTGGATGTACTGTACTTAGATTTTCAGAAGGCATTTGATAAGGTGCCACATCAAAGGTTGCTGTAGAAAATAAAAGCTCATGATGTAGGCGGTAATATATTGGCATGGATAGAAGATTGGCTAGTTCACAGGAAACAGTAGTCATAAACAGATCTTTTTCTGGTTGGCGGGATGTAACGAATGGTGTGCCACAGGGATTGGTGCTGGGGCCTCAACTTTTTGCAATTTGTGTAAATGACTTGGATGAAAGGACAGATGATATGGCTACTAAATTCGCTGACGACACAAAGATAGGTAGGAAAGTAAGTTGTGAGGCGGGTGTAAGGAGGCTACAAAGTGACATAGGTTACGGGACATAGGCAAGGACCTGGCAAGTGGAGTATAATGTGGGCAAATGTGAAATTGTTCATTTTGACTGGAAGAATAAAAAAAATATCTAAATGGTGAGAGATTGCAGAGCTCTGAGGTTCAGTGGGATCTGGATGTCCCATGAATCACATAAGGCTAATATGCAGATACAACAAGTAATTAGGAAAGCTAATAAGATGTTATTGGTCAGTAAGAGGCGCACAGTCAGTGAGGGGCGACTTCAGCCCAAGTGAGTATATTTGGGAATTTGGTTCAAAGTGGAATTCGGTGCATAGGGGGAAAAGAGGTGCTTTAGGTAAGGTTTAGTGCAAGAAGTAAAGTGTGCTGAGTGGGGTGTTTGGTGGAGGGATGGGAGCTGCTTTTTTTCTTCTACTCTTTTTCAGCCTCCCATATTTGATTTCCACTTTGGTGCAGCAAAAGGAGCGGGTAAACCAATAATTGGTATTGTTAATTTTATCAATATTGTAAAGTTTACTGGTAGTGCCAAAACCTATTGGGAGGTGTAGGCTTTATTAATTATAATTTAATTAACAATTATGAATTAACACTATTGGAGATGGCAGAGCAGGTGATCTGCTGCAATTGCCGGATATGGGAGCTTCTGGATACCAGTGTGATCTAGCGCAAACACATCTGCAGTAAGTGTTTGCGGCTTCAGGAACTTCAGCTCCGAGTTATTGAGCTGGAGGCCGAACTGCAGACATTGGCAGCATATCAGGAATGGGGAAAGTTACCTGGATGCTTTATTCCAGGAGGTGATCACACCCCTTAGGATTGAGTCTGATTTGGTCAGTGGTCAGGGACAGGAGGATGTGACTGCAAGTGAGACAGGTAAGGGGACCCAGAGGGCAGGAGTGCAGGAGCCTTGGCCCTTGCAATTGTCCAACAGGTTTGAGATTTTCTCAGCTTGTTTGGATAAGAGTGGGGGCTGCAAGGTGGATGAGCTGACTGGCCATGGTACTGGTACTGTGGTACAGGAAGCCACTCAAATGGGGGGGAGATACAAGGAATGTAGTGGTAGTAGAGGACAGGATAGTCAGAGGGATTGACATTGTTTTCTGCTGCAAAGAGCGAGAGTCCAGATGGCTGTATTGCCTGCCTGGTGCCAGAGATCAGGGCACCTGCTCGGGGCAGGAGAGGAACTTGCAGTGGGAGGGGTGGACCCAGTCGTCGTGGTCCATGTTGTTACCAATGACATAGGCAGGACAAAGAAGGAGGTTCTACACAGTCAGCATCAGGAACTCGGCACCAAATTAAGAAGCAGAACCTCAAAGGTCATAATCTCTGTATTATTACCTGAGCCATGTGCAATTTGGCATAGGACAAATCAGATAAGGGAAATGAATGCGTGGCTTAAAGCCTGGTGTGGGAGAAGTGGGTCCTGGTTCGTGGGACACTGGCACCAATACTAGGGAAAGTGGGATCTGTACCATTGGGACCGCCTACACCTGAACTGTGCTGGGACCGGTGCTCTTGCGAGCCCCATAACTAGGGAAGTAGAGAGGGTTTTAAACTTAAGTAGTGGGGGCAAGGGTACAAACTTGGGAAGATGTGGTAAACCGAAGAATAGAGACAAGGCATAAGAGAAGGGTATTATTAAGGGAAATTAAAACAGTTCATGACAAGAAGAGATAGAGAGTACAAATCTAACAGTAACTTAACAGATAAGACTAGAGTTTATAAAAAGAATAAAAGGATAACACTAAAGACTCTGTATCTGAATGCATGAAGCATTCAAAACAAAACAGATGAACTGAGAGTGCACATAGAAATAAATAAGTACGATTTTGATAGCCATTACAGGGACATGGTTGCAGGAGGACATGGATTGGGACCTGAATATTAAAGGACATCTAGGAAGGACAGGAAGTGAGGAAAAGGTGCCAGGGTGGCTCTGTTGTTTAATGATGGTGTTAGCACAATAGAGAGGGGTGACCTAAGTTCAGGAAACCAAGATGTAGAAACAGTTTGGGTGGAGATGGGAAGTGGCAAAGGCAAGAAGTCACTTGTGGGAGTCGTGTACAGGTCCCCTAATAGTAAGCACGTAGTAGGATGGAACATAAAGGAAGAAATAATGGGAGCTTGTCAGAAAGGCACAGTGATAATTATGGGAGATTTTAATCTATATATAGACTGGAAAAGTCAGATGGGCAAAGGTAGCCTGGATGAGTTCATAGAATGTTTCTGGGATAGTTTCTAAGAACAGCATGTCCTGGAGCAAACCAGAGAGCAGGCTATACTAGACCTGTATTGTGCAATGAGATAGGATTGCTTAATGACCTCATGGTGAAGGCACCCTTCGGTAGCAGCAATCATTAAATGATTGAATTTTACATTCAGTTTGAGGGAGAGAGGAGTGGGTCCGAGACTGTTTTTAACCTTTAAACCAGTTATGAGGGCATGAAAGCAGAGCTGGCTAAAGTAAATTGGCAAATTAGGTTAAGGGATAGGTCAATAGAAATGCAGTGGCAAACATTTAAGGGGATATTTTAGAATACACATTCCAATGAGTAAGACAAAGTCCAAGGGATGGACACACCGTCCATGGTCAACTAGAAAGGTTAAAGATGGTGTCAAACTTAAAGAAAAAGTATATAATTGTGCAAAGATAGGTGGAAGGCCAGAAGTTTGGACATAGTATAAGGAACAGCAAAGGATGATTAAAAGATTAATAAGAAAGGAGAAGTTAGAGTATGAGAGAAAGCTAACCAGAAATATAAAAACAGATGGTAAGAGTTTCTATAAATATTTGAAAAAGAAATGAGTTAACAAAGCGAGCATTGGTCCTATAGAAAATGAGTTTGGAGAATTGATAATAGAAAGTAAGGAGATGGCAGATGATAAAAGCAAAATACTGCAGATGCTGGAAATCTGAATCAAAAACAGAAAATGCTGGAAAAACTCAGGTCTAACAGCATCTATGGAGAGAAAAAAAAAGAGTTAACGTTTCAAGTCCTATGACTCTTAAGAGTAGATGAATTGAACAGGTATTTTGCATCAGCCTTCACTATAGAGGATACAAGTAACATCCCAGAAGTGGGTATAAATCAGAATGGAAGTGAGGGAGGAGTTCAGAAAAATTACAATCAACAGAGAACTGGTACTTAAATTTCCAGAAGGCATTTGATAAAGTGCCACATCAAAGGTTATTGAGGAAAATAAAAGCTCATGGTATAGGGGATAACATATTGACATGGATAGAAGATTGGCTGGCTAACAGGAAGTAGAGGATAGGCATAAATAGGTGTTTCTCAGGTTGGCAAGATGTATCTAGTGTGCCACAGGGATCAGTACTGGGGTTTCAACTATTTGCAATCTATATAAATGATTTGGATGAAGGGGCTGAAGGTATAGTTGGTAATTTTGCTGATGACACAAAGATGGGTAGGAAAGTAAATTGTGAAGAGGACATAAGGAGGCTACTAAAAGACACAGTTTAAACGAGTGGGCAAAGATCTGGCAAATGGAGTCTAATGTGGACAAATGTGAAATTGTCCATTTTGGCAGGAAGGATAAAAGAAGCATGTTATCTAAATGGGTGAGAGATTGCAGAGCTCTGAGATTCAGAGGGGTCTAGGTGCCCTAGTGCATGAATCACAAAAGATGAGTATTTAGGTACAGCAAGTAATTAGGAAAGCTGATGGAATGTTATCATTTACTGCGAGGGAACTAAATACAAAAGTAGGGAGGTTATGCTTCGGTTGTTCAGGATACTGGTGAGACCACACCTGGAGTACTGTGTACAGTATTAGTCTCCTTATTTAAGGAATGATGTAAATGCATTAGAAGCAGTTCAGAGAAGGTTAATACCAGGAATGGATGGGTTGTCTTATGAGGAAAGGTTGGACAGGTTAGGCTTGTATCCCCATAGAATTTAGAAGAGTAAGAGGTGACTTGATTAAAACATATGAGATCGTGAGGGACCTTGACAGGGTGGATATGGAGAGGATGTTTCCTCATGGGAGAATCTAGAACTAGAGGTCACTGTTTAAAAATAAGTGGTCGCTCATTTGAGACAGATGAGAATTATTTTGAGGGTAGTGAGCCCTTGGACCTCTCTTCCTTAAAAGGCTGTGGAAACAGGGTGTTTGAATGTTTTTGAGGCTCTGCCAGATAGATTCTTGATTAACAAGGGGGTGAAAGGTTATTGGGGGCAGGGGAAGGTTACAATCAGATCAGCAATGATCTTGTTGAATGGTGGAGCAGGCTTGAAGTGCCAAGTGGCCTACTTCTGCTCTTGGTTTATATGTTCATATATTCGACTCAAATTCGTGTTTCTCGCTCCACAGATGCTGCCAGACCAGGGTTTTTCCAGTGCTTTCTGTCTTTATTTCAGATTTCCAACAACCACAGTATTTTGCTTTCATTTTAGCATTTAGTCAACATTGTTTCTAGTTTGCTTATTACAGTGAAAGTCTTAAAACATGAAGTCTTGTGTCATCCCTTCAGCTATTCACTAAGCTCGAATTTCTTAGTTAACTGCCTCTATGCGGATTGTAACAGTAGGCAGCCTTGATGATGGGATTGGAAGCTCAACTCCAAATTAAGTAGGGCACTGAGGTTGTGAGCAGTCTTGATCAGCCTTGGATGGTGGCCAGGAAAGGGGATGCAATTGGTGTTGGGGGAAGCAATACGTTATATGAACTTAACTCATCAATTTGATAAATGTAAACAGCGCCAATAGTATCCCAAATGTTTTGCACTAATTTTTTTAAAATTATAAATCACACAATTAGGGAGGTCATGTTGGAGTTGTATAGAACCTTAGTGAGGCCACAGCTGGAGTACTGTGTGCAGTTCTGGTCACCACATTTGTAGGAGGGATGTGATTGCACTGGATGGGGTGCAGAGGAGATTCACCAGGATGTTGCCTGGGATGAAAGATTTAAGTTATGAAGAGAGGTTGGATAGATTTGGGTTGTTTTTGTTGGAGCAGAGAAGACTGAGGGGCGACCTGATCGAAGTGTACAAGATTATGAGGGGCATGGACAGGGTGGATAGGGAGCAGCTGTTCCCCTTAGTTGAAGGGTCAGTCACAAGGGGGCATAAGTTCAAGATGAGGGGCAGGAGGTTTAGGGGGGATGTGAGGAAAAACCTTTTTACCCAGAGAGTGGTGACGGTCTGGAATGCACTGCCTGGGAGGGTGGTGGAGGCGGGTTGCCTCACATCTTTTAAAAAGTACCTGGATGAGCACTTGGCACATCATAACATTCAAGGCTATGGGCCAGGTTCTGGCAAATGGGATTAGGTAGGTCAGGTGTTTCTCACGTGTCAGTGCAGACTCGATGGGCCGAAGGGCCTCTTCTGCATTGTGATTCTGTGAAAACATGAGATTGCACACTAGAATATTTGCCCTCCCATCAGGAGACCTAAGTTGTGTTCAGTCGTCTTTGCTATCAAACTTCTCAGTAAATTGGTCCAATGTCATCTCACCCTGCTGAGAAATTGTGCTGGTAGTGATCCTTTTTAACATTGGTGAAGTCACAGCACCTAATGCATCAAGATAGGGCTGACAGCAGCTCTGGAAACATCTGTAGACTGGTCTATTGAATCCTTGATGTCAAGAGTCTTGTGGGCTCTTAACCAGAGATTTGGGAGGAATATGCTGAATTATTCAAATACTAAAACCGAAAGGAATGGCAGCCTTGCTATTTATGTAGCGCCTTCCATGTCCTTGGGGCATCCCAAAGTGCTTTGCAGCCAATGAGGCAGTTTTGTGACGTGTAGTCACTGTTCTGATGTTGGAAAAATAACGCAAATTTTAGTAAGACTCCTTTTGTGTTTTGTTTATATAGTTTTTAGGATATCTGCAAATTTCTGGTGGCATTTTGACTTACTGTTGAATGGTTTCAGCAATGTTGTGCCTTTTGAGTGGATTAAGTAAAATGGGCCAAATGGTCTTCCTCATTTCAGCTTGTGATTTCAGTTTTATTTTGTTAAAAGGTTATGTGAGTCTTTCTGCCATTTCATGATTTGGAAACAGATAAAATTAACACCTTCAATTGAGCATAAACAGAGCTGGACTGGATGGATTGAAATGAAAGGTTGGTAAGAAAATCTGTGGCAAAAAAATGGTTCAAGCACAGTCAAGGTATGTCCGTTCAAAAGGTAAAGGTAAGGCAAACAGATCGAGTTCCTTGGTTGAGAAAGGAGATAGAAATTAAGATAAAGATTGAAAAAGTGTCCTTATGACAAGTGTCAGGTAAAAAATACAATTGAGAACCAAGCGGAATACAGAAGGTTCAGAGGGGAGGTGACAAAGCAAATAAGAGAAGCAAAGAGGGATCATGAGAAAAGACAGGCAGCCAACATAAAGGGGGCGCCCAAAGTCTTCTATAGGCACATAAATAATAAAAGGATGGTAAAAGGAGGAGTAGTGCTGATTAGGGACCAAAAAGGGGATTGGGGCATCGCTGAGGTCTTAAATGAATATGTTGCATCTGTCTTTGCCAAGAAAGCAGATGCGACTGAGGTCATGGTAACAGAGGAGGAAACTCCTTCACTAGAAGGGTTCAAAATTGACGAGGAGGAAGTGTTACATAAACTGTCGGTTCTTAAAGTTGACAAGGCACCAGGACCAGATCATATGCATCCAAGATGTTGAAGGAAGTGAGTGTGGAAATTGTAGGGGCACTGGCCATAATCTTTCAGTCTACCATGGACCCAGGGGAGGTGCCAGAGGACTGGAGAATTGCAAACATTACGCCCTTGTTCAAAAAAAGCTGTAAGGATAAGCCGAACAATTACAGACCAGTCACTTTATCTTCAGCGGTGGGCAAGATTCCAGAAACAATTATTTGAGATAAAATTAGTGGTCACATGGAAAAATGTGGGTTGATTATCAAGAGCCAGCATGGATTTCTAAAGGGGAATCATGTTTAACTAACTTACTGTAGTTTTTTGAAGAGGTAACAGAGACGGTTGATGAGGGTAATGCTGTTGATGTGGTGTACATAGACTTTCAAATGGCATTAGATGCAATGCTACACAACAGACTTGTGAGAAAAGTTATAGCTCATGGAATGAAAGGGACAGTAGCAACTTGGATACAATATTGGCTGAAAAATAGGAAGCAGTGAGTAATGGTCAATGCATATTTTTCAGGCTGGAGAAAGGTTTGTAGTGGAGCTCCCTAGGGGTCAGTATTGGGACCCTTGCTTTTCCTGATATATTAATGACCTAGATCTTGGTGTGCAGGGGACAATTTCAAAGTTTGCAGATGATATGGAACTTGGAAGCATTGTAAACTATGAGGAGGACAGTGTTGAACTTCAAAAGGACATAGGCAAGTTGGTGGAGTGGGCAGATAGATGGCAGATGAAGTTCAATGCAGCGAAGTGAGGTTTGATAGGATGAACATAGCGAGAACAAAAGGTACAATTCTTAAGGGAGTGCAGGAGCAGAGGGATCTGGATGTATATGTGCATAGATCATTTGAAGGTGGCAGGACAGGGGGAGAGTGCAGTTATTAAAACATACAGTATCCTGTGCTTTATTAATAGGGGCATAGAGTACAAGAGCAAGGAGGTTATGCTGAGCTTAATTAAGACACTAGTTAGACCTCAGCTGGAGTATTATTTACAGTTCTGGGCACCACACTACAAAAAGGGTATGAGCACATTGGAGAGAGTGCAGAAGAGGTTTACAAGAATGGTTCCAGGGATGAGAAGCTTCAGTTATGAAGATAGATTGGAGAAGTTGGGACCGTTCTCCTTGGAGAGGAGAAGGCTAAGAGGAGATTTGATAGAGGTGTTCAAAATCATGAGGGGGCTGGTTAGAGTAGTTGGGGAGAAACTGGTCCCGCTCGTAAAAGGATCAAGAACGAGAGGGCATAGATTTAAAGTGTTTGCAAAAGAAGCAAATACGATGTGAGAAAGAAACTTTTCACACAGCAAGTGGCTAGAGTCTGGAATGCACTGCCTGGAAGTGTGGTGGAGGCAGGTTCAATCGAGGCATTCAGGAGGGCATTAGATGATCATTTGAATAGAAGCAATGTGTAGGGGTACAGGGAAAAGGCAGGAGAATGGCACTAAGTCATAATACTCATTTAGAGAGCCAGTGCAGACATGATGGGCTGAATGGCTGCCTCCTACGCCGTAACAATTCTGTGATTGAGATCATTTGCCTTGATGCTGAACTTAGGCCTCTCTTGGGGTTGATTTTCACCCAGCCCTATTTTCCTGTAGTTTTTCATATACTTAAATAAATACCCAATACCTTTTTGAATGAACAGTTTGGTCTGATGCAAATGTTTGCACATCAGTAACTACAGGGTGTTTCCAAAGGAACTAATGGGCTGGAGTGCTTCAGCAGGTAAAGGCTGCTGCTGAGTTTTAGGGCCGTTTCATCACCATGTGCTAATTTCTTTGTCTGCAGCTGATTTTTCTTTTGTTTCGTACAATGTGTCTTAATCTTGTTACAATATTTTGCAGCTACAGCTGAAATTGCACATCCAGTCTGTAAGGTTCGATTGAAACTTTTGCTCAATATTTCCCGTAACCACATTTTCTTTTAGAGTTTTGGGGAATTGTTTTGTCTGTTCCTGTTCAGTCCATCCATAACAATTTCTCAAAAGTGGCATCTGCTTTTGATTCCCTGCCAGAATACAGTTGTACTTGCGCTTTTGATGTGTTATTGTATGTATTTTGCAGAATCAGGTTCTTTTTCACCATTACTGTAGGCAACTGCATGTACTGACTGGCAGATAATTGAGAGCAATCCTATCATTCACTATAAATGATAGAGAAGGAATGTGCCGGCCAACCCTGTAATTTTACATCTCATTTCATTTTTAAGTAATTACTGTTGATAGTTCAATGCACCTTTTAAAAAGGATTCATTTGCTTGCATATAGTCGTGGTAAAAGCATGAGGAGGCATATTGGTCTTCAAGGCATATTTCTGTTAAAATCTTAAAAGAGCTTCCCAGATGATTGACAGTAGAGTGGCAAATTTTGGGTAAGTTTAAATACAACCAAAATATTTTTTGGGTTGCTTTAAGTTGCTGTAGTGCTAGTGTTTAAATGGATTCAACTCAAAGCTCTGATATGTAATTAGTAACTACATATGAAATAATGTAGGTATGCAACTGTTGCACAGTATTGTTGGTTTGAAGATTTGGTTGATGGTTTTGTGGTAGAAGACCAAGTTCAGATGGTTTTATATTTTAATGTCTTTGCCATCACATGGTTCCTATTTAATTCCCTTCCTCTTTTTAACTCCCTTCCTGCAATAATTTGCTCTTTTGCAGGGTGCAGCATGGCACTTCCCAGCCCAGATTAGTGAGGAAGATTAGTATTTAGACAAAGAAATGAATTTTCTCTAAATATTTCAGCTTGAATTTGGCTCAAAAATAAGTGATTTTATAGCAGCCACTTTCTATTTCATAGTACAGTGCCAATAATGATGTGGGTTTGTAAAGTTTGGTAATGGTGACCTTGGTAATCTTGAATCAGACAGCAGCCTCAGAGATTGATAGCTGCTTGATAATTGCTGTAAAGAGATGACGCACAAGACGACAGTGGTATTGTGCAGTGTCAATTTGGATACACTTGTGTCCTTTGTGAAAACACATTCAGTGCAATTGCATTAACAATTGCCATTCTTTTTAAAAACTGTTTTTTTCTTTACAGATGATGTTTTTTGATAAAACAGTTGATATGAATCCTTCCACTTTATCTATTTGCGTCATATAACAAATATCCTTGGCATCTACCAATCAGGATGTAATAATGGGTGGTTGGTGGCTGACTAGAGTAGATTGTAAGATCAAAACAAAAAACTGCGGATGCTGGAAATCCAAAACAAAAACAGAATTACCTGTAAAAACTCAGCAGGTCTGGCAGCATCGGCGGAGAAGAAAAGAGTTGACGTTTCGAGTCCTCATGACCCTTCAACAGAACTGAGTAATATTATTCAGTTCTGTTGAAGGGTCATGAGGACTCGAAACGTCAACTCTTTTCTTCTCCGCCGATGCTGCCAGACCTGCTGAGTTTTTACAGGTAATTCTGTTTTTGTTTTAGATTGTAAGATCACCTGTTTTTGTTCAATGAATGCTTATTGTCCTGAAAGCATGTGTGCATTTTCATTCAAGCTTTGGAATCTTACTGGGATTCTGGTGCTGCTTTTTGCCATTGTGTTGAGGAGGTGTGAGAAGGCCAATTTTAAGCAATTTTAAGTGATCTAAGCAATGGCAAGTGTATTAATCACACCTGCTGCAGCACATTACACTGGGTCTACCAGTGATTGCTATTTATTTATTGTGGACATTGGAACCTTGTCAGCAATGACTTGGTGTATTGTTAAGTCTCTGTTTAGATATAAATACCACATGACCTGGTGGGTGGAGAACTACACAGAATAGAATCTTTCTACTCACAGGCAGAGGGATCATTGATTTTGAATAAAATATTTTATTGGCAGAGTTGACTATTGTGGTAGCCATGTTATATCAACTTTGATTTACCTATCCAGGTTGTCATCTGGGAAAATGGCAAAAAAATCAATCTTCTGTCGTCTTCCATAATAATTGATGTGTTTGATTCCAGGAGCATTCAAGATCGAGCGCTTTTAAAGGTTTACCACAAGGATCCCGCCCATATTTCTTTTAACCATTCTTCAAGGGCTGTAAATGGAGATGTAAGGGTAAGTACAATTATGGTTATAAAATTGTGTTTGTGTGTGTGTGAGAGAGAAATATTTGCTCAAATTTCATCAATTATTCATAAATGATCTCATTGTGATGCTTATATGAATTTAAGTTGGCTAAAAGTTTACGCAGAATGTATTTATGCATAAATGGCTGACTGAACAATGCGAAAATGTATCTTGCAGCTCTGATCTTTCTCCATCCTGTAGATATTGTATAAATCGGCTCCCAATACATCTGTTTCCACTTCTGTGATAATGGTAACAGGTCTTTTGTGAGTGACCTGGTTTGTGTAACTTCCCCCTTTTAACTAGTGGAGCTGTTGCTTACAGACATGGCATCTTCTTTTTGCGTTTTTTTTAAAAAGTGAAGCTGATTTCTTATTTTATAAATGCTGTTTTGGATGCTACTATTTTTAAAGCAATGTCTAACCCTCTGAATCATAGCGGGATAAAACACTACGTAAACTTGTTGGCAGTTCAAGCACCTGTTCAACTTGTTGGGGGAGGAGAGGAAAGGAAGGCAGGAGGGTTGGTTGGCTTTGGACTGGATGAAGCAAATAACATCAGCTATTAATGCCCAGTTGAAACCCCGAGTAGGATTTCCACTAAATATTTCTGAAAGTTGATAGAACCTCTGTTCATGTTCACAAAATGTGGCATGCAATACCACTTCAGATACGAAACAGCATAATAGCTACCATGGCGCAATATTTAGCTATTCTGGTAATGTATTAATTAGCTGCATTTTGTCACTGCCAGATTGACAATTATGTGAAAACTCAGCGTCATTCTGTAATCTGTGTGTCCGAATCTACACTGTCAATGTCTCCTTTACAAAATCAGCAATTAAGGTTAAATTTTATTGAAATGATTCATCAAATTGTACTTCATTAACATACTGTACCACAGGCCCCTTTAATACATCCAGTGGCACTGCATGCAGGTTTTCTTTCCATTAGAATCCAAAGTGATTACATCAATATGTATTGAGTTCACAAATGCCCTTGTGTTCTCAGATATTGCATGTACTGATACTCCTTGCCAGATTGAAACATGTGGAGCAGTCAGAGCTCGTTGGCTCTTTTTTACATGTGTTCAGCAATAGATTTTAGGTGTGGTCTTGTAGCTATTTCCAGACCATAAACATATCATTTCTTCTTGCTCCGTGTTTGTATTCATATGTGGTAAGCAGCAGTGAAGTGCTTTCATCGTCTGGCTTCAGAGGTGAGTTTTCTGCACATTCGCCTCAGCCTAGATTGTATTTTTTGAAAAGAACATTCCAGAAGTTATTGTTGGAACCTGCTCCTACGCAATCTGGTTTGAGAGAACAAACGCTTTTTTAAAATTTTACATCTGCAGTCCATTTAAAATGAAGATTTAGTAACCAGAAGAGCCAGTCTGTAAAGGTATGTGAGGTTATGAAATTAAATCGGCAGTTGTCGAAGAAAACAGACTTGATGTTTGTGTTTTGAGGGGGTGGGAAGGTTAAATAAGGATGTTTAAATTACAGTCTGCGTTCAAACTGGCTCAGTGGTAGGGGTGGATTGTTACAGTACCTGCAAGAGAAATTGTGACCTGCGGATAAATTAAAGTGACCATGAATGTCTTTGATCTGGGCTAACTTCTTTGTCCTTATGTTGTAAAATATCTCTCTGCTTGGTTCAATAACTGAAAGTCTTTGCCTTGTGTTTTGAGAGGTTATAGAGTTTACTAACAACTTAAAATGAAGATAACTCCCAAGTTTTAATTTATGTTCTGAGTTCGTCTGGTAAAGCTGATTTTACTTTGGACCTGCAGCTCTATAATTTAAAAAAAAGGTTGTGGTTGTTAATGCAGCATTGTCATCAGTGCAAATGACATAGAGTCAGTGAGTTAAGTGTATTGTAGAATATGTGCTGAGTTGATGAGTTGAACCTTCATTCAAATGACACGGAATGAGAAAGTGAAAGTACCCCGTGCTATTGTGAAATGTTAGCACGTTGTCTTTATGTGACTTCGTTTTTAGGTGGGGGCACATTGTATATTATTAACATTCTGCGGTGTTGGCAGAACTTCTGCATTGGCAGACCTTCAATGTTGAGTTGGTTAGAGACTAACGATTTTCTTTCTCTTACTAATACTTCTCAATTTTCTGATCTCCTGAATACATTAACTCTTGGGTGACTAGTTGTGCTCTGATGCTTCCCTCAAGTGGCCATTTTTTGCATTTGAACCTTGATGGTGAATATTAACCAATGTACAGTCCTCTTAGTTCTCTTTTGCCCTATCAAACCTATACAAGAAGAGCTTACATTTATTTAATGTCTTTGATCTGGTAAAACATCTCAATGTTTCACAGGAGCGTTATCAAACAAAATTTAACACTGGTTAAAGTCCAATTGTAGCAGCCTTGCAACATCTGCGTTTTAGTGGCCCAGCATAAATCAACACGAGAACTTGGGAGGCTGAGTGATTCAGCTGTGCACTTGGTAAACTTGCTGAGTCATTGAGGGAGACCTGAGACCAATTGGATCCTCACTGGCCTGGGTTATCTTTCATCGTACCGTATGATGTTTTTCTCCCTGGCAAAAATCTCAAGTATAAACTACATTGTCATACAGTGGGATAGCTTCTAGCTGCCAATTTAAGCCCAGAAACTTTCAGAATTTAAGTAAATTTGATCTCATTTCTGCTGCATTGTGCAGGTTTACCTTAGGACTTTACATTTTAAGCAATTTTTTTGGCCAGTCCATATAGCAAAACGAAAGCAAAATACTGCTGGAAATCTGAAACAGAAATGCAAAATGCTGGAAATACTCAGCAGGCCTGGCTGCATCTGTGGAGAGAGAAACAGAGTTAATGTTCGTCAGAACTGGGATAAGTTAGAAATGTAATAGGTTTTAAGGAGGTGAAATAGGGGATCGTGGGGCCAAAACAAAAGGGAATGTCGATGTTAGGGTGGAAGACAGGAAACGTTCTCTACAAGCTTGTGGAACACAACCTCATTTTTCGGCACTTTAAAGCCTTCTGGACTCAATTGAGTTGAACAATTTCAGACTGTAATCTCTGCTCCCCCACCAACCTAATTTTTCCTTTTCTTTGCATGTGTCAGTCTTAAATGCTTTCAGATGGCAGCTGTTCATTATTCTATCACTCTCATCTCTTCTGGATCCATCTTTTGTTTCTTTCTTGTCCCACCAACTCTTTTGTCAATTAATGCCTTCCGCCTCGACACAGACCTTCCCTTTAGGTTTTTCCACCCTCCCCATTCCACTTAAAACCTATTACGTTTCTAACTTTTCACAGTTCTGATGAAAGACCCTAAGCTGAAACATTAACTGTTTTGCTCTGCACAGATTCTGCCAGACCTGCTGAGTATTTCCAGCTTTTTGTTCTTCATTTTGAACCATATAGTAAAATTTAGCTTTTCTTTCATAACTAATGGTTAATTAAATAAATGTTAGACAGACATGGGAGGGATGGTGGTGTGTCATGACTACAGCATGCGGGAATCTGTGGAATGTGCTGCAATCGTGAACAACCGTATTATATCTGTAGTAAGTGTCTGCAGCTTCAGCTGAGGGTTGCTGAGCTGGGGTCTGAGTCGCAGACATTGCGAGGCGTCGGAGGGGGAAGAGTTACCTGGACACTTTGGTACGGGGGCCGTCACACCCTTTAGGTTAGGCAAAACCGTACAGTTAGTCAATGTTCAGGGACAGGAGGGTGTGATTTCAAGTTAGGCAGGTATGGGGAACCAGCATGTAGCAATGGAGGAGCCTCAGCCCCTGATTCCTACCTGTGTGGATGAGGAGAAGGACTGCAGGGTGGATGTGTGGACTGACCATGGCACCATGGAGAAGGATACCATTCAAGTGGGGGAGTGAAAAGGAATGTGGTAGGGACATGAGGCAGTATAGTCATGGAGATAACTGCTATTCTCTGCAGCCATTATGATGAGCGCTGAACGCTGTGTTGCCTGCCTGGTGCCAGGGCTAAGGACATCTCCCTGTTGTAGAGGAACTTGGAAGTGGGAGGGGGTGGATCTAGTTGTCGTGGTCCATGTGGGAACCAACAACACAGGTAGAACATTTGTTCTGCTAAGAGAGTTTGAGGAGTTAGGATCAAAATTAAAATGTAGAATATTAAAGGTAATCGTCTCTGGATCATTACCTGAGCCAGATGCTAATTGGCATAGGGTCAAACAGATTAGAGAATGAAACGTGTGGTTCAAAAAGGTTGTGGGAAGATTCATGGGACACTGGCACCAGTACTCAGGAAAGAGTGAGCTATTTCGTTGGGATGGGATTCACTTAAACCAGGATGGGACTAGTGTCCTGGTCAATCGTATAACTAGGGCTATGGACAGGGCTTTAGACTAACAGAGGGGAGGGGGATGTGGAGGGATGGTTTGGGTGAAGGGAGATTTTAAAAAACCAAAGACAAAGGACAAGGCAAATGAACAGTGTAGCAGAGTGAGACAGGAAGGGACAGAGAGTTAAACATAAATTGCACATCAGTGAATAGGGTCATGACAGGGAATAGAAGTTTTTTTTAAAAAAAAGAAATTAAAGGTTCTTTATCTGAATTCACGAAGCATCTACAATAAGAAAGATGAAATAGTGACACAAATAGAGGTAAATGGTTTAGATTTAAATACTATCACAGAGATATGGTTGCAAGGTGATCAAGGTTGGGAAATAAATATTCTAGGGTACACAATATTTATGAAAGACAGGTAGACAATGGCAAAGGAGGAGGGGTAGACCTGATAGACAAGGATGGCATAAGTACATTTAGTGAGAAAGGATGCGGCCTCAAGATCTTGAAGTAGAATCAGTATGGGTGTAAATTCGGAATAGCAAGAATCAGAAAATGCTGGTGGGAGTGGTTTATAGGCCCCCTAACAGTAATTATACTACTGGACAGAGCATTAAACAAGAAATTATTGGGGCTTGTAACAAAGGCAATATAATAATTGTGGCAGACTTTAATCATCTTAGAGACTGGGACAATCAAATTGGCAAGACCGGTCGAGAAGGTGAGTTTGTAGAATGTATTTGTGACACGAGCAATATGTTGTGGAACCGACTAGGACTAAAGCTATCTTATATCTAATATTGTGTAATGCGGCAAGGTTAATTAGTAATGTCATAGTAAAAAGATCCACTGGGAAATGGTGATCAGAATACAATTGAATTCTATGAAGTTTAAAAACAGATTGCAAGAAGTATGTAAAAAGGAAGAAAGTAGCTAAAGTAAACTTTGGTCCCTTAGAAGCAGCGACAGTAGAAATTATCATGGGAAATGAGGAAATAGAGGCATTGAACAAATATTGTGTCACAAGAACACAAGCATTAGTTGTAGGAGTAGGTCATTTGACCCATTAAGCCTGCTCCATCATTCAATAAGATCATGCCTGATCCGATTGTGGCCTCAGCTTCACTTTCCCGTTTCCCATTTCCCCCCACCGCCCCAATAAAATCTCTCTGTCAGCCTTGAAAAAATTCAATGACCCAGCCCCCACCGCTCTCTGGGGAAGGGAATACCTCAGACTAACAACACTCTGATAGAAGAAATTCCTCCTTTTCCCTGTCTTAAATGGGAGACCCCTAATTTTTCAACTGTGTCCCCTTGTTCTGGACTCCCCACAAGGAGAAGCATTCTCTCGGCATCCACTCTGTCAAGTCCCCTCAAGGTCTTAAATGTTTCAATAAGATCACCTCTCATTCTTCTAAACTCCAACCAATAGACTCCAACAGGCCCAACCTATAGACTAGCAATCCAGAGGGCCAGGGTCAAATCTGACCACTCAGCTGGTGCAATTGAAATTCAATTAAATCTGGAACTGAAAAATCAGTCTCTGTAATACTGACCATGAAACTATTGTTGTAAAACCTCATCTGGTTCACTAATGCCCTTTAGGGAAGGAAACTACCGTCCTTACCTCGTCTGGCCTACATTTGATTCCAAATCTACAGCAGAGTGGTTGACTCTTAATTGCCGTCTGCAATGGCCTTGTAAGCCACTCAGTTCAAGGGCAACTAGGGATGGGCAACAAATCCTGTCCTTGCCACCAATGCCCACATCCCATGAAAGAAAAAAAAATCCTGCTTGACCTTTCCTCATAAGCTAACCCTTTCATCCCAGGAATCCATTGAGTGAATCATCTTTGAATTGCTTCTAATACAATTATACCCTTAAGGAGATCAGAACTGTACACAGTACTCCAGATGCTGTCTCACTTGTGTCTTCTACTGTGAAGACAGACAAAGTTGCATACCAGAAATAGAGGGTAACGTAGGGGTTAAAAAGACTGAAGAAATTCCGATAATTAATATCAGCAGAGAAAAAATATTGCAGAAACTTAAGGGACTAAAATTTGACACATTCCCAAGACCTGTTGGCTTAAGCTGAGGGTTCTGAAAGAGATACCTGAAGAGATGGTGGATACGCTAGCTATGGTTTTCCAAAATTTTTTAGATTCGGGAACAGTCCCACTAGATTGGATGTTGGCAAATGTTGCATAATTTTTCAAGAAAGAAGGGAGAGAGAAAACTTCAGACCAGTTAGTTTAACATCAGTTGTTGGAAAAATGTTGAAATCTATTATTAAGGAAGTCTTTACAATGTTCCCACAGTATACAATGCTCTTAGAAAAGAATAATATGCTTAGAGAAAGGCAACATTGTTTTACAAAAAGCAAATCCTGTTTGACAAATTTTAGTTTTTTGTGGATATAACTAGTAGGGTAGATAAAGGCGAACCAGTAGATGTAATATATCTGGATTTCTAAAAGGCATTTGATACAAGGTTAACGGACAAGATAATGGCTTATGGAGTTTGACATAATATATTATCATGGATAGAGGGTTGGTTAATGGACAAGAAGCAGAGCATGGGCATAAATGGGTCATTTTCAAGTTGACAAGCTGTGACTATCGGAGTGCAAGTATTAATGCTGGGATCTCATATTTACCATATATATTAATGACTTGAATGAAGGGACAGAGTACTATATCCAAATTTGCTGATGGTACAGAGCTAGATGGAAAGGTGAGCTGTGGGGAGGACATAGCCTGCAGAGAGATATAACCAGGCTTAGTGAGTGGGCAGCAAGATGGCAGATGGTGTATACTGTGGGGCAGTGTGAACTTGTTTACTTTGGTCATTAGAATAGAAAAGCAGAATATTTTTTAAAAGGTGTTCTGTTTGTAAATGTTGATGTTCAATGAGACTTGGGTGTACTTGTACAAGCAACGGAGAAATTTAGCATATGTAGGTACAGCAAGCAATTAGGAAGGCAAGTGGCATGTTGGTCATTATTGTGAGGAGCTTGGAGCACAGGAATGAGGAAGCCTTGCTACAATTATACAGAGTTTTGGTGAGACCACATCTGGAATGCAGTGTGCAGTTTTGATCTCCAAATTTAAAGAAGAATATACTTGCATTGGAGGCAGTACAGCGAAGGTTCACTAGATTGGGCTTGTTCAGTGATGAGACTGAGCTTGTACTCTCTGGAGTTTAGAAGAATGGGAGGCGATCTCATTAAATTTGCAAAATTTTGAAGAAGCTTAATAGGGTGGACACAGATTTACTCGGGAGAAGAGGCCAATCACTTAGGACTGAGGTGAGTGAAGAAACTTCTTCACTCAAAGTGCTGTGAATCTTTGAATTTCTTATGTTCTTGTGTTCTTAATCTGCCAGCCGACAATAGGTGCAATCACTGGGGGAGATATGTTTCACCCTGGCTGGTCTCCATTCTCTTTTCCTAATCCCTTTGTCCCCAACTTCTTGTTTTGGGTATGGATTATAACGCTGTCTCCTTGCAGTCTCAGCAATGTCTAGATGCCTTTTTATGCCATTCCCTACTTTATATGTGGTAGGATCTCTGCTCAGTGAATTTATTTTTAGAAATGGTCTGCCTCAAGGCAAGTAGATATAGTAATTGAGCAGTATAGCCTATGTTATACTAAAACTGTAATACTGCACTCATGTTTTAAATAATACTTTGTAGAACAGCTTTTCATTTTCTCCAGTGAATTTTTGTTGGCAGATAAACCTTTAAGGCAATTATTATAAATAGTGTCAGTTTTGTAATTGAACAGTGGCTTTCTTAATACAGTGGGAACAAAGAGGGTACCTGGCTAAGCAATGTCACGAGTGCCAAATCATGAACCTGGGCAATGAGTATGACATTGCAGATTTATTCATATTGCCCATTGCGATTTCTTCCATGAAGGGCTGTCTTCAGAAAACTGGCATTTTTTTAATTGTTTGCTTATAAACGCAATGCAGTGACCTAAATGTAGTCAAACTACATCTCTCTGCTTGCATATCGTGTCATAATAAAAATAGCACGTCTTTCCTTGGCCTTGTTCTCATTCTTTTCCCCAAAGTTTGACTTCCTTTCCCTGGAGGCATTTACCCTTTGGCAACCATGTTGAATCCCAAAATAAATACGCTAAACTTTGACCCTGACATGGTCCTTGGGATGATAGTTGTTGTGTTGTTATAATGATATAATAGGCATCAGTTGCTCATAAGAGATTTGGTAAACACGTTGTGGGTTCATTCACTGAAGGCTGGGCACATGAGAACAGTTTTACATAGGTATAAAGCTTGAAGATATCAGAGCTGTGTGCTGTGCTCTGCTCAAAGCAAAAGTGAAACTAAGATTGGATCACATGCCACATTTCCCCTCTAGTGATGCTATGCTGCTATCCCTTAAAGGCATATTACAACAGTTCTTGGATTATTTGTAAGGAGCTAGAAATTAATTGTTATGCCGATGTACATCCGGAGTGCCTTATTTACTACTGCACTGCAATCAGGTGCCAAGCAACAATGTATCAGTCCAACAGCCACTTGGACAGCTGTAAGAAATACACCCTGAAGCTGCAGAATTTTGAGTATAATTTTTAAGTTTAGGTATAATTATTATGTCCTCTGGTTCCTAGAATTCGAAATAATAGTGTGGCATATTCAATTTTATATACTTTACGTAAGGTAACTGAAACTAGTTTTTGACTTTTAGCTGGAGGGAAGAGCATAAAAATGGAGTTTGTGTAGGCCATTTATGAAATTTTTACAGCAACCTCAGAAATGTTACAGTAAATCCTTTGAATCCTGTCTTGATGTGTATATTTGAATATTTGGGTTACCATGTTATCATTCAACAGCTTGAACAATTCACAAACTGTTTAGTACCAGCTTTGCTGCAGTACTAGGCCTTTGGAAACATTTAGTGATTTGAACAGAGCTAAAAGGTTAAGTTCTGGGCATTGAGTACAATATCTTGTGGGAAAATTTTCTCTTTTTAATTTCATGTAATTTCATTTCTTTTAATTTCATTGCACAAAAAGTTCTTCAGACGCCAATCTGCAGTGACATTCCTTTTTCTTGGGATCCACTACCAACCTGATTTTCCCAGTCTATCTGCATATTGAAATCCCCCATGATCACTGTAACCTTGCCTTTCTTACACACCTTTTCTATCTCCTGGTGTATCTTGTGCTCCATATCCTGACTACTGTTCGGAGGCCTGTACATAACTCCCATTATGGTTTGTTTACCCTTGCGGTTCCTCATCTCTGCCCACGCAGATTCCACATCATCTGACCCTACATTATTTCTTGCTATCGATTTAATTTAATTTCTTACTAACAAAGCAACCCCACCCCCTCTGCCAACCTGCCTATCTTTTCGATAGGATGTATATCCTTGGACATTTAGCTCCCAGTCCTAATCCCCTTGCAACCATGTCTCCGTGATGCCCACCACATCATACCTGCCAATTTCAATCTGCACCACAAGCTCATTTACCTTATTTCGTATACTGCGTGCATTCAGATACAACACCTTCAGTCCTGTATTTCCCGTCCCCTTTCTCATTGTCGTCCCTTTATCTGATGTGCTTGAAGTTAGATTCCTAGCCCTTTCCAAACACTCTGTCCTATTTTGTGTTCTGGAGACTTTAATAACATCTCCTGGGCTATCCTTTATTTTCATTTTTTTCATAATTTTCCATGAAGATGAACCCACCCCCCACATGCTAACCTGCTGCTTTGTTTCCCATTAGTCATACCTCTTGGAGTTTTACACTTCTCTCCGCCTGCCCCCCCCCCGCCCCCCCCAAATTTCTAGTTTAAAGTCTTGTTGACCACCCTATTTACCCTTTTCGCTAGAACATTGGTCCCAGATCGGTTCAGGTGGAGACTGTCCCAACGGTACAGATTCCTCCTGTTCCAATACTGATGCCAGTGCCCCATGAAATGGAACCCCTCTTTCCCGCACCACTCCTTTAGCCACGTGTTTACTTCCCTTATTCTCACATCCCTATGCCAATTTGCACGTGGCTCGGGTAGTAATCCGGAGATTATAACCCTTGAGGACCTGTTCTTTAATTTAGTTCCTAGTTCCTGATAATCAACAAACAGGTCCTCTTTGGAACAGTGGAACAGCAATGGCAGGAGTTTCTGGGAGTAATTTGGGAGACACAGCAAAAATTCATCCCTAGGAAGAAGAAGCATACTAAAGGGAGGATGAGGCAACCATGGCTGACAAGGGAAGTCAGGGACAGCATAAAAGCTAAAGAGAAAGCATACAATGCGGCGAAGAGCAGTGGGAAACCAGGGGGTTGGGAAGCCTACAAAGACCAACAGAGGACAACAAAAAAAGAAATAAGGAGGGAGAAGATTAAATATGAGGGTAAACTAGCCAGTAATATAAAAGAAGATTGCAAGAGTTTTTTTCGATATATAAAGGGTAAGAGAGAGGCAAAAGTGGACATTGGGCCACTGGAAAATGACGCTGGAGAAGTAATAATGGGGAACAAAGAAATGGCAGAGGAACTGAATAGGTACTTTGCGTCAGTCTTCACAGTGGAAGACACGAGTGACATCCCCAAAGTTCAAGAGAGTCGGGGGGCAGAGGTGAGTATGGTGGCCATTACCAAGGAGAAGGTGCTAGGAAAACTGAAAGGTCTGAAGGTGGATAAATCACCTGGACCAGATGGATTACACCCCAGAGTTCTGAAGGAGATAGCTGAAGAGATAGTGGAGGCGTTAGTGGTGATCTTTCAGGTATCACTGGAGTCAGGGAGGGTCCCAGAGGACTGGAAAATGGCTAATGTAACCCCCCTGTTTAAGAAGGGAGTGAGGCAAAAGACAGGAAATTACAGGCCGATTAGCCTGACCTCCGTCTTTGGTAAGATTTTAGAGTCCATTATTAAGGATGAGATTTCAGAATACTTGGAAGTGCATGGTAAAATCGGGCAAAGTCAGCATGGTTTCATCAAAGGGAGGTCATGCCTGACAAATCTGTTAGAATTCTTTGAGGAGGTAACGAGCAGGTTAGACAAAGGAGAGCCAATGGATGTTATCTACTTGGACTTCCAGAGAGCCTTTGACAAGGTGCCGCACAGGAGGCTGCTCAGTAAGATAAGAGCCCATGGTGTTAGAGGCAAGGTACTAGCATGGATAGAAGATTGGCTGTCTGGCAGGAGGCAGAGAGTGAGGATAAGGGGGTCCTTCTCAGGATGGCGGCCAGTGACTAGTGGAGTTCCACAGGGGTCAGTGTTGGGACAACAACTTTTCACTTTATACATTAATGATCTAGATGAAGGAACTGAGGGCATCCTGGCTAAATTTGCAGATGATACAAAGATAGGTGGAGGGACAGGTAGTATTGAGGCGGCAGGGAGGCTGCAGAAGGATTTGAACAGGTTAGGAAAATGGGCAAAAAAGTGGCAGATGGAATACAATGTGGGGAAGTGTGAGGTCATGCACTTTGGTAGGAAGAATAGAGGCATAGACTATTTTCTAAATGGGTAGAGAATTCAGAAATCTGGAATGCAAAGGGACTTGGGAGTCCTAGTCCAGAATTCTCTTAAGGTTAACTTGCAGGTTGAGTCGGTAGTTAGGAAAGCAAATGCAATGTTGGCATTTATTTCGAGAGGACTAGAATATAAAAGCAGGGATGTGCTGCTGAGGCTTTATAAGGCTCTGGTCAGACCACATTTAGAATATTGTGAGCAATTTTGGGCCCCGTATCTCAGGAAGGATGTGCTGGCCCTGGAGAGGGTCCAGAGGAGGTTCACGAGAATGATCCCAGGAATGAAATGCTTAACATATGAGGAATGTTTGAGGACTCTGGGTCTATACTCGATGGAGTTTAGAAGGATGAGGGGGGATCTGATTGAAACTTACAGAATACTGACAGGCCTGGATAGAGTGGACGTGGGGAAGATGTTTTCATTAGCAGGAGAGACTAGGACCCGAGGGCTCAGCCTCAGAGTAAAGGGAAGACCTTTTAGAACAGAGATGAGGAGAAACTTCTTTAGCCAGAGAGTGGTGAATCTATGGAATTCATTGCCACAGAAGGCTGTGGAGGCCAGGTCATTGAGTGTATTTAAGACCGAGATAGATAGGTTCTTGATTGGTAAGGGGATCAAAGGTTACGGGGAGAAGGCGGGAGAATGGGGTTGAGAAACTTATGAGCCATGATTGAATGGCGGAGCAGACTCGATGGGCCGAATGGCCTAATTTATGCTCCTATGTCTTATGGTCTTATGGTCTTATGGACATTGAGGAACAAACCAAATTAAACTCTGGAGTGTAATAGAATTTTCTTGAAGGACACATCTGTATATCGCCCTAAATTATACTTCATGCTTTAGTACTGCAATGGAATTCTGTGCAGCTTTCTTTTATATGTTTACAGCCGCACCTTCAGTCAGACTCCAATTGCATATGCTGTGGCAGTGTGGTCTTGCTTGATGTTGTTATGCCTCTATAAAAAACTCTAGCCAGGAAATTGTCTGCGGATTGCATTGAATTTTAACATTATTTAACATAATTGAACAGAATGTTATACTACCCAAATGTATTTTTAAACTACTGGTAGGCAAGCAACAGATGTTGGAAATTGAAAATAAAATCAGGACTTGTATGAAGTGCACAATAGACGGGTTAGTGTCTAAAAGATAGTTTGGAATTTGGAGTCTGAGCATTCAGTGCAAAACTTTTGCTGTATTAGGGTTGCACAAATTTTGGCAATAAGAAAATTAGAGCAAATTTAGGGGATAGTGCTAGTATAATCATGGAAGTGTTGAAACTCAGTGCAACTATTCACACCCAGACTAGCTAGAGATCAGCTTGAACAGAACTAGTCGCAACTGGTGAAATACTCCACTGGCAAACATTTACAGAAATGAATGAAACTTCATAATAACAAACGAGGTCAATGACCTAAAAGTGTACTTTGTAACAGATAGGGAAAGATATGGGATGATTTTTCTTCTCACCTTTTTGCACCTCTCAGCTGACTGCAATAAGATGGATGGTACTGTGATTTTAAAGGACAGACATGAAACAGGCTTTCGTGTTGATTTTAATCAAAGGAAAGGATAAACGTTTAATTTTCACAACACCTGAAATGTAAATGCAAAAATCATTCTCTCCTCAAATACACAGACACTTGCATACAAGAAAAGATGGTTTCCAAAGATATAACATGCACATAGATAACTAACAGAGTGAAAAGAAACAGGTCACTTTGAGTCTTTAAGATGGTGGTTGAAACATTGGCAAGTCTGAAGGATTCTATCATGGTTCATTGAAAACAATGGAGGTTGGAAATTTTTGGCTGTTTCAACTGCAGTTGTGGCTGAGCTTCTGTGGTGAAGAAAAATTGTCTTGCAGGTAAATTGAATAAGCACCAACTTTCTCTGTAAGGTAACTTTTAAAGCAGGGTCCTTCCTTGCGCTGGCTTCCCTCTAGTCTTCAGGCCCCAGATTGACCTGCCCTTGTAGATTAATAAAGTATTGATGAGGTATTAATAAGTTCTCTATCCAGCCAGTTTCAGTCATGTGGTGACAGTATCAGTGTATTTTATTGTCCACACATAGGTTGAAACCAATGTAATTGACACAAAATGGGGGAATGTTTGGTATCCCATCAACATTCCAGCTGTGATTATCCTCAATGACTTTATTTGAAATTCCATCTTCATGTCAGCAGCAGATCTAACAGCCATTATCGTTTTTAATCTGTCCTATCGAAATGGTGAAGTGCAGTCAATCGGATCCTGGAAAGGCCATTTGCATTTTAAGTAACTTCCAGAGATTTGTTCAGACATGTCTGCCTCTGTCTGTAAAGAATGCACAACAGGAATTATTGACTCTCCGGAGTCCATTTTGTGAAGGTACAGTGTCAATATTCTAATTTCCCTTTTTAAAAAGTAAAGTGTCCCAATAAGCTTTACGGGCATATGACGTGACTGTAACAACTTGAACTGATTTGATGTTCTGGACTTGCACACAGTGACGTGTGAAAGAGAGAGTTTGTATTCATATACTGCTTTATCCCCCAAGGGGTCCTAAAGCTCAGTATAAGCAACTAATAGAAACATAGAAACAAGGAGCAGGAGTAGGCCATTCAGCCCTTCGAGCCTGCTCCGCCATTCATCATGATCATGGCTGATCATCCAACTCAATAGCCTGCTCCCGCTTTCTCCCCATACCCTTTGATCCCTTTCACTCCAAGAGCTATATCTAACTCCTTCTTGAAAACATACAATGTTTTGGCCTCAACTACTTTCTGTGGTAACGAATTCCACAGGCTCACCACTCTCTGGGTGAAGACATTTCTCCTCATCTCAGTCCTAAACGGTCTACCCCGTATCCTCAGACTGTGACCCCTGGTTCTAGACTCCCCCACCATCGGGAACATCCTTCCTGTATCTACCCTGTCTATTCCTGTTAGAATTTTATAGGTTTCTATGAGATCCCCCCCTCATTCTTCTGAACTCCAGCGAATATAATCCTAATCGACTCAATCTTTCCTCATATATCAGTCCCGCCATCCCAGGAATCAGTCAGGTAAACCTTCGCTGCACTCCCTCTATAGCAAGTTCATCCTTCTGCAGATAAGGAGACCAAAACTGCACACAATATTCCAGGTGTGGTCTCACCAAGGCCCTGTACAATTGCAGCAAGACATCCCTGTTCCTGTACTCAAATCCTCTGGCTATGAAGGCCAACATACCATTTGCCTTCTTTACCACCTGCTGCACCTGCATGCTTACCTTCAGCGACTGGTGTACAAGGACACTCAGGTCTCGTTGCACATTCCCCTCTCTCAATTTATAGCCATTCAGATAATCTGCCTTCCTGTTTTTGCTACCAAAATGGATAATCTCACATTTACCCACGTTATACTGCATCTGCCATGCATTTGCCCACTCACTCAGCTTGTCCAAATCATACTGAAGCATCTCTGCATTCTCTTCACAGCTCACCCTCCCACCCAGCTTTGTGTCATCTGCAAAATTGGAGATATTACATTTAATTCCCTCATCTAAATCATTAATATATATTGTCAATAACTGGGGTCCCAGCACCGATCCCCGTGGTATCCCACTAGTCACTGCCTGCCAAAAAGACCCGTTTATTCCTACTCTTTGTTTTCTGTCTGCCAACCAGTTTTCTATCCATCTCAATACACTACCACCAATCCCATGCGCTCTAATCTTATGCACCAATCTCTCATGTGGGACTTTGTTGAATGCCTTCTGAAAGTCCAAATAAACCACATCCACTGGCTCCCCCTCATCAACTCTACTAGTTACATCCTTGAAAAATTGCAGTAGATTTGTGAAGCATGATTTCCCTTTCATAAATCCATGCTGACTCTGTCCATGCTGACTCTGTCTGATTCTGCCACTGTTTTCCATGTGCTCAGCTATTAAATCTTTTGTAATGGACTCTAGAATTTTCCCCACTACCGATGCCAGGCTGACTGGTCTATAATTCCCTGTTTTCTCTCTGCCTCCCTTTTTACAATGTAGGCATTTTTGTAAATCTAGGTCAAAATTAATTTTGAAATTTTTATCCATTGTTTAGAAACCTTGACAGCTGCAAATAAATAAATGAGCTGGGTGCTGCAGTGGGTTAGATGCCAAGCTTTCACCTGTAGGATCTGGGTTCAAATCCATACCACAACTGATTGGATGACAGTATGACTATCCCATGCAATCTTATTTTTAAGAAGTCACAATTCATCACTAGGCCACAGAAGCATCTGTTCCTGAATTTGGCACTTGCTAATCAAATGGCTATTTTTTTTAGTTCTGGCCCTTTTCTGACTGATTTTACTTGGTAAGATTTCAAGATTCAAGTTCCTGTCTGTGCAGAGACTATCTGATGAAAATGGGCAAAATGTCATGCAGAAACAGGAAGGAGTATATCATTCGGACAGATGAGAAAATACTTTACTTGACATCTAAATGTGCTATCTATACATGACCTGCAAGGGGCTGCAACAGGGTTTTCAAAATAGTATAATCATGACTAAGGCCAAATCATGTGGAGTTGGAAGACAAGTAGCAGAATGGATAGCAAGCTGGCTGTAAAACTGAGATTAGGGGTTAATGGTAGATTTATAGAATGAAAGAGCACAGGAGGAGGTAATTTGATCCATCGTGCCTATGCTGGTTCTTTCATTGAGCTATCCAATTAATTCCACCCCCTTGCCCTTTCCCCATACATAGCCCTGTTTTTAAAAAAAAATTCTCCTCACATATTTATCCAATTCTCTTTTCAATATTCCATTTGAATCTGCTTCCAATGCCCCTTCAGGCTGTGTATTCCAGATGAAAACTCGCTGTTTAAAGTAACGAAAGCTCCCCCATGTTGCCCTTGGTTCTTTTGCAAATTGCCTCAATTCTGTGTCCTCAAACATCCTCCTACTGGAGACAGTTTCTCTTTATTTACTCATTCAAAAGCATGAATGGTTTGATAGGCTCTGTTAAATCACCTCTTAACTGTTCTGCTCTGGAGAGAACAATCCCAGCTTCTTTAGCCTCTCCATGTTTCTGAAGTCCCTCATTTCTGGTACCAATCTAGTAAAATCTCTTGCACCCTTGACATTCTTCCTTCAGTGTGGTGCCCAGAATAGAATAGACTACTCCAGCTGAGGACTAATCTTGCTTTTGTGTTCTCTTCTTTTATTAATGAAGCCAAGGATCCCAGATGTTCTTTTTAGCAGCCTTTGCAACTTGTCCTGACAATATTTATGTGCAAAAGAGGGTCCCTCTGTTCTTCAGCCCCTTTAAAATTGTACCATGTAGTTTGAATAGTTTGTCCCTTAACCATGCTGCCACTGTCCTGTCACTAATGGGATTTATTTTCTTAGAGCTAACCAGAGAGCAGGCTATTCTAGGCCTGGTAATGTGTGCCCCTAGGTAATCGGATTATATCATGATTGAATTTGGCATTCGGTTTGAGTGAGGGAAGAGTGTGTCTAAATTTAGTGTTTTAAACTTGGAGTATGAAGGCAGAGCTAGCTAAAGTGGACTGGGAAATTAGGTTAAGTGGTAGGTCAATAGAGATGCAGTGGTAGACATTTGAGGAGATATTTCATGGCACTCAAGATAGATTCCAGTGAGAGAGAGACTCCAGGAGAAGGATGCACTATCCGTGGCTAACTAATGAACGAAGTTTAAAGATAGAATCAAAGTGAAAGAAAAAGTGTACAATTTTATGAAGATTAGTAGTAGGACAGAAGATTGGACAGAATTTAAAAACCAGCAAAGAATGACTAAAACAATGAGGGAGAAATTAGTGCATGAGAGAAACCTAGCTAGAAATATAAAAAGTTACTAAGCGTATTTAAAAAAGAAAAGAGTAACTGAAGGGGGTGTTGGTCCTCCAGTGGGAGAGTCTGTGGAATTAATGGCCAAAACAAGGAAATGGCCAAAGCTTTGAACAGATATTTTGTATCTGTCTTCACTGTAGCAGATACAAATAACATCCTAGAAATAAGTGTGCGTCAAGAGGTGAAAGGGAGGGTGGAACTCAAAACAATTACAGTCACCAGAGGAAGGGTAACTAAGAAAGCTATTAGAACTACCAGCTGACAAGTCCCCAGGACCTGATGGCCTGCATTCTTGGGTCCTAAAAGAAGTGGCTGCTGAGACAGTAGATACATTCGTTGTGATCATCCAAAATTCCTTCAGTCCCATCAGATGGGAAAATAGTAAATATAACTCCTCTATCCTGGAAAGGACGGAGACAGAACGCAGGAAACTACAGGCTTGTTAGCTTAACTTCTGTCGTAGGCAAAATGCTAGAAGCTATTATTAAGGAAGTTATAGCAGGGCACTTAGAAAATCTTAATGCGATCAGGCAGAGTCAGTATGGCTTTGAGATATTTTATTAGAGTTCTTTGAGGAAGTAACAAGCAACATGGATAATGCTCAACCTGTAGACGTACTGGGATTTCAAGAAGGCATTTGATCAGGTGCCACATTAAAATAAGAGGTCATGGTGTAGTGATACATATAAAATATCATGTTTAGAGGATTGGTTAGCTAATAGGAAGCAGAGATTAGGAAAAAACAGCTTATTTTCAGGTTGGCAATCTGTAACTAGTGGAGATGCCACAGGGATCAGTGCTGGGGCCTCAACCATTTACAGTTCATATCAATGACTTGGATGAAGGGGCCAAGTGTATGGTTGCTAAATTTGCCGATGTCACAAAGATAGGTAAGAGGGTAAGTTGTGAAGAGGATATAATGGAGTCTGCAAAGGGATGTAGATAGATGGGCAAATTATTGGCAGATGGAGCATAAAGTGGGAAAATGTGTGGTTGTCCACTTTGGCAGGAAGAATACAAAGGCAGTATATTATTTAAATGGAGAGAGACTGCAGAACTCGGTGGTACAGAGGGATCTGGGTGCCCTGGTACATGAATCTCAAAAAATTGGTATGCAGGTACATCAAGTCATTAGGAAAGCAAATGGAATATTATTTATTGCAAGGTGAATGGAACATAAAAGGATGGAAGTTTTGCTGCAGTTGGTGAGACCACATCTGGATTACAGTTTTGGCCGCCTCAAGAAAGGATATATTTGCATAATAAACAATTCAGTGAAGGTTTACTCGATGATTCCTGGGATGAATGGGTTACCTTATGAGGAAAGGTTGGACAGGTTGGGTCTGTGCCCATTGGAGTTTAGAAGATTGAGGGGTGATCTTATTGAAACATTTAAGATCCTGAGTGGGCTTGACAGGATGGATGATGTTTCCCTTAATGGAAGAGATTAGAACAAGGGGTCACAGTTTAAAAATGAGTTTTCCATTTTAGATGGAGATGAGATTTTTTTTCTCTCAGAGGGTTCTTAGTCTGTGGAATTTTCTTCCCCAGAGAACAGTGGAGGCAGGATCATTGAATATTTTTAAGACTTGAGTTAGATTTTTGATTGACAAGGGAGTTGAGGGCTATGGGCGGCAGACAAAAAGGCCACAATAAGATCTTATCAAATGGGTGGAGCAGGCACAAAGGGCTGAAGGCCTACTTCTGCTCCTAATTTATTTGTATGTAATAAAAGAATGGAAGGTTATGTTTCTAAATGTAGGTGGGGCTCATGTGGAGCATAAACACTGGACTCGACCAGCTGGGTTGAATTGCTGGTTTCTGTGCTGTAAATTCTAAACCAATTTACCCCAATCTATTAGTGTTCTCGTTCCTCAAAGTAACTTGTTTAGCGCAAAGTTTTATAGAAATTAGGGAAAAGGTATTTTCAGTTGCATCCTGTGGCAGCTTTAGTAATGCGGCGTGTTGGCATGCACAGTTCTTGTGCTATAATACTATTCCTGTAAATCACCTTCCTTGTGCTGGGACCTCATAACCTACTTAATATCATGCCACTTTAATTCTGTTTGTGATTCCAAAGTGTCAGATATTTTCCTGTTCAATTCTATTATTTGGGTTATTTATTATAATTAAGGCATAGCCATATCTGGTTTGGAGAATTGTGGCTCATTGCAATTAGTATGGCACTGCCTTTCACCTTTGTGAATGGCCCAGTCCATTGACTAAGAGATTCTATGAATGTATTGGTCTGAGCGGAGACAATTCCATCTGTCCTATTTCTTCTGCAGGCTTTTCTCCTTGTAGCAAAATGCTTCTGTGCTTATTCCTATTTCTTCCAACTTGTTCTAAGCTAGTTATAAATGTTACTGAACATAGGCTGTGCTGCAACAGTAACAGACCTAAGGGGGATTATTTTACAAATGCATGCTCCTGGAGGACAGCTTTGGCATTACTGTTAATGGATGGAAAATTATGGAAGGCACGTGCCCAAATTTCCAATGTGCATTCCTGGCAGGTAGAGCGCCACACTGTGAGCGTGGATTCATCAAATTGCCATAGTTTTTAAAATTGCGCATTCATCAGCTTTCCTTTTGTGTGTTAGTGAGTAAAAGGACTAGGTCAATCTGCCTACGTTTTATGCTCCTACACATTAGAATCCCAGGTGAAAATAATGGGAATTTTATTTAAACTGAAATTGGACTTTTTTTTGTGATGTGGGTCACGGGAAGAAAGTTTCTTTGAAACTTTTATTGAATATACTTTAGTTTTCCCTGAGGGGCTTGTGAGTAATGCAGTACAAAAGTACAAAGCCATACAAGCCAAAATGTCTTAGGTTTGAGCCCTCCCTGGTCTGTTCTATGTTAGCTGGTTTTTATGTGAGGCAACAGATGAAATGCTACTGACTTCCATGACTCTATGAGCAATGGAGAGGGAAATATCAGCTCAGCCTTCCCCTTATGACCATTATTGGGGTGGGTGATGTGCACTTGTGACCTTCTGGCGCATGATATCTGAGCTCACACTGGAGGGATGTTTACTTTGGAAAGGAACAAAGTAGTTGCTAGTATTTATGAAGCCATACTCAGTGTGAATCACCATCACCATGGAGATAAAATAGAAGAAAAAATGGGGAAGCACTGTTGGAGATTAGAGCAGGGCTTTTTGGAGCAGTAAGCCATAATGTTTTGATCCAAAATTACATTTGGACAGTTTGATCTTTCTTCCAAGTTTTCAGTTATTCTTCACGTGATAAGCAGGAAATCAACAAAGCTGCAGCAAAGTATTGCAAAATTCAGGCTGTGAATGGTCTTGGAATGTCACATTGTCCACTGTTGCTGGCTATTTTAGATAGATTTAAGGGAATGTTCATCCTCTCTCTCTCTCTCTCTCTCTCAAATGAAGGCAATTGTGGAATCACTCTTGGATGCTTTAAAATCCAATATACTGAACTTCAAATTAAGCAGCAATACTGGATAAGCGCATTTCAAGAAGTGGGATTTTTTTTGTTTATTTTTCAGATATATTGCCTCCTGTTTCACAAAAACCCTTCAGTTCGAGTTTTTAAGATGTTTGCAAAGGAATGTGCTGTGATATAATAGAACACTGCAGTGTGAGACATAATATATATCTACTTGAGCCTTAAATGGAACATTTATATAACCTTGTTGCTGAACAAGTAGTAAATGCTTAGGTAGCAATGCTTGGATGAATTACCAGCTGGCGTGTAACTTTTTTTTTAGTGCAATAGAGTTTTCTGGTGGGTTTCTTGTTCTTCCACAGAAAAACCCAGACACCAAGAATTAATTAGATAACTTTGACCGCAGACTAAATGCATTACAAAGGAATTTTAGTTTTGGTTGCTGCAGCTCTTCTCTCCTGCGCACATTTCCTTACAGGTTAGCATTTTTAATGAGCCAGCTGCAACTAGTTGAATTAATGGATTAGCATTCCTCAAGTTTAGTCGAGACATGGCTGAATGTCTCTAATAAAATGTCATTTAGGTCTGTACATTACAATAGTCACTACACTTTAAAAGTACTTCATTGGTTGTAAAGTGCTTTGGGGCTTCTTGAGGTTGTGAAAGGCGCTGTACAAATGCTAGCAAACTCTTTGCTTCCTCCTGATTTGTGTTTGCAGTTCTGAAATTTGCTCCTGACAAGCTGGTCCCATCTCTCTCCCATGTATCATAGGTATTGTATGCTGATGAGGAAAGCTAAAGTTCTGGCATGTATTACTTTCCTGAGAGAGACAGCATCAGGCAGGTGGACTCCAGCTATCACTATTCCACTGGACTGTGGATCTGTGGGTTAGCTGGTCTGATAGCAGCTATCAGATCCTGAAAGCCCTGAGACACACAGCAGACTTGTGACTCATGCTGTGCTCTGTTCTCCCTTCTATTGCCTCCAGAGCTGCAGTCTGTGCTTTCATGAAGGTGAAGCCTCTGGCCACTTCCTAGCTGATGATTTGCTACAGATTCCATTGATGCTGTATCTCGCTCCATTAATAGCAGCAAAGTTAAAGCTTTGATTTGCTGCCACAAACAGCAGCTGTAGCCATAAGAGTTGCACCTGCCAGCTTCTGCCCACCCTTACAGACTGGCAGTAGCGCCTGAACATAGGTATGTTCATCATGCATTCTTCTTTTCAGGTGAGTGCCCATGGGTTCTGGACTCCAAAGCCACGAGCAGCCTTCTCTTTAGTCTCTGCTGAGAAGGGAACACAATCCTCTCGTTCCTTTGTTTCTGATGAACCACCCAGCGCCACACCCTTGCTATCTGTGTTTTTTCTTGATGAAAACTGATGCCTGGGAAAGAGGAAGCCGGTATCACAGCTGATAAGTTTATGGCTGGTAAATTGTGCTAATTTGTGTTGCCAGAGGAAAGTGAATTAGAGTAAACAACAACTTTCATTTAAATAGTGCTCATGCTAACAGGAAATATGTGCCGTATGTAATGGGAAGTTTGAGGGTATGAGGCTGTTAAAGTGGACAAAGGGGTTTTAGCATTGTGCAGTGGCTATGTCTAGACTAGTGACCACAGTGCAAGCAGTTGGGCTCACCTTAAACCACAGAGCACTATGAACGGTCAGAGGTGAAGAGAGTGCCGATGATCATGGTGGATAAGATAGAAAACGAGAAAGCACTCGGTGTTGAGTTTGACAGCCTTGGTGAGGATGCTGAACTTTTATTGCGGAACACTCTGCAGTCCTCTGGGTGAGAGTTGGAGGCATCCTTAACCAAAGAGTGCTATGTGAAGTATTAATTTTAGACATGTAGAATTGAGGCTGAAGAGTGTTCTGGTACCCATGATAGACAGGAGAGAAAGGGGAGAGATGAGCAGTGTGTCACCTTCCCTGCCCTGCTGAGGATGTGGACCTTGGTGCAGCATTCTTCTGCAGTCCCAGAAGTGAGGGAGTTTACAGTCAGTACCAGTTCCATCACCATTGAGGTGTAATTTACATTTCTCACTTGTACCGCTCGATCTTGTGTGTGCTGTTTGCCCTTTATATAGTGTTCTCCCCTCGTTCATGTCTGATCCTCTCCTTTTTTGCTTTTTGGGGCCCTCTGTCTCATTCAATCGTACCCTCTCTTTTTGTTTTCTTACCTCTGCTTACTCCCAAGAATGTCTCCCTGCCTATGCCTCCTTGTTCTGATGAGCAGTGTAAGTGTCACTCAGATGGGAAACCTTTCTGCACATGATAAAGGCAGGTGTCTCAGTATAGGCCCTCTTCCCTATGCTTTGTGCAGCCATCAGACCAAAGTCTGGCCTCAAACTCCCTGGGCACATTACTGATGCCTGCATCTTGACGGTGTTTGTCATTGCTGCCAGAATGTAGTGGGCAGGCATTACAGAGTATCATTATTCTCTGTGTGCACTCAGCACCTTTAACCCCCATCTGTTCAGCATATGTGACCAGTGATGCTGTACTCCTGAAGGGGTCAGATTCTGAAGGTAGCCAAAGGATCAGAAGCTTTCAGAGTTTAATGGCTGCATCTCTATGATATGACCCTGATCATGGAGCGCAAGTGAGCTGCCCTTGGCCAGACAGGAGTCAGGCATTCTCAGAGGCTATATATGAAGATCTGTGGAGTGTCCTCACTGCATATCATCATCATCCTCCTGCAATTGAGCAACTATTAGGGCTTCCAATGCATCTCCATGACAGGAGCATTAGCACAGGGGGTATGTGCCCTGCCATAAGCCAGACTGGAGTTAAACGTTCATAGATGCAATGTGAGGATCTATGGGGTCACTTCACTGAATGTCATCATCATTCTCCACAAATCTAGCAGCTATGCGGGCCTCCCGAGCACTCTTACCTCGTCTGGACTGTGCGAGGGCCTCATCACCATCATCGTCGCCTTCAAGGACCTCCTCACCCGAACCCTGTCGGCATCGTCCTCATTGGAGGAGACCTCTAGCTCCTTGATCTCCTCCTCAGCCAGCTCCTCTCCCTGTTGTAGCCCCAGGTTGTAAAGGGTGCAGCAGATGACGACGATGCATGACACCCTCTGGACTATACTGCAGGGCTCCACCAGACAGGTCCAGGCACCGGAACCTCATTTTTAGCATCCCGATGGTTTGCTCCACCAAGTTGCGAGTTGCAGCATTAGTCTCGTTATAGCTTCGCTCTGCTGCAGTCTGAGGCCACTGCACGGGTGTCATCAGCCACATCCTCTGTGAGTAGACCTTGTCCCCGAGGAGCCATCCCTGCAGCTTCTGTGGACCCTGGAAGACTTCGGGGATCTGTGACAGACTGTGAGAATGTAGGAATTGTGGACGCTCCCTTGAAACCATGCACAGACCTGCAGGATGTGTTTGTGGTGATCGTACACCAGCTGCATATTCAGTGGATGGAATCTCTTGCGGTTGACATAGTTGACTGCGTGTTGCGACAGAGGCCTGAGTGATCGCACCCTGCACCTGTGGGAAACCCGAAATCTGGGCAAATCCAATCGCTCTTGCATCCTGGTCCTGGGTGAAATGCACAAAGTCGTGTGCCGTTGCGAAGATGGTACCGGTCACCTCATGGATGGATTTGTGGGTGGAGGCTTGTGATATTCCACAGAGGTCACCTGACCTGGTAGAGCCCTGAAAGGAGCCACTGGTGTAGACATTGAGCGCCGTGGTCACTTTCACAGACAATGGCAGTGGATGCCCTCCATGTCCCTGTGGTGCCAAATCCTGCAGTAGCTGGTGATGTGGACCGACTAGTTCCCTAGACGTGGGCAGTCTTCGGCGACACTGGTTCTCGGTCATCTGCAGAAATGAAAGACAGCGTCTGTAGACCCTGGGTCTAGTTAGGCGCTGACCAGCGATGGCTCGCTGTGGGTCTTCGGCGGCATGTGCAGGAACCCCAGCGGCCCCTTCTTCAAGAGGGTGCTACTCCTCCCTCTGCACAGCCAGGGACCCCAGTCACTCTCTTCCCAGTCATCTTCGCTCTCTGTAAGCCATGAGGCATACAGCTAGGCCACCAGGCTCCGTGATCCTGATCATACTCCTGCAGGATGAAAGAGTTAGGGTTAGCATGGGTGCACTAAGAACCTGTCCTGGTTAAGTCTGAAGGCCCCTCAATGCATCCCGGAGAGTGTTGGTCACCACTTGGATGGCCAGAGTTTAATGCGCTGCATGGCTGTCTGAAACTTTGCCCATTGGACTGCATGCTGCGCACTCAGTTCAGGCACAGGCATTTTCCTAACCCGCACTGCAGGGCTGCACTGCTTGAACCGTTGGGGGGGTGACTTTGCCATGGGATGTGAGCGCCTCCACCAGTGACTGCTCCATGACCAGCTTTAGCAGGGAGATTGTACAATGTGCTCAGTTGTCCAACTGTTCTGCAGTCCACTAAAACACTCATTACTTTGCAGTCTGTGCCCGAAAAGTGAAAAGCTCTGGAGCACATGGTACTTTGATTCCTCTGTGTTGCTTGGGTGGGCAGATAAGCTAGAGACACGACTCCAATCATATCAATGTGGCTGCATCTGAACTGCCTCAGCTGCAGAGGAATGATCACTTTATACAAGGTGCCCCTAATGCGTGGCTGCTTCCCTTGCCCAAAACCCCACACTGCATGTGCTTGTACGCTACCTTCTGCCACATGGCAGCCCTTGCACCCCCACCCCCAATGCACCTCAACCTTGACACCCAACAGGTGACTGGGGCAAATGCTCCACAACATTACTGTGTACTCACCTCCATGTTCCCCTCAAATTGCAGCCCGCCAAGTGTACGCCTTTTATATGCTGTTGTGAAATATGTCGACGTGCAAGTGGGTGGGCGGGTGGGGGGGGGGGGGAATGATTCTGGAGGGCTGGGCTTTTAATGATATGCTGATGTATTACAATGAAGCTCCTGACATCCAATGGCGGGAAACGTGGCCTGCCATCGGCGGGCTGAGCGAATGATCACAAACTGGCTTGACACCATCATGAAAATGACTTTTGGCCTTCTCGCCATATTGTCCGCTCACACCACTGATGCCAGCGGGCATGGACAGTCTGACAGTCTCTCCCTGTGTCTGTCTGTCTGTCTGGCTCTCTCGCGCTCTGTTCCACTTTTCTTTGCTATGTTCTCTTGGTATCTCTCTCTTATGATATCTTTGCCTGTCCCTTGTTACCTCTGTACATGTCTTTTTCCACTCTCTTGTGTCTGTCTCATGCAGAGATGGCCCCACCTTTCTCACATGGCCATGTGTGCCTTTGTTAATGGCTGCTATAATTAAAAAATAACTTCTGATAAAGGATTGATGTGGTGAAAATGTGAATGAATAAAAGAATTGGGTTTGCTGAGCTACATGACCTTTTCCTTTCTTTAAATAGTCTTAGAACATAAGACCATAAGAAATAGGAACAGGAGTAGACCATTCAGCCCCTTGAGCCTTTTCCACCATTCAATAAGATCATAGCTGATTTGCTTGTGTTTCGAATTCCACATTCCCACCAACCCCTGATAACCTTTGACTCCCTTGCCTAACAAGAATCTATCTACCTCTGCCTTAAAAATATTCAATGACCCTGCTTCCACCAACTTCTGAGGCAGAGAGTTCCAAAGTTGTACAACCCTCAGAAAAAATTTCTCCTCATCTCTGTCCTAAAAGGGTGACCCCTAATTTTAAAACAGTGCCCCCTAGTTCTGGACTCACCCACAAGAGGAAACATCCTTTTGGCATCCACCTTGTCAAGGTTGTTCAGGATCTTGTATACTTCAATCAAATCACCCCTCACTCTTCTAAACTCCAGTGGAAATAAACTGTCTGTCCAACCTTTCCTCATAAGACAACCCAGTCATTCCAGATATCAATCTAGCAAACCTCCTCTGAACCACCTCCAAAGCATTTACATTCTTCCTTAAATAAGGAGACCAAAACTGCACACAGTATTCGAGGTGCAGTCTCACCAATGCCCTGTATAACTGAAGCATAACATCCTTACTTTTATGTTCAATTCCTCTCATAATAAAGGATAGCATTCTATTAGCCTTCTTAATTACTTGCTGTACCTGCAACTAACTTGTTGTGACTTGTGCTAGAACATCTAGATTCTTATGCAGTCATTCTCTATTTTAGTAATACTCTTTTTTGTACATCCTGCCAAAGTGAACAACTTCACATTTTCTCACATTAAACTGCATTTGCCAGACCTTTGCCCACTCACTCAACTTTTCTATATCCATCTGCAACCTCCTTATGTCCTCTTCACAACATATTTTCCTACCTATCTTTGCATTATCTGCAAATTTAGCTACCATGTCTTCACTCCCCTCATCTAAGTCATTGATATAACTTGTAAAAAGTTGAGGCCCCAGCACAGAATCCTGTGGGACTCAACTTGTCACATCCTGCCAATCCGAAAAAGACCCATTTATGCATACTCTCTGCTTTCTGTCAACCAGCCAATCTTCTATCCATGCTAATATGTTACCCTCTATACCATGCACTTTTATTTTCAATAATAACCCTTGAAGGTTTTGAAGATGTCTCTTTTCGTTTGACATCTTTCAAAGCTTGACAGAGTCAAAGCAAAGTGTTTTGATGTCTGTTGAGATTTTTTACTAATAGTTGCATGCTTACATAATGGTTACATTTTTGCCCAAGGATTTATGAAAATTTGAGCAACAAACCTATTATAACGTGATGTATTTTGAGTTACATGCATCCTGCAGTGTGATTTTAGTCATGGTTTCACTGTAGCTTGCTCATGGACCATTTCCATTAATTTTATGATTGCCTTCTGCCTGCTTTTGCCAAGTTTCTCTGCCCCAACAGAAACTTTGCCAAAACCCACATCCTTTGTTCTCTCTGAATTTCTTCTGAAGTGACTCCGTGCCACAGTGGGTTTCTAAAGCTTCACCTTCTCAGTTATCCACATTAATTTGACTCCCTTCCACTTTTCAGGTCCTTGAGAGTGCATCTGTTTTGGCATATTTGTGCATTCCATTTAATCGTCAAACTTGTTTCAAAACTAATGCCCAGTGTTACTTTAAAGATCTGATATCTTGTACAAACAACTTTGTGATAAATTAATCGTATTCTTTAAAAGTGTAGATACAAATAATAAGTATTCTAGTGGTCATATCAAAATCTTTCTCTCCTGTTATAGGGTAATTCCTTTACCTCAATTAAACTTCTATGAAAAACAGTAGGTGTTTTGCCCTTGAGGGGAAACCAGACCTTGGCCTTTCACTAATGTATGAGTATATGCATGGGATTCCTTATTGCACCAGAGGTGTGAGAGAACTGGAATTCCAGTATGGCAGAGTTTAAATGCAGAAATATGGCTTAATCATTTATGTGCTCCATAAGAAAGAGGAGTTCTTTAGCATTAAATGATGTAAGCTATTTTTTAAAAAGTGCTTTGAATAGATGCTCACCCAGGAAGCTTGACCCCCCCCCCAACCCCCCCTATTGATTTGCATAGGATTGGATTCTAGCACTTGATTTAAGCCTTTGCAACCCTCTTAGTTGACAACAGAGCCTGATTTGTCACTTGGCTTTATTAAAACAATTGGAGACTTTGAGTTTTAGCCCAGCTTATTTCAACCCCTTGACCAGTTTCACCAAGACCTTTCAACTGACCTGAAAACATTTCTTTAATTCCATGAGACTTTGAAAGGTTTGAGGTTGCTTTTGTTGAATAAAAAGGCATGTCTGCACAGCTGTCCAGGCCCCAGTAATTGGTGTTTACCCAATATTGTTTGAACCTCTGTCTGCCTCTAAACTGTGCAACAAAAAGTAAGGTTTCTATTCTTGGTAATGAAATTAATTCTTCCAGGAAAGAAAAGGCCAATTATTTTTGATCGACTCAACCATCTCACCATATCAGCATTTCCTCTCTGCACAAATACACCTATTTGCACCTCAAATTTATTTAAATTGTCTGCCTCAATGACTTCTATGAATTTATTTTTAGTTCCAATGCAGTGTAGTCTTTTTGAATGAGAAAGCTCTTCCTTCTTAGACAGCGAGTTGGTAGGGAAGTGCTTTGGAGTGGCCTGGGATGTGAAAAGTGCAATGTAAATGCAAGTTTCTTCTTTTTCCCCACTCCTAATTGATGAGTTTGTGTATCATCCTCTTCACTTACATATGGCCAACATTAGGCACTGTATTTCCTTTTGTTTTGGAACCATAATCATGGATGCGCGTGAACTTGAGTTTTGATCCTGGTGTCTCAGTTAATGTTTTTGAGAAACAACCACATACACTTTTGCTGACTTACAGCACCATTAATGTTGCCTATTTTTCTTGTAATTGAACAAGAAGTTCAACAGGTGCAATCTTAATAGTATGGTAACTGGACCTAAACTAAATTAGGACCTCCCTACCACAACCAAATGCTGCTGTTTATCCTGTAAACTGTTGCTGGCTTTCTGAAGGTCTGCATTCGGTTTATTGTATCCTATTTTATCACAATTGCAGTTGATTCATTCACCTCTTGTGAAAATACTACTGTCCATATTTATTCACCAATGTTTAGATTTGGTGAATGACTTGTTCTGACAGTGTAGCTGCTGTGAAAATATTACACCTGTTATCTGATTTAACACTCACTAGCTAGCATCTTTTCTTCTAATACAATGGTGGTTTTAACACTTGATAAGTTTTCACTTTAGAACCTGGATTTTCTTAACAGTTGAAAAGATGTAATAATTTCCCATAGTAAGTTGACTGCCATATGCTACTTTATTGGAGAGCGACATTGCCTCTTCTGTTTGATATCTACAATGTCTTCATTACTGATGAAATCAAATGAACTGTTGACAATTTAATGTTCCATTATGGCTTAATAAAGTTGTTTTCCTGCATTCATCAACAACTCACATTTACATCATGCCTTTCACATAATAAAACATCACAACCTCATCACAGGGACATTATAAAACAAAATATCACACCGAGACATGTTAGGAAGTATTAGGACAGATGGGCAGAAGTTGGGTCAAACAAGTAGGTTATAAGGAGGAAAGAGAGTTGGAGAGGTTTAGGGAAGGAATTCCAGGCTATGGGGCCCAAGCAGCTGAAGGCACAGCCAACAATTAAAATCAGGGATTGTCGAGGGCTGAAGTAGAGGAGCGCAGATATCTTGGATGATTGTAAGGCTAGAGGGGTTTACGGAGAAAGGAAGGGGTAAGTTTATAGAGGTATTTGAAAACAAGGGTGAGAATTTTTAAATTGAACTGTTGCCTAACTGGGAGCCTATGTAGGTCAGTGATGGGCGAATGGGGTTTGGTGAGAGTTTGGACATGGGCAACAGAGTTTTGGATGACCTCAAATTTAGGGAGGGTAGAATGTGGGAATCTGGTCAGGAACGTGTTAGAATTGTCAAAATTCTGAGACATGGTAGAGATACATGCCTGGCACAGCTGCACAACCTGATATTCTGATCTGAGAAGAGGAGTGCATTTCGGGGATATTGTTCATGATTATATTGAAAGTCATTGATATAACTTGTAAAAAGTTGAGGCCCCAGCACAGAATCCTGTGGGACTCAACTTGTCACATCCTGCCAATCCGAAAAAGACCCATTTATGCATACTCTCTGCTTTCTGACAACCAGCCAATCTTCTATCCATGCTAATATGTTACCCTCTATACCATGCACTTTTATTTTCAATAATAACCCTTGAAGGTTTTGAAGATGTCTCTTTTCGTTTGACATCTTTCAAAGCTTGACAAGAGTCAAAGCAAAGTGTTTTGATGTCTGTTGAGATTTTTTACTAATAGTTGCATGCTTACATAATGGTCACATTTTTGCCCAAGGATTTATGAAAATTTGAGCAACAAACCTATTATAACGTGATGTATTTTGAGTTACATGCATCCTGCAGTGTGATTTTAGTCATGGTTTCACTGTAGCTTGCTCATGGACCATTTCCATTAATTTTATGATTGCCTTCTGCCTGCTTTTGCCAAGTTTCTCTGCCCCAACAGAAACTTTGCCAAAACCCACATCCTTTGTTCTCTCTGAATTTCTTCTGAAGTGACTCCGTGCCACAGTGGGTTTCTAAAGCTTCACCTTCTCAGTTATCCACATTAATTTGACTCCCTTCCACTTTTCAGGTCCTTGAGAGTGCATCTGTTTTGGCATATTTGTGCATTCTCTCTTAAACTAACTTGCCCAGCATCGAGGTACTAATCATTCAAAACCAGCTCCACTGGATGGGACATGTCATTCATATGCCTGACAGCAGGCAACGAAGTTCTACTGGGAACTCGGTCACAGCTGGGGACTCCCGGTAGGACAGCGGTAAAGCTTCGGGATGTTCTCAAAGCATCCCTGAAGAGATCAAACATACCCACAGACTCAAAGGAGTCCTTAGCTGGTGATCGACTAAAATGGGGAAGGCTCATTTGGGAAGGCACCGAACGCATAGAGAGACTCTGGAAACGTGCAGAGAAGTTGTTGAGGTGTCAGAAGGAGAGCACAAACCTCCAAACAACCCATTTATCCAACCCTTCAAGCACCACCTGCCCCACATGTGGCAGAGTCTGCAGATCACTCATTGAACTTATCAGCCATCTTAGAACACATCAAATCGGAGTAGAAACAAGTCATCCTCAATCCTGAGGGACTGCTTAAGGAGGAGAATGGTCAAACGTGGTCCGTTTAAATTCAACGAAAGCAGCCTATCAGATATAGATATACTAGACAAGTATACAAATCATAACAAAAAAGCAGAGAAATAGGTAAAACCTATTGGTTTGTAAACGCCTGTGCAGATCCTACCCATGAATGCATAGTCATCTGTTCAAGTCATCTGAAATTAGATGCAGATAATTAAAAAAAGAAAATACTAACTGGGCAAGTTGGGTTTCAAGACCTTCCTGAAATATGTATAACACATAAATGAGTGTATAAATTCCCAGCTGCTGAGACTAAATCACAGTTATTTTAAGTGACAGCTTTATCTAACATAATGGGTCTTCTGTAATGTGTTAAGTGAACTGATGCATCAGTATCTCAAAAGTGTTCAAATTGAGCTAGATGAAAAATTTGGAATGATGCCAAGAAAATCTTCAACTGCTTTTTCATCTTTATAACACAACTGTAAATATATGATCACCTGTTCATTTTGAAAGGTTCCCCTTTTACTCTGCTCCCTTCAGCAGATTGTACACATAATAATTTGACGAAAGGAAATCTTTTAATCTCTACTCTTGAAAAGAACTTGTATTTTCTGCTATGTTCTGCTATGTTTCGCTTTTAAATTTCATGGCTAATGTAACATTTCAACTCATGGAGCTAGGATTGGTGTGTTTATGATGGTGAGTGGAGGTGGGGGAGATGTTGGCAGGGAACAGAAAATTTTAGTTCCTGCATTAAAGTGGAGTGCTATGTACCTTTTAAGAGAATGTAGTTAATTGACCGTGTGACTGTATTGACCAATCGCTACACAACACGGGTTTCTTGGGTAATAGCAAGTCTAGAGCTGAAGGTGATTGAAGAAGCACACATGGGCCTGAATTTTTGGCTCGGCGAGCGTGAGGCGTGAAATGACATGTGGTGACGCTGGGTGGGCGTCCCGACGTCACCGTGCATCATTTAGGTTTTCAGTTAAGCGGCTGCGCGCCCACCGAACTGTCAAAGGCCTATTAAGGCCATTTAAAAACTCAATTAAACTAATAAACTGAGCTGCCCATCCAACCTTAAGGTTGGTGAGCAGGCAAAGAGCCCAGGCGGCCTTTGCACTTTTCATGGAACCTCATCCATGGGCGGGACGAGGTTTCATGAAAGGTTTATAAATTTAATAACATTTTCCATTAATGGTCATTGACATATCCCAGCTCATGTGACACTGTCGCATGAGGGGATATCCTAAAATTTTTCCTTTTCTCTACTTAAATTTTTGAAACTTAAACTAATCTCCCTGAGGCACCTTTGTGCCTTGGAGATCTCTGCACTCTTTCGCGTGCATGCGCAAAAGAGTTCCGGCCCCAACTCTGAATCTCCCCCGCTCGCACAGAGAGTGCTCAGCACTTCCGGGCGCGCATCACGCTGTGTGGGCCTTAATTAGCCAGCCCATGTAAAATGGCGGCACGGACCCGATCGGGGGCGCCCATCCGGTTTGTGCCCACTCCCTCACAACCCCTCCCACCCTGGACGGGGAAAATTCTCCCCATGGTGTTAGTGTCCTGTTCTTAGTTCCAATAAACCACCAGTGTTTGTTCAGTTAGTCGGTCTCTCTGCCTATATTTTTTCAAGCACCAACTAATGTGTTGATATCTAGGGTGCAGCTAGCATTCGCCGGACAAAGCAAACCTGATAACCAAAAACATTAAAGTTCCCAATACCCACCTTTTGGTATTACCAAATCAGAGAGAGAAAATGTTGTATATCATTTAGCAGGTAAGCCTTCCTCTGCCCTGTGCCTTGGAGATCCGCAGGTACAGGGCAGAGGAAAAAGAAACATACTCCTGACACTCTTCTTTCCCTTCCCCAAAATTTTCTGGGGCTTCCCCAGGATTTAGAACTGGGCCTGCATCTTTTTTGTTAGACCCAATCCCAGCATAGCTATTCATGAGGCAAGAATGGGTATTTCTGGCCTCCCACCTCCTTTTTCTTCCAGCTTCTCCCGATCAACGCCCCGTTGTTACCTTCTAACCCCCACTGGCCCAAGCTCTTGGCTCATGGGGTGAGGATGTCAAATTGAAGAAAGATAAGTGCAGTTCTGTACCTTTTTTTATTACCCCCTTCCCCCTACACCCTCCCGAGGAAGACACAGCTTTAACTAATAAAGTGGATGGTGGGAGGATTCAGGAAAGGGTAAAAGCTTAGCACACACCTGCCCCTCATTCACATGGCCCAGCTAAGGATATTCTCAATCCACACAAATAGGAGAAAAACTGCCTTCACCAAACTTCCTCACATCACACAATCTTCTTTCAGTTGTCTCTTTCAACCCACCCTTCCTCAACTTGCATGCTCATTTATGTTCCTTTGAATATTTTTAATCGAGTGTTAGTATTTTATATTTCTCTCTGTGAAATTTACATACTTGGAGTTTGAGAGTACTAAATGAACATTGGGCCAAAAATAAGGAAAACTTTGTATTTATATAGCACCTTTCATGAACTCAGGATGTCCCAAAGTGCTTTACAGCCAGGAAACTAATTTTCAAGGTATAGTCATTGTGACAATGCGGGAAACGGATAGCTAGTTTGCGCACTGCAAGCTCTCACAAGTAGCAATGTAATAATGGTCAGATCTTTTTTAAATTAATCTTTTTATTCATTCTTGGGATGTGGATATTGCTGTCAAGGTCAGCATTTACTGCTCTTGAAGGTGGTAGTGAGCTGTCTTCTTGAACCGCTGCAGTCCATGTGTTGATTAAGGGATAAAGATTGGCCAGAACGCTGGGGGCATGCTCTTCTTCAAAATATTGCCACCTGAGAGAGCAGCCAGGGCCTCTGTTTAATGTCTCATCCATAAAACTGCACCTCTGACAGTACAGTACTCCTTTAGTACAGCATGGGAATGTCAGTTCACTAGGCCACAGTTGACACTTAAAGAATCAGTGCAAAAGGTTGAATAATCTCCCCCCACATTTTAAATTTCTGTACTAGAGGACAGCAATCAATATGCTGGAAAGCAACTCCTGACATTTGCTAAGCAATTGCTTTAGACCCAATATAAGTTAACATTGAAGCATTAAGCTTGCACAAATATCCCACGTCTTCCAATAAAACAAATATAGCTTAACCTGTTTTTATATATCATGCACAACATCCAAATTGCACCCATTTTGCAATTTCAATTTTTGGCTACCAGGAAATTATGTAACACATTACTGCTGTATTTGATTGCTTGGTTCTGGTGTCAACTGTGGTTCAGCTGGTAGCATTCTTGCCTCTTTGAGTCAGAAGGCTGTGGGTTTAAACCCCACCCCAAAGACTTGATCACAAAAACTTGGACTGCCACATCTAGTGCAGCATTGTCAGAGGTGTCGTCTTTCAGATGAAATGTTAAACCAAGGCCCTGTCTGCCCATTCAGATGGACAGAATTAGTTCCCATGGCAGCGTACCAAAGAAGAATAAAAGAGTAATTCCCAATGTAATGGCCAATGCTTAACCCTCAATTAATATCGCTAAAATAAATTAGGTTATCTGATCATTATTACATTGCAGCTTGTGGGAGCTTGCTGTGCGCAGACTGGCTGCTTGTTTTGTGCATTCTAACAGTGACTATGTTTCAAAAAGTACTTCATTGGCTTTAAAGCACTTTGGGATATCCTGAGCTCATAAAAAGTGCCATATGCTCAGTCTGTAAAACTTTGACGAGGGTTTTTTCCCACTGAGCTTAGGACACTGGCATGAAGTTTTTTTCAACTGACAATTTTAACGTAATCTATTTAGCTCATCTGGGTGTAAAATTGATCTTAACTCTTTGCTTGAGCAAGTCTTTATTCCTCAGGAAATGAGTGAACTGGAAAAGAAATAATTTAATTCTGCACTCCAGGGCATAACAAGGTGTTTGATCACAAGATGAGGCTTATTGCAGACTCCAACTGTTTGTTGAAATAGGCTTTAAACTCATGTGGTGATAGACACTGCCTTTAACTTCACATGATTTCATGTGACTTAAGTTTAGCTTTAGGAAGTTGTCTGTCTCTATTCTAATGGACATACATCACACTACAACAATTGTGAAATCTGCATGCAACGGTTTACAATTTTCTTTTGTCCAGCTCTGACTCAAAGTTGTGTTGCCTGTGAACTTCTACCAATGTGAATCCGTAGTAACACACTAAGACATGACACCGATGCTGCCAGACTGGTAGAGATCATTTTCACCCACTGATTTATTTGAACACTGTGGGAGTTTCTTTACTTGGTGTTGGACCCTTTCACCAAATCCCAAGCAGGCATTAGGAACTTCCTGTAAAGGCAAGTGTCAACGTGGTGACAGGTGCTGGTGTGTTGGACTGCCCATGCCTTTGGGTTCCCTTTCCTCGGTGCCTTGTCTTCTGTGCAAATAAATGATGATGTTCATAGAGACTGATTAATGAGCCATTTAAAGATGTTTCCTAGACTGTCGATACTAATTAAATTAATTGTGATCATGTGAACAGTAAGTTTCATCAAGTTCAACTGTTATTTAACATGTTTATAAATTCTGGTGGTGAAATTGTTAAGGATAACTCAGGTAACTTCCAAAATGAAAATGCAATTGCCTGGACCCCACAGGTTTTCTATTTCACATAATTATGTCGGATAAAATACTAATATTAATGAGCAGTTGTGGTTTCCCTTTTCTGTATATCGTATTTTTACTATTTAATGTTTCAATATAAAAGGAGTTATAGTAGCCAGCTTACTGTGAGATTTATGTTACGAGATTTGTTATTGTCGTCTCCCCGGCAATAGGCTTGAGAAGGGACACTACAGTTTTCAAATATATACAAATGTTTGCTCCACTTTGTGTTTTAAGATATTTCTCGAGTTCAAAAAGGTATTAAAAATCCACAATCGCCCAAAAACCTTTTCTAAGTTTAAAGGTATTATGTAATAGTACGTTTTTCTTAAGTTCTTTTGAAGTTGTTGGGGTTTGGTGCAGTGAAATAGTGAGTCTGCAGAATTAAAACTTTATGTAAATCATTGTTTTGGAATTCTACATATAAACAAAAAGAAGCAGATGCTTCAATCAGTTGCTTGTGTGTGTCTGTGCTAAACTCTGAAGCTAAAGAGAAGTTGGAAGTAGTTTTGATTTGAGATTATTCAATATGTTGCTCTGGCCTGTTTTTGAAAAAAAAATGTTCAAACAGACGCAAGTGCTGTGAAAGCTTAAAAGCAGGCATAATTTGACATCTAAAATAGGAAAAGGAAGCATTTTCTGTAGGCTGTAATTATTTATAATTTGAATGCATAACCTTAAAAACCCTGCTTTGGTGTAATCGACTTCCCTGCCTGGAATTCTCTGTCTGACATAATTGTGGGAGCAGTGGTTCCTTACGAAGGCCTATCCACTACCACCAAAGGGCAACTCGGCATTCAGATGCAAATGGAAATTGTATATGAAGTTTAATTTTTATACTTTAATAATAAAAATTACATACTCCATTTTGTTAAATGTCATTTGAGCCTGTACTTAACAAACTTACTTGAGGCAAAGGCAGGTGAAGAAACTTTGAAGTGGTGTTTTTGACCTGATTTATACATCTTGTTGGTTCACCTTCCTTTTGCTAAGACATTTGTATGTGAATAAATTATCATTTAAATTTTTCTGTCTACTTGTCTTGGAAGAAATTTGAATTGAAGTGGAGTAAATGTTAATGAGCCAATATCTTTAAGTGTGGTGTACAAATTTGCATAACAAAGCTGTGACACCAGAGCTTGGTTATTGTGCAGTGTGGGTTAACCACACAAATTATTACTGAATTTCCTGTGGCATTACTTAGTGAATCAGAGGATAGGCATGAAGCTGTTATATCACAGATTGCATCATCAATTGTACTTTTACAAATGGGTTATAATCAGTGTTAATGACTGAGATTCTGGGATTTTGGGGATCCAGTTGTGCAATTCTGATTTTTTTTATGTCAAACTTTTAAATTCATTATGGGTGAAGTCTTGCCTCATTCAACCCAAGAAGTATTTGCTTTCCATCTTTGTTTTTCGCAAGTTACAATACACAGGAAAACTGGGAATTAGTTAGCAGATTACAGATGCCTGGGTGTAGGCAGGGGTTGTGCAAAAACTGCTGGAATTTGTTGGCATTGGGAGTGTGTCTGGGTGTGGGTCTGGATGTGGTAATAGTTCATAAGAAGCACCTGGAGTTTAGTAGCACTTGGGCGGGATCTGAGGTCTTACTAGAGGATTTTTGCGATGTGGCTGTTCTTTTAGGATAGGCAAAAGCCTGTGGGTTGGCACAGTGGGCATGGGGTGTACGGGAGGGTGGTGAGGCCAGGCTTCAGGGAATTGGGGACATGGGAGGTTGGACAACCTGGGTTGCATTAGAATTAGGGAAGGTCTTTGTATCCAGCGGCACTATGGAGGGAGCCCAGGTTTGGCTGTAGTGGGGAGTTCAGAGTGAATGACAGCCTGCGGATGGATGGGCAATGGAGAGGAGATGGAACATTGTGGTAGGTACCAGAGTTGGTCAGCACTGGAGTTGGAGGGTCTCTGGATGTAACACCTCCATGAGTTGTCTGTGGTGCTTGTAGAGGGGCCGGGGAAAATGCCTTTAGAGGATGGGAGCATTTGGTAAAGGGAATCTGGAAACACAAGGAGGGGTAGATTTTTCTTTTTATATGTCCTTTTACTCTACCTTACCTAATGTCTTCTGCCAATGGCTGGGGGTTACAGCTTGTTTAGAGATGATTTCCCATGTTTCTGATTACCCTTGTAACTTGCTTCAGAGATTGTCCTGATATTGTGCTCTCCGTTAATTTTCTCACCTAGTTACTGTTGCCCATCACAGTGTGAAATGTTGCATCCTGCTTAGTGTAGCTCGGATTGAAACATGAGCAGGATTAGTCGGCATACGTTCTTAGTGAATGGCACAAGAGTAACCATGTGCCATGCAACCCATCAGCACCTTTCATTTGAATACAAGTCCTCACACATGCTATGGAAATGGTCTTACTGATTCAAGCTTAACTATGGTTTTTAATTCTTTTCTTACAGATGCAGAGGGAGCTGGTTCATGCAAAAGAAGCCCCTCCCTCCTTCCGCCACCACGGCCCTCTTCCCCATGGACCACCAAGTTCACCACCAATAGCTCAATCAATGCCATCTTCTCCATCCAGAATTCCGTATAATGGAGGGCGCACCATACCTATGCCAGGCAGTGCCACTGTTCCCAGGGACAGACTGTCTAGTATGCCAACATCAAGGTCCATATCCCCCAGCCCGAGCGCCATCTTGGAAAGAAGAGATGTAAAACCAGATGAGGACTTGAGCGGTAAAAATATTGCCCCTTTCCGAAACGAAGGTCTGTACGCTGATCCTTACATGTATCATGATGGACGAATGAGTATTGCTTCATCCAACACTGGAATTCCTGGGGACATGCCGGACCATATCCTATACCACCGCCCTTCATTGAGGTCTGGCAATGCATACCCAAACACCAATGTGCAGGCTGACATAATGGAGCAATCACTATACAGAATAAAGCCCAGAAAATATTCTGACAGTTATATACCATCGGTTGGCTCCAAAACACCACCGCCTTCTCCTCAGAAGATAAGTGACATGCGCTTAATGGATATTCATGGACAGAGTACCCACATGGGTCATCCTGTTCAACTTGACAGGTCCTCTTCCGTACGTAGCTCCCTCAGGAAGGATTCTGGGACATCTCTTGCTATGGAAACCGCAGCAATCAAGTCACGCAGTGCTGCTTCCTCACCTTCCATTTCGGATGTAGTCCCTTTCTCGGCTGACAAGCAAACGCCGGCATACAACAGCGCACCTGGAAAACCTAATGACCCGGAAACCAGGTAAAAGAGATTGGAAATGGAAATAAACAGTTCAAGATGATGACTGCTTGCCATGGGTAAATTTGATAAGTTTCAGCTAAACTGTTAAATAGTGAATTAACAAAACCAGTTAAGTTCATTTCCCATTAGTGCGACTAAGTTCTGGCAAATTTGTTAATACTTTTCTAAAATATTTGCACTAGGTCAGAATTTTGTACTCAAAATAACCATCTTGGCAACATTCGTATCATCATCCACAGTAGGTCACAGTAGGATCTTTATTATATTTTCAGTTTCAAAATATTTTTATGATATATCTTTGAATAAAGAATAGTTAACATGGATTTCCAAAGGAAAAGCCGTGCAGAGGAGCTAGGTAATGGTAATGTAGTAGATGTCATATACTTAGCGATGAGTCTCTACTATGTATTACTAAGGCCAGAGCTTGTAACGTCAGGAGACGAGTAGCAGAGTGGATAGCAAGCTATCTGCAAAACAGAATTGGGGTTAAGGATATTTATTCAGACTTGCAAATGGTGGGAAGTAGTGTTTCACAAGGATTGGTGCTATTACCACAGTTGTTCACCATATACATAAATGATTTGGACTTGGGAATCAGAAATACAGTTTCAAAATTTGCAAATTACACGAAATGGTGGGAGGGAAGACTGTAACAAAATACAAGATCCCATGTCAATAAATTTGCAGAATGATTAAATGCAAATCAATTTCAATATGGGCAAGTCTGAGGTGATGCATTTTAATAGAAAGAATTGAAGGACACATAAATGAGTTTCTAAATGGGGTGAAGGAGCAGTGGGCTCTAGGGATACAGATTCACAAATCATTCGAAAAAACCACAGGTTAACTATAAAATGCAAATAAAGCACTGGGATTTGTTTGTAAAGCAATGTTAAGCTTGTATATGTGCATAATTAATTGAAGGTGGCAGAAAAAGTTGAGAGAATGGTTAATTAACCATACAGTTTCCAAAGCTTTATTCATAGGGGCATAGAGTTTATATGTTGAACTTGCATAAAACACCAGTTCGGCCTCAGCTGTAGTATTGCATCCAGTTCTGGGAATCACAATTTAGGAAGAATGTGAAGGCATTGAAGACAATGCAGAAACGATTCATAAGAATGACTCCAGGGATGAAGGACTTCAGTTATGAAGGTAGATTGGAAAAGTTAGGAACCTTTTCCTTGGAGAAGAGAAGGTTGAGAGGTGATTTGATAGAGGTATTAAAATCATGAGGGGTCTTGACAGAGTAGATAGGGAGAAACTGCACCCAATCATGAATTGAGAACGAGGGGGCACAGATTTAAAGTAATTGACAAAAGAAGCAAAAGCAACATGAAAAAGCCTTTTCATGCAGCGAGTGGTTAAAGTCTGGAATACACTGAGTGTGTGGTGGAGGCAGGTTCAATTGAAGCATTCAGAGAGGATTAGACAGTTATCTGAAAAGGAACAATGTGTAAGCTTATGGGGAGAAGGCCGGGAATTGGCACCAGATGAATTGCTCATTTGGAGAGCGGGTGCAGACATGATGGGCTGAATGGCTGCCTCCTGCGCTGTGACGATTCTGTGATTTGTATAAAGCCTTGGTTAGACCACACTTGAAGTCCTTTATTGTGGATTATACGGCTAATGTTGTTCTCCATTGTGTGCCATCTCTGTGATCACCAAAGGATTATTTAGCAGCAGCTTTACACCTTCATCTTCCAGATCTGAAGAAGTGAATAAATGCCAAGAACCTTTACCCAAATCACAGTGTGCAGTAAAGCTCTTTCAGGTGTATAATTACTTTGAAAGTGAGAATTCTAAACCCTTCCCATACTGATGTGGACAGGCTGGCTGGTTTGTACATTTACTTTAAACACTTTGCTTGGCATTTATGTCCACTTAAGCAGTTTCATCTAATTTATTTTCTCATGAAATGTTATTTATCTTGTCTGCTAACCTCTTGGTGTCATGGTTTAGCCAGGGAAAACAACCCGCCCACTGACCTCTACCAGTGGTGATCCTGTCAGCCATTTGAACCATGTGAACAAACAGACCTTGGTGACTCTTTCATAATTTTTCTTCCTGTAGGTTCAACAGCACCATCAAAATGTAGGCAACTGTAGCTGCAAATATACACCTTTATGCTCCTGGCTCCAATGCACTGGAGAACCAATGCAATATACTAACAAGGTGCTATTTAAAAACTCCCCAACTGATCAAGTTAACAGGCAAGGTCAGCCCTGCCCAATTTCTCTTCTGGATTGGTTAGAAACGACCGGGAGTGGTCATACAGAGTTCTGTTTCACTGAGTGTTCTGCTCTTTGAGGAATAGTGCTTATTGGTGGATTTCTGTTTTTAATTTCTTCAATCTTTCAGTCAGCACAATAGGTTTGTATCTGCTCACAATACTGATGCATTTTGCTGTAATATAGGAAGGTCCACATTCTGTTTCTATTTATTTTTCCCCCTCTTGCCATAGGACGCTACTAACGTAAGTCACAAATGAAAGTGAGGAGGCTGTATTAATGCTTGTATGAAGCATTTTTATTTAGTTAAGGTGGGACATCTGATGAACAAGATACCTAAAATAACAACTGAGGTACAGTGCAGTAGTGTCATAACAATATCCCAGGATTCAGCACATCTTTGTTTTTCTGCTAAGAGATTTAAATATACATTTGTTCTCACTAAATTCAGTAAGTAACTGAATTGTTAACATCTATGAAAGTAACCCTTGCAGCAGATGGAGAGATGGCTGAAGATCCATGTAATAAATTGATAGCTTATTTTCTCTCATCGTTTTCTATATGTCGGTATTGTTTCAAATGGTACCAGGAATCAAATACTCCGGCCAAACACAAGTCACAGCTGGCTGAGATTTAAATACTCAAGCTACAAATGTACAGGTTCATAAAAGCTTCAATTTCTACTTCTCCATTATTGTGGGAGCCTGTTGAAAGAAATTATAATGATGGCAAGTTTCAAGTGTGCACAAAAATAGCTCAGGAGATTAATAACCGTTCTCATAAATGCTCACCTAAAGAAGCCCATTTAACAGCCCATTAATCATAAAATGACAGTCTAGCCACTAGAAATGTTCAATCAAAGTTATTTCAACTACTTACTGTAATTTTTGTGCTATAACTTTTTCCATATGAAATTCCATAACCACGCCTATAAAATAAAAACAAATTGGGAAATCTGTTACATACTCCAGGAGGGCGTGAGGCATAAAATGTACAGCAATATAAATGATGAGCATTTGTCTTAATTGGATTTTATTTTGTCAATGCTTGAAGTTTTCTTGGTTAAAGGTGCTTGAATTTAACTTGGATGGTCACATGGGGCTTTGCATGCAAATGTTCAATTGTTAAATTGTTTGAACAACATGGTCACTGGATTTGATGAGCTGCTAGCTGTACTGGACCAGACCTAAATTAGTTTTCCCAATGGCTTGCTCAGTGAATTTATTCTGTGCATGGCTGAGTTACAGACCAATGCACACCAGCAGGAGTCATTGAATAGCAAACAAGTGGGAATGCAATTTGATTTCTCCGCCACCCCACCTCCATTTGTTGCTTCAGCAGTTCTGGAATAATGAGCCCAATGGTAGTACCCTTACCATTGCTGTATCCCAAATAAGGTAACTTAGCACAGATCAGGATACAAACGCAGAAATTCCTTTGTCTGCACACCACATGTTGGTTGAGGTTCTCGTGACAGTTAAGTGGTAAATGTGGTGTTACAAGTTAGAAAGATTGGAGTTTTTAGTGCCAGTATAATCCAGCAAAACTGGTGGCGAAATAAAGATGTGACACTCGAGATCCTGCTGCCTTACTTCTAATAAATGTTTTAGTTAAAGGATCTGTGGCAAAGTTTTTATCAATATAATGGCAATCAGTTCTAACTATTAATGAGACCAACTGGCTGAGTTACGTTGGCTTTTAGTTTGTTTGCTGCATCAGTGCAATTTGAGGGCAAAATTCCATGAAGGATTCTCCTGCTTAGCTGTGTAGCTTTGGAAGCACCACAGAAACCCTGGAATATTGTGTAAACAGTGTGTGTTTTACCTGGGGTTTCCGTGACCCTTCTGTCATAGTTACAGTGGACAAGTGAACAGAAATTTACCCCCAGCACCCCCACCACCTGCTCCACCAGCACCAAGAAGCTAAACTAAGCATACCCTGCCTTCTTAATATGGAGCAGCACTGACAAGATTTAGTTTGGATTGATGGACTGCGCTATCTACCAATTAGCCTAAAAGGACATACATGGGTGCATAATTAGCCTTTATTGTCATTTAAAGGCAGTTTTGTTCCTTGCCTTTGGTAAATTTGGATTTACTCCCATTTGTAATGGGTTTCAGCTCCTCCCTGCTGCATAAGCATTTTTAAATTCTCTCATGACATGCATTATCTTGTTTTGCATAAATGACCTGAGTCTTTACTGACAGAATGAATGTGCCAGTGCAGTGAATTCTGGGAGAGAGTCTGTATTCTGTACAATTATTTGTTTTGTGTTTATCTTCGCTATGCTGACAACCCAGAATAATAATGGCATCCATATGATTGTTAGTTGATCAACTTTTACTCCGCACTGTGCTGACTTCTGAGTGAGACAAACCACAGAAGGCCAGACAAGCTTTCATTCCTGTACAGTATAATCATAGTTGCATTAAAGTGATGGGTGTGTCTTGCTTCTCATGTTGCATTTTATTTTGCACTTCATTTTCTTTTTAGTCTGCTTTTATTTGAAGAGACTTTACCCCCTTGAAATAAAATGTTTATAATCTATCACATGATTGGAGAACTTGGGTTAGACTGTCCTGACCAGATAGGACTTTTTTCTGCCTTGGCCATAGTCTGATCAGAATTACAGGTTCTTTGCTAGCAATTGCATTTGATAGTGTGTGACTTAGCCCAGATATAAGGGCCTCAATTTTAACCCACCCACCCATAATCAGTGGAAGAGGGTTGAAGTGCCAAATGTGCAAAACACATGCCTAAGCTGCCGTGCATGTGTATGTTGTTGTTGTTTTTATGGAGCCATCAGAAGGTATTAACATATTTAAATTGGGCTCCCACAGTGCATTTAGGAGCCTGATATATACAATTGACTGCTGTTGCATTTGTTCCCCAGAATTGAGAAACCCAGCAGTAGGAGGGAGTGTAAGTGCCTTTTATAGCACTTAAAGCAGGAGTGCTTCCCCAGCCCTTCAAGGCAAGCTTCTGGCTCCCCTTTGCCAATCAATGCCTCTTTCCCCCCTATCCTGATCACCCATCTCCATGTCCCTCCAGTCTAGATGGCATCTTTTCCTCTCTACCGTGGTGTCTGACCTTCCCAGCCCTGCTACAATGTATAGTTCATTCTTCTTCCACCCCCACTGCCCCAATTGTGATGTTCACCCTCTCCACCCTAGTTGTTGGGAATCATGCCCAAGGATCCCCAGTTGCAGTCTCCTGCTGCTGGTGTTCCCTCCCAGCTGCAGGCCAGGCTGTCCATTCTGACTGGCTGCCAGGTAGGAAATGGATCCAAATTATGATGAGGTCTTGCATAAATACTGGGGCCAAACAGTGTGGAAACAGTGCTCTTGTGGAACTGCTGATTGTTGCCCTTCATGTTCTCAGCCCTGGATCAGTAGGTTCTGCAAATCTGATTTGATTTGCTTTGCATGAGGAAAACATTGGAGCTTGGTTAATACATAGAAATGAGTGGTTAGGAAGTTTTTGCTTTTCTACCACTTGAAAAGATGATTGCAGACATGTTCCCCACCCACCCTGCCTCCCCGAATCGAGAACGTAGTTCTTGTTGGCCTATTCCATAGCATTTGTTACAGTAGATGCCAATATAAGTCTCTGGCTTTGTCCATTATATTTGAGCCTTGCACTAAACCAGCTATTTTTCCCATCTCTCAAAGGCATTAGAATCACTTCCCAACGTTCAAATCAATCTTGAGCAGTAGAAGTGCACAAAATTCTATTAAAAAGCAGTATAACCCATCAAACCAATGTCCCACAGGTGGGCTATTTTCATATGATTGGATTTCCCTGGGAGAGGGTTGATTTATGTGGATTATTTCAGAGGTATGAAAGGCCTATTACTTGCAAGGTGTGATTGGATTTTCTTATTCATGGCCTAACTCTGTCAATCTAACTGCTATTAGAATCATATTCAGTACCTTCTGCAACTAGCATTTAAAAAAAATAACTGTATAAACCTTTGTTTAAATATTATTTATCTGTGCTGATTAATCTGTTTCTCCTTACTGTTGCTAGCTATGCATGCATTGTCTCACCTTGTGTTTTTTGCTGCTGAAGTATTTCATGCAATGAGCAGACTGCTGTGGGCATACTGTGAGCAGTACAAGTTGCTTCTTTCAGTGAAGTTACAAACTGTCAGCGTTTTTATTATCTAGTTAGATACATTTACTCCAAATGCTAACTACCATACTAGCACCATCACTACCAGGACTAAAAAGAGAAGAACCACTAACTTCACTTCAGGGTGGCTAAAGATGTATAGTAAATGTGGTCTAGTCAGTGTTGCCTAGATCTTAAGAATAGTAAAGCAAAATCTAAAGTTAATGGATTTTGCCAGTCAAGGTATTGTATCCTCCCGAATCCTGCAAAACGTGATCTATTATTTAAACCAGTATTGGCTCAAAATAGTTATATGATATAAATTCCTAATGTTATGTAATGAGTGTGAGGGTAATGAGTTCCGTTCTGAATTTTAATTGTTCCCTCAGTGTTTGTGGAATGGTCTTTAATGCATTCTAACTTTAAATAGGGTATTTATTTGACATAGCTGTTAACACTCAACTGAATTATGACTCTTTTTATTTAGGGAGCGAATGAAGGCTATGGAGAAGCAGATCGCTAGTCTGACGGGTCTTGTTCAGTCTGCGCTGTTCAAGGGGGGAAGTAATGCAAAAGAAGTTCCTAGGTAAGAGAATGAAACAGTTTTGCAACTTTTGTAGGATCTACGTAATGCAATTTCGGCTACCTAAAGAATATTACACATAATATTTTGACATATAAAAAAAAAATTGATGTGTTTAATTTGTGTTCCTCCTTATTTATTTCAGTGAGAAGTTAAAAGTTACATCACTTAGCAGCAGTTCTGAGGCACAAGGTACTTGTTCTTCATCCTCCAATATTTAAACCTGCTGTTTACTGAAGCTTGCATAATGTCTATGTGTATTGCTCAATGAGAATTCTTTCTGTTGCCATGCATTTTCACTTTTTGCACCCAATAGAAATGGCACAGTCAAAATTTGAGGTTAACATTATTTTCAATCCGGGAGATGAACATGATCTTTTGAAATAAAAGCAGAAAATGTTGGAAATACTCAGCATGTCTGGTAGCATCTGTGCAGAGAGAAACAGTTAATGTTTCGTGTCGATAACCTTTCATCAGAAGATCTTTGAAACTTGTTTATGTTCAACAGTCTCCTCATCTAAACTTCTAGAACAGGGAGAAATGATTTTAGTTTAATGTTTCATTTTTGTAGGACAGCAGCTGTAATAATCTGGTATTCCATTGGTACTATATTGAAATGTAAGGCTCAATTATGTGCTCAAGTCAGAAAGTGATGCTGAACTTGGAGGTTAAAGTGCCACCGACTAAGTGAACTTGACATTAGATGCACATACCCCATAACAAGCATGTATAATCATCCAGGTTGAATGTGTTCTTCAGTTGGCAGCAGACAAACTAGAAAAATAGATTCCGTCACTTAACAAATAAGATATACCCATTCATCAGAAACCAGCTCAAGCATCTCTGTAACGCTGTCAATCCTAGATGCAAGCCAATTGCAAGGTTAAAAAAAAAGGAGATACAGTACTGGCATTGTGTATGCACATATGTTTTTGCACACTCTACGTGAAACTCTTTGTTTTATGGTTTTTATTTAAACTTCAGTTTTTATTGAAGCGCCTCGGAATCTGACCAGGGCAAAGTTTGGGTTATTTCCATGTCCTACTAATTAGCCCAAATATAATTGCTTACTTGTCCCCATTTGACATTGCAGCTCAATTCCTGTACTTGCAGGTGGCAGTAACTGAAAACTTAATAAAATTCAGCAACATATATTTGTTTCTTGATTTGCCCCTTTTCTGTCTTGGGATGAAAGCATAGCTACTTTTATTCCAGAACTAACATTAGTTGAAAATAAGTAAGCAATTGGCAGCTTGTTTTGATTTATTTAAAAGATGAACTATTTCAAGATATGATTGTGCTAAGTTTCTGATATTCTTTATAAAACATTCAGAAATTTTCTAACCCACCAAACACAACAGTTACTAAAATACACTTTTTCTTGTACACTTCAATTTTCTTCCATGGGAACACAGAGACTACAACTATAAGATCATGTATAGACATACATTGTTTCATTGCTTCTTTTGCCGAGTCGATCAGTCTGGTGTGAGAGAACCAGTATTTGTATGGGTCAATGTGGGACAGTGTTTAAAGTATCCTCTTACAGACGTATGATTATGCAGTGTTTTGTGACAAGACTTTGAGGTAGGTCGTGTCTCATCACTCTTACAGATTTCTCCACAGAAATAGCAGAGGATAGGCAAAGGAAATGTAGTGAATGTGGTTCATGTGAATTTTCAAAACAGCACTTAATGCCCCAGATAAGAGACTTGGAGCAGATATAGTGGTGTATTGAAGGCAATATATGTCCACATAGATATGGAGATAGGTGGTGAGCAAAAAACAAGAATAGAGGTTGCAGGATTTCTCAGACTGGAAAAATGTGATGAGTAGGATTCCACGCGGTCCTGTACTGAGGTTGTTCTTACAAATCACCTGGACTTTGAAATCAAGGAAACTTTATTGATATTTACCATTGGGATTAGAGTAGGTTGATCATGTGGACGAGAATGTCAGTGCAGCTCTGATGGACTGAATAACCTGCTTCCTTGTTATAATTATAGAATTGTTTAGCACAGAAAGGAATCATTTGGCCAATCATGCTTGTGTCAGGAAAGAGCTATCAACTTAGCCCCATTCTCCCCTGCCCTAGAGACTTCAAATTAATTTCCTTTTCAAAAGCCACCATGAATTCTGCTTCCACCATTGTTTCCAGTAGAATGTTCCATGTGCATGCAAGCATGAAATAAATCCTGCTAACCTCCCCCTTCATTCTGTGGGTAATGATCTTGGTATGCCCTTTAGTTACTGACTTGTCACCCAGTGGAAAATAGTTCCTGCCCACCCTCCTACTTACCTTGTCAAAACACTTCTGAAATTCTATTGATCTGTTCTTAACCTAATCTGTTCTAATGAAAAGAACATCAGTTTCTCTGGCCTCTGTACCATTTCTATATATTCTGTATAAGTGACCACTGTCGCTCACTGCATATGAATAGCAGACTTGCTTTCAAGTTGTGGGTTAGGAGTTACTTTGAGGTGTGACACATATACCATTAATGCTATTGTGTGTGCGCCATTAATGCCATTAAGCATTTTGAAGACTCAGTGGTGTTGTATTTTCTGTGGGATGAAATTACTGCTTATCTCAGTGAGAGACTAACTGGGTATTTTGAATGTTCTCCTTTTTCAAATTAGATACAGTATAAGCCAGATGCAGTTTCATACTGTTTTGCTGAAATGATGGCATTTCTAGTTCCCACTTCAGCTTGCCTTGTGGATTTCTGAATGAGATTGCACACTATAAGGGTTCAAAATTGATAAGGAGGAAGTGCTGGATAAACTGTTGGTACTTAAAGTTGACAAGGCACCAGGACTGGTGGAGATGCATCCAAGGATATTGAAGGAAGTAGGAGGAAATTGCACTGGCCATAATTTTTCAGCCTTCCCTAGACTCCAAGGAAGTGCCAGGGGACTGGAGAATTATAAACATTACGCCCTTGTTCAAAAAAGGTTGTAAATATAAGCCCAGCAATTACAGACCAGCCAGTTTAACTTCAGTGGCAGGGAAGCTTCCCAAAACAATTATTCGGGATAGAATTAAATAGCCACATGGAAAAACATGGGTTGATTAGGAAGAGCCAGCATGGATTTCTAATGGGGAAATTGTGTTTAACTAGCTTGCTGGAATTTTTTGAGGAGGTAACAGAAAAGGTTGATGAGGGTAATGCTGTTGATGTGCTATACATGGACTTTCGAAAGGCATTCGGTACAGTGCCGCACAACAGACCTGTGAGAAAAGTTATAGTTCATGGAATAAAAGGGACAGTAGCAACTTGGATACAAAAGGCTGAGTAATAGGAAATAGAGGATGGCCAATGGATGTTTTTTGGGTTGGAAGAAGGTTTGTAGTGGAGTTCCCCAGGGGTTGGTATTGGGACCCTTGCTTTTCCTGTTATATATTAATGATCTAGATCTGGTTGTGCAGGAGACAATTTCAAAGTTTGCGGATGATATGAAACTTGGAAGCATTGTGAGCTGAGAGAAGGGCAGTATAGAACTTCAAAAGGACATAGACAAGTTGGTGGACTGGACAGATAGGTGGCAGATGAAGCTCAATGTGGAGAATTGAGAGGCGGATGCATTTTGGTAGGAAGAACATGGGAGAGACAATATAAAAAACAAAGTACAATTCTTAAGGGGGTGCAGGAGCATATGTGTATATGTGCATAGATCATTGAAGGTGGCAGGGCGAGTGGAGAGAGCTGTTTCTAAAGCATACAGTATCCTGGCTTTATTAATAGGGGCATAGAGTACAAGAGCAGGGAGACTATGCTGAGAAAATATAAGACAATAGTTAGACCTCAGCTGCAGTATTGTGTACAGTTGTGGGTGCCACACTACAGGAGGGATGTGAACACATTGGAAAGAGTGCAGAAGAGGTTTACAAGAATGGTTCCAGGGATGAGAAACTTCAGTTATGAAGATATTTTGGAGAGATTGGGACGGTTCCTCTTGGCGAGGAGAAGGCTGATGATATTTGATAGGGATGTTCAAAATCATGAGGGGGCTGGATAGAGTAGATGGAGTTCTCTCTCATAAAAGGTTCGAGAATGAGACGACACAGATTTAAAATGATTCACAAAAGAAGCAAATGTGATGTGAGAAAAAACTTTTTCACACAGTTGAGTGGTTCGAGTCTGGGATGTACTGCCTGGAAGTGTGGTGGAGGCAGGCTCAATCGAGGGATTCAAGAGGGCATTAGCTGATTGTTTATATTCAATTAATGTGCAAGGATACAGAGAAAAGACAGGAGAATGGTACTAAGCCATATTGCTCATTTGGAGAGCCGGTGCAGACACGATGGGCCAAATGGCTTCCTTCTGCACCGTAACATTCTGTGATTCTGTGAATTTAATATCAAATTATGAGTACTTTTGAGCTGTGGGCTCCAGTTCATGAAGGACTGGACCGGGCTAAATTGATTTTGTTTGGGGATCTTAGCAGCCATTAGAGAGAAAGAGACTGATTCCATCTGTCTGAGTTAGTTTGAAATACAGGCCCCAGAGATGATTACCATCAAGTAATATGTGAAAATGTGATTCAAGAGCGTTTGAAGCAGAATATCCATTAAAGCAATCATGGAAAAAGTATTAACAATGATTTTAGTTGTCTCCAAAATCAGACATCGTTAAATCTTGTAAGTTTTAGAAAGCTGTACAAATCATTTCCCAGTCTTAAATGATGTATAAAACTCTTTTAATGTTGCATGTATAGCATAAAAGATTATTTCAGAATTTTGATATTTTAAACTGATTTCCATTGGCAAATGCAACCTTTAGACGCTCTTTGTGTCTGTCGTCAGGTGCAATTCCATCACAGTATAAAGCAATGTTATGTAGCAATTAGCAATGCACAGTATTACAACACTGCAGTTGCTTAATTAGAGTTGAATTATGGTTAGTTCAATAGTCATTGATCATTCACATTATGTATTTGACTGATGATAAATTGCAACCTTGCATGCATCCATAACAGCTGTGCTCTTTTAGACAGTCATACTATCTCTTTTGTGAATCAAATTTGCAATTATTGTAGTCATACTTAGACCTGCCCTGAAAAGGGTTCTTTATTTTATTAATGCTAATGAGGTAATTTTCCCCTGCAGGTGCAACAAGTACAACAGTACTGAAGAGCTCTGGGATTATTTTAGAGCCTTCCGGTGTTGCCCAACCTTCTGCCTCGTGTCAACAACAAATTCAAAACAATGTATTTGATTTACGGAGGAATATTCTTGACCTGCGCCTGCAACTTCAACATTTGAGACAGTCGCAGGTATCTGTTTAGTTTCTGTCTGGATAAATGCTACCATGCTACAATATCTAAACCTTTTAGTTTTTGGTTGCAATGAGATTATGGTTTGAACATTAAGAATCGGTTTAAGATTCTGTATCCTGTGATCAATTTGGATGGTAGAAGTAGCATTTACCAATAAATTGTGCCCAGTGATGCAGTGACAAGCTGTTTGATTACCGTAGATCACGGCATAAAATTTGGCCTGAGATGACCCTGTTTTTCTGGGCATTTTTTGCATATACATGGGTGTATAAGCTGACTCGCCTTTTCAGCCATGGCATGCTTACTCAGGTTAGTAGTCAGTGTCAATTTTTTGTCTCAAAAATACATATTTTACTTTACCTTTATAACTGGGTGGAAGGGATCAAGCAGGCGATATGGGTTGTGTTGCAAAGATGCGCAGATGCCTAAGACAGTGCCGTGAGAGCAGGGACCAGCCACCGACTGGCCTGATTTTGTGTGTGTGTCTGTGTGTGTGTGTCTGTGTGTAAAACATTACACTTAATTGTGTGTTTGTGTGTAAAACATTACATTTAATTGTGTGTGTGTGTAAAACATTACACTTAATTGTGTGTGTGTGTGTGTGTGTGTGTGTGTGTAAAACATTACACTTAATTGTGTGTGTGTGTGTATGTAAAACATTACACTTAATTGTGTATGTGTGTGTGTAAAACATTACACTTAATTGTGTGTGTAAAACATTACACTTAATTGTGTGTGTAAAACATTACACTTAATTGTGTGTGTAAAACATTACACTTAATTGGGCCAAATAAAACCCTGCATCCAGCACAGTTGCAGAGCAACAACTGGTTGGTGCAGCAGCTTTATGCAATTAAAATGTCCAGCGTTGCAGCGGAAGAACAAGATACCAGCCAGCGATGCCCACATCCCATGAATGAATTTTTTTTAAATCACCAAGTTCCTGATTTAGATAACCACTAGCTAATGTAATTCTGTACAATGTATTTCCATCTGTTGTACTTCCAGACCAACAAATTTATTGTTTACATCTTGGGTAAGCTCAAAAGAATTTGATTTTAAAATGTTTTAATTCATTCACGGGATGTGGGCATCGCTGGCTGGGCCAGCATTTATTTCCCATTCCTAGTTGCCCTTAAGAAGGTGGTGGTGAGCTGCCTTCTTGAACTGCTGCAGTCCATATGGTGTAGGTACACCCACAGTGCTGTTAGGAAGGGGGTTTCAGGGTTTTGACCTGGCGACAGTGAAGGAACGGTGATATATTTCCAAGTCAGGATAGTGAGTGACTTGGAGGGGATCTTCCAGGTGGTGGTGTTCCCAACTAGCTGCCCTTGCCCTTCTAGATGGTAGTGGACGTGGGTTTGGAAGGTGCTGTCGAAGGAGCCTTGGTGAATTCCTGCAGTGCATCTTGTAGATGGTACACACTGCTGCTATTGCGTGTCAGTGGTGGAGGGAGTGAATGTTTGTGAACGTGGTGCCAATCAAGCGGGCTGCTTTGTCCTGGATGGTGACAAGCTTCTTGAGTGTTGTGGAAGCTGCACTCATCCAGGCAAGTGGGGAGTATTCCATTGCACTCTTGATTTGTGCCTTGTAGCTGGTGGACAGGCTTTGGGGTGTCAGGAGGTGAGTTACTTGCTGCAGAATTCTTAGCCTCTGACCTGCTCTTGTAGCCACAGTATTTATATGGCTAGTTCAGTTCAGTTTCTGGTCAATGGTAACCCCCAGGATGTTGATAGGGGGGATTCACTAGTGGTAATGCCATTGAACGTCAAGTGGTGATGGTTAGATTCTCTCTTGTTGACGATGGTCATTGCCTGGCACTTGTGTGGCACAAATGTTACTTGCCACTTGTCAGCCCAAGCCTGGATATTGTCCAGGTCTTGCTGCATTTAGATATGGACTGCTTCAGTATCTGAGGAGTCGCGAATGGTGCTGAACATTGTGCAACCATCAGCAAACATCCCCACTTCTGACCTTATGATGGTGGGCGGGAAGGTCATTGATGATGCAGCTGAAGATGGTGTCAGTGGTAGTTCTCGTGGTTTTGTGAAGGGGAGGTCATGTCTGACCAATTTGATTGAATTTTTTGAAGAGATGACCAGGTGTGCAGATGAGGGCAATGCATTTGACGTAATTTACTTAGACTTCAGCAAGGCTTTTGATAAGGTACCGTGTGGGAGACTGATAACGAAGGTAAGAGCCTATGGGATCCAAGGCAATTTGGCAAATTGGATCCAGAATTGGCTGAGTGGCAGGAAGCAGAGGGTGAAGGTCGAGGGGTGTTTTTGTGACTGGATGCCTGTGTCCAGTAGGGTTCAACAGGGATCGGTGCTGTTTGTGGTATATATAAATGATTTAGACTTGAATGTAGGAGGGTTGATCAGTAAGTTTGCAGATGACACGAAAATTGGTGGGGTGGTAAATAGTGAGGAGGATAGCCTTAGATTACAGGAGGATACAGACGGGCTGGTCAGATGGGCTGATCAGTGGCAAATGGAATTTAATCCAGATAAGTGTGAGGTGATGCACTTGGGCAGGACAAACAAGGCATGGGAATACATGATGAACGGTAGGACCCTGGGAAGTACCGAGGATCAGAGGGACCTTGGTGTGCATGTCCACAGGTCCCTTAAGGAAGCGGGACAGATAGATAAGGTGGCTAAGAAGGCATATGGGATACTTGCATTGATTAGTCGAAGCAGAGATATAAGAGCAGGGAGGTTATGTTGGAACTGTATAAAACACTGGTTCGGCCACAGCTAGAGTATTGTGTGCAGTTCTGGAATCTGCATTATAGGAAGGATGTGATTGCACTAGAGAGAATGCAGAGGAGATTTACCAGGATGTTGCCTGGGCTGGAGAGTTTTAGTTATGAGGAGAGATTGGATAGATTGGGGTTATTTTCCCTGGAGCAGAGGAGATTGATGGGGGACATGATTGAGGTGTATAAAATTATGAGGGGCGTAGATAGGGTAGCCAGGAAGGAACTTTTCCCCTTGGTGGAGGGATCAATAACCAGGGGACATAGATTTAAGGTAAGGGGCAGGAGGTTTAGAGGGGATATGAGGAAGAATTTTTTCACCCAGAGGGTGGTGGGAATCTGGAACTCACTGCCTGCAAGGGTGGTAGAGGCAGAAACCCTCATAACATTTAAGAAGTATTTGGATGTGCACTTGTGATGCCATGGCACACAAGGCTTTGGGTCTAGTGCTGGAAAATGGGATCAGAATAGCTAGGTACTTGTTTGACTGGCGCAGACTCGATGGGCCGAAGGGCCTTTTTCTGTGCTGTAGACCTCTATGACTGTATGATTGTATAAATGTATGTCATTTTATCAACCTAACATGGCGAATTCTATGCCACATTCGTACACCAAAGAATTGTCACTGCCTACAGAAAAATAATTTTGAGATGGAGCCCTGCAGTTATATTTTACCATAAATTTCTCATTAAATTTCACTGCCATCTGAAAACATTGGAACAAGAGCCAGTTTCACTATTCAGTGAGTCCATAGCTAATCTGTGACCTAACTTCATACACCTGCCTTTACTCAGTGTCCCTTATACCCCTGGTTAATAGAATTCTGCAACCTATTGGTGGTTCGGTTTATGAAACGGCACTGCAAATGTTTTGCCATTCTGCATTTCAATGATGCCGCTTGTCACAATGCCAACCTAATAAATGAACCTGGTATTTTTAAACTGATTTTTGATATTAAATTTTGTATTCAGAAAAGAATTAGCTCACTTTTTGTCACTTTCTTTATGGTAGCATTAAGCATGTTTGCGTTACAATCTCATAGTAAATGTTCCAGACATAGGCTTACAATTAGACAACTACTCGGGTACACACTGGGGTATCCAACCAATTAGAGAACATGGATAAGATTTACTTATAATCCATCATTGTTATAACTACAATAAATTGCTATTTAAAAAAACCCCTAATATGGGTAACAAAAACAGAAATACCTGGAAAAACTCAGCAGGTCTGGCAGCATCGGCGGAGAAGAACAAAGTTGACGTTTTGAGTCCTCATGACCCTTCAACAGAACTAAGTAAAAATAGGAGAGGGGTGAAATATAAGCTGGTTTAAGGTGGGGGTCTCCCCCCACCCCACCCCTCTAGCAGGTGCGAGGAGCTCGTGGACATATTTGTCACTAAGACCAAGACAACCTGATCAGCTCCGCCGCTGCATCCCTCCCTTCCACAAGCCCACCTGGTGAAACTTGCGCATAATGCTCCCTCCTACCCTATCCCCAAAACTGCATTTTTTTTTAGTTTCTCTCCTATCCCCCCTCCTGTCTTCTGAGTTCATCTTGTCCATGAGACCCACCTCCAATTCCCTCCATTTAATTCCCACTAAATTGCTGATCTCACAACTTCCCTTCCTGGCCCCATGTTCGCTGAGCAAAATGTTACCATACTGGTACAACAAATGATTAGGAAGGCAAATGGAATGTAATTCTCTACCCCAAGGAGTGGTGGAGAATAGGTCATTGAATACATTCAAGGCTGAGATAGGCAGATTTTTGATCTACAAGGGGGTCCAGTATTATGGGTGGCAGGCAGGAAAGTGGAGTTAAGGCTACAATTGGATCAGCCACGATGTTGAATAGTGGTGCAGTCTTGATGGGCCAAATGGCCTACTGCTGCTCCTATTTCTTATTTCTTATGATATTAAGCAGTCCTTTGCTTTTTTTTAAGGTGTTGTCCTCTTTAGGTGCCTCGTGTCTAAATCTGCCATCATGATTCCTCTCTTCAAAAACCCCAGCACTTGACCACATTGTGCTTCCAAACTACCATCTCGTCTCCAACCTCCCTTTCCTCTCCATTCCTTGAATGTGTCTCCCAAATCCGATCCTGTCTTTCCCAGAACTCTGCTTGAATCCATCCAATCAGGTTTCCGTCCCACCACATAACAAAACGGCTCTCTCTTAAATGACATCCTGTATAACTATGACAAAGTAACCTTTTCCCTCGTGTCCATCTCAGCCTGTCTGCAGCCTTTGACACAGTCGACCACACCATCCTCCTCTAACACCTCTCCACTGTTGTCCATGTGGGTGGGATTGTTCTCACCTGGTTCCATTCTTATGTTTTTAATTGGCTTCTCTTCTGGATCCTGCGCCGTTACCTGAGCTGCCCCCCCAGGATCTATCCTTGGTCCCCTCCTATTTCCCATCCCCATGCTGCCCCTTGGTGACCTCATCCAAAGGCACAATGTTAGTTTTCACATGACCACTGATGGCAGCCAACTCTATCTCACCACTATCTCTCTTCGCTCCTCCATTGTTGCTAAATTATCAGACTGCTTATGTGACATCCAGTTCTGGATGAGCAGAAATTGCCTGCAATTAAACATTGAGAAAACTGAAGCCATTGTTTTCGGCCCCCACTCCAAACTTTGTTTCCTTGCTCCCTCTCTGACAACAGTCTGAGATTAAGCCAACCTCGGTATCACATTTGATCCTGAGATGAGCTTCCAACTAATTTCTGTCATCACAAAGACCGCCCATTTCCGCTTCTGTAACATTGCCCGTCTTGCCCCATCTCAGCTCCTCTGCTGCTGAAACCCTTACTCATGCCTTCGTTATCCCTAAACTCGACTATTCCAATGCACCTGTGCCAATCTCCCCAAAGCGATGTCTTGATTTTAAAATTCAAATCCTTCCTTTCAAATCCCTCTACAGCCTCACCTCTCCCTAACTAGGTAATCTCCTACAACCCCACAACTGTTCAATATCTGCACAACAATAATCCTGGTCTCCTGTGCCTCCCCAGTTTTATTGCTCCACCTTTGACCACCATGCCGTCAGTTGCCTCGGCCCCAAGTTCCCTACCCCCCTCCATCTCTCTAACTTTCCTTCCTTCCTTTTAAGACACTCCTTAAAACCTCTGACCAAGCTTTTGCTCATCTGATCTAATAACCCCTTATGTGGCTCGGTGCATCACTTTGTATTATAATGCTCCTGTGAAGCACCTTGGGTCATTTCATTACTTTAAAGGTGCTATAGAAATGTAAGTTGTTATAGAATGTCCTATGCAAACATGAAGTTGATAACCACTTTTTCTGATTCACTTACACATCTATCCATGGTATTATTTGGACTTCATTTTTCTTGTAACTAAAATTGGAAGAAAACTTCTTTCCAAAATGATTGTCAAGAGGAAACATACTTTTGATATTTTTAATCTGATCTTGAAAAGAAAATTGATGCAACTCTGCCTAGTTTCTACCAGTGCAGGCAAACTGAAATAAGATGTAGTTAGTGACCTGAAAAATGGCAGATTCTGACCTGTTGCATTCCTTAGACATTGCATTGAAAGCTATGTGAAGCATGCAGTGGTGAAGTCACTATTTTCTGCTAGTATGTGTTCATTTAACACTCCATTGCATTGGAATTATGTAAAAGGTCATGAATTTGACTGATTTTTCTGTTCATTGCCAATTTGTTTGCAGATGTTGCTGAGGTGTTTGAAACATTTTGAGGTAGTTTTGAAAATAGATGAAGGTATTTGTTAGGTGGTTCAGGTGTTGTGTGCTTGATCTTTATTTCCTTTCCCCCTTACTTGCAAAGGCCTCTCACCAACATCTTCCTTTGTAGAAGAGTGAGAGAGACTTGGTGCCAAGTGATTCTGTTAATAACAAATTGATTAACTGATTGGCACCAAATACATGTATATGCCTAGTTTCATGGTAGCAAAATCCATTTCCTTCCACAGGCGAATTGTTGCATTTGGCTGAAACCACGGCTATTCTAAGGCTGTGATGTAAATAAGGATTGTTGTGTGGAACCATAATTATAACACTGTCTCTATAATTATAACACCTGTCTTACTCAGCCAGGAGAGAGCTCTTTCCATGTTTACAGTGAGCTATGCTTCCTGGCCAACAGCATTTTAATGTTTCAAGCTGTTAAACAAGATAAAATTGGATTTGATAGATTTAGAAGCTGTTGCGCTAGTCCGGTGGGTGGGCTATTAAATATTGTTTCCCTATATTTTTTTGTCTCCAATGCATTACATGTAGCCAGTACATGTAGACTGGAACTATACAGATTGAAATAGATGATTGTTATTGAAACGCACATAATGTGTTAAATCCTTAAAATGGAAACTGAAATGCCTGACATGTCAATCAGCAATAGAATGTGAAAGGAAGGTGTGTTTTGTTTAAGCATTGATGGGAAATTGTGGCTAAAACATTACTCTTTTTCTTGACGGTGCTGACTGACTTGTAATTGCCCAGCATTTCTGTTTTCATTTCTCATTTCCATCATCCATGGTGTTTCTTTTTACTGTTGGGTTATATTTTCAGAACAGTTTTAGCCTGTTGGAATATTTTTGACAATGCAGTCAGTGTATTGGAAAGCAATTAAGGTCATAATCAGGGAGGCTGTAAGTTGTTTTATGCTGACAGGTTTATTCCTTTCTATTGGACTCCTGACTGGACTTGGCTAAAATTCAGCCATTTGTGGGTTCATGCTTTCATGAACAGCTAAAGCACTGGCATCTATCCGGCAATGTATGTCCTGTACATACAAAGCAGGACAAATCCAACTTGTCAATTACTGCCCATCAATCTACTCTCGATCATCAACAAAGTGATGGCAGGGTCGTTGACATTGCTATCAAGCGGCACTTGCTTAGCAATAACCTGCTCACTGATGATCAGTTTGGGTTCAGCCAGGCCAACTCAGCTCCTGACCTCATTACAGCCTTGGTTCAAACATGGACAAGAGAACTGTACTCCAGAGGTGAGATGAGAATGACCGTCCTTGACAACTTTAGGCTGCATTTCACTAAGTGTGGTATCAAGGAGCCCTAGCAAAACTGGAGTCAGTGGGAATCGGTGAGGGGAGCTCTCCACTGTTTGGAGTCATGCCTAGCACAAAAGAAGATAGTTGTGGTCATTGGAGGTCAATTATCCCAGGACATTGCTGCAGGAGTTCCTTATGGTATTGTCCTAGCCCAACCATCTTCAGCTGTTTCATCAATGACCTTCCTTCCATCATAAGGTCAGAAATGGGGATGTTCGCTGGTGATTGCACAATGTTCAGCACCAATCATGATGACTCAGGTACTGAAGCAGTCCATTTTCATATGCAGCAACACCTGGACAGTGTTCAGGCTTGGGCTGATAAGTGGCAAGTGACATTCATGCCACACAAATACCAGGCAAAGACCATTTCCAACAACAGAGAATCCAACTATCTCCCCATGACATTCAATGGCATTACCATCACTGAATCCCTCACTATCAACATTTTGAGAGTTACCATTGACGAGAAACTGAACTGGACTAGCCATATAAATACTGTGGCTAAAAGAACAGGTTAGAGGCTGAGCGTTCTGCAGTGAATAACTCACTTCCTGACTCCCTAAAGCCTGTCCAGTATCTACAAGGCACAAGTGAGGAGTGTGATGGAATACTGTCCACTTGCCTAGATGAGCGCAGCTCCAACAACACCCTAGAAGCTCAGCACCATCCAGGACAAAGCCCGCTTGATTGGCACCCCATCTACCACCTTAAACATTCACTTCCTCCACACAGTAGCAGCAGTGTGTACCATCTACAAAATACGCTGCAGCAACTCGCCAAGGCTCCTTCGATAGCAACTTCCAAACCTACAACCTCTACCACCTATAAGGACAAGGGCAGCAGATGCATTGGAACACCACCACCTGCAAGTTGCCCTCCAAGCCACACACCAGCCTGACTTGGAAATATGTCACCATTCATTCACTGTCACTGGCTCAAAATCCTGGAATTCCCTACCTAACAGCATGGGTGTACCTAGACCATATGGACTGCAGCAGTTCAAGAAGGCAGCTCACCACCACCTTCTCAAGGACAATTAGCGATGGACAACAAACGCTGGCCTAGCCAACAACCCCCACATCCTGTGAAAGACTATTTAAAAATAAATTTCCACATTGTCAGGTGAATGCTAATGCTGTAGCTGCACTTGAACAGTTTGGCTTGTCTGTGGCTAGCCTTCAATGCTGCAGCCTGGATGTTAAGGGCCCTTAGCTTTTGCTGTGTCCAGTGCCTTCAGCTGTTTCTCGATGTCATGTGTAATTAATTGAATTGGCTGAAATCTGACGTCTGTGATGATGAGGACCTCGGGAGGAGACCAGCATGACTTTGCACTTCTGAATGAAGGTGGAAGCAAAATGCTTCAGCAAGTAATTAAGAAGGCAAATGGAATTTTGACCTGTATTGCTAGGGGATTGGAGTTTAAAAATAGGGAAGTCTTGTTACAACTGTACAGGGTTGTGGTGAGGCCGCACCTGAAGTACTGTGCACAGTTTGGCCCCCGTATTTAAGAAAGGATAAACTGGCATTGGAGGCTGTTCAAAAGAGATTCACTAAGCTGATTCCTGGGATGAAGGGGTTGACTTATCAAGAACGGCTAAACAGGTTAGGCCTTTATTCATTAGAGTTTAGAAGAATGAGGGGTGATCTTTTTGAAACATACAAGATTCTGAAGGGGCTTGACAGGGTAGATGTTGAGACGACGTTTCTACTAGTGGGAGAATCTCAAACTAGGGGACATAGTTGCAGAATAAGGGGGCACTCATTTAAAACTGGGATGTGAAGGAATTTCTTCTCTGAGGGTAGTGAATATCTGGAATTCTCTACCCCAGAAAGTTGTGGAGGCTAGATCTCTAAGTAATTAAAGGGGAGGTGGATAGATTTTTGAAATATCAGGGAGTTGAGGGCTATGAGGAGCTGGCATGAAAGAGGAGTTGAGGCCTAGAGCAGTTCAAGCATGATCTTATTGAATGGCAGGGTAGGCTTGAGGGGCCGAATAGCCTACTCCTATTTCTTATGTTTTTTCACTGGTGTGCTGGGCTCAGTCATGATTCAGAATGGAAAATTATGTGGAGCCACCTCCTCAGTTAGTTGTTTAATTGTTCACCAACATTCACGACTGGATGTGGCAGAACTGTCGAGCTTTGACCTGATCTATTGGTTGTGGGATGACTTACTTCTGTCTATATCATGGAGACATCTGAAGGATAAAAGCAGGAGGCATCTTACCAGATTTTGAAAATAAATGAGCATTTGGAGAGATGGATAACGAAGGGGATGTGGGTTAAATCAAATCTGAGGGAGTTCAGAAAAGCAAAGATGAATGTAGGGGTTTGTACAAGTCTCTAAGTTGCACTCCTACAGAGGATATATTGCACAGAAAGAGGCCATTCGACCCAACCAGTCCAAGCCAGTGTTTATGTTCCAGCCAAACCTCCTCCATTTTTTCCTTATTTAAGTCTACCATCTTAACCATCTATTCCCTTCTTCCTCACATGCTTGTCTAATTTCCCCTTAATACATCTACACTATACACTTCAACCATTCCCTGTGATAGGGAATTCCACCATCCCACCACTCTTTGTCCGAAGAAGTTTCTTCTGAAATCCCAATGGATTTCTTGGTGACTATTTTATTCAGTGGGCATTCAGAGGGCCCCAGGATGGGCCCTATCACCCATATTCTAAAGTGCATGAAACTGAACCAAGGGAAATGCAAACGAATGGGCCAGTTGCCTGATACAGTTTGCATATCATCAAAAGCTGGTGTGAAGCTTTGGATGTACTTCCGGCTTTCAATGTCCAGACGATATTAAAAAGCAATTGGAAGGGATGGTAGAATGCTGGGATAGACTTGTGGAGAGAAGCTATGAGTTTACAATACACTGGACTGAATTTCGAATCCAGTGACAGGGAAGATAGAATTAGACAAGGTACAGAAAAGAACAGCAAGAATGCTCCTCAGTTATGAAGTGATAAGGTATTTGAGGAAAGATTAGAGAAGATTAAGCTTTGTAGTGAAGAAAGAATATGGTGGCGGAGGAACCTCAAAGAAGCGCATACAGCACCTGCCAGAGTATTTCTCTCTCTTATTGATCAGCAGACTGTCCCTTACATGTCCTTGACTTAATGATCCCCAAAGAGATCCAAAAGTAAATTAAAAGAAATTGAGAGATTAAAAAGAAATTTGAGCTTCTGGTTACAGTAAGTCCATAGCACCATAGAAAAGTTATGACACAGGCCATTCAGCCCACTATGTCTGCACCGGCCGATAAAGAAAAAATTTTAAAAACTAGCTGCCCATTCGAATCCCACCTTCCAGCACCCAGTCCGTAGCCTTGCAGGTTACAGCACTTTAGGTGCAGATCCAGGTGCCTTTTAAATGAGTTGAGGGTTTCTGCCTCCACCACCAAACCAGGCAGTGAATTACAAACACCCACCACCCTCTGGGTGAAGAAGTTTTTCCTCATGTTCTCTCTAATCCTTCCACCAATCACCTTAAATCTGTGCCCCCTGGTAATTGACCTCTCTGCTAGGGGAAACAGGGCTTCCCTGTCTACTCTATCTCAGCCCCTCGTAATCTTGTACATTAGGTCACCCCTCAGCCTCCTGAGTTCCAAGGAAAACAACCCCAGCCTGTCCAATCTTTCCTCATAGCTGCGATTTTCAAGCCCTGGCAACATTCTTGTAAATCTCACTTAAAGTCCTCACGTAAAAGTTGTGGTGCCTTCCAGAAAATCACGACCTTAAGTGAAGCGACTTGGGTTTCCATAGGAGCTGATGTTAAAGCCAGAGTTTGGTTTTCCCAGGCAAGAAATGCCTGAAGGAACCTATGTACATGTTGAAATACTGTACCGTACATGTGCTGCACTCTGCATTCCTAGCAAGAATAGTTGCAAAATAAAAGACATCACTAAATATATAAGGAGTACACATTCAAATTAAATTCCTTTTTAAAAAAAAATTACAGTACTTGCCTCTGTATGCAGTAATTTTAGATTGTTCAGGTCCCACATAGTGGCAGAAGTTGCCGGTGCAGTTTGCAGCTGAAGTCTCGACTACCTGCACTGTCCAACTTCCGCCACTTGATGGAGCCCAGGACTTCGTGGGAGTTCAGGAGCAGAGCCAAAAGTGGGGAGCCACAGAAGAGCGGACCTCAAGGTTCGGGTAAGAACAGAGGCTGGGCAGCAAGGCTGGGAGGCGAGGCAGGGAGTGGGAGGAAGAGGTTGATGGTGAAAGTGATGCCATAAAGGTCATGTGAGCAGACAGGCCTCAGAAGAGGAAGCCTGTGGCAAATGACATTTGTGAAACCGGCAGTGTTAAATGGACATACCGACACTATTAACGACGTTGAAGTGAAACAAGTGAGCCATTGTTAAGTGAGGTCTTACTGTAATCACTGAAAGGATGACTAGAGAAGACTTTGCGGTTTAGGACTTTTACAGTAACAAACAAATTAGGAACAACATTGAGTAAACACAATTTATGTAGGTAACTTTAAACTACCAAACAGAACATTTCCTTTGACTTTTAATGTAACCGAAAATCCCACTTCTCAATATTTTACACTGTCCCTTGGGTCAACATTCAATTCTTGCAGGACTATTGTGAAGCAAATTTTAACTCCTGAGGCTTTACTTCCGCTGTTTTCCTTTGCCAGCCTGGTAACCTTTAACCCCAGAACTGTCTTTCACAGTGAGGGTTTTTTCTGGTGATTCTCCCTCTAGCACAAGCTAGGTGAATCCTCCAACTTTGTTTCCAATCCCCATGAATTTGGTCTTTTCAATACAAATACAAGATCCCACCCATGTTTCTGCATAGTGAACCAAAGAGATTTTTGTTGCCCCTAGCTGCTCGTGCTCCTCCCTTCTTTCTCCCTGAACCCTACCATCTCTCTCCCCGAACCCCCCCCCAACAAATCGCGAACTCTAGCAAACTGATTAGTCTGGGATATTTGGTGATATTTTGGGAAAGTCTGCAACCCTAACCTCTAGGGTTTCCTAAGGATTCTTTCCCTTCTCAAAACACACTTCCGTGGCAACAGGAATCACGTGGACCTTGTATCTAAGTAGAAATACTGAATACCTATTCTTTAGACCCAATTCTGTTCTATCTTGGAAGTAAATGGACGGCTTAAAGTATTCTAAAAGTTTACAACCCAGCATTTCTGGGAGTTTGGAGACCAGCAGTCTAACCATTGTAAACACAGATGTTGTTGCCACGGTCTAAAATGTGAACACTCTACACCTTCTTTCCCATAAAACAACCTGGGTGTCCCTTTAATCTTTAACAGCCACACTGCCTACGCCTGTTGTCAGGCAGACGTTCAGAACAGGTCACATGACCCCCTTCATTCTCCATTTTACCTTACGTTAAATAAAAGTTTAAAATGTAAAAATCTTATTTGTAACATTGTGTACCCCGGGCAGACTTCTACAGCCCCATCGAGGCAGCGCCATTCAAAAGCCCTTTGGGACCGTAAAATCCCGCCAGCTTAAAATTCCGCCCCACATTTCTATGTTATCCTGTTCTTTTACTGCCCTTTCGACTCTTTCATTCTTTCTGATTTCCTTTTTTCTCCTCCCTTTTGTAGGCCACTTAAGAATGACCTCAGAGCGATAGTGGGTGCTGAATGGTGGCTTCTGGGAATAGTAATCTTTTGCATCAGGGCTATAAACTGAAGAGGGGAGGGTTGGGGGGGGTGGAAGAGGTGGATCAGGACCAGTTGGGAAGGACTGATGATTTGAGGTGGACAGGGAGGAATCAAACTGCAGCCGGAGTTCAGGAGTGGTAGGTGAGAAAGTATTGGAGGAAAATTTGAGGTGTGGAGGGGTGCAGTGGAATTGGTTGCAGTGACTTCGCAGAGCTTTTTATGGTAGGAGATGATTGGAAAACATTGAAATGCAGAAACAGTTGTTACATAAAGTACCTCTTTTCTACTCTTTATACAATTTCACTGTTCGCCAATTTGATTATTACGTAAACCTAGCACTTAACTAATGAGGACGAAGAAAATTGACCAATCTGATGGTTTGTGACACAAGAAATGTTATTGTAGAGATGTTATGATGGGTGATGCCTATTAGGGTAATTACAGCATTAAATTTTTGCATTTAGCAATTCTAGACGGCCTGGCTTTCAACTTAGTTTGGTTTTGTTGTATCCCAAATCAGGGTAGCATAACATAGTTGTCTGCTCCCAATAAACTCCTTAGAGATTTACAACCTTTAGAATAGAGTCAAAAAGGAAAAGGATCATAACGTTTGAATTCATACTTCAACTAGAATTTGAGTGAATAGGAGTGGGAATGAATATGATATCCAAACTCTCATACGCAATGCATTCGGATCACATTCTATCTGAAAATAGTGGGAAGATAGCAAGGTAAAAGTGTGTTTTCTCATTATGAAAGCGTATAAATAGTGGAATGCATGCACTTTAATGGTAAGAAGAGAGGAAATAGTACAAATGGATGAATAATAAAGAACTCGTGCTGTTTAAGTCAGGCTTTGTGCATGTCTTGCATCCTTTTTTCCTTGTGTGCTTTCCTTGGTTATAGTGTGTTACAAGCTGTAGCTAGCTTTAATTTTTAGTATGTAATTATGAATAGTCCTCGAAATAAAGTGCCATGCATGTAATGAAAAGTTAGTCAGTACTTGAAATTAAGAACCTTAACCTTGTGCAACATAATGTGCTATAAATTGCAGTGAGAATCAATAACCAGCTGACGTTATGGTCTGAGTTCAGAAATTAGCTTTGCTGTCTGTTGTAGTAAATGTTAACCATCCTTTGAAATGTTTGCTGAAATAATTGAATGTCGAGCCTTGGTGAGATTTTCATCAATGGGCATTAGGAGACAAATAATGGCTACAATAATTCTTAATTAGCGACTGTTACCTCTTGAGTTGTGATATAACTGCATTGGCAGCACTATTAAAGCTAGATTACAAATTTGAAATTGATTCAATTTCTAAACTGGCTACCTTTTGAGTCCTGGTGGTGATTTGTCCTTTGATCAATATAGAATTATTCCTTTCAGTGGAATGCAAGGGACAATGAAGTTGAGACTCGTCACCACCTTCTCAAGGGCAATTAGAGATGGGCAGCAAATGCTGGCCTTGCCAACGATGAGCACATCTCATGAAAGAGAAAAAATATTGAATTGAAGTAGAGACCACAAACGTATAGCTAAGCAGCTATTTTGAAAAATGTCATGGCACTGTATAGAATTAAATAGGGACAAAAGAATTTGTTCAGCATCTTTTATGTCCTCAAATGCCCTAAATAATTTTACAGACAAATTACATTTTTAAGTGCATTGTTTTGTGGGAAAAGCCCATGTGGTTGCTGGTCTATATTGATCCAGCAACACATCGATTTTAAAAGTTCTCATGCTTGTATTCAGTTCCCTCCCTTTGCCCCTTCTTATTTGTAGCCTGCTCCATCTCTACAAACCTCCAGAACTGCATTCCTCCAATTCTGGCCTCCTGCACAATCCTGATTTTATTTGCTCCACCATTGGTGGCCATGCCTTCGGCTGTCTAAGCTCTGGAATTCACTGCCTAAACCACTCTGCCTCTCCATCTCTCTTTCCCCTCCTTTAAGCCAAGATGTTCCATTACAGCTACAACACTAGCATCTACTTTTACTTATCAGCAAAGTGATGGTAGGTGTCAGTAATAATGCTATCAAAGAGCACTTACTCAGCAATAACCTGCCCAGCAATGCTCAGTGCGGGTCCTGTCCTGGATCCTGTTACAGCCTTGGTTCAAACTTGGACAGAAGAGTTACCTCGAGAGGAGGTAAGAGTGACTGCCCTTAACATCAAGGCAGGATTTGACTGTGTGTGTTATCAAGGAGCCTTAGCAAAACTGGTGCCAATGGGAATCGGGGAGGGGGAAACTCTCCACGTGTTAAAGTCATACCTAGCACAAGGGAAGATGCTTGTTTTTGTGGGAGGGCAGTCATCTCACCCCAGGAGGCTGCTGCCGAAGTACCTCAGGGTAGTGTCCTAGATCCAACCATCTTCGGCTGCTTCATAAATGACCTTCCCTCAATCATGTGATCTGAATTAGGGATGATTTTGCTGATGATTGCAGAGTTTCCCACCTTAATTCAGTTGTTTTGAATTCCATATCTGGTAGCCACTATATCTGCCATCAGGAAACAGGTAATGAAATTAGGAGTTATATAATTTCAGTTGGACCTTTTTAAAACATTTATAGAGCCAGCTAGCTGAAGGATTCAGCAGTTTGATTTGTTTTGCTTGCTGCTTTGTTAGTGTATTAGGGTTGGTCCGGAATTTGCTGCAATAGTGAAATTAGTGACAAGCACCATAAGTTATTCTTCCTCATCTTTCAATGCCCAATTCACTGCATAATTTTCCGGAACAATAATTAGAATATACCTCAGTCAACATAGCAGCAAATCTGGAGCAGGATGATCAATTGGTAGTTAATTTGTTTCACTTGTCGATTTCTATAGAAATCTCGATCTATAAATGGCTACATACTCCATGAGATTGTATTAATTATAGTTTAGAAAAAAACGCAATTAATCTCTAATTAATGCACATTGTTTGTCTTCAAAATAGAGCTGGCTGAAACTATTATAAAAGTTGCTGTTTATTTCTGCTGACGATAGCTTAGGCCAAATTGTTCTTAAAATCATTAAGGGATCCATGAAAACACAAGTGCCTGAGATTCTGCCTCTAGCCAATGTCTATGTCTAGCAGCAAAATTTTTAAAAGAAGTAAACAGACAACTATGGAATAAATATTGCTAGAAAAATGAGCAGTTCTTCTATAACTCTATCACAAGGCTTATTGCTTTGGGGTGTGGATTTGAAGAACAATGCTGTACTTTACGTGATTGATGTCAAGAGATTTCAGAAAAAATGCAGGGAACAGATACCCTAAGAGGCAATTTGTTTCAACAATTACCCTGCCATTTTTGATTATGGTATTTAGCAATATGAAAAATAAGTATTAATGTTTCCATTACATTAAATGTTTAAAAGCCTAGGCTCTGTTTTGATTAGTCTAATCAAAAAAAAAATTAGAATTCCAATAGCAGCTGTATTTATAATGCCCAGAAGTCTTGTATCTCTTATAAACATGTTCTTCTGATTCTTGCGCATTCACCACACCAGCGTTACCCTGCAGTGGTCCAAGTGGTTCAGTGGCGTTCATTCAGCAAACTCAATCTCTCCATTGGCTATAATGGGTGTAGTGTGGGACTAGGTGCTCTACAGTTTCATTGAGGGAATGGGTGGGTAGAATATTTTGGCGTGGAGTAAATGATGGCCTGTTTCTCATGTCACAATTTCGTGGAAATAACAGTGGTATGTGCCATAGCTGCACTTTGCAGTGAATTTTGGCTACTTTTTGCTCAGCGGTGCCTTTTTAATTTGCTACTTTTAATACCCTTACAATTGGGTATTTGGTAACCGAATGGATAAAATGTTATTTGAATCACTCGTGGCACTTTCCTTGGAACTGCAATGCCCTGAGATTTGATGCCTCTGAGGCATGTTTCCAAGCATGATACTTTTGAAACTCCTTTAATTCCATAGATTACGTTTTTAAAAACCTACCATGGGCAAGTACAATAACTATGCCCAGTGTGTGTGCAAGGTTTTTATTTTTCAAAGAAATAGCTCCAAAGTTGTCAGTTTCACTGAGGTGCCCATTCACATCAGCCAAGAATGATTCTTCTTTCTGAAGGGTTTTGCATTGGCTTCCTAGAAGCTCACTGGTCAAACCAAAGTGGCAGCTCCCATTGCCATCATTAAAACCCCTCTTAAAATTAAAACCCTCTTAAATTTCGCCATTACCTAATCATCAGATTAATAAGCTCATGTAATGAAAGGTTAAGTAATTAAAGATAAACCAAGTGAAATAATTTTTCATTTTCCTTTTATTCGTTCATGGGATGTGGGTGTCGCTGGCTCTGCCAGCGTTTATTGCTCACCCTCAATTGCCAGTTGCCCTTGTTCAGAGGGCATTTAAGAGTCAACCACATTGCCGTGGGTCTGGAGTCACACGTGGGCCAGCTCAGGTAAAGACAGCAGATTTCCTTCTTTATGACAATCGGCAATGGTTTCACAGTCATCATTAGACTTTTAATTCCTGTATTACCCCTGGGTTGGCAGATTACTGGTCCAGTGACAATGCCACTATACCACCGCCTCCCCCTGAGGAGTACAAGTACAAAGTATATTTAGCAAAGGGAAAAGCAATTCCCTTACATTTGCATTGAGAAGTGTCAAATGTAGTGAAGCAAATCTCATCAAAAGCTACCCTATTAATTAAGACGAACAAAATTACTCATGATTGTACATAATTTGAACCACAAGAGCAGTGCTGATCAGAAATTTACATTTTGTGTGCTTTTTGTAATAAGCTGAGCCTTGAGTAATGTGCTATTGTTCAAAAATAAATTCAGAGCGGCATCCTGAAATGTCAGGACTGTCAAAGACACAACATTAGAGGAATCCTTGTATAGGTGATTTAAAGAAGCTGTTTTATTACCATTGCTTTGAAAACTGAATAAGAATTACTTCCTATGCGCTGTAGCTAAATCTTGTTAACTAACAGGTGGCCTGTTGGTGTGCTTACCTGAGAATTAAGTGTTTAATTGATATTTGGAACCATGCAAAGTTTAAGAAAATAAAACCATGGTCCTTGGGTCATGGACCTGGGGTGAGATTTATGGGGAGGGGTGCCTGAGGAAAGCAGCTTTCACCATGTTAATTCAATGGTTGTGTATACATATCCAAGATTGGGCTCCTCTCCCATCAGCACAACCACAACAACTGAGACTAATCTGTCAATTTGACAGGAGACTTCATCAGTTTAATGGAGTAGAATTACAGGTATCAACTTTAATTACTTATACTCATATGACAATTGGAAAATAATCTGTAGCAATTGTTCCATTGGTCCTCACCAGTGAAATGGCCACGTGGTTCTGATTTACTTGAGTTTGTCTATGACATCTCAGTGGAATAAAGTTTGAATCAAAATAAGATTCAGCTGTGGGGCTGTTCTTTAGAACTGGCTCCTGGGAGCAGCAGAGTAATTCAATTGTCAGGGATGCTAGGCAGGCAGACAGAGAAAATTGAACCTGAATTCTTTTCTACCTACAGCTTGAGAACCAGGAGACGCTCAAAGCGATGTTTAAGAAAGCAGAGTCTGAAATCAATGGAAGAGTTATTGAAGCATTGAAGAGAACAGAGGATCCGCTGCAGCGACAGCGCATACTGGTGGAAGAAGAGAGACAGAAATACTTGGTTGATGAGGAGAAAATAGTACATCAACTATGGTATGTCAGCTGACTGTCGGTCATTTATAATTGCATTGCTTTTTAAGACGCTCCTTCATTTTTTTTAACCTATTACTTTATTAATGAACTTGTTTTTCTTTCTTTGCCCTGTATTGTTTGGGGTTGGGGTTTTTTTTTTGTTGTCTCTTGCTTCAGATTGCAGATTTATACAGTCAATTCAAATTCATTAATGCTCTAATTTTCTTTGAAGAAGTATGCTACTGTAATGATGAAACTGAGAATGCAGTGACAAGTTTTCATGCTTCAGAGGGTGACTGCACTGATCAACGTGGAACTCAAGCCATGCAAAGCACCAATATTTCTGTTCAGTACCTGGTCTGTGCCTTGTTAGCTGGTTTGATGATGGGTTAGCAGTACAGATGCTTTGTTTGATCTTATTGTCCTGGGATAAGGTGAAGAGTATCTGCACTCTTGTTCCAGTGATCACTGTTGAAAGTGCGTTTGTGAGTTTCAGATGGGAATAGGAAAAAATAAAGACTTGCATTTCTATAGCACTTTTCACGACACTGGGCATCCCAAAACACTTTACAGCCAATGAGGTACTTAATATCGGCCAGGATGCCAGGGATAGCTCTAATGCTCTTCTACGCAATAGTGCCATGGAATCTTTTAACTCCATCTGAGCAGGCAGATGTGGCCTTGGTTTAGTGTCTCATCCAAAAGACAGCACCTCCTACAGTGCAGCACTTCCTGGTACTGCACTGGAATGCCAGCCTTGATTCTTTTTTTGTACTCAAGTCCTCGAAACTTGGGGATTGGGTTTAACTTTGCCATTTGTGGTTGAATAGCCTAATGTGATGTTTGGTTATTTGGGTAGCTACCAGAAAGCAGCCAGTGCACATGGAGCCCTATCCAAGTATGAATCGAGAAAGAAAGGGAGAAAACTGGGGAGGGGGTGGGGGTGGGGTGTAGAGGGAAGAATGAAACTGAAACTCCCTTGCATCAGAATAGGATTCAGGCAACACATTTTATAGTAAAATGGTTTGCAGAATGAATTATGTTTTTCTGTCTGTCAGCCTCAAACAATTGTGACCTTGCTGTGTCTACTACAGAAGTTGTTCAAAACTGAACAAGCCTCACCTATTGTTTCTACAGGAACTGCATCTTGGCAACACAACTCTGGCTCTGACTGAAGATAATGCAATTTGATATATGTTGAGCACTGTTTGGTTTTGATAAGAATACTAAATGTCAATCAGTGTGCATTTACGCTTCATTTGTACCTCGCAATAGGACACACTTTTGTCCATTATGCTACAGTGATTTCAACCTTCGTCGTATCTACTGTTTGTAGTTATAAAAAGCCACAAGGGCTTCCTTTAAGTATAATTTATTGCAGTGATATAGCCTTATAACAATATATTTGGTCTATTATCTGACACATCTAATCTTGATGTTAATCTTTTGTTGATCCAGTCAATTGGTACCAAAAATCTAATGCCTGACATAATGGGCTAGATTTTGCTGGAGTGAGGTGTCTCTAGACATGATCCATTAGTTAAACTTGTTCGTACACATTTAGGTTTCAAACTTTTTTGCTCACAAAGTTGCTGGAAATGCAAACTGATAATGGTGCAAAAATGACATGAAATTGAGCCCACCTCTTTATTTCGCTTAGCTATATTCTAGATGTAGCTCAAGCCTGTTTTAAAGAAGAAAATATTGGGGGAGAATTTTTCCTATGGGCGGGCTGGGCGGGAGCGGGCATGGAGCTGATCGCCGCCCGCGATTGGCTGCCCGCCGCCATTTTACATGGTCGGGCCAATTAAGGCCCACCCACCGTAACACACAGCCAGAAGCACTCAGCATTACCTGTGCGGGCGGGTGGGTGGGGTGGGAGGAGAGGAGGGAGAGTCAGGGCCTGGGCTCTTTTGTGCATGTACGTGGAAGAGCACAGTAGGCATGGAGCTGCCTCAGGGAGATTGAATGGTTGAGAGAACTTTTTAATAAATAAAATGAAAATTTATTTAAACATGTCCCAGCTCGTGTGACAGTGTCACACGAGCTGGGACATGTGTGTGAAGTTCGTAAAATTTATTTATTTATTTTATAAAAGCTTCAGGATATCTCATCCCGCTCGTGGATGCGGTTTCCTGAAAAACGCGAAGGCTGCTTGGGATCTTTGCCTGTTCGCCAACCTTAAGGTTGGATTGGCACCGTTCTTAAGTGTAATTACTTTTTTAATAGGCTGTTGACAGGTCGGTGGGCGTGAAATATCGAAATGACGCACAATGATGTCAGGACGCACGCCTGACATCATCGTGCGTCATGTTACGCGTCAGCGTGTCAGACCTGCCCCCACATGCCGACGGGAAGATGCAGCCCATGGAGTTTTCGTAACTTTTCTTCAGCATTAGTGTATTTGACAAACTAAGATCTCTGACATGGACTTGATCTTTACAAGTCTGAATTGTCCTCCATTACATAGGGCAGATAATCCTCATACCCAATCATTTCTACTAAATTCATTCATCTAAGTGGCAGTTCTTCTAATTGAAGTGTATATATAAAATGAACCGTCGGTGTAGATAATGAACTTGAGCAAAGACAGTCTTGTGGGATTCCAAACCACCATAAGCCTTGACCCAGTCATTGTCTGCCTTTTTAGAGGGCTGGAGACAGAATCAGCTGGTCAGCATATGTCACCATGAATCAGAGTGCAAAGGAGTTTGCTTTCAACATCAGTTTTCCAATAGTTTATAAAAATGCAAACATTATTTGGTATTTGTATAACACTGAATCTTTTAATCCCCTGTTCAGATTATCTTCTGAATGTTAATTTTGTTTGGCTGATTATGGGATTTCCTGTGGGTAATCCAAATTCTTTTTTGGGTCATAGATAATATCTTTTGCTTTTGTTTTAGAGGCTTAAAACACCACTGCGTCTGTTCAGTCATGCTCAAAACATATATTTTGGTACTTTGAACAAAACTGAAGCACTTGTCTGTCGCACTTCCTGGTCAAATTCCAATTTCATTACTAGCCTTATTCTACCAGTCTCACAAAGAAATCACATTCATAGTATTAATTGGATTGACCAGTCTCTTCACAATGTGTTGACCAAGCTACTATATTGGAGTTGACCAGCTATGAAAGTATACACGGGCCCTGCCTTTGCAAAACCATGCACATTAATGATCATGTGAAAAATGGGGTTCAGATTGTTCCCATGTCACTTGTAAAGCAGCATAAGGGAATCAGCACTCTGGTTACTAACTAGGGAGCAGATTTATTTCAGGAGTTCATCATATTTGCCACAGATCATTTTTTAAAAAATGAAAACACAATGTTGGAAACCCTCAGCACAGGTCAAGCAGCACCTTTGGAGAGAGAAACATAGTTAATGTTTCAAATTGATGACCTTTAACCAGAACTGAAATGTTCAACATTAATAGTTTCTCAGAAGTAGAGTTTGTTTTTGTTCACCATTTGTTTTGTTTGATTGTGTTCCTTAGTCATTTAGCTGTCTTTGTTAATTGAATATTAATTATATTGTATGCAAGCAGTGGGCATTAACTGTGGGTTCACTTGTGCTCCTAGATATAGGAATAGACAAGCTGGTTATTAGATTAGTAGGTGCATGTTTGTAATGTGTAACTCTGTCAATAAATGTTTATAACAGTATGTAAAGATTGGCTCCAGTTCTGTCCTTTACTTTCTCGCTTTCTGGGTTGCAACGTGGTAGCAGAGAATGCTTACCTAAAGGTGAAGGTTGGAAACTTTAAAAAAAAATCAGCCCAAACTAAAATTCTAGAGGCCTATGTGGAAAATGGCAGAAAGCAAGTTTAAATTTCTGGATATGATTACCATGCAATGTTCTCGGAGTCTAAACCATAATTTCAGTGGAATAATGAAGTGGGTACGTGGACATTTGTCTCTACAAAAAAGAAAACAAGGTACAATCTTGTTGTCATTTCTTACAAGAAGTAAAATCAGAAGTCAGATATTTTGTGAGATGGATCCCTGTGATGGATAATGAAGAAGATTTGAATTACTTTTTGATCTTGTGAATGAAATCTACAAAAATGATGTTTTATTAAAAGACTGAGGCATAGTCAAAATTTGATAGATTTTGGAAAATAGATGGGCTCCATGAGAAGACTATATCATGGACTTCAACAGATTGCATGAATAAAAGATTGAGGAAATTCAATTTGAATTTAAATGACTATTGCATTAAGATGTCTCAAAAGGACAGGCAACTGGTTCCAACTGTTGTTGAGTTCTCAGGAGGAGATCTTGTTGGATTAGATGTTTGCTGTGTTTAAAAAAGAAAAATCTTGGGGAAACAGTTATTTCCTTCAGCCTGCATGGAACAAAGAGACATTTAGTGTTGACACAAATAGACGTTTCAATGATTGCCAGATTTCGAAACAGTCTAGAAACTTGATGCAGACATTCACATAATGGAAGGATTAAAGATAGGCAGGCGGAGGGTGAAAGTACCTTCAGCAGATTTGACTATTACAGCAGAAAATTGGAAAAAAAATAATGGGGTAATGAATTCCAGGAATGCCCAAGGACCAGTTAATTGATGCTTCTGGTGTAACTGCCCAAAGCAAAGAGGCAGAACGTAAGAAATAGGAACAGGTGTAGACCATTCGGCCCCTCGAACCTGCTCCATCATTCAATAAGATCTTGGCTGATCATCTTGTGTTGATTTCCACATTCCCATTTACCCCCAATAATCTTTGATTCCTTTACCTAACAAGAATCTATCTACAACAAAAATAAAAATACCTGGAAAAACTCAGCAGGTCTAACAACATCTGCGGAGAGGAACACAGTTAACATTTTGAGTCTATATGACTCTTCAACAGAACTAAGGAAAAATAGAAAAGAGATGAAATATAAGAATCTATCTACCTCTGCCTTAAAAATATTTAATGACCATGACTCCACTGCCTTCTGAGGCAGAGAGTTCCAAAGTTGCACAACCCTCAGAGAAAATATTTCTCATTGCCTTAAAAGGGCAACCCCTAATTTTAAAATAGGGTCTTTGAAAGGATACATGAAAAGAATTCTGAGAAAGACGATGAAGAAAATGATGAATCTGAACAAATTATACTGGCCACAAGGAGTTTTAGTCCTGTGATGAATATGTTAGCTGTGAACTCCATTAACTCTGCAGTACTAAATAGTATGTGTACTTCAACAGTATGTGGGACAGATGGTTAAGATGTTAACATTGATAAAGGAAAACTTTCTGGCATCTTCATGACGCATGTTGATGATTTCTTGTAGGACAGTATTATGGAATTTGAGAATGTGTTCTTAATCAGATTGGAGTAAAATTTAAAATTGGGAGTCAGGCTTCTGGTATGCTTTTAAATTTATTGGTTTAGATATTAAACAAAGTTGGTCTGGAAAACCTTTAAATCAGCAATCTTTTTAACAGTGTTACTCCTGTCCCATTTAATTGCGCTGTGTCATCACAGAAAGATGTTATATCTAAAGAAGAGACAGGGCAATTGTGAAGCTTGATTGGTCAGTTCAACTGGTTGTGGATTTGACTAGGCCAAATGCTGCTTTTGATCTTTTGGCATTAAGTATTATGATGAAACCCTCTAAGGTAGAGAATATTTTAAGGGAAAATAGATATTAAGAAAGTTAAATCTGAATAAATATGTCCTTAACTTCCCATCCTTAGGTGACCCAAAGAACATGAAACTGGTCACTTTTGCGATGCTTCACTTTTAGTCATCCTGATGAGTGTCTGAATACAGCTGGTTTCATGATATTTCCCATTGGTGAGAATGGGAAATGTTGCCCTTTAGCATGGGAAGCTAAGAAAATTTTTAAAAATATATATTATAAGTACTTTGGCTACTGAAACACTGGCTTTTGTGGAGACAGTGGATATGGAATTTTAAATATGTTAAGTGAGGTTTTATACAATGGGCATTCTGAAGATAATATACTCATTATATATTATCCAAGTAATCGTTCATTGTGGGATAATGCACACTCTATGAAATGAGAGAGAGAAAAGACAATGGGTTGATTGACCTTGCTACGTTAAAACAAATGCTGTAGAGAAAGTGTGTGTAATACACCTTTAAGAGAATGTGAGCAGATTGACCACGTGACTATATTACCCAATTGCTGTGTAGCATGTGCTACAATGTTGATCAGTAGCTTAGAATAGGGTCTGGTTGGAGAAGCACACATTGTGTTAGTGCTCTGTTACTTGTATAAATAAACAACATGTGCTTCATCTTATATTGGTCTCTGCATCTGCAGCATATTGTTTGCCATCTCACCCACCGGTAGATGGGTGTGAAACCGTGTTCGCTGAGCAAAGTGACCCAACAGAGGAACATAACAGAAAGTAAAATTAAATGGATGGACGCAAGTCATCAATTTTCTGCTTGTTTTATAATAAGAGATGCATATTTGAAGAAATTGTTATGCGTCCTAGAAGAGATGTATCTCACAATGTAACACTTGTACAGAAAGGGAGACCTTTGATTTTATTTGTTTTGAAATTTTGGTTGCGCATATAAACTATCTTATTTAATGAGGGGGAAGTTATTCCATTAATTGTATTTCGTTGTTTGCAAATGGTGGGTATTAACTATGGATTGAAATAGGAACAGACTAAAACCGTGGCTGTTGAGTTAGGGGGGGGGGGCGTGTTTTTAATGTGTACCTCTCTAATTAAATGCTTATAAAAGTTTGTAAAAATTGGTTCCAGTTCTATCCTTCAACTGGCTTCTGGGATTCTAACAGTCTCCCATGTGTGAGTGCTTATCTTTGCAGAAAGCCTATTATTTATTCGTTGGTTGCAAAAGCAATGAAAATGACCTAAAAATATTGTGGATGAGCCGGGATCTTGATGGATCTTCAAAAATGTTGATGCTGTTTGCAGCCAGAGCTAAATTGCAGAGACATTTGAGGGGTGGAGCAGTATTTCTTTCAGTGGGCTAGATGTGTGGGGCTCAGCAGACTTCCCAGACTCTTTTTGTTGTCTGTGCTGCCAGTTGGTTTTGTTCCATCTTGCTTTGAAGTGAGCTACTAAGTTTGAAATTTACATGATGAGTCGTCTCTCCCTCGCTGTCTCTGTTGAGTCATGCAGTCCTGGCTGGTTGTTTTCTTTGTGATGCTATATGTACCTGAGAAACCATAATTACGTGGTATCTTTGCACTCCATTGATCCGATTTAATCTTTCAGTCTGACAGCATCTGCTTTGGTCCTTATGCAGTTACAATTCCATTTTATCTTCTTGCCACCTCAACCCTCCTGCCCCAACCCCTGGGAGCTTCCCCTAATTTTATCTCCTATTCTCTCAGCCCCTGACTGCTCCCTGCTCAGGGATAATTGTACCATTTCTAGCAGTTCACCCAAGTACCCATCCTTTGAGAAGAACCCTAAACTGAGTGTGCTGGCAGGCTATTGCACTGTAGGAGGCAGCACTCCATCTAATCCTGTACTCACCACACACATGCTCCAACAGATATCGCTGTTTAACAATCGGGGCTGGAAACTCTGTCTCTGTGGTACTGAGGCCAGTTGGAGTGCTCCATAGCTATTCCACCTGTGGTTTGATAATGCAGTGAAAATCACAGCCTGAACCTGAGTCCTCCCTGATCTGTTTCTAGATCATGTTGGATGGTGGATTTTACGCAGTGTTTGATTGAGGTACCTGGGAGGGCTTTTCTTCAATAAATGTTTTAAAGATTCAGACGGGTTCAGTAACTTTTGTTTAGTATTTCCAATCTCGGAATGATTCAGTGAAATTTCCTGCATTCAGTAATTGAGAAAAAAATTGTCGTGGAAGCATCTGCTTTCCCAGATTTTAGCTTACATAGAAACATAGAAACTAGGAGCAGGAGTAGGCCATTTGGCCCTTCGAGCCTGCTCCGCCATTCATTATGATCATGGCTGATCAATAGCCTGCTGCCACTTTCTCCCCATATCCTTTGACCCCTTTCGCCCCAAGAGCTATATCTAACTCCTTCTTGAAAACATACAATGTTTTGGCTTCAACTACTTTCTGTGGTAACGAATTCCACAGGCTCACCACTCTCTGGGTGAAGACATTTCTGCTCATCTCAGTCCTAAACGGTCTACCCTGTATCCTCAGACTGTGACCCCTGGTTCTGGGCTTCCCCACCATCGGGAACATCCTCCCTACATCTACCCTGACGAGTCCTGTTAGAATTTTATAGGTTTCTATGAGATCCCCCCTCATTCTTCTGAACTCCAGCGAATATAATCCTAACCGACTCAATCTCTCCTCATATGTCAGTCTCACCATCCCAGGAATCAGTCTGGTAAACCTTCACTGCACTCGCTCGATAGCAAGAACATCCTTCCTCAGATAAGGAGACCAAAACTGCACACAATATTCCAGGTGTGGTCTCACCAAGGCCCTGTATAACTGCAGCAAGGCACCCCTGCTCCTGTACTCAAACCCTCTCACTATGAAGGCTTATCTGTAATTATAGAGTCTCCGTTTTTATTTCGTTCAAGAAACAAAATCAGTTACTCTGAAATGCTTTTTTCTCCGATGCACTTGTACACCTCAGAACCATGTGGCTTGCAACTTGGAATACTTGGAAGGGAAGTCGGTGGGAGTCCAGGAATTCAAACTCAGATTATCAGTGGGAGCTAAGGCTGCTCAGCATCGTGTGACCCGGCCAATCATCACCTTGGTTTAAAACTAGCTCATTTGATAGAGGACATTAACACTATTTTGACTGTTGCAACTATTTGAATAAGCATTCCAATGTCAGTCATGTGATGGACGAATGCTCCTGATATTAAAAAATTTTCTCAGGTGAGGAGAACAGCTGGGAATTGAACAGAAACATCAGTTGGACAAATCCAAGAGACAAGTGGAATTTGTGACTCCTTGGGGTAGTGTCCTAGGCCCAACCATCTTCAGCTCCTCCATCAATGTCCTTCTTTCCATCATAAGGTCAGAAGTGGGGATGTTTGCTGACGATTGTGCAATGTTGAGTGTCTTTGGAACTCTCTTACTCAAAGGCAGTGGAAGCAGAGTCTTTGAATATTTTTAAGGCAGAGCTAGATAGATTCTTGATTAACAAGGGGGTGAAAGGTTATCAGTGGTAGGCAGGAATGTGGGGCTGAGATTCTGTTCTGATCAGCCATGATCTTATTTAATGGCGGCACAGGCTCAAGGGGCCAAGTGGCCTGCTCCTAATTCATATGTTTGTATGTAATGTACAGTACCATTCATGACTCCCCAGATACTGAAGCAGACCATGTCCAAATGCAGCAAGACCTGGACAATATCCAGGCTTGGGCTGACAAGCTGCCAGTAACATTGCCTGGCACTTGTGTGGCACTAATGACTAATCATTGCCCCTTGACATTCAGTGGCATTACCATCACCGAATCCCCCACTATCAACATCCTGGGGGTTACCATTGACCAGAAACTGAACTGAACTAGCCATATAAATACTGTGGCTACAAGAGCAGGTCAGAGGCTAGGAATCCTGTGGTGAGTAACTCGCATCCTGACTCCCCAAAGCCTGTCCACCATCTACAAGGCACAAGTCAGGAGTGTGATGGAATACTCCCCACTTGCCTGGATGAGTGCAGCTCCAACAACACTCAAAAAGCTCAACACCATCCAGGACAAAGCAGCCCGCTTGATTGGCACCCCGTCCATAAACATTCACTCCCTCCACCACTGACGCACAGTAGCAGCAGTGTGTACCGTCTACAAGATGTACAGCAGGAATTCACCAAGGCTCCTTAGACAGCACCTTCCAAACCCATGACTGCTACCCTCTAGAATGACAAGGGCAGCAGACACATGGGAACACCACCACCTGGAAGTTCCTCTCCAAGCCACTCACCACACTGACTTGGAAATATATCGCTGTTCCTTCACTGTCACTGGGTCAAAATCCTGGAACTAACTTCCTAACAGCACTGTGGGTGTACCTACACCATATGGATTGCAGCGGTTCAAGAAGGCAGCTCACCACCAGCTTATCAATGGCAATTAAGGATGTTGGAAATCAGTGAGACATGCAGCAGATGAGCATTTAAGTGGAGATCATTAGTGAGTGTATTGGCTGAAAGTTATCTTTGTGGGGGGGGGAAAAAGTCATAAGGAATTAGAATTACAAAAGGCCAACCAAAGATACGACAACAAACATGAGGAAGGGGCACATTTGAACTTAAATGATTCTTGTCTTTTCTCAACCTAATATGTATGAAGAATTCAGAAAAGCTCCCCTCCATGCAGTACACAAGATGGGCTGTGTTTTCAAGTAGCTGGAGTGCAAGGGGTAAGTTGAGCATAGTCTGGAATTCCAAATTTTAAAAGTCTCAAAATTCTCAGGCATTATATTGCGAGAATTAGGCCTTTATCCTTTTTGCCAGTTGGCTGCTAGCACCCTGTGCCAACATGTACCTCGTTTACTCCTTCCCCTTGTCCAAATTCTTTCAATTGGACATACTTTTGACTTGCCTGGCCTGGCCTGGCCATCAAGTTAACAGCACCATGTTGCACCTCATGCTTGCCCATGGTGCTGGTCAAAGGAGGTATAACAAAATGGTGCCCTAAACTGGCCACTGAGGTGATCCTCCCTTCCTCCTCCACCCCTTTTTGTGGGGAGACCTATGTTCAGTGCTTCCCATACAACATGGAAGAGATTAGAAACCAGGCATGAATATTTCAATCTGCATTGCGGCAGTGACCATTCCTCAGTTCTGTAGTTACCACTATCGGCATCAGTGTCAATCATTTGACAAGGTCACTTGTTGAGAATAATCTTGTTAAATGTCAAGACAATTTGCTATAATTTTGACAGTTTTCTGTTGTGTTGTTTACATGCATTATTTTCTGCTAAATTGGTACATATTTAAAAACAGTATTTAGGTATCACACTCTGGTTCTGTAACTGCCAGTTCAGCTTTTTGTTATAAAGTCCCCTTGTTGGCAGTTTTCCAAGACTATAATCTAGTGAGGCTCCAGTGTAATTCCAATGGGAATTGAGCAGTGACCATGAAGCTTGAAAATAATTAGGTTGAGTTGCCCTTTAACCCGTTAATGTACCGTAACCTGCCTTTATAATGATGCTCTTAGTTATAGCTTTTTGTTTTCTACATTTTTTACACTTGAGGCTGGAGATCATAGTGTAAAGGAAATGAAATACCGCACTATTTTGGGAACCCAAAGTCCAGTTTTAATGCAGGCGGTAACGCCTGGGGCTTGAAAGAAAGCACCCTTGAAGTGGGTGAGGACGGGGTCAGTTTACCTCCTGGTCTTTATTTTGCGTTGGGTGCTGCTGACTCCTGCCTAAAGCTAGTTGGAATGACTTGATGCCCGAAATGCAGGAAATTATATGGTAGCAGGTTACTGATAGAAATGGTCCCAAATTAGGGAAATGAATAGTGGCAGGGCTGATGCAATTGCATTCATAGGAGGCAGGCAGGGGACAGGGAAAACACGAGGAATGCACTGAATCTCCTGGCCCATAGTGGAATTGTTTTCCTTTATTTTTAAACAAAAATAATTACAGTTGATTAACTTTGGCCTCTTCTGGCCCTCGATCCTGCCCGTAACATCTTTCCCTGGTGGTTTTGAGATTCGACGTTGCAAAGCTGAGACCCAGGTACCTGTGATTTTTTTTTTATTCATTCACGGGATGTGGGCTTTGGTGGCTGGACCAGCATTTATTGCCCATCCCTGGTTGCTCTTGAGAAGGCGGTGGTGAGCTGCCGCCTTGAACTGCTGCAGTCCATGTGGTGTAGGTACACCCACAGTGCTGTTAGGAAGGGAGTTTCAGGATTTTGACCCAGTGACAGTGAAGGAAAGGTGATATATTTCCAAGTCAGGATGGTGAGTGATTTGGAGGGGAACTTCCAGGTGGTGGTGATCCCATCTATCTGCTGCCCTTGTCGTTCTAGATGGTAGTGGTCATGGGTTTGGAAGGTGTTGTCTAAGGAGCCTTGGTGAATTCCTGCAATGCATCTTGTAGATGGCACACACTGCTGCTACTGTGTGTTGGTGGTGGAGGGAGAGAATGTTTGTGGATGTGGTGCCAATCAAGCGGACTGCCTTGTCCTGGACGGTGTCAAGCTTCTTCAGTGTTGTAGGAGCTGCACTCATTCAGGCAAGTAGGGAGTATTCCATCACACTCCTGACTTGTGCCTTGTAGATGGTGGACAGGTTTTGGGGAGTCAGGAGGTGGGTTACTCGTCACACGATTCCTAGCCTCTGACCTGCTCTTGTAGCCACAGTATTTCTGTGGCTAGTTCGGTTCAGCTTCTGGTCAATGGTAACCCCCAGGATGTTGATAGTTGGGTTTCAGTGATGGTAATGCCATTGAACATCAAGGGGTGATGGTTGGATTCTCTCTTGTTGGAGATGGTCATTGCCTGACACTTGTGTGGCGTGAATGTTACTTGCCACTTATCTGCCCAAGTCTGGATATTGTCCAGGTCTTGCTGCATTTAGACATGGACTGCTTCAGTATCTAAGGAGTCGCAAATGGTGCTGAACATTGTGCAATCATCAGCGAACATACCCACTACTGACCTTATGATGGAAGCAAGGTCATTGATAAAGCAGCTGAAGATGATTGGGCTGAGGACACTACCCTGAGGAACTCCTGCAGTGATATCCTGGAGCTGTGATGACTAACCTTCAACAACCACAACCATCTTCCTTTGTGTTAAGTATGACTTCATACAGGGGAGAGCTTTCCCCCGATTTAGGCCTCCATGATGCCACACTCGATCAGGTGCTGCCTTGATGTCAAGGGCAGTCACTCTCACCTCATCTAGGGATTTCAGCTCTTTTGTCCATGTTTGAACCAAGGCTGTGATGAGGTCAGTGCTAAGTGGCCCTGGCAGAACCTAAACTGGGCATCAGTGAGCAGGTTATTGCTAAGTAAGTGCTGCTTGATAGCACTGTTGATGACCCCTTCCATTACTTCACTGATGATGGAGAGTAGACTGATGGGACAGTATTTGGCCAGGTTGGATTTGTCCTGCTTTTTGTACAGGACATACCTGGGCAATTTTCCACATAGCCAGGTAGATGCCAGTGTTGTAGCTGTACTGGAACCGCTTGGCTAGGGGCGCGGCAATTTCTGGAGCACAAATCTTCAGTACTATTGCCAGTATGTTGTCATGGCCCATTGCCTTTGCAGTTTCCAGTGCCTTCAGCAGTTTCTTGATATCATGTGGAGTGAATCGAATTGGCTGAAGATTGCCAACTGTGATGCTGGAGACCTCCGGAGGAGGCTGAAATGGATCATCCACTTGGCATTTCTGGCTGGAGATTGTTGCAAATGCTTCAGCCTTGTCTTTTGCGCTGCTGTGCTGGGCTCCTCCATCATTGAGGATGGGGATATTTGTGAAGCTTCCTCCTCCAGTTGTTTAATTGTCCACCACCATTCACAACTGGATGTGGCAGGATTGCAGAGCTTAGACCTGATCCGTTGGTTCAGGGGTTGCTTAACCCAGTCTATCACTTGCTTCTTATGCTGTTTGGCACACAAGTAGTCTTGTGTTATAGCTTCACCAAAGAGACACCTCATTTTTAGGTATGCCTGGTGCTGCTCCTGACATGCCCTCCTGCACTCTTCATTGAACCAGTGTTCACCCCCTGGCTTGATGGCAATGGTAGGATGGGGGATATGCTGGGCCATGAGATTACAGATTATGTTTGAGTACAATTCTGCTGCTGCTGATGGCCCACAGCGCCTCATGGATGCCCAGTCTTGAGTTGCTAGGTTTGTTTGAAATTTATCCCATTTAGCACAGTGGCAGTGCCACACAACATGATGGAGGGTATCCTCAATGTGAAGGTGGGACTTCGTCCCCACAAGGACTGTGCTGTGGTCACTTCTACCAATACTGTCACTGACAGAAGCATCTGTGGCAGACAGGTTGGTGAGGATGAAGCCAAGTATGCTTTTCCCTCTTGTTGGTTCCTTCACCACCTCCCGCAGACCCAATCTAGCAGCTATGTCATTTAGGACTTGGCTAGCTCGGTCAGTAGTGGTGCTACCGAGCCACTCTTGGTGATGGACATTGAAATCCCCTGCCCAGAGTACATTCTGTCTCCTTGCCACCCTCAGTACTTCCTCCAATTGATGTTCAACATGGAGGAGCACTGATTCATCAGCTGAGGGAGGGCGGTACATGGTAATCAGCAGGAGGTTTCCTTGCCCATATTTGACCTGATAACATGAGACCTCATGGGGTCCAGAGTCGATGTTAAGGCCTCTTAGGGCAACTCCCTCCTGACTGTATACCACTGTGCTGCCACCTCTGCTGGGTCTGACCTGGTGGTGGGACAGGACAAACCCAGGGATGGTGATAGTGGTGTCTGGGACATTATCTGTAGGATATGATTCCATGAGGATGACTATGTCAGGCTGTTGCTTGAGTAGTCTGTGAGACAGCTCTCCCAATTTTGGCACTAGCCCCCAGATGTTAGTAAGGGGGACTTTGCAGAGTTGACAGGGTTGCAATTGCCGTTGTCGTTTCCAGTGCCTAGGTCGATGCCAGGTGGTCCGTCCGGTTTCATTCCTTTTTTGTGACTTTGTAGTGGTTTGTTACAACTGAGTGGCTTGCTAGGCCATTTCAAAGGGCAGTTAAGAGCGAACCACGTTGCTGTAGGTCTGGAGTCACATGTAGGCCAGACCAGGAAAGGACAACAGATTTCTTTCCCTAAAAGACATTAGTGAACCAAATGGGTTTTTACAACAATCAACAATGGTTTCATGGTCATCATTAGATTTAATTCCAGATTGTATTAAATTCAAATTCCACTGTCTGTGATTCGAACCCGGGTTCCCAGAGCATTACCCTGGGTCTCTGGATTACTAGTCCAGCAACACTACCACTACGCTATCGCCTCCCCTTGTGATATGTGATATTTAAGGTGATTTATTAAATACAAGCCAGCATGAACAACAGTGCAGTAAGTGAGGAGTTGTAGAGGTACACTTATAATCAGGCGATTTGATGGGATTCTAGAGGCACTGTCCTGAAAACCTGTACACCACTGTGGGGGATGAACCAAATTCTCTAATCTAGATTTATCATTTTGGTCTAAGCAAATCTGTACATATGCATGTGCCACACCCTTCTAATTTTCTCAATTCTTCAGAATCTTAAGGCTGGAATTTCTATCCAGGGTCAGGAAAGCAAGGACAGGACTGTTTCTCTGTCCTGAACTCACCCCTGATTGCTGGGGGTGGGGTGAAGTCACTCTTTGGGATTTTCATGGGGGCGTTCTCTTCATTATCCATTAAGGACAGGTGAAGAGCCAGTCAGAGGCCTTCCAGCTTGAAAGGAGCAGCAGGTTGTAATGTAAGGTCAAAAAGAAAGGGAGCATTTCAAGATGGAGGTGCGTCTTCTCTAACTTCAAGCCTTATATTTAAAAATAGCTTTTATGGCCAGGGCATCAATGTGGGATGGTGGGTGGGAAAATGACCCCTTTACAAGGTGACCTGTGATTGTTCCTGACCTGGGCGGGCAGGGTAGTCCTCTAGGCTTTTTTGCAAGCATCTAACCTGGCCCCCACAGGAGCCTGGAGGCTGACTGGCCAATCTGGCAGGGCCTGAAAATTCAGCCTTTAATACCGACACACTTATGACCTACCCAGATCTCTGGATCTGTTTCACCCTGCAATAATGAAAAAACAATTGGCTGCTGCGATGAAGGCATGCTATGATCTTAATGGATGGATGAATTAAGATGGGCCGAATGGGCTTTTTCATCTGTAATTATCTTCTGATTTTGGCTATTGTATAAAGCATGTTCATGATCTTTAATCAGTTCACTTGTTCTGTATTTTGACCTTGAAATCTTCTGAGCAGCATTCCGAACGATGTTATTTTTTGTACATGTCTGATTCACTGATACAATCATACTTTTCCCGGCAAATTGCACCGTCTGGATGGATTGTTTCCCAATTACGTACCTGTGCTTTCTCAGCATAACGTGTTGCTAATCTTGGTAGGCTCTAATGTTTTGTTATTATGTCTGGAACTTCTATAGAACAGCAGGAACATTTTCTCAACATTTTTATATACATGGTAAGACTGGGTGAGGGGGGGGGGGTAAGAATTTGAACTGGGCCCCATTTTTAGGCCCGGAATTGTTACTGTGGCGAAAGCATGAACACCAACTGGGAGGCCTGAGACTGAACTGAAATTAGCCCCTTGGATCTCAGTAAATTGGGTGAACTGCTGGCACCATTTGCAGCAGCACATGAATTTAGAGTCACTGGGCTTACCAGCAATAGCTCTCGGGTAAATGCCGGGGAAGCAGACAGTCTCCATTAGCTGCCATGAGGAACATTCTGGAGCTTGGGAGGGACACTCCTAGTCGTCTTGGCTCTACATGATTTTTTTTTAAAACTTTGCGTTTCAGTGGTAAGGCTGCATCTATGCCAAACCTGAGTGGAGCAGAGTTCTTGGTCCAGGTCTGGATGCAGTCTCAGAACAGCAGCCCTATTTCTCAGTGTGTATCTGATATGGACATTAAGACCCCTCATTTGTGTATGAAAAGGGTATAATTCCTGTTACTGGTGGCCTCAGTTGCCAGAAAATGCTTTGGACAATTTTCAAGTGTTCCTGGGGCACATCATTGTCCTGCAACATTTATTCAACCAGGAAAAGGGGCACAGCAATAACCAATAACCAGTGGTTTCTGGTTTGAAAAATCCATGTTACTGGGATTTCTGATTTATATCAATGGTGTAGTATTTGTCATTTTCTTGCACTGTCTAATGTCCATGGAGTCCTTGACCATTTTGAATTTAATGAAGACTTGACAGGATGGATGCTGAAATTATGTTTCCCCTTGTGGGAGAGACTAGAACCAGGGGACACAGCTTAAAGAAAGGGGTCTCCCATTTAAGACCGAGATGAGGGGACTTTTTTTCTGAGAGCCATGAGTCTTTGTAATTCTCTTCCCCAGACAGGGGTGAATATTTTTAAGGCTGAGTTGGGTAGATTCTTGACTAACAAGGGAGTCTCAAGTTATCAAGGGGTAGGTGGGAATGTGGAGTTGGGGCCATGATCAGATCAGCCATGATCTTATTGAATGGCAGGGCAGGCTCGATAGGCCAAATGGCCTACTGCTCCTAATTCATAAGTTCATATGGAGACATGAAACAGATTGTTGTGGTTTCTCCCTCACATGTAGTCAATGGCTTATTTTTTGCATAAATTGTTTTGCACAGGCCAATATTTCATGCATTTAGTTCATGAAACCAGAATGTGCCCAAATAAGCTCATGATCAGTGGCTGCCAGGAATATGAGGGATTTGTTCAGTGACTTGTTTCCATTCAACACAAGCTGGTGTGCCTTATTTGTTCACTTGCCTTGATGTTTTGCTCATTCATGCTATTTTTCAGAATTTACTTCCAAAATCCCCAAATTTTTGGACAGCAGAATCCGCTTAAAGCATATAAATCTCATTTATAATTCTTTAAAGGTCTCCATTTATTTATTCCATCAGATGGAAGAATTATCAATGAAAGCCCTCCTGCTATCACCCTCCCTGCTCTCAAAATCCTGGTTTCTAGGCAGAGTTGAGGGCAGCTTCAGGAACAGCCTTGTAGTGGTCTCTGTTTATAGCTTTAATTGAACAAACCGCTGCATGGACAAACCATTTGGTGCCTTCTGTGCTTGAATAGACCTTGTGTATCTAAAGCAACCAAGCACATGAAATAATCAATAGTAAATATTTGAACTTGAGTTCTTTCTATCCCTGCCAAAACCAGCATGCTTTAACTGATGCAATCAATACAAACCGATCAAAGTGCAAATTACAGATACGTTTTACTCTCAATAATGTTTTCTCCCCAGTGTTGATTCACTGCCGTGGTATGGGTCCACCCACCATTGCCACCCTGCAAGCAATCATTTATGTTTGAGTTTTGAAAATGAGTATCAGCAGCCTGGTCCTTTATAAAAGCAAAAAACTGCGGATGCTGGAAATCCAAAACAAAAACAAAAATACCTGGAAAAACTCAGCAGAACTGTTGAGGGGTCATTCGGACTCGAAACGTTAACTGTGCTCCTCTCCGCAGATGCTGCCAGACCTGCTGAGTTTTTCCATGTATTTTTGTTTTAGCCTGGTCCTTTAGTTGGGCTAGCACCTTTGAACATTACTCTCCTTTTACCTAATGTTCACATATATGTGCTTTGCAGCCAGGCTAGTGACAAGTAGTGAGAACCCCAGCTGACTTCCTTTCTCTCTTGCTAATGAGAGATGGAGTGATTGTGGGGAGGGAGTGGGGGAGGGTGGTGGTGTGGGCATGGAAGAGAGGGGAAATGAAGACAATTGCTTTGCCCTAACTGTTTGCTTAGCTTATATTATTAGACTCAGCACAAACTGAGATTGTATCTGACATTATTTTAGCTGTAAAGCTAAGCTTCTCGTTGGATGAGCTCACTGAGCAATCAAGAGTGTATATGTCTGTGTTGCATAGAATCATTTTTCAGAACAAATTTTGGAGCCCTTCTATTTTTCTTTTAATTGAAGTATAAATTCGACATAGGCCGAGGACAAAAATGCTTGTCAGCATGCCTGCCTCCCCTTACCCCCGCCCCACTGTATTTAACTAAAATAACAGGTGTGTGCTAAATGAAGCAAATTGTAACTTGTTTGAAGCAGTTCCTAACTGAGCAGAATTTCAATTAAGTTCGACTGACATGAAAGCTGGAGGCAGATTTAACCACACTTCTAAACAGAGCATTACTTTTCCCAAAGAAATCAATGCTGTCTAAATGTAACAGGAGAATGCACAGCTTGATGCTTTGTTAAAACTGACAGAAAATGGAATGACTGCTGGAGTGAAAGAAAGTTCTTGGAAGGAACTGGCTACTGACCCAGCGTTAGGAAGTACCAGTTTGAATAATCGTAAATACTACAGAATCAAGCTTAAAGGAAAAGCTCGGTAGTTGGTGTGAACAAAGTTTGCTTCCACCAGTAGTGAGACTGAGCGATGTTCAGTCAATAAGCGTGAAAAATGTTCCTGTAGTTGAAGAACTCACTCCATCTAATTACTGTATTAATTTGACTGACACATCACACAATTGACAATGCTAGAAGCTAAATTTACAGGTAGGGCTGGTCTCCACCATTAGTCTTGCCTATTGCTTAATTATGTTACAATGCAGCATTTTAAGTTCAGATTTGTTTCTGATCAGGTGCTGCCCTCTAGTGTTTATATTTTAAAAAATCATTGTTGTGGCCAAGATTTCCCTTTCTCTTGAGTTTTCTTCCCCCCTCTCCTCAAGCAGCTAACTCTGGTTCAGTTTAATGGACCCAGAACTCCTATAGTACCATGCCCATGTGGTAAGTCGTGATGCGTTGCCTGGTAACATCTGGTTTCAGTGATTTCGTGCCAGGACAGGCAGTCTCTTTACCCAAACAACAAAATACTGCAAATGCTGATAATCAAAACCAACATCAGAGTGCTGGGAACACCTGTGAGGTCAGGTAGCATCGGTGGAGGGAAGAGACAAGTTAACATTTTAAACATGGACCTTAACAGCTTTGTTAGCAGATTCTGAATAAGTGCACCATGATTTCTGTTGCCCCTTCAAAACTTGACTTGCCCCACACACAGTGGGAAGATTCTTCAGATGAGCTGCAGGTCTTATTGTCAAAAGTTGAAAAGGTATAGCAAAATGACTGTTGCTCTAATTTGCCATGTTCCTTTTTTGATCTACAGTGGATTAGAGAAATCCATAGATGGTCTGAATAAGAATTCCTCTTCAGCCCAGCAATTGATCACTTTGAAAGATGTGGAGGAAGGTGCTGTTGCTCTGCGTCAGGTGGGAGAATCTCTGGCAGGTCTGAAAGGTAAGGCACTTTGTAATTATCTTCCATTAAATTTGTAAGTACTAACCAAAGCAGTTTGGTAAGAAGTGATGTCCACCTACCACACCATTTGTTGCTGACCTGCATTGGCTCCTGATCTGCCATTATCTCTCACTTAAAATCATCCTGTGTTTCAATTATTTCATATCCCCCCCTGGCTCCCCATCCCTGCAACCTCTTGCAGCCTTACAACTTCCTGTATTATCATTCCTCTGACTCCAGCCCTTTGAGTCAACTGCCTTCCTTAAATCCACCAGAGAAAGTCATGCCTTCAGCTTCCTAGCCTCCATATGCTGGAATTCCTTTTCTATCCCTCTGCCTCCTCCTCCATTGAGATCTCCCTTAAAACACACCTCTGGCCACCCTTAGTAATGCCTTCACGAAATGCTTTGGGATGCTTTTCTATGTCAAAGACACTCTATAAATGCACATTGTCAATGTCATCATTCTCTAAGTTACTTGGTGTTTTAAATAGTTGAGCCACAGCATTTGGTTTTCTTCCTCTGATGTGTGCAGTTGGCGGGTTTTGTTGATATTGCCTCCTGGTTTTTTACACACCTTGCCTTGAGGGGGAAAAAGCCTGTCAAGAATTATGGAATGTTCAAATGTCACTTTTTTTTGTTTTTGTTTTGTTGTGCCGTTGCAACGGTGATTGGGGGGAAATAGCTTTCATCTTGGTCTAATGACACCATGTTCCATCAGATAAAGCTGCATGATTTCATTTTATTATATAGTACTTATAGCACAGAAACAGGTCATTCAGCCCAAAATGCGGAGTAGGCGGGGAGAGGCAACCCTTGAAGTTGAGAAGGCAGAAAAACTGCTGTAAGAAGTACCTACTTGACTTTATTCTTAGTTCAGGCTGGAGGATAAAAATTAAGAGTCGCCTATGTTTCTTCTATGCGCAGAGTTTGAAATGTTTTGGTTTGTGTCTTTATCCCAGCCGAGTTCCCCACTTTGCAGAATAAAATGCGGGCAGTACTCCGTGTGGAGGTAGAAGCAGTGAAGTTCTTGAAGGAAGAGCCTCACAAGTTGGAGAGTCTACTGAAGAGAGTCAAAAGTATGACTGAGGTACTCACAAGTTTAAGAAGGTAACGTCCATCAGAATAAAATCTTAGTCCTGTACTTATTTTGTTGATGTCACTGCTTTGCAACATGCATTTTTGTTTTGCCTGGGAAACATCATTAATTGAACTGAGGCTGTATTCATCTTGTTTATCATGAGGGTTATGTTAACAGCTTTTATTTCATTCATTCAAGGGATGTGGGCATCACCGGCTAGGCCATCCCTGGTTGCCCTTGAGAAGGCGGTGGTGAGCTGCCGCCTTGAACCGCTGCAGTCCATGTGGAGTAGGTACACCCACAGTGTTATTAGGAAGGGAGTTCCAGGATTTTGACCCAGCGATAGTGAAGAACGGTGATATATTTCCAAACCAGGATGGTGTGTGGCTTGGAGGGGAACTTGAAGGTCAAGGTTTCCCATGTATCTGCTGCCCTTGTCCTTCTAGGTAGTAGAGGTCACAGGTTTGGAAGGTGCTGTCTAATGAACATCTTGTAGATGGCACACACTACTGCCATTGTGCGTCGGTGGTGGAGGGAGTGAATGTTTAGTAAATAAAGGGGATGTGTATTCCGAAGACTATGCATGACTATCCATCTGTACATTCTATTAAAAAGGATGTCTCCAAACATGAGATTCTTTAATACGTTAAATCATTTGAAAATCTTTTTTCCATTCACGGGATGTGGGCTTCGCTGGCTGGGCCAGCATTTATTGCCCATCCCTAGTTGCCCTTGAGAAGGTGGTGGTGAGATGCCTTCTTGAACCGCTGCAGTCCATGTGGTGTAGGTGCACCCACAGTGCTGTTAGGAAGGGAGTTCCAGGATTTTGACCCAGTAACAGTGAAGGAATGGCGATATATTTCCAAGTCAGGATGGTGAGTGACTTGGAGGGGAACTTCCAGGTGGTGCTGATCCCCTGTGTCTGCTGCCCTTGTCGTTCTAGATGGTAGTGGTAATGGGTTTGGAAGGTGCTTTCTAAGGAGCCTTGGTGAATTCCTGCAGTGCATCTTGTAGATGGTACACGCTGCTGCCACTGTGCATCGGTGGTGGAGGGAGTGAATGTTTGTGGATGTGGTGCCAATCCAGCGGGCTGCTTTGTCCTGGATGGTGTCAAGCTCCTTGAGTGTTGTGGGAGCTGCACTCATCCAGGCTATTTAGTCCTTTATCCCAATCCCCCTCACCAAATATAGCACCTTCAGCTTCAGATCTACCCGTTTGTAGTGATGCACACTGCTATTTATCACCTTAAAAGTTCCTACCCTATTCATGGTCAGCAGTATGCTTTTGCTGATCTTGAGAGTTATGTAGCTTTGGAACCTAGCTATGGAATTCTTTTGGTGAATCTTCAAATTAGGTCTTCAAGACATTTGACAAGATTTATACACTTCAGGCTGTAACTATTTCCACTATTGCTGGAAACAGCAGACCTTTTCTCACCGTCAGGATGTGGGCAAATCATAGTTGGAATTTGTAATATAATCAGTTGTTATCGGGCAGGCTAGTGGGTTCAGACAAGGCACAATGATAACACTGTGATTTCAGAGAACAGACAGCGCTGACATTACTGAATTCATAGAATATACTCAGTGCTGATACCATTTCACCATCTGGATCATGTTCTCCTTCCCATCCCCCGACCCCCTTGGACCTGGAGTATGTTCTCTCTATGTTGTTTAGCTCTCCTCCTCCCCCACTTACAGCTAATTGTAGCAGGTCTGCTTACAGGTGTGGCAACAGAAACCTCACCAACGGTTAGTTTTTCACTCATTCATACATTTTTAAACAAATTATCATTTGGCCTTGCACCAAACCATAGATACTGTATTGAGCACTTACTAAACTCTCTCACTTTCACTTTTGTTCACTTTCTGTCATTTACCATGACAGGCAAGATGATTGAAGAGGGCATGCTGGAATATTAAATAGATTAAACCTTCCCTTACCTACCCCATGGAGGAACACATTCTCTTTGCCAGCCACTTAAATGGGTCGGGTACAATTTTTCTCAATGTCTGTACTGTACTGTGGATATACCTACACCACATGGACTGCTGAGTTTTTCCAGGTATTTTTGTTTCTGTTTTTGTTTTGGATTTCCAGCATCCACAGTTTTTTGCTTTTTTTTTCTCAGTGTCTCATTGGTTTGCATGTTAGATTTTCTTACTTTCCCTGTTAATATAGTAGTGGTGCAAGACCAAAGCTGTGCTGGGAGCTTATACCACTGTTCACCTGACCCCACAATAATGACCAGCTAGCTCAGTTCATTATACTTTTGGTTAGTTTTGCCAGGACTGCAAATTTAGATCTTGGAGCTGTTAGCTGCATTGGTACAATAATTCACCTTGCTGCAATTCACTTTGCAATGCTGATTAATCCAAATGTATTTATTATATTGTTAAATTATTTGTATAGAACTAGGAACCAATTGTTGTGTGAATAATTATCCCAGGTTGCCATATTCACAGTCGCACTCCAGTCATTTACAAAAATTTATTCTTTCATGCGATGCAAATGTCACTGGCTAGGCCAGCATTTGTTGCCCATCCCTAATTGCCCTTGAGAAGGTGATGGTGAGACGCTGCCTTGAACTGCTGCAGTCCGTCTGGTTTAGGTATACTCAAAGTGCTGTTAGGGAGGGAGTTCTAGGATTTTGACCCAGCAACAGTGGTGGTGTTCCCATGCATCTGCTGCCCTTGTCCTTTGAGATGGTAAAGGTCGCGGGTTTGGAAGGTGCTGTCAAACAAAGCTTGATGAGTTGCTCCAGTGCACCATGTATATGGTATACACTACAGCCACTGTGTGTGGTGATGGTGGGAGTGAATGTTTAAGGTGGTGAATGGGGTGCCAGTGAAACGGCCTGCTTTAGTCTTGGATGATATTGAGCTGCTTGAGTGTTGTTGGATATGCACTCATCCAGGCAAGTGGAGAGTATTCCATCACACTCCTGAGTTGTGCCATGTAGATGGTGGACAAGCTTTGGGGAGTCAGGAGGTGAGTTACTCACGGCAGAATTCCCAGCCTCTGACCTGTTTCCATAGCTACAGTTTATTGTTTAATTGTGCACGACCATTTATGACAGTCATGTGCAGAATGACAGTCATGTGCGGAATAACAGTGTGCCAATTATATGGAGAGCTGATAAACAATACACTCGTTAAAACTCCAGCATTTGAGTCTAAGGTGTGATTATTTTGAACTTATGGGAACCAGAAGACATAACAGTATTCCTTAAAAACAATTTTTTTGTGTTATGTAAATATTTATTGCGTCAAATGCCTATTCCTTAAAATGCTTCAATTTCTTCACAGACTTGTAACTGAAGACTTTTTGAGAGGAACAGAAACTATACATCCAGCGCAGAAAAACACTACAGAAAATACGATCACAGTTGCAGAGTCTGAAATGCCCAAAGATGCTCCCTTGCAGGTTCAGGAGCATGTACAAACAACTCCCCCCCAAGGTCCCCCAGGTACACTTCACGAGGCTCAGAATTCCTTGGTGAAGTCAGAGTCTCATATGGTTGTCCACCATGTCCAAAGTTCCCCTGTCGTAATTCACCAATCTCACCATTCTTCAGCATTGGTTCATCCTACCCAGAGTCCTCTTGTCATGCCCAAACAATCCCAGAATGCACCAGCCACTGTTCACCAGGTTCAGTCCTCTCCAGTTACAGTGAAATGGACTCAGGAGTCGACAGATGGTATACCTCAAATCCAAAGTGCTCCAAGTCACCAGTTTCAGAGCTCGTCATCAACTGCCCAGGCTCCTCCTGGTCAAAATCTCTTCATTGACGAAATTCATGCTGCAAGTACCAAAAAGGGCATTCACCGAAAAATGACCATTGAGGTACTCTTGAGTTTACCTTTCCATACTTGGTGTTTTCTTGTTCATTCATAACCCAGCTGAAATGTACATAAAGCTCACGATCTACTTTTAAATTTGATTACAGGCAGCAGAGAGAGAATGGGAAGAAAAAAGACAAAACATGAATCAGTACGACGAGAAGGAATTTGAGCGCCTCCTGGAGGAGGCGCAGGCAAATATGATGAAAGGAATTCCTAGCTTGGAAGTAGAACCTGAGCAGAAGCTAATTGTAAAACCAGAGGAATCGGATGGGATAAAACAACTAGGTATGCAACATCTGGTGGCAAAAAAAATAGTGGGCTGAGGTGTTTAGGGTTAACCAACATCGACTCATTGATGTGTTAAGTAATTGGTGATAAAAGGATTAAGTCCCGAGCAGAGAATTAACAAGCTGCGTTATAAATGATAAGGTATCACTGAATAAAATTAATCTTTTTTCCTTTGATAGTTAAGTTAAAATAAATCAAGATTTGAATGATCTTGAGCTGCAGTGATGCACAGGGCACATATCAACAGGGCTGTTTATTTGTAAGTCCTTAAAGGCCTGAAAAGCAACAAAAGGAAAGTATTTTAAGTTCCCTTTTAGTCTAAACTAAACGTGATGGTTCCTGGACTTCAACCTGCCCCACTGCCTACTTTGCGTCAGTACTGATGAGTAAGTGTTTTGAATATGACACAGTGACACATCCTGCATTGTTTCTTGCAGAGGAGGTAACACTGCCTGAACCAGGAAATGAGAAACCCATGAAATCCCCACCACCACCACCACCCCGCAGATTCTATCCACCTGGCTCTGGCTTGACAACCACAAGATCTGGAGAAGTGATATTTACTGCAAGGAAAGAAGGCAGTCCTGTTACTGTAAGTATTTGGTTCTGGGTAATAGATGGCTGTGTTAATCTAATTCTTAAAGTTCAATGAGCAAGGTGGGGAACCTCCCTGATCCATGCAAGAAATCTCAATCTGGGTGTAATGTTTCAATTGAGTTTCTATATTTCACTATAAGATATGTACTCTGAAACTTTTTTTTTTTCTCTGCTTTTCACCCCAATGATGTTTGGGAGATGTTTGAGAGGGCAAGTATCCTTGATCCGCTGCCAAGCTGCACACCCAGGTCAGAAGGGTGTGGATTAGGGAGACCAAAGTTCTCCATCTTTCACTTATGACTCCAAGTAGCTGGTTGTGCACTCCAGCCATACCCTGGGATCTTGATTCAGCGTCTAAGTGAGAGACCTGTCAGCTTCAGCTGGTGTGGTGTTGGGACATCACCCCTTCAAATGTGCATGAAGTCTGGGAATGGCGGAAGAGGCAGAAGATCCTAACAAGTTAGTTGGACAATTGTTCAGAAGACGGAGACCAGCGTGGTGTGTGACTCACCCAAGGGCACAGTCATGACGCTTAGTAAGGCAATATGGCCAGTCACCTGTGAAGAATCTGGGCCCTCGCACAATATAAGCCCCACAGTTAGTCACGGAAAGTCATAGTCAAAGAATAGGAGATACAAGTGAGCTTGGGCCCCCTACAGCCGATTCTGTTGTAGATAGTGACAGGGAAGGGGAAGCTTTTGCCCAGCAAAGTAACCAGCACATTTATGACCAAGTTGACCTAAACTCATGAGAGGTCAATGTCTGAGCCTGTTACACTAAATGGAATATAATGTTATGTCAGGCAGAAAAGCTTGATAACTGCATACAAGTGATCAATAGGAACTGCAGGACTTGGAGAAATCCTACAGTTAGAATCTGGTCAGATGGAAAAGAAGAATGATATACTTCTCCAGAGGTGAGAAACATGGGAATGGAGTAGGAATCCTAGTAAATATAAGATACAGGAGATCAGTTCAAGGTTGGTGGCCAATCTCAGAGTGATCGTGATCAAGATCGAAGGAAAGCCTTTTGATCTGGTTGTCATACAAGTTAATGCTCTGTCAAAAGATCACGGTGAGCAGGAAATAGAGGCCTTTTATGGTGACATCCTGAAGTCTTATGTTCAAGTTAAATCAAAAGATGTGGTACTTGTAATGGGCAACTTAAACACCACTGGTGAAGGAGCATCAGGAACTCATATCGGTCATATGGCCTCGGATTGAGAAATGAAAAAGGGGAGGGACTGATGGACTTTGTCAAGAAAATGATCTGATGGTGGCAAACACCTTTAAGCAAGCAAAAGAATGCTGCACACTTGGAGAAATACAAACGAGATGTATAGAAATCCAATAGATTGTGATGGTGAAACAACATTTTAGAAACAGTATAAAGAATATTGAAACATATCCTGGCGTGGATATAAATTCAGACTATTGTCTCCTTATGGCAAAATTAAGTTAAAACTGAAAATACCAAAAAATAAAATGATGTGCAACCATTTAGACATCAACATGCTGAAGGATGAGAGCATCAGAGAGGCATTCATTCTTTAAGTATATACCAAGCATGAATGTCTCGGGATTGGGGAATCAAAACAAACAGAGGTCTCCAAACCAAAAATAGAAAGCAGATGAAAAAACACAGAAGAGAGTAGACAACATGCTGCAAAGGAAATATTACCAAAACAGAAGAGAAAAAGGGAGGACAAGTGGATGACCGATGAGATACTAGCTGTGATTATATAAAGGGGAAAGAAAAGATACCTGTGAGTATGAGGAAATTGAAAAGAAAATAAAGAATGCCTGTGGTTCAGTATTGGAACTGGAAGGTAATCACAAAATGAGAATTATGCACCAGAAGGTGAAATCTTTGACATATAGAAAGTGATAACAACTGCTAGTGACAAAGATGGTGAAATATTATTTGAAAGGGATGCAGTAGCAAAAAAGATGGATAGAAATGAATTGTATGATGATCCAAATCAAGGGAGGCCTCAAGAATAGGAGCAAATGATGGACCAAACATCCTGATATCACAGGAAAATTGCCAGGCATAGATGAAGTAACAACAGAACATCTAAAAGCCATTGAAGAAACAGGATTAGAAGTTGTAACAGAAATTTGTGATCAAAGATATACCTAAGGATACATTCCAAATGACTGAGCCAACACCAGTATTTCAGTCATTGGATCAGAGCTGAAAAGCTACAGAGATCTCTTATAGACGACAAAGTGGGGGTTGACCTAGGCATAGTTAGATCACGGACATCACAGAGTGGTTGCAGATGGACCACAGTAACTCTTCTGAGCTCCAAGGGAGAAACCTGAGGCTTTCCATGGTGCATGACCCAGCTCCATGGACCAGCAGGTGATGGGTGACTCTCTTGCTTAATCTCTACATTTGAGGGACAGAGTTCCAGTTAATGGATTGCCTAGAATGTCAGTTCACATGAAGTGCTGTTATCAGTATTGATGTCCATTTGACAGCATCTGTGGAGAAAGAAACAAAGTTAGCATTTCAGGTAGATGACCCTGTGGCTAGAACCCTTCTGGCGTAGGGTCACTTACTGAAATGTTCACTGTGTTTCTCTCTCCACAGATGCTGCTGAGTCTTTCCAGCATTTACTGTTTGTCTCAGATTTCTAGCATCTGCAGTAATTTGCTCCTGGTATAGATTTGTTGGATTTTTGGAGCGTGTAATATCTACAACAGTTCTGTGGCACTGTGTAAAAACATTCATTGGAACTTTTATTTTTGAAATGCATTTTGTTTTCTGTATTTTGTGCTACATAAGGCAAAGAAGCATCAGTACTATGAACTGGAACAAGCACCCAGTTCAGACATCCAGTGCTGGCATCAAATACGGCCAGGTGCAATAGAGCATAGTTAAGTTAAAAAGTAAAACTCTTGCACCTTGCTGGGGGTAATGTGTGCCTCAGGTCTAACCTCAGAAGAGCAGCACCTACCACACCAGTGTGATACTTTCTATTTCCTGCACCAGCCACTCTTTTCGTGTCTTAGAGTGAGATGGCCAGATAAGAAACAGTGTTGCATCATGGACTAATCCCAACTGAATGTTGTCACCTTTTGTTATTTGATAGTCTGAAGAGAATAGCTCCGCGCCCCTGAAATCACCAAGAAGTCCTGTGGAAGTGAAGGAAATGGCATCAACGCCTGTCCCAGCAGCAGCTTGTGCTGTCAAGGAAGATGAAGATGAAGGTGACAGGATAATGGCAGAACTACAGGTGAATATTGACTATCAATTGTAATGAAATCAACGCAAAGAAACAAATTTCAGCTGTTTTAAGAAAAAAGTGCAAATGTTGTCAAATTCCCAAAGATCATTTACTGCGGCGCTCTGCATTTTATTTCTTCTACTTGAGATGTGAGCGATGATTCTGAGGTTATAGATGTTTTAAACTTTAATGACTAGAGCTATAAAACATTTCTATTGTAGGTTCTGGTGCTATTTAATCTAAACCTATCAATAGTGTGGTGCAGGCTGAAAGCCTTGTGTCTCCAAATTCCCAGTGTCAACTCTGGTTTTGTGGGCTGCCCCTGGCAAAAGAGACAAGGCATGGGAATGAGGGGCACTGAAGAAAATCGGGGATAGTTGCCTTGAGGCAGGTAATTTGGAAGTCGCATTGACAGAAGGCGGAGAGGTGATCGATCTCAGATCTGTTAGTCCATGGCCTGAGGAGACTGATGGGGGAAAAGTTAAGAGAACGTATCCTGAAAACAACAAAACCAGAAACATTTCGTCCTTACATCGGTGAATAAAGTCAAATATACTGCTTTTCATTATAGTGTAGAGATGCAGGTGGGGTCTTTAGAGGATTAACCGTAACATTGCTATTTCATCAGCCCATAATGCATTTCTTTTACAATAGTGCCTGAGGTCTCAGTGTAGTGACAACTGTTCTGTTTTATATTGCACGGTAGAATCCATAGCAACAGAGGCTATAGAAAGTAACTGCTTTCATATGAGTATTTATCTTGAAATTGGACTTTGAAACTTTGTTTTGGGCTGAACAGGCGTTTTCAGTGGTTACTGGGCGTAAAGCTGATGGGCTGTGCAGTGGGTTGTACAGTTGAACTGTACAACCCACTGTCAGCCAGCAAACATGGCTGCCTCAACATTTGATGACCTTTCTCTTATCACTTTGTGGGGAAAGGAGGGAAGTGATACCTCAACACATGCTCAGAACCTTCTTAGATTGGTATCGCCAGCTCACTTATTTAACTGCAATGCCATTGTGATTGGGGCTGCTGTAGTGAAGTAAGTGGTAAATCGGTGTTATGCATTATTTTGACCACCTTAGGATGTTGTGTGGAATGATGTACATTTACCACTAATGTATCACTCTCCTGTGTCCTTTGCTTTGGTTTCATGTAGGATTGTTGAATTTTAAAGACAATACAAAGACTGCAGGACAGCCAGAAACAGCCAAAGTAACAAACTGAAGTGTGCCAAACAGACTAATATCGCGGCCACTTTATAGATGGCAATAGTGGCGCCAGAGGCAAGCCTTCAATGTAAATAAACCAATAGCAGAGCTGCTGATGGCACCAAAACATCCCTTGGTTGGTAGCTTTCTGGGATTCCATTGACCATTAGCTGGCTACAGCCAAGTGTAAACAACTGCCACCAGTGCTGCTTAGATGTGGTCGTCCATCTTGGATTAGGTTGATAGTGGGTTGGTCTCTAACAATCTTTCACTGACATCAGGAAAGTGGCTCTGATCGTGTTCATGAAGTTAGAAATTTGACTCTGTATGTTGGTGTGATTGCGTTGTAATATTCAGGCATAAATGATCCACAGTTGCTAAATTTGTTCTGCAGTATAAACCACACAATTCAGCAAAAGAATAGGTTTACATAGAATCATAGCACAGACATAGCACAGAAGGAGGCCGATTGGCCCTTCATGTTCATGATGGCTCACGGCACAAGCAACTAGTCCCACTCCCCAGCCCTTTCCCCATGGCGCTGCGAATGTATTCTCTTCAGATGCTGATTCAATTCCATTTTGAAAACCAGGATTGAATCTGCCTCCACTACACTTCCAGGCAGTGTATTTCAGATCCTAACCATTCACTGTGTAAAAAAAAAGTACTTCCTCTTGTCATAATTGGTTCTTTTGCCAATCACTTTAAATTGGAGTCCTCTTGTTTTTGTCCCTTCTGCCAATAAGAACAGTTTCTCTCTATCTACTCTTCTTGACACCTCCATGATTTTGAACATATTGATCAAATCTTTTCTCAACATTCTCTCCTGTGAAAAGAACAACCTCAGCTTCTTCAATCTATCCACATAACTGAAGTCCCTCAGCCCTGGAACCATTCTCGTAAATCTTTTCTGCACATTCTAAAACCTTCACGTCCTCCTTTACTGTGTGATGCCCAGAACTGGACACCATCCTCCAGAGACTGAACCGGTGTTTTATAAAGGTTCATCATAACTTCTGTGCCCCTGTAAAGCTCTGGATCCTGGTTGCCTATATTATAGAGCCATCTTCCAGTATGGACAGTTCAGTAATGAAAAAGGGAAATAGTAAGGTATTAGCAATGAGAAAGTAGGGAAGAGGGAGAAAATAACTTTCTGGCTGAATCTGTTTTGCAGCATCAACAAATTGTTAATATTTATGCCTTACTTAACCAGACACTAAACTGGTAAATTGAGAAAACCAATCAGCTAGTGAACAATGAATGGAGCTGTTTAAATGTGCCTCCGAGAAATGTCAGTGGATTGAGCAGTTGGTTTGGATGCAGTCTAAATTTGGAGTGGGGCAATTGTATTAGCTAAGCTTTTGAAAGGATGTCCACATCAGAACGTGTTTGTCAGCTGGTTATTTGATCGTAGTTAATGCAACTTCACCATGAATTATTCAAAGATGTTTTAGCAAACTCTCTTTTTTGCACTTTGTTATTCTTTCTGGCACATGTGCTGCGATTTGCTTGACAAGTGCCATTTGCTGCTTAACATGACAAGGAAAGCTGGAGCCTCCATTTGAATGCAGTATTGTGAAATGCCTGTCAGCCCAATTTACCTGCAGTGGGTTTTTGGTGAATTGGCTAATGTGAATAAGAAGTTTGCAGCACCTGTTGTGTTGTGTCCCTTTCTTTACTTTGATGGCAAAATTGTTATGCTTGTCTCGCTGATGTGTTTTTTGGATCTGAGTGTGCTAGGTACATAATACTTTCATGAAGAAAGCCAAATTGAAGGTTGAATAGTCTCAACTGGCTGTTTTGCAATATATATGGAGAAGTTGCATTGAATGCTTATGGTTGAGTTAATCTAATAAATGATTCAGTAACATTTCATTAGCATTGTGCTGCTCCTTTCTATATGTGACACAGATATCAAATGATAATAGGGTACATGTTTCTAATATGACTTTTGGAGTAATAATGAACACTGGGATTTAAAGTTGGAATGTGTGCAAAAGTACATCTTGTGAATGATGAGATAAAAGTTTTTTGTAAGACTTGAGAAGCTGAATTTATACAGGCTGTGTGGGAATGTTTTTAAAAAAATTAATTTTCAACATTTGTGTCAACACTTTGAGGAAACTAAATTCACCCACACTGAGAAATTCATCCTCTGAAATGTTCTGAAATAAGTCATTAAAGAGGGTTTTCTACTCCATTCCATTACAGCAGTTAAAACAATTACTTAACCACCATCCTGTGTTCAAAAGGCTTTTTTTTTTCAAAATTCAAATGCACATTATGTGGCTAATAGCACTTGGCCTTGAAAAATGATATTCCTGATTAGTGAAGAAGGGTGTGTTGCTGTATAATTTGGCCATTTGTGACATGATGCCCATGTCTTGCATCTCGCAAAACTTAATTTTAAGATAAAAGCTGGATTTGTGAACTGTTGAGAGAAATTTTTAAAAAAACCACCATCATTGAAAACAAATCCACATTGCTGACATTTTTGCTGTCAAAATGGCCAGAGGGCAGGGGATTTGCAAATTAAGAAGCACAATTCAAAGCACACTCTGGGGGTAGAATGCCAGCATTTAAACACATTTGGATTTCTTCCAGGAAGCTTGGTTTGTTGTTGACATTGCGTGGACAACAGCCTCTGCCTACAGGGAGCTAAGCCAGCCATTGACTCTGAGCACTGATTCTGCAGCAGCTTTGGATGATGCTGCGGAACAGGTTTGCTCAGCTGCCCCATGGCTCTTGGGGACTTGGAGCAGAATGAAATGGTTATCAAACTGAAGGGAAAATGGAGTACAGGTCAGGTTAACTTCAAAATATTGGAACTGATCAAAGTATGAAGATGAGAAAAAAGATGTTAATACAAATGGCTGTCATTCAAAATGGAAAGAAAGTACTAGGACAGAAACATCAGTGACTGGAAGCCACGCCAGCTCTGATTTTAACAGTTCATGGATGAACAAAGATAATGGAGTCTTTGTATTAACCTTTTTTCTTTTAAAAAGTAAAATCCTTCCTCTCAAATAGTATAATTTTGGTAATAAGTGCTGATTTTAAAAGGCTTGGAGGCAGCTGGTCAAATGTTTGCAGTAAACCTGTTACAATGAAAGTGTGACCATTAACTAGAATACTGTAATCCTAGACCAAACCCCTCAAGAAATCCCACTGAGTGCTGTGCAGTTATCATTGTAATCTAACCTTATGATTATTCAGCTTTCCTAATTCAAATGTGTCAGACTTGCACTGTTTGCACATTCTGTGCAGCAGTACATAAAATAATATTGGCAGTTTCATTTCTCTTACGGTAATGTTTAATTTTTCTATGAATGTAGAAGCCATGTTCACAAATGCAAATTCCTCTTGTCTCAGTACTTTGCAGAACAATCTTCTCTCAGGGTTAGACATTATACTTCATATTGGATCTGTTGGTAGTTGCAATCCTTTACCCAGAGAATTTCGACCAAGGACAGTGCCTTACAGTTAAATTTACCCAATCTGTTTGAAACCACATAGCTTTTGGAAGGCTCCAATTTCACAAGCTTATCATTGGAAACAATCCACATAGTTGACATTTTTTGCTGTGTCAGAACAGCTAGATTTCAGAGGAAGTTGATATGTTTTTAGTGGCATAGATTATCCCATTAATCTGTGGCTGTATTTTTCTACTTTATTTTTTGTAAAAAAAAAAATAAATCTGTAGCTTTTTTTCCCCCCCACTTCTTTTGGTTAAGTCTGAGGTCCTTATGAAAAATCTGTTTCATTCTTTTTATTGAACTTTGGGTGGCTGCACAGATCCTGCATAGGAGGAAATATATGCACCTAAGGAATTTCAGGCCTCCAGGCAATAGGGGTGGAGGGAGGGGGGACTCTAACATCCTGTCCAGCTGTGTTCTGTGTTAATAGTGTGGACTTTGGAACTTTTGTTTGATTCTAAGAGTATGACTGTGTGAGCAAGTTAAATTTATATTTTGATGTGTAGTGATGTACGGTATTGTTACTTAAGCTAAATCATTACCAATGTAGAAAATAATAATACAGATTGAGTAAATACTGAATTCAAAAAACTATTCCCTCAGGCTGGATAGGAGTGGGGCTGGGGTGGGAGAGATGTTATAGAGAACTTGTATGCAAATCTTTTCAAAACACCAACTCTCCCTTGATTTTGCTCGTAGTGAATCAGAGGATAAGCTATTTTATAATAGGGATGTTTATCGACAAATGACCTCAGTGAAAATATTATAGCATGTAAAAGTGATGCTTACAAGAAGTGTAGACTACATAAAAGGCTTCTAATATGTTATGAATTATCCATGTCTGGTTCAGTTGTGGAACGATTTCTCATGAATGCCAAAATGAAATACCTTGTATTAAAGACAAGCCTATGGTTTAATGTATTATAAAGAATAAAATGTTTAATGAAATTAACATGTACCATCAGCTTGTGAAGTTCAGAAAGTAATGTTTATACGCAAATTATATGCAAAATTATTAGGCATTCTGTCCTAAATGAATTTGAGAACGTTGGGTACTTTGCATACACTATACTTATTTGCTGAACTGTAAATAGTAAAAGCTGCCTAATACCTTTAAGTTGTTTTACTGAGTAGTTTTGTGATATCAGCAGTTTTGATGGACAAATCTTGGTTGTACAGCAAATCTTGGAATTGTCCTATTGCTTGCTGTGAATTGGAAGCTGATCTCTGCCATAAAGAAAGTTGCATTTATATAGCACCTCTCATGACATCAGGACACCCCAAGGTGCTTTATGGCCAATTAAGTACTTTACAACAATGACTATAGTTCAAAAGTAGGAATAGCGGGAGGTGATGACGTAGTGGCAATGTCACTGGACAGGCTAATGCTCTGGGCATACAGGTTCAAATCCCACCATGGCAGCTGGTGGAATATAATTAAAAACCTGGAATTAAAATCTAGTCTCAGTGGTAGTGACCATGAAACCATTGTCGATTATCATACTATCAAATCCTGTGTTTCGCTAATGCCCTTTAGGGAAAGAAATCTTAACTGGCCTGTAGTTGACTCTTAAATGTCCTCTGAAATAGCATAGCAAGCTACTCCGTTGTATCAAACCACAGCAGATGGCCCACACTGCCTCATAGATGCTCGGTTTTGAGTTACTAGATCTGTTCGAAATCTACCCCATTTAACACAGTGGTAGTGCTACGCAACATGATGGAGGGCATCCTCAATTTGAAGACGGGACTTTGTCTCCACAAGGAGACAGTGGTCACTCCTACTTGTACTGTTGTGCACTGATGCATTTGTGACAGGTAGATTGGTGAGGAACAAGTCAAGTAGGTTTTTCCCTCTTGTTGGTTCCCTCACTACCTGTCGCAGAGCCCATCTAGCAACTATATCATTTAGGACTTGGCCAGCTCGGTCAGTACTGGTGCTACTGAACCACTCTTGGTGATGGACATTGAAGTCCTCCTGTGCCCTTGCCACCCTCAGTGCTTCTTTCAAGTGGTGTTTGACATGGAGGAGTACTGATTCATCAAGGGGGATAGTAGGTGGTAACCATCAGGGGGTTTCCTTGCCCATGTTTGACCTGATGCCATAAGACTTCATGTGGGCCAGAATCGATGTTGAGGGCTCCCAGGTGGTGTCTGGGACATTGTCTATAAGGTATGATTCTGTAAGTATGACTAGTTTGTGAGACAGCTCTCCCAATTTTGGCACTAGCTACCAGATGTTAGGAAGGAGGATTTTGCAGAGTCGACAGGGCTGACTGTGCCATTGTCATTTACAGTGCGTAGGTTGATGCCAGTTGGCAAGGGCAGCAGATACATGGGAACACCACCAAGTTCCTCTCCAAGCCACACATCATCCTGACTTGGAAATATATCGCCGTTCCTTCACTGTCACTGGGTCAAAATTCTGGAACTCCCTTCCTAACAGCACTGTGGGTGACCCTACACCACATGGACTGCCGCGGTTGAAGAAGGCAGCTCACCACCACCTTCTCGAGGGCAGTTAGGGATGGGCAATAAATGCTGGCCCAGCCAGAGACATCTACATCCCATGAACAAATAAAAAATTACAACAGCCAAATTGTGAACCATAAACTCCCACAAACAGCAATGCAATAATGACCAGAGAATCTTTTTTTGTGGTGCTGGTTGAGATAACTATTAGTCAGGAGGACATTAGAGAATAACTCCCCTCTTCTCATCATGAGTTGTTTACATCCACCTGAACGAACAGCAAGGAGCTCAGTTTTATGTCTCATCCAAAGGACGGTACCTCCAACAGTGCAGTACTCTATCAATGCTGCACTCGAGTGTTAGCGAGACTTTGCGCTCAAGCCTCTGGAGTGGGATTTGAACCCACAACCTTCCGAGTCAGAGGTGAGAGTGCTACCAACTGAGCCCCAGCTGACACCTATTTGGACAATAAAACATAATTTGTCAATAATTTGCAGAATTTGTTGGCATCCAGTAAACTCAAAACAGCTGTCTTTGCATTTAAATTCTTCAGAGACTTTGTTAGTGATGAATTGAGCAGTTAGCTGTTGAATAAGTAATAAACTGCCCAATGCCAATTTATTGATTAAATGTTGCAGTTAAAGAATATTTTTTTAAATCTCGGACACAGCACGGGTTTGACTGCACTTTTTTGAATTGTGTTTTTTTTTTCCCTATAGCTCCATAATTGAAATTCCTGGACTCTGCAGTAAGGTGATGTGTGATTGATTTTTTTTTTGGCTAACATCCTGTACTTTAATCTCTCAGGCTTTCCAGAAATGTTCAGTTATGGATGTAAGTTCAAAAGCAGTTGTTGAACAGCCGAAAGTTGAAATGCAAACCAGAGATGTAAGGTCCACAGCCTTGTTATCACCCAAAGAAAAGAAGGTAACATCTTTGGTATCAGAATGTGAGCTTGCTGTGTTCCAATCTTTTCCGCTTCAATACTAATCAAACACTACTCCTCTCTCGTCTAATTTCTATAGCTGTATGAACCCTGTATGCTTTCCAGCCAAAGTGTCTTAGATAATTCCTTATTATAAATGTTAACAAAAATTCTCTCCATAGAATTGGTTTAAATATTAAAATAAAATGATTTTGGAGACTTTTTCTTTTATTTTGAAGGCTGGCCAGTAACAGATTGTCAAAATAGTGGCATTGAATAATCCAGCTGATTTAGCAACCATTTGGCCAATCAGTGCTGGCTCTTTGGAAAAAGCTAACCAATTAACCTCACTTCCCTGCTCTTCCCCAATGGCACTAATTGTATTCCCCTGTCAATCAGTGCCACTTTGATTTTTAAATATTGTGAAACATGTATAGCAAATAATACTTTCCTAGCGTTGCTACATGTTGGTAAGACAACTATCATCCCACTTTTATTGGTCCCCAACTCCCATTTTTCATAACAAAAAAATGAAACTCCTTGTGAGGTGATTGCAAAATGGAGCCTCCAAGTTTTCCCAGATTTATAAATGCGCTGTATCACTACACTGTCCAATATTCCTGAACAAGTTCCTGCATTTAGTTCCTTCATAAACCTACCCATTATGAAAAGTAAAAAGAACTATCAGTAATATGCATATGGCTGTAATATAGGAAATAATATTATACATATGGATAGTGTTGATGTACGTCATGTGTAGCTCATCAGAAAGAATGTTGCCTTTATAGTATAGTAACCAGGATGATGAGGTCTTTTAACATTTAGAAACAAAAGCTCCATTGGAAGCAAAATGATAAATAAGGTCAAACTGCAGAGTCTTATTTCAAAATGTATCCTTCTTTGGCAAGAAAAAGTCATTAAAAAAATTATAGCATTATGATCAATATAGTGGTCTTGCTTTTCCCAAAAGGTTCTGGTCGTTTGATTTGCTGGGGATCGACACTCTTTAAACGTTAGGCTGCTGTTGTCAGTAGGTAGAACTCTGTTTTATTTGCTTGAAGGATATTTCTGATTATTGCAATTGTTTTTTCATTCAGCAGTCTTTCCAGCTCTCTGCTATAATCCCATTAAATTGGTGAAGGATAGTAAAACATCAAAAAGGTTGTTTTACTTTGAAATTTTGAATATTTTTGAACCCGAACTAAAAGCATTTATTTCCTAAGAATGGATAGAGTAGTTCTGCTAAATCATAACCAGAGGATTGAAGGAAACAAAAAAATACTCTGAAATCTGACCATGTAGTAAAACACTTGCACTAGCTCAAAACTTGAAGCTTGCAGAATCTGCACTAGGATATATTAACCATTGGTACATTAATTTTATAATTCACATCAAGAGATTTGATGTTGCTCAAAAGCAAACTACTCTTGTGCATTTTTCTGATCATCTCCAATATGGATGATTTAGTTTAAATTAGCCTGTAAAATCATTGTGCTTATTCGAGGCACTTCAGTTACTCAAATTGACCATTCCTTGGCTGCATGTAAAATGTCCTCTTTACAGCTTTGTAGAATCAAAAGATGATCAGTGCTGAAAACTAGCGTGAATCCTTCCTTTTGGTTTTCTCAGTGAATTACATCCTATTGAAAGCATGCACTATCCCTTGGTGGCTCTGAGATTTGGTTATGTCAAGTTTTCAAATGCCTTAGAATGTCAGGACAATATTATATTGTGCTATAGTGTTCGCCATCCTTTTCCTGTAAGCTAGGGGGAGCAGTATGACCTGTGCATAATTTTATGTCTTGATTTTCCTGACTCTTGGAGAGATCTGTTACTTTTTGGTTCACTCCATGCTTTTAGTGGGAAGACTCACTGGTTAACCCTACTTTATTCGCTTACTCTTTTAAGCCAAGCTGTCTATTATCATTAACAAAAAAAAGGGGGGCAGTGCTCCTCTTAAATGGGTTCGAACATTGATAAAATATGTGTAGAAGACTGGTTTCACACTTCACGTTACATAGTAATAGTTATGCTTCTCCAAGAGTCACTGGATCACGGGTAACAATATAGAGGAGCTCTTTTTGTTTCAGATTTCCAGCATCCGCAGTATTTTGCCTTTATTTATATAGAGGAGCGCTTGATTGGCCACAAACATTAATAAAAAATACTGATTGTTTCATGTAAATCAGAGTTCCATGCAGCAAGTTTGCCAAAAAAAATTACTGGACAGGCACAAAGTACATACGCTACAAATCAAATACTTCATTGCATCGAAAGGTGTGTTTTAGCTAAATTTTAACTACATACAGTGTAAAACCAATATACCTCCTGCTGAAATGCACAATTTAAATGAAGTACATATATGTAAACATGGTCTCACCTATGATTTCTGTGAAAGGTTGAAATTGAAGCAATCAGAAAAACATTTTAAGTTATGCTTTCAACTCTTTCTTCCTTGTTGAAGTTTGAGAAAGCAGCGATAATCACGGCTAGTAATTCATTGCCACCCCTATTATCCGATTATTCTTGATGCTGCTGTATTGCACAGCAAGCATTCCAGTTGTTTTACAAAATAACTACTGAGCCTAATTTTTGAAGCCTACTTTTTAAAAAAGCGCTACTTTTGTGTTTCCTATTCAGTTCATATAATGGGAGTTTGTTGTGCTGCTTGTTTGATTGCGGTGCAGAGTTTTGTGTTTGTAATCTATTTTTAAACATCTGTGTTTTCAATTTTTGAACAGCTTTTATGTAGATTTCTAGAATAGAAATTGAGGCACTGTGTTAATTTTGGTACCATCCATATATTTTTAAAAAACGCTGTTATGGAGGCCTCAGTCTGAGGCATGAATTATTGCTGTAAAAGGAACACTCCCTACAGAGTGCAGAGGAAGGATTTTCTGTGCCGAAAAGCCAGATTTTTCTTCATTTGCAGAAAATTCCATGGCATTCAAACACAATCTGAAGAATAACTGTACTAGCTGTATTTCCATTGTGCTACTATTATCTTTACTGATTTCTATCTGGATTCGTGGCGATAGATAATGCAGATGCTGAAAAAGATGATTAACCAACAATAAACATGAAAACATTTGTGAACTGGGAGAATTAAAATATTATAAAAACTGATATCATAGATGTCTAACAATTTCAAACTTGAATTAGATATTTAGTTTGCTGTGTGTGACATGATGCACATTTCTACAAAGGATTCCTGCTGCAAAATTTAATTTATTTTAAAAGTAAGTTTTATTCACTTTTAGCTTGGCTGTTGAGCACCTAGGTGTTACTGTTGCTTTTCTGGTTTTGGAGCTTGGACTATTGGCGATAGGCTTTGGGGCTTTCATTGTTTCTTTTAGAAGGTTCAGATCTGACGCTCTGAGCTGTTCGGATTTTGAACTGAGGTGACTAATTAAAGACTTGCCCAATCTGTAATTGCTGCGTTTTACCAATCTTGAGATAATTTGCGGGTTTCAGTTATAACACACCTATTTTGCATCTTTGGTTTTATTTCGAGAATGCTTAATCTGGCATGTCTAAAAGAGTAAAGCTATATGCAGATATTTTTGTTGGCGTACTTGAGATATTTTTAGTTATGTAATGTATTTGTAATGGAGTGAAGCTCAGCAGGTGTGTTATAAATGGGTGACTGTCCAATGTCTATTGCAGATCTTAAATTATAGGTAAAGCTGCTCTGCTTAACTACAGTTCACAGTTGGTCTACAGAGCATTTGTTGTGCAATAACTTGTTATAATGAAATATCCTAGCAGAGATCAGGCATTTACGGTGAACAAGCCATGTGCACAGACAATGAGGATAAGGCTCTGCTGGATTCCACTGCGGTAAGTAACTTAAAATGGTGGCATTTGAGAGCACTTTTGTTTTAAATTACTGACATCTATTATATTCCATGGATACTTTGATTCAAAGAAAATACAATATTCTTGAATTTGTATATTTTCTTTTTGTTTTTACAGGCTTCTTGTGATGCGCCGATGACTTCCAATGTGCTCGTATTCCATAATGTTCAATCGGGTCATTCTCAAATTGAGTTTCAGTTGCAGAATGACACTTCTGTACCTTCGCTGGATGCAATGGATACCTTGAAATACCTGGAAGACGAAGAGAAATCTGTGCCAGATATAATGCGCGTTGTCCATCAATCTGTTCAAAATAGGAACAATGCCCCTCCAGAGAGAGAGTACATGCCTGCAATAAAAAATTATGAATCAGTTGTAGAGGTTGAAACGGAAAATGGGTTGAAAATTTTTGATCCAGTGTGTAGACTGGATAACTCAGTACGTGCAAATATTTCCACATCTGAGGAGGATGTTGGGCAGAGTGTCCGCTCCCCAATTATGAGAACATGTATGACAATACCTGTGGTACAACAATCCACTACAATTCTGGACCAGCATGATCCAGCATCTAATAAATCTGATCATCAAGAATGTGAAATGCCATCAGCAGACTCAAGTTATCAGAAGGAAAACTATAGCCAACAGGTAATTTTGAGATCGAAGACCTCCAAAAAAGCTACTATCAGATATTTGGACAATGTTGATTCTTCAAGTTCCTCTGGAGAAGAGTCCCCATCAAGTGATAACATAGCATTTATGATTACAAACACTGAGGTCCAGGCTCTGTCCAGTGGAGAGGTCAATGACATAGTGAACAAAAAAGGAGAAGCTATCCAGACAGTGAACATTGATGCAAATCGAGAAATAACGACAGGTCAGAGTAGTTATCAGGAGGCTGGGAACGAAGACCCGGTGCTTTTCACAGATAAAAAACCAGTAATTATTATCTTTGATGAACCAATGGACATCCGATCAGCTTACAAAAGATTGTCAACAGTATTTGAGGAATGTGATGAAGATTTAGAAAGGATGATGGCAGAAGAGAAAATAGACGAAGAGAATGAAGCTGCTGAAATCTCTAGTGATACAGAAGTGTTAGCAGAATCTACAATGGATAATGATGAAGTGCGTTCAAACAGAATTTCTTTTCCTGTGGATTTGGCAACTAGTTCAGCATGCAATAAATCTAGTGGTCATGGACACAATATCCACCTTGGTTCTGCTGAAGTTAAAGCACCAAAAGAAAGTAAATCTGATGTAGTAGAAAATGATGATTCAAAATTAGATAATGCAGAAGGTTTGTTTGCAAATAAGGCTGATACCAAGAAGAAGTTTAAATTCAAATTCCCCAAAAAACAACTTGCAGCTCTGACCCAGGCTATTAAAACAGGCACAAAGACTGGGAAGAAAACGCTACAGGTAGTGGTTTATGAAGATGAAGAAGATCCTGATGGAACAGTGAAACAGCACAAGGAAGCGAAAAGATTCGAGATTGTACAATCAAACAGCAAAGATGAAGCCTCTATCAAAACCCCACAATCAAAGCAACATAGCTCCACTGATGTGGTATCTAATTCGTTCAGAACCGATCAGATTCGGAAAAATACCTACAAGACCTTGGATAGCCTTGAGCAAACCATCAAACAATTAGAAACAACAATCAGTGAAATGAGCCCAAAGATAGCAGAACAGGAGGAAGAGTACATAACCTGCCCTTCACAAATCTGTGAATTATCTCAAGGGGCCATGTCCTGGGATGAAACCAAATCTACTGATCAGCTATTGCTTCCCACTGCAAAGGCACCTCAAAACACCAGGACCAAACCACCACTGCTTCCAAAAATCTCCACAAAAGCAAGTGAATCACAGGTGTCCTATTGCATTCTTTATTATCTGTTCATGCGGGTGACGTGACTCCCTTTTCTGGTATCTAACAGCTGAAGCATAACTGGTTAATGGTTTGGTGAACGGTGGTGTTGGGGAAAGCTATTGTGTTTATTAATCTGACTGATACAATTAAGCAATTTGATTTTTGTTGATTGGAAGTGTAATGATGCTTTGGTCTAACTGGGTGTTTGACCTTCAGGTAATGTATGCTTCTTGTAAAGTAACTTTTTGTTTTCTGCCTCTGCACCTTCTAATCAAGCTTGAATCTGGTTGAAAAGGGCACTGCAATTCTGTTCACTGTGCATGTGGAGGTAAATGGTTTTTCCTAACAGGATAATGGTGATCCATTTGATGCTATTCACGATAACCAATCTGTTTTCTGATTTCCTGTGTATCTGCTAATCTTCATTGTGATTCAAATACATTCACAGGAGTAAGAACCTACTGTGCTTTGTTTTAAATGTGATGTTTAATTTTCTTTCAGAGTTCAAATCTGATGTCTCCAACCAGCAGAATGCCAGTCTCTGTGGGATCAAAAATAAGACAACAACAGGGAAGTACGGAAAAGGTGACAAAACCGAAGCTTCAGGACCCCCAGCGACAATTCCGACAGGTAGTTTTGTTCTAGAAGTCTGTCCAGAAAATAATGAAAGGAATTATACTTGTCAATTTTAAAATGGTTCCTTCTTAAAATACAAAGTGTTGACATTACGTTTCGATGTTATTATTATCTCAGTTTAATTATTGAACTAAATTATGAACCCGGACCTGGTATCAGCTTATAAATGCTGACGAACTGTGAAATTTCTGTGTCTTCGCTGTAATACTCTTAAGTATCTTCCCGTTCCTCTGTCAGTAACCTCTTGCTAATGTACATCTGTATCCTCTTGTGCAGTAAACCCTTTAACAAGTAACTTGCTATTGTAATGTTTCCTATTTATTTTCCGTCAGGGTTTTAGTATATAATTAGAATGGCTGAAGTAACCAGATTTAACCAATACTGACTCATCTGAACTAACTACTGTGAAAATGTATGTCTAGTGAATGAATTAGAGTATTAATTACTGGTTAATTAGATTTTTTTTCCCCAGGCTTGCATTCTATTAGTAGAAAAGCATGGTTTTAATAATCTTTAATATTCATACTTTTTTCTTTTATTTTCTTTCTTTCCACATTTATATGTTGTGGGATTTACCAGGTCCGTTAAACTCCTGCAAGGCTCACCAGGATAATAAGGTTCTGCACTGTTATTTCTTTTGTCAGCCTGGGGCTATTGTGGCAGGCCCCATGGCTAAAATGTTACTGGCTTTCTGATGAACTTTATCTCCTGCCATCTTTGTTTGCAGGCTAATGGAAGTACTAAGAAAGCTGGTGGGGAGAGTAAGATTACTTCCCCTACTTTACCTGCTTCTAAGATCCCAGCCCTTTCTTCTAGCTCTGGGAAAAGCTCTGTGCCTGGTCCTAGCAATGATAACACTAACCATCCCAGTACTTCCAGTAAATATCCCTTATCTACTACTAATGTTCTCACACCAACTGCAGGTCGTAATGCTCAACTTCCATCTGTGTCCCATATACCTTCTTCTTCTAATGGCTCCCTTAAGCTTCACGCTCAGAACTCTGCCTTAACAGGCAAAGGTCAGCCTCTTTCATTTCCACTACACACTCCAAATGGTAGACCCTCTCCATCTTCCTCATCCTCTTCCCCCTCCCCAGTTTCTCCCACCTCACTGATTCAAGGTGCGAAGAGCATCCGGACAATCCATACCGCTAGCTTCGCAAGCTACAAGCAACAGAACGCGAACCAGAGCAAATTCACCATGGCCACTGTCAAAGAAACGGCGTAGAGGCAGCACGTTGGAACCCGTCCATCTTTCATTTTCTTTTTCTTTTAAAAAAAAAATTGCGGTAGAATGCTACTAATTTCATTATGATTCTGCAAAATTCCTCACATAGTGTGCATTCAGCAGTCAGAATTAACAGGTCTTTGTAAAACTGCAAACACTGATTTTTCCCTAGAAACCACAAGGAATTGTGAAGGATGCTTGCAGTGTTTATTTTGTAAATAATTGTTCTACTTAACCAGACTTAAAAATCAGGTGGTATAATAAAAGGTTGCACATTAAGACATTGAGCATAATAACAAAGACATTCACCTGCTGGCAACTTTTTTTCAAGCACATTGTTTTGTATACAGAGTATTTTTTCACTTTGCACAGTTGATATTGCTTGAACTATTGTAAAGTTTGAATAATGAACACTGGGATGCTGACTCAAGACTAACATAAATTATTCCATGCCAAAACATTAACCATATGGGCAGGGGCAAACCTGGAAAATTGTCAGATGTAAGATTATATTCAGTATAGGTCAAAAGGTAACTCCGCGCACACGCAGTTTGCACTGAATTATACCTATTCAGCATATTTGTTGCTAGATTTATCACTATATTAAGGATATGAAATGAACACTTTATTTGATGGGTGTTTTTTAACCCCTAGCAAGTGCATTTTCCTAGCAGCTAATAATACTAGGTCAAGGGCAGCTGCCTGCCGCTTAATGTATGACCTGTTGCATTTTTTAATAACCATATTTAGCAACACATTTCATTAAGGCAAGAAATAATCAATATTCCAGTTAAGTCTGCAATTTTCACTATTGGGGAGTGCTTATAAATAATTAATCTTTCACATGACAATGAAAAGGGACATGATAATGAAGACTAAATATATGATTTAGATGAGTGCAAGGTTGGTGTAATGTTGTAGATATACTATCTGTTGTACTGCCATTCCCTCTCAATAATAAAGACATGAGTATTGCTTTTTTTTTGGAGTGATGAATGGAAAAACTGCTTCCTATTTTGCTTCAGTTTTTATGTATAACTGACTTTCCTTTCTAATTGCTCCAAAGCTGTGTTTTTGTACTCCATTTAATAGCCTTTAAAAATCCAGTTGTACAATTGTTTTTTAAACTAATTTTGCCTATTTTCACGAAAGTGAGTGCTAGTTTGTTAGTTGCAGATGCTTATTGAGGACTGTTAACCTACATTTGAAAGACTTGTAAAACTGGTATGTTTTGTGTGTGTATATTAAGCTATGCATATAGAGATATATACATATCTGCTTATAAATCTGCAGGGATGCTTATAGTTTTCACTCTAGTACCAAAGTTTGTTTATTTGCATGCCTTTTTATTATAAGATATATTTTAAGAAACAGATGGGTATATGTGATCTATAAGATGGGGCATGTTTGCACATCCAGAAGTTTTTTGTACAGAGTTTTGTTATTTGTAAAACATATTATATTGTAAAATACAGCATTGTGGTAAACTGCAAACTCTAGCCTTGTGAAGATGCAATGAAATAAAGGGCCGCATGCTTGTAGTTCTGTTTCTTGTCCTTTTGAGTAATAATAAATTTAGTAGTATTTTCTTTTGAAGAGTACTGTAAATATTGCTGTTGTCTCTATGTTAAGATAAAAGATAAACAAATAGAAGCACTTCACAATTGTTTGTTGTGTCCTATTAAAAGGTTGCTTCAGAAACACTACTCATATCCTATTGAATCAGCTAATTGGGAATGGGAGTGTTCTGCATGTTAGGAAATTAAGATTTCCAATCATAAAACACAACAGAAAAAGCAATGGAACATCACTGCATCACCTATTGTGCCTTGCACGCTGCCGTTGTTTAAGAACTTTGAAAGTACCGTACAATACTTCACAGTGATAATTTCACTTAAGCAAAGTCAGCAGATCCCAAATTTAAATTCAGGTGAAAGCTGATTAATTTAAATATTTATTTGGTTTATAGCATATTGATATTGCAGAACAGCTTTCCTAATGTCTGACTGCATCAGTGCTCCTGTAAAAACTGAAATATAACTCCGTATCCTTAATTGTTTGTAGAGTTTAAGTTGGTTATAGTCACTGCTCGTTAAATTTGGATCCTGGAGTCTGCCATCTGTGACGTTGGTAATACCATTTGAATGGCATCGGGAGATGGTTAGATTCTCTCTTGCTGGAGAGAGTCATTGTTTGGTTCTGTGGCGCCCAATTGTTATGTGCCACTTATTGGCCCAAGCCTGAATGTTGCCCAGTTCATAATAGAGATGCTCTGTGCTGATACAGACTGATTTATTATCTGGGGAGTCGTGAATGGAATTGGACATTATGCAATCATTAGCAAACAACCCCACTTCTAAATGGTTGGATGTAGGACCCTACCTGAGAGATTCCTGTGACGATGTCCTGAAGCTGAGATGATTGGCCTCCAATAACAATACCAATCTTCCTTTGTGCTAGGTATGACTCCAGCCAGTGGAGAGTTTTCACTTGGAGCCCAAGTAAAATTGAAGTCAGTGGGAATCTTCAAGGCAACTTTTGACTGAGAGTGGCATCATGTCAAGGACCATCACATTCCCTCACCACCTGGCATTCAGCTCTTTTGTCCATGTTTGGACTAAAGCTGTATTGGAGCTAGTGGAACTCAAACTGAGTGTCATTGAGCAGGTTGTTGTTCAGTGAGTGCCACTTGATAGCACGATTGATGACACCTTCCAGCACTTTGATGATTGAGAGTAGACTGATGGGGGGGAATACTTCCAGGATTGAATTTGTCCTGCTTTTTGTGGACAGGTCATACCTGGGCAATGTTCCACTTTGTTGGGTAGACTCCAGTGTGTTAGCTGTACTGGCTCAGCTTGCAGCCAGTTCGGGAGCAGGTGAAGACCATATGACCCATCGAATATGCTCTGCCATTCAATACAATCACAGCTGATCTTGGGCCACTACTCATTTCCCACCTGCTCCCCATATCCCTTAATTCCAAGGAACCAAACATCTGTCAATCCCAGCCTTAAAAGTATTCAATGATGGAGCATCCACACCCTCTGGGGTAGAGAATTCCAAAGATTCACAAGCCTTCGAGTGGAGTAATTTCCCCTCAACTCATTCTGAAACGATTGGCCACTTATCCTGAGACGCTGTCCCCATGTTTTACATTCCCTGACCAATGGAAACAATCTCTCAGCATCTACCCCATCAAGCTTCTTCAGAATCTTGTAGGTTTCAGTGAGATTGCCTCTCATTCTTCTAAGCTCCAGAAAATTGAAGTCCAATTTACTCAGCCTCTCATCATCGGGCAAGCCCCTCATCCCAGGACAAACTTAGTGAACCTTTGCTGCACCACCCCCAATGCAAGTACAGCCTTTCTTAAATGTGGAGACCAATACTGCACACACTGTTCCAGATGTGGTCTCACCAAAACCCTGTATAATTGTAACAAGACTTATGCATTCTTGTACTCCAATCTACTTGTAATAAAGGCCAACATCCTATTTGCCTTCCTAACTGCTTGCTGCATCTGCATACTAACTTTCTGCAATCCTTGTATGAGTACACCCAAGTCTCTTTGAACATCAACACTTACAAGTATTACACCCTTTAAAAAATATTCTACATTTCTATTATGACCACAGTGCGTTTTGTTGAAGAGTCATATGGACTCGAAACGTTAACTGTGTTCCTCTCCACAGATGCTGTCAGACCGGCTGAGTTTTTCCAGGTATTTTAATTTTTGTTGTACATAACTTCATACTTCCCTATGTTATACTCTATCTGCCATCTTGTTTTCCATTCACTTAACCCACCTATATCTCTTTGCAGCCTGATTGCAGGCAGTTGGTTGAGCTGAGCAAGGGGAGGCAATGGCATAGCGGTATTGTTGGACTAATAATCCAGAGACCCAGGGTAATGCTCTGGGGACTCGGATTCGAATCCCACCACGGCAGATGGTGGAATTGGAATTCAATAAAAACCTGGAATTAAAAGTTGATTGTCAAGAAACCCCATCTGGTTCATGCCATTTAGGGAAGAAAATCTGCTGTCCTTACCTGGTCTTTGACTCCAGATTCTTAAAAACTGGCCTAGCAAGGCACTCAGTTGCTACAAAAAAGGAATGTATGAAACTGGACGGACCACCCGGCATCGATCTAGGCAATTGTAGTCCTTCCTAACATCTATGCCGAAATTGCTAGTGAGACAGCTCTCCATGGATTCATGCCTTACAGATAATGTCACAGACACCACCATCACCGTCCCAGTCGGGAGTCCACATGGCATGGGAATTCAATAAAAACCTGATGAATCAGTGCTCCTCCATGCTGAATACCAGGAAACAGGGGGGTGCAGAATGAACTCTGGGTGGGGGACTTCAACGTCCATCACCAAGAGTGGCTTGGTAGCACCACTGCTGACTGAGCTGGCTGAGTCCTAAATGGGATAGATTTCGAACAGATCTAGCAACTCAAGACTGGGCATCCATAAAACGATGTGGGGCAGCAGCAGTACTGTACTCGAACACAGTCTGTAACCTCATGGCCTGGAATATCCCCCACTCTACCATTTACCATAAAGCCAGGGGAATCAACCCTGGTTCAATGAAGAGTGCAGGAGGGCATGCCAGGAGCAACACCAGGTGTACCTAAAAATGAAGTGTCAACCTGGTGAAGCTATAACACAGGACGACTTGCATGCCAAACAGCATAAGCAGCAAGTTAGAGATAGGGCTATGTGATCCCAGAACCAACGGATCAGATCTAAGCTCTGCAGTCCTGTCACACCCAGTCATGAATGGTGGTGGACAATTAAACAACTCACTGGAGGAGGCTCCACAAATATCCCCATCCTCAATGATGGGAGAGCCCAGCACGTTAGGGCTAAAAGATAAGGCTGAAGCATTTGCTACAATCTTCAGCCAGAAGTGCCAAGTGATTGATCCATCTCGGCCTCCGGAGGTCCCCAGCATCACAGATGCCAGTCTTCAGCCAATTCAATTCACTCCACGTGATATCAAGAAACCGCTGGAGGCACTGGATATTGCAAAGGCTATGGGCCCTGACAACATTCCAGCAATAGTACTGAAGACTTGTGCTCCAGAACTTGCCGCTCCCCTAGCCAAGCTGTTCCAGTACAGCTATAACACTGGCGCCCACCTGTCTGTGCTGAAAATTGCCCAGGTATGTCCTGTACACAAAAAGCAGGACAAATCAAGCCCGGCCAATTACCGTCCCATCAGTCTCCTCTCGATCATCAGTAAAGTGATTAACAGTGCTATCAAGCAGCACATGTTTAGCAATAACCTGCTCACTGACGTCCAGTTTGGGTTCCGCCAGGGACACTCAGCCCCTGATCTCATTACAGCCTTGGTTCAAACATGGACATAAGAGCTGAACTCCCGAGGTAAGGTGAGGGTGACTGCCCTTGATGCCAAGGCAGCATTTGACCGAGTGTGGCATCAAGGAGCCCTAGCAAAACTGGAGTCAATGGAAATCAGGGGGGAAACTCTCTGCTGGTTGGAGTCATACCTAGCACAAAGGAAGATGTTTGTGGTTGTTGGAGGTCAGTCATCTCAGCTCCAGGACATCGCTGCAGGAGTTCCTCAGGGTAGTGTCGTCGGCCCAACCATCTTCAGCTGTTTCATCAATGACCTTCTTTCCATCGTAAGGTCAGAAGTGGGGATATTCGCTGATAATGGCACAATGTTCAGCACCATTCCCGACTCCTCAGATACCGAAGCAGTCCATGTCCAAATGCAGCAAGTCCTGGACAATATCCAGGCTTGGGCTGATGAGTAGCAAGTAACATTCGTGCCACACAAGTGTCAGGCAATGACCATCTCCAACAAGAGAGAATACGATAATTGCCCATTGATGTTCAATGGCATTACCATCCCTAAAAGCCCCACGATCAACATCCTGGGGGTTACCATTGGCCAGAAACCAAACTGAACTGGACTAGCCATATAAATGCTGTGGCTACAAGAGCAGGTCAGAGGCTAGGAATCGTACGATGAGTAACCCACCTCTTGACTCCCTAAAGCCTGTCCACCATCTACAAGTCAGGAGTCAGGAGTGTGATGGAATACTCACCACTTGCCTGAATGAGTGCAGCTCCCACAACACTCAAGAAGCTTGACACCGTCCAGGACAAAGCAGTCCGCTTAATTGGCACCACATCCACAAACATTCACTCCCTCCACCACCGACACACAGTAGCAGCAGTGTGTACCATCTACAAGATGCATTGCAGGAATTCACCAAGGCTCCTTCGACAGCACCTTCCAAACCCACGACCCCTACCATCTAGAAGGACAAGGGCAGCAGATAGATGGGAACACCACCACCTGGAAGTTCCCCTCCAAGCCAATTACCATCCTGACTTGGAAATATATCACCGTTCCTTCACTGTCGCTGGGTCAAAATCCTGGAACTCCCTTCCTAACAGCACTGTGGGTGTACCTACACCACATGGACTGCAGCAATTCAAGAAGGCAGCTCACCACCACCTTCTCAAGGGCAACTAGGGATGGGCAATAAATGCTGGCCCAGCCAGCGAAGCCCACATCCCATGGATGAATAATAAAAAAAATAAAATAATCTCTTGGTAAAAATCAAATCTTGTTTGTATTTAGCATTTAACTGAAATTTAATGTCTAAATTCTGGATTTCCCAGCCTTAGGCAGAGTTTCAGGCTCCACTGGAAGAGCAGCTGAAGTTAGCTAATTAAGGAAAGCAGCTTAAACCAGTTTTTCTGTAACTGGGGTCAGCTGACTCCTTAGTTTGATAAGGATATATAAACAGACATTGCAATGTGACTTAGCATGGAGTGTGACTTTGAACAGAGTGTTGGGAGTTGGGTGATTAAGGGAGTTAGGTGAGAGGGGAAGGAGCTTCTCCTTTGCTTTTGCCTTTTCTAACTTTGTCCCCCTGTAGGAATTGATTCTTGCTGTACTACAGGCATAAAAGCTAGCTGTTCGGTGAGTATCTGGTAAGTGGTTAAGGTCTATTCTCCTAAGGTTTAAAAAGAATACAAATTGGTGGTCAGGCTAATTTAAAAAAAATTCATTCACGGGATGTGGGCTTCGCTGGCTGGACCAGCATTTATTGCCCATCCCTGGTTGCCCTTGAGAAGGAGGTGGTTCCATGAGCATGAATATGCCAAGCTGTTGCTTGAGTAGTCTGTGAGACAGCTCTCCCAATTTTGGCACTAGCCCCCAGATATTAGAAAGGAGGACTTTGCAGGGTCGACAGGGCTGCGACTGCCGTTTCTGATGCCTAGGTCGATGCCTGGTGGTCTGTCCAGTTCATTCCTTTTTGTGTCTTTGTAGCGGGTTGTTCCAACTGAGCGGTTTGCTAGGGCATTTAAGAGTCAACCACATTGCTGTGGGTCTGGACTCTCATGTCGGCCAGACCAGGTAAGGATGACAGATTTCCTTCCTTAAAGGACATTAGTGAAACAGGTGGGTTTTTATAATGGTTTCATGGTCATCATTGGACTTTTAATTGCAGAATTTTTATTGAAATCAAATTCCACCATCTGCCATGGTGGGATTCGAACCTGGGTCCCCAGAGCATCACCCTGGGTTTCTGGATTACTAGAAGATATAAATATTTTAAAAAAAGAAAATAATTAACTCAATAAAATAATTTTAGTTAAGACACATTAAGAATGACAGGACAGGTGGCGTGTCACGGCTGCAGCATTTGGGGGCTGCTGGTTGCCAGTGTGATCCAGGGCAAACATGTCTGGTACGTGTTTGCGGCTCGAGTTTTGGCTCAGAGTCAGCTGGAGGCCGAGCTGCAGACACTGCGACACATCAGGGAGGGGGAAAGTTTCCTGGATACTTTGTACCAGGAGACAGTCACACCTCTTAGGACAGGGTCTTCTGATTTGGTCAATGGTCAAAGACAGGAGAGTGTGACTGTGAGTGAGGCAGGTAAGGGGACCCAGAGGGCAGGAGTGCAGGAGCCTCGGCCTTTGCTTTTGTCCAACAGGTTTGAGGTTCTTTCAGCTTGTTTGGATGAGAGTGGGGGCTATCGGATGAATAAGGTGACTGACCATGGCATGGTGGTACACAAAGCCATTCGGGTGCAGAGAGCAAACAGGAATATAGTGGTAATAGAGGACAGTATAGTGAGGGGGGATTGACACTGTTCTCTGCAGCAAAGAGCAAGAATCCAGAAGTCTGTGTTGCCTGCCTGGTGCCATGATTCGGAACGTCTGCTCAGGGCTGGAGCGAAACTTGCAGTGGGAGTGGGAGGGGGAGGATCCAGTTGTCGTTGTCAATGTAGGTACCAATGACATAGGTAGAACTAGGAACAAGTTTCTGCATAGTCAGTATGAGGAGCTAGGCACCAAATTAAGAAGCAGAACCTCAAAGGTAATAATCTCTGCATGATTACCTGAGCCACGTGCAAATTGGCACAGGCCAAATAAGATTAGAGAGATGAATACTTGGCTCAAAGACTGGTGTGGGAGAAGTGGCTTCAGGTTTGTGGGACACTGGCACCAGTGCTGGGGGAAGCGGGATACACCTGAACTGTGCTGGGACCAGTGTTCTAGTGAGCTACATAACTAAGGAAGTAGAGGGTTTTAAACTAAACAGTGGAGGCAAGGGATCAATTTCGGAAGATGTGATAAATCAAACAGTAGAGACAAGATAAGAGAGAAAATTATTAATATGGGAAATGATAAACAGACCGTGACAGGAAGGGATAGAGAGTACAAAGCTAAGAGTACCTCAGCAAGTAAGGCTAGAGGTTACAAAAGTAATAAGACAAAACTAAAGACTCTGTATCTGAATGCACATAGCATTCGTAACAAAACAGATGAACTAAGAACACAAATAGAAATAAGTAAGTACAATCTGATAGTCATTTCAGAGATGTGACTGCAGGCTAACATAAATTGGGACCTGAATATTGAAGGGTAGGTGACATTTAGGAAGAATGGGAAAAGGTGGAGAGGTGGCTCTGTTAATTAATGATGGTATTAACACAATAGAGAGGGATGACCTAAGTTCAGGAAACCAGGATGTAGAAACAGTTTGGGTAGAGATGAAAAATGATAAAGACAGCATGCACTGCAGAAAGTCACCAAAGTTCCTTAGGCAGCACCTTCCAAACCCACGACTGCTACCATCTAGAAGGACAAGGGCAGCAGATACATGGGAACACCACCACCTGGAAGTTCCTCTCCAATCCACCCACCATCCTGACTTGGAACGATATCGCTGTTCCTTCACGGGCATTGGGTCAAAATCCTGAAACTCCCTACCTAACAGCACCGCCGTGGGTGTATCTACACCACATGAACCAAAGCAGTTCAAGAAAGCACCACTACCTCAAGGATAATAAATCCTGGCCTTGCCAGTAATGCCCACTTCCTCTGAATGAATAAAAAAAGTCGCTTGTGGGAATGGTGGACAGGCCTCCTAAAAGTAACCATGTGGTAGGGCAGAGCACAAAGGAAGAAACAATGGCAGCTTGTCAGAAAGGCACGGTGATAATCATGGAGGATTTTAATCTACATATAGACTGGATAAATCAGATGGGCAAAGGTAGCCTAGCTGAGGAGTTCTTGTTTTAGGGATAGTTTCTTTGAACAGCACATTCTGGAGTCAACCAGAGAATAGGCTATACTAGCCCCAGTGTTGTGCAATGAGACAGGGTTAATTTATGATTTCATAATGAAAGCACCTCTAGGTAGCAGCAATCATAATATTAAACTTTACTTTCAATTTGAGGAAGAGATTAGTGGATCCAAGACTAGTATGTTAAACTTAAATAAGGGCAATTGAGGGCATGAAAACAGAGCTAGTGAAAGTAAACTGGCAAATTAGGTTAAGGGATAGGTCAATAGAGATGCAGTGGAAGATATTTAAAGGGATATTGCAGAATAGACACATTCCAATGAGAAAGAAAAATCCCAAGGGGCAGATCCACCATCTGGGGTTAACTAAAAAATTAAAGATAGTATCAGACTTAAAGAAAAAGCATAGAATTGCACAAGGATGGGTGGCTGTTCAGATGGCTGGACAGAATATAAAGCACAGCAAAGAAAGACTAAAAGACTAATAAGGAGGAAAAAATTAGAGTATGAGAGAAAGCTAGCTAGAAATATAAAAATACATAGTAAAAGTTTCTATGGATATTTAAATAAGAAAAAAGTTAAAGTGAGCATTGGTCCTATAGAAAGTGAATCTGGGGAATTAATAATGGAAAATAAGGAGGTGGCAGATGAATTGAACAGGTATTTTGCATCAGTCTTCACTATAGAAGATACAAGTAACATCCCAGAAATAAACAGTTCAAACTTCCGATGGGCAATTGCCCTGCAGTGGGATCCTTCTGAAAATGTGATTTAAATCCCAAACTTCGGATGGTCCTGCCTATGTTACAGCAATAGTTACCCAGAAAAATTAAAACCTCTCCTAGCTTCTACTATTGTACTGATTTGGCCACCCACCCCACACAGGACCTCCCAACTGATCCCTCCAGACTGACCCCCCTGTCCCCCCCCACCATCTCCCCGACTGGCCCACTTGCGCCCCCCACCCCCAAAACCACCAGACTGACCTCCCACCCCTGATTGACATCTCCTCCCCCCCCAATCCTACCCCCTTACACACTTCTCCCTGGCTTGGACCTTAAAACTTGCCAGCTAGTGTCGTAAAAAAGGGGGTGTATTTTTCATATCTTTGACTCGACAGCGGCCCCGGGAGCGCGCTGCACTGCATGAATTTCACCCGGCCTGAGTCAGAAGGTCAGGCGTGAAATGAGTGCCTGTATTTGAAGATAAGAAATTACTCGATTGCCACTCTGCCAGATGTTCAGGCCCATTGTTGCTTGGTTCACAGTGCTGATTGCTATCTTGTCCATCCAAAACCGGGCTAATTCTCAGCTGTGTTTTGTGCACCCTCTAGTGGTCATGCTGGCTCTCTACATGTATAATTGGAGAAATGAATTCTTATCAATGTTGGAAGCAAAATCTGTAGTTTATGAGGACAATATTACTCATGACGGACGATTTTTATGAGTCCACCCAGCTGCAGCAAATATGGGAAAATGGGCAGGTCATTTAGACATTACAGGAGTGCAGTTCAATCTCTGGTGTTCTGATAACAGCTCCCTTTCTAGGACTTCACATGAAAAAACTCGAGCACGATTATGAATTGTAATTGAGTTTTAACACAAATGTACCTTAAAGGTGAATGAATTAAATAAACACTGAGGAAAAAAAATCATAATTGTTTCCACTTTTTATGCCTTGCTATAGCAAAGACGTCAGATAAACTTAGTGTAATGGCATGATTTCCAAATTCCTATCTGAAATTTGTCTCCACTTCAGGTCACTACTCACCCAAATGGCTCAGGCCTGTGGCCCTCCTGCATACCAGACACTCTTCTGTCCACTCAAAAGTTAACGGATTCTTTACTGGCCAGGCCCACTTAGTCAACATTATCCTTCCCCTGTTCCCAATATTCTCCACCCTCGTCTATGCCCTTTTGAGGGCTCAATCCCACACTTCACCCACACTCTCTCCCAACCTGATGCTGAAAGACAAGTCTTTTGAGAGGTGAGCAAATTAATTTAGGGGCAGGGAATAGAGCTATTGCTTCTATTACTTCTCACTGTACCTACACCTCACCCCCCACAGTTCTACAACCTGGGTTTGTCTCACCCTGCCCAGTGTTGGTTGATCGTATGATATCCTCTCCACTGTGCTGTGACAACCAGGGCATACTATCCAAATAGGTCACAAACTCCTGAGCTAGCGATCTAATATGCCAACTGTCTGCTGAGGCCAGATGATGGTTCATTATGGACTTTTCAAAATGTAGGAGTGAGCAGATAATGAATCCCACAGGGCATTGATTACGTTCTAGCAATGGTCCAACTGGTGCATCAGGCTGCCTTAGTGGCTGCCTTTCCCTTACTTCCTGTACTGTGCCAGATTGGCATGGTGCTGCTGCGATGTTCTGGGCCTACATCAGTGAAAGTGCCACTGATGCATCCTTGCCAGTGTGGATTCCCCACTCAAAGTCTGTTAAATGATCCATCCTCATAATTTGGGCAGGGTTTAATGACTGCTGCACCTTGGAGTGGACTGTAGGGGATTTGAAGGCTTTGAACACAACAATTTGAAGACATGCTGAGGTGACGGGGTGCGATCTTCAATGGTAAGGTGAAGGATATAAAAGGGGAAGAACGAATACTCTCTTCCGAGGATTTAAATAGCAAGAGAGAATATGTAGCTCAAGTTGGTCACTGAAATCAGGCAGAGCAAGGCCATGGAGGGACCTGCCGACAAATTTTAAATTTGATGTGCTGGGGGACAAGAAGCCATGTAGAATCAAGGGCTGCTGTCATCAAAATGCATACAGAAGCTGTCATTTTCCTGCTGAGAAATCTGAGGGACACACAGAAAAGGATGAGGGCCCACACCTGCTAGGAAAAAATCCAGAGCTCAGTTTGCAGCAGTGAGAGGAGAAGCCATTCCTGGAGAGGCACTGGCATTCAAAGAATGGTTACAGCGCAATAGGAAGCCAGTCATATCTGTTAGCTCTCTGAAGAAGCAGGTCACCTAGAGAACCTGCCTTCTCTTCATCACCCTGTGCTTTCCTTTTCAAATAATCTAATTCCCTCTCAAATGCCTCAATTGAACCTGCCTCCACCACACTCTCAGGCAGTGGATTCAAGACCCTAACCCCTTGCTGCGTGCAAAAAGATTTTCCTCGTCTCCATGCTTCTTTTACCAATTATGTTAAATCTGTCTCCTCTGGTTCTTGATCGTTCAATGGGAACAATTTCTCCCCCTCTGTTCTGGTCAGGCCCCTCATGATTTTTTGAATACCTCTAACAAATCTCTTCTCAAACTTCCTATTCCCAAGGATAATAGTCCAAAATTCTCCTCTCTTCATAACTGAAGTTCTTATCCCTGGAACCATTCTCATAGCATGGGTCAAAAAGGCAGGGATGCCTACAGGCAATCCCACAGCACTGAACCCAGCAGAGACATCTTGGAAGAGGATGTTGATCAAATCAAATACTGTGGAGGGATCATGTTTTACAATTGTACAGGGTGTCAGCTGTGGTATTCGCAGAGCTGTCAAGATTGAAACTGGAACGTGGGGGGGGTGGGGGGGTTGTGAGAGAGAGAGATACAATTCAATTAACTGTTCAAGGACTTGAGAGAAAAGGAGGCTGAAGAGGACAGTACTTAAAAGTGCACAGGTGATTTGTTTAATTTTGTAGGATGGTATCAACAGTTTTTAAAGGGAGAGGGATAGTACTTAATGGAGCCATTGACAATGCCAGCCACCATAGAATTTGTAATCAGAGCGTGGGGAAGAGGCATTTACATTGGTTCCGGATTAAACAACACCTCAAATTTTAAAATTCTGATACTTGCCATCAAATCCCTCCATGGCCTTGTACCCTCCCAATCTCTACAATCTTCTCCAGCCCCACAACCTTGAGAGACCTGCTCCTCAATTTTAATTGCACCACCATCTGTGCCTGTGCCATCAGCTGCCTAGATTCTAAGTTCTGGCATTCCACCCCTAACCTTCTCCAGCTCTCTATCCTCCTCTAAGTCACTTCTTAAAACTCATCTTTGACCAAGCTTTTAGACATCTGCCTTAACATCTCACGTGGTTCACTGTCAAATCTTGTTTTGATAATGATCCCATAAAGCGCCTTAGAAAGTTTTACCATTTAAAGGAACTATATAAATGCAAGCTATTGTTACAGGGCCTTTGGTATCATTTACATCAGGCCACATGGTATAGACATCTGCTAGGCCTCCTCAAATTTGGACCACTGCATTGCCAGCATCCTAACCAGATCTCCCGTTATTATTAATTCAACCACAAAAGATGGCAATCAATAATTTGCATTTATTTAGCACTTGAAAAGGTCTCAAGGTGTTTTACAGGAATATTACATGGCTTGGTGTTAAATTTTGGTAAAGAAATATTAGGACTGAAAGTTTGGTCAAAGACGTGGGTTTTAAGGTGTGTTTTGAAGGAGAGGTGGGAGAGGATTAGGGATGAAATTCCAGAGTTTAAAAGGCTAGACAGGTCAGGTAGCAAAGAACATAATATTTACATAAGGCTTTAAACATAGTAAGCCATCCCAAGATGCTTAGTTGTTCAAGAAAATGCTTTGTTAGAATACCCATGTTGTGATCACCCATGTTGTGAATAGTTAGCATTAGACCTTTATCAGGCAGGATAAGTTTAAAATTATTGGAGGGGAGAATGACCAGCTTTAACTTGGAAATCCCAGATTTCTTTCCAAAGCCCGAGTAGGAAATGTGTTGAATAAACTGAAATGATCTGCCTAGCCTCCTTGCAGCTTTCTGACTACTTTAGGATAAAGAAACGGACATGAAAATCTAGCAATGGTAGGAGAGGCAAGTATTTCACTTCAATATTTAAGTTTGATACCCTCTTTACCCTTTTCTCTCATTTCTGCTACAGTCCAAAGTTGAAAAATTCACTTCGAGGCCAGAGGCACAATGGGCTGAATCTTCGGAGGAGTAGCAATCATCATCGAGTTGCCACTCTGCTCCTATTTACTTACCTTGCACTGGAGCTCCACGTTTCTCGACTGGACTTCGGACCAGGCCTCCTCAGAAACGTGGAGTGAGCCTGTTCTGGGAATCCGGCCTTCATAGTGGAGGAGCGTCAGGGTTACCAAGCCATGCCCCCTTTCTACAGCACAAGCTGCCATATTCAGTAAGTTTAAATGTCCCAAAGCCACTTTCACAAGCTACAGAGAGAGAGATAAGTGCGGAAGGTAAGTGGGTAGAGTGGGTCGGGGGTTAGTCAGGTCAGGATAGGTAGTTGGTGGGTCTGGAGGGGAAGGGTTTGGGGAGGTAGGTTGGGAGGGGTGGCTTGATAGTGATCCTGTGCGGAGACTGGGGGTCAATGTTATAGTTACCCAGGATTTAGAACTGGTTTTAATCCTTCTAACTTTTCCTGGGTAACTATTCTACTAAGTAAGTTGGAATCATCCAAAATCTCTGACTTTAACTCAGAGATTCAGAGAGTTCCAGGCGCTGGGTAATTGCCTATCAGGAGTCCAAACTTCCTAGGCAATTCTCACAAAGTCAATGCATGGGGACTTCCAAGGGGGGGTACCTCCGGGTACGACCACCTGGAAGTCATAAGTTCTGGGCCATTAAAATAAGTAGCAAACGAAACAAAGGTTCTGCATTAACACACACAACTCATTGTATGCTGGTTGCTCCAATTGCCATACAGACACCGAATAATGAATGCTGAATTTCAGGTGCACCAGAGAAAAAAAAACTATTTAATAGTTCCTTTCATGAACTCAGGATGTTTTGAAGCATTTTACAGCTGATCAAGTACCTTTTGAAGTGTAGTGCATATCGTGGGAAATGTAAACCACAATCTGATCATGATCAGAGAATCTGTTTTAGTGGTGGTGGTTGAGGGAAAATATTCACTAGGACACTAGCGAGAGCTTCCCTGCTTTTTTCCCCCAAAATAGTGACATGGGAGGGGGCAGATGGGTCATTGGTTTAAAGTCTCATCAAAAAGTCACTGGAGTAGCAGCCTAGGTTTTGTGCTCAAGTCTTTGGAATGAAGCTTGAGCCTACAACCTTCTGAGATGGAGACAAGAGTTGCCCCATAGTGCCATAGCCCAAGAACCTTAACACCTGAATGAAAATGTGCAGTTCCTACTGAGATTTGACAGATAGAAATCACTGAAATTGATGGTCTGGTCTTAATTGGCCAAAGCCCATTGGGAGAATAAGTGTGTGTTAACAACACAGCAATAATATGCAAATCAGCTAGCAAATTCAAGAGTAGGCAGCCACTAAGTTGCAAATCTTCAGAGCTTGCTGGCCACTCTACTGGTTGCCTCACATAAAATTATATTTCACCCCTAGCCTCCACATTACATTTTAGAATTTGCTAGATTTACACACAAATTTTCCATTAAATATATCAAGCTTGTGTACCCTTTTAACAATGTGCTAATTGTTATTGCAATGCCAACCTCTGGCTCATAAAGGGAACAATCTGAATTGATCAGTATCAATGCTGTATGCAGTACATTCTTAATCTGCATCTTCAATCGATGTGTAAATAGTAAAAGGATGGTAAAGAGGAGTAGGGCTGATTGAGGACCTAAAAGGTAATTTACACATGGAGACAGAGAGGATGGCTGAGGTACTAAAAAGGAACATAAGACTTAGAAGGAATAGATCATTTGGCCATTCAAGCTTGCTCCACCATTTGACAAGTTTGAGGTTGATCTGTGGTCTCAACTGTACTTTCCTCCCAGTATTTACCCTATCGAGTCCCCTCAATAAGGATCACCTCTCATTCTTCTGAACTCCAATGGGTATACTCCAATCTGTTCAACCTTTCCTCATAAAATAAACCCTTAGAAACTCGGATTGTTCTCACTAGAGCGACGGAGATTGAGGGGCGACTTGATTTACAAAATTATGAGTGGACAGAGTAGATAGTCAGAAGCTTTTTCCCAGGGTGGAAGAGTCAATTACTAGGGGACATAGATTTAAGGTGAGAGGAGAAAACTATAGAGATGTGCGGGGCAAGTTTATTACGCAGAGGGTAGTGAGTGTCTGGAATTCGCTGCCAGAGGTGGTGGTGGAAGCAGGTACGATAGTGGTGTTTAAGAGGCAGCTTGACAAATACATGAATAGGATGGGAATAGAGGGATACGGACCCCGGAAGTGCAAAATGTTTTAGTTGACGGGCAATATGATCGGCACAGGCTTGGAGGGCCGAAGGGCCTGTTCCTGTGCTGTATTTTTCTTTGTTCTTAATCCCAAGAATGATTCAAGTGAACCTTCTCTGTGCTGCCTCTAATGTAATTATATCGTTTTTCAAATAAGGGGATGAAAACTACACACAGTACTCTAGAAATTGTCTCACCAAGGCCTTGTACAGCTGCAGTAAAATTTCCCTGCTTTTATATTCCATTTCCCGTGTCACAACCACCAACATTGTATTTGCCTTTATAATCATGTGCTGTACCTGCATATCAACCTTTTGTGATTCACGTACAAGGACACCCAGATCCCTCTGTACCACCGAGTTCTGTAAGCTCTCTATTTAAATAGCATGCAGCTATTGATGATGCTATAAATGGCTACTACTTTGCATCTGTCTTTACCAAAGAAAAAGGTGCTGCCAAAGTCAGTGAGAAGTTGAGACACTGGATGAGCTAAAAAAAAAATGAACAGGAGGTATTAGAAAGGCTGAGCAGGCACTGGCCATAATCTTCCAATTCTCCTTAGATATGTGGTGGGGCCAAAGGACTGGAGAATTGCAAATCATAGAATAGAATCACAGAATGGTTACAGGGCAGGAGGTCATTTGTCTCTGTACCAACTTTCTGCAAGAGCAATTAACTCAGTGCCACTCCTCCACCTTTTCCCTATAGCCATGCAAATATTTCCTCTTCAGATAATGATGCAATTCTCTTCACAATTGAATCTGCGTCCACCACCCACTCAGGCAGTGTATTCCAGATCCTAACCACACACTGCATAAAAAAGTTTTTCCTCATCGCCATTCCTCCTTTTGCCCATTAACTTAAATTCGATGCCCTCTGGTTCACAATCCTAGTTCCAATGGGAATGGCTTCTCCCTTTCTACTCTGTCCAGATCCCTCATGATTTTGATTACCTTTATCAAATCTCCTCTCAACCTTCCCTTCGAGGAAAACAGTCCCAACTTCTCCAATCTTTCTACGTAACTGGAACATCCCTGGAACTATTCATGAATCTTTTCTGCATCCTTTCTAATGCCTTCACATCCTTCTAAAGTGTGGTACTCAGTGATTTATATAGGCTTATTGTAACTTCCTCACTTTTGTACCCTGTCCCTATTTATAAAGCCCTAGATATCATATGCTTTTTAAAAACTCTCTCAACTTGCCCTGCCACCTTCAATAATTCGTGCACATATACCCAGTTCCCTCTGCTCCTGTACCCCTTATATTGTCTCTCCCCGTTCTTCCTACCAAAATGAATCACTTCACACTTCTCTGCATTAAATTTTCTACTTGCCCACCTATTCCATCAACCTGTTGATGTCCTTTTGAAATTTAACACTATCCTCCTCATAGTTCACCATACTTACACATTGTGTCATCTGCAAATTTTGATATTGTGCATTGTATACCAAAGTCTAGGTCATTAATATATTAACAAGAGCAGCAGAGTCCTAACACCAATCCCTGATGTTTCTACCCTTTTTTTGAACAAGGGTGTAAGTTAAACCCAGCAACTACAGGCCAGTCAGAGAAAGCTTTTAGAAACAATCTGGGGCAAAATTAACAGTAACTTGGATAAAAGTGGATTTATTAAGGAAACCCAGCAAAGATTTGTTGAGGGTAAATCATGTTTAACTATTTTGAGTTTTTTGATGAGGTAACAGAGTGGGTTGATGCGGGTAATGCAGTTGATGTGATGCACATGGATTTTCAGAAGGCATTTGATAAAGTGCCACATAATATACTTGTCAGCAGAGTAGAGCCCATGGAATAAAAGGGACAATGGTAGCAAGGATAGTAAGTTGGTTGAGTGACAGGAAACAGACACTAGTAGTGAATGTTTTTTTTTCCAGACTTGAAGGTATATAGCACTACTTTTCTTGATCTATATTAATGACCTAAACTTGGATCTGTGCACACAATTTCAAAATTTTCAGATGACAAAACTTGCAATTATTCAAGAATAAACTTCAAGAATATATAAACAGACTGGTGGAATGGACATATGGCAGAAGAAATTGAATGCAGAGAAGTGTGAAGTGATACATTTTGATAGGAAAAACAAGTCAAACTGATACAATTATAATGGGGATGCAGGAGCAGAGTGGCTGGGCAATATATGTGCACAGATTGCTGAAGGTGGCAGGGTCAGGTTGAGAAAGTGCTTAATAAGAGGCTTTATAAATAGAGGCATAGAGTACAAAAGAGAATAAGTTATAGTAAACTGTTATAAAACACTGGTTTGGCTTCAACTGGAGTATTGTATCTTTAGGAAGGATGTGAAGGCATTGGAGAAGGTGCAAAAAAGATTTATGAGAATGGTTCCAGGGACAAGAGACTTTAGTTGAGGATAGGTTGGCGAAGCTGCGGCTGTTCTCTTTGCAGAAGTTGGAGAGGAGATCTGATAGAGTTGTTCAAAAATACTAAAAGTTAGTGGAGGGGTCAAGGACTTGAGGACACTAATTTAAGGTGAAAGGCAAAAGAACTAGAGGCGACATTAGGAAGAAATTTTTTAAATGCAGTGAATGGTTAGGATCTGGAGTGCACTGAGTGTGGTGCAGACACAATCATGGCTTTCAACAGGGAATTGGATAATTATCTGAAGAGTCAAAATTTGCAGGGCGACAGGGGAGTGGCTGAGTAGCTCTTAGAAAGCCAGCACAGACACGATGGGCCGAATGCTCTGCTGTGCTGTAAACATTTTCTTGCTTTTCCTTTTTCCTCTCTGTTCAATCTATCTTTCTCGCATTATTTGTCTGTCTATATCTGATTTTCAATCCTTAAACGTCATTGGTGAAATCTCAGTGAATAACAGGAGCAACAGCTATCCTTGCCATATCGTTATCAGCTTGCACTTCCAGCAAGTTAAGGGTTAAAGATTTTCAGTTGAAGGTTGCAGGAAAAGTCTAACATTCCACTCCAGCAGGATTTGGCCAGATATTACTTGTAACTGGGTCCTTTCTGCAATGAAAATGGAACAACTACAAGAGCTTCTGGTTATATCTTTGATTAATTGCTTTGATCCCCATTATTTGGGGAATTGCTATTCTTAAATTTAGAGAAAGGTCAGGAGCCAAAATTATTTGCTGTATTAATAAAATGGGGGCGCAGATATTTCGCTCAAAAATAACAAAGTTGTATTCATTAGTATGGAGAGAAGACAGGCTGATGGAACAAGGAGGGTATGTAAAGAGTCCAGCTGTATTGCATGTTATGGGTAAAACATACACATGCCACGTGTTCTCTTGGATGAGACAAAAGGCCAAACCAAGAATTCCTAGGATGATGCTGCGTCCTGTGCCTTCAAGATACCTGATCTAATCCATGCTGATGTCTGAAGGATGAAGAAAATAGGAATGGCCAGACCATTAAAACACAAAGGGATAAGAATATAAGCAAGAAAGAGCGACTCTACACACATTAAAAATACCAAAATATTACAGAAAGGACTTCTGATTTCATTGCCTTCTACAACCAAAGGAACAAAAACTAAGATCCACAGAAACAAAAAATTTATTTCCAGTGTTTCCAGGGGACATTTACAAACCATTTGTCTATATCTGTACACAGGCTAAATACAATGTTGAATCTGAGAAAACAGTTCTCATGCACAGTTAAGACTCTCTTTAGAGATGATTAAAAATGAGCAAGGGACCAGTTTTTCCAGAGACCACTATCTACATGCCTATGTTACAAAGCTTTTATCAAATCTCAAATTTGAAAAAGCTACACATGAAATTATATACACATTTAAGTATCTTTACAGAAACTTTAAAAATTCAAGTCCAATACAAAGACTGTATTAAAAGTCTGACTTAAAAAAATGTTCTTAAGATTCAACTGGAATGCCTATAGTGTGGAAGCTCTATTTGTTCAGTTAATAAAATCTGGAAAATTATTTTAATGATCTTTTTGTTTTGTTTGTAGATAAAACTTCATTTGTTCACAGTAGATTTCTAGCCTTTTGAACTAAAAAGACAATATGGCACCCTATCTAAACCAATTTTTTTTGAGATGAGGCACTTGCTTTAGCAACTGAAGTTCAAACAATTAAGTTCCAATAAGTGTTTGATTTGCTCGCCCTTATAAGCTGATGTAAAATATATGCAGCAGTATCCAATTGTAGAGCGTGTAAGATGTATGCAGGAATCACCGATCATGCAGTACGAGTAGTTTATGGAATTTTGCATTGGAAGGTTTCAGCACTTGATGCTCTTTTGTACTGAATTCATAAATTCATTTTATACAAAAGTTTATCATTTTTCTGGCTGTCAGTGTGTGCTGTAAAGAGCTTCCACAGCATCCAGCACAGAAACCAGCCTGTATTATAGGCAGAGCAGCAGAGCATCCACCATTTTAAAATTCAAGTACAGAGAAATATGTACAGGAGAATCAATAAAAAATCAGTATACTGTTTGACGAGCAATTTGTTGTACAATTTTCCGCAGCACTAGACACATAAATAATTGCAGACCTACAAGTACTGATAGAAGCGAGACTTGACTACTTGATTACTGGATATTTTATGGGGATGAGCATCAACAGTTGTACTAAAATTGCTTTTTCCCTTGGTTTGGAGGCTGTCACCATTCACTTGGCCTGCTGAAGGTAGTGGGCTCGGTGATGCTGAAGGGGAAGGTCGGCTGAGTTGGGGCAAACTACCAGAGCTGCTTGCATCTTCTCTAGATGATGCAAGCAACTTTGAATTTGTTCCTTTGTCTGAACTGTCCACAGTTCTTGGCTCCGAGGCCTTTTCTGTGTGCAAATCTGATGTGCTAGTGCGTAAGCGCTCTCGTGCAAGCCACTCTGTAATCGAGAGGTCCTGGGATTGGCATTTTGGTTTCAGGCGGTCCACTGCTGATAACGGAGATTCATCTCCCCCACTCTCTGCATTACTTTGAGAATTCTGTTCTTGTGCTCTCCATGCATTCAGAACACTGAGCTCTGAAAAATCCCTATTTCCTCCCATGGTATGTCTCCGCCTAATATTCTTTTTTTTACTGGCCTCTGAAGAGCCCGACTTTTGTATGCCAATTCCAAACATATCATCTGCAGAAGTCTTTAGCCGTAGTTTTAAACGCTCTGTAATTTTTAGTTTCCAAGCAGGCTCTACCCTATCGTGTTCATTTTTTATGAATGAAGCCAGGCTGCTTGTGGACTTCCCTTTCTTCATCACGTCAAACATCTTGTACGCTCTATTTGACTCTTTCTGTTCGTTTGTATCCATTGCTACCTCACTATCACCCTTCAATCGAAGAGACTTTTTCTTGGAAAGTGTATCACATTCAATAAGCTTACGTGAACTGAATGCTTTTCTATCATCGAGCCCTGGTGTTGAACTTCCTTCTGTTCCAGTCTTGTCACTTCCTTCTGAGTTTCTCCTGATATCTTTTGCTGTATCCTTTCTCATTACACGTAGAACCTTGTCAGGTGCACAACTTGCAGCAAAAACAGAAAAGTCACTATCACTATCTGTTTCTACATGATGTCCTTCACTAACAAGTTCGCTTCTTTCATCATCAGCCTCATCACCTTTGCTTTCTGTCACTGACTGGACTTCTGCATTCAGTGTGTGGGAGTCCATACCTGTAAGGTATATTGTAGACGAAGTTGTGGAATAGTCTGATGTGATGGAGCTTACATCTGCAGTACCTACATCTATGCTTTTGACTTCTGATTTCTTTGACTTACTTAAATTAGTTTGCTGCTGAGAGACCAAAGATGGATTGCTGATTGTAGTATTTAAGTAAGTCATTTCAATGTGAGAGTTCACATTACTAGCAGAAACCTCAGCAGTAGAAATGGGCATTGTGCTTGTAATTAGCTGTGAACTGAGACAGCTAACATTAGGCGAGTCTGTGCATTTTTGGCAGTATGCTGGAAGGTTCTGCTCTCTGGGGTTTGTATCTTCTAGAGGAGCTTCTTTTCTCACTCCATACTTTTCTATCAATGCCATAGAAAAAGACCGGCTCCTTTCATCTATACTGTCCTTCTTTTGCTGCTCACTATACCAGTTATCTTGTTTTCCCTTCAATTCAGTAAAGTCTACTTCATTTTCAGATTCTCCTTTATTCCCCAGTTTCTTGGCTGCATCAGGATTGGAATGGTTTGATACTTCTTTCCTGGAAAATACACTTTCCAATTCATCATCTGAGCTGCTTTGTTGTAGCTTTATATCCTTTTTCTTTCTTTTACGGCTGGCTGCAGCAAAGATGGATGACACAAGCAGATCCCTGCTGTACTGATCCTTCCCGGATCCCCAAGAGCCCTGTTAAACGGGGAAAAAAAACATTTGAATCAAAATTTGTTGGGCTAGCTTTTTTTTTGGTCAGACACACTAAACATGCCACTTTACAACTATATTCAAAATAACATTTGTAAGTAAATAATGCCCCTCACAATAAACAGTTTTGGGGAGTACATTAAAAGCACTATAACCATGGTTATGTTTTCAAAATGAATTTATCCAAGTAACACACCTAAAAATACAGAATATGCAGGCGATCACGTGGCAAAATGAATGTGTGATAACCCACTCAAATAGAATCTAAATTCACTTGCTTTATTTAGCCATTTGCCCCTGTTTTTGGCATTTGGTAGTGTTGCTGAGATTTTAAAAGGGCAGGCATGAATGCAAACTGGCACCCGTTCAGCTATACAATTCTTTCTGGGTGGTTTTAATTTGAATACACCAGCCATAGAAACAGAAGTTAAACAGACATTTATTTTCAGAGTGGGGATGGGGTAGGAGAGGAGGGGAAAGTGCTCTTTTCGTCTCTCTTGCTTTACTGAAATGGCCATAGAATTAACAGGACAGTTCTATGAACCAGGTGATGCAAATTATGGCTCCAGGGGTCAGCTATAAATGGGATAATAAATAAGATACTGAAGGTACAATCTCACCATGTGATCCCGCCAATCCAACATGTTATTCTTATACTCTCTAGAATACACCTGCTCAAATATAGCTACAATGTATAGGAGCAATAATTGATCAAAGCATTACAACTTTTACTTTTCATTTGAAGATAGTTTAAAATGGTGGAACTTTAAGGACCCATTTGGTACCACAATTAAAAATTTGAACATTAGAATACAACGCAATGAAGAACCTAGTCGCAAACAGAGGATACTGCAATTAGTTCACAGAATCACAGTGCAGAAGAGGCCCTTTGGCCCATCGAGTCTGCACCAGATTCAGAAGCATTAAAAGCGCAATATTGAAATATAATTTTCCCATTAGCCTGGCATAACTTAACAAGGAAATGTGATGGCCCCGTTGTAATTCCAAATCTGGTGCCAAAAGGCAATCCTACTGAAGCATCATCTCAAATTTACAGTGCCTGGTCATCCAAAATTGTACATTGCTCAACCTCATCCAAATCCTGCACGTGAGCTAAAGGCTACCATGCAACTGCATTGTCCCTCACGGATCACCCTATTTATAAATGGCTTTAAAATTTGCAGAGATTCAAAGTATAATGTAGTGAAATCTTTATATGCATGCCAGCATGAGACCAATGACACCCCAAGCATGTTACATGAAAATTAACACTGCCTACAAATCATCACTTCTACTATATGGTAATCTCACTAGTAATAACAAAATTTGTTCTGAGCTTTATTTAAGCTTTTTGATCATCATCTGTGATTACCCAAAGACCAAGGGCAAGGAATAATCGGAGCAGTTTATAGGAAATGTAATTCAGTATCCACTTAAATCATACACTCCGCCTTTTGATGCTTTGTTGTATTTATAGTTTAAGAGAAAAACATATAGGGGTTTGGAAAGCAGATAAATAAGAGTTACAGTAAAGCCTGAGATGATGAGAAGTACAAGTGTTGTCAATGGCTGGAGGGTGCAATTGCAAAGTGACAAGTTTACACAGACAGTTTTTATCAGAAATAAGGGCGAAGAAATAATGGGAAAAAGTTGACATAAAAATGTGACAAAAATATGCAAAGAGGAAGCAAAATTTTGCAGGAAACTAAGTAGGTGCAGATGCAAGATTTTTTAAGAGATAAAGTGATAAGTGCACAGGCCACAGCAAAGTTTCTTGGACATTTTTTACTCCTTGTGAATACACAGAATATTTTTGTAACCTGGGTACTTAAATATGCAAGGATTCTACACAAACAATAATTTCAGTGAAACTACTAGTTTCTAGTACTTTCTAATGCTTTTGTAAATATATTTTAAAATCATATACGTGATGTGATCATATAATGTGGCATTCATTGGTACCTTACCATATAACAGAATGGACACTATACACTGAATGAAGCCTTACTCCAATTATTTGAGCTTCAAGCCAACGAATATGTAACAATTTAAAGGTACCTTCTTTACCTATATTTCCTTATGCTCCCCAAAAAGACAAAAGTAGAGATCTCCAAAATTATTTCTCTATCCCTTACGCGTAGTAATATTCTGAAATCCAAATAATCCGCTAAGGCATGAGATGAAGTTCAAAATACAATTTCTATTTCACAATTAAAAGTCTAAATATTCAAACAATCTTATCTGGGGGGCCCTTAGTTTTGGTTCTGTAGATCTGTAGGCAATTTTATGTGGGTTGTGAAAAATTAAATAGTTTTGTTCCTGTGCTCCTCCATGCAGTACAGGGACATACATGATTCCAAAAGAATAGAGTCTAACCCTGTAACTATCATGCCCCTAGCAGAAACTCCAGGTCACTATCAAGAAAATACGCCAAGAATATGCTAGATACTATGCCAGATTTACTGAGGTGAAGTTATGCACGAGTTCCATGCAAACTCATTTGCAAAAGCCCCGGAATCTCCCATGTATCAGCTCAAGGAGCAGCATAATTGAACATAATCAATCATTAACTGGAGCATGGCCAATGAAACTTGAAGGTTACTGAACTAAGCTAATTTAAATTGAAAATATGTTCAAGCAATTGCTACAACTGAATAAACAGGTCAGTGGTTTCAACTGACTGCTGGTCAAAGACCATTTGTACCGAGGGCAAATCAACTGACTGAATTTGAAATAATTTAAATGAATTGAAAAGTAATTGTAGGATCAGTCTGAGAAACAGGTCCTAGTGAGGCTTCAATTGATTGCTGGTCACTGCAGTCGCAGGTCATTAATGATGGATAAACATGGTTGTAGGTGCCTGTGTGCCCTAAATTCTAGATGCAATGTGATAAACATCCACAAATGGACGCAATCAGTGGAAGCTTGCCCTTCTGGCTGAGGGCATGGCCAGTTTTGTGGTCAGGGTTTAAGCGTTTTAACTTTTGAACTAACAAAGGATCATGGAACCTCTGTTGTGAGTGGTTATAGGCTGAAAGCACGTATGTTTAAATTTTGCAATCTTTTCCTCTATTGAAGTCGATTCTGCCTGGATTTTGGCAATATCAGAGCAGAAAACATGTAGAAATTCCAGGCAAGTATTAGATAAAATGATAGGGAGGGTAAAGAGGAAGGGAGGCAGACCGAACTTCCTAGGCTTGACAGAAGGACAAATTGTCCAATTACAAAGTAATTAAAAAAGTAAAACCGGCTGTAGTACATTCTCTGTACTAGGAATTCATACACCAAGAGAACAATTTAATTAGAAAAGTTTATTGTGGTGACCACCCTGACATGATAATCAAAAAACGAATGGAATGCAGATCTTTAATTTCATGGTGATTGGAATACAAAGCGAGTAAGTAGTGCTGCATGGCACAGAGCCCTGGTCAGACCCATCTGGAGTAGTATGTTCAGTTTTGGGCATCTCAAAGATATATCAACCTTGGAGGGAATACAGCACAGACTCCCAAAATACCAACAAATTGCAATTAAAAAGCCTCAAACCTAGTAAAATGTCACAAGGCACTTCGCAGGTACATTACTGGACAAAATTTGAGGTCGGAGAGTCTGACTTCGGGAGTGGAGGTTGGTCTGAGGTCCAAAGGGGGTGGTGGGAGTCAGAGTTCCAGGGGTGTCTGAGGCATGGGGGTTCCGAGGTTGGGGGCGGGGTGGATTCCGTAGTTTGGGGGCGGAGGGTGTGTAGAAGTTGTAAGAGTTTTTAATTCTTTAACTTTTTCTGAGTAACTATTGGTATAACCCTGGCGGAACCACCTGATGCTTGCAATTTAAACCACAGTGCAATTGTCCAGAGGAAGTCTGCACTTCTGGGCAATTTCCTTGCAAACCTTTACCTGGGAACTTCCCAGAGGGATTCCCCAGCACATCTTTGGGTAACCCCCAAATCCGTCGCTGGGAAGCTCGTAAGCTATGGGCCAATGATTCAGCCTCTACTGCTGTCTGGGGAAGAAAATTCCACAGACTAACAAAACCCTAAAGGAAAAAATTCTCATCTCAGTCTTAAAAGGGAGTCTTATTCTTAAATTCTGTTCCCTGGTTGTGGTTTCCCCCACAAGAGGAAACATCCTCCCAGTATCTACCGTATCAAGTCCCCTCTGGATTTCATGTTTCCATATCGTCTCTCATCCTTCTAACCTCCAATGGTTTTAGGCCCAACCCGTTCAACATTTCTTCGTATGATAAGCTCTTCATCCCAGGATTGAGTCAAGTGAACCTTCTTTGAACTGCACAATTATATCCTTTTTCAAATAAGGAAATCAAAATTGTACACAATACTCCAGATGTGGTCTCACCAAAGCTCTGTACAGCTGCAGTAAAACTTCCCTACTTTTATATTCCGTTCCCCTTGCAATAAACACCAACATTCCATTTGTCTTTCTAATCACTTGGTGTACCTGCATACTAACTTTTTGTGACTCATGTACCAAGAAACCGAGATCCCTCTGTGTCTCCGAGCTCTGCAATTTCTCTCCACTTAAATAGTATACTGCTTTCATATTCTTCCTGCCCGCCTGGACAAATTTGCATTTTCCCACATTATACTCCAACTGCCAAATTTTTGCCCACTCATTTAACCTGCTGATATCCCTTTGCAGACACTCTACCTCCTCTTGACAACTTACTTCCCCTACCAAGTTTGGTGTCATTGGCAAATTTAGCGACCTTACATCCAAGTCACTGATATAGATTGTAAATAGTTTTGGTCCCAGCACTGATCCCTGTGGCACTCCACTAGGTACAGGTGCCAACCCTTGGCGAGTTGAGTTGAGAGAGGTGGTTGGGAGGTAGAGGTGGATGTCACCAGTGGTAATAAATGTTACCCTTGCTATCGAAATCCACATCTCATGAAAAAAAATCAGGGATGAAGGCAAATTTGTAAGGGAGGTGGGTCAGTAATTGCAGCGGGCGAGCTGTTAACATCATCAGCAAATATGGTGATCAGAAAAGGAAAAAAAAGACCTGCATTTATATAATGCTTTTCAAAACGGCAAGATTTAAAAAAATTCATTCAAGGGATATGGGCTTTATTGGCTGGGCTAGCATTTATTGCCCATCCCTAGTTGCCCTCGAGAAGGTGGTGATGAGCTGCCTTCCAGAACCACTGCAGTCTGTGTGGTGTAGGTACATCCACAATGCTAGTAGGATTGGGGTTCCAGGGTTTTGACCCAGCAACAGTGAAGGAACGGCAATATATTTCCAAATCAGGATGGTGAGTGACTTGGAGGGGAACTTCCAGACGGTGGTGTTCCCATCTATCTGCTGCCCTCATCCTTCTAGATGGATGTGGTTGTGGGTTTGGAAGATGCTGTTGAAGGAGCCTTCGTGAATTCCTGCAGTGCATCTCGTAGATGGTACACACTGCTGTTACTGAGCGTCGGTGATGGAGAGAGTGAATGTTTGTGGATGTGGCGCCAAACAAGCGGGCTGCTTTGTCCTGGATGGTGTCAAGCTTCCTGAGTGTTGTGGGAGCTGCACTCATCCAGTCAAGTGGGGTGTATTCCATCACTCTCTTGACTTGTGCCTTGTAGATGGGGTACAGGCTTTGGGGAGTCTGGAGGTGAGTGACCCGTCGCACGATTCCTAGCCTCTGGCCTGCTCTTGTGGACACAGTTTTTATATGGCTAGTCCAGTTCAGTTTCTGGTTAATGGCAATCCCCAGGATGTTGATAAAGGGGGATTCAGTGATGTTAATGCCATTGAACATCAAGGGGCGATGGTTGGATTCTCTCTTGTTGGTGATGGTCATTGCCTGACACTTGTGTGGCACGAATGTTACTTGCCACTTGTCAGCCCAACCCTGGACATTGTCCAGATCTTGCTGCATTTGGACATGGACTGCTTCAGTATTTGAGGTGTCGCGAATGGTGCCGAACATTGTGCAATCAGCAGCAAATATCCCCACTTCTGACCTTATGATGGAAGGAAGGTTATTGATGAAGCAGCTGAAGATGGTTGGACCAAGGACACTACCCTGGGGAATCCCTGCAGTGACGTCCTGGAGCTGAGATGACTGATCTCTAACAACCACAACCATCTTCCTTTGTGCTAGGTATGACTCCAACCAGTGGACAGTTTTCCCCCCTGATTCCCACTGACTCCAGTTTTGCTTGGGCTCCTTGATGCCACACTAGGTCAAATGCAGCCCTGATGTCAAGGGCAGTCACTCTCACCTCATCTCGGAAGTTCAGCTCTTTTGTCCATGTTTGAACCAAGACTGTAATGAGGTCAAGAGCTGAGTGGCCCTGGCAGAACCCAAACTGGGCATCAGTGAGCTGGTTATTGCTAAGCAAGTGCCACTTCATAGCACTGTTGATGATCCCTTCCATCGAGAGGAGGCTGATGGGGCGGTAATTGACCAGGTTGGATTTGTCCTGTTTTTTGTGTACAGGACATACCTGGGCAATTTCCCACATAGCCGGGTAGATGCCAGGGTTGGAGCTGTACTGGAACAGCTTGGCTAGGGGCGCAGCAAGTTCTGGAACACAATTCTTCAGCACTATTGCTGGAATATTGTCAGGGCCAAAGACTTTGCAGTATCCTTCGGCCGTTTCTTGATATCACGTGGAGTGAATCGAACTGGCTGAAAACTGGCACCTGTGATGCTGGGGACCTCCGGAGGAGGCTGAGATGGATCATCTATTTGGCACTTCTGGCTGAAGGTTGTTGCGAATGCTTCAGCCTTGTCTTTTGCACTGATGTGCTGGGCTCCTTCATCATTGAGGATGGGGATATTTGTAGAGCCTCCTCCTCCAGTGAGTTGTTTAATTGTCCACCACCATTCACAACTGGATGTGGCAGGACTGCAGAGCTTAGATTTGATCCGTTGGTTGTGGGATCGCTTAGCTCTGTCTATCACTTGCTGCTTGTGCTGTTTGCACACAAGCAATCCTGTGTTTTCACCAGGTTGACACCTCATTTTTAAGTATGCCTGGTGCTGTTCCTGGCATGCTCTCCTGCACTGTTCATTGAACCAGGGTTGATCTCCTGACTTGATGGTCATGGTAGAGTGGGGGATATGCCAGGCCATGAGGTTACAGATTGTGTTCAAGTATAATTCTGCTGTCGCTGATGGCCCACAGTACCTCATGGATGCCCAGTCTTGAGTTGCTAGATCTGTTCAATATCTATCCCATTTAGCAAGTGGTAGTGCCACACAACATGATGGAGGGAAACCTCAATGTGAAGGCAGGGTTTCATCTCCACAATGACTGTGCCATGGTCACTCCTACCGATACTGTCATGGACAGATGCATCTGCGGCAGGCAGGTTGGTGAGCATGAGGTCAAGTATGTTTTTCCCCTCACCACTTGCTGCAGACCCAGTCTAGCAGCTATGTCCTTTAGGACTCAGCTAGCTAGGTCAGCAGTGGTGCTCACGAGTCACTCTTGGTGACAGACCTTGAAGTCCCCCACAATGAGTACATTCTGCGTCCTTGCCACCCTCAGTGTTTCCTCCAAGTGATGTTCAACATGGAGGAGTACTGATTCATCAGCTGAGGAAGGGCAGTGCATGGTAATCAGCAGGAGGTTTCCTTGCCCATGTTTGACCTGATGCCATGAGACTTCATGGGGTCCAGTGGCAATGTTGAGGACTCCCAAGGCAACTCCTTCCCGACTGTATACCACTGTGCAGCCACCTCTGCTGGGTCTGTCCTGCTGCTGGGACAGGACATACCCAAGGATTGTGATGGTGCTGTCTGGGACATTGTTTGTAAGGTACAATTCCATGAGGATGACCATGTCAGGCTGTTGCGTGACTAATCTGTGAGACAGCTCTCCCAATTTTGGCACTAGCCCCCAGGTGTTAGTAAGGGGGACTTTGCAGGGTCGACAGGGCTACAACTGCCGTTGTCGTTTCTGGTGCCTAGGTCGATGCCGAGTGGAGGTGTGGCTTGCTAGGCCATTTCAGAGGACATTTAAGAGACCCTCATTGCTGTGGGTCTGGAGTCACATGTAGGCCAGACCCGGTAAGGATAACAGATTTCCTTCCCTAAAGGACATTAGTGAACCAGATGGGTTTTTACAACAAACGATCATTAGAGTTTTCATTCCAGATTTTTATTGAATTCAAATTCCACCATCTGTTGTTGGCGGGATTGAACCCAGGCATTACCCTGGGTCTCTGGATTATGAGTCCAGTGATAATACCACTACATCATCGCCTCCCCTTAAAGCGCTTGGCTCAAAGTACTTTACAGCCAATTAAGTACTTTTGAAGTGCAGTCACTATTATAATGTGGGAAACATGACAGCCAATTTCAGCATAGCAAGCTCCCACAAACATCAATGTGAGAATGACCAGATCATTTGTTTTCAGGTGATGTTGAAGGAAGAATAAATAATTGCCAGAACACCAGGGGGAACTTCCCTGTCCAACTTTGAAATAGTGCCATGGAATGTTTTACATCTACCGAGTACAGAGGGGGCCTTGGTTTAACGTCCCATCTAAAAGACGGCATCTCCCACATTGCAGCACTTGCTTAGTACTGCACTGGACCGTTAAGTTGTGCTCAAGTCTCTGTTGTGGGGCTTACACCCACAATCTTCCGATTCAGAAGTGGAATGGTTCCCAACTGAGTGACAGTTGTTACAGCAAGGTGACTAGTCAGCATCTGGTTGGAATAGAGTCAAGGGAGTAGTAGTTGGGTCTCACGGACAGGATGAGCTCAGAGGGGGCATGAAAGAAACTAGAGATATATGCCAGGGCCTGAAGGGTTAAATTACAAGGACAGGTTGCATAAACCTTGACTTGTAGTCCCTTCAGTTTAGACAGTTGAAGAGCGAGATAATCAAGGTGTTGAAATAATAAAATGATTCAATTAGCCCACTACAGAAAAAACTATTTCCTCTGGTGGGGGAATCCAGAAGAAGGGAACATATTATTAAAAATCAGCATTTGGCTATTTAGGAGTGGAGTGAGGATGTATTTTTTCAAGCGAAGGGTTGTGGAAATCTACAGCTCTCTGCCCCAGACAATTATGTGTGCTGGGTCAATTGAGATTTTCAAGGCTGAGGTTGATAGATCTTTGCTGGGCAAGGTATCCAAGGAATATGGAACAAAGGTTGGTTCAATTGAGTTGAGATCCAGATCAGTTATGGTCTAACTGAATGGCAGAACAGACTTGAACAGCTAAAAGGCTAACTTGCGAACATTCAGTTCTCAATCCAGAGGGAATCCTGCTTGAACATTTTCTGTCACTCCAATTACTGGGACAATAGACTGAACTCAAGATCAGGCATAGGGCCAAGCAGGCAAGGGGTGAGGATAAAACCTAAGAATAGGGAAACTAACCCAAATATCAATGGCTCTTAAAAACAATACTTACTACTCTTGAATTCAGTGTCAAAAAGTATTATAATGTAAATTTTTAAGGGCAAGGATGTGAAGTGTAATGGCCACATTTGGATGAAAAAATGCACAGATATTTTTGAATGCTCAATGGGCTTATTTATAATGAGAAAAAATTGTACTTATCTAACACCTTCCATGATTTCAGGAATATCCCAAAATGCTTTCGTAAATGGAGTTTTTTCTTGAAGTGTAGTCACTGTTGTAATATAGGGAATGCAGGAACAAACTTATGCACAGCAAGGTCCCAAAAACAACTAATAATCTGAATTAGTGATGTTGGTTGTGAAATAATTATTGGCCTGGACAATAAAGAACCCTACTGCTCTTCGTTGAATGGTGCCATGGGATCTTCTGTCAAATGCAAAAGATATTTCGAACAAACATTGTTCTTTAAAACCAATTAATACTACATAATAGCCATGAAATAATTTCATATTTCATTGTTAAAGCTATGAAACGTCATTACATTTTGAAAAATTATGTAGGAGGGCTAAGCTGTGAAGTAAAAATTGTAGCCACACTTTCCTATTGCACACTTCCATACTTTAATAATTAGCAAATAGGTTTCTATGACATTTTTTAGCAGTTAAAGTTCTCACCTTAGATTTTGCTGAGTCACTAGTGGCTGAATCTATAAGAGACAAGAAAAATAGCATTACATTTATATTACACGTAATTACAGTGAATATGTGTTTTAAATATGAAGCAAAATTATAATTCATAGAAAATTGTATGACTGCAATAGAAAAAAGGGCACAGAGTGGAGAATTATAGCTCACTGAGATGAAAAGCAGCACAGACAGCCACCACCATGAAAGTATGCTGTGAAATTGTGGGTAAAACCAGCTCAATGAGAGGGATGGCAAAGGGACCCTGTTCTCTTTAAAAAAAACAGATAAATACTAATTAAACATTGGTACATATTAAAACAATTTATTTTTGTATCCATTTGCAGAACTCATTCTTTCGTTTTATTAAAAATGAATTGTGGTTGTTACGTGCATTATTAATACTAAGGCATTCCTACCCTCTAAATACTCCATTTTCTGAGTCACATCTATACAATTGCATGTAATCAGTCTAAGGGGTTTACAACTGTGAAATGTCACTTTTAAAATAGACTTTGCAAGGATTACACTCCATTAGGAACTAAGGCAAGCAATTGTAAATTGAAAGAAAATTGCACAGAACTCAAATACAAAAATAATCTACCTTTTATTTTAGTTATAATAAAACTATTCCAGACAAATTCAATTGAGTTATTTATAATTCATAAAGGAGCATTTGACTTTTAAATTTGACAAGCAGGGCATGATGAAATGTAGAATGAAAGCTGCAAAAAGAGATTTACTATGGGGCAACAACTGAGGCTATAAAATTATGAGAGGGGGCAGAAAGGGGCTAGCAAAATTCCAAATTTGTTTTTTTAGTGTATTTCAATATTTTAAAACTATTAATAGATTAAAACTATTCCTGCAATTCACTTTGCAAGTCTGTGAGACAGACCAAGAGCTAAGCCCCCAGCCACACCCCTTTTGAAACATGGTTTATGCTACATGACTATAAAAACTAATAGACCATACCATGCTATTTCTCCTCAGGGTCTGCTTCAGAAATGATAAGAAACAGCAGAAAGACTTTAAGAAAGTAGTATTGGTCTTTTTAAAATAATCGTAACAGCAAATTTACATCACAGACGATAATTTTCCATTTACAAGAATCGGGGGTTTCTGCAGACTAGGCAGCTACAATGAGGGCAACAATCCTCCTCCTTCCTACAGTTCCAGCTGTCCATCAGTGACATCACAGAATCCATCAGTGACATCACAGTGTGATAGACTCCTCCAACTTCGCCTGTTTCAAGATCAGTAGTGTAAATGCTGGAAAAAACCCTTTAACACTCAGACAGGAGCTATGTGACAAAGTTCACAAGTTTGGGAAAAGAACATGCTAGGTTAGTTAGTTTGACAGTGGGTAGGATGACAAGCTCACACTAATGAACAGAAACATCTTCCAAACCAGGCCTAGGTTAATGATACTGAAAGTAAGGTCAGAAGATAAAAGGCACAGCATAAATTCAACATTACCACACTCAAGTACAAATTATTGTGCAATTTTAATAACAATTTATAGAATACGGTCACAAAACTTGCACATTTTGGTATATATAAATTATTTAACATTCTTTTGATAATAAAAGCTCAGCTGGGATCACATTTCTTGAACCAAACATTTAAGTGCATTTCGTTATGCAGTGGATAACTTGCTTTAAAGAATCAGTATCCCTTTTCTCATTCTCTTGCTCAAACTACACTGCACATTTCGTAGAATTAAATTAATGCAACATGATTTTAAAGTGCCTCAGATTTACATGTTTCGTTTTCAATTGTTTCAAATCCAATGAAATTGTCAGTCCAAAGTAAGAGTCATTTGATTCAGTTAAGTTGCAATAGGCTGGAGAATGGAAATTAAATGAGTGAGTGCAGATTCAACTTGATAACTTAAATCCAGCCCCAGGACATGACAAAAAAGTGATACTGTCCAACTAACACATTCACACATCACAGTTCCACAAACAAAATCAGACAAAAATACAAAAAACAAGCATCCAGCCATGAAGTCTTAGCTTTGTACTTTTCAGGCTTAAAATGAAAAGCTCATTTTTCAGATAACATTGCAATAATGATCAATAAAGTATGCCACCATTACAAAAGTAAAATTGAGGTTCCTGAAAACATTTCAGTCCTATGGTTAATTATAACTTAAAAATGTGCATAGCACACTATATATATAGAAAACCAATGTTACAGTACTATGTAAACCATTTGTCTGTTAAAAACAAACTGCATTCATGGATAACCAAGAAACAATATAGCTCTGAACACTTAATTAAATAATTTGAGGTTATGGTTGTTTCACAAAATGCAGCAATTTTTCCCCCACTACAAGTATTTGCAGCTTTGAATGGGCAAATACAAGCATTTCAATCTTGAACTGTCTAGTTCTGTAGGAAGCTGTTCAGTAACAATGACACTGTCTGTAACCGGACTCTGCAGTGTCTTGTTCAGGCAGTTACCTGAAACATCTCCCGGAGTAGTTCCTGTTCTCCCAATGTTGGTTAGCAAATGATCTATGTTTGGCACTGGCTGTGTATCAACTGTGCTTTCTTCCTGGACTGGTGTCTACATTCACAAGAGTAAGAAGATCAGAAAGTTGTTTTCCTTTTACTGGAAAAAAAACACACCAGTAACCCAAGTCCAATGAACACTAAACTTCTACATGCGTCAGTATGGCAAAATTGTCATTTACTAGCACATCTTCATCAATGAAATGCCCGAGCCAGGGTCTGAAAAAGGTAAGTTGCTTGTCTTTAACAACAGTAGCTAAACCTTGAGTGAATGCTTACTCCACTATAAATAAGTAATGAAATTGACAGCTGGGTGGGGTCATATTTTCACTCTGGGGCTTTTATCACCCAAAACCCACATGACCTTTCCTGTGTTCTACAAGACAAATTATTTTCATACATCAAATTCAGTATCTTTGATGAGTTTAGTATTGAATTTTGCAAGCACCCAATTCCCTTTTGACAAACAGGACTCTTTCCCTGCTATGTTAAAATTAAACTTATAGGATGGTAGCAAAATGCATGATTTCTAAAAAATCAGAAAGACCTGGCCAATTAGTAGTAACATCTTTTATCTAGTTTTGATAATGATGCAAAAAATAAGTCTGGGAAAATATAAAAATATAATTTATGTTAGATAGTTAAACTCCATTTTAAGGATGTCAGCATTTATTTGTAAAAACAGAAGTAAGATACACATTTTAGATCAAATTTCTTATAAATGGATTATTCAGCCAGTAGATGGCAGCGGAAAATGGGATGGAGCTATACTGGGCTTTGAAATATACTCTTCAAGCTGGATCACTAGTTTGCAAGCACATTCCCTCAGCGCTATGACTTTGGTAGAGATATTCCAATCCAACTTTGGATATCAAACCAAATATTTGAGGAAATGTGGCATTCAAGACAGCTGATCACTCGGCCAGACATAGAAAGCTGTGTTAAATCTATCCATTCCTTGCAAAAGAAAATGCACAAATGCACCTCAAATTCTGAGGATTATATTGAAGCCCCCATTGTATGTCCTTGATTCCCAAAGTTTTTAGTACTGTCGTTTTTGAAAAAGCTAGCACTGAACTCATCAAAATTACAACTTCTCCAGTCCAGATGTGCAACTGCATCAAGTTCAGTATTTATTAATTCTTCCTCCTTTTCAGTGTAGGAGAACAGGGTGGTGAAGCTAATTGCCAGGTTTGAACAACTGGTTCTAACAATGGAAACAATCATGCCTTTTCAGGATACCATTCATAAGACCTATTAACCTGCAAGATTCTTGACAGTTTGTATGGTGACAATGATACACTGAATACTCAGCTTTGCCAACACCAGTAGCCTCTAGGAAGCTAAAAAGGGTTGATGTGCTATTTCTCAAGTGTCCCACCAATGTTTTGCTAGTTTTCTCTTGATTGGAGGGAAGAATGTCAGACTTAACATGGCATTTGAGATTATTTACTGGTGCCAAGGTGTTGGGCTGAATACCAGGCACTGACACAGATGTAACTTTTAAGATGGTGGCTAAAAGCATATAATTATAATTATTTACTGTTTCTTTCCCAAGTATTTGTGCCAATGTTTATAATGATATGGGTTTTATTTTAGAACCATGTCTAGTCCTTTCTCTAAACCCAATGTTAGATATGCCATAAGTAGCATCAGAAATGCACTCCTTAAAAAGGTGCTACTGATTTTGCCTCTATGCTAAGAACTGAGGCACTTGAATGACTAAACTTATTATAACCTTTTAAATATTTTATTATAAATTTTATCTGCTTCAGCTCAGATTTTGTGGCATTTATTTTGTTTCAATAATATTCATGAATCACAATTATCAGGTTATAAGTCAATTTCTGAAATAAAGTTAGAGAAATTCACAGGATCCAGTAGGAGATCCCCTCCCTCCTCTTCCTCTAAACTGGGAGAGGTTTTCTATACCTCATTCAGAATTTAAATGCAGAATCAGACACAAAAAACTATTAGAGAACTCTCTAAAACTTGAAAAGCAAGAATCAAATTCTTCCAAAATAATGACAGTCTGTTAAAAGAGCTTACTTTTCTCTCACAGTGAAGCACCACATTATAATTAATACTGATGGCAGGACAAAGATCAAAACATGGCTTAAAAAGATGCAGCAAGGGATTTCAGCTGAGAATCCGTAGAGTACAACAAACACATTTTAGCAGCCTCTTAATCACAATTTATTATTTATTCAATTAAGAATACTAGTTTTACTAGGAATCTATAATATTCATACAAATAATGTATATATCAAGAATTAATAAAAACTTTCCTCATCCCTTTGCTTTACATAAAATCAGTGTTCTATAGTGTGAATTTACATTTAAGGTGCAAGCTGAATATCGAAGGCCAGCATTATTAATATCTTTTAGTCATTTGGTACCACAGAACTTGAGTATTGTTGAAAAAAGAGACATGTCAAAGTTTTTCATCTTGCACTCATCAGGGCATTCACAAAAATACCAAATATGAAAGGAAAGTATAAATTGTTGTTCCCTTCACATTTGGTATTCTTGCAAATGTCCTGATAAGTGCAAGATGAAAAGCTTCGACATATCTCTTATTTCAGCGATAATTAATATCTTTCTGCAATGATGCACCCATCCAAATTTGGAGCATTAAGAACAGAAACAGATGAATGCTGCATAGCTGCTTCTTTAACTTTTCTAGCAAAGCTTCACTTTAAGGGCCTTTATCTTTACAAGCAGCAGCATTGCACCGTTGAATTTCCAGCAGATCTTTTACTTTCAGACTTCATTTATTTAAAATGACTAATTTTCATAATATCAAACGAAGCAAATTTCAAAAGCAAAAGATTTTAACCCTGTAAATGCAGGTATTGAGGGAGAACTGTATTGATTAAAATTCTGTTTTAGTAGCTTTCTTTTATAAGAATGTTATAACATATCAGTGTGCTATGTTAAAAACTATGACAAAATAAACTTATGTATAATAAAAAACCATTAACACGCACACACACACAAAAAATCACCCGGGAACGAGTTACTAAACCATCATTATCATAGACAAGGATACTGAGTGAAATTGACATCAGTTCCAGTTTGGTCTGTTGTACATCTTTAGGTATGCCTTGAAATTATTACTACTTACGGTTGCATTTTCATCACCACCTTCAGTGAAAAACCAGTCATACTGAAAAAGGAAAATTAATTTTTGTTGTAACTTATTTGCTGATTCAAACAAACAATCTTTAGCAAATGGCCAATTGTAACGTGCAGCAAAACAAATAAAAGAAACATACATGTTGTATGAGCGTTTCCACTATTTTGTATTGATCTGGCATGTGAGTAACCATGTGCATCATGTTGTCTTCCGATGTTCTGACGAGGGTTGGACCAAATACAATTGCCAGATTTCTGGGCTCCATCTGAGGGCACAACAGTTTTACATCTTTCAAAGCAACAAGCTACATGAAAGCACTAAACTACAATATCAGTTCACACCAACTATGTACTTTGATTAATGATAGACAATATTGTTAACTATCACAGAACACACCTATTTCTCAATTATAATTTCATTAGAAACAAGAAATTACAATGACATATCTAGATATAATATTCTGTGACATTAGCAGAGCTGAGTGTTCCATTACTAATAAACAAATTAGTATTTTATTAATTTCAGGTTGAAAAAGTGAACTCTGAACAACAGTGAAGTTAAAGTTGACCATCACTGCTTCAAGTCAAAATCTCATTCCTGGGGGCAAATTGACAAACCAATAGATTTCCTAATTTTCACTTAATTTTTAAAAATATACACAATGTTTCAAAGTATTGATGGAATTTGAAGAGAGATACCTTATTTTTTTCAGAGTTTTCTGCAACTGTTTTCAGATGTGCAGAGAGAAATTTTAATGTTTCATAGTGATGATCTGGCAAATCTCGGATCTAAAATGGTTTTAGCATCAACAAAAAAATTAGTATTTAGAAAACAGGTTTAATATTAACCATAAGTAAATTTATATCAGTCATAGATAAGAATTACCAATTTTTTTAAGGTCCTGAGTCTATCCACTGAATCCTCTTTTCTGTTGGCATCTATGAAGTCAGCATATTTGTCTATAACACAAATTGTTTTAGAATGTGCATTATAAATAATGAAATTGGTAATTTAATGCCAATACTTAAATATAATACTTCCATAAATAGGCATTCTTTGGAGAATTCTACTATTTTGAAATCAGCAGGCTATGAAATCATATAGTAAATAGGAATTGGCCAAGCTTGCCCACACATGTGCATTGTGCTCCTGTTGCAAGTTCATGGGAAAGACCCTAACAGTTTGAACCAGATTTGAAAAAGCTCCCACAGTTCAAATAACAGCGCCACCAATTTTTCTTTAACAAGCAGTAAATTAAAATTAAGTTCAAACTGTAAGGTCAACAAATTAATTGAAATTGAAAGCAAAGACTATTTGAATCATCCTTTGGTAAGAGTGTATAGTCTGTTTCAATGTGTGAGCCTCACCTGAACCTAATTGTATACTTCATAAAAATGAATGATTAAATGAGGCTTTCAGTAGCTTAACTACCAAAAAAAGTATATTTCTTTCATTTCTGATTTTAAAAAAATTCTATAAGAATCATTGTTTTTACTGTAACTACAATGAAGACAACTATTCCACTAGAACTGGATAGTGATCCATTAATTTATAGAATGTAGCTAAACTTTCATTAATACACAATGTAACAGAAAACAGATACACAGTAAACATATGAAAAGACAGAAAGGAAAAGTTTGACTGATCCATCAGTCATGATGCAATTGAGTACCATGAGTGGAATTTAATGTAATTGACGAGGGTTCAGATCGCCAGTTGGGAGAACCAGTGGGAAACCCACACTGGTCAGCATCAGGCCTTCCTGGAGATTCAGGACCTCGGGGGCAGAAATCCCCCATAGGAGGTAAGGGCGGGAGGTGGTTTTCAGCAGCCTCTTACTTTGCCAGATCGCTCAATTGTACACTCATCACCGTTGAAAGAGGGACTCCTCCTAACCCTCCAGAAACACCTGAAGGCACTTTCATGAGCCATCACTAAATTCCACTGGCCTTGGGGATAATTTGTGTCAATTGCCTCAACAATGAGACTAACTGACAACCCACCGAGAGTGGACAAGTTCCCCCATGTGCCCATTCTAACCTCCAACTTTTGTCAGACAATATTTCCACCGCTGGGAGACTGACAACTGGCCTCTCCTGCAATTAAATGGGCACTGCCTCCATGTTTCCCAACCCAACGGGCTACATTAAATCCAACCCTAACACTCCCTGTTGACCTTCCTACTTGTAGCCATGTGATCATCTCGAAGAGGTACAAAAAGGATTTTAAAAGAGCCCTAGACAAATTAAGGGATAAATAACGATAAATTCTTCTCAGGTCTTTGTAATGAATCAGAAAAGTTTTTGGAGATTACAGTGACCATACGGCACACATAAGCTAACATAACCTGTGTGTGCAATAATATTGGCCACACCAAGAAACTCAACCATCTCCTTTTTGAATTGTTGTAGTAAATCGGCACGAGATGAGCCGGTAACTTGTTACAAGTGTCAACAATTCTCTGCATAAAGAAACGTCTCCTGTTATCCCATGTTTATATAGCTTGTGTGACTCAGTGTTTTCCCTAGCCTGTCCAGTGCAAATCTTCTGTTGGCTTAGACACATTCTGGTGGCCTTTAGCATTTTAAAGGCTAAATAAATCTTTTCAAGCCTAATGTGAAAACTAAGGGCTTTTCACAGAATCTCACAGTGCAGAAGAAGCCCTTCAGCCCATCGAGTCTGCACCGATATGTGAAACACCTGACCTACCTACCTAACCCCATTTACCAGCACTTGGCCCATAGCCTTCAGTGTTAGGACGTGCCAAGAGCTCATCCAGGTACTTTTTAAAAGGATGTGAGGCAACCCGCCTCCACCACCCTCCCAGGCAGTGCATTCCAGACCGTCACCACCCTCTGGGTAAAACAGTTTTTCCTCACATCCCCCTAAACCTCCTGCCCCTCACCTTGAACTTATGTCCCATCGTGACTGACCCTTCAACTAAGGGGAAGAGCTGCTCCGTATCCACCTTGTTCATATCCCTCAATCTTGTACACCGCAATCAGGTCACCCCTCAGTCTTCTCTGCTCCAACGAAAACAACCCAAGTCTATCCAACCTCTCTTCATAACTTAAATGTTTCATCCCGGGTAACATCCTGGTGAATCTCCTCTGTACCCCCTCCAGTACAATCACATCCTTCCTATAATGTGGCAACCAGAACTGCACACAGTATTCCGGCCTCACTAAGGTTCTGTACAACTCCAACATGACCTCCCTACTTTTGTAATCTATGCCTTGATTGACAAAGGCAAGTGTCCTGTATGCCTTTTTCACTACCCCACTAACATGCCCCTCTGCCTTCAGAGATCTATGGACACACACACCAAGGTCCCTTTGTTCCTCAGAACTTCCTAGTGTCATGCCATTCATTGAATACTTCCTTGTCAAATTACTCCTTCCAAAGTGTATCGCCTCTCACTTTTCAGGGTTAAATTCCATCTGCCACTTATCTGCCCTGCTGCACACTCCTCCCGGTCCCTAAAGTAAACATCAACAGGTGGTGTGGGAAGGAAGTCCATGACAGAACAGTAACTCTTGGGCTTTGGGTGGAGAGGCTTCACAGGTCAAACAGTTCTTTCTCACCTTGGATTTTCTTATATTCCATGTTTTTATATTGCTGGTCTAATCATTTCTCTAAGAACATTTCACTATATAATTTTAAACTTGGGAAAAATGTTATGAGCATTCTTTCAGACTACAAGCACCTTTGGATGTTTTACTATGTTCAAGGCACAACAGAAATACACGGCAGTTTATATTATGCACTACTTATGATTTCCTAATTTCTAAAGGGTACTGACCAATCATGGAGGGTTTGTAGAGGAATGATTCTGGCAATAGGGACTTCAAGTTATAAAAAGTAATGATTGGTCAACTTGATTTTATTGGAGAACAAATTGAGAGAAGACCCTAGTTTGCAAAATTCTAACAATCTTCCGAGCAGATTGGACCAGGCCTGGAGTGGGTATTGAAATTGGTGGAAAAATACAAAGTTACCAAGCGTTAAGCTAAACTTATGAAATATTCTTCTTCTCTTCCCCCTAACCCCCTCACAGAGGGGATGTGTTATCTTAAGAAATTTTTCATATTAGTGGAAAGATACTCAGTATAAACTTGTTCAGACTAATGCAACTCTCCAATGCCTTGCACTTTTGCATACCTTAACAAAACCTTTTTTAAAAACAAGAAATATTACAGACCATGGTACATCTGTTAATGAACAGGTTAAAAACGATTCCTATCTCTGAAACACGCTCCAATGTCCTTTACTTCTAAAATGGAAAATACTATTTTTCATACAAGAATGATTCAAAGAGACTACAAAAATCAGAGATATACTTACCATTTGTAAAGAGGGGTTCTGGAAGTTTTCTGAAGAAGGATTTCAGTAAACTACTGATAACATTCAGATCTCGCCATTTCTGCGTTTAAAACATTTTAATGGAAAACAATTTTATTTCTATTAATTTTAAAACCATTTACACAAATATTTCTAAAGGCATTCAAACAGAAGGTCTCAGAAACTTACATCATCCAAAAGATCAATATCAGTCACTCCTTTATTGAGTTCCTCTTGTAAGCTCGAGATAGCAGCATTATTTCCAGGGACTCTGTAGATTCCTGTGTACTCAAGTCCTTTTTCTTCAACTAAATTGCAGCAAACCTCAACGATCAGTGGTACATACTAGAAAACACAACATGAAATAAGTTTAGAAAAACACCACACTGCATTTTATAAAACTGTATTTGAGTAGGACAATTAATAATTTAGTTGAGAGCCTTTAAAGGCATTTCAGTGCCACATAATAATTGCACTGGAATTCCATTCCACAATTCTCCATATAATAAAGCCTGAGCTTAGGCAGTCAGTGTTTTTTTTTATTTTATTCATGATATTTAGGTTATGATGAGAAGGAAAAGAGAGGCTTTTAGCAGGTACAAGGGAAGCAAATCAGCGGAGGCATTTGTGGAGTGCAGATGGAGTGCAGGGTGGAGCTTAAGAAAGCAATTAGGAGAGCAAAGATGGGATATGAGAAAGCTCTGGCTGGTAAAAGTATGGAAAATCCCAAGATATTTTATAAGTATATCAATGGGAAGAGGATAACCAGGGAAAGAGTAGGGCCCATAAGGGACCAAGGGGGCAATCTATGGGTGGAGCCAGAGGATATCGCTAGTGTGTTGAATGAATACTTCACATCCATCTTCACCCAAGAGAATGAGGATGAAGGTATCGAACTCAGGGAGAGAGACTGTGAGGTTCTTGAGCAAATTGATATAGGGAGTGACAAGGTATCGGAGGTGTTGGCAGGCTTAAAAGTGGACAAATCTCCAGGTCCGGATGATCTGTGTCCCAGGCTGCTGAGGGAGGCAAGGGAGGAGATCACAGGGGCTCTGACCCAAATTTTTAGTTCCTCTCTGGCCATGGGGGAGGTGCCAGAGGACTGGAGAACAGCTAATGTGGTTCAGATATTTAAGAAGGGTTGTAGAGATAGTTGACCAACTTGGGTTGTTTTCGTTGGAGCAGAAGAGACTGAGGGGCGACCTGATCGAGGTGTACAAGATTATGAGGGGCATGGACAGGGTGAATAGGGAGCAGCTGTTCCCCTTAGTTGAAGGGTCAGTCACAAGAGGACATAAGTTCAAGGTGAGGGACAAGAGGTTTAGGGGGGATGTGAGGAAAAACCTTTTTACCAGAGGGTGGTGACAGTCTGGAATTCACTGTCTGGGAGGGTGGTGGAGGCGGGTTGCCTCACATCCTTTAACAAGTACCTGGATGAGCACTTGGCACGTCATAATATTAAAGGCTATGGGCCAAGTGCTGGTAAATGGGGTTAGATAGGTCAGGTGCTTCTCACGTGTCGGTGCAGACTCGATGGGCTGAAGGGCCTCTTCTGCACTGTGAGATTCTGAGATATGGTGATGCCAGCAAGCACACATTTATTCCTCCTTTCTATCCACGCAAAGATGGTGCCAGAAGACCTTATAATTGATCCACTATAATCCTAGTTAAGGGTTTCAGTCCTCTAATCTAAAACACATCAGGGTCAGAATTATTTTTGAACATCTTGTTTATCAAGCTAATGAATTGAGCAAACATAAACAATAAAGTTATCTCTGAAAACTAGCTTTCACAGCCCCCACCCTTTCATCTGTCACTTGCTCAAAACCCATTACACTTGTAACTTTTCTAACTCTGATAGAAGGTCACAGACCTGAAACATTAACTCTTTCACCCTCTACTGATGCAGTCAGGCTTGGTGCGTATTTCCAGCATTTTTCATTTTTATTTCAGATTTCCAGTATCTGCAGTATTTTGCTTTTGTATTAATTTGCAATTTACACTTTTCTTCTAAACCTCTGGAAGCCAGTTTTCAGCGAAGATGATAAAGTTGTGGAAAGAGATCTTGTATCCAATCTATTGATTGATAACTTTTAAAAAAAAAAATCGACATGAAGGATCATGACTAAAGAATGGGTCAGAACTTCCATGGAATGGCAATCACAGTTGGATTTCCACTCCCCTTCTATTTACTTACACTAAAATTCGGCTTCACCTTCCTACCCAACCTTCCGGCTCGGGCTGGGTGAGAAAAGCGCAGTGCAGCTGTCCAGGAATCCTCTTAGTTCAGTGCAGCAGAGTCGGGGGAAAGGAAGCCACACCTCCCCTTTTTACTGTACTAGACGCTGGAAAGCAGGTAAGCTTAAAGTCCCAGTCACTTTGAGAAGCCAGGGAGAAGGTAAATGCGAAGAATGGGGTTGTCAGGTGGCCAGTGAGGTTAGGGGGGGGATGTCAGATGGTCAATGGGTGTGGGTCAGGTGGTCAATGGGGGCGGGTCAGATGGTCAATCAATGGGGAGGTTGGGTGGGTGATCAGTGGGTGGGGCAAAAAATCAAGAGCTCAGTGGTGCAGGGCAAATCGCATGATCAGTGAGTGGGTGGACAAAAAATTGGATGATCAGTAGGGAGTAAAATTGGGTGATCAGTGGAGGAGGGGTGAAAAAATCAGGTGGTCGGGGTGGGGGGAAGGGAAGTATCAGATGTTCGGGGAGGAGAGGAGTATCAGGTGATCAGCGGGGGGAGAAAATCAGGAGATCAGCTGGGGGGAAGAAAATCAGGTGATCGGCTTGGGGGGTGGGGGGACATTTCAGTGATCAGCGGGAAGGAGGGGGATCTGGGTGATCAGGGGGTGGGGTGGGGTGGGGTGGGGTGGGGTGGGGTGGGGGGGAAGGGGGTAGTCAGGGTTCCCATACAATGGTGAGAGGCAGGCATGGGTGAAGTCCATGCTATAATTATCCAGGAGTTAGAAGCGGTTTTAATTCTTTTAACATTTCCTGAGTAACTATTCCTGCAAGTCAGTTGGTTCACACTGCAGGGTAATCGCCAATGCAAGTTTGAGCTTCCCGGGTAATTTCCATGCAAACCTTGCGTGGGGACGTCTGGGGGTCCCCCGCTGCATCTTTGGGGTACCCTCCGGTACAATGCCCCAGAGATCGGAAGTTATGGGCCAATATTTGGTCCAAGATACCAGTGAGGTTGAAAAGAGTAAGTGAAAAAAGTAAATCAGGAATTAGCAAGTAGTTAACCTCAGCGGTGAGTTGTAGAAAAGCGATCGCCATAAAAATAAAGAAGGGGCTGAATTTTCCTGGCCCATGATAGCTGGCTTAGAGCTGGGGGAACCAGGAAAATAGGGTGCAGCCGTATTGGGATGGCTTCCCAACACATTCCTGTTGCCAGGGAACTTTCCCAGGGTGGGCTGGGAGTTAGATTGGCTGCAAGGAGTTTGGTAGCCAATTTTGCTGGTTAAGGCCCCGAATAGGGGTTATTTGGTAGCCTCAACATCATTTTGCTGCCGGCTCCAAGCCGCAACAACGAGGCCACAAGAAAGAAATTCATAATCTCAGTTGAGTCCAATCCAGTGGAAGGAATTCCCCATCATCCTGATGGATCCTTCAGCCTAGATGCTGCTTTCTTACTTACAAGACACCCTTGAACTACCAGGACAGCACCCATCTGTCCTGGTGGGACTGCCGATGCTCCATAGCTGCCATCCTGCTGGCCTGCAGCATCAAGAGCCCACCTATCATCCTTAATAGGGCTGTGAGCTTGGAGGCTACCAATTAAGAGGCCTCCTCTCAGGAGATTGCTGAGTCAGCCTTGCTCCTGGCCAAGCGTGGGCCTGTGGGAATATCCAGCCCAAAGAGAGTGAGGGAAGGCAAGGGAGTTTCAATGTTTTGAAAAAGGGAGTTAGATTGGAGAATTGCAAAATTAGTCCTGAGAACATGGAAGGAGGAAGAACATTGCTAAGTTGCAAATATATAACATCAGCTAAGAGAAGGGAAAGCTCAGAGCAATACCAAAGCAGTACAGATAAAAGTGAAAAAGACAGGAAAATAGAGTGCAGTAGAGAGAGCAACACACTAAGCATTAATGAAGAAAGGTCACAGGTCATAGGGAAAGTCCAGGAGTGTGAGAGAAGTATTAGAAGAGTCTCCCCAATTAGAAAAGCACTATTCAAATTTTGGGCAGATTCAGCTATAAAGAATTAAGTGCTGTTGGGAATAAAATAGTTTAGCATGAAAAAGTGAATATCAGGGTGCTTATTAAAGTCATAAAAGATAAGGGGCAGCTGTTGGTTTGATTTATGCAAGGTATAAAAACCGGTGAAGATTTGAATTATCTCTGTCTCAAAGGCAATGGAAGAGATTAAGATGTAAGAATTGAATCACTGCTGGAGGTAGTGGAGTTATAATCTGAAGGTCGTTGATGAATTAAATTACAGAGTGAATATGGTTGATGATGAGCAGAGGAGGCATTAATATAAAGAACAGAGTGAGGAATCCGAGTTAATGCAAAAAGAACCAGCATTAACCATAACACAGTAATAGAAGAGGAGACTAGTTAGTCATGAACACCACTTTGGTATGTTGAAGAATCATATCATGGCATTCTGTTTAGAAGCTTAAGGCTTTGAAGATGCCCAAGGTAATGTAATGGCAGGTGCTCAAATACAAAAGCTTCCCAGATATATAGTAAGATCCCTGGTGGAAAAAAATGCCTAAAGCCACATCGGTATTCATGCATTAGGCTGAAACCTCTGAGGTACTGAATAATTTATGAGTTTCACAATTTTCAATGCCAAGTGGGAGAAAAGGAGAGAAAATGTCCAAAATAGGGCAAGCAAATGTAGGTGACACCATTTTCAAGAGAGCTCATGAACAAAAAATTCTCTCTTTGTAGTAAGATCATGTTACTTCAGTGATTAAATCTTAAATACAGAAAAATACCAACTTCATGTCACAACAATCTTCATTGGACTCATTATACCTTATTGTGAAGAGCTGGTGGACAATCATCTAGTCTGACACCAAATGTTACACCAGGACCAGGTTTCTTTTCAAAGGTTTTTCTCATTATGCTAGGAATGCCTCTTCGCCATGTTCCCTTGTCTTTTGGCGGACTTGTGTCATCTGAATGGTAAAACAATCTCCCATTGGTATGATTACACAGAAGAAAGAATATTTGGCAAATATTCCACCATTAACAGGAAAGATCCAACACGATAATAGGTAGTGATTCACAATTATTGCTGGGTTAATCTATGTACTGGTCTCATTAAATACTAGTTATATTTTTGTAAATAAAAATGTTTACAATCAATATAGTTTCAGGTGAACATTTAAATGGCATTTGTGAATTACCAGGTTTGCTATATCTTGTTGGTTTACCATTAATATTCACTTCCGAAACTATTCAATAAAACTCCCTATATACTATAAAAGCTGGGGTACATTACATCCTCAAATAGGTTATAATGCTCACAAACTGCACCTAAAAAATCTTGCCAGTCATGCACCAGATTTTAACTACCGAAATGTTAGGTTACAGCACAAAAACAAACCATTTGTCTCAATTGGTCTTTGCCTGCATTTATGCTCCACATGTGCCTCTTCCAACTCCTTTTCACCTAATCCCATCAGCATATTCTTCTATTCTTTTCTCCTTACATACTTATCTGGCCTCCCTTTAAATGTGTAATTTGTGTGAATGTCGTGTCAGCAATGGCTCAATTGACAGTACTTTTGCCTCTGAGTTAGAAGGCTGTGGATTCAAGTCTCACCCCAGGACTTGAACACAAAAATCAAGGCTGACATTTCAGTGCAGTACTGAAGGAGTGCTGTACTGTTGGAAGTACTTTCTCTCAGATGAGATGTTAAATTGAGGTCCCTTCTGTCCTCAAGTGGACACAGAAGATCTCATGACACTATTTCAAAGAAGAGCAGGGGAAAGTGCCGAAAGGGAGTCATATTGTACGCTAAACATTAACTCTGTTTCTCCCTCCACAGATGCTGCCAGACCTGCTGAGTTTTTCCAGCACTTTGTTTGAATTTTGCCTCCTGGCCAATATTTATCCCTCAAGGGTGTGGTGGCATAGTGGTATTGTCACTGGACTAGTATTCCAGAGACCTAAGGTAAAACTCAGCAGACGGTGAAATTTGAATTCAATAAAAATCTGAAATGAATAGTCTGATGATGACCACGAAACCATTGCTGATTGTCAGAAAAAAAACCATCTGATTCACTCATGTCCTTTAGGGAAGGAAATCTGTCGTCTTTACCTGGTCTGGCCTACATGTGACTCCAGAACCACAGGTTGACTCTTAAATGTCTCCTAAACAAGGGCAGTTAGGGATGGGCAATAAATGCTGGCCTAGCCAGCGACGCCCACATCCCATGAACAAATTTTTTAAAAATCAACATCACAAAAAAAATTCTCTGGTCATTATCACATTGTTGTTTGTGGGAGTTTTCTACTTTACAACAGTGACTACACTTCAAAAGTACATCTGCTGTAAAATGCTTCGAGACCTCTGGTGGTAATGAAAGGCATCTTATAAATGCAAGTCCTTCTTTCTATATAATTTATCACACTTCTTGCCTGACAGCGAGTCTTGGGTGAACAGAAATTTCCTCCAACAAAATATTGGAAAGACTTTGGCTTCAATCCACCACTGTTCCTTAGCCACCGACTCCATCCCGCTCTCTGGCAACTGTCTGAAGCTGAAGCAGACCATTCGCAACCTTAATATTAGAGATGAACTTCTGACCAAATATCCACTCCATCACCAAGAATTCCATCCACCTCTAACAAAGCCCAAGCCCGCCCCTGTCTCAGCTCAGTTGCTGCTGAAATCCTCATCCATGTTTCTGTTACCTCTAGGCTTGAGTGTTCCAAACCTCTCCTAACTGGCCTCCCAACTTCCACCATCCGTAACATGAGCTCATCCAAAACTCTGCTGTCCATTTTCTAACGCACACCAAGTCCTGTTCACTCTTCAGCCCTGTGCTTACTAACCTCCAGGTCCAGCAACGTCTCTACTTTAAAATTCTTATCCTTGTTTTCAAATCCCTCCCTATCTCTGTAACCTCCTCCAGCCCCACCATCCTCAAGAGACATTTACACTCCTCCAATTCTCTAATTTTAATTACCTCGCCACAGACAGCTGTGCCTTCAGCTGCCTAGCATTTGACCATTGAAATTCCCTCCCTAAACCTCCCTGCCTCTCTCCCCCTTGAAGATGCTCATCAAAACCTACCTCTTTGCCCAAGTTTTCTGGTCATCTGTCCTAATATCAAATTATGGAGCTTGGCGTTAAATTTTGTTTTCTGAAAATCTTATGAGGCATCTTGGGACATGTTACTACGTCAAGTAGTTGTCATTTTCAATTGCCATCAACTACTTCCTACCAGACTGATTTCTGGGATGGCAGGTTTGTCGTATAAGGAGAATGGGCCTGTACTCACTGGAGTTTAGAAGAATAAGAGGGGAACGCATTGAAACGTATAAAATTCTGACAGGGATTGTCAGACTGGATGCAGGGATGATGTTTCCTCTGGCTGGGGGGTGGTCTAGAACAAAGGGTCACAGTCTCAGGATATGGGGTAGGCCATTTTAGGACTGGGATGAGGAGAAACTTCTTCACTCAGAGGGTAGTGAACCTATGGAATTCTCTACCACAGAAGGCTGTGGAGGCCAAATCACTGAATATGTTTCAGAAGGAAATAGAAAGATTTCTTGACTCCAAAGGTGTCAAGGGGTACAGGGAGAGAGCGGGAGTATGGTGTTGAGATAGAAGATCAGCCATGATCATATTGAATGGCGGAGCAGGCTCTAAGGACCGAATGACCTACTCCTGCTCCTATTTTTTATGGTGACACGTTCCACATTCTTGCCACTCTTTAAGTAAAGAAGTTTCTACTGAATTCCCTATTGGAATTATTGAGTATCTTATATTTATGACCTTTAGTTTTGGACTCTGCCCACATTTTCTCTAAGTCTACCCTATCAAACCCCATCATGTAAAGACCTCGGTCAAGTCACCCGTCAGCCTTCTCTTTGCTAGAGAAAAGATCCTCAAAAACCCATTCAGCCTGTTCTGATAAGTATATCTAAGTTCTGCTATCATCCTTATGAATCTTATTTGCATGTTCCTTTACCTTTTCTTTATAATATGGAGACTAGAACAGTACTTAAAATGTGCCCAAAGTTTAACACAAGTTTAATAACTTTACTGCTTTTCAATTCTATCCCTCTTGAAATGAGTCCCAGTGCTTGCCTTACTGTTAACCTTATTAACTTGTGTCACTACTTTTTTAGTGATTTGTGTTTATGCTCCTAGATCCTTTTGCTCCTCAATCCATTTCGGACTCTTATTATCCAAGCAGTACGTGGCTTCCTTACTCCTGCTACCAAAACGTACCATCTTACACTTAACTCTGCGGACATGCATTCACCAATTACACACCAATTCTGCAATTTGTTTTACTGCATTTTGTTGTATTATTCCCTTGCATTAACTACAGCTCCCAATTTGGTGTCAGCTGCAAATTCTGAAACTGTACTTAAAACATAGTTTGTGCATATTACTACTTTTAAACCAAGATATTGCAGCAAACTACAATTAATAGGAAGTAACTAAAGTGGAAAAACATGAAGTACTAAACAGAACAGTTAAAACCACCTGGTCAACTGGATAAATGATGATTTCTATCCACTTAAGTGAAATTGACTAATATTGGAAGTAATAGAAATTTAAAGGAAACCAGCACTGGACAGTTTTTAAACATATAATGAAACATTACTTATAAGTTTTCTTTCCAACTCTTGCTTTGGAGAATGTGGGCTCTTTGGATCGGTTTTGGATCCCAAGAAGGTCTGCCTAATACTGAGAGTCTGGCGAGGTGTTTTAGGAGATGGTTCTGTCTTGCTGCCAGAAGTACTGAAAAGAAAAGATATTCCAATAAGTGGACATTTTCTTGGAACCATTGCACAAACCCTAACATTAGGTTTTTTTCCCTTACACTATAGTGCACTCACTGAAATATGGACCAATATCAATAATAGACATAGCTCCCATTACCCACCAATCTTCAATAGAATATATAGTGCCAGAGAAGGCAGGGTTTCTGATCCCCAAGCATTCTGCATTGTCTGGTGACAGCTTAAAAAAATGGGTGGTTGTGTACTTTAAAACCACAGCCACAGAAAACTAGACCAGAATATCAAGATTACTTACTTCATCATGGTACTGTATTCTTTGATCTTCCTGCTAATTAAATCTCTGCTTGTAACTCCTGTGTCCTACAAATTAAAGTAATGGTACGTATTATTCCTTTTCTTTAAACAAATACACCAATGTGCAATAAAGCTGTACACAATAGGTGCTAATAGAAAATTACAGTGCCTAAGGAGTTATTTTAAGAGTGCATCACAAAACAGGGGCTTGTAACAAGACATGAAACTTTGTGGAGTTTAGCTTATCATAAAAACTAGAATGATCCTACTGCAATTGTACCTGACACTCATAAAACACTGTATAGTTTGAAATAACAGCTTTGATGCTCAAGTCTTAAACAAGCCATATGAGCTTACATTTCCACTGGTTAAGGGAGTTATGAAAGAGGGGACATAGATACAAAATTAAAGTTAAAAAGAGATTTTGGAAAGAGAGCAGGAGAAACCATTTAACACAGGATTTTGGGGCTGTGGAATGCAGAGTTAGTGATTTAAGCAGAGACCATATCAACATTTAAGAATAGATTAAATAGGTGTAAATGTATGCCAATCAACCAGCAAATTATGGAGAGTGGGAAATAACCTTAAACTGCACAATGCCACAAGTTGCTGGGTGCTTTGTGACACTCTGCCCATGAACTTTGCGAAAGCAGCATCTTATCTGAACCTCCCCACGAATTTTGTGAAGTTGCTGCAATTGCACATTAACTGCCCATTATATTCACCACGGAAAGTTAAGTCCAGCAACTGATAGCACAACTATTCTTTTAACATGATAATTGTTAAGGAATGCCAATCAACCTTCTCTGGCCAGGAAATGAATTAAAAACGTGGAGTGTCATTCCTTGGAGAATTGTTGGAGATTTTAAGATTGTCAAGTTTTAAAATGTTTCTTGCCCTTCCTTTCTGACTTTTATTGTCTATCAAACCAATTTTTCTTTCCCTCCCAATTTTGACATTGATGTTGGATTAACACGCACTAGTGCCTACTACTCACACCTTCCTTTGTTCACTTCTTTATCCTTAAATCTCATTGTGTGATGAAATGCAGTATTGTTCCACTCATACACCAAGGTCTCAGATACCCTGTGGTGCTTCTGCTGTTAACAGCTCGCATCCCTAGCAATTAACAGGGCAAAACACTTATTCAACTGAAGGGTACAGGAAGAAGTCTAATGGGGCATGCAAGAAATTTATACACAATGCAATGAGCAGATGCCCTGCTCCAGTAAGTTCCAGTCCTTTTCATTTTTGTTTGTGGAATCTTACTGTTTACTAATTATTTGAAAAACAACATCTCCCAAAGTGTTGTAGTCCCTCAGGTTTACACGGAACTGCCACCCTAGATTATGTGCTCAAGTCTTGGAATGGGAATTAAACCTACAACCTCCAAATTTAACAAAAATGTTACCAACCAAGCCAAGCTGGAAAACTGGACATGGCACAAGAATGCACTCTTATTTACTGAACATTAGCTTTTGAAATGATGGTATTTGAAGCAAAATAATAATGAATATTTTTTCTTATTCATTCATGGGATGTGTGTGTTGCTGGCTAGGCCAGCATTTATTGCCCATCCCTAATTGCCTTCTTGAACCGTTGCAGTCCATGTGGTGTAGGCATACCCACAGTACTATTAGGGAGGGAGGATTATCTTTGTAATTTTGTAATTAGCTAAAGTCCATAAAGGGTCATAGGCAACTCTCACCATTAGAGAGAGACAATTGGTTATATATAGCTTGAGGGGCACCACTCCGCAAGCATGGGCAAGGCGAGGAGGCAGGCCCCCATGAACCACCACAGCTGGTACAGGGGTTGAACCTGTGCCATTGGTGTCACTCTGCATCACACTGTAGACTCTAAATGTGTAAACAACATGTTATAAACTGACAAGACTCAAAACTATAGCAGTGTTTTATAATTCAGTAAAGTAATTAAGAACACTGTTACAAAGTTTTAAGATAAATACTGCATCGAATAAGATTTATGAATCCATGTGCAATTTTGTATGTTAAATACTTCATGATGTGCATTCATTTTTGAAAATAAGCTCTGACGCTTATTACGGCTGCTTCAGTTGCAAAATACAAATACAAGCTCATAAAATAAATCATACATTTAAGTTCAAAGAACTAGATGTGGAAGGAAACAAAAGCTGAAGAAATGTTGCTCATTTTCTTTTGTTCTACTGGCACATCACAATATGCACTTACTTCATCATCTAGATTGCTGTTTTCTTGTATGCTCTTAATCCACGCTAACATATCTTCTCGATCCTCCGCCTGAAAGAGGTATTCACACTCGGACGTGGTTAATCGAAACACATGCTTGCGCTTGGTTTCACTGTACGAGATGTCTATCAAGCAGGCTTTGATGCTGATTGGTTGTTCCTCTTCAATTTGGCCAGAAGCATGAGTTGCCTTGTCCTTTTTATCTTTGTACAGGAATAAGGAGTGTCCACGAAGAACCACATACATTTGCTTCCATGGCCGAATGCTGCCGCCAACACGCTGTAATATTTAAAACAAAGAATTCCAAATGGAAATTGATCATTTTGGTTTACATTTAGAATTTTAAAAAATCCTTCTCTCCCCTTCAGGGAAAAAAAATTGATTGAAAAAATGATCCAGGCTCATTTGTAAGTCTGTGTATCCCATTGAAAAAGAAAATCCTGCATAATTCTTCAAATAATTCTTCCTATACAAGTAGGAAATAAACACTTGCAAATGTATAACACCTCAGCACATCTTTGAACAGTTTCCAAGGTCTGGATTTTAACAGGGGCGGGGCACGTAAAATGTGAGGAGTGCCCCGGTCCACTGCCTTCCCACCCACCCCGAACTGACCCCAAAAAACATTAGATGGTTGGTTGGCAAAATCAGCACCCCACCCACCATTTTTAAGTAAAGAATTAAAGGTCAATTGAGCTTGTTACCAAACCAATCGACCTAGGTATTACACTGCTCACACCATATCATGGTTGGAGTGAGCAGGGGGGCAGGAGTGGGCAAGCCATTTTAGGGGAACTTGAAAAAGGCGAAGAAGGTTGGGGGGGGGGGGGGGGGCACAACATTCAGGGGGTGCCGTGTGCACATCTAGGCCATCCTCCCTACCTCCCAAGATGTTATTCTTCATCACCTTCCCTCCAAAACTAGCTCCCTAATCCCCTCTCCCCGAGCTCTTGGATCCCTCTCTGCCCAAAAAGCCTGGGGCTTACAACTGAACTAGCAGCCATCACTCTTCATGCTCCTCCTTGCAGTCCTGGCAGTGCCTGCTACTGAGTTCTGGAGCTGCCAGGATTGCTAGAGCTGCTGGCCAATCTCAAGGGTGGGACTTCCACAGAGGCGGAAGTAGTCCCACTCTCACCTGTTCGAGCCCATTGGCAGCGTGTTATTGCTGTGGGGCGGGCTTGTTTTACATGGGCTGGCTGCCGGCCAATTCCTTCCGGGGGTGTGTGGGCAAGCAACTGGGGGTGAGAAATTGCAACTGGGCAATACCCCTTGAAGCAACTAAAATCAGCTTTAATATACATCTCACCATTCCTCTGGCATTATGAATTGGAACATAAAAATGGTGCGCACTCAAATTTTCACTTTTATCCAGGATATTGGGAAAAAGGAGAATTAGGTCATTTAGCATTTTCCAATTGTTCCGCCACCCAAGATGATTATGGTTGCTGATCTACAACCTATCTCCATATATCTGCCTTTGCCCCTTATCCCTTAATACCTTTGATTAACAAAAACGTACCAATTCCAAGTTTTAAAATTAGCAGTTGATCTACATCAATTGTCATTTGTGGAAGAGAGTTCCAAACTTCTACTACCCTTTTCGTTTAGAAGTGTTACCTAATTTCACTTCTGAAAGAGCAGACTCTAGACTATTTCCCCTAGTCCTAGATTTCACAATCAGTGGAAATAACTCCTATCTATCTACCCCCCTAAATATGTTGAAAACTTCAATTAAATCATCCCGTAACCATCTAAATTCCAGGAAATGCAACCCTAGTTTGTGCAATCTCTCCTTGTAATTTAACCCTTGGAGTCTAAGTATCATTACAGTAAATCTATGCTGCACTTCCTCCAAGGCCAACAAATCCTTTCTAAAGTGTGGTGCCCAGAACTGCTCATGGGTGCGGTCTAACCCAGAGCGTTGTATATGTGAAGCATGATTTCTACCCCCATGTATTCTAATCTCTAGATATAAAGGAAAGCACTCTAGAAGCCTTTTGATCATTAACATGTCATGAAAAGACACAAGAAATAATCTATGTACTTAAACAATGGGACAAATTGTCTTCTCCTGTGCTGGAATTCTTTCTATGTTTTTAATGCTAATATCTTTGCGTCATCAGCAAATCTGGGTGTATGGCTTTCTATCCCATCTAAATTGCTAAAATATGGTGAACAGCAGAGGCCCCAACACAGATCCTTGTAAGGTGTCTCTAATCATAGTGTGCCAATTAGAATCCCTGCCTATTATCCCTACTCTGTCTCCTGCCAATTTCCCAGCTAGGACAATATTTATCTTCAATTCTATGAGCTTCAACTTTAGCTAAGTTTTTGTTTGAGGAATCAAATGCTTTCTGGAATTTCATGTAAATAACATACATAGACTTTTTCCTGCCCACTACTTTAGTTGCCTCTTCAAAAAGCTTTATTAGATTGGTACACAAGATTAAATTGTCACAAATTATGTTCAATGCGGCATGTCACCTTGAGTCACAAAGTTACTAAACAAAAAAAGAAAGATAAAACCATCTATTCAAAATAAGCTCATTTTATTCAATTTACATATCTACAATAGAAGATTAAACTGGTAGCCTTCTATTTTGTAAGATGATGGTTCAGCAGCATATGATTCAGTGAAGTGAATTTGATCATTGTGTCTCCTTAGCCCAACCAGAAGGAAATTTTTCTATAAGTGTTGGACATAGGGTGGAAATTACTGTGCCCATTGGTATTGGGCATCATGGCAGGCGTGAGCAGACAATATGGCACGAAGGCCAAAAATCAGTTTCATGACATCGCAAAACCAGTTTGCGATCACCCACCAATGGCGAGCCACCTTTCTCGCTGCCAGGCGTCGGGGACTTTATTTTATACATCTGCATATCATAAGCCCTGCTCGCTGGAATCACCCCCCATGCTGGATCATCTGGTCATGTTCCACAACAGCATTTACAAGGCGTGCACCTGGGGAGCTGCACTTTGAGGGGAATTCAGAGTTGGGTGCACACTGACAGAGTGCTCATGAGGGTCACCTGTTGGACTTCAAGGTTGAGGTGCTGCGCACAGGCGAGGGCAGAGGCAAAGTGCTTTTTCCTAGCTGGCTGACAGTGCGAAATGCACTGAGGTTGGCCAGGGGGTGCAAGTGCTGCACTACTCTTGGGGTGAGTCGGTGGGGGTGTTGGGGGCACTCCATTGCAGTTGATGGTAGTGCACAAACACAAGCTGGGGTTGGGAGGCAGAAGCTGTCACATATTAGTGCAACCTTGTATAAAGTGACAATTCCTCTGCAGCTGAGACAGTTCAGGCACAGCCATATTGACATGTATGGAGTCGGGCCACTAGCTTATCTGCCCGCTGAAACAACGTGTAGGCATGTAAGTTCCACCAAATGCTCCAGAGCTTTCCGTCCCTCCAACACAGACGGCAAACTAATGAGCGTTTTAGTGGACTGAACAATTGGATGACAGGGCAAATTGTACAATCTCCTTGCAAAAGCTAGCCATGGAGCAGTCACTGGTGGAGGTGCTCACAGCCCCTTGCAATGTCATCATTCAGGTATGGATCAGTCTCTCCCATGGTTCAAGCTAACAAGCCTTGCAGTGTGGGTTGGGACAATGCCTGCACCTGAGCTGAGAGCACAGCATGCAGTCCAGTGGGTGAAGCTGCCGCCAGCCAGTTAAGTGGAGGTGGGTGGGGTTTCGGGCAGCCAGGCAGTGCACTAAACTCTGGCCATCCAAGTGGTGGCCAGCACACTCTGGGATGTGTTATGGGGTCTTCAGACTTAACCAAGCGAGGTTCTTGGTGCACCCATGCTAAACCATGCTTCTCTCTCTCTCTTTCACCCTGTAGGAGGAGTACATCAGGAGCATGGAGCCTGGTGACCTAGCTGTATGCCTCATGGCTTACATGGAGCAGAGACAAAGGAGAAGAGAGCAACAGAGGCACCTGGCTGTACAGAAGGAAGAGCAACACCCTCAGGAAAAAAGGTGCTCATCATCATCCTCCACAAACCCTGCAGCCATCAGGACCTCCCAAGCACGTCTTCCTTCTTTGGCCAGTGTGATGGCCTCATTGCCGTCATCCTCGCCTTCGAGGGCCTCCTCACCCTCATCCCAGCTGACATCCTCATCAGAGGAGACATGCAGCACCTCCATCTCCACCTCAGTCAGCTCCTCTCCCTGCTGCAGCGCCAGGTTGTAATGGGCGCAGCAGGTGATGACGATGCGTGACACCCTCTGTGGACTGTAATGCAGGGCTTCACCAGACCAGTCCAGGCAGCGGAAGCTCACGCACACACCGCTTAAGAGCCACAGCAAGCCGTCGCTGGTCGGCGCCTAGCTAGACCCAGGGTCTATAGACGGTGCTTAGTCATTCCTGCAGATGACCCTGAACCAGTGTCGCCGAAGATTGCGCATGTCCAGAGAACTGGTCAGTCACATCTGCCACCTGCTGCAGGATTTGGCACCACGGAAGGCATCCACTTCCAGTGGCCATGAAAGTGTCTACGGCACTCAGTTTTTATGCCAGGGCTCTTTTCAGGGCTCCACAAGTGACCTCTGTGGGATATCGCAAGGCCCCACAAAAAAATGCATCCAGGAAGTCATGGACATCATCTTCAAGAAGGCACACAACTTTGTGCATTTCTCCCAGGGTCAGGGAAGCCAGGAAGCAAGAGTACTGGGATTTTTCCAGATCTCAGGTTTCCCACAGGTGCAAGGTGCCATTGACCGCATTCACATGGCATTCAGATCTCCGTGGCAACAAGCGGTCAACTAGGTCAAATGTAAGGGCTTCCACTTGCTGAACGTTCACCACAAATGCATCCTACATGTCTGCGCATGGTTCGCAGAGAGTGCCCACAACTCTTACATTCCCAGTAGGTCCCAGATCCCAGCTTTCCAGGGTCCGCAGAGGTTGCAGGGTTGGCTCCTCCGGGACAAGGGCTAAATGCTGAGGACGTGGCTGATGACACCCATGCAGCGGCCTGAGTGCAGCAGAGAGAAGGTGCAACAAGGCTCATATTGAAACTCGCACCTTGGTGGAGCAAACCATCGGAATGTTAAAAATGAAGTTCAGGTGCCTGGACCGGTCTGGTGGAGTCCTGGTGTCACGCATCATTGTTGCCGGCTGCGCCCTTCACAACCTGGCGCTGCAACAGGGAGAGGGGCTTACCGACATGGAGATGGGGGAGCTGCACATCTCCTCCGGTGAGGACGACGTCGACGGGGATGAGGGTGAAGAGGTTCTCAAAGATGAGTATGACTGCAATGAGGCCATCGCACTGGCCAGGCGAGGAAAGCACACTCAGGAGGCCCTTATGGCTGCTAGATTCATGGAGGAGGGTGACGGCATGCGGTGAGGAGACACCTTAAATCCTCACATTGCATCTGTGAACGTTTGACTCTTGTCTGGCTGACAGCAGTGCACATATCCTCTGCGATAACATACTGTCATGGAGATGCAGTGGATGCCCATTGCCCTACATTCCAGCAGAATGATGACATGCAGTGGAGATACTCCATAAATCCTCACTTAGCTAATGTCAATGTCTGACTCCTGTCTGGCTGATGACAGATCACTTGCACTCTGTGAACAGTCATGTCATATGGAGATGCAGCAGGGAAACTTTTAACATCTCCTGATCCTATGGCATCCCTCGTGAGCTGAACCCTTCAGGGCCACACTGTCACTGGACACAGATGCTGTTGAGATCAGGGGGCCAACCACATCTCAAAAGGTGCTGGGCGTACACAGAGGGGATAATGGAACTCTGTGCTACTGGCCAAGGGTATTCTGGCAGCAATGATAAGCCAATCAAGGTGCAGGCATGACTGTTGTGTCCATTGACTGTGAAGGCACAACATTAGTGTGCTGGGAAGGTTGCACAAAGCACAGGGAAGGGGCCTTGGTCCGAGACACCTACCTTTATCTTGTGTAGCGACCAAGGCTGCACATGAATGACACAAACAATGCTTATCAGAACAAGGAGCCATAGGCAAGGAGACATTCTTGAGAATTTATTTACAATAGTGAACATTACGCACAATTGATTAATAGCCGTGCCCAGGCTGCACAGCTACATCTGCTTAACCTTCCTAACCCTCCATGTCTTGGTGCTTCTCCGACATCCACAGCAGAGGTGGAGGCAGCTTGCTGACTGCTACGCCTGTATGTGATAACCTTGGCAGGTGTCCTCTGGAGGTCCAAGACCTGGAGGGCCCCGGCCTGCTTTTGGGGTCCTGTGTGGCAATGGCACCATCCTCGGTCTGTGGAGCTGGAGCTGCTGGGCTCACAGGAAGAGGGGATCCAGATGGCCAGACATCCCCAGAGTCACCTGGGTGGATTGCCTCAGACTGCACTTGCTGATGCTCCTCCTTATGGGGGCCTGAAGGGCCCCTGGTTGACTCGTTGAGGAGAAAGGAAAGCAGAAATGTGACTGAACTATCCCACACCCCTCTCGCATTGATACTGCTGGAGGCCAACTATGGCGTCAGCAATGGAGTTCAGCCTGCACAGCAGTGCAGGTCAGATGTCCTGGACCAAGGTCTCCATGGCAACGCAATCCTGCCAATGTTAACCTTGGTGCGTTGGCATAATGGTACGATCACCTTGGACTGAAGGCGGATGGACTCCTCCATCGTGCCTTGCAATCTGAGGAATGCACCAGACATCCTTTCCTGCTGTTCCCATGATTATCTTTGCAGCTCCAACAACTGATTGAAGACCGAGTCCAGAGGCTCATCATTTGACTCGGACTCAACAGGTCCCTTGACTCCAGCAGTCCTCCAAGTGCCGGCAACCTTGAGTGTCCCTGCCTCCACCTGCTGTGGAACAGATTGTGTGCTGTGCTCACCAGACAGTGAACCCAAGCCAGCTGTGCATGTAGGTCCCACCGAGAGGTGTGTCACTGTGCTGGTGGAGGGTATGGGTGAGCGCTGTGGGTGAGTTGCCAGAGGGATGATCTGGTGCATAACCCTCACTCGGATGCTTGGTGCTGGCCTCGCCATTGCCACAGAACAGTCCACGTCCTCTCCGGCCAACTCTAACATGTGGTCTTCGGAGGGAGTGAGGACCTTGATGTCTGACACTTCACCCCCAGTTTGGGACCTCTTCCTTTTATTGTGCGCGATCTTGTCCTGCGTAAAGACGGATGGAGAGGATGTGAGCAAGGCGCATGTCCGGCCAAATGAGAAGGATTCTAGGTGTGCATGCATGTGTGCTGAATGGAACAATGGACGGGATGAGGAGGCGATCTCCAGAGGAGATAAGGTCAGATGGAGATGTGAGCATGTGAGGGAGAGCGTGCTGATGTTCCTTGATCTGGCAACAAGATGCCAGTGAATGTGTGATGGGCTTGTGTCATGAAGCTATCAATGTATATAATATTATTGCTTAGTCTGTGGGTGTGTCTTAATTGGATTAGAGCCAGCTAGTCTGGGTGTTTTGACGTGTACTAGTTCTGAGATCTAAGAGAGGTAGGGTGAATTTGCATTTTTTGAATAAAGCATTCAAGAAGTGGGGTGAAATCTGGTACCTAGTGAGCGGAGACCAAGCAACATGTTTATATTACCAATAAAATTGGTACTATGAAAGGGGTTTTATTGTTAAAAGAGATGGAGTTCAAATGAGCTAGGTATAACTTCAGCAATTTTGTGTGTGCAGAGCAGAGACGATGTAAGATCAAAGTAACTGTAAGCCTACAACTGTCGCCACAGGAACCAAAGCAAAGAGAACCTCATTTTGAACTCAGACGGTGAAAATGCTTTGCCTGGTGTCTGGTTACGTCTACGGATTGCTGTTGCCTTAATGGAGATTAGTTTGGGAATTTGTTAAAAGTTATGATAGTAGTAATTTGTAGCCATGTGTATGTGTTTAATGTGTTCTAGCTTAAACTAAATGAAACATTTTATTTAACATAAAAACCTCTCTAGAACTGATGGTCTGATTCCTGAATTTAGAGCTGCATCTCAAACAGAACACTTAAAATATAGGTTATGACAGTTTAAAGTTTCCCTCTGGGATTTTTAAATAACTCAGCTTTACCAAAAGGCTGTGTCATAACATTTGAGTGAGTTTAGAGTGATGAGATGGTTGACTTACCCTGGTGGCATGTATGAGATCGTTCATCCTCTTTCTGCACTGGATGACTGACCTCTTGTGGGCAGCATTGGCACTGGCCACTGCCTCCCAAGCTGGATTGGTGATGTTGCTGCCCCTCCTGCGGCCAGAGCTGGGGTAGAGGACATCACGGCAGGCCTCCATGGCATCCAAAAGACATTCCAGGGATGCGTCACTAAACCAGGGGGCTGCTGTCTTCTTACCTTTCAGGGCTATGCCTTCTATGCAGCAGTCCTGGGCTGGAAGCTCTGAGAAGTGTGCGCGCGGCTGCACTTTAAATATGGTGACCAGCGTGAGGAAGCAGTGAGGTGATGGCATGATGGGCGGATCAGAGGCTGGCCACCAGCGAAATGGTGTGTTTCCTGGGAATGCATGATTAATGAGGCAGGATTGGGACGATACAGTGTGAAAAGCCATGGTAAAATGTTCTTTTTCCTGCCCGCAACTGTACTTAGTGCAAATCTGGGACAATTCCACCCATAATTTGACTATTTTAAATAAGAAAACTCCTATTTTTTTTCACAAACAAAATGAAGATTTGAATAGTTCGGTGGTCAACTCTGAGGCACGCCCCACTCTGATATGGCAGTCTCTAGTGCAAATGACAATCGGCACCTTTTTCACCAAGTATGAAGGAATTGGCGATCATTGCAGACACAATTAATTTGACATATGTATAACTAAATAATTAAACAAACATAATTTGTAAAATGTAACAAACCGGCCTAATAAAAGCAACACCAGCACAACTTAACCACTTAGCTTTTAATCCTGTTATTCAGAAACAGTTCTCCGTTTGGCACCCACCAAATGAGTGAATACACTCAATAAGAGACTTTGGCACCTTGAGGACCAGAGCCAAGGTCATTGTAGCCAATCTAACAGCAATGCAGTCCTTTAGTCATTCTCGGTAGTGTGCTGGTTTGCTCCGGTGAGGCATAAGTGAATGTTTTCATTTACTAGTTTGTTCGTTTGTTAGTGTTCGCAGTATTTATTTTTTATTTCAATTGTTTTACACCCCATAACAGACATGTGGCTGAAAATGGGAAACGTAAAGACACGAGAAAATGAAAAGTCGACATCAGCTAGTGTTTTGTCAGGTCCAAAGTGTGAAAAATCTAAGTCTAATGACCGAGATGGTCCAGGAAAGTTGCTTATTAAGAAAATAAAATATGACAATGATTATATAAAATATGGCTTTACATGCATTGGTGATCAAGTGTGTCCAAAACAAATTTCATATTTCCAAGATCATTGCATTTATAATTTATACTCCAGTAAGGGGGTAAATTCCTGGAAAATATTTATTTTTAGGAGGGGATTCACAAGATTTGGCACTCTCATTAAAAGGGTTCACAAGATGTTAAAAGCTTGGGAACCATGGCTCTATGCTGACAATGTTGCACTAACATTCTATACTAAGGAACACCAGCAGCAGCAAATGGACAGGCTCTCTAATGCCTGTAAAGAGTTTAGTTTGACCATTAGCATCAGGAAGACAAATGTCATGGTCCAGGATGTTGCCAGGCTGTCATCTATCAGCATTGACAATGAGACACTGAAGGTTGATGATAGCTTCACATATCTAGGCTCCACAATCACCAACAATCTGTCACTTGATGCTGAAATCAACACACACATTACAAAAATTGCAGCTGTTATATCCAAGCTAAATAGTGTGTGGAATTACAGGTACCTGATTAAGAACACCAAACTGCAAGTCTACCAAACCTGCATCCTCAGCGCACTCCTCTAGTGGGTAGACCTGGGCAACATGTGGTAGGCAGCAGAAAAAGTTGAACAACTTTCACCTTTGCTGTCTCAGATGTATCCTCGACATCTCTTGGCAAGACAAGATCACCAACTCAGATCTGGAGTGTGCTAATTCCATCAGCATACACTCATTGCTAAGCCAACTACATCTGCACTGGCTCGGATGAGGCAGTGTACATGGTGAATTAGCCACTGAGTCATGGCCTCCTGAACATCAATACCTTGACTACAAGGGCACATGCAAGGCAGATATGAAGATGGAGGATATTACACTGATTACTGGAAGACAGTTGCTGATGGCCATGGCCTCTGGAGGCTGATTGTTTGGAAGGGCATTGGAAAAGGCAAGCAGAAACAAAAAGTTCAGCTGGTAGAGAAGAGGGCTCAGAGAAAACAAAGGGCAGCAAATTGCGCACCTTGGATTAAGTAAATTGGAAAGAATTGAGTTATATATGCAAAGGTCTAGACTAAGTGTTAGGAGGTTTTTCTTTCCTCAATGGGGACTGGGTGGTGGGGAATGGTTGTGTTCAGTGACCTTTAAAGTAAGTTGCTGGTTTGTGGAGTGGATGTGGATTTGCTGCAAATGTTCAAAGAACTGGAGAAGGTTGATTTGTCTAGCACAAAAGGTGGGTGGGACAGTGGTTAACATACGTAGTGGTCATTGTTATCGCTTGAGATTCGATTTTGATAGACTTTTGGGAGTAATTTCCCAGAATACATTTTCCTTGAATTAACCTAGGTTTTTATTTGTTTATTTTTGCCCCTCTCAGGTTACATGGTTCCTGGTGGTTGGGGAACTTTGGAATCTTTTGGAATCCACAAACAGGACTGTCCCAGCAGACCGATCGTGTCAGCCTGTTCCTGCCCCACGGAACTCATTTCTTGCTATCTTGACTCCATTCTCTCTCCCCTTGTCCAGTCCCTTCCCACCTACATCCGTAATTCCTGACGCCCTACATCATATCAACAATTTCTAGTTCCCTGGCCCCAACCACCTCCTCTTCACCATGGACGTCCAATCCCTCTACACCTCCATCACCCCCGGGATGGTCTGATGGCTCTCTGCTTCTTCCTTGAACAGAGGCCCGAACAATCCCCATCCACCACTACTCTCCTCCATCTGCCTGAACTTGTTCTTTCATTGAACAATTTCTCCTTAAACTCCTCTCACTTCCTCCAAATAAAAGGTGTGGCTATGGGTACCCGCATGGGTCCCAGTTATGCCTGTCTCTTTATGGGATATGTGGAACATTCCTTGTTCCAGTCCTACTCTGGCCCCCTCCCACAACTCTTTCTCCGGTACATCGATGATTGCTTCGGTGCTGCTTCATGTTCTCGCCTGGACCTGGAAAAATTTATTAATTTTGCTTCCAATTTCCACACCTCCATCATTTTCACATGGTCCATCTCTGACACTTCCCTTCCCTTCCTTGACCTCTCTGTCTCAATTTCTAGTGATAGACTGTCCACCAATATCCATTACAAGCCTACCGACTCCCTCAGCTACCTCGACTACAGCTCCTCACACCTTGCTTCCTGTAAGGACTCCATCCCAATCTCTCAGTTCCTTTGCCTCCATCGCATCTTTTCTGATGATGCCACTTTCCAAAACAGCTCCCCTGACATGTCTTCCTTCTTCCTTAACCGAGGTTTTCCACCCACGGTGGTTGGCAGGGCCCTCAACTGTGTCCAGCCCATCTCCCGCGCCTCCGCCCTCACACCTTCCTCTCCCTCCCAGAACCATGATAGGGTCCCCCTTGTCCTCACTTATCACCCAACAAGCCTCCGCATTCAAAGGATCATCCTCCGCCATTTCCGCCAACTCCAGCATGATGCCACCACCAAACACATCTTCCCTACACCCACCTTGGCGGCATTCCACAGAGATCGTTCCCTCCGGGACACCCTGGTCCACTCCTCCATCACCCCCTTACACCTCAACCCCCTCCCATGGCACCTTCCCTTGCAACTGCAGAAGGTGCAACACCTGCCTCTTTACTTCCCCTCTCCTCACCGTCCAAGGGCCCAAACACTCCTTTCAAGTGAAGCAGCACTTCACTTGCACTTCCCTCAATTTGCATCCGCTGCTCCCAATGTGGTTTCCTCTACATTGGAGAGACCAAACGCAGACTGGGTGACCGCTTTGCGGAACACCTTCGGTCTGTCCGAAAGCATTACCCAGACCTTCTTGTCGCTTGCCATTTCAACACTCCACCCTGCTCTCATGCCCACATGTCTGTCCTTGGCCTGCTGCATTGTTCCAGTGAAGCTCAACGCAAACTGGAGGAACAGCATCTCATCTTCCGACTAGGCACTTTACAGCCTTCTGGACTGAATATTAAGTTCAACAATTTTAGATCATGAACTCTCTCCTCCATCCCCACCCCCTTTCTGATCCCCCTTTTTTCCAATAATTTATATAGATTTTTCTTTTCCCACCTATTTCCATTATTTTTAAATGTATTTCCATCTGTTGTTTTATCTCTACCTTTTAGCCTATTTCGATCCCTTCCCCCCACCCCACCCCCACTAGGGCTATCTGTACCTTGCTCGTCCTGCTTTCTACCCTTAATGTCACCTATTAGCACATTCCTTAGATAATATCACCACCTTCAATATCTCTTTGTCCTTTTGTCTATGACATCTTTTGGTTATCTCCACCTATCACTGGCCCTCTATCCAGCTCTACCTGTCCCACCCCCCCCTTAAACCAGCTTATATTTCACCTCTTTTCTATTTTTCCTTAGTTCTGTTGAAGAGTCATACGTACTCAAAACGTTAACTGTGTTCCTCTCCGCATATGCTGTCAGACCTGCTGAGTTTTTCCAGGTATTTTTGTTTTTGTTTTGGAATCTTGTTGCCTGGATTGGCTGGTGGCCTTTTATGCTTGCAATGTCAATTGCCATTGTTTTATTAAAACCTTTTTATGAATTTCAGAATATTAATTTAAATACAAATTGTTCAATTCAACCAAGTTGACTCTTGAATGTTGGGACATTAAAAATTATGGAAAACCTACAGATAATGTGGTCCTGAACTGACAGGCATCTTTGGCAAACAATACTTGGGAGAAAGCATGCGAAAACTAATTAAAATAGCTCTGTTGCACAAGTCCCTCAACACTGAAATGTTTTAAGATTGTTGTTAAACATTTGAGAAATGGTAGTGCATATTCTATACAACCTTTTGCAATCAATCAGTGATGACAGCAAGCACAATAAAATGCAGCTGAATGGAATTTACCAATCTTGTTTTTTGTGCCAGCTCTGAAACGCATACAGGAGAATTCTAGTACACTCATTGCCTATAGGGCTTCCAAGTCATGTGAGAAGTTCCAATTGTGAAGAGTTGATGTTAGAACACAAGAAAAGTTACGGAAAAGGTTGGTCAGCTTTCCACAATATTCATGAAGGAATTTACTTGTACTTTAAGTAACCCTAATATTTGACTCTTATCCTGCTTAGATTAGTCCAAACACTTATTACAGTAAAGAAGATTTTCCTGTTCTCTAAAATCTATGTTTTACAATTTACATTTATGTTTTCTGTTCAGAGTGTTTTTTTAGTGTATTGTTAAATAATAACTTGAGTGTTGTTGGGGCTGCACTCATCCAGGCATGCGAAGAGTATTTCATCATGCTCCTAGCCCAAGAAGCTTGCCACCATCTAGAACAAAGTAGTCTGCTTGACTGGCACCCCATTCACCACCGACACACAGTGGCAGCAGTATGTACGATCTACAAAATGCACTGCAGCAATTCAACAAAAGCTCTTTTGCCAGCATCTTCCAAACCCATGACTCTACCACCTAGAAGGACAACGGCAGCAGACGCACGGGAACACTGCCACCAGGAAGTTACCCTCCAAGCCACACACCATTCTGACTTGGAACTACATTGCCATTCCTTCACTGTTGCTGGGTCAAAATCTTGGAATTCCCTTCCCAACAGCACTGTGGGTGTACCTATACCAGATGGACTGCAGCGATTCAAGAAAGTGGCTCATCATCACCTTCTGAAGGGCAGTTAGGGATGGGCAGTAAATGCTGGCCTAGCCAGTGATGACCACATCTTGTGAAAGGATAATTTTTAATAAAAATGAATCCTGGAGACCAGAATCATGCCAAACTTCAGTAAATAGACAAAGTTTTACAAATTTCAAAATATCAGCATTTGACTACAGGTAGCATTATGGCTTGAAACAAATTAAAATACTGATGAATTCATTGGATAATCTATAAACAAGACATTTTCTTTAGTTAATTGTTTACAGCTATGAACATAATGTCTACTAGCCGATCATTCTAAAAATAAAGATTTCTGGCATTAAAGGATTTTATAACCAGCATTAAACAACATTTTTTTTAAAAAAGTGATACAGTCTGACTCAGAGCGCTCATTTAAACTCATTACCTTTCCTTTTTCTGTAAGAATCTGACGAAACTGCAGCCATCCTTCCTTTGAAGCATCGCTAAAGCTATCTGAAGAAGAGTCCCTTCTTGGGCTCACGTCGTCTGAAAACCTCAGGCTGTCTGGGGCCTAAAGAAAATGTCAGAGTTACAGTGCAACACATTCCACTGCAAGTCATACGAGAACCAAAAATGGATCGATGGATTGATAAGCGAGAACAAGAGTCCGACAATGAACTTTACCAGAAACATTACTCCAGGTATGTCTCAAACTTAAGGGATAATACAATAATAGCACATCATTCTTCCAGATTGATTTTTAACTTAAGTTACACTTCCTCCCATATGAACCTTCAACTTCAGAAAAAGCCGCATCTGGCATTAGCCACGCAAGGAACATACCAACAGACTACAGTAATGCTTCTACTAAATTAATACTGTGCAGGATTGTTTGGCATTGCGCTTGGCTGCTACAGTGTGCCACTGTATTCGGCCTACACAGGCATTACTGTGATACTGAACCTTGTTTTTACTTTCTGAAGGGCCTTTGTTACCGTGAATACATCAGATACCAGGCTAAATCATTTCCATACATGCTTATAAAGGTTAATCCCAGGAAATATATTGCCCAGTAGAGAGAAAAAGCTAAGAGAATCTAACTGAAAGTTAACAAATGTTCATTTAAACAGCTCAGCTTTCCTTAAACAAGTTTTGTTTACCTACTATTTGAATATAAAGTGTATTAATGGCATGAATGCAGATTGAAATTTCCCTAAGTAGTTAACAAATGGGAAGTGGGGAACGAGGATGAGGATGATATGTATTTTGTTAAAAAAAAGTTACAAACCTTTATTCCTTGCAGGCTAGGCATTGGCTTCATTGATTTTCTGCTGAAAATAACATTTATTATTAATGTAATAAAGGGTTAATTAGATAATTAAAATGCAAAAAAAGGTCTATAGTCCGCAAATCAGTAACTTACAACTTTTCTTCTCTATAATTATCTAATCCTTCATCATATGACTTTGATCGCTCAGTTTTTCCACTTGGTTGGGAATCAGGAGTAGATGTTCTAATGGCATCTGAAGAAAATTCTTACAATTAATAATGCAGAGAATCATGGTCTGTAATCTATAGAACAAAATCCAGAATTCTTCAGTTCAAATTTATACTTGAGCACCTACCTTGATCATGTGACAACTGGCGATGAATAAGGGGGGACGGTTTAGTAGGACTGGAAGGTACTGCAGTTACTGTTAGTATTTCAGACACTCCAGCTGAAATTACAGCCGATGCAGGAATGTGGGCAGACTCATGATCAACACTAGGACTTGTAGGTTCATCTAGGAATAATATCAAGCATACCAGTGATTAAATCTCTACCATTAAATATAAACAGGGACTTTTGTACTTTTATATATATTTTTGGCAAATTTGAAAAAGCATTAGAACGTTTTCAGTAATCAAGCACAAGTGCCGATAACAGTAATAAATGAAAAGTTTTCACAAAAGTTTTTAAAATTTGCAGAACCTCCAATTTTCTTGTAAACATGCATTCTGCACCAGGCTTTATATTTATTATACCATGATGAGCATTTACAAATAGTGCTTTAACTAATTTGTGTAAGTGCAAGGTTAACTGCTATCCTGACTTAAATATTACATACATTGCCCAAATTCTCCAGAAACCCTGCACCATCACAATGGTGCATCTATTTTATACATTATTATTCCAGTGCAGAAGCTCCAGGCAATTATGGTGTGAATGAGCTACACTAGCTTTTATACCAAATTTCCAGGGCATTGCTCCATTGAAACCCTCAGTAAAACAGTTAAATGTTAATTACAGCAGTTCCACCCACCATTCAAAACAGTGGCAACTGCCATTTTCCTTCATTCATGCTAGTTTCTGGCAGTTAATGGTTAGGAAAGGCAGACAAACATACTTAGCTGTATCAGAATTACTGTAATAATCTGTAACTTTTTCCTCCTACATGGAAGAACTCATGAAATGAGCAGAGTCCCAGAGCTGAATTGTCCTGTCATAGCCCTATATCTAATGATCATAACATTACAAGTTATACAATAAATTCTAATCCTTTCAGCAAAACGCACCATTACCGATAAACTGCCTATCTTTTTACACCTTTCACTGGCTATCATTAGCGCATCCCTCTAGATCCATGGCACAATACTCACACACAAACCCTGCTTGGAACAAGAGGCCAATCATTTATGTACATAAGGTCCACTATAAGTTTCGTAGTATTATGTTAATTTACTATCATGTATAAAAACTATGGATTGATATGACACAGCCGATGCTGAGCTGCTCAAATCCCGAGGGAAACTTGGAAAAAACTGCCACGACTGTTTTGCAATTTGCATATTTATGTTGAGATGCGTGCCTTGAATTCAGTAATAAGTCCACTGAGCCTTAGAAGGTTTTTACAAAACTAAATTAAACATTTATTAATAAAAGGAAAAATTTTAAGCACATACATGGGTATACAAATCACTATGAAAACTCCTAGCTCCCCTGATTAATCTAAATCCCAGTTACACCTCTGTTAAGGCAACAGTAAAACACAGGCTTTAAAAGACCCAGACAAAGTAACACAGTACCCTGAACAGTCAAATGCAAAGCGAGTTTTCTTAATTTCAGTTCTTTGCAGACAGCAGCTTGAGACTTAGATGCTGGAAGCTTTTCACACTTCAGTTAAATCTTAAAATGCCTGCCCTTACACACAGCCTTCTCTCCTTTATACATATTTTCCCCTTTGAATGCAAATTCCCATTGATTCACTATGTCTTTGGACTTTATCTCTCTAATAATAAGAATCTATCATAATACTAATTTTACCAGTAATCTATGGGAAAAATAAACACACCGTTTCTTAACTTCTTCTGGTCAGGTGTAACATTTCACTCCTTCTTTTGAATTCAAGCTACTCTGGCCTATTTAAAAATGCAAATATTCCCATTACCACCTCACATTCTAAAACTTCATCCATGTTTACCTATTTAGCATTTCAAACCTAGCCTCTCTTCTCACATCAAAGCCTTCAGATCAGCTGTCTTTATTTCAATTAAGACACACACACACTCCCCACTATGACTGCTTTACAATAAATTCCAATAACGTTATGAAAATTATTATATCTTCCTGACAGGGTTACGACAACTCTAGGAAGTATTTGCTTTGGAACAAATTACAGATCATTGGCTGTGCTGCTTCCTATTCAGCGTTATGTTTGCCATTGCATATTCCAAATTGAAATCCAGGAAAATGTGGAGAAGCTATCAATGGCAAGGTTAGAACGGCCCACAGCTAAATTTATGGTGTACGTTGAAAGGCAAATTTAGGCCACTACACCAGAAACAATGCCAAAATATGACAAATGTGTTCAGGTTGCATAGGCTCAAAATCATGACTCATATAACATCCGACAAAATATCACACCCATTCAAGCATTTGAACATGAAAAAGTAACTAAAGCTAGTGTTGGTTCTCTAGAGAGTGTCTCTGGGGAATTGATAATGGAAAACAAAGAAGTGATGGAGGCATTGAACAGAAGACAACTTCATCATAGAAGATTTAGAAAACTTCCCAAAGATACTTAAAAATCAAGAGTGATAGGAAGGGATGATGTGAAAACAATCATGATCACCAGGGAAAATGTGCTAGGAAAACTATTAGACCTAAAGTCTGACAAATCCCCAGGGCCATATAGCATGCATCCTTAAAATAAGTGGCAACAGATATTACAGCATTGGTTATAATCTTCCAAACTGCCTTAGATTTGGGAATGGTCCCAGCAGCTTGGAAAATAGCCAATGCAATACTTTTATTCAAGAAAGGAGTGAGGTAGAAAGCAGGAAACTATAGGCCATTTAGCCTAAAATCTGTCATATGGAAAAGTGCTGGAATCTACTATTAAGAAGGTTATAGCAGCATACTGAGAAAATTACAATGTGATCAGGTAGAGCCAACATGGCTTTATGCAAGGGAAATCAGTGTTTAGCTAATCTATAAGAGTTGTTGACAAAGTAACATTCAAGGTGGAAAAAGGGGAACTGCTTGATGAGGTATACTTGGATTTCAAAAAGGCATTTGATAAGTATTGCTGAAAAAAAAGAGACATGTCAAAGCTTTTTGTCTTGCACTCCTCAGGACACTTGGCAAGAATATCAATATGAGGGGAAAACAACAATTTATATTGTATGTGAAAAGGGTGCTGATTGGTTGGCAAGTGGATTCTGATTGGTAGAGGCATTGCCATGGAGAATGCACCACTGATGGTGACTGACAGCTAATGGCCAAGCATTGTTTGAAATTTAAAGCCGGCAGCTTGGCCCTGATTGACTCATTGGTCAAGGCATTGACCTAAGCAACGAATGGCTGTCACTTATTTTGTTTAGCTGAAAGAGACGCAATGTCTCATGTTCTTTCTGTCTGCAAAGAATAGGGTCCAGTAGCTTCCAGTACACGCAAATGCGCCACACTGCAAGCCCGACTGATGATCTTAAATTGGTTGTCAGCGTAATTATCAGCACATTCAGGATTATTTAGTAAATGTTGTCCAATCGTAGAGACACATCTGATGTTGGACACTGTGTTTTAAGTTTTGCATGCATGGGCCGGTTGGGTACGGTCTGTATCGCGCCCGTTGTGGACAGCGGCTGAGGCATGCTGTTTGATATGATCTACCAGTCTTTGGGACGTACAGCCTACATGCCTAGCATCACACTGTCACTGAAATTCACATACCACATTATTCATTTGTGTGATACGCAGAATGCTTTTTTGGCTTGACGGCAGCATCCTGTTAGTGGCGAATACCACTCGTGTTGCTGCTGCATAATAGCAGCATGAAACAGGTTGCTTCACCTGTTGCTCAAATATTTGAGATACCTTGCCCTTCCAGGGTAATCTGAGGTAGACTGGGCACTTTTCAGGGCTGAAAATGACGGTCTTCATGCGTTTGCGCAGTATACTGCGTGAAATGATCTGACTAGGCTAGCTATTATCCTGCAGGGTGTCTTTGATGCACCCTACTTTAACATCAAGCTTGCATGGTGGGCAAATGACTCTGGCCCTATTTACGAGATTGCCAATAAGACCAGTCTTATGGCATGTGGAACTGTAAGAATGCCAATGCATATATTGACTAGTAGGCTTGCAGTAGACCGTGGTAGAGAACCCCATGGCAGATTTCTCAACTAGTCAAGGAAGGAGAGTTCATTTGACTGCTCCATTTCATAGGTGAATGTGAGTGCAGGATGGAGCCCATTAAGACATGTAAGGTAATTGTTACATGCAGCTGTGGATTTAAATATAGCAAACATATCTACATATTGGAAATATGCGAGGGGTAGGCAACTAGATGTCATTCCATCGAAGACACGTTTGTCATGGAACCCAACAAAGATGTTTGAGCGCGCTGATCTGAGGGGATCCCATGGCAACACCATCTATTTGGGCATTCTTGGTGTCTTTAAAACTGAACTCAGCTGTGCGAGTTGCCGAATTCATAAGTTCAATGAATACTGGTTCACGCTAGATCGCCATGATATAGTGCTGCTGCGCAAATATCTATAGCTTCCTTAAATGAAACATTGATGAATAGTGTAGCAATGTCAAACGAGCACATGGACACAGCATTGTTAATGATATGCAAGTCCTGTATGGCCTTCGCAGGGCGGTCCTTCACCACATAAAGAAGAAAACTTGGTCAAAAATGGTTGTAACAATTTGCCCAGCCAATTGGTCAATTCATGTTGTGCAGAACCAGTCATAGATAAGAGGCATCACTTGTGTGTCCCTTGGGCAGCCCATACATATGCAGACGTGGCGATCCGCGAGGCAAACCTATCATATACGTCACGTGGTAGCTCATCATTCTTACACAAGTCCAGCAAGCATTTTTTTTTAAGCTTACTTTCGGACAAGGCTGTCTGGTCATGTTGCACAGCAGGTCCAATGGATACAAATTTATACCTGTCATTAAGAATGGCGTGCATTTTGTTGATATATTCACACTTGTTAAGGATGACTATTCCTGTCCCCTTATCAGTTTTACTGACGTGTATGTCTGGGTTGGTCTTAATGCCTCGCAACGCTGTGAGACATGTGTTGCATGTTAAAGTCAGACTAGGTCATTCTGAATGATAAGAACATAAGAAATAGGAACAGGGGTAGACCATTCGGCCCCTCGAGCCTGCTTTGCCATTCGATAAGATCATGGCTGATCTGCTTGTGTTTCAATTTCCACATTCCCACCTACCCCCGATAACCCTTGATTCCCTTGCCTAACAAGAATTTATCCACCTCTGCCTTAAAAATATTCCATGACCCCGCCTCCAACGCCTTCTGAGGAGGAGAGTTCTAAAGTCTCACAATCCTTCGAGAGAAAACATTTCTTCACATCTCTGTCCTAAAGGGTGGCCCCTAATTCTGGACTTACCCACAAGAGGGTACATCCTTTCCATGTCCACCTTGTCACGGCTGTGCAGGATCTTGTATACTTCAATCAAATCACCCCTCACTCTTCTAAACTCCAGTGGAAACAAGCCCAGTCCGTCCAATCTTTCTTCATAAGATAACCCACTCATTCCAGGTATCAATCCAGTAAACCTCCTCTGAACCGCCTCTAATGCATTTACATCTTTCCTTAAATAAGGAGACCAAAACTGCACACAGTATTCGAGGTACAGTCTCATCAATGCCCTGTATAACTGAAGCATAACATCCTTACTTTTCTGTTCAATCCCTCTCGTAATAAAGGATAGCATTCCATTAGCCTTTTTAATTATTTGGTGTACTTGCAATATTCTGCAATATGCATGCGCTAATTCAGCTAGGCACACTTTCAAGGCTTCAGCGTCTTCAATGAAAAATTCCATAGATAGTTAAGTTAGGAACAAGTATGTTGCTGACATCCCAAATTTGGTCTTTGTTGTACCTCTGTCTCAACTATACAAATAGTGGTTTGGTAGTACAGAACTTTAGTATTGCTGAAAATAAAGAGACGTGCCGAAGCTTTTCGTCTTGCACTCCTCAGGACACTTCACAAGAATACCAATATATGGGGAAAACAATAATTTATACTGTATGTGAAGAGAGCGCTGATTGGTTGGCAAGTGAAAATCTTCAACATGTCTTTTTTTCATAATACTCAAGTTCCGTACTACCAAACGATTATATAAGGTGCCACACCAAATGTTACTACACAGGATAAAAGAACGTGATGTAGGGCCTACTTGGCCGAATGCAGGGTGCCAAGCAATGGCAGGGCTGGGGCCCGGGCGGCCGGGCAACTGGGTAATGGAGGGATTAAAGCCTGGTACATTGGGCCTGGGAAGAGGGAGGCTTTAGCAGCTCATCGAGGAGATAGTGAGTGAGTGAGTGAGTGAGTGCGCGAGAGAGAGTGCGCGCGCGCGAGAAAGTGCGTGCGGCGCGCGAGAGAGTAAGTGCGTGGGCGCGCACGCAAGAGAGAGTGTGAAATAGTGTGCGCGCGAGAAAGTGCGCGCGTGCGAGTGAGTGAGAGTGTGAGAGTGAGTAAGAGTGTGAGAGTGAGTAAGAGTGTGAGAGTGAACGTGTTAGAGTGAAAGAGTGTGCGTGTGTGAGTGAAAGAGTGTGTGTGTGAGTGAAAGAGTGGGTGTGAGAGTGAAAGAGTGGGCGTGTGTGTGTGAAAGAGAGTGTGTGTGTGAAAGAGAGTGTGTGTGAAAGAGAGTGTGTGTGTGAAAGAGTGTGTGTGTGAAAGAGTGTGTGTGAGAAAGAGTGTGTGTGAGAGAAAGAGTGTGTGTGAGAAAGAGTGTGTGTGAGAAAGAGTGTGTGTGAAAGAGAGTGTGTGTGAAAGAGTGTGTGTGAAAGAGTGTGTGTGAAAGAGTGTGTGTGAAAGAGAGTGTGTGTGAAAGAGTGTGAGTGAAAGAGAGTGTGTGAGTGAGTGTGTGTGAAAGAGCGTGTGAGTGAAAGAGTGTGTGTGAGAGTGAAAGAGTGTGTGTGCGTGTGAGAGGGTGAAAGAGTGTGTGTGCGTGTGAGAGGGTGAAAGAGTGTGTGTGCGTGTGAGAGGGTGAAAGAGTGTGTGTGCGTGTGAGAGGGTGAAAGAGTGTATGTGAGAGAGAGAGTGAAAGAGTGTGTGTGAGAGAGAGTGAAAGTGTGTGAGAGTGTGAAGGAGAGAGTGTGTGTGTGAGATAGATTGAAAGAGAGAGTGTGTGTGAGAGAGAGTGTGTGTGTGTGAGAGAGAGTGAAAGAGAGTGGGTGTGTGAGAGAGTGAAAGTGTGTGTGAGAGAGAGTGAAAGAGTGTGAGAGAGTGAAAGAGAGTGTGTGTGTGTTAGAGTGTGTGTGTTTGTGAGAATGTGTGTGTGAGAGAGAGAAAGAGTGAAAGTGTGTGTGTGAGAGATAGAGAGTGAAAGTGTGTGTGTGTGTGTGAGAGATAGAGAGTGAAAGTGTGTGTGAATAGAGTGAAAGGGTGAGTGTGTGGAGAAAGTACAAGAGAATGTGTGTGTGGAGAGAGAGTGAAAGAGTGAGTGGAGAGTGAGTGTGTAGAGAGAGTGAGTGAGTGAGAGAAAAGAGAGAGGGAGTGAGAGTGTGTGCATGGGAGTGCAAGAGAATGAGTGACTGTGTGTGGGAGGGTGGCAGGAGTGCAAAAGACTGGGTGTGGTGTGGGGGAATGCAAGAGACTGAATGACTGTGTGGGGAGTCTGAGGGGGAGTGTGGGAGAGACTGAATATGGCGGGGGGAGTGCGAGAGACTGAGTGAGTGTGTGTGATGTTTCTGGGGGGGGTGGAAAGAGAGAGAGAGTCTGCCTAGCGCCCAGTTTCATGTTCCTCTCTCATTCACTCACCAACACACACACACGCACCCACTATGAGTGGGTGCATGTGAGAGTGAGTGAGCACTCAGACGGAGTGAGCCAGACACACACACACTGACTCCCTCACACTCTGATCATTTTTATTAATTACTCTTTTTTAACTTAACAACTTATTGCTATGACGTTACTGTACCTTTGCTCAACACTTGTTTCTTTCCTTAAAACCTGAGCATTTTTTTTGGAAATTCAATTCATTGTTGTGCCAAATCTTCACTTTCTGAAATTTGCTCACCGGCCCCTTGGGTGAGAAAAATGTGCAAATGTGCTCGTTTCCCCCCCCCAATTCCCACCGTAAAGCAAAAAGGTTGGACAAGCCTGGTGTAGGGGGTAACATATTAGCATGGAAAGAAGATTGGTTAGCTAACAGGAAGGAAAGAGTAGGGGTAATTGGGTCTTTTTTTGATTGGAAAACTAACTGGTGGAGTGCTGGGTCCTCAACTTTTAATATATAGCAATGACTTGGTACAAGGGGCCAAATGTATGGTAGTTAAATTTGCCAATGGCACCAAGCTAGGTAGGAAATAAGCTGTCAAGAGGAGGTTGAGAGTCTGCAAAGGGATACAGGCAGGTTAAGTGAGTGGGCAAAAATTTGGCAGATGCAGTATAGTGGGTAAATGTGAACTTCTCCACTTGGGCAGGGTCAATAGAAAAGTAGTATACTATTTAAACGGAGAAAGATTACAGAACTTGGTGGCACAGAAGGATCTGGGTGTCCTTATACATGAGTCACAAAGTTAGTATGCAGGTACAGCAAGTGATTAGAAAGGCAAATAGAATTTATTACAAGAGGAATGGACTATAAAAGTAGGGAAGTTTTACAGTAGCTGTACGGGACCTTGGTGAGACTGCATCTGGAGTACTGTGTGCAGTTTTGGAACCCTTATTTGAAAAAAGATATGATTGCTTTCGAAGCAGTTCAGAGAAGATTCACTCGATTCATTCCTGGGATGAAAGGCTTATCTTAAGACAGGTTGGGCCTATACCCATTGGAGTTTATAAGAATGAGAGGTGATCGCATTGTAACATACAAGATCCTGAGGGAACTTGATAGTGTGGATGCCCAGAGAATGCTTCCTCTTGTGAGGGAGACTAAAACTAGGGGACATGGTTTAAGTACAAGGGGTCTCCCTTTTAAGATGGAGATGAGGAGAAATTTCTTCTGTCAGAGGATTGTTAGTCTGTGGAATTGCCTTCCTCAGAAAGTCATGGTGGCTGGGTGTTTTTAATTTATTCAAGGCTGAGTTAGATAGATTTTTGTTAGACAAGGGAGTGTAGGATTATGGGGGGTAGACAGGAAAGTGGAGCTGAGAACACAACCAGATCTGCCATGATCTTATCGAATGGCAGAGCAGGCTCAAAAAGGCAAATGGCCTACTCCTGCTCCTAAATCCTACGTTCCTATGTCCCTATTTGGGCACAAATCACACTGAGGCTTACATAATATCTTACAGGACGAATTTAGTGATGGAATTTTGCTGTAACTGAATTACAAAGCTGCAAATAATTTACAACTGCGCAATTTCAGTCCTCACAAAAAATAAAATAAGCCAGACTGCAACTGAAATGTTACAACCCAGTAGTGTAGATCACATTTCCATAGAATCATATTGTATATCTTTAAATCAAATACATCATTTAATCACGTGCTAAATGTAGGATTCAATTCACGTAAAAATGAATGAAAGTTTAAGTGAAATAACGAAATCATACTTGCTTCACAAGAAAATTTATACAACACAAAAAGTAAATTGTACAATGATTTTAGATCAGTTTATATCGAGTATGAAGTAAATGTTCTTGGGATAACATCTCACAAAAGGTCCAAAACCAAAGCAAAATGTTTATAAATCCAGCATGATGATTCCAGAAACCACCTCACTCTTCTTGTCTTTCCCTTTCTAAAGCAGCTAGAGGCAAAACCAGCAATGGAGGAGTGATTAAAAATCAGGGATGCACAAGGTTCAGAATTGGAGGAGCACAGAATGTTAGACGGCAATAGGGGCAGAGGAAATCATTATTTTCTTCTCTCTTGCACACAACTGAAGCCCCTCATCCCTAGTATCATTCTCTCCAAGGCCTTGAGATCCCCCAGTATCCACATTTGACTGCAATGGCTGTTTCTCTTGTAGATGGCATTGTGATAAGACTTTCAAAGTTATTGGTGTTACATATTTAACAACACTTGAATTGCATAACTCCTGTGCATGAGAAAAATTTATACATCCTTGTTTTCAATCTGTTTTGGTTTAAACCAGCTTATATTTCACCTCTCTTCTATTTTTACTTAGTTCTGCTGAAGAGTCATACTGACTTGAAACGTTAACTGTGTTCCTCTCCGCAGACGCTGCCAGACCTGCTGAGTTTTTCCAGGTATTTTTATTTTATTTTTTTCCTTAACTGAAGTTCTTTGTAGACAGACGCTTCAGGCATAGATGCTGAAGGCTTTTCACACTTGCTAGATCTTAAATCACCTATCCTTACATAGAGCCTTCGCTCCTTTATACGTATTTCCCCCTCTGAATACAACTTCCCATTGTTTCACTATGTCTTTGGACTATACCTTCCTAATAATAAAAATCTCTCATTGTACTAATTTTACCAGTAATCTTTGAGAGAAATAAACACCATGTTTCTTAACTTCTTCTGGCTAGGTGACACATCTCACCCCTCCTTTGAAAACAATCTAGTCTAGTTTATTTAAAAATGCAAATGTCCTTTTACACCTTACATTCTAAACTTCCCCCATATTTACCTAGTTCATCTTCTAAAACATCAAAGCCTTCAGACCAGCTGCCTTTAATCCAATTAAGACACACACACCCATTTTACAATAAATTCCAGTTACATTTTTATATCTTTCTGACAGGTGAGAAGTGTTTATATGCAGAGAAGATATAATCTGGGGCTTGTGCTAATATTAGGAGAGCAGACCCACAGACTAGGCAAGCAACAGCCTGACACAGTCATACTCACTGAATCGTTCCTTACAATGACTCAGACACCACCATCACCATCCCTGCGTATGTCCGATCCCACTGACAGGACAGACCCACTAAAGGTGATGGCACAGTGGTATACAGTTGGAAGCCCTGACAGTCCTTAACATAAACTCCAGACCCTCTGAAATCTCATGGCATCAAGCCAAACAGGGGCAAGGAAAACTGCTATTGATTTCAACATACTACCTTGTCAACAGCTGATGAATGTGTACTTCTCCATTTGAACAACACTTGGAAGAAGCACTGAGGGTGGCAAAGGCACAGAATGTATCCTGGGTGGGAGACTTCAATGCCCATCACCAAGAGTGGCCCGGTAACGGCACAACTGACTGAACTAGCCAAACCTGAAAGATATAGTTGCTAGACAAGAAGGTAAAACCTACTTGACCCCGTCCTCATCAATCTACCTGTCGCAGATGCACCTGTCCGTGACAGTATTGGTAGGATGACCACCCCCGAGTCCTTGTGGAGATGAAGTCCCATCTTCACATCGAGGATACCCTCCATCGTATTTGTGCCATACCACCATGCCAGATGGGTTACATTTCGAACAGATCTAGCAATTCAAAACTGGGCATCCATGAGACACTGTAGCCATCAGCAGCAGAATTGTATTCAACCACAATATGTAATCTTATGGCCTGGCAGGACCCCCGCTCTACCATTACCATCAAGCTGGGGAATCAACTCTTGCTGAATGACAAGTGTAAGAGGGCATGCCAGGTGCAGCATATCTAAAAATGAGCTGCCAACTGTTGAAGCTGCAACATAGGGCTATTTCCATGCCAAAGAAGGGAAGCAGCATGTGATAGACAGAGCTAAGTGAGCCCACAACCAACAGATCAGACCCAAGCTCTGCAGTCCTGCCATATCCAGTCCTGAATGTTGGTGGGCAATTAAACAACTAACAGGAGGTAGCAGTTCCACAAATATCCCCTTCCTCAATGATAGGGGAGCCCAGCACATCAGTGCAAAAGACAAGGCTGAAGCATTTGCAATGAAGTGCCAAGCGCATGATCCACCTTGGCCTCCTCCGGAGGTCCCCAGCATCACAAATGCCAATCTTCAGTGAATTTGGTTCACTCCATGCAGTGTCAAAAAACAGCTGAAAGGCATTGGAAACTGCAACGGCTATGGGCCCTGACAACATCTAGCAATAGTGAAGACTTGCGCTCCAGAACTAACTGCACCCTTAGCCAAGCTGTTCTAGTACAGCTACAAAACTGGCATCTAGCCAAAGCAAAAAATTGCCCAGGTATATCCTGTCCAGTAAAAGGACAAATTCAACCCAGCCAAATATCACCCCAATCTATTCTCGAACATTAGTAAAGTGATGAAAGGGGGCATCGACAGTGCAATCAAGCAACACTTACTCAGCAACAACCTGCTCACTGACGCTCAGATTTGATTCTGCCAGGGCCACTCAGCTCCTGACCTCATTATAGCCTTTGTCCAAACATGGAAAAAAAGAGCTGAGCTCAAGGAGAGATGAGAGTGGACTACCCTTAAAAATCAAGGCAGCATTTGACAGACTGTGGCATCCAGGATTCCTAGCAAAACTGAGGTCAACAAGAATCGGGGGAGAACTCGCCAATGGTTGGAATCTTACCTAGCACAAAGAAAGATGGCTGCGATTGCTGGAGGTCAATCATCTCAGTCTCAGGACATTTCTATAAGAGTTCCTCGGGGTAGCGTCCTTAGCCCTACCACCTTTAGCTGCTTCATCAATTACCTTCCCTCCATCATAAGGTCAGAAGCTGGAATTTTTTGCTGATGATTGCAAAATGTTCAGCGCATTCATGACTCCTCCGGCATTGAAGCAGTCTATGCCCATATGCGGGACCTGGACAATATTCAGGTTTGGGCAGATAAGCGGCAAGTAACATTTGCATCACACAAGTGCCAGGCAATGACCATCTCCAACAAGAGTGAGTGTAACCATCCCCCCATGACATTCAATGGCATTGCCATTGCTGAATCCCCCCCATCAGCATCTTGGAGGTTACCATTGACCAGAAAATGAACTGGACTAGCCATATAAATACTATGGCTACAAGAAGTAGTCAGAGGCTGGGATTTCTGCAGTGAATAAGTCACCTCCTCAGTCCCCAAAGCCAGCCTACAAGGCACAAGTCAGGAGTGTGATGCAAGCTCTCCAATTGCCTGGTTGACTGTAGCTCCAACAACACAAGAAGCTCGATGCCAGGGCAAAGCAGCCTGCTTGATTGGCGCCCCATCCACCACCTTCAACTTTCACTCCCTCCAGCACTGACGCACAGTAGCAGCAGTTTGTACCACCTACAAGATGCAATGCAGAAACTGACCAAGGCTCCTTTGACAGCACCTTCCAAACCTGCAGCCTCCACCACCTAGAAGCCAAGGGCAGCAGATGCAAGGGAACATCACCATCTGCAAGTTGCCCTCCAAGCCACATCCCGACTTGGAACTATATCACCATTCCGTTACCGCTGCTGGGTTAAAATCCTGGAACTCTCCTCCTAACAGCACTCTGGGTGTACCTACACGACATGGACTGCAGTGGTTCACTTCGGTAGGAAAAACTGAATGGCAGAGTATTATTTAAAGAGTGTTAGATTGGGAAATGTTGATGTACAAAGGGACCTTGGTGTCCTTGTACACCAATCACTGAAATCAAGTATGCAGGTGCAGCAAGCAGTTAAGAAGGCAAATGGTATGTTGGCCTTCATTGCGAGGGGGCTTAATTACAGGAGCAAGGATGTCTTACTGTAGCTGTACAGGGTCTTGATGAGACCACACTTGGAATAATGTGGGCAGTTTTGGTCTCCTTACCCAAGAAAGGATGTACTTGCCATAAAGGGAGTGCAGCGAAGGTTCACCAGGCTAATTCCTGGGATGGCAGGATTGTCGTATGAGCAGGGATTGGGCCGACTAGGCCTATACCCACTGGAGTTAAGAAGAATGAGAGGGGATCTCATTCAAATGTAGAAAATTCTGACAGGGGTGGACAGACTGGATACAGGGATGATGTTTCCTCTGGCTGGGAGGGTGGTCGAGAACAAGGGGGTCACAGTCTCAGAATATGGGACAGGCTATTTAGGACTGAGGTAGGGAAAAACTTCTTCACTCAGGAGGGTGGTGAACCTGTGGAATTCTCTACCACAGAAGGCTGTGGAGGCTAAATCACTGAATATATTTAAGGAGGAAATGGATAGATTTCTGAATTCTAAAGGCATCAAGAGATATGGGGAGAGAGGAGTATGGCGTTGATATAGAGGATCAGCCATGATCATATTGGTGGAGCAGGCTCGAAGGGCCGAATGACCTACTCCTATGTTTTTCTATGTTTCTACCGCCACCTTCTCGAGAGCAATCGGGGACGGACAATAAATACTGACCTAGCCAGCAATGCCCGCATCCCATTGAACGAATAAATAAACAAATGGGAAATACACCAATTGAAATGGTGACAGAAGCAGATTCAATAGTAGGGTTCATAAGGGGACTGGTTGCAAAATTGAAAACGAAAAATTTATAGAACTATCGGCAAGCAGCGGTGGGGTGGGGTGGGGGGGGGGGGGGGGGGGGGAAGTAGGATGAATTGGATAACTCTTTCAAGGAGTGGACATGGTTACAATGGCTAAATGGCCTCCCTTTGTTATGTATAATTATATAAATTTGGGGTTGCCCCTGGCAATGACTTATGCCCATTTATTCATAATTTTCTTCAAGCTCCTCCTCGTCTGTGCTAGGCTTTCATTTGCAAAACTACAAAAAAATTCACCATTTGATTATTATGCTACGATTTAACTGGCGTCTCTGGAAAAAACCTTGATCCAGAATGAAGAATGAAAAATGAAAATCATTAGATTATAGCCACTGTTTGTTTCATGTTTCCTTGTGTTCTCTCTTAGTCAGTCTGTGATGGATAGGGAATTTCAAACACATTCCTTTAAAATGATCTATGGGCCAAATCTTCTTGGAAAAATAACAGCAAATTCATTACATGGCCATCATTAATTTTTTTAAAAATCGGTAAGTTTAGGGAAGAAAGGATACGCCATCACCAGCTACATCAATTTGCACCGCTCTACTCTCTTCTCTGCTCCAGAATCTCCATTGCACAAACAACATTTCATTTTTAGCCTCCATTATTTTTTAAATCTTGCTGGATCTGCACATTAAGTGGACATCAAACTTGCTGCAGAGAGTTAGGGCGCATAATTAACAGTACCTTTTTAAATGACACAGTAATTGTTAAAGTAATACCAATGGTTGCTTGTTGTAGCGAAGGAGGAAAATCATAAAATATTGGAGGAGATAAAAAATGAGAGAAAATCTTTGAGGATTTTAGCAGCTTTGAAAGTAGTAAGTAGCTAGACTAGGATGAAATGCATTGCAGTATGTTTAGCAAAGCAAAGGAGGCAATAGTGGAGGCTTTGACAATCATTTTCCAATCCCTTCCGGCTACAGGCAATGTGCTGAAGGACTGCTAACATTGAGCCATTGTTTAATAAGAGGAAAAGGGATAGACCGAGTAACTACAGGCCAGTCAGCTAAACTTCAATGTTGGGCACATTATTGGAAAAAAAAAACAGGGCAAATTATTGGGGAAAAAAAGGACAGTCAACATAGATTAGTTAAGGGAAAGCCACTAACTTGATTTAAAAAATTTTTTTTCATGAGACATGAGCATCGCTAGCAAGGCCAGCATTTGGTGCCCATCCCTAATTGTCCTCGAGAAGAACGATGGCAAGTCACTTCTCGAATCGCTGCAGACCATCTGGTACAGACACACCCACAGTGCCATTAGGAAGGGAATTCCAGGATTTTGACCCAGCACCGTGAAGGAACGGCAACACAGTTCCAGGTCAGGAGAGAGTGTGAATTGAGGGGAAAATTGCAAGTGGTGGTGGTGCTCTCATGTGTTTGCTACCCTTGTCCTTCTAGGTGGTACAGGTTGCAGGTTTGGGAGGTGCTATCGAAGGAGGATTGATAAATGCCTGCACTGAATCTTGTTTATGGTACACACTGTTGCCACTGTGTGCTGCTGTTGGAATGAGTGAATGTTTAAGGTGGTGGATGGGATACCAAACAAGCAAGTTGCTTTGGCCTGGACGGTGTCTAGCTTCGAGTGTTGCTGAAGCTACTCTCATCCAGGCAAGTGGAGATTATTCCATCACACTCCTGACTTGTGCCTTGTAAATGGTGGACAGGCTACAGGGAGTCAGGAGCTGAGTTAGGTGCCACAGAATTCCCAGCCTCTGACCTGCTCTTGAAGCCAGTGTTTATATGGCTGATCTGGTTAAGTTTGTAGTTGACTGTGAAGGATTCAGAAATGGTAATGCCATTGAATGTTAACGGGAGAGGGTAGTTTCCCCCTTTTTGGAGAGATGCTCATTGTTTGGCACTTATGTGGCACTAATGTTACTTGCTGATCAGCCCAAGCCTGAACTTGTCTAGACCTTGCTGCATATGGACATGGACTGCTTTATTATCTGCACAATGTGGGGAAGCATTGGCATAGTGGTATTGTCACTGGACTAGTAATCCAGAAACCCAGGGTAATGCTCTGGTGACCCAGGTTCCAATTCCACCAAGGCAGATGGTGAAATTTGAATTCAATAAAAATCTGGAATTAGAAGTCTGATGATGGCCACGAAACCACTGTCGATTGTTGTAAAAACCCATCTGGTTCACTAATGTCCTTTAGGGAAGGAAGTCTGCTGTCCTTAGCTGGTCTGGCCTACATGTGACTTCAGGTCCACAGCAATGTGGTTGATAAATGCTGGCCTAGCCAGCGACACCCACATCCCATGAACAAATAAAAAAAATTAAACACCAATATTCACGAATATTTATACTTCTGACCTTATGACGGAAGGAAGGTCATTGATGAAGCAGCTGAAGATAGTTGGGCCTCAGACACCACCTTGGGGAACTCTGCAGCGATGATCTGGGCTGAAATGATTTGCTTCCTGAGACTGAGATGATTAGCATCCAACAACCATAACCATGACTACAACCAGTGGAGCTTTTCCCCCCCTGATACCCATTGGCTTCAATTTTGCTAGGGCTCCTTGATGCCATACTCAGTTAAATACTTCCTTGTTGTCAAGGGCAGTCACTCTCACCTCACCTCTTGAATTCAACTCTTTTGTCCATGTTTGGTCCAAGGCTGTAATGAGGTCAGGAACAGAGCGACCCTGGTAGAACCCAAACTGGGCATCAGTGAGCAAGGTTGTTGGTTTATAAGAGCCGCTTGATAGCACAGCCGACGATACTTTCCATTGCATTGCTGATGATCGAGAGTAGACCGAAAGGATGGTTAATAGCCGATTGGATTTGTCCTTTTTATAGAGAGCGCATACCTGGGCAATTTCCATATTGTTGGGTAAACACCAGTGTTGCAGCTGTACTGGAACAGCTTGGCAAGGGTGCAGCTATTTCTGGAGCACAAGTCCTCAGTGCTGCCACTGGGATGCCATCAGGGCTGTTAGCCCTTGCTGTGTCCAATGACTTCAGCTGTTTCTTGATACTGCGTGGAGTGAACCAAGTTGGCTGAAGACTGCCGTCTGTGATGTTGGGGACCTCAGGTGATGGTAGAGATGGATAATCCACTCAGCACTCTAGTTGAAGGTGGTTGCAAATGCTTCTGTCTTGTCTTTTGCATTGATGTTCTGAGCTCCCTCATCATTGAGGATGGGGATATTTGTGGAATATCATCCTCCAGTTAGTTATTTAATTGGCCATCACCATACACGACTGGATGTGGCAGGACAGCAGAGCTTGCATCTGATCCATTGGTTGCGGGATCGCTTAGTTCTGTCTAATGCATGCTGCTTTTGTTTGGCACGCATGCAGTCTTGTGTTGTAGCCTTACCAGCTTAGCACCTCATTTTTAGGTATGCCAGGTGCTCCTCCTGGCATGCTCTGCTGCCAGTGAACCAGAGATGATCCCGTAACTTGATGGCAATGGTAGAGAGAGGGTGTACCAGGGCATGAGGTTACAGATTGAATTTAATTTTTTGAGGTGGTATCATCAAGGGTTGCTGAAGGTAGTGGGTTTAAATGTAATCTACATGGATTTTAGCAAGGTTTTTGACAAGATGCTAGATGACAGACTGGTCAGAAAAGCATTATGATCTCGATGGAATATTTACTATACAAGAGAGCAAAGCAAACATCAAATGCCATCTATCCTGTACTCTAACATCCAGAATTAACATGAGGTAAACATGAATCAACAGGCAGATTGTGATTGAATGTAAACTATAAATTGCACCTTAAATGGCAGATACAACTAAGACAAATCTTATGAACTGGCTCAGCAGTTCACTCAGATTCTAGTGTTCACAGCGAGTCATAAAATCCTTCAAACTCCATCTTCCTCCTGAGGAATTTAATCTCCTCTTCTAGGGTGTAGTCCGACAGCAGGGCATAACCAACCAGAGTTTCATGGGCATGGCCTTCACCAAAAATGGCACACGTCTGCAGAACCTGCTCAACTTGGTCTAAATGGGGTAGACGCACCAATGTTATCTTCCAGTAACAGCTGCAGCAACTTCTCAGCTTTTGGACTTGAACTGTCTTCTTTAGCTTGCATGGACTGCATCAGTGGACTCAACTACTGCTATTGCTGCTTGGAGTAATCTATGTCCTTTTATATCTTTCACCAAGTTTAAGTTTTGATTTCTCAACCTCAGCTTGTTTTTGGTTTCCTTGGAAACTAGGAAGTTCAGTTTCATTTCTAGGTTTACCTTTTCTGCTTCCTTTTCAGTTTCATTCTCACTTCAGCTTGTTTTGAGGTAGAGTCTGCCCCAAAAACATACAAATTAAATTTAGAAATATAGATTTCACCACAAAAGTAAAAGCTCATGGGGATCCAGGGGATGTAGCAGATTGGATCCAAAATTGACTCAGTAGCACAAAGAAAAGGTTAATGATTGATGGATGTGTGTGTGACTGGAAGGCTGTTTCCAGTAGGGCTCAATATTAGTTCCCTTGCTTTTCATGATATATATCAATGATCTGGATTTAAATGTAAAGGGCATGATTTAGAAGTTTAAAATTGGGATCGTGGTTGATAGTAAGGAAGGCAGACATCAATGAACTGGACTGGTGGACATAAATGTGGCCAATGGAACTCAATCCAGACAAGTGTGAGGTAATTCACTTGGGGAGGGAAAACAAGTCAAGGGAATACACAATAAAAGATAGGATACAGAGAAATGCAGAGAGAAAGATAGGGACCTTGGTGTGCATGCCCCCAGATCTCTAAGATAGTAGAACAGGCAGTTAAGTAGTTAATTCGGTAAACAGTTACTTTCCTTTATTAGCTGAAGCATAAAATGCAAGGCCAGAGAGATTATACTAAAGCTGTATAAAACACTAGTTAGGTTGAGTACTGGCCACTGTATTACCAGAAGGATATGATTGCATTAGAGACGCTACAGAGATGATTTACAAGGATGCAGGTTCAAGGGGCTGAGTTTGCATGTTGTTCGTATGTATGTTGCCAGGAGTAGAGAATTTTAGCTATGAAGGAAGACTGGATCAGCTTGGGCTGTTTTCTTTGGAACAGAGAAGACTGAAGGGAGATTTAATGGAGGTGTATAAAATTATCATGGCCTATTATGTGGATAGGAAGGACCCATTTCCCTTAGTAGAAAAGGTTAATAACCAGAGTCATGCATTTAAAGCAATTGCTAGGAGGAGTAGAGGGGAACTAAGGAGAACTTTTTTCACTCAGAGGGCAGTGGAGGTCTGGAGCTCCATCTGAAAAAGTAGTAGCTACCAAAATCCTAATTGTTTTTACAAAAAACTTGTAAAAGTACATGAAGTGCTGTAACGTATAAGGCTGTGGACCAACTTGGGTTGTTTTCGTTGGAGCAGAGAAGACTGAGGGGCGACCTGATCGAGGTGTACAAGATTATGAGGGGCATGGACAGGGTGGATAGGGAGCAGCTGTTCCCCTTAGTTGAAGGGTCAGTCACAAGGAGGCATAAATTCAAGGTGAGGGGTAGGAGGTTTAGGGGGGGATGTGAGGAAAAACTTTTTTATCCAGAGGGTGGTGATGGTCTGGAATGCACTGCCTGGCAGGGTGGTGGAGGCGGGTTGCCTCACATCCTTTTAAAAAGTACCTGGATGAGCACTTGGCATGTCATAACATTCAAGGCTATGGGCCAAGTGCTGGTAAATGGGATTAGGTAGGTAGGTCAAGTGTTTCTCATGTGTCGGTGCAGATTCGATGGGTCGAAGAGCCTCTTCTGCTCTGTGAGATTCTGTGAAATGAAATTAGGCTGACTGGGGAGCTGTTTTTGGTGGCTGGGGTGAATGACCTCCTTCTGTTGCATACGTTTCTATGATTCTATGATTCAATCTCTGTGATCACAAAAAGGAACTTTTTAAACTGATGAGTCTCATTCCTGAAGGTAGTAAATTCTTTTTGGCGATTTTGTGAAGATCAAATTTTCAATTTAAAAATGATTTTCTTTTCCTTTCTTTTTTCTCCTAATCCAATCTTTCTTTTCCAAACCATTTCTCTTTCTATACCTGATTTGACTTTAATTCATCTGCCTTCTCTGTTGTCCCTGTTTCTTTCTCAAATTCCAAATCCCACAATTTGGCCAACTATCTTTGCACAGGAAGCCAACATTTTTAACACTGGGCATAATTAGCTCTAAATCACAAAGATTATACTTTAGGACATGAGGGTACATGATATATCCAGTAAGTTGGAACACTGTGGAAAGAATCCTGTTCCACCCTATAGTCCTACATTTACCAGGTATTGGGCAAGTAAAGACACACTCAGATGCATGGAGCACAGGCTTACTTTTAGGAGTGGTTTGTGACACTGAATGTATAAGGCATCCCCAAAGAAAACACTTTTATTGGAAAGTCATTTACTGGACACAAAACAAAGGCAGAATCTAGCTGTATGGAATTAAAACATGATTTCTTCAATTCAAACAAAATATACAGAACAAAAATATGAGAAAAATAAACACTATTGCGTGTTCAAAACTTATTCTTGAAACTCAACTCCTGCAAGTTAGGATCTGTTAATTGCATAACATTATAAACTGGTTTCTCAAGACAATAAAATAATTAGCAACTCAAACTTAGAAACTTGGCAAGTCATCTACATAAAATGGAACTTTGCCTTGGTAGTAATTGGTTTGATACCAATACTTCCTACGAATATGCATAGAAAAATCAAATATTCAACCAACTGCTAAACACTACCACTATCTTGCAATAATACATCCATTTATTTACAAACCTACAATGCTCAAAGGCTACTAATATTTCTAAATTTAACAGTTAGCAACTAACTAGGTTGGATCTTGGTTAAGCAATATCTTGATTTAAAATTCTCACCTTTGCTCCCCAGCCTCCGCTCCCCATTCTGTAATTACCTCCAACCCTAAAACCCTCAGTTATCTGCACTTCTCCAATTCAGGCCTCTTGATCATCTCAGATTTTAATCACTCCACCTTTGGTGACCGAACCTACACATGCCAAGGCTCTAAGCTCTGGAATTCCCTCTCAAAACCTCTACACTTTTCATCTTCTCTTTTCTCCATCAAGACACTGAACAACTCTCTCTTCGATAAGCTTTTGGTCACCTGCCCTAATATCTCATGCAGTTTGGAGTCAAATTTTGATCAACAATGCTCCCAAGAAGCATCTTGAGACATTTTACTACATTAAAAAGTGCAATATAGATACAAGATGTTCTTCTGGTTTCTGAAATTCTATTTTATTAGTCAACTTAGGGCATTACAGATAACATGCAAGTCCACTTGCATATGGCAATGAATTATGAGGTATAGTTTGCTTCATGTTGAATTTTAATGAATTTAAGGTCCCTCATGGCAGACTGGTACAGAAGGTAAAGTCGCACGGGATCAGAGGTGAGCTGGCAAGAATTGGCTTGGTCATAGAAGATAAGAGGGTAGCAGTGGAAGGGTGCTTTTCTGAATGGAGAGCTGTGACTAGTGGTGTTCCGCAGGGATCAGTGCTGGGACCTATGCTGTTTGTAGTATACGTAAATGATTTGGAGGAAAATGTAACTGGGCTAATTAGTAAGTTTGCAGACGACACTAAGGTTGGAGGAGTTGCAGATAGTGAAGAGGGTTGCAAAGGATACAACGGGATATAGATCAGTTGGAGACTTGGGCAGAGAAATAGCAGATGGAGTTTAATCCGGACAAATGCGAGGTAATGTATTTTGGAAGGTCTAATACAGGTAGGAATTATACAGTAAATGGCTGAACCCTTAAGTGCATCGACGGGCAGAGGGATCTGGGTGTACAGGTCCACAGGTCACTGAAAGTGGCAACGCAGGTGGATAAGGTAGTCAGGAAGGCATATGGCATGCTTGTCTTCATCGGCAGGGGTATTGAGTATAAAAGCTGGGAAGTCATGCCTAACCTTGGTTAGGCCACACTTGAAATATTGCATGCAATTCTGGTCACCACATTACCAGAAGGATATGGAGCTGTTGGAGAGGGTGCAGAGGTGGTTTACCAGGATGCTGCCTGGTCTGGAGGTTATTAGCTATGAGGAGAGGTTGGAGAAAGTCGGATTGTTCTCACTAGAGCGACGGAGATTGAGGGGCGACTTGATAGAAGTTTACAAAATTATGAGTGGCATGGACAGAGTAGATAGTCAGAAGCTTTTTCCCAGGGTGGAAGCGTCAATTACTAGGGGACATAGATTTAAGGTGAGAGGAGAAAACTTTAGAGATGATGTGCAGGGAAATTTTTTACGCAGACGGTAGTGAGTGTCTGGAATTCGCTGCCAGAGGAGGTGGTGGAAGCAGGTACAATAGTGGTGTTTAAGAGGCAGCTTGACAAATACATGAATAGGATGGGAATGGAGGGATATGGACCCCGGAAGTGCAAAATGTTTTAGTTTGACAGGCAATATGATCGGCGCAGGCTTGGAGGGCCGAAGGGCCTGTTCCTGTGCTGTACTTTTCTTTGTTGTTCTTTGATCCTAATTTGCACCAAATTCCATTCACCCATCATGCTTGTGCTTGCTGGCCTACACTCGCTCCTGGATAAGCAACGCATCAATTTTAGAAGTATCATTGTTTTCAAATCGCTCCATGGTCTGTAATGCCATCCAGTCCTACAATCGTCTGCATTCCTTTAAATCCAGCCTTTTGAGCATTCCAACTTTAATAGTTCCACAATCAGTGGCTATGCCTTCAGCTGCCTTGGCACACCATTCTTGAATTCCTTCCATAAACCTCTGTACCAGGCTTTCCTTCTTTAAGCCACTCCTTAAAACCTAACTTGGGCCAAGCTTCTGGTATCTGATTCAATATCTCCTTGGGTATTGCTGAAAAAGAGAGACATGTTTAAGCTTTTCAGCTTGCACTCATCAAGACACTTGCAAGAACACCAATGAGGGGAAAACAATTTATACTGTACGTGAAGAGAGCGCTGATTGGTTGGCAAGTGGCGTTGCCATAGAGAATGCACCACTGATGGTGACTGACAGTGAACTGCCAAGCATTGTTTGAAATTTAAACAAGGCAGCTTGACCCTGATTGGTCAAGGCATTGCCCTGAGGAATGAATCAGCGAATGGCTGTCATTTATTTTGTTTAGCTGAAACAGGTGCAATGTATGTACATGTTCTGTCTGCAAAGAACAGGGCCCTGTGTATTAATATATGCAGCTTCCAGTACACGCAAATTCACCACACTGCGAGCCAGTCTTAAATTGGCTGTCAGCATAATTCTTAATACATTGAAGATTATTTAGCAAATGTTGTCCAATCGCAGAATAACATCTAATGTTGGACACTGTTCTGAGTTTTGCAAGCAGCGGTCTGTACCCTGCCTGTTGCGAACAATGGCTGGGACATGCTGTTTGATATGATCCTCCAGTCTTTGTGGCCTATGGCCTACATAATTAGTATCACACTGGCACTGAAATTTATATAGCAAATGTATCATCCACATACCATTTGACATCGCTAGCCTATTCACCAATGTTTCACTTAAGGAAGCCATTGGTATTTGTGCTGCAGCACTGTATCATGGCAAACTAGAACTGCTACCATTGTGTGAATCAGTATTCATTGAACTTATGAACTCGGCAACTCGCCCAGTTGAACTCAATTTTAATGGCACCATGTATGCCCAAATAGATGGTGTTGCCATGGGAACCTTCCAGGCCCAGCTCTTGCAAATATCTTTGTTGGGTCCCATGAGAAATGTGTCTTCGATGGAATGACACCGAACCACCTACCCCTTACATATTTACGAAACGTGGATGATACGTTTGTTATATTTAAATCTGCAGCTGCATGTCTTTCCTTACATGTCTTAATGGGCTCCATCCTGCACTCAAATTCAAATTCACCTATGAAATGGAGCCGTCAAATGAACTCCCCTTCCTTGACGTACTAGTTGAGAAATCTGTCAGGGAATTCTATACCACGGTCTTCCACAAGCCGAACTTTACTTGTCAAAGTACGCGTTGGGACTCTTACAGTTCCACACGCTATAAGATTGGTCTTATTGGCAACTTTGTAAATAGGGCCCCCGAGCCATTTGCTCACCATGCAAGCTTGATGCTGAAATAGAGCGCATCAAAAGGCATCCTTGCAGGATAATGGCTACCCTGATGATCAGTTCATTTCGCGCTGTATATCACATGAACTCATTAACAGTCCTAAGGCTGTCAGTTTCGGCCCTGAAAAGTGTTTGGTCTACCTCACCTTGCCCTTTCAGGGTAATCTCTCTCAAAATTTTGAACAACAGGTGAAGCTAGCTGTTTCACGCTGCTACTTTGCAATAGCAACACGAGTGGTGCTCGCCACTAAGAGGCAAAAAGGCATTCTGCCTATCACACAAATGGGTAATGTGGTATATGAATTTCAGTGCCAGCACAATGCTAGGTATGCAGCTTGTATGTCCCAAAGACTGGCGGATCGTAACAGCATGCCCCAACCTCTGTTTGCACTGGACAGGGTACAGAACATACCCAACCAGCCCGTGATTGCAAAATCAAAACAGAGTGTCCAACAGAAGATGTGAATCACAATTGGACAACATTTGCTAAATAATCCTCAATGTGCTAAGAATCGGGCTCATAATGTGGCGCATTTGCGTGTGCTGGAAGCTACATATATTAACACACAGGGCTCTGTTCTTTGCAGACAGAAGGAACATGTACATACATTGCGTCTGTTTCAGCTAAATAAAATAAGTGACAGCCATTCGCTGACTCACTGCTCAGCGCAATGCCTTGACCAATCAGGGTCAAGCTGCCTGGTTTAAATTTCAAATAATCCTTGTCAGTTAACTGTCACTTGCCATCAGTGGTGCATTTTCCATGACAACAACACTTGCCAACCAATCAGCACTCTCTTCATGTACAGTATAAATTGTTTTCCCCCTTATATTGGTATTCTTGCAAGTGTCCTGATGAGTGCAAGGCCAAAAGCTTAGATGTGTCTTTTTTTTCAGCAATACTCTAGTTCGGTACTACCAAACGACTATTAATATCTCCTTGTGGTTCAGTGTGATGCTTTGTTTTATAATGTTACCATGAAGCATGTTGGGACTTTTTATTACGTTAAAGGTCCTATATATTAAGTTGAAACCGGATGACAAAAATCACTGCTGGAAACCATTTTTAACATGGAACTAATTTAAAATGATGAGTTCCAATTTTGAAATGGAAGCAAAAGGCAAAAGAATACTCATGTTAAATAAATCCAAATTCAGATTTTAAAACGTTTAAATGTGAGAGAATATATTTGAAAATGAAGGCATATTAGGACAGTGGGACAAAGAAAAAATGTCAGTGATTTGATAATATTTCAGCTTTCACTGCAGTCTTTCATATCAATATTAATATAAATCTCCCAGCTCCTCAGTAACAAGATCAATAGTGTTACTCTCGAGCATTTATGTGAACTGAAGCCTTAAAATGTGGACTTATGGATACAAAATTGCATTTAAATGTTAAGAATTTTTCTTCATATTGTACATTAGATTCAAAAATGCATTTGAATAGGAAACGGAAACAAAGCAGAAATGCAAGATCATGAATGGTGATTGGTGAAGAATCGGTGGTTGTTTTCACAAGCTAGGCATTGTCTGGAACAATAACGTTGCAATGAACAGTGTATTCAGATAGAATGCCTTTATTAATATTCTGCTGGCAATAGCTGCTATTCCAGTGATAAGGAGAAACACAAATTAGAATGCATAGTAATGTCTCCAAAGTATAAAGTGAAACCAAGATCGACTGGCAGTGCTGTATTCTGTGGACTTTGCTCATGAAGAAAATAATTCCAACACTCTCCAGGAGGGTGGCAAACAGCCATGTTAGTTACTAACTTGTCACTGCAAACATGGTGGATTTATGCTCTTCACCTGTTTCAGCCATCTTCAAATTATCTAAATAAGTCATGGCAATATATTATTTTAATAGATACAGCCATAACACAATAATTACGTTGATGAGCTGCTGGCACAAGTCGCCACATGATGCAGTGGCAATAAGAGGGGCTTGGCTCAAAGTAGGGAAGGATTGAGAACTTAAGAATATATACAAAGCTATACAAAAGAGTTGGGGCTGAGGGGTCTGGTTGATATTACTGATCACTATCATTGCCCTGGAAATGGATTATGTAGTTGAGAGGTCAAAGACAGAGTCTGGTTAGAACTAAAAAGACCAGAGGAGTTTTTAGACATCTGGGTATTCCCACTGGCCACCTAATAGCAGGAAGAAAATAGAGGGGCAAATCTGCAGGCAAATTACATAAAAATGCGAACTACAGACAGGGATAATGTAGGATTTCAAATTTCTTAATGCAGACTGGGAGATGTAACAACATACAGGACAAATAGGGAGTGAACTTTCTTGTGTTCCCAACCCAATGAGAAGGAAAGCAAAAATTCCTGTTTTCCAATTTCAAGAAAAGCAACATAAAAATAGAACCTGAACAGAAAAATACATATTCAGGCGACTCGGGCGATGACACTTGATTGGCACTGACTTAGGCTGCGACAAGTTGGCAAGCACAGATTCATGCTTTAAGGTCGGTCATTGCTCCCACTATTTCACCCTGGGCACAATGGACTAGCATCACTTGTTACCTGGTGGTTACTTCTGATCCAGTCCTCCCCTGCTCTCTAACCGGATTGGCTTCTTCATTCATATTGGACATTTCCATTTTCTGTCAGGGCTCTTCCAGTTGTAAATGTTGTCCAAGTGCTGCAACCGGGCATAGCAGCAAACATCTATGCACAACTCTCTCTCTCTCTCATTACAGGTCTGGTCTGCCATAACAAATACATTCCTAAAAAAAATACGCAGAGTCCTCACTGTTTCTTTAAATTATGCTCACGATGCATCATGCTCTCCCTCCACTGAATTCATGTCTTCGTATCCACCCTCGATCTCTCCCTCCAGATAAACTCTCCTACTCACATTCAAGACCCTTTGACTTTACCATCAATGTTCCTTTTAAATGTTTTCTACGTGGGTTATCTTAAAGGCCTGCCAGGTACTTTGTAGGTTGCAGCGCAGCCATGCATGCGCACAGCTTGGACAGAACATTTTATTTATTCATTCATGGGATGTGGGCATCACTGGCTAGGCCAGCATTATTGCCCATCCTGAATTGCCCTCGAGAAGGTGGTGGTGAGCTGCCTTTTTGAATCGCTGCAGTCCATGTGGTGTAGGTACACCCACAGTGCTGTTAGGGAAGAAGTTCCAGGATTTTAACCCAGCAACAGTGAAGGAACGGCGATATATTTCCAAGTCTGGATGGTGTGTGGCTTAGAGGGGAAAATACAGGCGGTGGTGCTCCATGCATCTGCTGCCCTTGTTCTTCTAAGTGGTAGCAGTCAGGTGCTGTCTAAGGAGCCTTGGCGAGTTCCTGCAGTACGTCTTGTACACGGTACACACACTGCTGCCTATGTGCGTCAATGGTGGAGGGGGTGCCAATCAAGTGGGCTTTGTCCTGGATGTTGTTGAGCTTCGAGTGTTGTTGGGGCTATATACGTCCAGGCAAGTGGAGAGTATTCCATTACACTCCTGACTTGTGCTTTGTAGATGGTGGACAGGCTTTGGGGGGTGATGAGTTACTGGCCACAAGATTCCTAGCCTCTGACCTGTTTTTTGTAGCCACAGTATTTACATGGCTAGTCCAGTTCAGTTTCCGGTCAATGGTAACCCCAAAGAGGGTGATAGAGGGAGTTTCTCAGTGATGGCAATGCCATTGAATATCAAGGAGCGATGGTTAGATTCTCTTTTGTTGGAGATGGTCATTGCCTGGCAGTTGCGTGGCACAAATGTTACTTGCCACTTGTCAGCCCAAGCCTGGATATTGTCCAGGTCTTGCTGCATTTGGACATAGACTGCTTTATTATCTGAAGAGTCACAAATGGTGCTGAACATTGTGCAATCATCAACAAACATCCCCACTTCTGACCTTATGATGAAAAAAAGGTCATTGTCAGAACAGCTTAAGATCATTGGGCCTAGGACACTACCCTGAGAAGCTCTTGCAGTGATGTCCTGAAACTGAGATGATTGACCTCCAACAACCTCAACCATCTTCCTTTGTGCTAGGGTATGACTCCAACCAGCAGTGAGTCCCCCCCCACCCAGTGGAAGATGCCAGTGTTGTAGCTGTACTGGAAGAACTTGACTAGGGGCATGGCAAGGTCTGGAGCACGTCTTCAATACTATTGCCGAATATTGTCAGGGCCCATAGCACTGCTTGCAATCTCACTTGGCCTCACTACTCCCATCATACTAATCAGAGGTAAGGTCATCTCGGATCAGTTCCTGTATTGCTCTCCACCCACATTTCCCCTCCCAATCTCACTTCCTTATGTGTCTGCCTTAGAAAAAAAAATCTTTCCCCCACGACACTTTCGAATTCACAATGGTCTAGATTTTGGCTCGCCATTCACACCAATATTTCTGCAGCTACTAATTAAGGGGTGCACGAGGAGATTGGTGACAATGCAGGAGTAAGACAGAGACAGTGAGTAGCGAATTAGGTTCACAATGAAAAGAGGTGTAGTATACATAGGAACTATTCTAAATTAAGCGAGTAATTAAATTAACTAAATAACATAAATAGCAATGGCAGGACAGATATGTTGCAGCTGTGGAATGTGGTTTCAATTGGATGCCAAGGAGATCCAGGACAAACACACCTGTAGAAATTGTAAGCAGCTAGAAGAATTCCAGATCAAGATTATTGATCTGGAAGCTGAACTACAGGCACTTAACATAAGAGAGGGGGAGAAATACCGTGACACTTTGTTCCGGAAGACGGTGACACCTCTTAGAATAGGGTCATTTGTTTTGGTCAGCAATGAGGGCAGGAGGATGTGACAGTGATTGAGGCAGGTAATGCGACCAAGCAGACAGTAGTGGAGGAGCTCAGGCTTTGCAATTGTCAAACAGGTATGAGGTGCTCACAACCTGTGTGGACAAAAGCGAGGTCTGGACAATGGATGAGCAGGTTGGTCATGGCACCATGGTACAGGAAGCCATTCAAAGCAGGAGGAGCAAACAGGAATATCGTGGTAGTAGGGCACAGTATATTGAGGGGGATTGACACTATTCTCTGCAGCAAAGAGCAAGAGTCCAGAAGGCTGTGTTGCCTGCCCGGTGCCAGGGTTCAGGACATGTGCTCAGGGCTGGAGAGGAGCTTGCAGCGGGAAGGGTAGGATCCAGTTGTCATGGTCCATGACACAGGCAGCACAAGGAAGGGGGTTCTGCATAGTAAATATGAGAAGCTAGGTACCAAATTAAGAAGCAGAACCTCAAAAGGTAATAATCTCTGCAACTTGGCAGGGCAAGGAGTAGTAGAGTAGTGAAAGTGTAGCTCAAAGACTGGTGGTTCCAGTTTGTGGGGCACTGGCACCAGTATTGGGAAAGTGGGGGCTGTACCGTTGGGGCGGTCTACACCCGAACTGTGCTGGGATGAGTGTTCTTGCAAATCTCATTACAGGGGAAGTAGAGAGGACTTTAAGCTAAACAAGAAAGGTGAGCGATCAAGCTTGGGTAATGTGGCAAATCAAGGGGTAGATTCAAAGCAGGAAATCATAATAGTAATATGGGGAATGAGGGTCAGAGAATAGCAGGAAGAGGCAGAGAGATAAAACCTAAGGATACACCAATGGTCAAGACTAGATGTTACAAAGATAACAAACACAGAACTAAAGGGTCTGTATCTGAATGCGTGCCGCATTCATAGCAAAGTAAATGAATTGATAGCTCACATTGAATTAAATAAATGTGATCTGATAGTCATTACAGAGACCTGGCTGCAGGATGACAAGGATTGGGTCCTGAATATTGAGGGGTATATGACGTTCAAAAAGAAAAAGAAGCTAGGTGAAGTTAGAAGGGTAGCACTGTTGAGCAAGGATGGCATATTGCAATGGTTAGAGATGACCTTGGTTCAGGGTATCAGGATATAAAATCGGTTTGGGTGGAGATGAGGAATAGTAGGGAAAGAAGTCACTAGTGGGACTGATCTACAGGCCCCCTAACTGTAACCACAATTTAGGACAATATACAAGAAGAAATATTGGGTGCTTATGATAAAGGGACAGCAATAATCATGGGTTATTTTAATCTGTATATAAACTGGAAAAATCCAGGCAGTAGTAGCCTGGATGAGGAGTTCATAGAATGCTCTTGAGATAGTTTCTTAGAGTTGCACATTCTGGAACCAACCAGTGAGCAGGTTGTTTTAGACTTGGTATTGTGTAGTGTGACAGGATTCATTAATGACCTCAGAGTGAAGACACCCCTAGGTAGCAGCGATCACAATATGACTGAATTTTACATCCAATTTGAAAGGGAGGAGTGGGTCTAAGATTTAAACTTATATAGGGCAATAATGTGAGCATGAAAGCTGAGCTAGCTGAAGTGTGCTGGGATACTAGGCTAGGGATAGGTCAATAGAGGAGCAGTGGCAGACATTTAAGGAGATATTTCAAAATACACAGAATAAGGATATTTCTACTATAAAGAAAAATTCTAAAGAGAGAACCCACAATCTGTGGTTAATTAAAGTAGTTAAAGAAAGCATCAAATGTAAGAAAAAAGCATGTAACTGTGCAAAGATGAGTGGCAGGTCAGATGATTAGTCAGAATATAAAGAACAGCAGAGAATGGCTAAAAGGTTAATCAGGAGAAAGAAATTTGAATGAGAGGAAGCTAGCTAGAAATGTAAAAATGGATAGCAAGAGTTTCTACAGGTATTTAAAAAGGCAAAAAAGTAAAGTGCATGTTGGTCCACTAGAGAGTAACAATAGTAGATAATAAGTAAACGGTGGATGAAGTGAACAAATATTTTGCTTCTGTCTTCACTATAGAGAATACAAAAAACATTCCAGTAACAGCTGTAAATCAGGAGTTGGAAGGGAGAGAGGAACTTGGTGAAGTTACAATCACTAGGGAAGCAGTACTGAGCAAATCGACGGAGCTGCAGGCTGACAAGTATCAGGGTCCTGATGGACTTCATCCTAAGTTCTCAGAAGAGGTGGCTGATGAGGTAGTAGATGCATTGGTGTTAATGTTCTCAAAATATGCTAGATTCTGGAAAGGTTCCATCAGACTGGAAAGTAACAAATATAACTCCTCTATTCAAGGAGGAAATAAGGCAGAAAACAGGAAGCTATCGACCAGTTAGCTTGACGTTTGTCATTGGGAAGGTGTCAGGATCAATCATTATGTAGGTTATAGCTGGGCACGTAGAGAAACTCATGATAATTGGGAAGAGTCAGCATGGTTTTCTGAAAGGGAAATCATGTTTAACCAATTCATTGGAGTTCTTTGAGGGAGGAATATGCATTGTAGATAAAGGGGAGCCTGTAGACATGCTGTACTTGGATTTCCAGAAGGCATTTGATAAGGTGCTCCATCAAAGGTTATTGCGAAAAATAAAAGCTCATGGTGTAGGGGGTAATGCATTAGCATGGATAGAAAATTGGCTGTCTGGCAGAAAGCAGAGAGCATGCATAAATGGGTCTTTTTCTGATCGGCAGGATGTCACAAGTGGAGTCCCACAGGGATCCGTGCTGGGCTCTTAACTTTTTACAATTTCTATCAATGACTTAGATGAGGGGAGTAAAGGTATGATAGCTAAATTTGCAGATAACACAAAGATAGGTAGGAAAGTATGTTGTGAAGAAGACATAGGGAGGTTGCAGATGGATATAGATAGGCTGAGTTGTGGAATAGAGCTTTAGTCGTCTAAAGTGTCTAATGGGTTAAATGATCTAAAAGTGATTATATTGCAGTAAGGAATGATGTAAACTAATCACGCAGTGTACACTAATCACACAGTGTACACTAATCACACAGTGCACACTAATCACACAGTGCACACTAATCACACAGTGCACACTAATCACACAGTGCACACTAATCACACAGTGCACACTAATCACACAGTGCACACTAATCTCACAGTGCACACTAATCTCTCAGTGCACACTAATCTCTCAGTGCACACTAATCACACAGTGCACACTAATCACGCGGAGTATCTTTGAAAAGTGTGTGGTTACAACTGCATCCTGTTATGTGCGAGATGAAACAACGGTGCCCTGATTAAATCTGCTATGGTAATGTATGTAATCTTTATCTACATAGTTGTAGTTAAACTATCTCCTGTCTTATCATGAAATGTCCCATCTGCCTGTAATTGTATTACTGCGTTCGCCCTATGTACATGCTAACCATGACATAACTGTGATTTCCTGATGTACGGACCTTATATGGTATGAACTTCCTGTTATGAGCTGTATAAACAATGCTGGATTCTCTGTTCTGGACAGTAGACTGACTAGGAACCACGTATGATGTCCTGAGCAGCCTACTCCCAAGCATGCTTGAATAAATATAGTTTAGCTTCTAACAAGTCAGTGTTCTCATAGTTGTGTCGCGATTCGACAGAGTGAGTGGGCAGAAATATGGCAGGTGGAGTATGTGGGAAAACGTGAAGTTGGTCACTTTGGCAGGAAGAATAAAAAAAGCAGAATATTACTTAAACTGAGAAAAGCTGCAGAAATCTGAAGTGCAGAGAGATCCAGGTGTTCTCGTGCATGAGTCACAAAAAGTTAATATGCAAGTAATTAAGAAGGCTATCCAATATTACGAGAGGAATTGAACATAAAAGTTATGCCTCAATTATACACGGCATGGCAAGGCCACATCTTGAATATTACGTGCAGTTTTGGTCTCCTTATTTAAGGGTGTAAATGCATTGGAGGCAGTTCAGAGGAGGTTTACTAGTTTGATAGTTGGAATGAGTAGGCTGTCTTATGAGGAAAGATTGGACAGACTGGACTTGTTTCTATTGGAGTTTAGAAGAGTGAGGGGTGACTTGATTGAAGTATATAAGATCCTGAACGGTATTGACAAGGTGGACGTGGAAAGGATGTTTCCTCTTGCGGGTGAATGCAGAACTAGAGGGGCACTGTTTCAAAATTAGGGGTCGCCCTTTTAGGAAAAATGAAGAGAAATTTTATCTGAGGGCTGAGAGACTTTGGAACACTCTGTCTCAGGAGGCAGGGTCATTGAATATTTTTAAGGTGGAGGTAAATAGATTCTTGTTAGGCAAGGGAATCAAAGCTTACCGGAGGGTAGATGGGAGTGTGGAACTCGAAACGCAAGCAGATTGGCCATGATCTTCAATGAATGGCGGAGCAGGCTCAAGGGGCCGAATGGCCTACTTCTGCCTCTATTTCATATGTTCGTGTATATATATATATATATATATATATATATATATATCACCCATATGTTTGATGCTCTTGCCCCCATTAAGATCATTATTCTTGCTCGCCCTGGTTGCTCCCCAATATGGCCCTAATCTCTGTTCACTTAAGCCCAAAGGACACAGCCTCAAACTATTTATGGGAGACAGCCCAATTCATCGATCTGGTTGGATCACGTAAAACACTACCAGGTCCTGCTCTTCTCTGTCAAATCTGCTCGCTATTTCAGGATCATCCTGAAATGCAAAGATAACCTCAGGTTTCAGTTCTCCACTACAAACAGTCTTCTTAAACCTCTCTCCACTGCTTCCTTTACTCTTACGTGATAGAGAGGAAAAGAAAAATTGAATTGAGAGACAGTGATAGCAAGGCAAAGATTTAATTTTTTTTTAAATTTACGTTTTTAAAACTTTCAACATCAATATCTGAAAGAATGAGTCTCCATACTTGCAATAGCTCATTTGCAATGCCAGAGAGGCTGATTAGTAGTAAATAACATTTAGCACATTGTCAAAAGTGTACTTGTGCTTGAAATGACAATAATTAATGTTTCGTAGTGAGTTGAATGCATATCTACCAGGGTAAATACGGTAACTATATGTCATTCACTGCATTTCAATGGTAAGGAGGACAGCAAAACGCCATTTTTCTAAAGCTAAGTGTAGTTGCGCAACTCAGACAGCAATATTTGGATATTCGCCATTAGCCTCCCATACCAAAATTGCTATACTATTTACAGGAACACCAGCAGCCTTATTGTTATTTTGACATTCTGATCCTTTGTTTGAATGGCCTGGTTTGGTGCTTCGTGCAAACAAACTGTCTGGATGCAGCTGGATTGCAATCAATGCAGTGTGTCGCGTTAAGCCAGCACGATTTCTAGGTACACAGCTAGTTTTTAAAATGACTTAAGCATCATGACTGAAATAAAGAGAGGTAATAGTGTCTATTCTCAATTATTCTCAATTCAATGTTGCACATTTCGTCCGAGAATTGAACATGTAGCTTGAATCTCTGACATTCTTTTATTTACTTTGCCTAACTACTCGAAAGCGCCATTTTTTACATGAAAAAAACTTTCGAACTACAAAGGTTTAGACTGTACAAAATGAAAACTAGACACAAATGCTTCATTTTGTCAGGTGTTCAGTATTATGAAAGGTGTGGGGGAATGAATAGGAAAAATTATTTCCATTGATTGCTAAATTGACACAGCGGGGCTGGGGGAAAAGTGTAATAAAAACTTAGAATTAGTACCAGAACCAGAGCGTGGAAGATTAGCAGCTTTTCCATGTGGCCATTGTTTGTGACCCAGGTCATTAAAAAAAAAGGCCATAGACATCCTGTACCTAGTATAGGTACAGTGTCTCAGAACCGGCAACCTTAGGCCTGACGTCATGCTGGATTTCAGGTCAAGTGGGGTCAAGAGTCACTTGGAGCATGAGACCAGCCCTCAAGAAGCAAAGGGGATAACTAATCAGGCGCCAAACCGTGCAGTCAAATTGTCCAGGTATTTTTTTTATTTTGCTCAATTAAAATTGATGCATGCACATCCCAAAAATGTCCAGTTTTTGAACAGGTAGATTTGAGACACCATACTATGCAATATTTTTCTTTTGTCAGATGTGAGCATTGCTGGCAAGGCCAGCATTAATTGCTTGTTCCTAATTGCCCTTGAGAAAGTATTGATGACCCTTCTTGCACTGCTGCAAACTATCTGATGTAGTTACACCGATCATGTTGTTAGGAAGGGAGTTCTAGGATTTTAACGCAGCAACGGTGAAGGAACAGCAAGATAGTTCCAAGCCAGAAAGGTGTGTGGCTTGGAGGGGCACAAGTAGTAATAGTACAAAGTCTGAAGCTTCCATTTTGATGAATTTGATCTACTGTACACCAACCTTTCTTTATTCCTACATTGGTGGCAGAGCCTTCAATCATCATAGGCCCTCTCAAGTTATTTTCCTAAAGTCCTGCTTTGCTACACCTTTCCCCAGCTCAATATCTTCCCAAACCAACCAAGCAAACCTTTGAACACCTATCTTAACTTGGGTTGATGTCAGTTTCACTGCCCTTTTGTCAAGAGAGTGGAGTTCACGCTGCACTAACAGTGCTATATAGGTGTAGTTTGTAGTTGCTGTTGTACCTCTATGTAAATACTTTGCTATTAGACACTTTTAAAGGACTCCCAAGAATAAATCATTTATAAGATCATAAGATAGAAATAGGAGGAGTGGTCCACTGAGCTTGCTCCACCAATCCAATAAGATCATGGCTGATCTGATTGTGGCCTTAACTCCACTTTCCTGCCTGCTCCCCATTAGCCTCAACTTCATCGCTGATCAAAACTTTGTCTGATCCAGTCTCTACAGCTCTCTGTGGAAGAGAATTCCAAAGACTAACAACTCTGAGCAGAAATTCCCCCCAACTTCTGTCCTAAATGGGAGACCTTATTTTTAAGACTGTGCATAGTTCTAGACTCCCCCATGAAAGGAAACATCCTCCCAACATCTAACCAGTTAAGCCTCCACAAAATTTTATGTATTTCAATAAGATCAATTCTCATTCTTTTAAACTCCAACGAGCATAGGCCCAACTGGCTCAATCTTTCCTCGTAAGGCAAATCCCTTCATCACCCAGGAATAAGCTTGGTGAACCTTCTCTAAACTGCTTCCAATGCAAACATTGTATATCCCTCCTTAAATAAAGAGCCCAAAACTGTACACAGTTTCACCAATGCCCTTTTTAGCTCTGGCAAGACTTCCCTTTGCAATAAAGGACAACATTCCATTTGCCTTCCTAATTACTTGCTGTACCTGCATCCTAACTTTTGGTAATTCGTGCATAAGGACACCCAGATCCCTCCGTACTGCAGCATTCTGCAGTCTCCTTCCATTTAAATAATACTGTTTTTCTATTCTTCCCGCCAAAGTGGACAACCTCACCTTTTCCCCCATAATACTCCATCTGAAAATTTTTTGCCCACTCAATCCTTTTGCAGACCAACTTGCTTTCATACCTATTTTTGCATTATCAGCAAATTTGGCTACAATACAGACTGTCCCTTCAACTAGCCACTAACATTGACCATAAATAGTTGAGGCCACAGCACTGATCGTTGCAGTACTGCACTAGTTACAGTTTGCAAACTTGAAAATGACCCACTGATTCTGACTCGGTTTCCTGTTAGTTAACAAATTCTCTATCCATGCTAAAATATTACCCCACAACCATGAGTTCTTATCTTGTGCAGTAACCTTTTATGTGGCACCTTATTGAAATCTAAATACACTACATCTATTGGTTTTCCCTTTATCCACTTTGCTTGTTACATCCTCAAAGAACTCTAACAAACTTATCAAACACAATTTCTCTTTCACAAAACCATGTTGACTCTACCTGATTGTATTATGATTTCTAAATGCCCGGTCTCTACCTCCTTAAAAATGGATTCTAGCATTTTCGCAATGACAGATGTTAGACTAATTGGCCTATAACTTCCTATCTTTTCTTCAATAGTGATGTTACATTTGCGGCTTTCCACTGGAACCTTTCCAGAATCTAGAGAATTTTAGAAGATTACAAGCAATGCATCCAATATCTCTGCAGCTTCTTCCTTTACGACCCGGATTCAAGCCATCAGATACAGGGAATTCATCAGGTTTTAGTCTCAAGTTTTCGTGGTACTTTTACTCTAGTGATCAGGATTCAGGTCCCTCCTTTTTGCCTCTTAATTTTTTCTTATTCTTGAGATGTTTGTTGTGTCTTCTGCTGTGCAGACAGGTACAAAATACTTGTTTAAAATCTCTGCCATTTCCTTGTTTCCCATTATTAATTCCCAAATCTCATCCTCTAAGGGCCAACGCTTACTTTAGATGCTCGCTTCCTTTTTATATACTTGTAGAAGTTTTTACTGTCTGCTTTTATATTTCTTGCTAGTTTTCTCTTATCCTCCAATTTCTCCCTCTATTTTTCTTTTGGTCACCCTTTGCTGGTTTCTAAAAATTTCCCAATCTGAGCTACCACTCATCTTTGCAGCATTGAAGATTTTTCTTTCAATTTGATACCATTAACAGAAAAATGGTAGTAAAAATGCCTCTGAGTTCAAGTTCTTCTCAGATAAATTCCAATATTTCACTGCATTAACTCAGTAAAGGCAATGCAAAATGAAGAAACAAAAGGGCTCACTGGGCAGTCCACTTAAATTTGGATAAACTATAATTAGATTAATTTATTAAGATGTCTATTCATTTTTCAATAACAAACCAGTTTTGCTTTCAAACCTAATAATCATATGGCACATTCCATCAGACTATGCGTATTTTTGGCAACTTGTTTAGAAACATTGTCAATTTCGACCTGACAAGACAGGCATTTACCAGAAAGCAAATGTTTCCTGTAAAGTTCAGATCTTTACATCTGGGTTCTGTTAAGAGTGATTTGAAAGCCTTAAAACACTTGCAGCTCTAAATGTAAACGGACATATTTTATTCTAGATTATTTTCTCACTTCCACATTTTTATTTTGGACTGAATGTGTGTTCAACACGCAAGGTTCAAAAGCAAGGAGCATCCCTATTCCTTTCCAAAGGCTTGCAACTGAAGACATGATGAAAAGAACATAACAGAAACCAATAAATTAAAAATGCACTTTTGTATTCAAGTTGCCATTGTCAAAATCCATCTTCACTCAGAGAAAAACTTTCGATGAACATTATTTCTACATGTAGCAAAATTGTCATTACGTGACAATTAAGACATCTTTCTCAATTTGTCATTTTTCTCCTTAAATGCTCCAATGATATATTGACAGAACAAACTTTTTGTATTTAATTTATTCAAGAAAATTTGTTTTTGTCTTACCTATAAAAGGGATAGATGCTAATGAGTCATCCTGTGGGCTTGAACTCGATGCCTTCCTCTGATCACCCATTCGTTTAATATTTACCTCGCGACGTGCATCATTAGGTAGCCAGCAGGTAGGGTCCGTTACTGTATCTGGTGAATTTACAGCCAAAATGTATGACTGATGCCTTAGCGGTTGTGGCGTTAATCTACTTGCAGCAACGTTTCCCCTCAAAACCACAATCTCTTTTATGTCTGACGGGTCCTGCTCTTTATGTCCAGAGTTGAGTTCATTTTGTTCTAGATAATTCTCTTCACCTAATTTAACTTTCTCTTGTTCTAGTTTACTTTCCGTTTTCAGTTTTTCCAATTCCTTACTCTTTTGTCTAACTGATGCATTAGTAAGAGAGGTAGCAGGGGCCTTTGCTTTCCTACTTGTCTGCATGAAAGGCTGTACAGATGTTGGTGCAGAACATGAAGCCGATCTTACACCAACAACTACTTCTGCTGGATGTTCAGGCACACTTTCAGTTCTTGTCCTTGGCTCCAAGTGCTGTCCACATAGATTGCTATGATTTACCATTCTTTGGTCTTTTAACGCATCAGTACCAATACTTTGTGTAGGAGAAAGAACTGGTGGTGCTGCATAGGAAACAGAGGTGGTTAACAAAGAACTTGGCAAACTATTTTGAAATGATATTGGTAAGTGAGACTTTTCTTGAGAAGGAGCTAGAGGTTGTTGCCCTGCATAAATAGACTGGTGATCCCTTGAATGCTGAACAGGCTTCGTATCAGTGGCAGTCTTCCAAATAGGCAAGGCAGGGCTAGAACGTGCAGCGCTTCGAACGTCGGGTCGTATTTTTATACTGTCAGTGCTTGGAACACTTAGTGAAAGACTACTGTTCTGAGATTGTGTCGTACCACTGGTAGATAAGCGAGTTCCCGGCTGTCCAGCTGGTCTGACAGGTTGCCGGAATCCTTCACAAAAACAAAGTCTATTATCCAGTTCATTACTTCCAGCTGTTTGGTTAAAAGTTTGCTGTACCCCATTACCAGCTGGATCATGTGAACTGAATACTTCAATATCCGCAGAGATATTGCCCAATGCTTCTGCTTGCTTTCCGAGATAATCACATGACCGTGTCCTATGATTCTGTGGTCCAATTACTGGTGATGTTAGTGCATCCTGTGAAGCGCTCCGTGGCCAATTTTTCATTAAAACAGATTCTCCTAATCTTTCCTGAGACACGCTACGGTATCTCATTGGTGTAGCTTGGCAAGATCGATCATGTGAAGTGCTCCGACGTCGTGCAGGTGTTGTAATGCGGGTTGGAGTAGTTTGTTGATAATCTGTTGAGTTTTGAACTGCTGCTCTTAAACTATCTAATCTTTCCTGTATTGTCCTACTACCATACATGTGCAAACGTCTATTTTCAGTATACTCTTTGTAAGTTTTATAATTGCGCCAGTCTATATTCTGGTGTGTTGTAACAGCTGTTGAAGATGTATGATGATTTGTGATTGCTGAAGAGTCTGTGGTTTGAGGTGCAGGTTTGCTGGAAGTAGCATCTAAATATGATCCATAGATTGTCTGTTTACCAGCATTTGTGGTAGGGGTAGTTGTTGTAGCATCTTTTACCCTACCACTTGTAACTTGTTGAACTGTATTACTGGTTAAAATGGCTGAAGAGGAGGTCCTCGTTTTTGGTTTCCCAATGGTGTGGTCTGTCAAGCCATACCGTATTTCTTCTGTTCTGTGAGTTGGACTTGAATGATTAATTCTACCAGGTGCAAAATCAGCAACCCTCTCTGAAGGCACAATAACAGTCCTTACTGTTTCATTGCAAACACACACAGCAGTATTAGTTTTTGCAATATCTATTGAAGGTGGAACCTGGACTTCAGCCCGATATCCTCTATCGCATGCGGCAACTGTCCGTACTGGTCTACTAATTTGTTGCCTCCCTCGAGAAGGTTCTGGTGGTGAAACCTCCATGGGTTGAGCCACAATTGAAGCGGTGCTAGTCAATCGAGGGTAACAAACGGGTGGTGGTTGAGGAATATTGTGGGCATTGCCAGTGTATGGATCATTGCCTTTTAAGTAGGCATCTTGGGAATATGCCTTAAAAAGATGAAATATATGCTTCATTATGAAAACAAAAGAATACATGTGCACCATTTTATTTTAGCAAAGAGCTGGAAAACATTACACCATGAAAACCACAAATTATAATATAAATAGCTACCAAACTGTCTTGGTTTTCTGCCTTATAAATTAATATGAAGCCATTAAAAAAAAATTGCTATTCATCCTAATTCCCTCATCGTGGTATCTACCAGATGTACTTTCTTTCCTCATATATTAAGATTTTGATATTGACCAACCCCATCCCCCATGAAGGGGGTTAAAAATGAGTAGTACGGCGATCCTAACCTGCCAGCTATCCCATGACACTAAATTAACAAAGGAGTGCAATTAAAATTTACTGTGGCTGCACAGATTTCTTAGGGGTTGGGAAACTTGGCAGTGAAAGAGAGGTGGGGGCTGTTGGCTCCAAAGCTAAGCACCTATTTCATCACTTGTGAGCCAGGAAGAGTGCTCCCCAAGTCCCTCAAGGCAGCCTTCAGCCCAAACCCTAAGCACAGCACCAATCGCTGACCTTCCCCCAGCCCTCCAGATTGCAGTCTTCTTAGACTTGATTGCCAAGCAACTTCCCCAGGGAATTCCCTGCTACTGCTGCCTTCCCATTCACCAGCCAGGGGGCCCTTTGGGGGGCCAGCTGCTGAGAAGGAAACAGAGTTTAGAAAATGTTAAGAGGTCCTTTGCATCCCTGGGTTCTTCAGCTGCTTTCAGCCTCACCACTCTCGCTGTAAATGTAACAGCCTAAATTTCTACCTGATTCCTGAAGCTAATTATGCAAAATTCCAAGATATACATCTATACAATTTATCCTGGCCACTTGAATCCCATAGATGGTATATCCATTGTTCCACCATCACAGGAATCATAAAATTAATTATTAGAAAACATACCTCTTTTCTTACCATATTAACTATTAACCTCTTTCTTGAAGTTTTCCTTTAATAGGAATTAAAATGCTCAGCATTAGTTTTTTGTTTGGAGCCAATCTCAACATATATTATTCTGCTAGAAATTAAAAGACATTTTTCTAATCTTGTTTGTCTTGAGGCTTAGAGTTTTACTTGAATGAGCTTACTTTTACATTATTGGTCCTCCATTTTCTCTTAAGATTCTCCCAACTCCAGTCACCTTGCTTTCTTTTTCAATCAGGAAAATGGGCCAGTCACATATTTCTCCAGAATTACAATCTCTGCAACTGGCTAACAGGCGGTGTGTTTGAGGGGAGGAAAATTAGGTTACATTTCCGTTCCCCTCCCTCCCTTAGTAAAGTATTGAATTGTCATAAAGCATTTAATTCAGCAGCCTAAAGAACTAAACACACTCCAGCAAAAATTAGGTTTTAGACCTGGGGCCCGAGTACTACAGCTGAAGCTACTGGCCTACCAAACTTAGTTTAAAATTCTCTTACCCAAGTCAAAAAGTGATTACTAAAGGCTGCAAAATAGACTATATGACTCAAACTTGATTTTTTTGCTTACAAGATCATTGATGGAAATACTTGAGACATTTAAAAAGAAGTTTATTTAACCCAGGATTGAATTAAGAAAATCAATCAATAACTTTTCTCCATATTAACAGAAATTGAATGCATTAAATCTTTAGTGGAAATCAGGAATTATACAAAGCTTTCCATGTTTTAAATTCATTTTTATTTCTAAACTAAACAAAACCGACTTTATTATTAATGCAAGTAAATTAACAGTCAGTCTCAAGCAGAAAAAAAACAGGATCACCTGATATACAACTTTAAAGTGAAAGGTGAAAGTTCCCTAAATAATACTAACAGTTCACCTACCTTGCGTTTCAAAGTTTGGCTCCTCCGAAAAACTATTAAACTTAATATGGAACGTTTGCCAAATCTGTTTTTTGTTGCAGAGGAAACCTCAATCATTTTTTTTTTTACAATCAAATATTAAATTTACAGTAAAGAGTTAACAAATGATTTGTTTGTTAGTTCAAATAAACATTCTTCCGTACTCCCACTTTGGTCCACATTCATCCAAATTCAGTTAACATATCAAATGCACTTATAAAACCACTCTGCCCTGCTGTAAAAACAAAACAGTCCTCAATTCATTTCAGGTATAGGTTCATATTACAAAATTTCCTGTTCAAATCCCAACATGCACAGTCGTCATCACTAAGCCTGTCCCACCCATCACACAAGCTTGTCAGTAACAAAAAAAAAAGCCCTGACTACAGATCTAAGGGATCTTTGAAACTGGGCGAGGCTGTCAAATAAAACTTTGCTCTTACTTAAATCATAACTGCAAAGACATTCTGCAGCAATAAATAAAATGAAGTAGGCAAAGTTCAATGGTAACCTTGAAAGAAGGAACGTTATTATGTACGAGAAGCTTCTAAAGTTATTGGGGAAATTTTAATCCCCAGTGTCCCGGTGAATTGTATAACTAGGGCTGCAAAGAAGGCTTTAAACTAGAGTAGGGGGAGGGGGTTGAGTGGGGTGTGGTGGCAGGTTCACATAAGGAGAGATTTAGGAAGTTAACGAGAAAGGAGTTGCAAAAATATCTAATTTCATGACTCATATGCTTTAGGAATAAAACCTTTAGATTGGGGTTTAAATTTTAAATGTAAAATAATGGAAGCACCTAGTTTGGGAGATTGGTAAACAGACTTGCAATAGGAAAGGGGTGAAATATAAGCTGGTTTATATGGGGAAGGGGGGGGCGGGGGGGGGGGGGGGAGAGAGAGGAGAAGGAGGAGGGGGGGTGGGGGGTGTTGTTGGGACAAGCAAGCAGTGATCTCTTCCTATCACTGCTTGCTTGTCCCAACAACAACCCCCCACCACTCCCCACCCCTCCCCAAACCAGTTTATATTTCACCCCTTTCCTATTTCTACTTAGTTCTGTTGAAGGGTCATGTGGACTCGAAACGTCAACTTTGCTCTTCTCCGCCGATGCTGCCAGACCTGCTGAGTTTTTCCAGGTATTTCTGTTCTTGTTTTGGATTTCCAGCATCCGCTGTTTTTTTGTTTTTACATCTTCCCTTCACCCCCCGGCGGCATTCCGTAGGGATCGTTCCCTCCATGACACCCTGGTCCACTCATCCATCACCCCCTACACCTCAGCCCCCTCCCATGGAAACCGCAGAAGATGCAACACCTGCCCCTTCACGTCCCCTCTCCTCACCGTCCAAGGGCCCAAACACTCCTTTCAAGTGAAGCAGCATTTCACTTGCACTTCCCTCAACTTAGTCTACTGCATTCGTTGCTTCCAATGCGGTTTCCTCTACATTGGAGAGACCAAACGCAGACTGGGTGACCGCTTTGCAGAACACCTTCGGTCTGTCCGCAAGCATTACCCAGACCTCCCTGTCGCTTGCCATTTCAACACTCCACCCTGCTCTCATGCCCACATGTCTGTCCTTGGCTTGCTGCATTGTTCCAGTGAAGCTCAACGCAAACTGGAGGAACAGCATCTCATCTTCCGACTAGGCACTTTACAGCCTTCTGGACTGAATATTAAGTTCAACAATTTTAGATCATGAACTCTCTCCTCCATCCCCACCCCCTTTCTGATCCCCCTTTTTTCCAATAATTTATATAGATTTTTCTTTTCCCACCTATTTCCATTATTTTTTAAATGTATTTCCATCCATTGTTTTATCTCTACTTTTTAGCCTTTTTCGATTCCTTCACCCCACCCCACCCCACTAGGGCTATCTGTACCTTGCTCGTCCTGCTCTCTACCCTTAATTAGCACATTCCTTTAGATAATATCACCACCTTCAACACCTCTTTGTCCGTTTGTCTGTGACATCTTTTGGTTATCTCCACCTATCACTGGCCCTCCATCCAGCTCTTCTTGTCCCAAACCACCCCCCTTAAACCAGCTTATATTTCACCCCTTTTCTATTTTTCCTTAGTTCTGTTGAAGAGTCATGCGGACTCGAAACGTTAACTGTGCTCCTCTCCACAGATGCTGCCAGACCTGCTGAGTTTTTCCAGGTATTTTTGTTTTTGTTTTTAATTAAATAAGGTTGAGTTAGAAGTAGGAAAACATTAAACAATGAGTGGCACCCTTTGAGTTTCTTGGTGGAGACGAAATGTTTATTTGCTAAGCAACTGGTAAACAAGGGACAGCCTTAAAGTACCCAAATACTTTTCAAATCAAAAGGGCAGGTCTGCGAATGGAAGTTAATTAATTGAAATCCCTAAGTGCAATGTTGCCATGGGGATAGGTTGCAGGGAGAGTACCCTGTTGTCTTGAGTTTCAGTTTATCAGTGTGATTTTTCCCAAAGAAAACAGGAAGTTTATGTCTGGAGTTGGAAGAGCTTGGAAACAGAGAGAAAAAGCTGCCAGGAACCTTAGGTTACTAAGTAAGGCAGTGAAGCACATGCTTGAGCTGTGTCTGCAATCATGAGATTGGTCAAATGCTAGTGGAAAGACCAAAGAACTCATATCTCAGAATAGTTGGAACAATGAAGAGAATCAATGCGAATTCCTGAAAGCTGAGGCACACCTTAACAATTTGGTCCCAGCAGAAGTGAAGGAATGCTCAAGATCATGCAACGTATAGGGGAAGTCTCGAGTCAAAATAAAAATGTTAAGCATTGTCTTGTTGAGTTTTTGAGATTTAAAATTTAGGTGTTCACGAAATAGTGTTAAGTTAGTAGTGTTTACTCTATTTAAATCTTGTACAATAAAATTTTTTGCTTAAAATGCAAACCTTGTGGTATAATTCTCAGTTAATAACTGGGGGTTTGAATTTCTTTTTAAAAAAGTTAATGGTCTCCCTCAAGATCACAACAAAGGACAAGACAATGGTGCAGGGTAGCAATATGAGTATTACAAACATACGAATTAGGAGGAGTAGGCCACTTGGTCCCTCAAACCTGCTCCACCATTCAACAAGATCATGGTTGATCTGATTGTAATCTCACTCCACATTCCCACCTACCCCCGATTACCTTTCAAACCCCTGCTTATCAAGAATCTATCTAGCTCTGCTTTAAAAATATTTGATGAATCTGCTTCTACCATCTTTTGAGGTAGAGAGGTCCAAAGGCTCACTACCCTCTGCAAGAAAAAAATTTCTCATCTGCCTTATATGGGCAACCTCTTATTTTTAAATAGTGACCCCCTAGTTCCAGATTCTTACACAAGAGGAATCATCCTTTCCACATCCATCCCATCAAGATCCCTCAGGGTCTTACATGTTTCAATCAAGTCACCTTTTACTCTTCTAAACTCCAGTAGAATCAAGCCTAGGCTGTCCAACATATCCTCATAAGACAACAATCTCATTCCAGTCTAGTAAACATTCTCTCAGAAGCATAATCTCCCTGCTTTTGTACTCAATTACCCTCACAATAAATTTTCACATTCTATTAGCTTTCCTAACTACTTGCTAAACCTGCATACTAATCTTTTGTGATTCACGCACTGGGACACCCAGATCGCTCTGCATCTCAGAGCTCTGCAATCTCTCACCATTTAGATAAGAAGCTTCTTTTTTATTCTTCCTGCCAAAATGGGCAATTTCACATTTTCCCACATTATACTCCATTTTCCATATCTTTGCTCACTCACTTAACCTATCTATATCCCTTTGCAGCCTCCTTATGTCCTCTTCACAACTTAACTTCCTATCTTTGTATCAACAGAAAATTTAGCAACCATACCTTTGCTCCCTTCATCCAAATCATTGATATAAATTGTAAACAATTGAGGCTGCAGCACTGAGTATTGTTCACCAGAGAGCGACAGGAATGGACACAGCATACAAATACAAGATTGCATAAGCAAATAGGGTCAGAGTAGGGAAAGATGGTAAAAAAACAGGATTAAAGTCTCTATCTGAATTCATGCGCAATTTGTAGCAAGACTGATGAATTGATAACACAAATAGAATTAAATGGGTATGATGAGAGCCAGTACAGAGATATGGGCCAGGATTTTCCCCTCGGCGATTTGGGGGTGGGGCCCGCTCACCGAGGGGAAAATGACGCAGGATGACATCGGGACGAATCCCTGATGTCATCCCGGGCAATTTTAATCTTAAGGAAGGCGGGCAGACAGTGAAATCAGCATAGCGCTTCGTGAACAAGTGTTTCCAATCTCCACTCTCCAAGACCTCACCTTGGAATTCTCCCCCAAACTGACGCTTTCTCTCAGACGCCTTCCACAAGCGTTCACCTCCAGGGTTTTGAACTCTCCTCCCCATTTTTTACTCTCTCCTGGGTCACCACATGCATCCAAGCTGTCCTCCACACATACTCTTTCACCAACTCAGCGTTAACAGTACACCACTGCTTCACATGCCCATAGCAAAGAGTTACAGACCTTCAGTTGTCTCTTGGGAGCTTCTTGCCTCTTGTAAGCTGTTCTCACTTTAAATCTGCTTTCTGCAGCTTGAAGCTTTAAACTTGAAGCCTTTCTCTGCCCCTCGCTATTAACTTCACTTAACAGGACCTTTTCCAGGTTCCTGTCCTTCCTTTGATTAGAAGGTCTTCTTTGGGCTTTCTCCTATTCCACTCCCTGGATTTCTTGGGGTTTTCCTTAGCTTAGGGCTAGCTATCTGCCCCCTTTGCTCCAGTCTCTCCTAGCAGCAACTTCAAAGCCAGCTGGACTCCAACGGCTTCCAAAACAAACTGCAGTCTTTCTTCGTGTGTGTGTGTGTGTGCGTGCGCGTGTGTGTGGCTGTCTGTGGGAGGAACCTGCCTCCGAGCCGCTGTTGCTCGGCAGCAGCCCAATTCTTCTACCTTGTGTTTGCTTAACTTCTTAAGTCATAAACCCTCATTAGAAATGCAAGCACCTTTTTAAAGTGAAACTAAAACTCAATTTGATCTTTCTAAACACACACACATACAGAAATACAAATCAAACTTAAACATTAAATTTAAAACTCATTCCTAACACCCACAAAATACAAATATAACTTAAACTGTCTCTATTTCCTAACAATGGTATCCAATTGACATAAAAGATATATTATGCTGCAGAGATTAGGAACACGCCAGAAGATTGGGAAAATTTTAGAAACCAGCAAAGGATGACTAAAAAAAATAAAGAGGGAGAAATAAGAATATGAGCAAACTAGCAAGAAATATAAAAACAGACAACAAAAGCTTCTACAAGTATATAAAAAGGAAGAGTAGTAGCTAAAATTAAACATTGATCCCTTAAGAGAATACGACTGGGGAATTAATCATGGGAAGCATGGAAATTGCAGATACTTTGAATAAGTACTTTGCATCTGTCTTCACAGTAGGAGACACAAAAAGCATCTCAAGAATAGTAGAAAATCAAGGGGCAAAAGGGAGGAAGGAAATTAAAACAATCACTATCACCAGAGGAAAAAGTACTAAGAAAACTAATAGGACTAAAGGCTGACAAGAGCCCTGGAGCTGATAGCCTGTATCTGAAGGTCTTAAAAGTAGCAGCTGTGGAGAGGGTGGGTACACTGGTATTTATCTTCCAAAATTCCCCATATTTTGGGAATGTCGCAGCAGACTGGAAAACCACAAATATAACACCTCTATTCAGGAAAGATGGGAGACACAAAGCAGGAAACTTTAGGCCAATATGTCTTTGGGAAAATGCTGGAATCCATTATTAAGTATGTAGTAGCAGGACATTTAGAAAATCAGAATACAATCAGGCAGAGTCAATATGGTTTTGTGAAAGGGAAATCATGTTTGACAAATTTATCAGAGTTCTTTGAATTCTCAACAAGCAGAGTAGAAAAACGGGAACTGGCAGATGTAATGTATTTGGATTTGCAAAAGGCACTTGATAAGGTGCCACAAAAAGGTTCATGGTGTTGTGGAAAATATATTAGCATGGATAAAAGATTGGCAAACTAACAAGAAACAGTCGGGATAAACGGGTCATTTTCAGGATGGCAAATTGTAATTGGTAGAGTGCCATAGGGATCAGTGCTGGGGCCTTAACTATTTACAATCTCTATCAATGACTTGTTAAAGAACAGAGTGTATTTGAGCCAAATTTGCTTACAATAGAAAAATAGGTAGAAAAGCAATTTGTGAGGAGGACACAGTCTGCAAAGGGATATAGAATGATTGAGTGGGCAAAAATTTGGCAGATGGAGCATAATGTGGGAAAAGTTAGGTTGTCAACTTTGGAATAGAAAAACAGATTATTATTGAAATGGAGTGAGACTGCAGAATTCTGCAGGAGGGGGATCTGCGTGTCATTGTAGATGACTCATAAAAAGTTAGCATGCAGGTACTGCAAGTAATTAGGAAAGCAAATAAAGTGTTATCCTTTATTACAAGGGAGATAGAGTACAAAAGTGGGAACAAAAGTGCTACTTCTGTACAGGGAATTAGTGAGGCTGCACCTGGAGCATTGCGCACAGTTTTGGTCTTCTTAAAGAGAGATAAACTTGCATTTGAGGCAGTTCAGAGAAAGTCCAAGAGGTTAATTCTGGGATGAAGGAGTTCCCTTATGAGGAGAGGTTGAGCCTATATTCACTGGAGTTTAGAAGAATGAGGTGCTCTTACTGAAACATAAGATCGAGTGAGCTTCAAATGATAGATGTTGAGAGAATGCTTCCCTTCATGGGTGAAATCTAGAATTAGGGGGCCTTGTTTCTAAGATGGAGATCAGGAGGAATTTCTTCTCTCAAAGGGTAGTTAATCTTTGAAATTCTCAACCCCAGAAAGCGGAGGCTGGGTCATTGAATATATTCAAGGTTGAGTTAGACAGTTTTTTTGATCTATGAGGAAGTCAAGGGTTATGGGGAGCAGGCAAGGATGGGGAGCAGGCAGGAAAGTGGAGTTAAGGTCACAATCAGAATAACCATGAGGGAACAATTGGCCTACTGCTGCTTCTGTTTCTTATGATCCAGTGTAAGGATGGGTGGATTGGAGCAGGTGGGAAAGTAAAAAAATAAAATTCTCAAATCCTACCTGCTTAATTCCAGTTTTAATGGGGCCTGGTCAATCAACTCGCTCCCAGGATAGAGTAGTCACCAAAATGTTTTAAAAAGGAGGCTGTATTTTAATTGCAATTTTATTTTTAAACACATGACCAGCATGCCTCCGCCTCTGAAACCGTGGCAGGAAAAAGGAGGCAAAACGGGCCAAACCCTGAGGCAAATATCTTTATTGCATTGTTTGTGGGCCAGAGGAATAGCAAAATGTTTCGCTTAAGCCCAACAAGCTCAGCTCCACATTATCAGACCCCACCATCAGTAAACCCTCAAGGTGTCAGATTTCTCCCTGCCTGCAAGATATCTGATCTGCCCCAATACCAGCGCCCCCACCGATGTTCCTATCCTGAGAGTTCCCCACCTGCTTTTTGTCCATATTTCACCAAACCCTGCAATGTCCTTAATCACCACACCACCGCCACCACCCCCACCCACCCACCCACCCCCTTACTCCCACAATGCCCAATTTGTCCACCCTCAATCTGGCTGGCTGTTGGGCGGGAAGCTTGTTGAAAAAAATTTAAAATGACATCCTGCTGAGTTCTGGGTTTCCTATTCTAATCTTCCCAGCCACTCTCTTACCAGCTCAAAGTAAATATTGGGGCCATTATTTCAATGCAAGACATGTTCATAATATACAAAATAATCATTTTACTAAATTAAAAGAAATTCCTATAGCAATCTTACCACTGTTGTGAGGTCTCTGCAAACTGTAGCTAGCCAAAATCAAAGGAACCACAGCACAAACTGGTTAACTTGTACAGCGACAGAATCATTCTGTCATGTTGATGCTGGATTCAGTAAGCTATAAATATAACTACTCTGACTTCTCTGGAAGATACCAATGAGGTAAAGGGTGGTGTATCATGCACAGTACTACAATATTGAGCTTTATTACAACATTGCTTCACCTGCTACAGCTGAAAATCTTTCCAGAAAGCATCTCTCATTTATGGCAAATTTCTTCAAGTCAATTTTTTCTTGTGACTAGTCGAATCTTTTCATACATTTCACAGCCTCCCTTTTATCTAGATTATACCCTTGTCTCGCCAAGCTCCTGGTGTTGCTGCTCTTCAATGACAAAATGAACTGCTTCATTATTAAGTCACGTCAACTACTCGAGGATTCCTATAAAAATCCAAAGCCATCAGCTGACAGTTGTTTAGTCACCATACTGACCAAATTAGAAAGATGATGTAATCAGAAGATCCTTGCTATGTTTTAACTCAGTTATTGGAGAAAAATGTGCAACAGACTATGAAATGGGGACTTCTCTGTCATATCACAGAATCTCACAGTGCAGAAGAGGCCCTTCGGCCCATCGAGTCTGCACTGACACGTGAGGAACAACTGATCTACCTACCTAATCCCATTTACCAGCACTTGGCCCATAGCCTTGAATGTTATGACGTGCCAAGTGCTCATCCAGATATTTTTAAAGGATGTGAGGCAACCCGCCTCCACCATACTCCCAGGCAGGGCATTCCAGATCGTCACCACCCTCTGGGTAAAAAGGTTTTTCCTCACACTCCCCCTAAACCTCCTGCGCCTCACTTTGAACTTATGTCCCCTTGTGAATGATACTTCAACTAAGGGGAACAGCTGCTCCCTTATCCACCCTGTCCATGCCCCTCAATCTTGTACACCTCGATCAGGTCGCCCCTCAGTCTTCTCTGCTCCAACGAAAACAACCCAAGTCTATCCAACCTCTCTTCATAACTTAAATGTTTCATCCCAGGCAACATCCTGGTGAATTTCCTCTGCACCCCCTCCAGTGCAATCACATCCTTCCTATAATGTGACGACTAGAACTGCACACAGTTGTGCTCACCAAGCTGTGGCCTCACCAAAGTTCTATACAACTCCAACATGACCTCCCTACTTTTGTAATCTATGCCTCGATGATAAAGGCAAGTGTCTCATATACCTTTTTCACCACTAACATGCCCCTCTGCCTTCAGAGATCTATGGACACACACGCCAAGGTCCCTTTGTTCCTCAGAACTTCCTAGTGTCATGCCATTCATTGAATACTTCCTTGTCAAATTACTCCTTCCAAAGTGTATTGCCTCACACTTTTTAGGGTTAAATTCCATCTGCCACTTATCTGCCCATTTGACCATCCCGTCTATATCTTCCTGTAGCCCAAGACACTCAACCTCACTGTTAACCACCTGGCCAATCTTTGTGTCATCCGCAAACTTAATAATCCTACGCCCCACATAGTCATCTATGTCGTTTATATAAATGACAAATAATAGGGCACCCAGCACAGATCTCCGTGGTACTCCACTGGACACTGGCTTCCAGTCACTAAAGCATCCTTCTGTCATCACCCTCTTTCTCCTACATCCTCCAATTTTGAATCCACCTGATCAGATTACCCTGTATCCCATGTGCATTTGCCTTCTTTATAAGTCTCCCATGTGGGACCTTGTCAAAGGCTTTTCTGAAATCCATATAAACCACATCAACTACACTACCCTCATCTACACACCTGGTCACCTCCTCAAAAAATTCAATCAAATTTGTTAGGCATGACCTCCCTCTGATAAAGCCATGATGACTATCCCTGATCAAATCTTGCCTCTCCCAGTGGAGATAGATTCTCTCCTTCAGAATTTTCTCCATTAGTTTCCCTACCACTGACGTGAGACTCACTGGCCTTTTGTTCCCTGGCTTATCTCTACAACCCTTCTTAAATAGCAGAACCACATTAGCTGTTCTCCAGTCCTCTGGTCGCTCCCCCATGGCCAGAGAGGAATTAAAAATTTGGGTCAGAGCCCCTGCGATCTCCTCCCTTGCCTCCCTCAGCAGTCTGGGACACAAATCATCCGGACCTGGAGATCTGTCCACTTTTAAGCCTGCCAACACCTTGTCACTCCCGATATCAATTTGCTCAAGGACCTCGCAGTCTCTCTCCCAGAGTTCCATACCTTCATTCTCATTCTCTTGGATGAAGGCGGATGTGAAGTATTGGTCGAACACTCTAGCAATGTCCTCTGGCTCCACCCATAGATTGCCCCCTTGGTCCCTTATGGGCCCTACTCTTTCCCTGGTTATCCTCATCCCAATGATATACTTATAGAATGTCTTGGGATTTTCCCTACTTTTACCAGCCAGACCTTTTTCATATCTCCTCTTTGCTCTCCTAATTGCTTTCTTAAGCCCCACCCTGCACTTTGTACTCCACTAATGCCTCCGCTGATTTGCTTTCCTTGTACCTGCTAAAAGCCTCTCTTTTCCTTCTCATCGTATCCTGAATATCTCTGGTCATCCATGGCTCTCTAGGCTTGTTACTCCTTCCTATCACCCTAGAGGGAACATGTTAAGCCTGTACTCTCCCCATTTCCTTTTTGAATGCCCCCCACTGCTCCTCTGTAGATTTCCCCACGAGTAGCTGTTCCCAGTCTAGCTTGGCCAGATCTTGCCTTATTTTACTAAAATCCACTCTCCCCCAATCCAAAACATTTTTTTGCAACTTGTCTATTTCTTTGTCCATAACAAACTTAAATTGTACCATGTTGTGGTCGCTATCACTAAATAATGAGTTTTAAGAGCTGGTTACTGTAAAAATATATTATCTTGTATTGTGCATCACATATTTTGCTCAACAGGAATTAAGAGGTAGATACACAGTTAACAGAAGCTTTTAATGTTGAGATGATTAACTGTTTGAGAGTTGTAGGTTAACAGGCTTATTACTATTCTTTCTCTATTGAGAAAGAACGATGAAAGGGAAAAGTCCATAGTGTAGGAAATCTTCAAGGTTAAGAGTCATTTTTTTTGCTTTATTCTTTCACGAAATGCAAGTGTCGCTGGCTAGGCCAGCATTGATTGCTTATCCCTAATTTCCCTTGAGGTGGCGGTGGTGGTGAGCCACCTTCTTGAACCACTGCAGTACATCTAAGTTCACCCACAGGCTGTTAGGAAGGACTTTCCAGGAATTTGACCCAGCGACAGTGAAGAAACGGTGATATATTTCCAAGTCAGGATGGTGTGGGTCTTGGAGGGGACTTTACAGGTGATGGTGTTCCCATGCATCTGCTGCCCTTATCCTTCTGGGTGGTAGAGGTCGCAGGTTTGGAAGGTGCTGCTGGAGGACCCTTGGAGAGTTACTGCAGTGCATCTTGTAGATGGTGAACACTGCTGCCATGGTGCATCAGTGGTGGACGGAGTGAATGTTGAAGGTGGTGGATGGGAGGCCAATCAAGCAGGCTGCTTTGTCCTGGCTGTTGTCCCGCTTCTTGAGTGTTGTTGGAGCTGCACTCATCCATTCAAGTGTAGTGTATTCCACCGCACTCCTGATTTGTGCCTTGTTGGTGATGGTAGACAGACTTTGGAGAGTCAGGTGATGAGTTGCTTGCCAGAATTCCCAGCCTCTGGACTGCTCTTGAAGCCACAGTATTTATATGGTTGGTCCAGTTCAGTTTCTAGTCAATGGCAACCCACAGAACGTTGTTAGTGGAGGATTCAGTGATGGTAATGAAATTGAATGTCATGGGGAGATGGTCAGGTTCTCTTTTGTTGGAGATGGTCATTGCTGGGCATTTGTGTGGCCAAATGTTACTTGCTACTTAGCACCCCAAGCACAAATGTTGTCCAGGTCTTGTTGCATATGGACATGGACTGCTTCATTATCTGAGGAGTCATGAATTGTTCTGAACACTTGAACAATCATCAGTGAATATTCCCACTTCTGGCCTTATGATGGAGGGAAGGTCATTGAAGCAACTAAAGATAGTTGGGCCTAGGACAATACCCTGAGGAAGTCCTGTAGTGATGTCCTAGGATTGAGACGAATGACCTCATACAACCACAACCATCTTCCTTCGTGCTAGGTATGACTCCAATCAGTGGAGGTTTCCCCCCTGATTCCCATTAATTTCAGTTCGCTAGTATTCCTTGATGCCTTGAGGCACAGCCAAACGCTGCCTTGATGTCAAGCCAGTCACTCTCACCCCACCTCGAGTTCAACTCGTCTGTCCATGTTTGGACCAAGGCTGTAATTGTCAGGAACTGGGTGGCCCAGGCAGAACCCAAACTAAGCATCAGGAAGAGGTTATTGTTAAATGCTGCTTGATAGCATTGTTAATGAACCCTTCCATCACTTTACTGATGATCGAGAATAGACTGATGGGGTGGTAATTGGCCATGTTGGATTTGTCCTGCTTTTTGTGGGCAGGAGATACCTGAGTAATTTTCCACATTGCTGCCTAGATGCCAGTGTCATAGCTGCACTGGAGCAGCTTGTCTAGGAGTGTGGTTAGTTCTGGGGCACAAGTCTTCAGTACTATTGCCAGAATGTTGCCAGGTCTCATAGCCTTTGCAGTATCCAGTGCCTTTCTCCATTTCTTGATACCACATGGATTAAGTCGAATTGGCTGAAGGCTGGCTTCAATGATGCTGGGGACCTCCGATCAGTCACTCGGCACTTCTGGCTGAAGATAGTTGCAAATGCTTCAGCCTTGACTTGTGAAAATGAAGTAAATTAAAGAGAAGTGATTGAGTTTTAAACACAAATTGTAGAAGGCAGGAAACACAGAGGTGATCAAGAGTTCCAGAGTTTCATAGTCCTTGGAAAGAAAGGAGACTGCAATGAGTCTCAATTCTAGCACAATGCAGATGTCGTGGGAATATGGGTTAACCAAGGTGATAAAGTACTCCAGGAGGAAAAGAAGTATTTTTGACACAAAAGAAGAAAATGAGCTTCTTGAAGACAGTTTTAACAACTGAGGAGTGAGAGCTCCATTGGAAGTCAAGGCAAGATTGCCAATAGGTGAAGAATAAAATGAAAACAATATCTCTTGAATTGAAAGAAGTAAGCAAATTTAATTACCTATTGAAAACACGGGAAAAAAAATCAAGATGCAGTGATTTAGCCATTGCACTGAGGGGGAAAAGCTGTAGGCATGCAAATCGACGAATGTGGAACAGAATAATTACCAGGAAAGCGAATAAGGTTGGATGATGAGCAGAGAATGGTCAGATATATAGAGTGGGAGAGAAGTTACAATCTGGAACCAGAGAGAAACTAGAGTTAAAGAATGTGCCTATCACAAAGAGTAAGTGGAGAGGACTCAGTTATCCATGAGCATACACTTATTAGGAGACAATAGTGATTTCTTTAGGTGCATATTTAAGATTCTGTCAGTTTCACGAGATATTCTCTCTATAGCTTTAATGCCCTTTCTATAATGGGACACCTAAAACTGCACACAGTACACTAGCATACACCTCATCCTGTTACAAATTTAACATTACTTTTTTTTTTAAACTCATGTGTTCTATTCCCCCATTTATAAAGCCCAAAATGCTACTGCTCTTTATTATGACATCTACCTGTGCTTGCACTTTCACAGAACCTCTAGGTTTCTGTTCATTCACAAACTTCAGCATCTTCCCATTGAATTTATACTATTTGTTTACCTCCCAAAATGTAATGCCTCACACATTCCCATGTTAAATTACATCTTCCAACAGTCTTCTCATTCCACTTCCGGTCTATGTTCTCCTGGAATCTTTTACATCTCCATCATCTAAAAGTCCTTACTGTTGTGCTGCTGCAAATTTCAAAGTTGTGTTCTCTAAGCCTAAGCCAATCACTGATATATTTCAGAAGTAAAGCAAACCCAGAGCTGATCCTTGGGCGACCTCAATTCCAAGTAAATCATGCTTGGATTGGAGAAAGTAAAGAGAGAGAAATATATGTAGCATTGTCAACAAGAGTTCTATATAATACCAAAAGTCATATTAACAATAGTGGATTATGAACAGGAGTTTACAGCAGTTTTTGGAAATTTAGAAGGTTTGTTGCAAGGACTATAGCTCAAAAATTTGAAGGAAAAGCAGAATCATAATTTTTAGGAATAGAATGAAAATAAACAAAATTTCCAAGGAGGAAAGGTCTCCTAAGAGAGTGTGAAGACTAAGCAAAGGTTAGAGATAAAAGGCCTGGATTTTCATGTTTCAGGCGGGTAGGAGTCAGGAAATTTCCTGGCTCAATGCGCCCACCTTGGGGGGAAAAAGTGCCTTGCAAGGCGCCATTTTCATTCCGGTGGACTGAGGGGGTGCAGGATAGAGTCAGGCCCACTGCCTCTGGAAACGGTTCAGAGGTAGCCACAGGAGCTGCCAAGTGCCCGGGTGGGCTGGTTAAAAGGCCCGTCTCGGTTCCCCCGACTTTGTCCCAGTTGTTTTGTTCGATATTAGGCCCTCCAGCCCTCATCCATCAGATCCCCTCAGCCCTCCCTGCTTCATTAATGCCAATCCCTGCCCCCACACACTCCCAATAGTCCCTCATACCCTCCATGCCAACCCATAGCACTTCCAGGCCCCTTTTTTAATTCATTCATGGGATATGGGCGTCACTGGCTAAGCCAGCATTTATTGCCCATCCATAATTAGTGAGTGACTTACTAGAACATTTCAGAGGGCATTTAAGAGTCAACCAGATTGTTGTAGGTCTTGAATCACATGTGGGTCTGGAGTTACATGTAAGCTGGACCAAGTAAGGACAGCATATTTCCATCCCTAAAGGACATTAATGAACCAGATGGGTTTTTACAACAATCGACAATGGTTTTATGATCATCATTGGACTTTTAATTAGATTTTTATTGAATTCAAATTCCACTATCTGCCGTGATGGGATTCGAATCTGGGTCACCAGATCATTACCATCCAGGTCTCTGGATTATTAGTCCAGTGACAATACCACCCAACATACATTTTATACAGAACCAATGAACCCCATGCTAACAATGGCATTTGTGAAAAAGCTTAAAAAAAACAACCATTCATAAACTTCCGTTACTACAACTCTGATAAAAGTGTCAATCAACCAGGCCTTAACAGCAGAAACTACAAGCACTTGACACTGCTTCATCTTGCATAAATAAACATCGAGTCATTGTCAAAATAGTTCTGAGAAAAAAAGCTGACAATCAGACATTTTTCCTTGTGTGCACCTGTTTCAACAAACTAATGGCAGTTTGAACTCTCAGCCAAGTCTCATGCATCCCAGACATCCTTTAGTTTGTTAAAATAGGTGCACACAAGGAAAAGCGTTTCTTGATTGACAACTTTTTACCTTAACTTTATTTTGTCAATGGCTCAAGATTTATTTACACAAGATGAATGGGTGTCAGGTATTTAAAGTTTCTGCCTTTGATACTTAAAGATCTGGTTGATTGACACTTTAAGAGGGTTGTGGTAACAACAGTTTTTTAAGGAATTTATAAATGGCTTTAAAAAAAAAAAGTTTTTCCACATATGTCATTGTTACTATAGGGCTTAGTGGTTCTGTATAGGCTGTATACTGACCGAATTGGTCTGGAAGTGCTATGAGTTGGCATGGAGGGTATGAAGGGCTATTGGGTTTGGTGGATGGGGAATAGATTAGCATGGGGTATGAGTGGCCACTGGCAAGGGGTCGAGGAGCAAGGGTTGGCATGGAGAATATATGAGGGGCCATTGGAGGTGGGTGGGGGCATGAGTTGCATGGGGGGCATGAGAAAGACCTTTTGGAAGTTAGTTCTCGCATCCAGACTATGGTTCATGATCCCTCTTAAGGGCCATGAACCACAAGTCCTTGAGGAGCTGGCCCAACTTCACAAAATATTGCAGGCAGTGGGAAATGCCTGCCCTGCAATGGAGCCAGGCAGATAGGGAATGCAGGGTGCTGACTCTTTTGTCTGCACCCTTCGCCCATGCTAGTGAAAATTGGAGACGCAAGGAATGGTGTTGGGAATCAGATCCCATCCACCATTTTTAAAGGTTCACAGAGTGTCGCCAATTAATTGAAAATCCAGCCCGAAGTCAGAAGCAGACATCTCAAAGTGAAATTACTGGAAGGTGCCACGGACCTAGGTGAATAGAACTGAGGAATAGAAAGTAGTACTTTACTAACATCACCAAGATTACAGTTAGGGCAAAAAGACTAAGCCAAAGTCAGATTTCTCTGGAGAAAAGTTGGTAACTTGACTATTTAGGACAGGAGCCAGGCAAAGAGGATTCAAAGGATTTTTGAGCGATGGCTTTGGCAACAAAAAGTGTCAGCTGGAGAAGGCAATAAAACTGCAGTTAATCTGCAAACATTTGGCCATGCCGAGTGAGGCATCAAGGAGCCCGAGCAAAACTGGAGTCAATGGGAATCAGGGGGAAAACTCTGCTGGTTGGAGTCATACCTAGCACAAAGGAAGATGACTGTGGCTGTTGGAGGCCATTCATCTCAATCCCAGGACATTGCTGCAGGAGTTCCTCAGGGTAGTGTCCTAGGCCCAACCATCTTCAGCTGCTTCATCAGTGGCCTTCCTTCCATCATGAGGACAGAAATGGGGATGTTTGCTGATGATTGCACAATGTTCAGAACCATTCATGACTCCTCAGATACTGAACTAGTCCATATCCAAATGCAGCAAGATCTGGACAATATCCAGGCTTGGGCTGAGAAGTGGCAAGTGCCAGGCAATGACCATCTCCAACAACAGGGTATCTAATCATCGCTCCTCGACATTGAATGGCATTGCCATTGCTGAATTCCCCACTATAAACATCCTGGGGGTTGCCATTGACTAGAAACTGAACTGAACTAGCCATATAAATACTGTGGCTACAAGAGCAGGTCAGAGGCTAGGAATCATGCGGATAGGAAGTCACTTCCTGACTCCCTGAAGCCTGTCCACCATCTACAAGGCACAAGTCAGGAGTGTGATAGAATATTCTCCGCTTGCCTGGATGAGTGCAGCTCCAACACCATTGAAGAACTTTGACACCATCCAGGACAAAGCAGCCCGTTTGATTGGCATTCCTTCCACAAACATTCACTTCCTCCACCATCGATGGACAGGGACAGCAGTGTGTACCATCTACAAGATACACTGTAGAAACTCACCAAGGTTTCTTAGACAGCACCTTCCAAACCCACGACCACAAACCCATCACCATCCTGACTTGGAAATATATCACCGTTCCTTTACTGTCACTAGGTCAAAATCCTGGAATACTCTGTCTAACAGCACTGTGGATGTACCTACACCACAGGGACTGCAGCAGTTTAAGGCTGCAGCTCACGAACACCTTCTCAAGGGTAATTAGGGATGGGCAATAAATGCTGGCCCAACCAGTGACACCCACATCCCACAAATGAATTAAAAAATAAATCATCAATAATTTTATGGTAACTTTTTGCAAGATTGATAATCCTTTGAGCAAATGACATTTTAAAACAAATACACTGGCCATTAGGATTAATATAACAGCCATAGTTTGCAGGAATACAAGAACAAAATCCACACGCTGCGTATCATATTTAAGAAGCTGTTTTGGGGTAAGTTCTAGGTGTAATTTCATTCATGAGCTTAATTGACTATCCTTTAAATATTGTTCTTACGGCTGATTAGATTCTTTGAAAGCCTTATTATTGTATCACTTCCAGGTTCCATGAAAACAGATATACAGCAATGTTATGTTATTACAAACAGCTCATTACATCTCTCAAATAATTCCATCAAGAACTGGCTAATGAAATCATTCACATCTTCACGATTATTTTTAGGGATTAACTGGAGACAGAACTATTGCCTAAAGTTTGCAGAAAGACATATGCAATGAAAATTTATAGAGAAAAAGAAACAACACAGCCATCCAGCAGGGACCATCCAGCAGGGAAAATAATAAAGCGCCTAGAGAAATGTGGATTAATAAGAGATCAACAGGGCTTCAAGAGAGGGAAGGTTTATCCGAAAATTCTGTCTGGATAACAGGCCCAGTGAATAAGGAGACATCAATCATTTAGATGTTGGCAAAGATTTTGATACAGTGCCACACAGAAGACTAGGTTACAAGCTCTGAATGCAAGGAATGGGCAGGGAGGAAGGCTGCTGATTTGATTAGAAAGTAGTCAGAAATCCTGCCCCCCCCCCCAAAAAATACACACAAAACTGCATCAGAATGGAAGGCAGGGGTGAATGGGGTGTCTCAAGGCTAAGTGCAAATGGCATTATTGTTTACATTTGGCAGAAAGAATTTGTTAGAAGAGAAACAACCAAGGGTACTACAAAACATCGTGGGGTTGGGTGGGGGAGCGGGGGGGCGGTGTGGTTTACTAAGTATCAGGGCAAAAAATGAATTAAACACAGTGGATTTAGATTGGGTGAACAAGAGCAAGAAGCCGTTTGATCTGACCAAATGAGGGTGGGGAAGAAAGATAAAATGAGCTACAGATTACCAGACATACCACAGAAGATGCTTTGGCAACAATGATGAATAATGCACTGAATTCATCAATACAATATATGACAGCAGTTTCAAAAAACACAAACAAGAACTTTTGGGCTATGACAAATTAATGAAAGTCCTCACAAACCTGTACAGGATAGGGCATGCCTGAAGTATTTGATGCATGAAAGTCCAGATAGCCTAGCTGTGGAGAGGGTACAGAGAGGCAACTAAACTGAAAAAGATACCAGGTAAGTCCCACCTCAGAACTCATGGGCCCAAGGAAAATGGATTGGACAAAGATTTCATGGAGTACATTGTTTCCAAGGTTTCAACAGATAAATTAGTTCAACCTTAATAAATCAGAAGAATAATATTGACATATTCTAGTAAAACGGGATAGTTTTTTTTTAATGGTAACAATTGGACAGCTTAAGATTCAAAACATACCATGTTGTACTTTTGTGGTGGAGTGGGGCTTTTGAGTCTCAAAAGTCTTGGATCCTGTACTAAAATTCCCAAAATATTTGTGACTATCTACCAAGTAAAGCAATGGATGCAAAAACATTATGGCATTCAAAATATAGCATGTCACAGTTGGCATTTGGGGAAGTTCAATGGGAGGGCCAGTTATCCTTAAGGGGCAATAGCTCTACTTGCCCAAAAAAGCCATGGGCAACCAAAGAGATAAGAGACAACATAAAACGAAACAAAAAACATAAAATAGCACAGATCCTGGTGAATGGAAAAGATACAAAGATCAGCAAAGGGCGACAAAATTAATCAGATCTATAAAAAGCGAGTATGAAAGTGAATATGGGATATCAAAAAGCAACAAAAATTATTTTTTTTTTTTACAATTATATTAGAAAAGATGAAGGTGGTCAGAAGCATTGTGGGCTCCCTGAAAACTGATAATGGTGATGCTGTCCATCAAAATAAGAAAAAAGGCAGATATGTTGAATATTTAAAAGCAAAATATTGCAGATGATGGAAATATGAAATAAAAACACAAAATGCTGGAAAACCTCAGCAGGTCTGAAAGCATCTGTGGAATGAGAAACAGAGTTAACATTTCGATGGCTCCTCTTCAGAGCTCTGAAGAGGAGTCATGCAGACTCAAAATGTTAAATCTGTTTCTCTCTCCACAAATGCTGTCAGGCCTGCTGAGTTTTTCCAGCATTTTAAGTTGAATAATTACTTTACATCATCCCCCAAGAACACTAATATTGAATCAAAGACAGGGACTCAACAAAATTAATATAAGCAAAACAACAGTAATGAAGAAAATAATGGCATTAAAGAGTGACAAAATCCCCAGGGGCATGATAGTTTCCATCTCGGGATTATACAGGAGGCGACTGAAAAAATTGCAAAATTCTCTCGTTTTGGCAACTTTTCCGTTAGAATGGAAAATTGCACATCTCACTCCGCTATGTAAATAAGGTGTTGGAGAGAAAATCAGGGAATTATAAACCAGTTAGCCTAACATCTGTTGTCAGAAAATTACTAAAGTGTACAATTAAAGATAGGGTGACCATGTAAAGTTGTACCTGATCAGAGCGCCAGCCTGGTTTTGTAAAGGGTAGGTCGCATCCCAACGGAGAGGGGACAGGAGGGGTTGGGTAATATCTATGGATGGAATTTGATTATCTCCATAAGAGGCTGTTCACTAAAGTTGAAACTCTCAGAAATGAAGGCAAATTATTCACCTGACTAGAAAATTGGCCGAGCGGCAGGAACAGAAAGTAGGGAGAAGGGAAGGTATTCTGTGACTAGTGGTACCACTGTATTGGGGCCTCAACTATTCACCATATTTATTAATGGGTTACATGATGGGATAGAAAGCCACATATCCAAACTTGTTGAGGGCACAAAGATGGATGGCATTCTAAGCAGCGTAGATGGAAGCATATGAGACATTAATAGGTTAAGTGAATGGACAAAACTGTGGCAAATAGATTTCAATATAGGCAAATATGAAACCATCCATTATTCAAAGAGGATAGAACTATCCTAAAAAGGACAGAACAGGGTACTTTTTGGTTAAAAGCTAGAAACAGTGGAGGTCCAAAGAGTCTTGAGGGTCCAGGTACATAGATCATTAAAATATCATGAACAGATACATAATATAATCAAAAGGGCTAGTGGAATGCTGGCCTTTATGCCTAGAGGATTAGAACACAATAGGATAGAAGACACGCCTCAGCTATGCAAAGCCATGGTTAGACCACATCTGCAGTACTGTGAGCATTTCAGGAAGAATATATTGGCCTTAGAAGCAGTGCAGCGTAGATTTGCTGGAATGATGCCTAAACCCCAAGGAGGGATTACTCAAAGTAGTTGTATTCCCTGGAAGTTAACATAGAAACATAGAAAATAGGAGTAGGCCATTCGGCCCTGCGAGTCTGATCATCCAACTCAATAGCCTGCTCCCACTTTCTCCCCATATCCTTTGATCCCTTTCGCCCCAAGAGCTACATCTAACTCCTTCTTGAAAACATACAATGTTTTGGCCTCAACTACTTTCTGGTAGCGAATTCCACAGGCTCACCACTCTCTGGGTGAAGAAATTTCTCCTCATCTCAGTCCTAAATGGTCTACCCAGTATCCTCAGACTGTGACCCCTGGTTCTGGACTCCCCCACCATCGGGAACATCCTTCCTGCATCTACCCTGTCTAGTCCTGTGAGAATTTTATAGGTTTCTATGAGATCCCCCCTCATTCTTCTGAACTCCAGCGAATATAATCCTAACCAATGCAATCTCTCCTCATATGTCAGTCCCGCCATCCCAGGAATCAGTCTGGTAAACCTTCGCTGCACTCCCTCTATAGCAAGAACATCCTTCCTCAGATAAGGAGACCAAAACTGCACACAATATTCCAAGTGTGGTCTCACCAAGGTCCTGTATAATTGCAGCACCCTGCTCCTGTACTCGAATCCTCTGGCTATGAAGGTCAACATACCATTTGCCTTCTTTACCACCTGCTGCACCTGCATGCTTACCTTCAGCGACTGGTGTACAAGGACATCCAGGTCTCGTTGCACATTCCCCTCTCTCAATTTATAGTCATTCAGATAATAATCTGCCTTCCAGTTTTTGCTACCAAAAAGTGGATAACCTCACATTTATCCACATTATACTGCATCTATCATGCATTTGCCCATTCACTCAGCTTGTTCAAATCACACTGAAGCATCTCTGCATCCTCCTCACAGCTCACCTTCCCACCCAGCTTTGTCATCTGCAAATTTGGAGATATTACATTTAGTTCTCTCATCTAAATCATTAATATATATTGTGAATAGCTGGGGTCCCAGCACCAATCCCTGCGGTACCCCACTAGTCACTGCCTGCCATTCAGAAAAAGACCCATTTATTCCTACTCTTTGTATCCTGTCTGCCAACCAGTTTTCCATCCATCTCAATACACTACCCCCAGTCCCATGCACTTTAATTTTACACGCTAATCTCTTATGTGGGACTTTGTCAAAAGTCTTCTGAAAGTCCAAATAAACCACATCCACTGGCTTCCCCTCATCAACTCTACTAGTTACATCCTCGAAAAATTCCAATAGATTTGTCAAAGTTAGAAGGTTAAGGGTTGATTTGATCAAAGTTTTCAAGATATCAAAAGGGAACAGATACAGAAAATAGAAAGAAACTATTTCCATTGATTGGGGAGTCCAGAAGAGGAGCCATTGTCTAAAGATTAGATCTAGACTTTCAGGGGTGAATAAATAAACACTTCTCACACAAAGTGTGGCAGAAATTTGGAATTCCCTTCCACAAACAGCAACTGATGCTAGATCCATTGTTAACTTTAAATCTGAGATTAATACATTATTGTTAACCAAAGGTGCAAGGGATATACAGAAAAGGTGGTTAAATGGAATTAGGTCACAGGTCAGTCATAATCTCAATGAATGGTGGAACAAGTTCGAAGGATAAATAGCTTACTTCTGCTCCAAGGGGAACATTATTGCTAGTTCTCTCAGGAGTATGGCGAGTCCAGCAGCTGGAGCTGAAAACAGATGCATCAGGGAGCTCTGAGCCAGCAAGCTAGCTATTTCAATATAGTCTGATCTTACCAGGAAGAAGCAAACCAGAGGAGAGTAGAGAAAACAAGTAATTCAGCCCCAACTCCCACTAGTTTCTCATCATTCACAAAACTTTTTGCAGTGATTGAGGCCATGGATAGTGGAAGCACTGAAGATTATGTTTCATGAGTAACATTTCAAATATAATGTCAGATAAAGTTTTACTCTAACTGGAATGTTAAGCTAGACTCTCAATATCCCAATAAAGACAATAACCAAGGTAGCCAAGGGTAAATACTGGATGTTAAACTTGAGCTTTGGAAGAGCCCAGCTATGACCAAAAATCTTAGCAATCTGCTTATACTGACATCAGCAAAACAGAGAGGTTTCAACTCGCAAAAAACCCACCTTGCAAGCAGCAAAATGAACACCATAAAACTTACCAGCTGCAGGATGTCTTCATCTTTTGGCATAACACAAAGCTCCAGCACAGAGTCACTGCAAAAACAGCATAAACAGATGTATTCATTACTTCTGTTTGTCATCAACAACTACACAATGCTAGGCAGCCAAATAGAATCAAATTCCCACAGGTTTAGCTAAGTTTCAGTCTTCTCAACTGGCAAACTCTATCTTGGATCCCAAATGGAGCCCTTTCAGAAGTGTCCTGCCTTGGGGGGAAGAAAGCTTATATAGCTTATTTTCATCTTTGCCCAATCAACCAAGCTTTCACCCTTCAGTCACAGAAGCATGAAACAAACAGTAACGGCCACTGTCACAGGGCTGCATTAAAGTAATAAACAAGGTCAGCCATGGTTCAGTGGGCAACACATCTGTTTTTCAGTCATAAGGTTGTGGGTTCAAGTATAATTCCAGAGATTTGAACAAAAAAATTTAGGCTGACACTCCAGTGCAGTGCTGAGGGAGAGCTGCACTATCAACGCAATGTTTAACAGGAGACCTATATGCCCTCTCATGATAAATAATTCCATGGCACTATTCTAAGAAGATGGGTGGTCTTAGCCAATACTGTCCTCAACCAACATCACTAAAACAGATTATCTAGTTTTTTTTTAAAATCAGATTGATTTTGTGGGATCTTCCTGTGCATAAAGTGGTTGCTGCATTTTCAACCTTACCACAGGACTACACTTCAAAAGTATTTCATCAGCTGTAAAAAGCATTGGGGCATTTTGAGGTTGTAAAAAGCACTATATAAATTCAAGTTCTTTCTTTAATTGTTACCTCTTACCGGTTTTAAAGTTGAGAATATACAAGATAGTCTACACAATGTTAACAGCTGGGGTTAAATATCTGGTATTTAGCAGACTAGGGGTGCGCAGTTTATCTGCATTTTGGTAACTTTGTTTTAGACAGTACTGTGGTAGGATGCTGGGATTTGGCATCATGCCAATTCTGATGAAAGGTCACAGACATGAAATATTAACTGTTTTTCTCTCCACAGCTGCTGTCTGCCCTGCTGAGTATTTTCAGCATTTTCTGTCTTTATGCCAGATTATGGGGTAAGCAAAACTGTGGAGAGGGAAACTGGGGTTTGGCAGGCTGAAGGATAAAGAGAGATAAATACCAGTCATAAAAACATCCACCGACCTTTGCTTTCTGCCTCTGAGCCAATTTTGGTTCCAATTTGACACTTTGCCTTTGTTCCCTTCGTGACCAGTCTGTCGTGTGCAATCTTATCAAAAAACTTGCTAAAATCCATTGACTATATCAAATGCATGCCCTCAACAACCCTCCTTGCTACTGGAGTTAAATGTAAAGCCAAACCTTGTGATTAAAAGGTGATAGCCCTAGTAACTGAGCCAATCTAATTCTATGTTGGAATGACTAAAACATGATCCAAGGATAACTATTCATGAGTACACATGACCGAAAAACACTACTGTGATTGATCTTGTTACAATTGAGGTTCATAAGGTTATGTTTTAGGACTGGGTCGTTTGGTTTATTATTATAATTTGGGCAGTAGCTTTAAATGTATGGTAGATGAAGGGGGTCATGTGGCCTGTGCTGGAGCCTGCCTGAAAGTAAGCTTGGTGGTTTCGTTGTTAAAGATCAAAGGGGCTCAGGTTGTTTTATTGGAAGGAAGGTGCAAGGTGTTTATGCTAGGAGATAATAACAGCAAAAACAAAATTACCTGGAAAAACTCAGCAGGTCTGGCAGCATCGGCGGAGAAGAAAAGAGTTGATGTTTCGAGTCCTCACGACCCTTCAACAGAAGGCGTGAGGGCGGATGAGGCGTGAGGCCTTCTCCTCCCTCCCAGAAACATGATAGGGTCCCCCTTGTCCTCACTTATTACCCCACCAGCCTCCGCATTCAAAGGATCATCCTCCGCCATTTCCGCCAACTCCAGCATGATGCCACCACCAAACACATCTTCCCTTCACCCCCCTGGCGGCATTCCGTAGGGATCGTTCCCTCCGGGACACCCTGGTCCACTCCTCCATCACCCCCTATTCCTCAACCCCAACCTATGGCACCTCCCCATGCCCACGCAGAAGATGCAACACCTGCCCCTTCACTTCCTCTCTCCTCACCGTCCAAGGGCCCAAACACTCCTTTCAAGTGAAGCAGCATTTCATTTGCATTTCCCCTAACTTAGTCTACTGCATTCGTTGCTCCCAATGCGGTTTCCTCTACATTGGAGAGACCAAACGCAAACTGGGCGACCGCTTTGCAGAACACCTGCGGTCTGTCCGCAAGAAAGACCCAAACCTCCCTGTCGCTTGCCATTTTAACACTCCACCCTGCTCTCTTGCCCACATGTCTGTCCTTGGCTTGCTGCATTGTTCCAGTGAAGCCTAACGCAAACTGGAGGAACAGCAACTCATCTTCCGACTAGGCACTTTACAGCCTTCCGGGCTGAATATTGAATTCAACAACTTTAGATCTTAAACTCCCTCCCCCCATCCCCACCCCGTTTCTTCCCCCTCCCTTTTGTTTTTTTCAATAATTTATATAGATTTTTCTTTTCCCACCTATTTCCATTATTTTTAAATATACAACTAATACCTTGTCAGTCTTTCCACCCCACCCCACTAGAGCTGTACCTTGAGTGTCCTGCCATCCATTCTTAATTAGCACTTTTCTTAGATAATATCACCACCTTCAACACCTCTTTGATCCTTTTGTCTGTGACATCTTTTGATTATCTGCTCCTATCACTGCTTGCTTGTCCCTATAACCACCCACCCCCCTCAACTTCTCTCTCCCCGCCCCCTCCCCACCCCCCACCTTAAACCAGCTTATATTTCACCCCTCTCCTAACTATACTCAGTTCTGTTGAAGGGTCGTGAGGACTCGAAACGTCAACTCTTTTCTTCTCCACCGATGCTGCCAGACCTGCTGAGTTTTTCCAGGTAATTTTGTTTTTGTTTTGGATTTCCAGCATCCGCAGTAGCTTTTTGTTTTTATCTCTGTGATAATAACAGCAGTTTGTAAGTCTACAATGTGTAGGCCCTGAGTCTCTCAAAGTCTCAGAGAAGTGTTAAGTATCAAGTTGTAAACAGTAGTGCTGTAAACTATCCATTTACTTCTAAGATGAAAGGGAGTTGGGATCAAAGATAACTAATCAGTGTTTCTACTTGGATACAATGCTAATGTGTTTTCCATTGCCCTGGAGAAAAGGATAGAGGAAGCCATTTTGAGATCAGGTTACAGACTTTCCTAAAAACCCAGGAATATCATAGACAGGCAAAGGTTGCAGTTTTGTCTTGTGAGGTCTGGAGCCAGAGAGGTAAAGAGCAAAAGACATTATCAACCTGCACTTTGAGCAGAGAAAATGCTGATTCTATCATTTACTATGCAGAACACAGGTGAGAGCTCGTGCTCGAATTGAAGACTGAGTTTTTGAGCAATTAAAGGAGGCTGAAAGATTTGCCTAGCTTGGAGCTAAAGAAAGAAATATAGTGAGCCAGCACAGGCACAATGAGCAGAATAGCCTCCTTCTGTGCTGAACTATTCTATGATTCTGTAACCTTCACAGCAAGAGACATTTCTAGGATTAGAGTTTACCCAGCTGGAAAAGTAAAAACAAAAGCAACCCATTGGGAACAACTGAACTGTTTGTTATAAGAACTGCAATTCCATGGACAGTGCATTGTGTGATAAGTAACAAGGAACCATTTATTTCTATATCTTAAAGTATAAGTTGCCTACAAAAGGAAATAATGTTTAGTCAATAGTGTTTTTCAGTCATTTGATACAGGAGGAGTTTTAAAACATGAAATCTTGACGTCATTCTTTCAGCTAATAACTGGGAGTTAAAAAACTTTATCAGTCTCTATGGAGATTATAACAATCTGGCTAGCCCCCCCAATGTAAGAAGGCACCTCGATTCTTCACCATTAAAAATAATTTTAGAGAACGTTGGTGCAAATTAACATCCCACCCCATGTGTTTCATCCACCTTTAAAAGAGAACAAATTTCATACACCATAATGCAGCAAAGAAACTATTGCATATCAGATTTCTCTGCTGCAAACCAGAGCAGTGTTAATGAAGAACCAGAGCACTATGTTGATGAAAAATATTGAAATACGTAATTTTTTATGTTCATAACATTTTGAACTCCCCTTTGAAAAGGGACTTTCACTATTAAGTAATTTTTGGCAATAAAGCTGTAAGGGAGAGTGGGGAAAAAATGCTTCGCAGTGATTGTAATTCATTAGAACTTTGAAGACCGTCACAACATTTACTTTAGCACATACTAAAAGGAAGTGTTCTTTGGCTATGATCACACTTCAGGTTGCTATGAACTAACAGTAACATGTTAACTTGCGCTTCCCACTTACCAACTATGACCGTAAAATACACCAGAATGTCAATTATGAACACTATGAAGGCGTTTTGAGGTTTACACACATTGGCAGAAATAACATTACTTTAAATCAACTCCTACAAAAAAATTAGTCTTTATTAGTAGGATAGACCTTTATACTTCTCAAACTGATCAGCTGCACTCAGCCCAGAACAGATTGTCACCGCTATAATATGGACAAAGGATCAATCCAGTTAAACATAAAGCCAGATAGTGCTAAAATCTTTTGGTCTGTTTCAAAGTGTTTATTTGCAAAACCAACTCCTGCCACTGATTGTAAAGGCACAGGAACTGTTGTGCATGCGCACTCAGCCTGCACTGCGGCCGTCGGCGCATGTGCAACTGATCTTGGCACCTTTCCCTCAGTGCCGCAAGCGCAGTTGCAGAGCATCAAAGCCCACTTCAGATTCCTGCTTTATTATTGCGGATAAACTTGCTAAATTACAAAAGATAGCATTCATACCTGTCCTGAATCAAGGCTATAACTTGGGAGTATGTTTTTCCGATAATGCTTTCCCCATTTACTTTGACAATCCGGTCACCTGAATTGCAGAAAGAAAGAATTCGAGTCAAAAATTTAAAGTAATTATGAAAACACCAGAACCTATAACAAATCATGGCTTTTTGTCAGATTCAGCAACCAAGTAGGATAAGTCCCAATGATCTGAAACATTGCATTATTTTTAACTACTAGGAATAGAATTCAGTGTTTCTTGAAGTGATTTGTATAAGGTTTCTAAATTAAGTTTCTTTAAATTGAAGCACAATTTTGAATAGGCTATTTCCAATAGTTAATAATCTTTAAATAGATAAAAATGAACATGTAGTCTGACCATTAGTGCCCAATTACTAAATAAGTTTTTGTAAAGATCATATTTATCAAGTCTGCACCTTTATTCCACCTTCACACCCAGATGCAGAATCTATTTTTCCAGTCACACAGCAAGCACATATATCTGTCACACGTAGAAAAGATCAGAAATTGACATCATGTTTGGATCCAAAATATTTGGGTTACATAGAAATTACAGCATGGAAATAGGCCATTTGATTCAAATAATCCATGCTGGTGTTTATACTCCTGTGATGAAACCCAAAGTACTTACCTAAACCGGCAGTTGCAGTTAGTTTTTTTTTAAACAATCCTTAGGTTGGATTTCATGCACTCCATTACAGCGGGAAACATGGCAATTAGGCCTACTTAACTGCGGGGAAGGCCCCACATCAGTCTCCCAATGGTGGAAAAGCCTTGTCCGAATCAGTCAGAGGGCAGAAGAGGATGACATAGAATTCCTGGTCACCTGTGGTAGGATGTCAACTAGGCTCATTAATGAGCCAATTGACACATTACCCCCGAGCCTTCCACAATTTAGTTGTGCCTCAGAGATTAAATGGGGGTTGCATGGCTTTCCCAGGCCTCCTAAAGGTTGCCCAACCCCTCCTGACTCCCCACAGCCTGTCCACCATCTACAAAGCACAAGTCAGGGGTGTGATGGAATGCTCTCCACTTGCCGGCATGAGTGCAGCTCCTACAACACTCAGGAAGCTTGACACCATCCAGGACAAAGCAGCCTGCTTGATTGGCACCACATCCACAAACATTCACTCCCTCCACCACCGATGCACAGTAACAGCAGTGTGTACCATCTACAAGATGCACACAGGAATTCAGCAAGGATCCTTAGACAACACCTTCCAAAGCCACGACCACTAGCATCTAGAAGGACAAGGGCAGCAGATAGATGGGATCACCACCACCTGGAAGTTTCCCTCCAAGTCACTCACCATCCTGACTTGGAAATATATTGCCTTTCCTTCACTGTTGCTGGGTTAAAGTCCTGGAACACCCTTCCTAACAGCAGTGTGTGTGTACCTATACCACATGGGCTGCAGCGCTCCAAGAAGGCAGCTCACCACCACCTTTTCAAGGGAACTAGGGATGGACAATAAATGCTGGCCCAGCCAGTGAAGCCCACATCCTGCGAATGAATAAAAACCCCATCTGGTTTGTCAGTGGCTTTCCGGGATGGCCTCCCTCGTAGTCCAGCAACTGCCTGATTGAGGGACCCGGCATCAGGAAGGGTGGCTGCTGAAAGCCATCTCCCACCCTTGCCTCTGACCTCCAACATCACCCCCCCCCACAACTCACGATCCCCAACCCACTTCGCTCATCTACACCTCCAGTGGATGCATTGCCACCAGCTGCTATCACTCTTGCTGGTGTTGGCGGCAATAGGTAGCTGCTGGCCTCTATTGATCGGTAGCTCTCAGCAGGCAGGACTTCCTTATGATTGAGGTCCCAGCTGCGGAAGGCCCTACGGTGGTCGCTTAAGTGCCTGAAGGCACCTGATTTCATCAGGCCTCCCCCACGAAACTGACAAGAGGATTTCCACCAGTTCTCCAACCAGTGGGAGACACCCCAGATGGCCCAACAGAATTCTGGCCATTGTTTCTAAAAAGAGATCGAAGTCAGACATGAATACCAGTTGAAAACTACAAATTTCACAGTGCATACAGTTTAAACATATAGAAATTAAATCTCTCAACCAATACTGGATAACTTCCAGCCCTATGAAACAGGCCATAATGTAGCTGAATGACATATCATGTTAAATGAAAAAGATGAATTACAGGAACAGAAAGTAATTTAGTTGAAAATTTGAGGAGCAATAAAGGATTTTAGTTACAATAAGAGGCTGGCTCTCAAGATGTTCAGCTTTCAAGAAAATACACCTGCACTTTCATACAAATGCCACTAAAATGCTACGATCTGCACAATTAAAGTATCATTACGTACAATTTGCACTTTAGTGCGGGTTTCTTAACAGTGCTACATAGAAGTTGCAACATTTCTACAAAGTATAGCAAAAGTTAAACCATTCTGTACAATGTAGGTGCAGCCTCAATACAAGACCTAACTCAACATATCGAAAAGGCTAGTGCAAAATACAGCAATGCAACTACGTGCTCTAATTAACACTAGAGAGCACAAGGATCTTTCAGTACCTGTACATAATCCAGCTCCATGTGCTGGTCCACCTTCTTTAACCTGTTTTACAAAGATGGTGTCCATTGGCTCCAGTTTGCCTCTGGTTTGCCCTGTAAAATAAAATAGAGGCTTGTACGTCAACTTAAAAGGGGGAAATATTTCACATCAGGCTGTGAAAATTTGAAGATAATCCCATTTTTTAATGCCTGTGAAAGTATTAATTGGATGTCAACAAGATTCTTAAAGAAGTCAACTCCATTTAACATCAAGATTATGGGATCAAACTGGATGAATTCAAGAAACAATCCAAACTCCCAAGCATAGAATATCAGCTGGACTGTCAATTGCTATATAGCCAAAGTAGGATTTAACAGTTTATAGTTTAATACAGCACAAAAAAAATCTCAAAACAATTCAGTTGAAATATCCATAACCAGATTGAATGTTTTCAGTGAGTTGTACACTGCAGAAGTCATTTTAAAATATAATTGTTCCTAGCAAATATAAATACCTAACAAAGCTTCTGAGAGAAAGCACCACTTGGGAGAAGATTCCAAAACAAGTTCTTCGAGAGTGGAGATGAGGCACCCTCATGTGAAAGA